>NC_141688.1:9800000-12200000 GCF_964263255.1 Lissotriton vulgaris
CTGGTGCCCACACTGCCCTGTTGCTGTTCTGATACTGCATTGTGCCCTCTCATGTACTGCATCTGATGTACCTGCTCTGGTGCCCACACTGCCCTGTTGCTGCCCTGTTGCTGTTCTCATACTGATGTACTGCCTCTGATGTACCTGCTCTGGTGCCCACACTGCCCTGTTGCTGCCCTGTTGCTGTTCTCATACTGATGTACTGCATCTGATGTACCTGCTCTGGTGCCCACACTGCCCTGTTGCTGCCCTGTTGCTGTTCTCATACTGATGTACTGCCTCTGATGTACCTGCTCTGGTGCCCACACTGCCCTGTTGCTGCCCTGTTGCTGTTCTCATACTGATGTACTGCATCTGATGTACCTGCTCTGGTGCCCACACTGCCCTGTTGCTGTTCTGATACTGCATTGTGCCCTCTCATGTGCTGCCTCTGATGTACCTGCTCTGGTGTCCACACTGCCCTGTTGCTGTTCTGATACTGCATTGTGCCCTCTCATGTGCTGCCTCTGATGTACCTGCTCTGGTGTCCACACTGCCCTGTTGCTGCCCTGTTGCTGTTCTGATACTGATGTACTGCCTCTGATGTACCTGCTCTGGTGCCCACACTGCCCTGTTGCTGCCCTGTTGCTGTTCTGATACTGATGTACTGCCTCTGATGTACCTGCTCTGGTGCCCACACTGCCCTGTTGCTGCCCTGTTGCTGTTCTGATACTGCATTGTGCCCTCTCATGTACTGCATCTGATGTACCTGCTCTGGTGTCCACACTGCCCTGTTGCTGCCCTGTTGCTGTTCTGATACTGATGTACTGCATCTGATGTACCTGCTCTGGTGTCCACACTGCCCTGTTGCTGCCCTGTTGCTGTTCTGATACTGATGTACTGCCTCTGATGTACCTGCTCTGGTGCCCACACTGCCCTGTTGCTGCCCTGTTGCTGTTCTCATACTGATGTACTGCCTCTGATGTACCTGCTCTGGTGCCCACACTGCCCTGTTGCTGCCCTGTTGCTGTTCTCATACTGATGTACTGCATCTGATGTACCTGCTCTGGTGCCCACACTGCCCTGTTGCTGTTCTGATACTGCATTGTGCCCTCTCATGTGCTGCCTCTGATGTACCTGCTCTGGTGTCCACACTGCCCTGTTGCTGTTCTGATACTGCATTGTGCCCTCTCATGTGCTGCCTGTGATGGACGTTTTCAGTGCTATGGACTGTTGGAGCACTTGGCCCCTCTCATGTGCTGCCTCTGATGGACGTTTTCAGTGCTATGGACTGTTGGAGCACTTGGCCCCTCTCATGTGCTGCCTCTGATGGACGTTTTCAGTGCTATGGACTGTTGGAGCACTTGGCCCCTCTCATGTGCTGCCTCTGATGGACGTTTTCAGTGCTATGGACTGTTGGAGCACTTGGCCCCTCTCATGTACTGGCTCTGATGTACCTGCTCTGGTGCCCACACTGCCCTGTTGCTGTTCTGATACTGCATTGTGCCCTCTCATGTACTGCATCTGATGTACCTGCTCTGGTGTCCACACTGCCCTGTTGCTGTTCTGATACTGATGTACTGCCTCTGATGTACCTGCTCTGGTGTCCACACTGCCCTGTTGCTGCCCTGTTGCTGTTCTCATACTGATGTACTGCCTCTGATGTACCTGCTCTGGTGCCCACACTGCCCTGTTGCTGCCCTGTTGCTGTTCTGATACTGCATTGTGCCCTCTCATGTACTGCATCTGATGTACCTGCTCTGGTGTCCACACTGCCCTGTTGCTGCCCTGTTGCTGTTCTGATACTGATGTACTGCATCTGATGTACCTGCTCTGGTGCCCACACTGCCCTGTTGCTGCCCTGTTGCTGTTCTGATACTGATGTACTGCATCTGATGTACCTGCTCTGGTGCCCACACTGCCCTGTTGCTGTTCTGATACTGCATTGTGCCCTCTCATGTACTGCATCTGATGTACCTGCTCTGGTGCCCACACTGCCCTGTTGCTGCCCTGTTGCTGTTCTCATACTGATGTACTGCCTCTGATGTACCTGCTCTGGTGTCCACTATGGCCATGCTCCATCCTTGACTGTGACTTTGCTCCGAATCTGCGTAAATAAAACTTGCGATTCATGTGTCGTGCTTTGTCAGAGTCATTCTTGCGTGTGTGATGCTGGTGTGGATTGCTATTTTCTTGGGGGCGGTGGGTTCTGCTCAGGACCCAAGTCCTGCAACAAGAAGTGGGGTGACGCTGAAATCACGACAGGAAGTGACGACACAAAAGGTGGCTTCCACTCAGTTGCAGTTTATAGTTATCATGCTCCCTGTTAAATTAGTGGGGGGACGCCGTCCACCCGCGTGGTACCCCGACTTGAGCCCTGGTTGTGCTACGTGTCACTCTCCCCTACCTGGGTCACGGCCCTTGGAGGCGTTGCCGTACACAGGCATTTGTGCATTTTGGGACATGTCCCTCCCCCCTCCCGACGTCACCGCCCTTGCCGGTACTCCTCTCCAGCCAGCGAATGCTTAGGTGCCTACCTGCGTCGTCGTCGATGGTGGGCCAAGACGAGGACGTACTGGATCGCGTAGAGTATCGGGTAAGCCTGTAGTGCAGGGTCCATGTCGGCGTGCGGCTCGTGGTGGGTATGGTCGCTGTGGAGCATCCGCCGTGTTCAGGCAGGTTGTTTATCCGCAGCGCTTTTATGTGTGTTTTCCGCCATCTTGATTTGGAGGACGGTCCTAGTCGTCAGTCCGTACGGCGGAGTCTCTGGTACGGTTACGTCTGCCGCGTAGTTGGGTGTGGTGGTGCGGCGGACCTTGTTCTACCGCCGCGGACGGATTTTGCCACGTATTTTGTATCCTGATTTGGCGGACGGAGTGTCCGCGACGGGCGCACGGAAAATAGGCCTGTTCCGCATACTCAGGGTATGCGGAGGCACTTCCGTCCGCCATCCTAATGACCCCCTAAATTTGTAAAATTCCATCCTTTTTTGCTTTTTTCTTGTTTCGTCTTTATCATAGGGATTGGTCATTTCTACGGAACCGTATTTAATGTAGAGTATGCTGTAAAATCTGTCATAACTATTGTTATCAGGAATGAAAAAATTGAAAAGAACAAAAAAAATGATGGCGATGCCACCCCCAACTTTAAGGGGCCTGTTGATTCCCAACAACGAAAAAAATTGTTTGGAAGCGCTGAGATTACATCAGGTAGGGAACCATCATGGAGCCAATTCTCCATTGAAAAGACTACATCAGAGTCTATATCACTAAGAAAATTAGACAGATGAAGCTGATGTTTAGGAAGGAAACGACAATTCAAGGTAAAACAACGAAATTTACTACAAGGTGAAGAATTGGTTAAAAAATTAGAATAGGAGCCAGGAGTCTGTAGGACATGCTCAGCCGCCACTTGAGAGTTAGGAGTACACGCAAAGAAGCAGCATGAGCCCCCTAGTAGGGGAAGATCAGGAGTAAAAGCCTGACAGAGTGCACCCAAATGAGGACAAAGATTAAGCAACATTGAGGAAGTGTAGCGTCTATAAACTGACTGAAAAAGGCCAGGGCTTCTGGCCCCTGGTCCCGGCCAGGTGTGCCTGGGTGCAGACAGGCTTCTCTTTGGCGTGTCCACTGCGCGCGTCCGCTTGCACACCGGAATTCAATAGGGGAATGCAGCAAACTATAACGTACCCTTCCTCACATGGAGAAATGCGGAAGGGGCCAAAAAACCTACTACCACGCCCTCCACACAAACGGCCCTCGCCTGTGGCGTGTAACAAGTTAGTGCAAAGAATACATTTAAAAGTAGATTAAAACATAGCACAGCTTGAAAAAAACAAATACAAGTGAAATTATAATTTTAGAAAGTTGTAATTTTTTTTCCTCATTAAGATACATGTTTCTTTACTATCTTAGTAAAACTGTAACCTTTAACTTAAGCATACCATTGTCTATACATATGTCTTAATATCACAAACAATAAAGATAGAGTTGCGTCCAAACCGCCATTTTGAAGTTACATGTTGGAAATAAACACTGAGATACAACATATTTTAAACCCAGCTATTAAAGTAATATTCAAATCTAATTTAAGCACAATCATAAACATCTCTGGAGCTGTGATTACTATGCGGACCCGGAAGTAAGGCCCGGTAGTGTGAGCAATAGTTTCGTGAACCCACAAAATACCCACATTTCATTTTCAAATTGACTTTAGCCTTACTACATATTAATTGTATTACTCTAGTTCTAAACTACTACCCTTAAAATATAAATACAGTATTATTATTTTCACTATATTTTAAACTTTTAAATATAAAAAAATATGGCGAACATGACTCCATTTTAAAAAATAGCTTATATATATATATATATATATATATATATATATATATATATATATATATATATATATATATATATATATATATATATATATATATATATATATATATATGTGTGTGTGTGTATATTACCTACTGGCAGTCGCCAGTAGGTATATATAGTTAGGATTTTTTCCCTATGGGATTTCTGAAAATTCTATGTCTAATAACTTTGGTGTTTGTGGACGGAATTGGCTGAAATTTTCTGGAAAATGGCACATTTTGTTTCTGAGCAGCTCCTGGAAATTTGGGGGGGTTTCGGCAAGGGGGGGGCTGAGATAAAAGGGGGGTCCCAAAACGCATTTTTCCCATGTTAATTTCCATAGGGCGGTTGGACTCACTTTTAGCTCGAACAGCTGAATGGATTTGCACGAAACTTGGCAAAATTGTAGGGACTGTTAGCCCGATGTGCCTTTGCTAGGTCTCAATATATGTGCTTCAGTGGATTTTGAGAAATTAACGTTCAAAGTAAGATATATATCTGTAACAGCGCTCCGGGCAGCGATCCGGTTCGCATACTTTTCGCGTAACGGAACTTTGCGATACGAAGCTGATTGGCTCTTCGGTGTCTGTCAACATTCTAAACAGTCCAGAGCGGCCGCCATCTTGTCTCTCGGTAGGATCGAGAGACAAGAGGAGGCCAAAACAAAGGGGGAAATTACCATAAGGGGGCATAGTAGATCCTCGTTGACCCCCTAGGTTTTATGTGGAGGTTTTAAAAGGGCCCAGCAGGGTAAAAAAAAAATATTTTTTTTTTTTTGCGTGATGAGCGCCTAGTACGCGAACCGGAAAGCGTTCTGGGCAGCGTACTATAAGGATAATAGAATGATAGACTTTTCAAATACTGTATGTTAATTGTTTGTTGTTTTTGTTGTTTTTTTTTGTTTTCTTTATTTTTAAAGTTTTTTTTTTTATTTTGATTGTGTTTCATAATCCATTAAACTTTCTAACATTTCAGTGTCAGAAATTTCAAAATTGAATATAGGGTGTAACATGTTCTCATTTTGAAGCAGGTTATCCACTGCTTCAACACATTGCAGTAGTTCCTGGTCTCTACTTTGATCCATGAAATCATCAATTTTTTCTTGGCTGCTCTCCTCCAGTACAATTGAAAATTTAACTTGTTGCTCGCCTTCCATTTTGCCTGAAATATGATTAAAAAAATATATATTAGTAGAGATAGGGCACTGTTGGGATTAATTTTAGATAGGCAGTTTTTATCAGTGAATTTTTCTTTTGGCAGTGTATAGTATCAGAGTGGAAATAGGACTATAAAAAAGTGTATGTGATTTAACGAAGACAAGCCTAACTCCATTCATAACTATAACAGAGAAGTCTATCTAAATACATAACTACTACAGAGGGATAGTATATATCTATCAGAAAAAGTCTACCATATTAAGTTATAGTGCACAATATACTTCAGTTTTAAAAATAACAACTTACCTTTAGAAACAAGTTGAAGTGTTTGGTAGCTATTCAAATGTGATGTACAACAAGAAGTAGCAGTCAAAATGGCTGTGTTTTCTTCTCTTCCTTTATATATATTCAGGTATATAACCAATCAAATGTCAGGTAATAAAAGTAGAAAATGAAAGTAACATTTTCATTGGTTGTCAATTCCAACACTTCAGATGTGTTTTGTGAAGTAATTTACCTCACGGTACTTAGAGAGGTCTACAGGCTAAATGGCTAAATGAAATTTCAATCAAATTTGTGAGAATGAAAGGGATTGTTATGTAGTATGAGCTAATCTATATTTGGTGAGAGTGTCTCTAGTCGTTTTTCTGTAAATTACTTTCCCACCTTTTTTTTGGACCGCTTCCCGGAAAGCGGTCCGGTCCGCGAACTAGGAGCGTAACGGGAGTCCACCATTTTGTGTTTCGGTCGAATTAAGGTATAAAATGGAGGGTAAATAATGTTCTGAATGGGTAGAAGGGGGCACGGTACAAGTATTTAGACCCCCTAGGTTTTCTGAGGGTGGCTGAGGAGGACCATATGTGCGAAGAAAAAACTTTTTTTTGAAATTTTTCGCGGTTAGCTTCCAGTTCGCGTACCGGGTAGCGCTCTTTGAGCGTAGTTTGTTGAAAATTACAGAAAAAAGTTAGAAGAAAATAATAATTGTGAGTGATCAGATGAAGGGTAGCTCTGAGAAGAGCTTTTGGGTTTATGGTACATTTAGGTACTTATAAGTATGTACCAATGCACAGTCTTAAATTCAGAATGAAAATTCTGTTGCCCTCATCTGAGAAGTGAACTCCATCTCCTCTGTAGATATCTTGCATGTAGTAACGCAAGTTATTGTTGTACAAGGAGCCCATTCCATGGTCTCTCATGAAAGCTGAAACAGATTTGTTTACATGCTTCCTCGCTTTCTCAATTTGTGGACAAAATTGGTTGGACCACCTCCATTTCTGTCTTTGGCATATATTTGAATATACCAAGGCAGTTTGAGGAAAAAGTGCCATTAATTGCTCAAAGGTGTCCTTTAAAAGCATTTCCAGACCTACCCCAGTCAAAGTGCCCAAATCATTACCTCCACAGTGCACAATTAACAGGTCAGGTTTTGGCAAATGCATAAAGGTTTTCACCAATGGTATCAATTGGTGACATTTTAATCCTCTTTGGCCCAACCACTTAATTTCCACATCTTGTAAATTGAGGTTAGGTAAATGTCTGTTCTCAGCATACCTTTGAGCCCAGTGGATGTAACTATGTCCAACAATCCAGACCTTAAACATGGGGGAGAAGGTTGTTCTGCAGTCAGATGAAGTGTGGTAATGAAAGGGCAGTTGAAACAGTAGGAGTTTGTAAAGAAAAAAAACTGTGGATTTCCAATGCTAATGATTCATTAGCAGTGATTGGTGCATTTCCATTTCTGAAAATAGAAAGCAGGGTGCATGGATGTGTTCTTTGAAAGATGTAATTTGAATGGTCAAGGAAGAAACATTTAATGAAAGATTGCACTGGATACGCAGGTGCACTGAGAGTTCAGAGTTCAATTGAAACATTGTTGTGTGAATTTGCAAACATGAGAGGTCTTCCAGGAGGTGGTTGCTATGGAAAAAAGGCAGAGAGGGCAGAGGGGGGAAGGGTTTTGATTTGAAAAAAGTGAGGGAAGAGTTATGATTGGCTAATATGAGAGATATGTAAAATGAATATCTGTATTTCTGTGCTTTCAATAGCTGCAGCCTCTGGAGTGCATCCTTTTTCTTCTGCTGAAGACAATTTGGTGTATTTCTGAGACTGTTTTCAAAACTCAAAAAGTATTTGCTAAGGTGAGAAAAGATTTATTTAATTTAGATAGAGAATAGTATGATTTAAGGAGAAAATGATGAAGAAAGCTGTGTTTTTAAAATGTGGTTTTGTCTCTAGTGATATACAAATAGATTTTGTTTCTTTGAGAAACTGTAATTGCATATTCGGTGTAGCATTCTGGCATGCAGTAACACAAGTTATTGTTGTACACGGAGCCCATTCCATGGTCTCTTATGTAAGCTGAAACAGATATGTTGTTTTTAAAAACGATTTTTGAAATCAATTACATTTCTGGATATGTACTGCTAGAGCTTCATAGGTTGTTTTGGGTCATATTTATAAGGCATTTGAGTGTCTTTGATGTTATTTTTTCCTTTTTAAATGGAAAGTGTTCCTCATGGGGCAAGTGTCTTGTAAATACGCTCCCACTTGCGCTTGGTAAATTGGTAAGTTTAAAAGAACAGATTCTCTTGAATTCAGAACAAATTTTATGCTGTTTGTTGAATTCTGTTTTCGAGAAATGTAGCACTGATCGAACAAAAGTAGAAAGTGTGTCTGAAGTTCGTTATCTGTTAGATGAATGTTCAGGTCAAACAGACTTCTCTGAAAATAATCAGCAAGATTGTCAGGAGTTTTTAATGTATATGCTTGATGTATTGCAAGATGAGGGTGTAGATGTAGATCACCTGTTTGGGCTTTCTTATCAATGGCAGCATGACTGCGAGAACTGTATGGTATCAAGTACTACTAGTGTAGACTCAGAAAGATTTATATATTTAACTTTGCCAGACAGTAAATCAGTCTCCTTTAATAAGCTAGTAAATGCAGCGGATCACAACATGGAGTGTAGCCAATGTAAATCTGAAATGATGTCAACATTATTTATACGTAGATATGGCCAGTATGTCATTTTAATGATCCAACGATGTAGGCCTGATGGATCAAAATTGTCAACTTTAATAAAAAATGTTGTGGCTTCTCAGCTGTCAATATCAGGAAGGACTTTTGTAACTGTAGCAATTATCTATCACGATGGTCCTTCAACAACATCAGGACATTATACAGCTTATTTAAAGTCTCGAAACGGCTGGTCATTCTGCAATGATTCCGTTGTAACTTTCAAAAAAAAATTGCCGTTTGACCTTAAAAATTCTTACCTGGTGTTTTTAAAACCAAAATTTTAAAGAAAGAATCTTGGGATTTCTTGTGAGGAATTGCAAAAGGTTCATCAAGTAGAGGGAATGTAAGTCTGCAATGCTGTCTAGATTATTGGTCCAAAACTTTTAATTATAATGTCAATTTAAAAATCCAACTATATAAACCTGATGCAAGTAAGTCTGCTTCATAGTAAGCAGTATCAGTGTCATAGGAAAAGGAGAACATGAGTGACAAAGAAGGGTAAGATATTAGTAGTCCAGGATTGTGAAAATAATCTCAAATGTTTTCTTTTTGAAAGTTGCGAAAATAGAAAATGACGGGATTTGATTGGAAGAATTACAAGACTTGTGAATCGCTGCAACATGATTTGGCCAAGTGGAAACATGTGGTAGAATGTGAGAAGTCTTTTCTTGTATGTAACATATTTTTCAAAACGATGGATGTTTTCTTTCAGAAAGTGGCGGGCTGAAAATATTTATAGCACAACAGAGTGGACGCTGTTCATAGGACATCCTTCGACGTCATTGAAAGTAAGTTAATTTTAAGGAGTTTTGAATTCAGATTTCTTAGGTTGTATGGGTTTTTTAAACACAATCATTTTGATTGTGTTTTTTTTCCCCGCTGTTACATGATGAATATCTTCAAGTCACTGATTTAAGTGAAATTTGATACATTCTGAGAACAGCAAAAATAAACCATTTAACATGTATAATTAATGTTCTCCTTTTTGTACTTATGATATACATTTAGAAATGTGAGGTAGATATGGAGAAACTGAGTCTTCTGTAAGTGTCAATTTTAATGCTTACAGTGCAGTACTTCTGGGTACTGTTTTTTTTTTGAAAACTGAATAGACCTCACATTAAAGAAACCTCTTGAAAGGACACATCTTATTTGCATCCTGAAACAATCATTTACAATGTTACACACAATTTTATGATGGCTTTTCATCTCTTTTGCGCTGCTATTGCATCACTATTGTGAGACATCAGCAATGCAAAAGAAGCACCATGTTCCAAAATAGGCCTCACTTCATCAGCATGAAGATACTGTTTGTTTAAAATAAATATCTTTAGGATTGTGTAGGGGTCGTAGAGAAGCAGAGGCTTCTGTAAGTGTCAAAGTTGTTTAAAAACTGTTTCTTCTTGAACCTTTTCCCTTCTTTTTTCTAATTTTTAAATACATGTTTTAATATTTTTGGAAATATTTGTTCTCTCTTTTACAGATTGAAAGTATGAAAAATTTTCTTTAAAAGTTAACAAGAATTATAAGGTAAATGTTTTCTACTTTTTTAACCCGCATTCCACTGCTGATGATGTCACTGACTATGTCATGAATGATGTAATAAGTGGGCATGTTTTACTACAATGGTAGTCTTCACATGTATTATCTCCTCTGTATTCTTCAACAAGCATAAATTTGATACACAACCCTGAGTACGCCTCACCTTAAACAAACTTTTAGAGAGGACACACCTTATCGTCACCCTCAATCAATCATTTACTCTATCACATTTAACATCTATTAGTTCTACTGCTTCATTTCTTTAATCCTTACTTTCCTGTGTTTGCTACTTCTCTCATTCCTTTCTCTATTACTTAATTATTCTACTCCTTCCAGTATTTTTCTCAGTCCCTTCTCATACTTCTTCATTCTTATTCACTCATTCTGTCTCTATTAATGTTACTGTTTCTGAATGATCTCAAAAAAATTTTAAAACAAGAACAGTAAGTATAAGGATAGGAAACAGACATTTATGTTACAAGAAAGACAGCTATAGGAAGTAAACAAAAGATACTGTTACTCGCAATCCACTGCTGATGATGTCACTGACCATGTCAAAAATGATGTAATATATGACATGATCAGAAGTGAATTGCGGGTAACAGTATCTTTTCTTTACTCCCTATAGCTGTCTTTCTTGTAACATAATTGTCTGTTTCCTTTCCTTATACTTACTGTTTTTTTTAAAAAAAAAATGTTTTGGTTCGCTCCTGGTTCGCGTACCGGAGTGCGAACTGGGAGCGAACTAAAAGAAATAGAGCTTGGCAGAGTTCCAAAAATTCTACCAATTTTTTTTATAATGGGGAGGTAGTTCTGAAAAGTACTTTTTTTTTGGTTTTTGTTGTTTTAAATTTTTTTTATTATTTTTCAGAACATTTTTTATATTTTTTTGTTTTTTTCTGAACATTTTGTAATTTTTTTTTTTTGGGGGGGAGGGGGGAAACAAAAATGATTCATTGAAGAGGGCTCAACAGGAGCAACAAAAAAAAGAAGAATTTATTTTTTGGGGCGTTTTGGACATACATGATTTTTGATTGCTCTTATTATAAGAGTAATGCTACTTTCTCGGTAGCATAATATTTGATTGCACCACACGCACACTTGTTTCACTTCCCCCATGTCCATTTGAATGTTCAGGATCAACTCCCTTGCCTCTGGTCCCGATACTTCTGGCACGACCGATCTTCTCGCTATTGCTGGGGGATTTTGTTGTTCGTCGCGAAGCGGAGCAGCACTATAATTATTTGGGTGCCACCTACTCATGTGCCTGTGCATTGTAAAATTTCCAAAACTATATTTTTTGTCCGTCCCCCTTGAAAGGCGTTCATCGCAAATACGGCAAAAGACATATCTTGCGTTGACTTTCTTTTGCCCTGCTGGAAATTTAAAAAATTGCCAGATGAAGTTTTCCTTTCTGTTGTACCTCCTGGGCTCCTCAGGCAAAAACTCAGGCTCTTCCTCCTCTTCCTGATCTTCCTCTTCTTCAAAGATTGGTTGAGCAGGTGGTCCTTTCTTTCCATGAGGAGGAGGAGGTGGTGGTGGGGGAACACTACCAGAAGCAACAACTGAAGCCATTTCTCTAGAATGTAAAAGGGTCTTTCTCTCACCAAGATGAAAGTCAGAGTGAGGAAAGAAGGAGGGGTTTTCATCATTTGGGAAAAGCAAAAGTTCTAAACCAATGAAAAGTGTTAATTTTAGATCACATTACCTAGTATTACATCATTAGGAAACCAAAAGTGAAATGAACCAATGAAAAGTGTTATTACCAAGTCACATGACCTGCTGTGTGTACGTTTCGCGCTTTGCTCCGCTTTCCGGTCCGCTTCCGGGTCCGCTAACTTGGCGCGTCCAATGACGTATTACGCGACAACGCAAAACGTCATGCTAACGTAACAGTTAAGCTAAAGGAACGTTTACCGGTTTGCGGACCGAGCCGCGGCTTTAAATTGAGCTAACGGGAAGCTGACCGGTTCGCGGACTGGGAGCGAAACAAAAAAATATTTTTTAAAAAAATGTATAAAAAACATGTAAAATATATTTTAAGATTTAAAGAAGAATACATTTTACAGCTACAGATATTAGCTTTCAAAAAACCATTGAAATTCAATGAAAAAACCATAGGTTATAAAGAATATATAGTTAGGAATTAGCATTTACAAAACCTTAAAAATTCACTGAAAAAACCATAGGTTATAAACCATATATAGTTAGGGATTAGCATTTACAAAACCTTATTTTACTCGCATAAAACCATTGAAATTCCATATATAGTTAGTTGCACTAACTATATATCGCGCACCCGCAATCCACTGCCGATGATGTCACACATTACATCATTCATGACATGGTCAGTGACATCACTGATGACATCACTGATGACATCTCAAATGACATCACTGATGACATCACTGATGACAACATCCAGTGACTGTATGTTTCTGTAAAGTTAAAATATGTCTTACATATTGAAGAATGAGTGGATGTATAAGTGTCTGGATGAAGGATTTAGTAGGTGCATGACTGACTGTATGAGTGAGTGATTAAATGTGTCTCACTGAGTGCATGGGTTAGTGACTAAACTGTCTTAATTTGTGCATCAGTATGTCTGTTGTTCTGTAAACTGTTGCATGTGTTGATAAGTAGCCATATGATTAACTATATAGGTTATTGATTGGTTGCCCAAGTATTTGTATGGGAGACTAAGTGTGTGTGTGGGTGGCTGGGAGGTGTATGACTCTGTGCATAGATGTGTGAGCAGTTGATTCACTAGATGTATGGTTTCAAAAGTGCATGTGGAAACAGCTGTATGGGTGGTTGACTGTGTGCATGAGTGTTTTGGTGAGTGAATGGATATCTCAGTGCTACATGTCAAAGTAAGTACATATGTAAAACACAGTACATGTGAGAGTTGACATATATAAATAACTGTGCATAAGAGCCAGTGAATGTGTGAGTGGCTGTATGGATCATTGTGAACTTGTATCAGGGATTGTATAAGACAGTAAATATGTGTTAGTATATGTTTGAATAAGTAAAGTTTGTATAACTGTATAGTTGAGGAAATGGAGGTGTGAATGATTCTTTGCATGACTGACTAGGTGTGTGAGTAACTCCACGGATGAGTGACAGTCTATGACTGTCTGTTTACACTGATTGTATCTAAGGTTATATTAGAGTCTGAAGAGGTTCATCAAATTATCATATGAATAATGTCATCAGTGATGTGATCAGTAATGTCAAATGAGATGTCATCAGTGATGTCATCAGTGATGTCATCGGTGATGTCATCAGTGATGTCATTTGAGATGTCATCAGTGATGTCATCAGTGATGTCACTGACCATGTCATGAATGATGTAATGTGTGACATCATCGGCAGTGGATTGCGGGTGCGCGATATATAGTTAGTGCAACTAACTATATATGGAATTTCAATGGTTTTATGCGAGTAAAATAAGGTTTTGTAAATGCTAATCCCTAACTATATATGGTTTATAACCTATGGTTTTTTCAGTGAATTTTTAAGGTTTTGTAAATGCTAATTCCTAACTATATATTCTTTATAACCTATGGTTTTTTCATTGAATATATATATATATGTGTGGGTGTGTATATATATATTGTCAGGATGGAAATCAGCAAATTTGATTAGTGGGGATGAACACAAATATTTGAAGGTCAGCAACCCTGTACTACCAATCTTGTATTTCATACCAAAGGTTCACAAAGACCCTATCAGTCCCCCTGGCAGGCCAATCATCTCTGCCAGGGGAAGCCTACTGGAGAGGACATCAATTTACATTGATTATTTCCTACAAGGTTATGTTCAGAAATTAAGATCATATGTACGTGACACCAGTGATTTTTTGGTAAAGCTCAAGGAGGCAGATTGGAGACAGGGGGACTGGCTTTTAGCCCTTGATGTAACTTCGCTGTATACCAGCATATCTCATACTCAGGGTTTGGAAGCAGTTGATTATTATCTCTCTAGGAGACCTGAAGAGTGTAAAGCCCACAATACCATGTTGTTGGACATGCTGGATTTTTGTTTATCTAACAACATCTTTATGTTTAACCATTTGATTTACCGTCAAATACAGGGGGTGGCGATGGGGGCCAGCTTCTCACCAAGTTTCGCGTGTCTGCACATGGGAGATTGGGAGGAGCTGGTCCTCGAAACCACCTACCTGAATGAGATGAGGGACAACATTATTGTTTGGTTTCGATTCATCGATGATTTGTTTATTATTTGGCGGGGTAGCAAGGAGTCTGCTGAAAAATTCATTGCTGAAATCAATGTAAACAACTTGAACTTAAGGTTCACTGCTACATTAAGCCAAAGTAATGTAACCTTTTTGGATACTGAGGTATACACTGAAAATAATGAACTACACACCAGAATATTCCGAAAAAAAACTGCTGGAAACAGCAGTTTACATGCTGCAAGCGGTCATCCCAGGCACCTCATAGCAAGCATCCCCTATGGGGAAATGCTGAGAATGAAGAGAGGATGCAGTGACCCTGTAGAACTGAAACTGGCACAACAGGAAAGCAAAAAGAGATTCCTAGAGAGGGGATATTCAGCCAGAATGGTTGACACAGCTATTGCTAAGTCTGAACTAATGTCCAGGGAGGAGCTACTAACGGGCAAGCACCAAAAGAAACAACTAGGAAATAGCCCAAACCAAAATGAGTTTAGAATAATCACGGGATACAGTAAGCAATCCAAAGAGATCTACAGGATTGTTAACAAGCATTGGCCATTGGTCATGAAAGACCCTGTTATAGGCAAGGATTTGCCCAGAAGGGTCTCTCTGACATACAGTAGAGCTCCTTGACTAAGGGACCAAATTGTGAAAACTAATCCTGAACCAATCAGAGGCAGCAGCTGGTGGCAAACAGGCAGAGGCTTTTACAAGTGTAAAACATGCAAAGCCTGCACCCATGGGGTCAATACCAAAGAATATAAAGATGGATTCAGTGACACAGTTCATCCAATAACACAGGTATTGACATGTAAGACCGACCATGCGGTGTACGTCCTACAATGCCCCTGTCCGCTGATGTACGTTGGAAGTACCAAGCTACCTGTACATCAGTGAATCCTCCAACATCTAAGAGCAATCTCAAATGGGGACAATACTTATCCTGTTGCCCGCCACTATCGGGAAGTACATCAAAGCAACAACAAAACACTTTCGTACTTCGTGATAGACAGTGTCAACACAAACAGGCGGGGGGGGGTGATAGAGAAACCAGTTTGAGAAAACTTGAGACAAAGTATATCCTCATGTTAAACACCAAGACGCCATCAGGTTTAAACATCACTGAAGACTTATACACATGTCTACTTTAAATATGTTAGTACTCTGAAACCTAGGATGTTACTTCGTACCCCTTTTGACAACACAGGACATATCTGGGCTGGGACAGAAATTTGCATCAATTATGTGTGTAGGATTACTTATAGCATCCCATATCGGTCAATCGGATACTGCAGGATGTTGCTGCAACTGCTAACTAACAGAAAAATGAATAATAAGATAAGATAAATAAGATAAGAAATGAGAAAAAAGTTTTAAATAAAATGAAGAGAAAAACAGTAAGAAAGATATAACACAAAAAAAGTACTCACTATAGGAATAATATTATCTGGAATTTTCAGCTAACAGGTCCTTATTCCTGGGGCTGGGTTAATCCAGATAGAATAGGTATGATTTATTTTGCACTTTATCTGTACTTTATTTTGCATTGAACTTGCACTTTATTAATGACATGGGAGTAAATATAGATTCTGTAAGTGTAAATTGATCCTTGGGTCAGTTTTTGGTGGTGCAGGGGGATAACACAAAATTGAATTCATTGCATTGCCTTTACATTAAAAACACGGTAACGTTTACATCACAAATCTGCTTGGATTTGCACTTGTTCAATTTAACATCAGATGTTTAACATCAAGACATTTTTTGGTGCACTGAGTGCAAATAACTTAAATGACCCTACGGTTATAAAGCACAAACACCTTATTGGTGATTATGTAAATATGTAAATATGTTATGATATGTAGATATATGTAAATAATATATAATAATAGGTATAACTATGAACGTGTTTTAATCTACTTTTGTATTTTGAAGTATAATGGGGCAATTTCCTATTATAGAGTGATTCATACAATTTTGTATTTAACCCATAAATAATGAATTCAAATGTATTTTAACCACAATGCACCAGATGGTATTATACCATGATATCATGTGTAAAATGTACTTTATAATTACAATCTTTCATTTTATTAAGAAAAGTATGTTATGCAAATCACAGCGGAAAGTATTTCTTCCATGTCTATCACCAAACCGAGCATGTGATCACAAACTTTTTTCTAATGGCTGCTCCTTTAAAAGAACGGCTCTAAGATTATGACACTGCCATGTGAACAAGGCTCCTCGGAGCCGAAACGTCATGCGTTGTGCCTGCTCGAAATAAATAGACTGCACAAAATTGAACCGTGTCTGCGTCTCTCTAAGGTGTGGGAGGACGCCGCACCTGTGTGGAAACTCGAACGTGGATTTCGTGGATATGTATATATATGTATATATATATATATATATATATAGAGAGAGAGAGAGAGAGAGAGAGAGAGAGAGAGAGAGAGAGAGGGAGAGAGAGAGAAAAAAGCAAAGGAGTCAATTAGGTCATATTTAGGAATTAGCATTTAAAAAAACTTTGAAATTCACTGAGAAAACCAAAGGTTACTGGGTCGTTACAGATAGGAATTAGCATTTAAAAAAGCTTAGAAATTCATTAAAAAACACAGGTTACAGGAACGTTATATTTAGGCTTATATTTCACTCGAACAAAACAGGAGATATTCAGCCATTATGGTTAGCTCTGCGATTCTGAGGCTGCCGCCTTTTTCACATAGTTATTGATTTGCTTCATTTGCCACATAATTCACCATCTGCCAATTAATCTGCTGCATTAAACAAAAAAAATGTCAAACGGACCAAAATCAATAACTATGTGAAAAAGGCAGTAGCCTCAGAATCGCAGAGCTAACCATAATGGCTGAATATCTCCTGTCACATAATCACAGGGGCTCTGGTCAAAGCATGGACAGTCCTTGGGATTGAAGTAGGGATCCAACTAAGTTCAAAATGGTGGATGTCTCTTTGGACTCTTTGATGAAAAATAGATTTTGTAAAACATATAATTAAAAAGCTAAAGTAAAAAGAAGATAATAACTAGTAAAAGGAACACATGATGAACATCACATTAGCCTGGACTGGCCATCAAAGTGTTGAGGAAAGAAGTCACCAAGCTCATCTCTTTGAGGCGCAGCCTCCAATTGAGGCTGAGCGGGGATCTTAGTTCGAATTAAATCTTGGTTAAGTTATTGCGTGTGTGCAATGCTCTGTTACAGGTACCACCGATGGGCAATGGAAGGGTGGCCCTCACCCCTCACCTGGGCACTACCCGCCTTCTCAAAAACCAGATGCCCATCCTCAAGAGGGAACATTGCGTTTTTTGACTCTCACTTTCAGTCCCCAATCTAGTCCTTCATAGGCTACCAAATAAATTGGGTAATGGTAATTACTACCACTAAAATCGCTAAGAAATCCATATTAAGTTATAAAGCACTATATAAATATGAATGAAAGTAAAAAAAAGAAAATAGGCAGAAGAATACATGTTCTTGTATCTCCTTATTTCTTTTCACTACTGCTAATAGATTGCACGCTGCTCTCTGCTGTAGGCGGTGTAAACAGGGCCATTAACGCCCTCTGGTGCGCCTTCCTGCAAAAATCCGAGCCCAGTAAAATCTAATTGAACATCAAACTCCTTGTAGCCCGCTTGGAAATCATAAGACACCATAAAACCAAGAGGCAATAATTATGGTTTATTCGCCACACATGCTACATTTCGCTTGCAAATGCCTGTGTGTGGTAACGGCTTTCAACAAATCACCGGAGAAAACACAGCCTGCGACTCCTAATAGCATTGCTTTACTGCACTTTAGTGCTGAGACAGAAAACAATAACCTTGAAAAAAAGACGAAAAAACAGGCTTTCAGAAAGAGCCAAGCTTTTAAAGCCTGGAGAAAAAAACATATCTTGAAGCGGCTGCTGTGAGCAGCATCACCGTGTACAAACAAGGACTGAAAGGATCACCAGTGGGACAAACAAAAGGAGCAGAATGTAAAATATATATATGTGCAACAGTTCCACGAGCTAGTTGTATAAAGGAGCTAAGAATGCTCAAATTCCAGGGCATGCCGTGTGTTCAGTGCTTAACTGGTGGTTGCAGGTGGGGCCCACCGGCACTCATTTTTGCGGATCAGCAATTATTTTTAATCATCACACTTTCACCCAAAAGAAGAGAGAGAAGGTAGCAAAGGGCGAAGTATGGCTTCTGAGAAAAGCTTTGGGCATCAGTGCTTATATTTTTTTTCAAATTAAGCCTGATTTCGTTACACAAAATATGTGGAGGTTCCTTTCACATTCCATTGTGTTTCTTTCTTTCCTATTCATTTGGTTGCAGAGAAAATCGGGTGGTTCTTACATTCACCTGCGTTTGGTTCTGTCCTCTTCCCTTTACCAACAGTGTCAGCTCGTGGCCACTGACAATAGGGCAGGATGTGGTCAGGGCCGGACTGCCTACCAGGCGTTTTGGCATGCTGCCGAGCTGCGGGCTGATTACGTTGATGACGACCTGCGTGTGCTGAACGAAATTCGTGTTGCTTTGTTTATTTCTAAGCTGCTTGCGATAGAGCTGATTGTTTCAAGATGGTCAACTACCTCTGGAGTAGTCCTTATTTAGCATTTCAGGAACATGAACACATAGGTACTCCCAATTTTGGGAAGTTACCTGCTGAACACCTGAGGCTCTATTATGCATAGGGCGCAATTTCCCTGTTTGTGCCACAACGGAACTATAAACAAGTGTGCCATGCGCACACAGGGATATTACACCCTATTATGTTTGTTGCGCTGTCGCCAGGGCAGCTACGGAGTTGAACAGCAATGGGGGCATCGAATTCAAGTGAAATACGGAGTGGCTGCCTCAAAGGCGGTCTGTGTTTCACAGTGTAGGCAGCACCCACCAGCACTTTAAACAGGGAAGAGAGACCCCCTTGCAGGCAAGTGCAGTGAGTGACTGCACCTGCCTGCAAGGGGATGTTCAGGGGGTCCATAGGACCCCTTTGACTCCTTCCAGAAAGCTGCCATCAGGGGGCACACTAGCAGTGTGCCACACACTGTTAATGCACCTCTGGACAGCTTCTGTGCCTCTGCACACTGGTCCATAATATGGTGCGTGCTCAGAGGTAAGGAGATTCTCTCATTTACATGGGGCCATGCCCCCATGCATATGAGGGAACACTCACTTAATATAGCGCTGGTGCAACATGTGTGCCATGCCATCTGTATTAGTGAGGGACCACACAAGTGCCTGCGACCCCTTCCGTTTAATACCAAAGTGCCCTGGGGGCTAACAATGCGAGCACAATCACCCATTTTGCCCCTGGAACACTTCTGTTATACTGGCCCTGGAGAGGTCCAAAAGTGATGCAGTAGATCTATGGTGGACTGAATGAGGTGCTCAGTTGATGTAGCAGCTCTGTGACGGAGTGAATGAGGTGTTCAGTACGCTCAAAGGTGCCTCAAGGAAACCGCACAGCGGTATGTGAAGCTGGGTGTAACATCTCCTGATAACTGGGCAGACACCATCCTTTACTGCATGTTTACTGCATGTTTTCTAACATAAATAAATCCCAGATGAAGTGAAATGTATAAATCTTGATGGTCTGCTTAGGAGAATACCTTGTTTTAACTGGCCACAATATGTTCTAGCACTTGCCCCAGCAAAGAATGAGATGTTGGAATATTTGACGGATTGAGGGAGAAGAGGCAATAGAAGGTAGGCGGAGTTCTATCTCACATACAGAGAAGGTGGTATGTGCATGTGAGGGGATATTGATGCACACAAAGAATCAAAGGGAGAGGCCAAAAAGAAAGGAAAGACCGTACTACTCTCTGTCTAAATGTATACTCACTAAAAGTATGCTCTTAAAGAAACAAATACAAGAAGGGGAAGGGTCCCGACTCATAAAGTACTACCAATGTTAGAGCCATAAAAATGTGTGCCATAATCATAGGGTAAAATGGGAAAAGACCTTTCTTAGGATGAGAACACTCACTCACCCAGGGGTGACATGCTTCATCATAGGGTTCCTTCCTCACACCAGGGTCGCAAGGTCCCTGTTGTGGGCTACAACTCAATTTGAATTCAAAGCCTTGTGCCTCGTCCATAAAACGTTGCATAACCAAGGCCCCCCAGTTCTCAGCAACTTTATCACCCCTTACATAACCACCAGATCCCTCCGTTCTAACGCAGAAAACCTCATTAATACCCCAAGATTCAGGAAAACCCGATCAGGAGGAAGACGCTTTTCGGTACAAGCTGCTCGTCTTTGGAATTCACTCCCTCGCGACCTACGTCTTGAACTACAATATCTGCGCTTCAGGAAGCTGCTAAAGACGCATCTCTTTCCCTAGCTCTCATGCTCCCCCGTGTTGATTCCTTACCCCTCCTCTCCTCTGCTCTCAGCTCCCGTTCCTCAGGTCTGCTGAAGTAGGGTTTTTACTAGCGCTGGGATACTCCCGGGTGACTACGCGCTTTATAAAAATAAATAATAATAATAATAATAATAATAATAATAATTTGGGCTAGAAGAGGAGCTGAGGTGTTTTTTTATGGGGAAGGGACCAAAGTTGGAGTAAATCTGGGCAGAGTGTGAAAAAAATCTTTTAGATTAAAACTGGGGCTAGGGAACTAATTGTCCTTATTATGCTGTCTTCCAGGACAGGAATAAATGGAAAGATGACTAAGGGTTATCAAACAAATATACCCCTGGGTCTGGTTACCATGTTTAAGCCTAACTGTGACCCCAACTGGGGTTCAGAGGCATTCACATACAATAGAGAGTTTTATAAATCAGGCCGCCCTCCAATCAAAACCAAATATATCAATAAAGGCCCGATTTACTGTTGGACTACTGCTTTAAAAAAAAAACAGACACACCAAACTTGGCTACTGTGCTTGTTGAATAGCTTATAAAATGCTATTCCAACCAGGGTTTTGCTGTCCAATATTTAAAGAAAATGTGTGTCTATCTTCCCTGCTTGTATCCCCTAGTAAAAGTGCCCAAATGAAACAAGTAAAAAAGTGTGTGAAGGTCTGAAAGTACCTCACGTAAGCACCACCAAAGGTAGTTACTCACCAGTATGCTCACATCTTCATCATCGGTGTCTTTCAAGACAAAAAAGAAATTTTGGAAAGGGGCAACCACTCGGTCCCCCCGAACGTATGGTGGAGTACCCCGATCCCCCCGGGAAACCATTTTGGGCGGGAGGCGTGTCCCGGCTGGTATGCCCGAAGCGGCGTAGCTGGGGGCGCGCCTTTTCCCGCCCAAGAGAGGGTTGACCTAGACACCGACACCGCCAGCCACGCCCGGGAGGCGGATTTGGAGGAGGGTCCACGCCCGCCCGAAGAAGGATAAAAGGAGCGACAAGCCAAGGAAGCATCCTCTTGTTCCTGTGCTCTGAAGCTGCACCTCCCCGTTGCACGTGAGCTCGAGACGGAACGAAGAGCCAATTTTGAAATTTGTAATTTTTCTGTTTTCTCTTTTAGCGCTAGAAGCCTTGTTCAGGACCTTTCAGTCACCTATCGTAAGAAAATGCCGGGCAGAAGGGTCGGAAAGAAGGTTAGCACCAAGCAAATGCTTCATATGCTGGTGAAAGACATGGCGGAGATGAAGAAGAAGATGGCGGCCAGGGACGGTACGGGCCGGCCTAAAAGAATCATCGGGCCAGCATTGCCGGGGGTGGTCCCTTCCGGGAGAGGAAAAAGGGCCAGGAACAGGGCAAATGGAGACGAGGTTCCAGTTCCGGAGGCTCCCCCGGTGAGCCCGCCCAGACCGGTAGAGGCTCCTGTGCCGATCCCCGACGCAGGGCAGCCGATCCCTGTCGTAGTTACCCCTGTGAACGAAGGGGATATGCCACCAGAGTTGGCCGCCCAGCTGGCGGCATGGTTGGGCAGGAATAATGAGGGTTCTGTTGCTCCGGGGGACAGGGCCGAAGAGGCCAAACTAATAATGAAGCAGTTGTGGCAATCCCGAGATGCTGCAAAGGCACCTAGTCCTTTTGTTTCCCCGCAGGCTCCCGTGGGTCAACCAGGATCGGGCGTTGGTTCGGCGGGGTCTACGGTTAAGACGGCAGGTTAAGGTAAGCAGCCACTGCCGATGGTGGGGGAAGGATCGATACCTTCAAGGAGGGAAAAAGTTGTTCAGCATATCCCGATCGAGGTGAAAGAGAGGATATGGGCAGACAAATATGTGAACATGTTTTCCTTGTTGACCGATCACTACGAGATCGAGCATGTAAAAAATCAGAAAGAGTTTCTACATCCTAGTGTATGGCGAGCCAGGATGGCCGGTTTCAGAGTTGATGAATCAATAGGCAATTGGGGCAGAGCGTTTGGAATGTTCATTGCAATTATGGGGGAACGAAGGCCCGAATTGTTGGGAGAATTGGCCGTGTACCAGACACGCATCATGGAATTCTATGAAACTTATGGGGGTAATCAATGGTTTTCGTATGATAATATATTTCGTAAATCCAAGGAGCACGATTCATCCCTGACGTGGGATTGTTTTGACTCCATTTCATGGCAAAAAATGGAAAAACCTGGCGTGGGGAAGTCGCCATCGTTGGGGGGTGATGGGGTTGAGTATTCCCGCCATTCGTCAGGGGCGCCCTTTCGGGCAGGTTCCAGTAATGACCGGAACTCAAGGAATAGTGGCAGCTCAGGTAAGAAAGGGGTCTGCTGGAGCTTTAACAGAGGAAAATGTACTAGGCCACAGGGTTCTTGTAAGTTCAGGCACGAATGTGCGGGGTGTGGGCAGTCCTCGCACTCTGAGACTATGTGCAGAACCAAGGCTAGTGATACGGGGAGTAGAGGAGGCACCAAGCAGGTCTGAAAGAGTCCGAGGGGCGCCTCTACCTACCCCGGTTGATATCATGGCACTGATCCCTTGGCTAAACGAATACCCAGATCATACCTCCGCTGGGGTGTTGCGAGATGGTTTCTCATATGGTTTCCGCATCCCGGCGGGGGATTTCAGGGTGGAGCACAATATAAGAATCAACTATCGGTGCAGCAGAATGCGGCGGTGGTACAGGCAAAGATTGGTAAAGAGGTAGCCCGAGGTCGGGTTGCTGGACCATATGACAACCCGCCAGTTGCTAATTTTGTTTGTTCACCCCTGGGTGTAGTTCCCAAAAAAGATCCGGGGGAATTCAGGTTGATACATAATTTGTCAGCTCCGAGGGGTCTTTCGGTGAACGATGCGATCGACCCGGGAGTTTGTTCGGTGCGGTACGCATCTTTCGTTGAGGCCGTCGCCATTTTGAATCGCCTGGGGCCCGGAGCGCTGATGGCGAAATCAGATATCGAGTCAGCGTTCCGGTTGCTCCCGGTACACCCAGATGATCAGCGTCTCCTTGGTTTCATGTTTCAGGGTCGCTATTACATGGATAAATGTATGCCAATGGGTTGCTCCATTTCTTGTGCGTATTTTGAGAAGTTCAGTTCTTTTTTGCAATGGGCTTTCACAAGAACGACAGGGTTTACACATGTGATGCATTATCTTGATGATTTTCTATTCCTGGGGGCAGCCGGGGACACAGAGTGTGCACAAGCTTTGAATGAATTTTGTGATCTCATGAGACGCTTTGGCGTGCCATTGGCACCCGGTAAGACAGTGGGGCCGTCTACTTCGCTCGAGTTTCTTGGGATAGAGCTTGATTCCGAAGAAGGGTGCTTCCGTTTGCCTAAGGAAAAGGTGACGAAATTTAAGGCATCGCTTGAAACATGTATTAGCGAGACAAAAGTAAGATTGCACCAGTTGCAGCGGGTTGTGGGTCAACTCAATTTTGCCCTTAGAGTAATGCCAATGGCGCGCCCATTTTCCCGCTCCATTGCTCAGGCCATGGTTGGCCTTAAGGAAGGCCACCACCGCACAAGGCTCTCGGCAGAGGTTCGCCAGGACATGCGCATATGGTTGGCATTCCTTGCGGATTTCAACGGTTGGGTCGTGTGGAGCAAACCCGCGGTTTCCTCTGAGGAGCTGGGGTTGTGGACGGACTCGGCAGGGAGTGTTGGATTTGGCGCAATTTTTGGTAATCATTGGTCAGCACAAATCTGGCCGGCAGAATGGCACGAGAATGGGCTCACAGGTAACATTGGGTTCCTCGAGCTGTTCCCTATTCTGGTGGCCCTGAAAACATGGCCCGAGGGGTTTCGTGACCGCTCTGTGGTGTTCTGGTCTGATAATATGACCGTTGTGGAGTGTATCAATAGTCAGGCGGCCCACTGCAGATGGATCTTGAGATTGCTGAAGGAAATTGTTCTGCTGTGTATGAGCTAAACGTCCACTTTAGGGCAAGACATGTGCCAGGGGTGTTAAATCAGGCAGCTGATGCGCTTTCTCGTTCCCGTATGCAGGCCTTCTGGGGTTTCCTACCCTCAGCGGACCCGGTGGCAGCACCATTTCCCGAAGCTCTCTGGTCTCTCGGTGCCCCGGACTACAAGACCTTGTGGGAGAGAGTTTAGCACCCAGGACAAGGAAGGCGTATGAAGGGGCGTTCCGTTCCTATTGGTCCTTTTTGGGTTCTGCTGGGGGGGAGCTTTGGGGCCAAGAGGAGTATGTCCTGAAATTTCTGTTATCCTTGCATCGGGCAGGCAAATCAGTGGCCACGGCCCAGAGGCACCGGGCCGCAATTTCTTTCATGGCACGGGCTCATGGTATCCAGGACCCCACGGCATCTTTTGTGGTACAGAAGGCGCTGCGAGGGTGGCAACGCCTTGAGGGTCGCAGAGTGGACGAAAGGCACCCGATAGGTCTGGAAAGGTTGGCCCTGTTAATGTCCGTACTCCCTGCAACATGTTCATCTCAATCTGAGACAGTACTATTTCGAGCCGCTTTTTCAGTAGCATTCCATGGGGCTATGCGGGTAAGCGAGCTAGTAGCACGGAACAAGCAGGATACGGGGGGGGTCTGTGCCGAGAGCACATCCAAATTAGGGGGGAGACAATGGTAGTCTCGTTTGCCAGGTCCAAGACCGATCAGGGAGCGATCGGGGACAGTGTAGTAGTCAAGCGGATTCCCGGATCTCCCATGTGCCCGGTGGCATGCGTTGAGGAATATTTGGCGCAGAGGGCGGCATCATGGGGGGGAAGCTTGCTGAGGCACGCCGACGCCACCCCACTGACGAGGTTTCAGTTCCAACGGGTGCTGGCGATGGCAATTGCAGCCGCGGGCTTGAACCCGTGCGAGTTTGGGACCCATTCCTTCCGGATTGGGGCTGCTACTGAGGCCACAGCCAGGGGTCTGAGTGTCGAAAAAGTGAAACAGTTGGGGCGTTGGTCCTCGAATTGTTATAAACGGTACGTGCGGTTGCACATGTTGTGAAGCTAATGTCATGCACTCACGCTTCTTGTTTTTGTTTGGTTTACAGTTTCGCAAGCTTCCGAGGCGGGGCAGACTGTGCAGTTGACCCGACACCTGGGGACCAGCGGTCAAAGATCACCGGCTGAGGAAAGAGTGGTGTGGGTCGTGGGACACTCATACGTGAGGCGTGCCGCAGACGTATTCAAAGCAGGTGACATGATTCACATGGCTGGGGAATACGGGTACAGGGTGACCTTCTACGGAAGGGGCGGGCTCTGTATTGACCAGTTTCAAAATTTTATGGAGGGTTTGTTAGGGCGGACGAGGTCACCGCCATCTATAATCATAGTACATCTTGGGGGCAATGATTTGGTGACCATTGGTCGACGAGTACTTCTCGAGGTGATACTATCCACTGTAAGTTGGATGGCGAGAAGGGTCCCGGGGTGCACAATTGCATGGTCCCACATGATCCCACGGAAGGTGTGGCGGGGGGCTAATTCTGTGTCTGCTTTAAATCATTCTGTGAAGAAAGTGAATAACAAACTTGGTAGATTGTTTCGTACAAATACATTGCATTCTATTCCGCATGGATGTATCAGGGGGGATCAGATGTATCTAGAGGACGGGGTTCATTTGTCCCGGGTGGGGAATGCTTTACTCATAGGAGACTTCGTAGCTTGGTTGAGGAATTTGCAGCCATGACCTTTAAGTAGGAGTTTTGTGGGGGGTCCGGAGAGCCGGTCAACTATCCGGGCCTGTGGCGGTAAGGTCATGATCGGTGAGCAGTAATTGGAAGATCCATAGAGGTTTGGGCGTCACCCATTATGGATGGGAGCGCCCGGGGGAGGCGGCCATTGGCCCCTCAAAAGGGGAGGAGGGGCTACGGACCCCTCCTCGGAATTTCCCGGGGCCCGGACATCTGCGACGGCAGATGTGGTAAGTTGTGTGGGGTGGGAGGGGGGTCAACGCTACCTTCTAGACACCTCACACGAGTCCTCGGACGACCACTAAGATGGCGTCGAGTTAACAGCGGGCCCCCGCTAAGACAAGGGAAATTGGAAGTAGGCACAGAGGTACAGTCCGCTGTGCGACCGCCCCTCACAAGTGAGGGGGGAATTCTGGTATTGGGGATCTGACACCGGTTACGACCTTGCCGTTGGCCCGTAACGTTAGGATGTACAATTTCAATGTTCAGAAATGCATTTGCAGGATGTTTAGTATCGGCTAGGAGAACCTTTGTATTAGAGATGTGTTAAGGTCAGCCAAGAACATCGTAATGTGTAAATGAAATTGTACATGATATGAAACTGTTATTTTAATGTTTTAATTTTGTTTCATATTTTAATAAATACGGCCGGGAGGGTAACTCCCTCCCGCCTTCCAAAAGTTCAGAACCGTTTCCGTCTTCCCATCCTTAGGGATTGTGTTGAGAGGGGGTGGCGGGTATCTCAGCCATATGGAAAGGGGCGACCACTCGGTCCCCCCGAACATATGGTGGAGTACCCCGATCCCCCCGGGAAACCATTTTGGGCGGGAGGCGTGTCCCGGCTGGTATGCCCGAAGCGGCGTAGCTGGGGGCGTGCCTTTTCCCGCCCAAGAGAGGGTTGACCTAGACACCGACACCGCCAGCCACGCCCGGGAGGCGGATTTGGAGGAGGGTCCACGCCCGCCCGAAGAAGGATAAAAGGAGCGACAAGCCAAGGAAGCATCCTCTTGTTCCTGTGCTCTGAAGCTGCACCTCCCCGTTGCACGTGAGCTCGAGACGGAACGAAGAGCCAATTTTGACCCACCCACCAGCCCCTGTTGACAGCGATTTGTCTGAATAAAGTTGAAGTGACGTGATATGGTTTCTCTTACAGGTTGTTTTTTGAATAAAGTTGGTAATGTGGTATGTATTAAAGCGATAATTTTCTTTTCAACATGTTTTTCAGCAGAAATGGTTGCAATTGAACTAAACAGTGATGCTCAGTAGAGTTTATACTTTGAATTGCTTAAATGTGGTTGTTTTTTCCTCTTCATTAGCTTAGATTGTCGTATTTATTTTTTGGTTGGGCGGTAAGGTCATGATCGGTGAGCAGTAATTGGAAGATCCCTAGAGGTTTGGGCGTCACCCATTATGGATGGGAGCGCCCGGGGGGAGGCGGCCATTGGCCCCTCAAACGGGGAGGCGGTCCCCTCTAAGGATGGGGACGCCGAAAGGGAAGGCGGCCATGGGCCCCTCCCTGGGGAGGAGGGGCTACGGACCCCTCCTCGGAATTTCCGGGGGCCCGGACATCTGCGACGGCAGATGTGGTAAGTTGTGTGGGGTGGGAGGGGGGTCTACGCTACCTTCTAGACACCTCACACGAGTCCTCGGATGACCACTAAGATGGCGTCGAGTTAACAGGGGGCCCCCGCTAAGACAAGGGAAATTGGAAGTAGGCACAGAGGTACAGTCCGCTGTGCGACCGCCCCTCACAAGTGAGGGGGGAATTCTGGTATTGGGGATCTGACACCGGTTACGACCTTGCCGTTGGCCCGTAACGTTAGGATGTACAATTTCAATGTTCAGAAATGCATTTGAAGGATGTTTAGTATCGGCTAGGAGAACCTTTGTATTAGAGATGTGTTAAGGTCAGCCAAGAACATCGTAATGTGTAAATGAAATTGTACATGATATGAAACTGTTATTTTAATGTTTTAATTTTGTTTCATATTTTAATAAATACGGCCGGGAGGGTAACTCCCTCCCGCCTTCCAAAAGTTCAGAACCGTTTCCGTCTTCCCATCCTTGGGGATTGTGTTGAGAGGGGGTGGCGGGTATCTCAGCCATAGTGAAATCTAGTGTATAGCAAGTATACTCTAATAGTGTGTGAATAAAAAAAGACTGAACACCCTGATTGGAATAGCATTTTAGAAGCTATTCAACAAGTACAGAAGCCAAGTTTGTTTTTTTAGGTCTCGCCTATGCAGCGTGCATGCGCTGCATAAGAGAGAGATCTAATGCCATCGGCACTGCTCTGGGTGAAAAAACGGGCACACGTTGCATTGCTTGCAATGGCAAAGCGTTCACATTTGGCAATTTCCTTTCGGGAGCGTGGAGCGCCATATGGTCACGCTATATGGTCGCACGCTCCCGCAAGGGAATCGCGCAGGCCCCTTCCCCTGCTGCCTCGCGCTTGTTTTGGTAGGTAGAAATTGGACCTGCTAGCCCGTGTCGGGGGCCTTTCTTTCTCAGTCTGGTTTTCCTTTTTCTAGACCTAAACTGGGCTGAGCCTGACACCCTCTAGAGTAAGGTATATGTAATAATAGTCTTACACTTACATTGAGAAAACCAACCGCATTTGATGTGTTACCAGGGGTCACGCAGTAGTGCCTGCTTGGGATGACGGCATGAGTATTGAGTAAAAGGATTGCAAATGAATAAAACCATTGGAGCTTCATTTCCATTTCAGTGTTTTAACATGCTCACGACCCTCTGTCTTCTCCACTCTGCAACGTCACTCAAGACCCTCTGTCTTCTCCACCCTGCAACGTCAAAGTTGAAAAATATGTGGGTAGTGGTTGGGGGGAGGGAAGTGTGAACCGTTCAACTTTGTTTCCAGGGAAATGTTGCCTTGAAACTACTCCAACTCTCAGTTTGATTTATTTTCAGCTTTATGTAGTTTTCGGAATCGCTCACGAAACCCTGAGTGATATGGAAGTGCGCCACAAGGCCCAAGCAAGCTGACACATAAAGATTAAAATTGATCAATGAAATGGCTCTGGCTGGCTGCTGATCAGACACAGTCATTTTATGTTGATTATGTTTGATTTTTCAGTTTCACAAATGAACGTTTTCAAATTACCACTTAGTGAATGGATTGCATCTATTGAAAGAACTAAATTAACGTCTGTAAATATGACGAGCAAACCAACTTTCTCCTATATATATTTTTCTGTGTTAATTTTGCATCCACTGGAGCCGAGAATGGAATACTGGACGCATCACTTGCATATGCACATTGCTCACTGCTGTAAACAGATTTAGGGTTATTTTTGAGTGCGTCATAAAACGTCACTGTCGCCCAGTTGTTATTGGCTTCACTGTGCCATTCTGTCCCTGCAGCTGTGTATGTGGCGGCCGGGGCACGTCATGGGCCCGATGTTGTGCTTTCAGGCAGCGGGCGACTTGAAACAGCATGACATATTTGCCTCAGACGCAGTCCTTGTTGACACCGCAGTGGTGCGAGGTATTCCCTTGCAGTCCCTCTGCTGCAGTGTTGCACAGCAAACAGACGGCAAATAACGAGCAGCAGATAGACTTCTGGGCACCTGTACCGTCTCGCGGCAGCACAGTACTGACATTTTATTTATAAACGTACTAAATTAAGCTTGGTGACATCTTTATTATTATAGATAAGCAGTGAATGGGTCAGTTTTAAATTGAAAGTTATTTTTTCAACCCCTCCATGAGCACCTACAACCCCAGCCCCATTCGGTGTCATCATTGAGAGCTTCCTAAAGTAAGCCAGTACACTTGAAAAGGCTTTTTTTGTAAAAAAAAAAATTTAAGGGGCAGAAGGATATTTATTCATATTTATTACTATCTTGCAGACAGAGGGCGGAAGTAGTACATTGGCTGTGCTGTTCTCCTGTTTATTTGTTGCCCAGGTGCTCATCAGTGGCATCGGCCACAGTGGTTGTTGTTGGGCACTGGCTGCCTCTAATGGGTTCAGCAAGGCTCTAAGCAGGCCTTCTGCATCTTGGGAACAGTTCCAAGGGTGGTACTGAGGTCAACTTTACAGGCAGTAACAGGGTTCACGCATGTCTGCTGTGTGCAAGGCAGCAGCACCGGGTGAGTAGATGAAGGAGGAAGGACATGCTGTTGTGCTTCTTGGGCCATGAGAGGCAACATGAGAAGCTCCTGGTGCTGTCTTCCTCCGAGCTCAAGGAAAGCCTGATAGTGCTCAGAGCATAGCAGAAGAAAACAAAAAGTTAAGGGGTGGAATCCTGGTAGTAATCTCTGCCACTTGTACTTACTTAGGGCCGGATTCCGGTTGCCCACTCTAGATGGAGAGGACACCAGCCTTAAACAAACCAGACTCCGAGGCCAGACCCCCTCCACAGGGAGCACAAGCTGCTCTACCTGATTTCAGCCTTTGTAGCCTCCATCAGTGAGGTATCGCTTGATTCCGATGACCCAGCAATCAGGTGACCCATGTCTGGGAACACGTATTGCACTTAAGGAATCACCACAGAAAACAGCAAGCATTGGCATAGCCAATAGTTCTCGCCTTTGGGACCTTATAAGTGTTAAGCCATGCAACAGTTGATGTTGCTGCACCAAGGATATTGTACTGCATAACTAAATACTTATAAGGTCTCAAAAGTGAAACCTATTGGCTATGCCAATGCTTGTTTTTTATAGCAGTAGTCCAACAGTAGATCAGGTCTTTATTGATATATTTGGTTCAAAGCCATTCGTCAAGACAAAAAGGGTTAGTCACTTTGCAATCAAATTGTTGAAGTATCAATAAAAAAATGTACATCGGTGTATACTGGCCATAACACAACAATCTACAGGCTATGCAATTGATGGCCCAAGGGTGGTTAATAACATGGTACACAGCTACATCTAAAAAACACAAACACAAAAAAGGGAGGAAGATGATTTTAAGGTATCAAACATAAAACAGCAAAGTAAGGTCTCATCATTGCAATATTAAATTGTATATACATTTCAGAACTCCCTGATAGATGATTTTCAATGCCTCTCTGCCGCCTTATGGGTACCCCACGATGTACACGGCTGAAAGGAAGACATAGAGACATGGCAATAAGAGAGAGTAATGGGAAGAACACTCATCAAGCATAAGTAAATATTGTAAAGGAAGGCCTGGTACCCTCTCTTTCACTCTGCTGTGAGCAACGTGTAGCTAGGTTTCATCCATCAGCGTGGGCGCCGACTTCTATGGGCAGAGTCAAGTTCACACAGTTGGGCTCGGATTGACAGCTCCAGGCCTAGGGCTCAAACTCTTTCCACGCCACTCTAGTGTCAAGCCGCAGGGTTCCTGCTGACCTGTTTCACTTTCTACAGCCATGGAAGCGGAAGTGCAGCCCATGAAATCAATGACGAGCGCAAGCGCAGAAGGAGTAGAACCAGGTCTTGATTCCGGAAGCACATCAGCACACCCAGTAATCCTCTTCAGCACTTTTTTCAACTTGTCCCGTCTTTCATGAAATTGCAGTAATTGCAGACACTTACTCATCAGGTGGTACAACTGCATGCAACTCTGCCAGGAAATATCTCCATAATTCCTTGCTTGAGTATCTTATCCTATACAGGCTTTGCCTTGTAATCTGGGATTTAAAGTCCATTTAATCAGCCCTATACCAAGAATGGAAACCCAGGGCTCGAATAACTACTTCAGCATGGAACGAGGAAATCCGATCCATATATTTGCTGTGCTTTGCATTCCATACCACACTTCTCTTAACGTAAATTATTGTTAACAGTAGTTGATTTAGAATTTTCTTCATACCTGTGAATCGAAAAGAAAACTACACCGCACATGAGATTCGATGTCAGGACCAGAGGCTCCGATTAAGCTTCTAATTTCTTTGCATTTATTACACAGCTGCCAATAAAAAAACATTTTTTTATTCGTAAAACTACAAATCCCATGAGCACTAGGTGCCCCATAACCATAGAGAGTACCCTATATACAGACCCCCCAGGATATTGCGGCATATATTTGTAAATTTTGCGACACGAAAATTGAAATTTAGCAGCACAAAAATAGAAATTTAGCTGCATTATTGTGGCACTTTAGTTTACTTGTAATTACTCCTTTTCACTCCCAAATCACTGGACACTGTTTTTGTAGAGTATTCCACTATCAAATAGGCATGTTTAAAGTATCTGAGAGTATTTGGTTGTTATAATAAGTCCCAGAGTCATGTAATGGCTGGCAGCAGGATTTTTCTCATGTTGCTGGCAGCCAATTAGAGAACTTGGAGGACTCTGTGTTCTGCAGGAGCAATTTTGGCCCAAGGGAAATAAAGATTCCAGAGCCAATCAGAACTCTCATCCCCTGCTGGGTCCGGAAGCAAGAATAGAGGGGATGCATTGGTACCCAACGCTGCTCCCTGCTTCCTGTCTAATCCCGCCCCAGAAAAGGGTGCAGGCACCCCTACCCTGATCAGTCATAACAACATTGTTCCATTCTCCCACCACGGACCCTGCTTACAAGCCTACATTATGGTTTGCTGAAATTCGATTCTCTCCCTGTTGTTCATGCACTGAAAACTGTGCAGTAAACAAGCTGCACACATGATTATACTGACTGACAAACACCCACCACCACACCTTCCTCAGGGGCACAAGTCCTAAAAAAAGTGTGAGGACTAACCAAGTTAGGTAGTTTGCAAGTGACATCATGGAGCGTGCCATCATAGCACATTACTCCATGACACGTGGCATTGCACGTGGGAGAACATGAAGTTATCTCTCTGGAAGTTACATCAGATATTAAGATTTCACTCATAGGTTTATCAGGTATATCATGAGTACATTTAAGTGCATTATAAGATTCAACAAATTCGATTTTGCTTTAGCTTGCTCCAAAAAAAATTGTGTAATCCCAAAGCAAAATCTGGGCCTCAACTAATAACATTTTTTTCCAGAGCCTTACCACAAAGAAATTGGCAACAAGGAGTAGCACGGTAGTTAATTTCTTCTGCTTAATTGTATGCAAAATCTGCTTTTTAAAATATGTTATGGGGTTAAGGCTTCAGCTACTGAGCTGGCCAGTAAATCTCAGACAATATTATTAATGGTGAGATATCTCTGGAGGTTAAAGCATTTTGGTGGAGAGATCTGTGTTTTGTAACAGCATAAAAGGTTTTACATGTTCTACCATTAGGTCGTGCAGAATGACTTGTACACCAAAATTCCTTCAACATTCACTTGACAGTTTATATTACAGCTTTTTATTTATTATTAGGGTATTTTTATTTTGAACATATTTCTCGACTAAACAGCATGCCGACGCTCAGGAAACATTGATGGACTCAACATGTGAAACAGAATAAATAGTTTTGTTTTGTGATGTTGAGGAAATATAAATTTTTGGTCAAGTTATGTTCCCTATCGTGTACCCCACCGTCTCCATGTACGAGTTAAAGTGCATGTAATTTCCCTCCTGTGCCAGCTATGAAGACGCAAATACATTTGCGTCCAACGTTAACATGTCCTCTTTCAGACCCACCCTGAATGGGTTGAATAGTCCGTTCCTAAGTATGCCATGCCAACGTCTTTTTGTAGTGTACGTTACATGTTTTTCAGCTCTGGCAAAGTAGGCCCTGAATTTCTGCCATCAAGCCTTTTTCTGCCTCCTGACTCTGAAAGCCTCAGCCCAGGCTGCCCCCGTACCTGTGAACTCTGCCTTACTTCCAGCGCAGCCCACCACGCTCAGCTCAGCCTGCTGCCTGCCAAGACTGACTACAACCTTCGAGTTATCTGTTCCGCTCCTCGAAAATACATTCCTGCCTACTAGTTTCAGTAAACATTCCCCAGCTGCAGAGCCGAAGGGCCAGCCTGTCTCCGTGCAAGTAATTCATAGACTCTGTTACCATGCTCCCATGGAAGGCCCATGCCCCCACGCTTCTCATGCAGACACTCAGGCGCTTATACACGCACTCACAGTCAGTATAGAATAGCTTCTGCCCCAGAGACCTTTCCGCTCAGATAGCTCAGTTCCTAAACATCAGATATCAGATATGATAGAAGCACAAGTTGATCTGACATGCCAGACTTCTGTCTCTTTCCGTCAGTGTAAATGTCAAGCCCCCTGCACCCTCCAGTTTCACGCCAACCACACGTCATGCAGCTGCGCGCGCATCCAAGCTTCCGAATTCTGCTGACATTGCAACATTTCTGTTTAGTGCCACCCACATGTGACACCTACCTGTGACGTTTCTAGAACACACCTCCAGTTACGCCTAGTCCGCGCCTCTGATTACGTACTAGTAACACGTGGATGCTGTTATCTTGTCTTCTCTCAGCTGTTACGCCTACTATATTGCTTTCTATGATGTAAATTAAGTATATAAGCTATGTACTGTCAATAAAACATTGCTCTATCCCTTCCTGAACCCTGTGTGGTTGCAGGAACATGATATCCAGTTCCGGAACGATTCCTTTTTAAGGAATAAAACCCCTAAGAACTCTAACACCACGGACTCTGTTTTCTTTCTTTCCGATTGAGTTATTATTGATTAAGTACTTACCTGCATAGAAATTAAGATGGTAAATTAAATATTTACGACATTTTGGCGCCCGAATAGGGACCCCTCCCCCACCTCACGCGCCGGTTGGTGCGTTGCAAGCTCTGTCCCCTGCCATCAGTTAGAAGGAAACTACGCGTACCGGCAGGATTTCCTGTATCTCCCTCTGGCCCACGGAGGCGACGAAGATTGCGATCAGTACCCAGACGAGGCGGTGAGGAGTGCGGAGGATCCCGACCAGAGCCTAGCCGAAAGAAGCAAAGTCCGAGGTGTCAAGAGGCCCACCAGTTTTCCGAAGTATCCACGTGTCGAGTCGAGTCCGGTCCAGTCGAGTTTTCCGAGGCCTTCTGTTTTCCGTGCTTCCCGGTGAGTACCATTGCTGGGACGTATCTAGACGGGTTTGGGTACACAAGTCCGGTCTGCACTGTTTTAGACAGTGTATCTGTACTGTTTAGCAGTATATCCGATGATTCAAGTTCTTGCACTGTTCTCAGCAGTGTATCTGTGCTGTTTAGCAGTACATCCGATATAGGGGGTAGTCATATATGTTGCAAATGTCTTTTTATGTGATTAATGTCATGGTATGAGTGTGACTGTTTTATGTGCATTATTGTGTTCTTGTACAACTAGCTGTATCCAGTAATAAGTAGTAAGGATTGAGCGTTCAGTACTAGGTAAGCAAGATGCCGTTTTTCAACAAGTTAAAGCAGATAGGAACTAGGAAAGGGATACTAGAGGAAGAAATTCCTATCCCCCCTAGGGACACTCCTGGAAATTTTATGTACCATAAGCATGGCATAGATGCCATAGTGTATCTAGATTTATGGGCCGATTATACTAAGCATCTAGACGAGAGACACAGATGGCCCGTTACTGGAACATGGGATGCCGAGTGCATCATGAAGGTAGAAGAAGCATTATGGAAAAAGAAAGCCAGACAATCTCAGAAAGACGCCATAGAGTTTTGGCATAAGGAATCACGTAAGCGTGCTGAAAAAGAACTACGTAGAGAGGACAGACTTAAAGAATCCGATAAAGCCCAAGAAAACGAATTAATTACTGAAGGGATCCGAGTAAAATCAGAGCAAATAGACCGTGCACGAAATAACCTCGTAAACGATATGTATCTCGCGGCCGAGGGTTCGCCTGAGGCCATTTCAGAAATACCGAAAAATCTGCCGTCACCATTGGTTCCGACGAAAGTAACTCACAGGACCACTAAAGACATATTCCTGAATTCCTATCTAGAGGATGTAGCACCAGCTTACACCAATCTGCCTGTCCGCGCCCTGCCTAACGACAGGGACGGGGGTGGTAACCCGCCCCAAGATCATATTCCGCCAGTACCACAACAGATTCCCCCTGTTCCGCCACCTCCACCACTTCCCACACCTAAAGTTAATCTACCGAAGCCACGTCTACCTGACCCTACTAAAAGACAAATTCAAGTACAGATACAGACTCCACAGAGAGATAATGTCCAAGCTTCCACCTCAGGAGGTGCGACGGGGGGTCTACAGACCCCGCCATTGACGCGCAGGTCACAGCTCGGGGACTTGCAGAGTCCCTTCACGTTCAAATCACCCCGTCTTGACATACTCAAAGGACAACTTACAGTTTGCAGATATGATCCAGTACCCGGCAAAGACGATAGAATGATGATGGCATCACTACGGTTACGATCTGCTACTGATTTCCTGCTGATGTTTTCAGGAATGAAAGAATACCTAGATAGAATATATCAGTTTGTACAAACCGGGAAAGACCCTGATAGTATTAAGAATGCCATGGAGCATCAGAAAGTTGACGTTCAAGGACAGATACTACGTTTTTTTATAAATTGCCTAATAAGAGAACGGGACAGGCCCGAGACAGATCAGGGTGAATTAGATGCACTCAGCAAGTGGGGTCAAAATATATCCGAAGGAAAACACGACAAGGGGACTTGCATAGCCAGTATGTACAGGAAAATAAGAAAAGCAGTGATAGACTTACACAAAGAAGAGAAAGAGAAGGCTTCCTCCGAGGGGGAAGAAGAACCTGAAGAACCAGAAAAGACTACAGACACTATAGCGTATGTAGGTAAGGGAACTTACCTTAGGAAAAGCATCCGTCCAGAAAGCAAGAGAGTTTTTCTCTGTGCCTTAACAAACCCGAATTCTGCTGAACATCAGTTCCAGGAGACTGATAAAAGGCTTCGAGACCGAATGGGGTACCATGTACTCAATTCTATGGATGAACAAGAACTAGCCTGGTCAGCCATATTATGGACTGACAATCCGGATATATACAATGATGACACCGTAGCACAGACATTCCTGAACCTTTCCCCAGACGAGCAGAAATTAGCAAGTGTATACATGATTCAGCACCTTCTCACGAAATACAGAAATCAACATTCTGATCCAGGTCCCTTACATGATACATTAGAAGAACTACTCATGGATAGATGGAGAGGTTTAAGCACCAAATTAATTCAAATAATTCTAGAACAACGCCACAGATATAACACTTTCATAAGCTCCGAATATGTTCCCGCCCCGCCCCCAGAAAGAAAAATGTATCATATGGAACGTCGGCATGGCATTGAAAGTCAGAACCCCTTACGAGAAGTGCATCCGGTTATGGGTGACGATCATAACTTGAAACGTGTGTATGTACACACGCCTCTGACTAAGTTAGAACTGTTAGAAATGAAGAAACTAGTCCCGTGCCATGATAAAGACCCTGCAGGTTTTCATAGAGAGCTTAAAGACATGTTACTGATGGGGGATTATACGTACGAAGATATCACGAAAATGTTAAAGGTACTGCCACCTACGGGCATTTACGAGAAACTAAAGGAAAAGGAATGGGAGGTGGGAGAGAAAAAGATTGTATGGGCAGAAATAGAAGACGAAGAGAACAAACGTGTCCGAGGGGTAGGCCTTGGGGAGAAAACTAAAGCATTACCAGGTTTGATAGTACAGGTTCTGCCAAGATTATTGACAACTAGAAAGGAAGACTGGGATGCAATCTCAGCATGTAAACAGAAACCCGACGAAGATACTAGTGACTTCTATTCAAGATTCGAGAAATGTTTCATTATTAATAGTGGTCTTAAACCAAGCAGCGAGTCGTACCCGCATCTTTTTGTATCAAAGTTAGTAGAGAATTCCCTGTTAGCAGTTAAAAATCGTGTATACAAGGTCGAGAGTACATGGCAAGCCAATACGCCATCACAGATGTTACAAATGTTACAATACCATCAGAACAGAATTAGAGAAGAGCAGGATCAGGAACAGAAACGTATGAAAGACACGAAAATGAAAATGCTAGTAGCCCAGTCTGTCCCAACCGACGGCCACAGGAAGGGTACGACCCAGACAGGTCACGCCACGGCTCCCGTTAAAGGGACATGCAACTTTTGCAAGCAGCCAGGTCACTACGTACACGAATGCCCAGTTCTGAAACATAACATAGCGACAGGTAAAACTAAAGAAAGACCGCATCCGCCTAGACAAGACCATAACCAGCATCAGTCTTCACAGAATATACAGCCCATGCAGAATACACAGCCTACGCATGCTTCATCACATACAGCACAGACAGTAGCGGTACCACAGCCGCAGCCCATTGCTGCAACTCAGCAAGTTTCACAACAGATGTACCAGTATGCCCAGTCCGCTTACCCCGATTATCCACGATATACATGAAACAGCCTAGAGAGGGAGGTTGGCTTGCCTCTTATTGAGATTCCTGTAGATCAAGAGGGTCCTTATGTACATAGTCAAGTATTGGGAAAAGACAGAAAGTTTTTAATTGACACAGGGGCAAGTCGCACCACAATCAGTCATGATGAAGTTCCAGGGGCACCCCTCTCAGGCTCACAGAATGTTTCCCTTGGTTTTTCAGGTCAGCCCATTGTAAATGAGGTATCAGAACCAGTTCCCCTGGCTGTGGGTCCATTATCACGTGTTACAGATTTGTTACTTACGAAATCGTGTCCAGAAAATCTGTTAGGAATAAAAACATTGAAGGCTCTAGGAGCCGTGATCTGCTGTTCCCCGGAGGGAGTCAGACTCTTTCTGCTGGATTTCAAGGGTCATTATATGTTACGTGAGTTTGACGTCAGATTGAAAAATGTACCAGATCACTTGTGGGCAAAAGGCCCAACTGATGTAGGTTGTATGCACATTACACCATACCGTGTTACACTCAAACAAGGTGTAGTTTTACCCAGAATTAGACAATACAAGTTACCACCTGATGCTGTAGTGGCTTTACTGGAAATAATTGAAGAGCTCATTGCCCAGGGAGTGGTCGTAGAGACCGACTCCAATATCTGTAATTCACCCATCATTCCAATTCTTAAACGTACTGACCCCAATGCACCGCCAGTATATCGGCTGGTGATAGATTTAAGAGAACTGAATAAATGCATTATTCCACAGTACCCTGTGGTTCCCGACATCTCATCCTTATTGACTGTCATTGATTCAGAAGCAGCGTTCTTTACTGTAATTGACCTCAAGAACGCCTTCTTCAGTGTACCTATTGATCCAGAGAGCCAATATCTCTTCGGATTCAGTTTAAATGGACGAAGTTTCAAATTTTCGCGCGCACCTCAAGGATTTACAGAAAGCCCCAGCATCTATAGCCAAGCACTGAAAAGACAACTTGATTGTATCACAATGCCAGTTAACACCGCTTTACTGCAATACGTCGATGATCTGCTGATTACCGCACGAAGTGAGTCCGAATGTGAACAAGCATCACTGACAGTTTTACATTTTCTGGCCGACAAGGGACACAAGGTGTCTCCTTCGAAGCTACAATTCTGTGTTCAGCAAGTTGTGTACTTGGGTCACTTGCTGTCCAAAGTGGGGAGACAGCTCACTCCCGATCGCATTCAGTTAATTATAAATATGCCACAACCCCAGACACAAAAGGAAGTGCGGGCCTTCATAGGCCTCACCTCGTACTGCAGACAATGGATTCCCCAGTATGCATTTCTAGCCAAACCACTCATTCAGTTAACAACACAGGAGGCAGCGACTTCGGCTGTCCTTCCCTGGACTCAGGAACATACACAGGCTTTTGAAGAATTAAAGAAAGCTTTATGCCAAGCACCAGTTCTAGCGACACCATGTTACAGCAAACCTTTTACACTTTTTGTTACAGAACGTGAGGGTACAGCATTGTCTGTCCTCACTCAAGACCAAGCAGGTTCATATAAGCCTTGCGCTTATTTTTCAAGTACATTGGATTCAGTAGCTCAGACACTCCCTGCGTGCTTGAAGTCAGTAGCAGCAACAGCACTAGCAATCAGACAGAGCGATTCAATTGTTTTAGGACATCCATTAACAGTTCAAGTTCCACATTCTGTAGAGGTTCTTTTAAACAGAACCCAGACTCAACACTTGACTATAGCACGACTGACAGGTTATGAATTGACACTATTCCAGCCACACATAGAAATCAGACGCTGTAGCATTCTGAACCCCGCAACACTGTTACCTACAATTCTGACAGATCCAACACCGCATGATTGCATAGAAATCATTAATACAGTAACAAAACCTCGACGAGACCTAACAGATGTTCCACTGACAAATCCAGACCTGACACTTTATGTGGACGGTTCATGCATGAGAACAAGCACAGGAGAATTAGTGGCCGCGTATGCAGTGACCACTGAAACTGAAGTTAAAGAAACACACCGCATTGACACACTGTCTGCTCAAGCGGCGGAGCTCATCGCTCTGACCCGAGCTTGTAGTCTAGCCAAGAACAGAAACGTTAACATATACACTGATTCCCGCTATGCGTTCGGAGTCGTACACGACTTCGGCATGTTATGGCAAGAAAGAGGTTTCTTGACCTCTCATGGTGCCAAGATCCGACACGGTCCCCTCATTCAAGCACTATTAGAAGCAATACATTTGCCCTCGGGCATATCAGTCATGAAGTGTAAAGCACATACTAAGGTTACAGATTCTGTTTCCCAGGGTAACGACCTGGCAGACCAGACAGCAAAACATACAGCATTGACTCACACCCAGACTACTGATGTGACAAAGACAATAGTACCAACTCAGTGTATGTCAGTCAGGGATCCCACCCTAGACGTAATCGATATTCAGACACATGCCACTCCAGATGAAATAAAGAAATGGACTGAACTAGGAGGGATCCAGACAGATCAAGGATGGGTCACAAAGGGAAAAACTACATGGTTCCTCCCCGACTCAATGGTTCAAATCATGATAAATACAGCACATAGTCCTGCACATCTAGGAGAGAAAGCTATGTTAGACAGTTTACAGAATCTCTGGTACAACAAACACTTACGAGCAGCAGCAAAACAGAAAGTGCGTACTTGCATGATCTGTTGTCAGTTCAATCCAGGTAAAAGTGTTCCTGTAGAGCAAGGTGGATTTCATCCTCCCGATCACCCTTTTGAAGTCCTCCAGATGGATTATATCCAGATGGACCGTTGTCGAGGATTCAAATATGTCCTCGTAGTTGTTTGTGCACTTTCTCGTTGGACCGAAGCATACCCAGTCTCAGATTACACTGCCCCGACCACTGCCAAGCAGCTGGTCCGAGAATTCTTCCCACGATACGGCCTGCCTCGTGTCGTGTACTCAGATAACGGACAGCCGTTCTCATCCGAACTCATGAAGCATGTCTCCCTTTTGCTAGGATATCAGTGGAGATTCCATTGTGTCCGACATCCCGAAGCCGCAGGCCTTGTAGAGAGGCATAACCAGACACTTAAGATCCGCCTTGCCAAAATATGCCAGGAGAAAGGGGTCGACTGGATAGTCGCCCTGCCAGTTGCACTGTTCTATATGAGAATGGTTGCACATTCGAGATCAGGACTATCCCCGTACGAAGTGGTCTTTGGCAGACCACCAAATATGTGGGGGACGCCCATTCCTAAGAAAATTACCGATGTTGATTGTAACATGTTGACAGATTACCTTGCCTCCTTGATGTCTGCACTCCAATCATGTCGTTCACAGGTGGCCGCAGCTTTTCCTGACAACACTGATGTAAAGCCGCACGATGTCCGTCCTGGCGATCTGGTCCTAGTGAGGAACTTCGACAGGAAAAGCCCGCTGGAGCCCCGCTGGAAAGCGCCGAAGACCGTCCTTCTTACTACAAGGACCGCAGTGAAGTTGGAGGGCAGAAAGGGGTGGGTCCATACGAGTCATATTAAACTATGCAACGAACTGAAACCAGACCTTGACTCGTCCACCCCCACCAAAGACTGTATTAAACCTAGTGACTTTAAAATACCCGAACGAGAGAAAACTCCCCAAGAGGAGTATCGCTTGAAGCTTCGATCTAGCAAGTCAGACAGTTTAATTGTTTAAGTCCTCCCCTAGGTGAATCGGTTAAATAGTTTCTGACATGTATCCCCTAGATCGAGATAGAGAGAGAGAGAGACAATTCAAGAAACGTACATACTGCAAATCACTGCGTAGTCACTGTATAGTGACATTATTAATTATGTTTTTTCTAAGTCTTCTGATTATTGTTGCAAGTATACTTCTTCCTATCTATTGCCCTATTTTCAAGCGTGAACAATCTGCTTACAATGTTTCTGCTGAACATTCTTTTAGTGAGTTACCTCCACATGAACTCTCTTACAGACTTGCACTGCGCAACAACACATTCATCAGTATGCTACATCACTCCCATCAGACTAATAACGCTACAAACTGCTGGATATGTGGCCGACTCCCTCCCTACCAGAATTACAAGGGAGCTCTGCCCCTCTTTCCGTACCCGTTCACTCACAACGGCTCCTGTGGTGCATGGTTTAAAATAATTAATTCCTTAGATCCTGATATTGCTGTTTTCGACGGAAGCTGGGTTTGGGGAAACCTGAACTTAGTCCTGATCGACGTCTGTTACCCTGATAAGGAGGGACTCCCCATTAGAATAGGAACTGATCTAGAAAATGAAGTATATGGATTAAGTAATTACACAATTAACCTTATGATTCTTACTGTTGAATCCGAAGCTGCACCAGTTCTGCCCGCTATGTCAGTACTACCAGTCACTGGTGAATTATGTGTCAGGAAGAAAGGTTCAGTACACTTAGGTCATAGTAAATGTACTACTGTGGTCGAATTCAGTGATCATGGTAAATCGTCCTTTAAAGCTACCCGTCATTCTTATTTTGTTTGTGGTCATACCGCATACATACGTTTACCTCCAGATTGGGATGGTACCTGTTATATTGCATTCCTTCTGCCACCTGTTTTTCTAGCCCCTCCTGATTACCACAGAAACACACATCTAGTAAAGAATAGACTCCGAAGAGATCTCCCGCTTGTCGACTATACAGAAACGGCATGGGAACAATACACTGATTTTAATAAAGGATTCTTTTTCTTTTTAGGCCCCGTCCAAAACAGTAAATTAATACGTAGATTAACTAGAACACTTGAAGCCGTAGTACATGAAACTGCCTCCGCCTTAGGTAACCTAACAGAGGAGCAATCCGCCATGCGGGTTGTTGTCCTTCAGAATCGTCTTGTTATTGACGTCATCTTGGCAGATAGAGGTGGAGCCTGTAAGGTCATCGGGTCAAGTTGCTGTGTTTTCATCCCAGAAAACGCGCCATCTGTATACAAAGCTATTACACGTCTTCACAAAATTGCAAGTTTAATACATCAGAATCCAGGCACCTGGACTTGGTCCGGTTGGTTCTGGACAACGTTGTCCGCTTGGGGATGGAAGATCCTATCCTTCCTAGGCATTGGCCTTGTCATAGTATTCAGTTGCTGCCTGTGCCTACAGTGTGGGCCGGCGATATGTGGACTGTGCGCCACATCATGCATTGAACATTCCAGTTTTCTCTCAAACCGACAACGGAAGAGAGACGAGCAAATTATGTTACAAGAACAGACTGATCAATTCATGATGATCGAGATATCATGAAGGGTCCGTAGGGAACAAGGAGGGAATGAGGAAATATAAATTTTTGGTCAAGTTATGTTCCCTATCGTGTACCCCACCGTCTCCATGTACGAGTTAAAGTGCATGTAATTTCCCTCCTGTGCCAGCTATGAAGACTCAAATACATTTGCGTCCAACGTTAACATGTCCTCTTTCAGACCCACCCTGAATGGGTTGAATAGTCCGTTCCTAAGTATGCCATGCCAACGTCTTTTTGTAGTGTACGTTACATGTTTTTCAGCTCTGGCAAAGTAGGCCCTGAATTTCTGCCATCGAGCCTTTTTCTGCCTCCTGACTCTGAAAGCCTCAGCCCAGGCTGCCCCCGTACCTGTGAACTCTGCCTTACTTCCAGCGCGGCCCACCACGCTCAGCTCAGCCTGCTGCCTGCCAAGACTGACTACAACCTTCGAGTTATCTGTTCCGCTCCTTGAAAATACATTCCTGCCTACTAGTTTCAGTAAACATTCCCCAGCTGCAGAGCCGAAGGGCCGGCCTGTCTCCGTGCAAGTAATTCATAGACTCTGTTACCATGCTCCCATGGAAGGCCCATGCCCCCACGCTTCTCATGCAGACACTCAGGCGCTTATACACGCACTCACAGTCAGTATAGAATAGCTTCTGCCCCAGAGACCTTTCCGCTCAGATAGCTCAGTTCCTAAACATCAGATATCAGATATGATAGAAGCACAAGTTGATCTGACATGCCAGACTTCTGTCTCTTTCCGTCAGTGTAAATGTCAAGCCCCCTGCACCCTCCAGTTTCACGCCAACCACACGTCATGCAGCTGCGCGCGCATCCAAGCTTCCGATTTCTGCTGACATTGCAACATTTCTGTTTAGTGCCACCCACATGTGACACCTACCTGTGACGTTTCTAGAACACACCTCCAGTTACGCCTAGTCCGCGCCTCTGATTACGTACTAGTAACACGTGGATGCTGTTATCTTGTCTTCTCTCAGCTGTTACGCCTACTATATTGCTTTCTATGATGTAAATTAAGTATATAAGCTATGTACTGTCAATAAAACATTGCTCTATCCCTTCCTGAACCCTGTGTGGTTGCAGGAACATGATATCCAGTTCCGGAACGATTCCTTTTTAAGGAATAAAACCCCTAAGAACTCTAACACCACGGACTCTGTTTTCTTTCTTTCCGATTGAGTTATTATTGATTAAGTACTTACCTGCATAGAAATTAAGATGGTAAATTAAATATTTACGACAATGTGCAGGCGCACAGAACCAACTTGTCCAGGAATAACATTGTATGTGGAGAGCTATGCAATGACGATTGGAGCTTACAGAGTCTCCACAAGGAAGAGATGATGATGAAGAAGACTACAATTTTCAAAGTCAGTGGCCTAATGATAGATTTGTGCTGCGGCTTCCATCAAAAAGCTCCACACGAACTCACAAATTTAAACTGAGGCCTCACAAAAGGTAAAGTGAGAAACATTAATCAAAACCCTTAAGAAAACGGAACAAGAGACGTGAACGGTAAAAACAATTCTGCCTGGGCAGTCAGATAACCTTTAACAGTACCTAACAAAAAACCTTAATGCTTAAAAACAGAGCAAACGTGAACCTAGGACCTTCCTGCCCAATAGGTTATATGTGCTTAAAATAGAAGCCTACAAAAAGGTGCCCAACAGAACCTGCCTCCACTTACTTAGTTGATGAGTACTTTGCTGCGAGAATGACATACATGAGCTTAGAGGGAAATACAATTATTCAAACCCCTGTATAAAATGTAGTCCAATGCACTTATTCACACAAATGATGCCTCTCAAGTACCTGTTAAGTGATAGCAAGCTGTGTACCATTGTTTCCCCTCCATGGCATTTACATTTAAGTGAGGTTCCAGGCCACTCCTAGTCAAGGATACTTCATCAAAAGAAGCCGCCTAATGACCCTTTACCTTGGCCTTTGTCTTCACAGCTGGAGGTGACGATAAAAAAGCCCTCCTTGCAGCCTGCATATTGTTGGTGAGAACGCAAAGCAGGAATTGCCCTGCACGCGTGGCTCAGCTCTTCTTGCAGAAGGCAGGACTACTGAAGCTTTCTGCCACCCAGCCCGATTTTGCGGGCACTTTTGTAAAAAGCTAGGCCTTTTTACAAAAGTGCCGATTCCGCAATTATTTTGCAAATCGCGAAATCCTATAGGGTCTGTATATAATGGAGAACCGGGGCTTATGGGCCGGGCAGCGCAGGGCACGCCTAAATCCCCGGATTCACCTGCCTTGTAACTAACAGACTGTGGAACAGTGAAGGTTTTGAATCCTACATCTGCCCAGTCCGGATCTCAACAACAGGGAAAACAGAACAAATTGGCTGGACAGGAAAATTGACAAACAAGTTTTACAGACACGCAGTCGATATGTACCACGTGACCAAGGGGTTTGTATCCCAAACAAATTTATTTTCTTTTTTACTGAAATTGTCAAAGTTTCAAAAAAAACGGGCACAAACAAAAAGCCATCACAACCGTGAGTTCATGTGTACAGTATCGACAAATATACAAATTTACAAATGTACAGTACTTACAACAGCGAGTCAAACGAAGCAAATAATAATGACACACCAAAGAACAGTAAAACATACAGTGATCCAAATAAATTGCAGTTATATACAGTGCAAAACTAGTGCATGAAACAGAGGAGAGAACCAGTCCTTAGAACTATGAAACCAAGGGACAGGCGGGATAGATGGAAAGGAGTGCCTGCCTGTCACCAAAACCTGTGGTCAAATGTTTATATGGGGTTGCACGACTAGTGTCCAAAGTAATGAGATGAATTATATCCTAGAGGCACACAGGTTCTCTCCTCTGTTTCATGCACTAATTTTGCACTGTATGTAACTGCAATTTATTTGGATCACTGTATGTTTTACTGTTCTTTGGTGTGTCATTATTATTTGCTTCGTTTGACTCGCTGTTGTAAGTACTGTACATTTGTAAATTTGTATATTTGTAGATACTGTACACATGAACTCACGGTTGTGATGGCTTTTTGTTTGTGCCCGTGTTTTTTGAAACTTTGACAAATTCAGTAAAAAAGAAAATAAATTTGTTTGGGATACAAACCCTGTGGTCACGTGGTACATATCGACTGCATGTCTGTAAAACTTGTTTGTCAATTTTCCTGTCCAGCCAATTTGTTCTGTTTTCCCTGTTGTAACTACAGAGACACGAGACACTCCGTTGAGCGTGGAAGCCAGATTTATTAGCTTCAGCTAAGCACAGTTGTCCTAGGATTTACACTTGGAGTGGGTTCTAAGGAGCCTGCCACTTCAATCCGTGGCGTACAATCTCTTATACTAAATAAATTTACAATATCCCACTCCCAACACACGCAAAACGAACCAATGAGAAAAGTTGGGAAACAAGCTATCAGGTGTCTCAGAATATGCCTCTTTCTTGGACCCCGTGTGCCACCCCTCCTAACAAATTAATCAGTGATGGTGTTCACAATCCCCTCTGTGTATCTCAAAGGATAGTTGTGTAATATGAGCATACAAGGAGAGAATAGCGAAGGCCAGTCGGATAAGATAGTATAAGGGAAGAATAGGAGAGGGCAAATAGTCGGCTGAGACAGGGATCAATCGAACCAGACATGGATTAGCGAACTCAGCCAGACCCTCACATCGGGTTTCATGAACAAGGACAATAGAGTTACTTTTTAACTGAAAGGACACGTAGCAGCTGGAAAAGCAAAAGCACATCGCTCTCCGTGCTGCCTGAGTGAGGGCAACACAAAATGGTGGCAGGACACAAAATGGCGGCTAGATATGGGACGAAATCTGAAATCGCAGAACCTCAGGCCCTCCATTTGCCATTACTCAGGCAATACATCAAGGACTCAAGTCAATCTGAGTCGATGTCAATGGCCATGAGGTAATCGAGCTGTTGCTGTAACATCATTCTAATGTTCTCTGTTTTTCGCGATACAGGCTTCGGGACACACATAGCGGCACAAAGACCACATATTGCAGGTCCACACTGTACACAAAGGCAACAAGAGAAGATAATTGCTAAAACCATTCCAAGGAAAGTTAGAATCTTCCATCCCCATGTGGACAGTAGTCCCCAAAACCATCCCATCACAGACCAATCTCCCGTGTCCTGATGTATAGACTTGGAGATGGTATGTAACTTAGAGATAGCTTGATATACTGTAGGGGCATTATCAGGTATGTAAACACAGCAACTAGACCCGATCAATTTACAGACTCCACCCCTATCCGCAATGATAATATCTACAACATATCCGATTTTGTAAAGTCATAAGACGATCCACCTGAAGCTCGGCTGTCACATTACTCAAGGCTCCGGAAGTTTCATTTATGGTAGCCTCAACAACACCAGCTAGATGTCTTATGTCTCTGCTATTAGCCATTGGCCCCCAGAAAGGAAGCAACCCTTTTATGAAGTCAGCTGCCTCATGTCCTGCTATGTACTTCTGATCAAAGACTCCCTTACCATGTCTCTTTTTGTAATGACTTGAAGGGGCAGTATATGTTGGGGGAAGATGAAAAGCCACATAACATGTTCCTGAAAAATAAGTAGGAAGCCATGTATAGGTTCTATCATGACAGATAAAATATGTGCCTTGTGATAGCACTAAAGGTGAGGGAATCTGAGGTATATAGACGTAGGTATGAGAACAGATATGCCTCCCTGGCTGATTTTTGACATTCTGACAATTAATTTGTAAGCAGAAATTACCTCGATGAGGTACAGTTCAGATTGGCGGAGAACTCCTTAGTTTAGCCTTTTCTGTAAGGCTAGTAACATATTGTGTTATGTTCCATCCATCATATGCTCTCTTCTCATCTACAGGAATCTTACTAATCTGAGCAATCTTAGCCAAGGTCACAATTCCCTTAATCTAAGTACTATGACTAAAGTCTGCTCCACCACCATATGGACTGCCAGGAGAATATCGCAGCTGATTTTGGTAAAGATTAGAAAAAATAGCCAGATAAGCCCAGGCGGAACCTTCATAGGAGAATGGAAAAACCAAATATGGCATGCCCCTCTCTGTATTATGAGGCATGAGCCCACAAACCCAACAATCAGTAGTATTCATTACTAACTGGTGTTGGTGTAATAGCTGAATGAACGAATTGTTGAAGTATTCGGTCCTCCTAATCTGTTCATGTGCTGAAAGTGTATAGAACCGGTGTGGGGAGGCAGTAGCAGAAAAAGATACGGGGACAGAAGTGGGGACAAGTAACGGCTGTAGGACATAAACAATGCAACTTCCACATGCTAATGAAGTACATAAACATATTAAAATACATAAGGTTATCCCACATGGACTAACCATTAGTCTCTTAAATCGCTGTTTCACATTTACAGTCTGATCATTTATTTCCACTTTCGTATCCATTGCTCTAAAGGCGTTGCTCACGGTAATCTTCCTAAATCACTTAGCTGTGATTGTTAGCCGTCCTATGACACTGCAAGTCCTTCGGATCCTAGGTCACTACTCAGGTCACAGCTTAAGACTCCTACCGTGACCCTGCAACTTGATGGATAGTGGAAGAAAACACATAAACAAAATATCTTTTTCAAAACAAAAAGATATAACCTGAAAAATCGTAAAAATTTAATTGTTCTTGACCATTCTCGGTCGCAAGTTATATCGAGTCTTATTGGGGATCGCCTGGTCCTTAAACAGGGCTTCTGGATTCACAGTGTTCAAACGCAGATGTGTTGGGACGGCCTCCTGTAACACGTTGTCATCTTCTTTCTCAGAGTTCATATGGTCCAGGCGTGCACTACTAAATGGTACAAATCTAGGCACTGTTTCACTTTCGTTATCCGCTAAACCCTCACGAACCCACTGATTAAAAGGCAAGGGCAGGGGTATCTTTTTACAGTGCACGCCATGGACCCAGTCTTTTTCCCAACAACCTTTACTGCCGTCCGTGTAGTTAGTAGCACTTGACGTGGTGGGCCCCACCGAGGTTGCAAATTCCGCTTCCGCTGAAAATTCTTCACGCAGACCCAGTCGCCAGGTTGGATGGAATGACCTGGGTCTGCGGAGGCCTCTGGCAAACCGTTTTGAACCTGTTGGTGAAGAACATGTAAGTTAGTGGTGATGTCATGCAAGTAGTCAATCAGCATTGGGTATGGAATATCAGAATACTTTTTAGGTCGAGGCACTCCCCAGACATTTGCTGGTCGCCCAAAGACGACCTCATATGGACTCAAACCTAAACGGGAATGGGCAGTAGTTCTCGTAGACAGGAGTGCTAATGGTAAGGCATCAGGCCAGGCCAGGCCTGTGCTCGCCTGAATCTTTGCCAATTTTAGCTTGAGAGTACCATTATAACACTCTACCAATCCTGCTGACTGAGGGTGGTTTGCTGCATGGAATTTCTGTTTGATATCAAGACCTACACATACTTTCTGCATGTTCTCGCCAACGAATTCACTCCCATTGTCATACCAGACAATGCGCTGCAAACCAAACCTCGGGAAAAACTCCTTCAAAAGAATTTTAGCAGTAGATAAGGCAGTATTGTCCTTTAGGGGGTAGGCCTCTATCCATCTGGAGAAGGCACAAACCACCACCAGAGCATATTTAAGGTTATTGCAACGATCCATATGAATGTAATCGATTTGCAATACCTCAAAAGGATACGTAGGGGGAGCAAAATGACCTGCTGGAGTTGGGGTTCCTTTTCCTGGATTACGCATTAGACAAACAATGCAATGCTTCACTACGCTTTCTGCACATTTAGGAATTCCTTCATTCTGCCATACTGGAGCCAAGATTTTACAAATGCCTTTTGCACTAATATGGGCTGGACTATGCGCCATAGTAACTACAGGTAGTACAGGTAGTACATAGGTGTCTGGTAACAGCCATCGTTGATGCTCTGACAATTCGCGTCCAACATTCCCGTACTTTCTCTCCACTTACTCAAATCTTTCTCAGTAGCCTCTTCTTGAATCATTCTTACACTTTCTATTGTGTCCTCACACATTTCTCCTTCTCTGATCCATCTTGCAGGGCCCGCAGCATACATACGACTCGTAACATCTCTCGCTGTCTCTTTTGCTACCTCGTCTGCAAAAGCATTCCCTCGACCCACATCGTCGGTAATCTTTTTGTGAGCGCTACATTTGATTATTGCTATTTGTGTAGGCAAGGCAAGTGAGTCGAGAAGATCACTCACCAACTGACCATGCTGTATTTTAGTCCCATGGGAAGTAAAGAATCCTCTTTCCTTCCACAAGTGACCAAAACTATGAGCCACACCGAAAGCATATTGGCTATCAGTGTAGACGTTTACTCTCCTACCTTTCGCCAAAACACATGCTCTCGTTAAAGCAATTAACTCAGCTGCTTGGGCTGAATTTCGCGCAATACGTGCTGTCTCCACTACAGTATGCAAAGTAGTAACAGCATAAGCTGCAGTTGGCTCTCCATTTGGAACCTTGAAACAAGATCCATCTACCCAAAGGATCCCGTCCGGATCCACAAGTGGTGTATCTTTTAGATCTATTCTGCCTTTCGTTTCCTCCTCTGTTCGAAGAATGCTGTTCCTGAATGCCTTTCTCATCCAGGATGGGCAACAATGTCGCTGGGTTCAGAGTATTACACCGCTTGATATGTATATGACTAGCCAAAAGCATTAGCTCATATCCAGACAAGCGAGCACTTGTGAGGTGTTGTGTCTTAGTCCTATTCAAAAGAGTATCTACTGTATGTGGTACCATAACAACATGGGTGTTGTCCATTACCAATCCAGCAGACTGACAAATAGAAATTGCTGCAGCTGCTGTAGCTCTGAGACAACTAGGCAATGCCTTGGCTACTGGATCCAACGTAGCCGAAAAATAGGCACATGGCCGTTGTTTGTCTCCAAATTGTTGTGTTAAAACTGACAATGCACAACCTTCTCTTTCATGCACATAGAGTGTAAAAGGCTTACTATAGTCCGGAGTACCTAACACAGGTGCAGAACATAAAGCATTACGTAAATCAGAAAAACTCTTTTGGCATTCATCAGTCCAATGGAGAGGTTGTGGCGTATCTTTCAACGTAAGCGCCAACAAAGGCTTAGCTAACAAAGAAAAATTCGGAATCCATTGTCTACAATATGAGGTAATGCCCAAAAAGGCATGTACCTCCCTCTGTGTGGTTGGCTCAGACATTTGAGTCAATCGTCTTCCCTCCTTCAACAAGAGATGACCTAAGTAGATAACCTCTTGGCGGCAATATTGCAACTTAGAAGGGAACACTTTATGATGTAAATCAGACAAATGACGTAACAAAGAAACCGTCACATCCTTACAAACATCCTCTGAATCAGCAGCAATCTGCAAATCATCAACGTATTGGATCAAAGTAGCACCTGAAGGCAAAGTGAACGCGTCAAGCTGAGATTTCAAAGCTTGACTGTAAATAGAGGGACTTTCACAATAACCTTGAGGAGCACGCTTGAACCGGAAACTTCGGCCTCCAAGGGAGAAGCCAAAAATATCTCTTCTTTCCTCAGCAATGGGAATACTAAAGAAAGCATTCTTCAGATCGATAACCAAAAACCATGCCGCTGAGGCTGGTATCATAGTAAGCAAAGCAGTGATATCTGGGACAACAGGAAACTGGGGGACAACAATCTTGTTGACCTCCCGAAGATCAATCACAAAGCGATACACAGGTGGTTGAGAAGGATCGCTGCGTTTAAGAACGGGGAGAACAGGACTGTTACAAACATTGCCTCTTGTTCTTCAACCATGCCCTTCTGGACCTGATCATAGATAATAGCCATCAAGGCTCACTCACCATCATTAGAAATCTTGTATTGCGGTATACGTGGCAGTTTAACATTAGGCTTGATAGTAACCACATAAGGAGGAATCTGTAACAAACCAACATCGTTCGGACCTGTAGCCCAAAGCGTAGCAGGAAGAGACTGCAACTCGGGTGGAAAACTATCCTTCAATAGATATAGGGGAAAAAACAATTGCTTACCTAAAGCAAGAAGCACACCAGAGAAGAAACAGTACAACGTTGCAGGAAGACGTTTCAACAGATCCAGACCCAACAAATTCTCTCCACAGCCAGTCGTTAAAATAAGTGGAGCCACCAGATCGTAAGGACCAATCGAAAGAGGCAAAGGACAAGAAACTGGGTTAGCAACTGGGGTGCCAGAAAATCCTACAGAAACGTTTAAGCCAGACAAAGGTGCCCCAGGGAGATTTGAATGGATCATAGAACTTCTCATCGCACCAGTATCCAAAACAAATGGCTCTGTAGCACCCAAAGCAACTACCTCAACATAAGGCCCATTCTGATCCACTGGAACTGATATGACTCCCTTACTTTGTCCATGGCTGTCCTAACTGGAACGAAAATCCTGAACCTCACCCTCAATACAATAATCATCATTGTAATATTGCGCAGACTGAGTATTCTGCTAATCAAAATATTTTGACGAGTTCTGAGAGGAAAAGGAACGCTGCCCCTGAGGCAATGCACCTCGCCCTCTACCCCTAGGTGCTGATTGAAAACTGCCACGGCCTCGCTGTCCTTGAAATCCACCATTACGCTGCAATAGAACCGGACAACTATTCTTAAAATAGTCTTCCTCTTTACAATAGGCGCACTGATTAGGACCCAGGAAAGGTCGCAGAACAAAAGGCTCAGGTTTCTGCAGCAACCTTTGAGACTGAATAGGTTGCTGAAACTGACGCTGACCGGAACGAGGAGGATAAGCCTGCTGAAGAAGAACTCTTGTTTTTAAATCCTTAGTCTTCTTCTCAGCCTTATCTTTTTCCTCCTTGTCCCATTTCTCATAATATTGAGCAGTAGCCAATATTTGGGCAGATGAAGAAACAGCCCAAGAACTTTCCGAATCTTTTAATTTATGAGACAATTCAGGAAGCAGATTGAAAACAAATTTATCCACAAATAATCGCTGTCCCCCCTCAGTACTCAAGTCCTGGCCACTATGGTCAATAAACGTCTCCTCAAACCGAGTAAAGAAATCGGAAACACTCTCATCCTTCTTCTGCTTACACGCAGCCAACTTATCCCAGTTAACGCGTAAGGCAGGCATCATCGTCTTCATTAAAGCTATGATTCTACCAGGCAACTGCGTAATCAAATCATCTGGCGTAGCACCACCCACTTGTGCTGCATCTGCGGCAGCTATAGCGGCCCAATTACCTCCTAAAGCTTGATCGTGGTCCTCTCTACGAATCCGAGCCCACAATAATTGTGGAACTACATTCCCCATCAGCATATCAACATCAGCCAATTTCATAATACATGCATCAACCGTCTTGGACAATTCTTTATAATAACTAGCAGCATTTTTACGAGGGTCTGGGAAAGACTGCTTAAGAGCTAAAACTTCAGCTCGTTACCAAGGAACATGTACCCATACGCGCTGAAAATGAGCAGGGACCGCTTGAGCAGCACCTACTTGCGGAATCGCTTCCCTCCATACTGGAGGAACTTTTCTCATGGGATAATTCTTTGTTTTCTGTCTAGCTGCAGAAGCAGGTTCGGGAATAGTCCGGGAAGAATATAAGGACCGAAAAGTAACAAGTGTCTGTATGGCATCCTTAACATCAGGACCCACTATAAGTCCTTTAGCGAACTTATCCTGTATCTCCAATAGACCCTGAGGAGTTAGATCTAATTCCATATCCTCCCATCCTTTAGTGAGTATGTCACACATAACATTGAAAACGTATCTTTGTGTAGGCGCATCCCATTGGAGAAAGGTACTCAGTATATCAAGTACACTATATAATGGACCATTCATCATCCATCTATAAGCAAGGGAGTCAAATACAACCTGTTCCTCAGAATCTGGGAGTTGACTACGGGATTGCCTTCGACAAAAAGCAGGAGATCTATTGAACGAGCCAAAGAGGGGGGAAAAAAGACCAGAAACAGTATCAACTAACCGATTACGAATCGGAGAAGAAGTAGGGAGTAAAACTGGAGACGAAGTATTAAGCAAAGGTATAGAAGGGCTACCCGTTGGGGGAGACACAAAAGGTAAAGGAGACTGAGGTACAGAAAATTGTGGCAAAGGTGGTGCAGGCGGTATTACTGGAAGAGTCAAGGGTGCAGGAGCCGGAGCTCCTGGCTGAACAACAGGTTGCTGCGCAGGTGGTAAAAATACAGGTGTATTAGTGCCTGGCGCATAAGGCGGAGGCAATTTCAGCAAATGAGACATTAAGGGATCTTCATCAAGATCTTTGCGTTGTGGGGGTAAAACAGGATAGCACCTATCTTTCGCCATCCGATGCTGTCTATCCGAGACCACAATCGCTCGATCAGTCTCATCATCTTTAAACTGCTGGGCAGCCTGTATAACCGTCATATCTTTCATTTTCCTATCTCTTTTTGCTTGTTTAAATTCTCTCTCTTTGGCTTCCTTATGCCAAAGGCGGAAAGAGTCAAACATTGCCGGCCTGGCTTTTCTTTTGAACAGAATTGACTCCAAATTATCTAGTATATCAGGCTCAAAGCTACCATTTTGTTGCCACCGTAAGATACCATCTTTCTTTGTTTATCGGATCCATGCATTGTTAAAGGCAATGGGACCAACACCATGCTTAGAATAGAGCTCATAAGTGGGAGTTCCAACCGGAGGAATCGGACATGATTCCTCAAGCCGGGAATCCCCAGTACAGCGAAAACAACAGAGTTTCCTAAATCCGCTCAGACCAGGCATTTTAAGCCCACTGATCCGTTTACTAACTTCGAGGAGTGCAAGCAAAGAACACAGTACAAAAGTACTCACCCCTCGGCTTCGACTATTGCAACAGGCGAGATAACAAAAAATCAAAAACAAAACAAAGAAGTGGGCGCTACCCACAAATACTTAACTAAATGGTCTTCTCATGCCAACGGAGGTCCGTCTAACGTATCGTGATACCAATCATCACCAGAGGGGCCAAGGCAAGGCGGTAGTCAGGGCAGCAGTCATCAGCAGCCGTCGGAAAGGAGTAGCTGCGCTGCAAAAGACCTTCGGTCCACTTCGACATATAGGGGTCGCTTGGCGTGGCTCGTGAATCCTCCGGAATTTTCTTGCGGGGCTTCTCACAACCCTCGGGCTGAACCGCTACCACTGAAACCGCCCGACGTTGGGCGCCAGTTGGAGAACCGGGCCTTATGGGCCGGGTGGTGCAGGGCACGCCTAAATCCCCGGATTCACCTGCCTTGTAACTAACAGAGACACGAGACACTCCGTTGCGTGTGGAAGCCAGTTTTATTAGCTGCAGCTAAGCACAGTTGTCCTAGAGGTTACACTTGGAGTGGGTTCTAAGGAGACTGCCACTTCAATCCGTGGCGTACAATCTCTTATACTAAACACATTTACAATATCCCACTCCCAACACACACAAAACGAACCAATGAGAAATGTTGGAAAACAAGCTATCAGGTGTCTCAGAATACGCCTCTTTCTCGGACCCCGTGTGCCACCCCTCCCAACAAATTATTCAGTGATGGTGTTCACAACCCCTCTCGCAGGTGGCAGGACATGCTTGTGTATCTCAAAGGATAGTTGTGTAATAGGAGCATACAAGGAGAGAATAGTGAAGGCCAGTCGGATGAGATAGTATAAGGGAAGAATAGGAGAGGGCAAATAGTTGGCTGAGACAGGGATCAATTGAACCAGACATGGATTTGCGAACTCAGCCAGACCCTGACATCGGGTTTTATGAACAAGTACAATAGAGTTACTTTTTAACTGAAAGGACACGTAGCAGCTGGAAAAGCAAAAGCACATCACTCGCCGTGCTGCCTGAGTGAGGGCAACACAAAATGACAACAGGACACAAAATGGCGGCTAGATACGGGACGAAATCTGAAATTGCAGAACCTCAATAAGGTCTCACAGAGGTAGTCACATCCTCTTACTTTGCTGCTCCACAGCCAGTTAAGTGCCTTACCCTTACTACTCTGTAATGCTGTAGTGTATGGGTTTAGCCTTAAGTCTGACTACTGTAGCGCTTTATTAATGCGTCTTTCTAAGACTATTGCCTATTATGCTATGTGCTTTGCCCTATTTGTGTTTTTTTCTTTGTTAATGTATCACTATTGTGGGTGTGCACTAGCGCTTCTTTAGCACGCTCGAAGGTTGATTAACAGATATTTATTTATTTATTTTTCCTTGTCGCACGATCGGGAGCGCTTTGGCCTCCCTTACCAGGCGGGTTGCGCCCGCTGTAATTTCCAGGTGGAGTGGGAGTTGGGGACGAGGATCGCTTGTCGCTCGATCACGCAAAGTCCTACTTTGTTGTTTGGCAGGCGCCGACGCTGCGCATGTGCGGCGCCCATTTTGTACATCTTGGTTAGCGGTGTACGCGAAGGTAGCGAGAGTGGGAAAATGCTCCAAGTTTCAAACTTGAAATACAAAATTAAACCTCCCTTGGGTCCTCTGTGACACCCTGTGCATACAATTAGCAGAGGGCTGTACAACCACGCATAGGCTCTGCCTAGAGAGGTCTTGACAAGCCCTCCCTCCACCACAAAATTGTTTTATTCTGTCTGGCTTGTCTTTCGTTTATTCTTCTCCCCCGTGTCTCCTCCATACACCTGAGAAAGCCTCAGATTGAGTTACAGTAGGAATGACTACCTTCTGTCACACAATGGCCGAGTTATTCTTTGAAGATGACTACCTGGATGAGGAACCATCTGGCTCGCTGGAGCAAGCCCTCGTTCAGGCTCTTATTGCAGGGGTGCAATACTCTGTAAACACTGCCCTGGTAAGAGCGATTGCACCCCTTAAGCGTCATCTACATAAATACGCAATCCAGCAGGGGTGGATTCCTACAGCAAGCGCTAAACTGCCAGCCAACAGCAAAAAAGGTTCTAACCGTCACGCAGAGGATTTTGCTTGTCTCTCCAAGGCCCTGGCGAATGACCATACCTATACTGTGTCAAAGTAGTCTACTGACTCCAATCAAGGTGAGAATGGGGACTCCTAATCGGCAATGGAGTCAGAGGAGGACGAAGCACCCCAACCAGCGAAAAAGTCTAGGAAGGAGCACCACCTTAATGTTCCCTGAAGGCCCAAGCTCCTTACGTTTGACCCGACGGACATTGTCCACCCTAATTCCACCATGTGGCTTCCGTCGCAGGAGGTGGCGGATTACGTACAATCACACCTCCAATGTCCCTTTGAACAGGACGTTAGGGCCCGACTACGGTCGGAGTGCCCGAGGCCGGATTTAGTGGTAGATTCTACAATGCTCACATATTTAAAGAAATATGCCAAAGACCCCAAGAAAGTCATAAACCGCGCCTAGCGGACATGTCAGGATAAATCGCTAGACCTGTTTGGACCACTTACCAAGATACTTGAAATGGGGTTTCAAGCCAAAGAATCGGGATCCCCGATAGACCCATATGAGTTGATTGAGTGGGCACAGCGAGCAGTGTGCCATCTAGGCAACGCCAACTGCACCATGTCAAGTGAAAGGAGGCTCTCTATTCTCCTCAAATTGTATCCTAAGTTGGCAAAGTTGCCCTCCTCAGGGGCGGGCCCATGGCCTATGGTCTCCTCTTCAGCCTGCCATTTTTTAAGGAGTTGACCAAGTTTGTGGCCACCTTCAGTGGCGTGGATAAGGCGCAGGAATCACTCTGGGGTGACTTCTGCCCGGTTTTCACCAAGGCCGGACGAAATTGAGGGCAGTTTTTCAGTCGTGGGTACAGTCGAGGCGCTCCACGTGGACAACAGCATCAAAGAGGAGGCTCCCAAGATCATAACTCCGGCAACACCGCCTTCTATCTCTCTCGAAGACGTCAAAACCGAATCAGAAAAGTACAATTTGGTGGCAACCAGGGAAACAACGAAGACACCGGAAATACAGGTGAGGCTCATTCTGGTTTCAGAGAAGTCCTGGGGGGTCGCATTCAATCTTTCCGACAGCAAAAGATCTCACAAGATGCTTGGGTCTTGGAGACGGTTCAGGTGTACAAACTGGAATTATACGATACTCCTTCCCAGTGTTCCCTTCCTCCTCCCATTCATTTTTCCAATCAAGATCAAGATTTCATTACAGACAAAATCCTCGCCCTTCTCAAGAAAGGGGCTATCGTGACCACTCATCCCCATCCTCAAGGTTTCATCAGCACGGTTTTCTTAGTCCAGAAAAAAAGGGCGGTTCCAGGTTGGTCCTGAATTTGAAAGAGTTCAGCGGGTGGATCATTTATCAACACTTCAAAATGGAGGGCATTCATTTGTTGCGGGACCTTCTTGAGGAAGGGAATTGGATGGTGCGCCTCAACTTGAAAGATGCCTATCTTTCAGTGCCCATCTACGCTCCGCATCTGAGGTTTCTTCAGTTTCTATGGCAGGGTGTCTGCTACGAGTACAAGGTCCTTCCCTTTAGACTTTCATAAGCACTTTGGTGCTTCACGAAACTCCTGCGCCCAGTCATGGAGTCGTCACGAGCTCGGGGAGTTCACTTGATCATCTATCTTGACGATGTCATTATCATGGCACGTTGCCCTCGCCTGGTTATCATGCACCTGGAGTGGGCAATAGGTATGATTCAGAGCCTGGATTTTGTGAAGAACCCTCAGAAGTCCATTCTGTCCCTCACGCAATCTATAGAATTCCTGGGTTTTCAGGTCGACTCTCAGTGCTGCCAGCTTCTACTTCCCACGCAAAAGATCAGAACAATCAAGAAATAGATGAGATTGATGGTGAACAAGTGGATTGTATCCTTGAGGACAGTGGCCCGATTGGTGGGTCTGTTAGCCTCATCGATCAAGGCCATATTTCTGGGACCTCTGCATTATCGAGCACTCCAGCACCTGAAGATCCAACATCTCTGCAAAGGCCTCGGATATGCAGAACGGATTCCTCTTTCCGAGGAAGTGAGGTGGGAGATGACATGGTGGCTAGACCACATGGAGTCATGGAATTACAGTGCTATATTCGGATCGCGCCACAAGATAGTTATTTAGTCAGATGCCAGCTGCTGAGGAGTCCGCTGCGGTCCGATTTAGGCAGGGGATTGGAGGTCCCAAGAGGAACTTTCCCTTTACATCAACTGTCTGGAGCTTCTGGCAGGCTTGTTTGCAATTCACAGTCTTTCCCTCCAGAAGATGAATTGCTGTATCCTCAGCAGTCCAATACGTGAACAAGCTGGGCGAGACGAAGTCACGGATTCTTGCAGAGATCGCCAAAGATTTTTGGCATTATTGTCTGCAGCACAAAATATCAGTGGTGATAGAATAGCTCCCAGGGCGCAGGAACGAGGTGGCGGATTGGCACTCTCGTTACCCACGCATTTACAGCGATTGGAGGCTTAATCCTCGAATCTTTGGCTTCCTGAATCAAACATGGGGTCCTTGTCAATTAGACTTGTTTGAATCTCACCTGAACGAACAACTCCTGAAATTTTTCAGTTGGCGTCCGGACCCGGAAGCGATTGCCTCTGATGCGCTTCTGTAGGTCTGGCCCCCCGGCCTTTGCTATGCCTTCCCGCCATTTGTAATGATAGCCAGAGTCTTGGAGCAGGTCAGGCGTCAGCAAACGGAAATTCTTCTAGTCACTTCGTTGTGGAGAGCACAAGCTTGGTTCCCAGTTGTTCTGGAGATGTCGTATGCAGTACCAATGTTACTTCCACAGACATGGTACCTGTTACTGGACCCTCACGGGCAACCCCATCCCTTGGTGTTAACAGGGCAACGCCCTCTGGTGGCATGGCAAGATTCAGGGATACATGGGAGATCCCTGGCCTTTCAAGAGACACTACTGCGTTCATTAAACAGGCTTGGTCCGATAATACCCAGAAACAGTATTCATCAGAATGGAACAAATGGTGTAGCTGTTGTGCTCAACTGGATACCCATCCCACTACAGCAAATGCAGGTCTTTCGAGCTTAATGATATCTCAGAATTGGAGCAAGACCATTGTCAGTGGAATTGCTATCCCTCCCTCGCAGCTCCACCATTAAGTGAGGCCTTCCCCTGAGCCCCTGCACTCTCGAGTGTTGGTGTTCGGGCCCTCCTCCACCCGCAGGTTTGAACTGCGCCTCATCCTTAGGGGTCCATTGGACCTCTATCTCCAATCTCTTGCTCTGCTTTTTTTCTCCTTTTTAACTAGTTTTTTCCCTCACTTCTATCTCCTCCCTTCACTCTCCTTCTGGTTCTTAACCTCAATTTTTTGCCATTTTCCCCTCATTTCAAGCTCCCCCTTCACTCTCCTGTATCTTTCCTCTGTTTTTCACTCATTGTTTACCCTCATCTCATTCCCTCCCTTTTACTCTCCTGTGTCCTCTGTGTCGTTCCTCCTCTCTTTCTTGCACTTTTGCTGCCTTATTTGCACTTTTCTCTCTTTTTGCCTTTTTCCTCTTGCCTTTTTTAGCCTGTTTTTCCCCACCGCTGGGGCCCCAGCGGCCCCTCCCCCCCAGCACGACCAATCTGGGACTGCCTCAACAGTACTACTCCGGATGCAGCATTCTTTACCGAAACCTGGACCAACACCACCTCGGGACCGGAAATCGCCATTGCCATTCCTCAAGGATACAAGATCTCCAGGAAGGACCGCCCCACCCGCCCTGGAGGAGGAATCGCCATTGTCCACAAACTCACCCTCCACCTGAGCACACTCCCTGACGAGCCCACAGACCTGATGGAACACCTTCACTTCAAGACACTGGCCAGCCCTACCTTCACCCTCTGTTAAACCCTCATCTACCCTAGCCAACTCCATCACGGACATCATCTCCCCGCATGCCATTGCATCCACCAAATACACCATAGTGGGAGACCTCAACTTTCACCTTGACAACAACTGGACCACCACATCCCTCCTGGACAACCTCCACAACATTGGACTCCGCCAGATCGTGACCTGACCCATACACTCAGCACTTCACACCCTTGACCCCCTCTTCACAACAAGAAACTCCATCACCTTCAGCCACACCACTGTACTCCCATGGATTGATTATCGATGCGTCCGCTTCACCTTCAGAACACCCACTTTGGGAGTCCAGACTCACTTGACGCCGCCTCGAAAAGGCCTGGAGGAACATCAAATCCACAGAAGCCCACAACAACTTCAGAGTGCCTCCAAACACCCACCCCAACTCATCAGAAAAACGAGGGAAAAAGTGATTGAAGACAGAAACTCCACTCATGCACACAACAGCAAAGAACTCTTCAACATCATCAAGGAGTATGCTCAACCCCCCTGCAAGTCCACTGACATCCCTCCCTCACAAGATCTCTGCGACAAACTCTGCAACTTTTTCCACCACAAAATCAAGAGCATCTACGACAACTTCAACGAAGACAACCAACACACTGAACCCTCACCAACCACCCCGACACCCTGAAGCCAGTGATCGACAACTGGACAGCCCTCACCACCGAAGACACACTGAAGCCAATGAAGTCAATCCACTCCAGGGCCCCCAGAGATCCCTGCCCCCACCACATTTTCAAAGTGCTGTCAACACCATCGCACCCATGCTCCGCAACACCATCAACCCCTACCTGGCAACAGACTCCTTCCCTGATGACTGGAAAGACACTGAGATCCACACCCTCCTGAAGAAACCCTCGGAGGACCCCACCAACCTCAAAAACTACAGACCCATCTCCCTGCTCCCGTTCCCAGCGAAAGTCAGTGAGAAAGCCATCAACAGTCAACTCGCCACATTCATCAAAGAGCACAACATCCTCGTCTCTTCCCAATCCGGCTTCAGAAAAAAACACAGTACGGAAACTGCCCTCCTTGCCGCAACAGACGACATCCGTACCTTACTGGACAAAGGAGAAACAGCAGCCCTTATCCTCCTCGCCCTCTCAGCGGCGTTCAACACAGTCTCTCACCGCACCCTAATACGCAGACTCCACGACTCAGAGCTCAAAATGGACCACCAGATCAACTCCGTCTCGTCATTCTGCTTCCACACCCTCCCCCTCCTACATAAGACATACAAATGGATCCCCCTTGAACACAGAAAGACCATCACTCAGGCCCTGGTCACCAGCAGGCTCGACTATGGCAATGCACTCTATGCCGGAATAAACAAAAACCAAACCCGCAAGCTACAGAACATCCAAAACGGCGCCGCAAGATTGGTCCTCAACCTGCCAAGGCACTACCACATCTCCCAGCACCTGCGCACACTCCACTGGCTCCCCATCGAAACTAGAGTCACCTTCATGATGCTAACCCACGCTCACAAGGCCCTCCACACCACCGGACCAGCACACCTGAACAGCCGACTCAAATTCCACACACCCCAAAGGACCCTATGATCAGCCCAGCTCTCCAAATCTGTGGTCCCCACACCAGAAAGACCAGATCAGGAGGGCGCTCCTTCTCCTTACGCACGGCCAATGCCTGGAACGACCTCCCGCTCCAGCTCAGACAGATAACAGCGCTCCCCATCTTCACAAGAAACCTCAAAATCTGGCTCTTCGAAAGATGCCCTTCTTTGATGAACTGGAGCCAGCAAACCCCCCTCCCCCCACAACCCCAGCGCCTTGAGACCCTTACGGGTGAGTAGTCGCGCTTAACAAACACCTGATTTGATTTGATTTGCAATGTCTCCATGATCATGAATTATCTGGCTTCCCTGGCCTCATGGGGTCTCGCATACAGAACAGTTAATACCTTTCGATCTGCAATTCAGCGGGACATGTTCAGCTGGATGGCAAACCCGTGGGAGAGCCTACCTTGGTCTGCAAACTGTTAAGAGGGATTCTAATGATCAAACCCCCATGTCCAAAGTACTTGTTCCTATGGGACATCGCAGTGGTTATACGGTTTTTAGAATCATGGCCAGCTAACAAATATCTATTGCGCAAGCAGATTTCAGTCAAACTGGCCATGCTGTTATGTTTGGTCTCTTGCAAGATAGTGTCTGATATCAGAGCTTTGGATTTGGCTGGTCGCCATTTCTCCCCAGAAGGGGTCACTTTTAATGTCTCCATGCGTACCAAGTGTAATACCACCTCAGTTTCTTATCATTGTTTTCCGGATAATACGAAATTATGTGTGGTTCAATGTCTTAAAGCATATGAGGTACGTACAGTTGAGTTTCGTTCTCATATATAAGCAAGATCAACTGTTTATTTCTTTACAAAAAACGTTTCTGTTATGCCCTGCAGAGTCTACTTATATCTTGTAGTTTATCATTCTTCCTGCTGCTCAGCCAGTGTGTATGTTTGCAGTAGAATGTTGGGAATGCAGTGATGCATGGAATGTTTGGTATCTATGTAAGTGAGGGATGACAGTTGGAGATGGGCTGAGCAGCAGGCAGGCTGCTCCTGGTGGGGTTTGCTGTCACCTGGAACTAAGAACTTGTCTACTGGCTACCTACATCTACATCACCTGGTTTACTTGGACAACATGTCAGATGTTCCTATATACCTGTCTGATGTACTTGGACCAGCTACAGATTAAAGGTACTCCTAAACATTACTTGACTATCAGTGTCTACTTCTGTCACAGAACACAACAGTTTCGTCCAGTGACCCCAGCCACTTTAGCACGCTGGGTCCGTTGGCTCATGAGCGAGGCAGGTATTGATGTTTCTAAGTTTGGGGCTCACTCTGTTTGAGGGGCAATGGCCTCTAAGTCACAAGCTCTGGGAGTAACGCTTGCGGATATAATGACGGCAACTGGCTGGTCGACAGAGTCCACCTTAAAGTCTTTTTTATTATAAACCAATTGTGGATATGGCATCGGAAGTGGTGGCTAAGCTTTGAACAAGCATAATCAGAGCCTCCGGTCCTCACATATTATTATTATTATTATTATTATTGCATTTATTGAGCGCACAGCTACCCGGAGGTTTCCCGGCGCTTGCCTTGGGAACCCGTCCTGGCTTTTCCCTGTGAGATAGCCCCTACAGGGCATCCCCAAGGTGAAAGCCAGGCATCCCGCCGCAGGGGGGCCGTTGTGGAGATTAAGCAAGCTTAATGCCCAGAGTTGCAGAGTGAGAACCCATGATTAGAGCAGGCACCGAAGCGAGAATTATCGAGTCCGTGGACATTTGAGCTCAAGACCCTGCCGCGTCGGGAATTGAACCCTGGTCCCGGGTCTGACCTCAGCTTCCGGGTCTGCCTGCTCTACACCGTGAGCCACACTTCTCCACATAGAATTAAAATTTGAGAACAGCTGTGACAAGAATTTTCAATTCTATTAAGGACACAGAGGCAAGGATTATCCCACCCAAGACTATACGTTCTACTGAATCATATGACGTGAATTGCAGTTTTTACTGTCAATGTTATTTGATCCTATTATTGACTTGTTTCCCACCGTGATTAAATGATTTTTATATAAACGAACAGTTCTAGTGTGACCGTTATTACAGGATTTTTCTCTTTGTTTCAGATACAAATGGCAAGTAAGGACTTCTGCCTTTGCCTTCCTGGGTTCATTGGAGTGTTGTGCCTCCTTTGAGGTGCAGCGACCGATTTTAAGACGTGGAGTTTTTTACTCCCGAGAGCTGAATGTCCCTGTTGGACTTCAGAAAGTTGGTTACCGTAATGGATGGTTTCAGTGAAAGACTGTGTTCAAATTGAATGGATATCTCAAGAAGTTGGACTTCATGTTTTTCTAATGGATCACGCAAAGGAAGAGGAGGTGACTAGCTCTGTGAGACCTTAAATAGGGTACTCTCTAGGGTTATGGGGCACCTAGTGCTCATGGGATTTGTAGTATTACGAATAAATACATGTTTTTTTATTGGCTGCTGTGTAATAATTGTGAACCTTAATCCACGCCTCTGTGTCCTTAGTAGAATAAAAAATTCTTGTCATGACTGTTCGCAAATTTTTAATTGTCGGCGGCCATATTCAGATCAGACAAATAAACGGGTTTGTGTGAGAAGAAACTAACAGTTTGTCGTCAGTTTCATCATTTACGAATCATTTGGCAGCCTGATCCTATCATAGCTGCATGTGACTCTGACTCATTTAAATTTATAGGGTAGAGGGTAAAGGGATCACTCCCTGTTACACATGTGTTGAAAAGAGTTACGCAGCGCAGAAGAAGAGGCATCGAAAGTCGGTAAAGCCTCATAAAGCGAGCAAGGGGGGGGGAGACATTAACTTTTTTCTAAAATAATTCATATCTTGCTCCAAGCAAAGCCTGCATCACCGCTCCTTCCCTTTCAATAGATTATTGCATCGGGTACACATTTCCAAATATAAAACCAGCCAAAAGAGGATGTCTAGAAAAGCACCCTGTCTTTGCGCTTTTGGCACTCTGGACAAAATGTGCCACTCTAGATGGCGAAAGCAGTGCTGTGTAAATGATTAACCCTTGCAGATCAGCGCCACCCCCACAGCCATGCCTGCTCACACATTCCTGGTGTGACCTGTGGCATAGTGCCCACACCGTCACCCGCTCCTCCCAACACTTAAAACATTTCACCCCATAAATGATACACCAGACATCCTGTTTATGGGGAAAGAACTGCTGCAGGTTTATTATCATACAAACATGGTATGACATTAGTGGGTCATCTTACAGGCGATCCAGGGCAGGCAGCCCCTCGCTGCCCCGCCCGGCTGTAGAGCCAGTCAGCACAGTGGGACGACGCCCGGACAGTGCCGCACCTTGTAGATCCTTATCATGGACTCCCACCCCTTTCAGGGCGGAGCGGCATGGCACACCCCCAATTAGTTCAGGCCCCCCAACCGCCCGAAGGACTAACGGGGCGCCGTCGTGGTTTCCGGAACCTCCTGCGGCTCACGGTCTTAGGCTCGGGCACCCTTACTGTGCCGGGCAGAGGTACCCTTACTGTACCCGTCTGCCCCAGAGGTACCCTTACTGTACCGGTCTGCCTCCAGATCGCCCTGTAACTCCGCCTGCAACACAGAAAAAACATTAAAACGTTCTGATAATTTCGCGCCGCCTAATCTGCTGCTGGGTGAGTGGCAGGGAGGGTGCAGCACAACGGGGGAAGAGGGCGGACGGCGCAGCCCGCGAACGGAGGCCGAGCACAGGACTGGAGCAGGAAGCAGAGGACGACACAAAGACGGGCCAGGTCCTATAAACCTGGCCCGGCACACCCACACCGGAAGGACCTCCCTCGGGAAGCATGCGTGCGGGGGCCAGAAGGGGCGTGGGGCTCCCGGGAATCCCTCCCACCCCAGCGCACCAGGCCATCAGGGGGAGGGGGCTGGAATAGTGGCCACTAAGGAGGCTGCCCTGCCGATGTCCCCCTGCGTGGGACGCGGGCAGCAGCATGCTTACTGTTCAGGCGACACCCATGCTGCCAGGATGGGCAAACACAAGATGGTATGCATGGCATGTGGGGGCAGTCTTCGACTCAGAATTCAGACATGAGAGGAAAATGCAGTGTTTACAAACATGCAATATTCTCGCCGATTTAACAGTGACCTTATTCCATGAATCCAGATGAACTCCAGCAAGACTCAGGCATGTGGCAGCGGCAGAATGTCTTGGTAATATTACGTCACTTGAATAACACCGATAAATTTCGCTCCTTTTCGGTAGAGTAAAATAAAAAAAAACGTTTCTAATTCCACCAGCGTGCAGAGTTCACCGCCCACTCCTAATAGAAATGCCAGTGAACTTTTAAAACATGGCAAGTTCTCATGAGAGTATGTTGATTTCAGTTTTGCCTATACAGAGCTTACGCTGTGCTTCTTTGGTTTTTCCTCCACCATTTACCTAATCTTCCCATAGCACTCATTCCTTCCTACATTTTCTTCTTTTATTTTTTCTTTCTTTCTTTCACTCTTTCTTTTTTGCCATCTTTCTTTCTTTCTTTTCATGCCTTCTTCCCTTCTGTCTTTCTTTTTTTGTCTTATTTCTTTACTCCTTTGCATTTGTTCCCTTTTTCTCTCCTTCATTTCCCTTCTTTCTTTCTTGCCTTCCTACCTTCTTTCTTTTTTGGCTTCATCCCTTTTTGCTTTCTTTCTTTCTTTTCTTCTTTTTCATCTTTGCAATTAGCCCCTCATTTTGTCCTTCCTTCTTTATTTCCTTAATTCCTTTTTTCTTTCTGCCTCATTCTTTTATTCTTTATTTTTTCCTTCTTTCCTTTTCTCTTGCTTTAATGTCTTCTTTCTTTCTAAAGAATGGTATTCATGGGATGACAGTGTATTAATAATACACACACATATATGACCAGGTAATGCACAGTGATCACACTGGTATTTCAAGGTCAATACCAAGGACCGGTAGGGGTTACAGATTTATTCTGTTTGAGAACATAGTTTTTAAGGACTGATTTAAGGTTTTAAAGAAGGTGCTGGCTCTTAAACAGGGTTAGGCTACTCTACTGGACTGGTACTGGGAGACTAACTGATGAAACCTTATACAGGCACAGTGTAACTTTGGGACCAGGCAACAAAAGGTTTTGGAGTGGAGGACGTGGAGAAGAAACTGAGTAGTTGACTTTTACAGAGCAGGGAAGGTGTGTGTGAAGACAGGGATATATTTGAAAACCAAGGTGGGAGTCTGAAGATTGCTTTGTTTTGCACACAGAGCCTTAGGTTTATTAGGGTGAATAGGACCAGTAGACGGTTTCGATGGCTGAATACCGACTTCCTGATGTAACTGCAAACCCCCTGTAAGGCACTGGCTTGCCTCCGTGCCCGACACTATACCCTTCGGGTCAGTTCCTCTATTGTCACTAATTAACACAGGTCCTTTTACTGTTTGAGATGTAAGGTTGGATGGAGCTATTAATTGGGAATCAATATTAACTTCCCGTTCGCCTACTTGAGTAGTGTCAGCTCCGACCTTCTTGTTGGCGGTTAAAGAGTGTAACATTTTAGAATTGTTAATGGAGATTTGTTCCAGCTTGCCTAAACTAACAGTGATTATTTTCAATCTCTCTATTAAGGGGAGTATTAGGGATCTCATTGTGTGTTCTAGCTGTCCTAACAGAACCCCATCTCCTTGTACAGGAGCTATAGGCTTAAACATTGGGAGGGGTTGTACCAAAGTAGCAGGCTGAATATGGTTTGACCTGCCTAAAGATTTCACCCCTTTATTCACTGTCTTTGGGATTTTTGCTCTTTTACCTTTCTGTCCACCTCCCCTTCGCTTTCTTTTGCCTGTCAGTAAATTACATGAAGATAAAGAATCGGCTGAATGGCAAGCAGGAGTAATCAGGGGAGGTATCGCACAAGGGACAGTTTCCACTAGGAGATGTTACTGAGCTAATCTAGCTCAAGACTAGTCTGTGGCAATCCCAAGTCACTTAAACGTTGACTTATACGATTTTCTGGAGTAATACAGTGCTGAATTAAACCCAGGGAGGACCACTTAGAAAATATTTTGGCCGACAATCTTTTTTCAACATCAACTACTTCTTGATCCAGGGCAGCTGCAACCTGAGTAATATAGTTGTCTAGTTTTCCCATTAAACTGCCACTGCTCGATTTAAGACCAGTCTTTCCCCCTTTGTCCGACTGTGCGGCCATGTTTAAGGAACAGAACTCCGGTGAAAAAAGTTGGAGTAAAGCAAAATAGGGTACACGAAACAAATAAGCCCTTAATAGTTGTCAAAACGATCTGTACACCTAAGATATTGCCAGTATGTTGAACAGCATCTTGAGGGGGTGGCCCAGCCTGGCCTCGTCAGGCCCCGGACGGCCACAGACGGCCTGCCCTTTGCCCGGGCTTTGCCCGGCGCCCGCCCGCGCGTTTCCCGCGTTGCGTCGGAGGGGCCTGCTAGAGTAGAACAAATGGGCGGGGCTGATTGGGGGAAGAGGACCAGCTGGTGTCAGCAGCAAGGAATGCTGGTCCTCGCAGTCCCCTACAGCCTCGTCAGCCAAGCAGTCTCTGACAATTCGTCCTGTGAAATCTCCGGCAGCAGGGACCCACAGGGAACGGCAACGTCCCATAAAGATTCACTCCCTCCAGCAGACCAGATGGAAGCTCAGACAGCGAGCCTGAATAATGGTAATGCTGTTGTCAATACTCAATGACCTAGACTAGTTACTGCATTTAGCAATGAGGAAAACAAAATTAGAACTATCATTAAGAAGAATTGGCCCATAGTTTTAACTGATGTAGTGCTTGGGTCTGAATTAACTAGTTCTCCTCTTATTACTTTTAGAAGGGCCAAAAGTATGGGATCGCTCCTGGATAAATGCAGTCCTGAAGTGAGTCCTAACACTATGTGGTTACAGCCTGCACGTGGTTTTCACAAATGCTCCACGTGCAGAGCATGTAAATTTGGTATCAACAAAGCTCATTACCAGACTCCTTTCAGCCCTCAAGACACAGCTATAGCTAGTAGTTTTAATTGCAAGACGGATTATGCTGTGTATGTCTTGACATGCACCTGTGGCTTGAATTATATCGGGAGCACCAAGCTACAGGTGCATGTCAGGATTCTCCAGCATCTTAGAGCTATTTTACACAATGATCAGGCCTATCCGGTAGCACGTCATTTCAAAAGATTCCATGACAATAACTTAGCATGTCTGAAATATTACGTAGTAGCATCCATTCCTTAGTCACGTAGAGGTGGTAATATAGAACACAGGTTAAGGCAATTTGAAACCACCATGATACTGGAATTTGACAGCAAATGGCCGAACGAGTTGAACAACACAGAAGATATGTACAACTTTTTATGATCAATTGTTCCCAGTTTTTTCAATCGCTATTTTAGATCTAAACAATTGCCATTTTTATGGACGCTATTCCTTTTTCTATGTTTTTATTCTATTTATGTGTATTTTATATATAATATTTAGGATGCATACATTAGAATACTTGAATAACATGTCTTGACACATTGCCTGTATTCCTTTGATGCTTATTGGTCACTTTGATTTTTCAGAGTATATTTGACTTTCCCGCCAGATAGTGAATTAAATTACTCTCCTCCTTTTTATAGTTGAAAATGCATAAATATCAAATATTTATAGAAAGATTGACTTTCCCCAATTTTCCAACTCTAATTTTGGTCTCCATCCCCTCTTTTAATCACTTTTATGCACTTTTGTAACTGTGTTTATGACAAAATGTTATTTATACGATTTTAATAATGAAATTGGGTGTTTACCTGCTTTTATTGTTATTTATGGCCATATTTCATATTTATCACCCAGTTAGCACTTTAGAATCCATTTGCACTAGTTCTTATTGCACAGTTTTGCACTTCAACCATACTTGCTGCTCGTAATAGAGAAATTGTACCGGTTGCCAAAATGAAATTTTCGTCTACTTTTCTATCCATGAATGGTAATGAATTTAAATCATTCTGTTTGCTTTTTAAACAGATTTTAGGATTTATCCTCTGACTCCTCTCAATTATAAATGTATTTGTACAGATATATGTGGTATTATCAGGCATTTATGCTATTATCCAATTTTTAATACCGCTTTAGTTTGTGTATGAATTTATAGAATGATGTTATATCAAACATGCACAAGATAGTATTTTTTCAGTGTCCATGGGTCATGTGATCTGCACTGCTGAGATGTGGAGGCAGGTTCTCTTTAAATACTCCAAGATGGCTTGTGTTTTTTGTTCTCCACTTGTGAACAAGGGCTTCTGAACCCGAAACGCGTTATTGCTGTCAATTTTGTAAAATAAAATTCCACTTTACCTGATCCAGTGGTCCATCTCCTGCTTTGCCGATCTGCGCGACTGGAAGTAGCCTCGGAGTTGTCCTGCATATATATATATATATATATATATATATATTCACTGAAAAAACCATGGGTTTCACACCAGTTATAGTTAGGAATTAGCTTTTAAAAAACCTATTAAATTCACTGAAAAAAACATAGGTTTCACACCAGTTATAGTTAGCAGGAAGTTTTACTTGCATAACACCATTGAAATTCCCACGTTATAGTTAGTTGGACTCACTATAACTTGCGCGTGCACTGCACTGCTGATGACGTCACATATTACATCACTCATGATGTTTCAGCATAGGCTTTCGTCAGTTGTTGTACAACAACTGACGAAAGCCTATGCTGAAACGCGTCTTGATGTGCTGAGAGTTTCCCGATTAAAACGTTGTGGAAACCACCCCCGCGAGTGCTGCGTTCCTTTTCAGGTTGTGTGCCTTGGGATGTTGGGAGCAGTATATATCTATCTATATATATATATATATATATATATATATATATATATATATATATATATATATATATATATATATATATATATATATATATATATATATATATATACATATACATATACATATACATATACATATACATATACATATACATATATATATATATATATATATATATATATATATATATATATATATATATATATATATATATATATATATATATATATATATCCACCAAAAAGCAGGAACCCAATTTGGAAACAGGCTGCCCAGAGGTAAGAATATGCTCTTTATTGGTAGTTTGCCAGCAGGAGCACTTCTTGAAAGAAACACCTGCAGTAAAATTGTCAGACGCGTTTCAGAACAACAAGTCCTTTCATCAGTGGCATTTGCGGTGACAGGAAGAGGCGTTTTAAATTCATGCACCAATCACAATTATTCCCGCCCGCTTCAGGGCGTGGCCTCACGGCATTCTGGGCTCCGTAGTACATGGTGATTAACCCAAGTGGGTGCGATTTACCAATAGCGGACTACAACTGCCATCGGGCTGTGAGAACAGCCCCGCCCACCGGGGTAGGAAGTTGGAACTTTAAAATGTGCGCTATTGGCGCAAGGCTTCTTCCTGTCTTGCCACTGACGAAGGGATGAAGATTCCCAAAACGCGTTTGGCCTAAGAATTAGTGATGCTAGTTACCATGGAGGCGAACTGCTTCAAGTTGGTGACATTGAAAAAAGAAGTGAACTATTGATCCTCCTGGGGCTTCCCTCTTTGTGTGCTGCCTGTTGTGGAAATATATATATATATATATATATATATATATATATATATATATATATATATATATATATATATATATATATATATATATATATATATATATATATATATATATATATTTCCACCATACCAGTCTTGATCATCAAAGAAGGCGCTGGCTCCGTGTATCTTAATTCAAACGTTTTATTTCACAAATCAGCTTCTGCTCAGACGCGTTTCAGCGGCTTCTCCCGCCTTGCTCACTAACATATATATATATATATATATATTCACTGAAAAAAACATAGGTTATAGACCATATATAGTTAGGGATTAGCATTTACAAAACCTTATTTTACTCACACAAAACCATTGAAATTCGCATATATAGTTAGTTGCACTAACTATATATCGCGCACCCGCAATCCACTGCTGATGATGTCACATATTATATCATTCATGACATGGTCAGTGACATCACTGATGACATCACTGATGACATCTCAAATGACATCACTGATGACATCACTGATGACAACATCCAGTGACTGTATGTTTCTGTAAATTTAAAATATGTCTTACATATTGAAGAATGAGTGGATGTATAAGTGTCTGGATGAAGGATTTAGTAGGTGCAGGACTGACTGTATGAGTGAGTGATTAAATGTGTCTCACTGAGTGCATGGGTTAGTGACTAAACTGTCTTAATTTGTGCATTATTATGTCTGTTGTTCTGTAAACTGCTGCATGTGTTAATCAGTAGCTATATGAGTAACTATATGGGTTATTGATTGGTTGCCCAAGTATTTGTATGGGAGACTGAGTATGTGTGTGGGTGGCTGGGAGGTGTATGACTCTGTGCATAGATGTGTGAGCAGTTGATTCACGAGATATATGGGTTCAAAAGTGCATGTGGAAACAGCTGCGTGGGCAGTTGACTGTGTGCATGAGTGTATTGGTGAGTGAATGGATATCTCAGTGCTACATGTCAAAGTAAGTACATATGTAAAACACAGTACATGTGAGAGTTGACATATATAAATAACTGTGCATAAGAGCCAGTGAATGTGTGAGTGGCTGTATGGATCATTTTGAACTTGTATCAGGGATTGTATAAGAGAGTAAATATGTGTTAGAATATGTTTGAATTAGTAAGGTGTGTATAACTGTATAGTTGAGGAAATGGAGGAGTGATTGATTCTTTGCATGACTGACTAGATGTATGAGTAACTCCATGGGTGAGTGACAATCTGTGAGTGTCTGTTTACACTGATTGCATCTAAGGTTATATTAGAGTCTAAAGAGGTTCATCGTATTATCACATGAATGATATTATCAGTGATGTGATCAGTAATGTCAATTGAGATGTCATCAGTGATGTCATCAGTGATGTCATTTGAGATGTCATCAGTGATGTCATTTGAGATGTCATCAGTGATGTCATTTGAGATGTCATCAGTGATGTCATCAGTGATGTCACTGACCATGTCATGAATGATGTAATATGTGACATCATCAGCAGTGGATTGCGGGTGCGCGATATATAGTTAGTGCAACTAACTATATATGCAAATTTCAATGGTTTTGTGTGAGTAAAATAAGGTTTTGTAAATGCTAATCCCTAACTATATATGGTCTATAACCTATGGTTTTTTCAGTGAATTTTTAAGGTTTTGTAAATGCTAATTCCTAACTATATATGGTCTATAACCTATGGTTTTATCAGTGAATTTCAATGGTTTTTTATTAGCAAATATCAAAAGCTGTAAAATGTATTCTTATTTTAATGCAAAAATATATTTTATATGTTTGTAATATAATTTCCACTGCACACTTCAACAAAGGCCAGACCTCCTCTGTCTCCCAGGACAGGCCTAAACCTCATCTGCACAATGTGATTAGTAATGTTAGGAAACACAGGTGATGTAATTGAAAAACGTGCAAATATTTTTGCTCATTTCACAATCACATCACTGTGTTTCCTCAGCTTATGTATCTCATTGAGCAGATATAGTCTAGCATATCCCGTCGTACGCACAAGGTGAGGACTGTATGCAGCAGTGCAATGTACATAATTCTCCTCCTTTGACAATTACAGAAGCCTCAGCATATTCATGCCCCCTAAACAGTTCTAAATGTATATCATTATTATCATAGTGACTATGAAACTCTAGCAGTACATATTGTGAAACCTAAATGACTTCAAGAAACGAGTTTTTAAACTGTCAAACAAGCAAATTATTCTCCCATATTCATGTTGGGAAATGAAATATTTATTTAAAAAATCAGACCCCATGTTGTCCTTCTCATAAATGTGAAAAGTATTTCTTTTAAAAAAAAAAAACGATTTTCTGGCCATAATTTGAAAACACAGCACAGCTCCTATGTACAAGCACACCCTAACTGGCTTCCTTATTTTCTCTAAAAAAGCATACTAATCTCTTTCTAAATTAAATAAATCTTTTCTCACCTTAGCACAATTTTTAAACACATCATGTAAGCAACTTAGTCTCCCAGATTCATGGGAGAAGTACCTTAAAATTGTCTAGCACACATAGGGGTGTATTTACAAGGCACATACATCAGGGGAAAATGATTTAAATTTGCAAAGCACTCATGAGGGTGTATTTACAAGGACCTTGCACCACCTTTAAAGTCACTTTTAAAATGGGGAAAATGACATGAATGTGTCTCATAAGCCTTGTAAATATGCCCCCATGTTGACTATGTAACTCTTGCAGAACATATTGTGAAACCTAAATGACTTCAAGAAACGAGTTTTTAAACCAACAAACAAAGCAAATTATTCTCCCATATTCATGTTGGGAAGTGAAATATTTATTTAAAAAAGCACACCCCATGTTATCCTTCTCATAAATGTAAAAGCATGTCTTTTTGTTAAAAAACGATTTTCTGGTCATAATTTGAAAAAACAGCACACCTCCTATGTACAAGCACACCCTGTCAGTACTAATACTTCACATTATCTATAATTATAATTTGTCAAAGAAGCAAAATCTTTTTGGAAAAAATAATGAAAACACTTGACACAAAACAACATTTTAAATGCACAGCTGGCTTCCTTATTTTTTCCATAAACTATTCTAGTCTCTATCTAAATTAAATGAATTTTTTTCTCACCTTAGCAAATGCTTTTTGAATTTCAAAACAGTCTCAGACACACACCAATTTTTCTTTAGCAGAGCAAAGGGTATGCACTCCAGAGGCTGCAACCAACAAAGGCACAGAAATGCTGTATTTCATCACACATATCTCTCATTTCACCCAATCAAAACTCTTCCCTCACTTTTTTCAAATCAACACCCTTCCCCCCTCTGCCCTTTCTGCCCTTTATCCATAGCAACTACCTCCTGAAAGACCTCTCATGTTTACAAGCTCACTCAACAATGTTTCAAATGAACTCTGAACTCTCAGTACACCTGCTAATCCACTGCAATGTTTCTTAAAATCATTTTTTCTTAACCATTCAAATTACATCTTTCAAAGAACACATCCATGCACCCTAACTTTCTGTTTTCAGAAATGGAAATCCACCAATCACTGCTAGTGAATCATTAGCACTGAAACTCCACAGTTTTTTTTCTTTACAAACTCCTACTGTTTCAACTACCATTTCATTCCCACACTTCATCTGACTGCAGCAGAACCTCCTCTCACCATGTTTTCTGTCTGGATTCTTGGACATAGCTACATCCACTGGGCTCACAGGTATGCTGATAACAGAAATTTACACAACCTCAATTTACAAAATGTGGAAATCAAATGGATTGGCCAAAGCGGATTGAGATGTCACCAATTGATACCATTGGTGAAAACCTTTTTACATTTGCCAAACCCTGACCTCATAATAGTGCACTGTGGAGGAAATTATTTGGGCACTTTGACTGGGGTAGGTCTGGAAATGCTTTTAAAGGACACCTTTGAGCAATTGATGGCACTTTTTCCTCAAAGTGCCTTGGTATATTCCAATATATGCCAAAGACAGAAATGGAGGTGGTCCAATCAAATTTGTCCACAAATTGAGAAAGCGAGGAAACATGTAAATAAGTATGTTTCAGCTTATATGAGAGACAATGGAATGGGCGCCATCTACAACAATAACTTGCGTTACTACATGCAAGATATCTACAGAGGAGATGGTGTGCACTTCTCAGATGAGGGAAACAGAGTTTTCATACAAAATTTAAGACTGTGTATTGGTACCTACTTATAAGTACCTAGAACTTACACAGAACCCAAAAGCGCTTTTCAGAGCTACCTTAACTGTAATTACTCTTTTTAAATTTCGAATGTATCTTTTTTCACAAATTTTCACTTATGTTCGCTTCCCGGTTCGCTACCCGGTTCGCGTACCGGCAGCAACCCGTGCAAAAAATTCAATTTGGTTTTTTTTTCTGACATATATGAGCCTCCTCAGCCACCCTCAGAAAACCTAGGGGGTCAGGATACGTCTCCCGTGCCCCCTTATACCCATTTGCTGCATTGTTTTCCCTCCATCTTGTGATTTATTTAATCCGAAACACAAAATGGTGAACTCCCGTTACGCTACCGGTGAGCTACCCGGTTCGCGTACCGGGAAGCGCTTCTACCGCGAAAAATCAAATTTTTTTTATTTGCCCCACGGGACCCTTTAATAACCCCCACATCATTCCTAGGGGGACAGGAGGGGTCTACCTTGCCCCCTTTCATTAAATTCCCCCTTCGTTTTTCTCCACCACTTGTCTCTCGATCCTACCGAGAGACAAGATGGCGGCCGGTCTGGACTGTTTAGAATGTTGACAGACACCGGAGAGCCAATCAGCTTCACTTCGCAAAGTTCCTTACCCACGTCAGGTACGCGAACCGGAGCGCTAACCGGAGCGCTGTCACAGATATATCTGTTTTTTAAAACATTAATTTCTCAAAATCCACTGGAGCACATATATTGAGACATAGCACAGGCACGTCGGGCAAACCATATCTACAATTTTGCCAAGTTTCGTGTTAATCCATTCAGCCGTTCGAGCTAAAAGTGATTCCAACCGCCCTATGGAAAAATGAATGGGAAAAATGCATTTTAGGACCCCTCTTTTTTCTCGGCCCCCCCCTTGACGAAACCCCCCCCAAATTTTTAGGGGCTGCTCAGAAACAAAATGTGCCATTTTCCTGAAAATTTCAGCCAATTCCGTCCACAAACGCCAAAGTTATTTGACATAGAATTTTCAGAAATCTCATAGGAAAAAAATCCTAAGTAATTCATTTTGGTTCCACAAGCGCTGAACGCCGCCTTGACCCAACCTCTTTCCGACGGGGGCTCGTGCTGGGTGGCGAGCCCTTCAATCCAGTCGAATCCATGACTGGAGATATATATATATATATATCTATAGATATATATATATATATATATATATATATATATATATATATATATATTCACAGAAAAAACCATAGGTTATAGACCATATATAGTTAGGAATTTGCATTTACAAAACCTTGAAAATTCACTGAAAAAACCATAGGTTATAGACCATATATAGTTAGGGATTAGCATTTACAAAACCTTATTTTATTTGCACAAAACCATTGAAATTCCATATATAGTTAGTTGCACTAACTATATATCGTGGACCCGCAATCCACTGCTAATGATGTCACATATTACATCATTCATGACATGGTCAGTGACATCACTGATGACATCACTGATGACATCTCAAATGAAATCACTGATGACATCTCAAATGACATCACTGATGACATCACTGACATCTCATTTGACATTACTGATTACATCACTGATGATATCATTTATGTGATAATACATCTTCAGACTCTAATATAACCTTAGATACACTCAGTGTAAACAGGCACTCACAGACTGTCACACATCCATGGAGTTACTCACACACCTAGTCAGTCATGCAAAGAATTAATCACATCTCCATTTCCTCAACTATACAGTTATACACACCTTACTTATTCAAACATATACTAACACATATTTACTCTCTTATACAATCCGTGATACAAGTTCACAATGATTCATACAGCCACTCTCACATTCACTGGCTCTTATGTTCAGTTATTTATATATGTCAACTCTCACATGGACTGTGTTTTACATATGTACTTACTTTTACATGTAGCACTGAGATATCCATTCACTCACCAATACACTCATGCACACAGTCAACTGTCCATACAGCTGTTTCTACATGCACTTTTGAACCCATACACCTAGGGAATCAACTGCTCACACATCTATGCACAGAGTTATACACCTCCCAGCCACCCACACACATACTCAGTCTCCCATACAAATACTTGGGCAACCATTCAATATCCCATATAGTTACTGATATAGCTACTGATTTAAACATGCAGCACTTTACAGAACAACATATATAATGATTGCCAAATTAAGACACTTTAATCACTAACCCATGCACTCAGTGAGACACATTTAATCACTCTCTCATACAGTCAGTCATGCACCTACTAAATCCTTCATCCAGACACTTATACATCTACTCATTCTTCAATATGTAAGACATATTTTAACTTTACAGAAACATACAGTCACTGGGTGTTGTCATCAGTGATGTCATCAGTGATGTCATTTGAGATGTCATCAGTGATGTCATCAGTGATGTCACTGACCATGTCATGAATGATGTAATATGTGACATCATTAGCAGTGGATTGCGGGTCCACGATATATAGTTAGTGCAACTAACTATATATGGAATTTCAATGGTTTTGTGCAAATAAAATAAGGTTTTGTAAATGCTAATCCCTAACTATATATGGTCTATAACCTATGGTTTTTTCAGTGAATTTTCAAGGTTTTGTAAATGCAAATTCCTAACTATATATGGTCTATAACCTATGGTTTTTTCTGTGAATTTCATTGGTTTTTTAAAAGCTAATATCTATAGCTGTAAAATATATTCTTTATTAAGTGACGTATCACGTAGCCCGTGAGACGCCTCATGATGCATCGCATAACCGTGACGTATCGTCTCTGCAGCGCAAACCAAACCCAAAACGTAAGCGCGCCAGAACACGCTTAAAGATATATATATATTTTTTTAACCTTAATTAGACAAAATCCACACGTGCACATATCACAAACGTTCAAAAAACACAATATGTTGGACTCCCGTTACGCTGCCGGCTAGCTGCCCGGTTAACGTACCAGGAAGCACCTTTACCGCGAAAAATCGCAATTTTTTTTTTCTTTTGCCCCGCAGGGAACTTTAATAGCCCCCTCATCAATCCTAGGGGTTCAGGAGGGGTCTGCCTTACCCCTTTCATTCATTTACACCTTTTTTTTTTCCACCTCTTGTCTCTCGATCCCACAGAGAGACAAGATGGCGGCCGCTCCAGACTGTTTACAATGTTAACAGCCAATCAGCTTCTCCTCAGACTCCCGTTACACTGCCGGTTAGCTTCCCGGTTAGCTGCCCGGTTAGCTGCCCGGTTCGCGTACCAAGACGCGTCTCTACGGCGAAAAAATCGGATTTTAAAAAAAAAAATTTTTTGGCCCCGTGTGGCTTTATAATATCCCCCTCATCAATCCTAGGGGGTCAGAAGGGGTCTACCTTGCCCTCTTTCCTTCATTTCCCCCTTTGTTTTGGCCTCCTCTTGTCTCTCGATCCTACCGAGAGACAAGATGGCGGCCGCTCCGGACTGTTTACAATGTTGACAGCCAATCAGCTACTCCTCAGACTCCCGTTACACTGCCGGTTAGCTTCCCGGTTAGCTGCCCGGTTAGCTGCCCGGTTCGCGTACCAAGACGCGTCTCTACGGCGAAAAAATCGGAATTTTTCTTTTTTCTTTTGGGCCCCGCGTGGCTCTATAATATCCCCCTCATCAATCCTAGGGGGTCAGAAGGGGTCTGCCTTACCCCTTTCATTCATTTACACCTTTTTTTTTTCCACCTCTTGTCTCTCGATCCCACAGAGAGACAAGATGGCGGCCGCTACAGACTGTTTACAATGTTAACAGCCAATCAGCTTCTCCTCAGACTCCCGTTACACTGCCGGTTAGCTTCCCGGTTAGCTGCCCAGTTAGCTGCCCGGTTCGCGTACCAAGACGCGTCTCTACGGCGAAAAAATCGGATTTTTTTTTTGATTTTTTTTTGGCCCCGTGTGGCTTTATAATATCCCCCTCATCAATCCTAGGGGGTCAGAAGGGGTCTACCTTGCCCTCTTTCCTTCATTTCCCCCTTTGTTTTGGCCTCCTCTTGTCTCTCGATCCTACCGAGAGACAAGATGGCGGCCGCTCCGGACTGTTTAGAATGTTGACAGACACCGGAGAGCCAATCAGCTTCGCATCACAAAGTTCCGTTACGCGAAAAGTACGCGAACCGGAGCGCTGCCCGGAGCGCTGTTACAGATATATATCTTGTTTTAAACGTTAATTTCTCAAAATCCACTGAAGCACATATATTGAGACCTAGCAAAGGCACATCGGGCTAACAGTCCCTACAATTTTGCCAAGTTTCGTGCAAATCCATTCAGCCGTTCGAGCTAAAAGTGAGGCCAACCGCCCTATGGAAAAATGAATGGGAAAAACGCGTTTTGGGACCCCCCTTTTTTCTCTGCCCCCCCTTGACGACCCCCCCCCAAATTTTCAGGAGCTGCTCAGAAACAAAATGTGCCATTTTCCTGAAAATTTCAGCCAATTCCGTCCACAAACGCCAAAGTTATTAGACATAGAATTTTCAAAAGTTCCATAGAGAAAAAATCCTAACTATATATACCTACTGGCTATCGCCAGTAGGTAATATAGATATATATATATATATATAGATATATATATATCTATATATATATATCTATATATATAGATATATATATATATATATATATCCAACAGGAAACTCCGACCACTTCCAACCCACGCTGGCGAAGAAGGAGACTCAGACCACCACAGCTTTTAAGGCGAAGTTTCTTTTATTAAATCGCAGCCTGCAATGACGTGTTTCGGGCTACCAAAGCCCTTGATTACATTCAGCTTTTTTACTGCACCTTTTTGCTTTTATAAATGCATTTTACGTGAACACCCCTACGCATTTGTTCCGATCACCTGACCATAGGCTTAAAAGAAAGACTTTATTCCTGTTTTGTATGGCCAGGTTATTTTGTAATACGCAATGCATGCATAGTTGCTTGTTAAAATCTCAGTGCATTTTCAACAAAACTACACAAACACAGATATTAATGTATAAATACCATAAATAAATAACTAAAGCATTTCTCAATGTTTTTTGGTTATAACCAGATAAATCCATGTTTGAAATCATTTCATTATAATTATGCCTCTTGATGACATTTCGTAAAGTGTACTTTAAATAGCACACTATAAGTTAGGATAAATCCCGAATGCATTTTTCAAATAAAGTGCCTAAGTGCTAACAATCTTATCAGTGCAAATACCTAATTAAAGTGCAATACAATTTGTGCAAAAACCAGCATAATCTTTTTTTATATAGAAAACGAGAATAAAGTGCAGTAATAAGTACAATAAGACCAGAGTTAATATAATTATATAATATAGCAAACGTGCATTCCACCTTATTAATAGTAAAATTCTCCAGCGGGGAAAAATACCATTATAAAAAAATTATGTAAAAAATTGGTTAAAAGAGTTTGCTAAAAACAGCCAACAATATTAACAACTGGTCATAGAAAGATTCTTCAAGAACAATTTATTAAGACAAGGAGATCTTTATAATTCATATGTACATCATCAAGCAACAAATTATTTATAACTGCATCTTTGGCACCCTACATATAGCATATTTATAGAAAAGTGTGCATATCCTCAGTGTTGTTGAGCCCCTGTGGCCACTTACTATCAAAAATATTTACAACAAGGGGTGGTGAGGGACATAGTCTCTGAATTAAGCAGAAAGCTCTCACCCAGTCAAGAGATCAGGGCTAGATCCAACACCGTTTTTTAGCTCACTGCACCATCCCAGTTTCAGAACCTGGCTGTATGCAAATTAGTCTGTTCCTGTCCCAGTGCATGATGGGAACAGGGCAAACCAAACTACAAAAGCCAATTCTTACACTGGGAAGGAAACAAGCTCCCGGGGACCGGTTTCTGGCATTACAGCCGTCTTCGGCCCAGTTTGCTTGAATCCTGATGGTGCAATGAGCAAGGGTCTCACATCTGAGAATACCCTTCCACGCTTAGGGTGGACAAAAATATTTACAACAAGGGGTGGTGAGGGACAGAGTCTCTGAATTAAGCAGAAAGCTCTCACCCAGTCAAGAGATCAGGGCTAGATCCAACACCGTTTTTTAGCTCACTGCACCATCCCAGTTTCAGAACCTGGCTGTATGCAAATTAGTCTGTTCCTGTCCCAGTGCATGATGGGAACAGGGCAAACCAAACTACAAAAGCCAATTCTTACACTGGGAAGGAAACAAGCTCCCGGGGACCGGTTTCTGGCATTGGTGATGGATCAAGCCCTGATCTTTGGACTGGGTAAGAGTGGTCTGCTCAATTCAGACACTCTGTTCATCACCACCCCCTTTTGTAAATCCACTTACTATCAAAGTCAATAATAAACGTAGTTTTTAACTGTCTCAACTGCCGCTCCCTATTGCCCCCCCTTATGGATTTGGGTATGGCACTGATTACATAATAGGAAAGGCAGTTGATGTCCTTATTATGACATCTAGAAAAATGACGAACCACAGGGTACGCCGGGTCATTGGGTAGGATGGTTCTTATATGCTGCAATATTCTGACGTGCACCTGCAGCTTCGTACTACCCACGTAGTTAAGGCCACAGGTGCACGTCAGAACATAAACAGCATATTCCGTTTAGCAGTTGTAACTTCCCTTGATAGGGACAGGGGATGCATCAAAGTGGGTACAATAGGATGTTTTATTGCAGCCAAATTTGCAAGCACGGCAAGGAGTACATCTTCTGAAACCTTTAGTTGGTTGCAACCATGAAATGGTTTTTCTGGTTTCAGGAGAGTTTTTATCCAGATCTATCCCCATCGATCTACCCCTTCTGAAGGTTATCGTGGGTGAGGAAGCCTGCCGTTCTTGTAAAGTGCTATCTGTCAAAACTATGGGCCAGTATTTTTGAACAATTGATCTAATCTTTCTTTCTTGTCTGGAGAAGGTGGTGATAAGTCTGGGATTGTCATTTATATTACCATCTCTAACCTTCTTATTGCTGTCATTCTGAAAGAGAGTATTTCTGGGGCATCATTGGCTTTCTTAATAGCTGCTCCAATCATTTTTTCACTATATCCTCTCGTGCCCAACCGTGCTCACATGTCGTCCTCGCACCTTAAAAAATCTTTATTGTTACTGCAGATACGCTTCAGTCTCAGAATTTCACTGTATGGTATGCTTGCTGTAAGATGCTTAGGGTGTGAACTATTATCGTGTAACGTGATGTTTCCAGCCGTAGGCTTTCTAAAGAGTGTACTTTCAAGCTTACCATCTCTGACGTGAAGCCTCACGTCTAGAAATTCAATCTGTGTTTTATGAATGTGTGAGTTAAAAGTCAAATTCATAGAATTGTTGTTAATCTCGGTTATGAATTTATCAGCTTCTGATTGATTACCTCGCCACAATAAGAACACATCATCAATGTATCTAAAATAAGTAGCAATGTGTCTGTCAAAGGCTGCCTTGTGCGTACGTCTGAGGACCTGTTCCTCCCACCAGCCTACATACAAGCATGCATAGCTGGGGGAGAAACAGCCCCCCATGGCTACTCCTCTAAGTTGTTTGTAGAGCACGTTATTGAAAAGAAAGAAATTATCGTTGAGACACCATTTGATGAGCTCAACAATCATTTTACTGTGCCCATAGTATTCAATAGGTCTACAGGCCAAATAGTGGTTGACCGTCTCAAGTCCCTGTGTGTGATCTATGCTTGTATACAATGATTCTATATCAAGCGTTATTAAATATAGATCATCTGTCCAGACTACCTCATTCATTCTCTTCAGGAAATCGCCTGTGTCTTTAATAAAACTAGGGAGAGACCTAACTATATCTTGTAAAAAATAATCAATGTATTGACCTATGTTCTCTCCAACACTGTCAATAGCGGAGATGATTGGTCTCTCTGGAACTGGCATTTTTCCTTTATGTATTTTGGGAATGAGATATAGTATGGGTAGCCTGGGGAAATCTTTGTGTAGAAATGTGTTCTCTTCAGTCGAAATGAGACCCTCTCTTCTCCATTGAGCCAATAGTTTTTGTAGTACTTCTCTAGCTTTCTCATACTCTTTAAGAGTTGATTTCTCATAGCAGACTACATCATTAAGCTGCCTATTTGCCTCTGCAATATATTCCTTCTTTGGTCATAAAACAAGATTGCCCCCTTTGTCTGATTTTTTTACCACGATCTCACAGTTTTCTCCCAATTTGTTTATCAAATTATCGTACGCCAGTTTTTTAAAGAAAATGCCACATTGTTGTCTATTCCTCTTGACGCTATGATTCAACTTTTTCAAGTCCATAATGATCATATCGTGATACGTATCAACTGCATCCTTGGGCATAAGGGGTACAAAACAATATTTGGATTTAAAGGGGCTGATCCCAGACCCTTTTTGTACAGAATCAATTTTATGCAACCTTTCTTGAGTGGACATATCTATTGCATCATTTCCAGTTTGCAACCCACTTGATTATCTAAATCATGCATGGTAAGAAGGTTTGAGACATCAGACACCAAAAGTGGTGGAAAATCTACTTCCTCTCCCCCGCCACTTATTAGTATATCATTTTGAACTTTGTCTGATTTTAACGCAAAGAATTTTTAAAGTTTTAGTTTCCTGATAAAACAATACACATCTATGCGAGTTCGAGCATAGTTAAAGTTCTCGCCTGGACGAAAGTTCAATCCCAGAGCTAAAAGTTGTTCCTCTGCTTTTGTTAGCTCAACATCGGTTAAATTGATAACATTAGTATCCATTACCGCCGTTTCTTTTGCCAGAATGTCTTCTTTTTTGTGGTTTGCTTTCCACCTTTTGTGCATGTCACGTCTTCTCTTGTTTCTGCTCTTTCGTCTGGCCTCTTTTGCTGCCTTGGTCGCAGCGTTTTCTGTCTCTCCTCCACTAAAAAAATCAAATTCTTGGCTTACACTAAATTTTATTTTTCTATTGGATATTGGATCTGTATTGTCACTTGTTTCACTTGTTAGTGACACAGTGTCCGCATTGGAGAAATTATCATTGAGACTGACAGAAGAACCGGCGTCAGTTACATTGCTTGTGGTTTTTTCACTGTATTGTTTCCTTTTTGAGACATCAAACTTCTGAGCAAACGTGAAAATCTGGCCATTTTCAAAATCTGCCAGATCCCTGGCAAATTTGTGAGCTTTTCTTGCTTTGATTTTTTCTTCATGTTATATATATATATATATATATATATATATATATATATATATATATATATATATATATATCACATCAACAAAGTTGCCTGCGATGGATGGAGCCCACAAACAGGTGAGTATTTGCTGACACAATCTTTAATGAAGGTACCGCATGAAATGACAACTGGCAGCCACACAGATTTCAAGTAGTCCTGCCCGACGCGTTTTGTGCTCGTAGATAAATAGATTCACCGAAAAAAACATAGGTTTCAGGGGTGTTATAGTTAGTTGGACAGTTCACTCGTACAAAATCATAGTAACTCCTCAGTTATAGCTGGTTCTGCTAACTATAACTCGCGCCCCCGCAATGCACTGCTGATGACATCACATATTACATCACTCATGACATGGTCAGTGACATCACTGATGACATCTCAAATGACATCACTGATGACATCATCCAATGACTGTGTGCTTCTGTAAAGTTTAAATATGTTTAATATATATAGGGAAAGGCGTATTAAGGAATGAGTGGGTATATAAGTGTCTGAATGGATGATTTAGTAGGTGCGTGACTGACTCTATAAGTGAGTGATTAAATATATCTTACTGAATGCATAGGTTAGTGACTAAACTGTGTGAATGTCTGTATCTGTCTGTCAGTTAGTGTGTAACCGGCAATATGCATTTGTGAATACCTACATGAGTGTCTGTATGTGTTATCGATTGGTTGTCTGAGTATCTGTATGGGTGCCTGAGTGTTTATGTGGGGGCGGTGTGTGTGACTCTGTGCATACATGTGTGAGTGGGTGATTCACGGGGTGCATGGTTTCAAGAGTGCATCTGTGATGGACACTATGGGTGGGTGAGTGTGTTTATGGGTGTGTTAGTGAGTGAATATATATGTCAGTGGTACATGTGTGAGTAACTACATGTGTGAAAGGCAGTATATATGTGTGTTGGAGTATATAAATGGCTATAAGTGAGAGTGTGTGATTCTGAGAGCGGATGTATGGATGACTGTATGCTTGTATCAGTGATTGTATAGGAGCTTAAGCATGTGCTAGTATTTGTATGAGTGATTGAGCTGGTGTGTGTATAACTCTATAGGTGAGTAAATGGCAGTGTGAATAATTATTTGCATGACTGACTATGTGTGTGAGTACCACTATGGATGAGTTGTGGTGTGTGAGTGTTTATATAGGTGTATGAGTGCCTTTTATAGTCCTGTTCTTAGTGACCATAAGTATGAGTGACTGTACGGGTGAGTGAGTGGATGTCTGTGTAAATCTAAGAATCAGTGAGTGTGTATGTAGTTATTGCTGTTGGAGTGTCTATGGTTTTGAGAATGGCAGTCTGTAATTTAAGTTATATTAGGGTCTGAGAAGATGCATCAATTTGTCCCATGGATGATGTCATCAGTGATGTCATCAGTGATGTCATTTGACACGTCATCAGTGATGTCACGGACCATGTCATAAGTGATGTAATAAGTGGTGTCATCAGCAGTGCATTGCGGGGGCGCAACTTATGGTTAGCAGAACTAACTATAATGGAGGAATTTCTATGGTTTTGCACGAGTGAAATGTCCAACTAACTATAACAACCCTCAAACCTATGTTTTTTTCAGTGAATTTCTAAGGTTTTTTAAATGCTAATTTCTAACTATAACATGCCTGAAACCTATGGTTTTTTCAGTGAATTTCAAAGGTTTTTCAAATGCTAGTTTCTAATTATGCCTTCAGAGGTAGGACGTGTGAAGAAAGGAGAAAAAACGCACAGGAAGACGCAAAAGAAATGCTGTAAGAAGCAACAGAAGTCCATAAAGACGAAGAAAAGTACAGGAAAAAGCATGACATGTACGGAAAGAACCAACAGAGGAGCAGAAAGAGACCTTGCTCCAAAATTATCCTGTGCCCACAACTTTTTGAGACGGGTACTGGTGGTAACTGACTCTGACTAACCAGGCCTAGAGCCAGTGCTATCAATCAATCAATCAATCAATCAGAGTACTTGTAAAGTGCGCTACTTACCCATGAGGGTCTCAAGGCGCTGAGGGGAGGGGGTGCCACTACTGCTTGAAGAGCCAGGTCTTGAGGAGTTTTCTGAAGGCGAGTAGGTCTTGGGTCTGCCATAGGTGGGTAGGGAGGACGTTTCAGGTCTTGGTGGCTAGGTAGGAGAAGGATCTGGCACCAGAGGTTGTTTGTTGGATGCAGGGGGCATCTGTGAGGGCGAGGTTGGCGGAGCAGAGCTGGCGGTTCTGGGTGTAGAAGTTGAGTCTGCTGTTCAGGTAGGGGTAGGCTGGTCTGGCGTTGTGGAGTGCTTTGTGTGCGCGGGTGAGGAGCTTGAAGGTGATCTTCTTGTCGACGGGGAACCAGTGTAGGTCTCTCAGGTGGGGGGTGATGTGGCTGGGGCGGGGGACAATGACTTTTTGGATGCGTTGTAGTTGTCGTTGGTGTTTGGCTGAGATTCCTGCATAGAGTGCATTGCCGTAGTCCAGTCTGCTGCTGATGAGGGCATGTGTCAACGTTCTTCTTATTTCGGTCGGGATCCACTTGTAGATCCTGCGGAGCATGCGGAGGGTGTTGTAGAAGGAGGAGGAGACGGCGTTGACCTGTTTAGACATGGAGAGGGATGAGTCAAGGATGAATCCTAGGTTGCGTGCATGGTCGAAGGAGATGTTGAGGACCTTCCGTAGTTGGGGTGCGATGGATGCATCTGCTTTCTTGAATACGTGGTGTGGGCACGGGTCTGATGGAGATCCTGAGTGGATGGAGTTCATGACCTTGCGTGTCTCGTTGTCATTGACGTTGGACCAGGAGGTCAGGCGGTTGGCTCTGGTGGTGTTCACAGGGGAGGTAGGGTCTGGGGTAGTCGGGGCGGTCATGGATGTCAGCGATCTTTCAGTGAAAGTGAAAGAAGATGGCCAGTGAGTTGCACAGTTCTTGTGAGGGCGGTATGTCGTTGGCGTTGGCGCTGGGGTTAGAGAGTTCCTTTACGATGCTGAAGAGCTCTTTGCTGTTGTGTGCATTGTTATCCAGGCGGTCTTTGAAGGAGGATCTCTTGGCTAATCTGATGAGGTGGTGATGTCTGCGGGTGGCTTCGTTGTGTGCTGCGTGGTTGTCCGAAGTGCGTTAGTGGAGCCATATCTTCTCCAGTTTCCGGCAGGTGCGTTTGAAGGTCTGCAGCTCGTCAGAGAACCAGGTGGCTCTCTTGCTGGCGTGGTTGTTGGAGTGTTTCTTGAGTGGGGTGAGGGTGTTGGCGCAGTCATTGATCCACTGTCTGAGGTTTTGGGCTGCGGCGTCTGGGTTGGTGGGGTCGGTGGGTGGGTTCTGGGCAAGGGTGGTGATCAGCTGGTCTTCGGTGACTTTGCACCAGCAGCGATGAGGCAGCTGTTGCATGCGGTGGTGCGTGGTTGGTTTGTTGAAGGTGAAATGGATGCAGCGTTGGTCGGTCCAGTGGAGTTCGGTGGTGTGGTCGAAGGCGATGTGGTTGCCTGTGGAGAAGATGGGGTCCAGTGTGTGGCCAGTGGTGTGGGTGGGTGCGGTGACGAGTTGTCTGAGGCCGAGGTTGGCAAGGTTGTTGATCAGGGTGGCGGAGTTGGCGTCGTTGTTGTTCTTGAGGTAGAAATTCAGGTCCCCGAGGAGGATGTAGTCTGTGGAGGTGAATGCGTGGGTGCTGGCGAGGTCGGCGATGGAGTCGCTGAATTGTGCTCAGGGTCCGGGTGGTCTGTAGATGAGTGTTCCTCTGAGGGTGGTGGTGGGGTCAGTGTGGATCTGGAAGTGCAGGTGTTGGGTGTTGTTAAGGGTGTCATCTGCATGGATGGTGACCTTGATGGTGGACTTTTGGACGATGGCTATTGCTCCTCCGATTCTGTTGGCGCGATCCCTGGGGGTGATCTTGTAGCCGTCCGGGAAGGCTATGGCGATTTTGGGCGCCAAGGAGTCGTTCCACCAGGTCTCGGTCAGGAAGGCCACGTCTGGGGCATAGGTGTCGAGCAGATCCCAAAGCTCGATGGCGTGTTTGCGTGCAGAGCGGGTTTTACAGCGGAGGTGTTTGGGTCCAGTCCTTGGAGGTTTGGTGGTTCTGTCGCAGGCGAAGCTGCAGGTGTGGCCGATGAAAGGTCCATGAGTCCGTTTCAGTGTGGCTTGTAAGCAGGTGTGGTTTTGGATGGCGTTGAGTGCATGGAGGGTGCTGGCGTCGTAGCGGAGTCTGGTGTTGTGATGTTCGCGGGGTCCAGGGTTCTGGCGCTGGGCGCGGTCCAGGTACGGACGGGCGCAGACGGGCTTGCCTTTGGCGCGCCAGTGGCGCGCCTGCTGCATGGCCTCCATAAGAGGTGGGTAGGGAGGGAGGAGCAGCTGGGAGGTGGGAGAGGGTGGCCATTGGGTGTCAGGGGGGCGGGGGCAGGAGCAACCAGGCAGCTGGCGGCTGTGTGGTGGCGTGGGGAGCTACCTGCCTGCGAGCAGGGTCAAAGGTCGCTATGCTAAAACACACTTAGAATACAGTTAAAACAACTACATACACTAGGGATTACTATGCGTTGAGGTACCCCTGTGATTAGCATGACCTCCTCTGTAAGGCCCTAGTACATAATAGGGCAGGAGGATTAAAACTAGCTCTTAAAAATGTGCTACGGGGCGCATTTGCACAGTGGTGAAGGGAGGGGCCTGATGTGATGTGTGCAAACACGTCCTGTGGCCAATTTAAGTTGGGAAATTAAGTCCCCTTGAATCCTGACGGTCCCTGTGGTCCAACTAGCCAACCAGGTACTGCCAGTAAGTGCCGCAGAGCTGCGTTGCAGAGAGGTGTAAAAAGGGGCGTGCCTGGCCCACCTCACTGCAGCGCTGCTCTGTGGCATTACTGGAGGTACCTGGTTTGGTTGTTGGCCCCCAGGGACCCTTGGAATCGAAGAGGAATTTATTCCCCAACTTAAAATGCACACAGGGTGTGTTTGCACACATTTCACATCAGGCCCTGCCCGCTCCCTTCACCACTGTGCAAACACGCCCCATGGCACATTTTAAGTTGGGAAACTAAGTCCCCTTGAATCCTGAGGGTCACTGGGGTCTAACTAGCCCAACAAGTACCTCCAGTAAGCACCACAGAGCTGCGTGGACCCCTCCCGGGCCACTCCTGGCCCCGGGTACCCCATCACCCAGGGCCTGGTCATTGCTTTTTTGTTTTTTTCGGAGGGGGCCACGTGGCCCCCCTCCTCAGGCCTATTATGGCCCAGGGGACCCCATCCCCCATGGCTGGCCAGACTTTTTTTAAAATTTGTAGGGGAGGGGGGCTGTGTGGCCCCTCTCCTGGGCCACTTCTGGCCCAGGTGACCCCGGTGATGCCATTCTCCGGGGCCGTCCCTATCCGTTGGGGACCACGGGGGGTCACCAATCTCCCCACGGTTCCGCCAGCTCCCTGCATCCTGCAGGAGTCGGCATTGCTTTTCCATAAGGGAAGCTGCTGACATTGAGCTTCCCTTATGGAATAGCAATTCTGCTTTGATTCATTGAAGCAAGAGCAGGTTTCCCTACTCTCGCTTGATTGAAGCAAAGCAGAGTTTGCAATGACAGGGCGGGAGCCACGAGGCTCCCGACCTGTCTTTGCAAACAGCAGTGTCCCAGGGGTGGGCACCCTGGGACACTGCAGAAGCCAGTCCTGGGGGGTGGCGGTTCCCAGGGCCATCAAGGGCTCCAGGAAGGGAGGTGCGCGGCCTCCCTCCCACCATTTGCAAAGCCCTGGGGGTGGTGGTCCCCGGGGCTTAGGGATCAGTCACGGACCCCCAATTTTAATAATTAGAGCTCTGGGTAGGTGGTGGACCCCGGGGCGTGTGGGGGGCTCGAGCCACTCACACAGGAATATATTAAAAAATAAGAGCCCCGAGGTGGCTGTCCCAGAGCAGCGGGGGGCCATGGATGGCGGTTTCTGGATGGCGGTTTCTGGGGCTTGGATGCCCCCCCACAAAAAGACTCAAAGCCCCAGGGGATGCAGGTCCCTGGGGCTGTGTGGGGGTCGTGTGCCCCCCGCAAATCCTTGTGCAAAGCCCCGGGGTGGTAGTCCCCGCAGCAGGGTGGGGGGAATTGCTGCCCCCCCACACAATTTTTTTTTCTGCCCGCGGGCATGGCCCACCCTGGGGCTTTATTTAAACAAAGTGCAGGAGCCCGCGCTTTGTTTTTTTCATTTTCGCAGCTGAATCCGCAGATCCTCCGCGCATCCTCGATTAAAAATATATATATATATATTTGTTTTGGCCCTGGGGGTCCTTGTGGGACCCCCTAATACGACTAGGGGGTCAGGGTGTTTCTACCCTTCCCCCTTTTATTGTTTTGCACCTTAGTTTTTCTGTTTTCTTGTGCCTCATGGCTGCCAACACTTCTTGATTTGGAGTGTTGATAGCCAATTAGCATGCAGCTTGTGATGAGGAGGGTGCGTGGATCCACCGTGCCTCTATATATTGATATGATTTTTTTTCGATTTCCTCAGCAACTACTGAAACGGATTTACACCATTTAACAAAAAGAGTTCTTTCTGAACAAAGGGCTACCTTTTTGCCAAATTTGGTGTAATTCCATTCAGCAGTTCGGGATGTAGACGTGCCTAACATTTCCCATGGAAATTGCCATGGAGCAAACAGATTTTGGGACCCCACTTGCCGAATCACCCCGAAACTGTGAAGATAGGAGCCGGCGGGAGCAGTCCATACATTTTGAAAATTTTGCGAAGATTTGTCAACTGGGGCCAAAGTTATTGGGAATAGAATGTTACGATTTTCCTATGGATAATAGGTCCTAACTATAACTACCTACTGGCGACTGCCAGTGAGTAATATATATATATTGCCTACTGCTGCTCGTCAGTAGGTAGTTATAGTTAGCAATTAGTTTCCATAGGAAGAGCGAATGAAAAGGGGAGGGGGCAAAAACTATTTTTACCCATGTAAATTTCCATAGGAAATTCAGACAAGGTTAGAACCCGAACTGCAGAACGGAAATGCACCAAATTTGGCAGAAAGGTAGCTGTTGGTCCAGAAAGCAATCTTTTGTGAATTGGTGCAAATCTTTTCAGTAATTGAAGAGTTATTCAAAGGTTTTTCATATAGACAACTGGAAATGTGAAGGACTCACAACCCCTCACAATATTGTGCTGAGATCTTGTTGGCTGCCAACACTTCAAACCAGGAAGTGTTGGCAGACATCTCGTGACTCGGCTTGAACCAAGCCACAGATGTTTTTTTTAAATAAAAGGGGCAGGTAGAGACACTCTGACCCCCCTAGGCCTCTTGTGGAGGAGTAGTCCTACAGGGACCCCATAGGGCCAAAAACATTTTTTAAAGATTTTGGCAGGAGTTGCGCTGGATCCACTGGTCCAGCAATTTTTTTTAAATCTAAGGTGGATTCCCACTCTTTGTTTTTAATTAGCCCGAGGTGGGCCAGGTCCCAAGGGCATGTCCAATATATAGGAGGTGGGGTGCCCTCCTAGGAGCCCTAAAGTCTTGGGGATCACCACCTCCCCAGGGAATTCTTATTAATTCATGCAGACGTTGCCTGCCGGGCAATCGTGTGCCCTGGGGACCGTTACCTCCCTAGGGCAAATGTTGTATTAATGCAGAGGGGGGCCAGCGTGGACCCCCCGCATCCCCAGGGACTACCACTTCCCCAGGGCTAAATGTGACATAAATGGGGAAGGGTGCTGGGGGAAAGCAAGCTGCGCCTCATCTGCCATTTTCTGCGAGTGCAGCGGTAGTTTGCTGTCTGTGGAATGGTCTTCTAGAACAACTTAAACATCTGATTTACCCCTGCTTTTGATTGTAACGGGGACGCGCTCACCTGCAGAAGACTCGCCGTGAGGGGAATGGCTCTCTCCACCTGCCTCCTACCACCTCCACCTGCCTCCATTGCTTCCAGCCATTCCAGCCGTGAGTGAAACAGAATGTTGGTCATCTACTCTGCCCTTCAGGTCTCGCCGTGAGAGGAACGGCCACGTAGGAACAACAGGCCCAAGCAGGCATTGCCGAGCACCTGCTGAGGGCGTCTTCACAGGGCGACAAGAGGAACGGTAAATTCTGAGTGGCCCTCCCGCAGCCCCTCTGTGCCCGTCCGCGGTCTTTTGAAGTCAGACCGGGCCACCACCCTTGGTTCTTCCATCAGTGAGGATTACTATCCACGTTCCATCCCACTGAGGTAGTGCTGTGGATTAATGCAGAACTAGGCAATGACTTCAAGCTGAGTGACAATTCTTGTTTAGTTCTGTTTTTGTTTACCCTAACTATAATTCAATTTTTATTTCAATAAAAGTAGTTTAGCTGTAGGGACATTTCTCAAGGGCTCGGTTGTGTATTGCACTATATTTGTGTACTATATTGGTGTGTTTTCTTAAAAGGATCAGGGTCTTTTATTCTCTACTTTGCACCTTGAACCAAAAACCTGTGTTCACAACAGATTGTACTGTATATTGCACATCTTATTAATGTCCAAACACTTAGCACTTTGTTTGACCCCAGCACTTTGTACTTGCACGTGGCACTTTACATTGAAATTGTGGGGGCCTTAGATCATAGATTACATTAATTTATATTCCACTCATAAATACTGTTTAGGAAGTCATCATGGCTAGACGTAAAATCACAAAAACTACAATTGATAAGCCTTGCACCACAATAGACTAGTTTTTAGTGCGTTCAGTCAGTGCAATTACTGACGGAATTGATAGGACAGAACGCCGCCTATCGTTGGGTTCTAGTATGATGGTTGGGGAACAGCTAGGCAGTGATAGTGGATTCCATCAGGGCGGACCTATGCAATCTGCAGAAGCTGCCCCCAACATACCCCTTAATACACCTGGGCCCCTTGGAAATGCATTAGAACTTGAACATGATGTGCCCACCCAATCTGATTCCCCCAACCTGCATACACCCGATAGATAACCAACTCCGAAGAGAAAGAAAGGCTGCAAGAAGAGACAAACAGGGACGGGCAATTCTAAAGGCAAGAAATACCCTATTCAGAACCCTAAGGATTCAATATGTGATATCCAAGATGGTCAAGATAATATTGCCAACCTACAAACGTTATTAATTTTAGCCACAATTTCTTCTAAGATAGAGGAGTTACTTAGACCGGTCCATGAGAAAATTAATAAACTATCTAGGGGAGTGACTAAGATCTGCGGCCTATTGAGGGACACTAACACCAGTGACAGGACAAAGAGGGATGTATCCAGGGAAGGTATTAAAGAGCCAGCGCCTAAGACAACCATCTCTAGTGTTAATAAAACAAACAAAGAAATAGGTAGTGAATTCCCTGGGGGCCAAAATGATATGGTAAGTGTAGGGCTCACCAGTGGAATTAATGAACCACCAACCCATATCCCACTAAGACAGGAAGCCTTGATTAACCACTACTGATCATCTCGAGGGGTCAGGATGGAGGGATGGAGGGGACGGCTGCAGATCCTTCAGATCATTCAATTGCTACCTCAAATAAGGCAGGCTATAATTCAAGCCAAGCGAAATTGAGTAGACATCCCTATCAACCTCCCCCCATAGAGCTGCCCATATGTTGCTGTCCTGGTGAATGTGCCTCCTCTACAACCAGGACAAACTAAGAGTAATGATTCCTTAAAGAATAGAATAGTACACTGGCTCAATAAGAATTTTGACTTCCCCGTGGCAGGAGCAACCGACATTCTCCTGACACGTAGAGTGGGCTGGATTGGCCCCCTACCTAAGTGTCTTAAAGGAGACTGTATGATTGTAAATTTTCGAACCCCTAGTTGGTCTAGAAACACCTTGGTTAGAGCACCCCCATTATCTCCTTTTGAATCGACCATGACACTGTTACAACTTGGTTTTTTCTATAAGCATTTAAGGTTCAGACAACCAAGGGTTGACAACATAAATCCCTGGAAAATAAATCCATTTATATCAACCATATACCATCAAGATTTACCAGTCTCTAATAGATACCAAGCCCTGAGTTCCCTTGAACAAAATGATTGACATAAGGGTATTAATAATCTTAGATTGGAGCCACTCACTAATGAAGTTAAGGTTAATGACAAGCATGTAGGGGGTTTATCTATAATTGAACTACCCCAGACCGAGTCTACTACTCAAGTTACACTGGCTCCCCATTGAACAGAGGGTGGAGTTTAAGAGCCTGTGTACAGCCCACAAGGCTATCTATGGGCAAGCTCCTGCGTATATTAAAGAGTGCTTGGAGTTATATACCCCCAAGCGAGTCTTCCGGTCTGACGAATCCCAGCTTTTGGTATGCCCCCGTTATAAGTTAAAAACCAAAGGCGGCAGGTCTTTCTCGGTTTTGGTTCCGCAGATCTGGAACAATCTACCAGAATCACTTCGGAAAGAAGCGAATCTCCTGCGTTTTAGGAAGTTGTTAAAAACGTTTTTATTTAGGGAGGCATTTGATCCAGCTAAATAAATCTTATTACAGGTCCCCGGCTCTCTTCCTTCCTCATGCATTGTTGGTTGCTGTTTGTTTTTAAGCACCTAGAGACCTGTTGGTGAGTTGGCGCTATAAAAGACCAAGTTAACAATAACAATAACAATAACACCATAGACATTATAGATATAGTGTGTACTTCTCCCGAGGCTCCATCTGTACATATAGTAAAAGGAAGTAATGGCAAGTGTACAGGAGGCAACACTGGGAAAACATTTGAGAATGGTTATATTATTACTACCTGGAATGTTGCAGGCCTAAAGGGAAAACAGGATTCACCAACTTGTCAGGATTTTATTACTACTGACCAAGATATAATTTGTCTACAAGAGACGTGGTGTACCGAACCTATTTATGTAGAAGGATTCACATCGTACTGGTTCCGGGCTGTGCCTTCGCAAGCAGGTAGAGCCAAATGGGGGCTCCTGACCCTTATTTCAAATGAACTATCTGTTTTTAAGGTTAAAAAAATTATTACTGTAGGAACACACTTTCAAACTCTATGGTTATATTGCAAAGATGGTAGGGATACGGTCATGGTTAACTAATGCAATAATGTGTTTGATTAAACCCGTAGTAATGTTATATTCGAATTGGATAATGAGCTTGACAAACTGTTAAGCCTCATTAAGACATCGATTGTTATAATTTGGGCAGGAGATTTTAACATTCAACCCGGCCCATTGTCGATCACTAAGGTCTGCGGGAACACCCATGGTGAGGAAGATGAAAGTATGCATTTTATACATAACGATTATGGAGGAGCTCTTAATTTATTGATGGCCCAATATGAACTAGAATTATTACAATGTGCATGGGATACAAATGGTGCTTTAATTCCCACATTTACTGGTAGAAATGCAGCCTCTATTTTTGATCATATGCTTATTACATCTAACAGCAGTTATTTGTGCTCTACTCCATGGATTACTGAGCAGGTATCAAGTGACTATAATAGTATCTCCATGTCAACACTATGCTGGAGTTCAAAAACGTCAGTAATTCATGACATGATAACTAGTATTACCCCCATTAGGCCTAATGGGACTCATATTAAATGGGCTGGTGTAGACCCCTCAAAAGTTTTAAAAGAAATTGTCACTAAATGCAAGTCTGAGATCTGGTATTGCCTTAAAGAGGATGTTAACCCCCCTTTGTTATTAGCCAACTTTCAAAAAATAAATGTCATAATTGAGGGGATACTGACTGCACGTTTTAGGGGAAATAGCAATCAAAATAGAGGTTGGTTCGGTCATAATTGTACCCTGGCCATAAAATAACTTAAACAAGCCCTGTGTAGCAGACCTAGAACTACTGAGATCATTGAAAACTTACGCCATAATTATAAATTAGTTCTAAAGGCAAGAAGAAATAAGCTCCAAGAGTTAGCGTAGGATAAGTTAACCATGGCAGCAGAAACAGTTAACAGTAAGTTATTCTGGGAAAGAGTCAACTCGCTGTTCCAAACGAATGACTCACTCCCCGAATTAATCTCGCGTGTAAATTGTGATGCGTGAGCGGAACACTTTACCAGTATTTTTAATCCATCTGAACGCAATGTATTTTTGCTGCAAAGTTTAGTAGGAAGCAAGTGGCCGGTGTTGCCACTAGATATCACTATTGAGTAAGTCCAAGATGGACTGACTGGTAGTAGGGGAGGTAAAGCACCAGGCCCAGATGGGGTACCTATCGATGTTTATAAAAGCGAAATAGCTCTATGGAGCCCCATTTTAACCAGAGTTTTTAACTTAGCAGCAGCGGTGTCCATACCGCCATCATGGGGTCAATCTGTGAAAATTCCTATTTTTTGAAAAGGCAGCAAAACTGAAGCAAAAAATTATCGCCCCAGTTAAAGTGATGAGCAGAATACTATTGTCAAGAATCGTAAAATGGATTATGGAAAAAGAGATTCCCTCCCCAGTCCAATATGAATTTAGAAAAGGGCGGGAAACCCAGGAGCAATGTATTAACCTAGAACTCCTGATAGGTAAAATACACAGGCTAAAAAGGGAAGATTATATCTGTGTTTTGCAGATCTTAGCAGTGCATTTGACTTGTTGACCACTCTATTTTATGGCCAACCTTGCTCAATTTAGGTGCCCCCAAAGAATTTTTTTTTTTTTTTTAGCAAGGCTGTATGAGAAACTCCCCAGCAAGGTGCGAGATGGACAGCGGGGAGAGTGCACACCACACTTTGAGGTCAAAAGAGGCATCCCCCAGATCTGTGTTTTGGCACTGTTACTTTGCTCCCTTTTTATAAATGAAGTTGACATAGCCCTTAGGTCAGTCCAGGCAGATTCAACACAAATTGCTGGAAATCCCTACCCGTCTTACTTTATGCAGACAGCGTGATGTTGCTCTCCAGAACATCACTTGGCCTACAGCCACTAATGGATCATTTTAGCCTTTTTTTATTAAGAATAGGAAACTGTTAGTAAACAAGACTAAAACTTTTGTAATGGCTTGCGGACAGAAACCCAAGAAATGTAAAAAAATGTATATAGAATATTCCCCTGTGGAATCGGTCAATACCTTTTGCTACTTGGGTGTAACTTATTTAGGAAATGGGAAATGGGCAAATTAACTTATGAATGTATGCCCCAAGATGGTTGAGTGCCCATGGGATCTTCAGATTTGCAGCTTAGCTAGGCACCCGCCGTATCAAGGATATGGTTGACATATACAAGGCCAGGTGTGTCGCCATAGCCCTTTGGGGCGCAGGAGTTTGGGGCCATAATCATGTACAGGCACTCCAGCTCGAAGAAAACTCTTTTTTTAGATGCATTTTGTGCTTACCACCATCAGCGTCTACTGAAATCATACATTGTGAAGTAGGCATTAATTATCTATCGGATCTTATTGGCTTGCGGCCATTACTTTTATAGAGATCCATTTGGGCTAAAGAGGAGACCAAATTTACCCAATCAATTATTAGAGATTGTCTATCCCTGAATAAGTCACAGGACTCCCTGGCTGAAGAATATACGGGATTGGTTTGATAACTTATTCAATCTTTCTATCCAGGGTGACCCTGGTTGTGTTACATTTATATCTAAACAGGAGATAAATAACACCTTTTTAGCCCATCAAAATGAAGTCCTCAGGAGAGTGATTGGGAAGTAACCAACTCTTGTATTCTATCAACAGCTGGAGGTGAGAAGAGGCTTCCAAGATTATAGTCAGTAGTAACTAGGCCCTCTCATTGCTTTGTTTTGACTCGTTAGAGATTAGGCATAGTACACCATCTAGTTTCCTTTCCCACCACAAAAATGTGCTTGTTGACTTTATGTCCTTGTGATGGGATATCCAAACAAAGCACCACTCATTTTTTACTATCTTGTAAATGGTATTGTTTTTTAAGACGATTTCATCTGAAATCTACGTTCTTAACATTTAATATGAGAACAACCCAAGCTGCTATGAATGTATTGGTTCCACTTAATAACCCGAAATTATGTTTCTATGTTGCTTCTTATATCCTAAAATCAATTGCTGCTAGGAAATCTATTATACTTGTTAATTAATTGGACTGTTTCATGCATTGGATATTGTTATTAACAAATTGCTGCTAGGAAATGTTTTATGCACTGCTATTAATTGGATTGTCATATGTATTGAATGTTTTTATATGTGTGTCTCAAAATTATGTTTTTGCTTTTATGGTTGCTGCACAAACCGAATAAAGCCTTTTTGAATTGAATTGAATTGACATAAATGGAGGGGGGCTGACAGCACACCCTACAGCTCTGGGGACTGCCACCCCACATAGGACTAAATGTAAAATTAATGTGTAGGCCATGTGGCCCTCCACAGCCCCGGGGACCACCACCTCCAGGTGCTAAAGTGAAATCAATGCAAGGGCCCATGGGGCACCTCAGCAACCCCAGGAACCACCACCTCCCGAGGGAAACTCTTTACAATGAAAGTTGGAGGGCCACAGGGCCCCCCTCCTGGAGCCAAAGCTGGTGCTTTGGACTGCCATAGCTCAGGGCCGGCTCTTGCTATGTCCCAGGGTGCCCAACCACACAACACAGCTGTTTGCTATGGCTTGGTGGGAGGTTTACCGCTCTGCCAAGCCATTGCAAACTGTGCTCTGCTTTCAGCAAGTGGGAACATTAAAAATGCTCTCGCTTGCTGAAAGTGAGCGCAATTGCTTTTACAAAGAGTGAGCTAACTGCATGTTAACAGCTCCCTCTCTATGAAAGCAATGCTCGCTACTGCAGGAGGTGGGAAGCCAGTAGGGACCTTGGGTGCCTTGAGGCTCTCCTGTGGTCTCCAACAGAGTGGGTGCCCTGGTTGGGACCAGAGAACCCACAATTGCGGTATGGTGCTGGGGGACGGGGACACCCGGGATTAAATGGTCCCAGTGAAGGAGCGCCACGCGACCCCTTTCTCCAAATAAATATGTTAAAAAAAGACTGCAAGTCTCGGGAGGCCCCACCACCTTTCACCACCACTCTGCCTCCTGGCACACAACAGGCTGGGGTATATAGTCCCCTTGGCTGCAAAGTGTCTTAGGGTGGCCGACAACCCCTCTTCTTATTTCCAGTAAGTCCTATACAGTGGGATTACTTAGAGGTCATCGGAGGCCATGCACATTTCTCCACCACACTCAAACATGCCTCCCGGGGCACAACTGGTTGGAAGATGAAACTACCTTGGATGCTGAGGGTCCTTGGGGCGAACAAGCCCTCCTATTACCCCCAGTAAGTCCCACATAGCCTGATTTCTGAGAGGACATCAGATGCTGTAAGCCCCTTTCTTCACCACTTTGCAAGTGTGCCTCCTGGTGCACTGCTGGTTGGGAGATTACATCCTCTTGGCTCCATTGGGTCCCTGGAGGCCAACATACCCTCCTGTCACCTCCAGTAAGTTAAGTCCCACACAGAGGGATTGCTGAAAGGTTTTCGCAGGCCATGCCCCCTTTCTGCACTACTCTGCAAATGCGCCTCCTGGTGCAATGCTAGTTGGGGGTTGAAGTCCACGTGGATGCTGAGGGTCCTTTGGGGCAGCAAGTCCTTATGTTACCTCCAGTAAGTCACAAAGAGCATGAATGCTAACAAAACTCCGGAGGCCATTCCCCTTGTCTCCACCGCTCTGCAAATGTGCTTCCTGGTGCATTTCTGGTTGGGGGTTGAAGTCCTCCTGGATGCTGAGGATTCTTGGGGCCCAGATGCCCTCCTGTTACCTTCAGTAAGTACGACACATCAGGATTCCTGAGAGATGGCCGTAGATCCACCCCCTTTCTCCACCACTCTGCAATTGCGTCTACTAGTTGAAAAAAAACATATAAATTAACTTACAAAAAATAAAGGTTACATGCATGTTATAGTTAGGAGATATAATTTGAAAACCCTTAGAAATCCACTTAAAAAACAAAGGTTACAGAGACATTATAGTTAGGAAATAGAATTTCAAAAAACGTAGAAGTTCCCTGAAAAAAACAAACGTTACAAGGATGTTGTATTTAGGCTTAGATTGAACTTGTACAAAACCAGTGAAATTCAGCAGTTTTTGGTACCTAACTATAACTTACAACGCCGTAATGCATTGCTTATGATCTCACATTTTGCATCAATATTGGCATGTCAGTGACATCACAGATGACATTGCTAATGACATTTCAAATAACATCACTGATGACATCCACAGAACCACTCACACACCCACTCACACCCCCATGCAACCTCTAATGACCCTCTCCAACACAACCACTCATATGCACAGACTCATACAGGTACTCACACACCCACTCACTCCTCATAGAGGCACTCACACACTCACTCACTCATACAGCCACTCACACAACCATTCACTCGCTCATACAACCAGTCCCTCATCGATACAGCCAGTAACATAGCCACACGCTCACCTATACAGTTACTCTCACACTGACTTTTTACCTACATGGTCACTCACCCACCCACTCGTTCACTCATACAGCCTCTCAACAACCAATCACTTACCCATAGAAGCACTTCCGCACTCACTTCCACACCCACAACCACTTACATATCCATTCACACATCCATGCAAAAAATCTGACATCTGCTCACTCACCCATACAGCCATTTACAGACACTTACTCTCCAATACAGCCACTTACACACCAAGTCACTGAACCAAACACCCACTCAAACCACTCACACACACATGCAGTCAGTTGCACACAGAGTCACACACTCATACAGCCATTCTGACATTCCCTCACTCACCCATAGTCACTGCCCATCCACTTACCCACCCATAGAGCCACTCACACTGCCACTCACTCACTCATACAACCATGATACACCCACTTACTCACCAATACCACCACCCTCACAGCTACTCACCCACTCACTTACATACCCATACTGCCACTTACACACCCATACACAAAAGGATACATACAGTCACACATCTATTCACATAATATGTTAGAAGTAGTATCACTCAGAAGTAGTGCACCTAGTGTACTAATATAAGTGAGTGGTGGTGTAACTATATTTATCCTTGTAATATATGAGGTGTTCAGACATCCCTCATTTTGTTGTGTCATTCACATATTTTTGTCTGACCACTATATATAGCATGGGGGAGTGGGCGGCCCACTTCAAGTAGCCATGTCATTCTTCTCTTTCAAAATGAGCACATGCTCACACAAAGTAGTTCCATTTAATTCCAAAGACTACTGTGACAATGTGTACATTTTTGCTTTTATCTGATCTTTTATATTTGTGCGGACCTGGCAGCTTCCCCAGACTTAGGGGCCTATTACGATGGCGGATTTCCCGCATCCACCGGGCCGGCGGAAGCCACCGCCGGCCCGGAGGATGCGGGAAAGCCGCCGCGGAGGCTTGAAAGACCCACCACCAAATTAGGATGGCTGGTGGGTCTTACAATCTGTCCTCCGCTTTTCCGCCGTGGTCGCCTTCCGACCGCGGCAGAAAAGCATTAACATGGCTGGCGGTGTCTATCAGACACCGCCAGCCATATTCGGATGGAGTACAAAGTATGCTTTTCCACGGTGGCATTTCCGCCGTGGATAAGCATACGGACCTTCACTTCGGGGGCCCGTTGCAGGCCCCCTGCGTGAAGGGGAGGTGGGGGGTGCACATGGGGGGTACCAATGGTACCCCCCTGCATTTGCGTGGACAAAGCGGCAGGCACCGCGCAGTGCCTGCTGCTTTGTGCACGCAAATGCCGTGCTTGCATTTTTAACATTGCGGCGGGTGCAGCTTGAAGCTGCACCCGCCGCAATGTTAAAGATTGAGGATGTGACCGCCACCCTGGCGGTCACATCCTAATCTGCACGGAGGGACCGCTGCAGCCCCTGCGGACGGTCCGTCCTACTCTATGGTGGCGGGCGGACTCAGGTCCGTCCGCCATCATAATCGGCCCCATAATGTTTTCTCAAAAACAAAGCAAAACAAAGCCTGCCAGATGGCACCAGACCCATTGGCTTTTCTAATGCTTATTTATTACGTGAGGCCGTTCCGACAACAGAAGCTATCTCTAGTCTGTACCTAATTAACAAGCTTGATGTGTCTATTGTGGTGATAAAAAGCCCACGGTAATGTGCTTGTCCATACAAAAATCAACTTGTTGTAACTTCCCGAAATGCATCAACACCTATTCATGATACCTCACCTGTTAAGCTCTGTTTTTTTGGAAGTTAGTTCTGCTCATCCTGCCGTAACTTTGTAGACCTAGGAACTTATAGCTGCTATATGAAGTCTGACAGAGCAGTACAAGTAGCGAGATACCTCTGTTTTATTAAGACTAATGGCTGATTTAAAGTTTGGTGGATGGATGGCACTGTGTTAGGATGGCGGAGGGCATTGGGCCCACCATCCTGAGGGAGCTCTGCCCACCCAATCTAAAGCTGTTCACCAACCCTACGGAAAACCCCAGAGTGGATGGTCGACTATCAAACATTTACACCGTTTTTCGTTTTTCAGAAAAAAACTCCCAGAGCAGGAGCTTGTTTTTGACAAATGGAAGACTAATGGCTCTCGCACACTGGGATTTCTCTCCAATAGCGTAGGGTGTACTTATTTTATTTTTTAGTGGTTAATGGACAGTAAAAAAGCCATCTGAACGCCCACTCTAAATTTCACAGGTGTTCAGGTGGGTACCTTCAGACGGCATGTTCTCAATTGGGCGGTCAGAGGAGTATATCAATGAATATGGACAGATGTCGATAAACTTTCAGTTCACCCATTTCTGGTAGGAGGACAGTGAGTTTGGTACAAAGCAAACTTGGTGACAATGGCAATAGAGTACCTTCTCCACCAAACTCTAAATCAACCACATTGCCATCAATCTCTCGGTAACACGATTAGTGTTTAAGATCTGTTAATACAGGTATATATTTGCTCTGAGAATCCTGAAACTGTAACGTCTGTGTAAAATGAGGAATAACTGAGTCCTAATATTATTGAATCTTTTTGATTAAGGGTTGCTATCTAAGGCCTAGTTTTGACAGGTTGGAGTAACCAACCTCTAGCTCTGTCTTCTTTGTCCTGGACCCAAATGGGCAGCATAACCTGAGTACGAATTATACTGTCAAGGCATTATTTTGCTGTAAGATATGTAATGTAATGAATTGCTTTCTCTACAGCTTAAAACTTTTTTGGTGTGGATTGGCCAAAAGTTCTTTACAATTGGTGCTTGTGATTTCTGTGTTGAGAACAAGTAGAACGATTACGACATTATGCATGCTTATGGAATGTATATAGACATATTTAGTAGATAATAATGGAATGAATTGAAACTGTGTCACTTCCTATGATGTTAAAGGTCACACAGTGTCACTTGCTGACATTACATCAGGCCCAAGGACAAATAAGGTCACTTCAGCTACCACTAGCATTTTGATGAATTGAGATTGTTTTAAAGTAATAAGGCTGGTTAAAAGGTATTACATTGCAAAAGAACTGTAGAAAAGATATTTTCTTATTTTCTCTCTTCCGAAAAACATGTTCACAAATGACCACACAGTTTGCTCGTATGTCGAATTTGTAAGCTGCCTAAGCTTGAACTTTCAGGGGCCACAAATGACACTGTATTGCCATTTAAGTGCCCTAAATAACTAGATAAATTAAGTTATTTTTCTATGGCAGCAGTATAGACGCAAGGAGGCCAGTTATTAACCTACATGGAGTTTTAGATCTGGCTTGACAGTGCATCTCTCATCTGACCTTTTATCCTATATCAATATTATTCTACTGTTATTTGTTTCTAGAAAAACACATATTAATTTCCATACTCTTTACTTGGAATGCTCCACTTTATCCTACAACATTCTTTAAAAAAGCCAGGCATGTTGACATTGCCAATGCTTGTTTCATGTCTCCTTTGCAGTGGTAGCACAATAAGTGCTGCAGTCCACTCATAACATTTACCTTACTAGCCCGCTGTACACTTCGTACCATGTACTAGGGACCTATAGGGAAATTAAATAAGCCAATCAGGATTAAGCAATTGTACATAGATTTGAGTGTCAGAGCACATTCACTTGGTCATGGATAGCAGGGTCCAGTTCACATCAGAGTCGAACAATTAGTAGTGTCAATGCAAACATTTAGGGGGTAAATATAAAAAAAGAGGCACTTCTCTATAAAGTGTTTTATTTTTTGATGACCTTACCTGGCTTTAAGTGCTATTCACTAATCGCCTTTGCACGCTCCTTTGTGTTACTTTTCTTTGATGATAGCATGTTGAACTTACTGAATGTATTGTTCCTCAAAGTAAAGATGTGCACACACATAGGGTTCTTTAAAGAAGCAGCATATGTACTGGACCCTTGAAAACAGTATCCACTGCACAATATTTTACTGTGTATGACTTTCAACTTCGCAATTTCAAAATAGGCTTACTCGTCTCACTTCTCTTCGTAACACTCTTTTTGAGGGTACAAGTTAACTCTGCCACTACAGTCTGTTCAGCAAAGACCCCAACTCCCTGCTTCCATCTTGTTGTCCCCAAGATATTGCTTCATTATGAGACTTTTTTTTCTGTAGCTTATGGGGCAAAGTCCACTCAATCGGTCAATTATTGTGAAACACTTCCCATAAAAATAAAGACTGGCCTATTGGCTTAGTCAATGATTGTTATTGATTAGCTCTCAGCATATAGACGGCTAAAACGGCTAAAAAACGCCCTATATTTCTTCGAGGCAATAGCAATGTATTGTAGTACGCGTTGCTGTTACTAAATATACCAAGATATCTTAAAGAGTGAAAGAAGGACCGTCTTGTAATAAAGATTAGCAGCATCCCTAGGGAGTAAATGTAGCTGTGTAAGTGAGGAGCGAAAGATATTATGATCTAATTTGTCAGAGGTTCATTAATATTGGATTGCTTTCAACAGCGCAAATGTAAGAAATGGGCTCGTTAATGTTTCCTTTTATCCACCGGTTTTACTATGGAAATGGAAATGCAGTGATGCCGTAAATGTACTTAACTCACAAAATATAAACAGTTAGATTGGCCCACAGATCCACCCATCATAAATAGATTTTCAAAATGCTCAAGCAGGAGGCGGGCCGAGGAAGAATGATACAATACTGCCGTGCTTGATGTGTGAAAAGGAAGGTCGTGAGTGCAGGTGCCCAGAGATGTTCTAAGAACCCTCCAAGCCTGCCAGACTTTTTTCATGACTTTTTTTGGCCCCAAATCTCACTTCTTTATCACACTTTTGCAGGTTTCTTTTTCACGCCGGCTTTCTTCCTTCCTCGCTATTTTCCCGTCTTCCTCTTCTTCCTAATTTCTACCTTTTCTGCGATCATTTTTCTTATTCGGATCAAATTCTGATGAGCAAGAATATGTCTTGCAGTTCTGGGCTTTCCATCCAACGATCACCCTAATCTGTTTGTGTAGCCTAACTAAAATTACAAAATAATATGAAAAAGGCAGTAAGAACAGTCATCTTCCATACCTCCTTAATATTCAACACTTGTATGACTAGCAAATCATGTTTAGAGGAGGCTAAGGTACCGAGTACATTTTATGCAAGAGAGGTAAGGAGGGGTGGGGGAGGTTGGGTATCTTTGGCACCAAATAACCAGTCTGTAGTCATGATAATATGATTTGGTGAGATTTGGATGGGGAATGCATATGGCCGGAACAGAAAAAATGGTGGTGTGCCCCAAAAAGCATAAGAGACAGGTCTAAGGTTCCTTAAAATCTTCTTTGCAACCAGGATGTTCTCAATTAGTGGGACATTTGCCAGCAGAGGGTGTGCCAATAATATTAGCCAGCAAGAGACTATTACTATTATTATTACTATTGTTGTTGTTGGTATCATTTTAACTTATACAATTTGACATCTATTTCTCTTGATGCATACCTAACTTGTTGACTCAGGGCACAGGACTGGGCGTAGGCGTAACTAGTATAAATCAATTTAGCGTAATTGCTCATAATTACCTCGAAGTTGCTTATAATTATGCATAATTGTGGGTGTAATTGCATGAGAAGCACAATCCAGCGTCCACAATGGGCCACAAGATGCATTTTGTGCTAAGAAAATAGCACAAAATGCTACAGGACACGAATAGTAGTAGCCAGCAGCTGCTTGCTCTCTCTTAGTTTGATGTTCCTGTGCTCCTACGGTAGGATTTGTGCCCCAAATTACTCTTAAATACTCAAGCTGGCGTAATTGTGTGATTTTACACCACAAGAGTAATGCATAATTACTGAAGCCATTCCGATTACTCCCAGGTCCACTCAAGCAAGACCCAGTACTCCTCAAATACCCAAATAATTTCATTGCTCTGAGCAAAAAAATGCCATTTGGCTTTGCATGGTTTAGATTGTGAAGATGGAAACTCACAAGCAGTTAAGGAATTCTTTCGTTTGCCGTTTTTGAATTATTTATATGAATAAAAAGCAGTATGTTGCAATGAGGCTGAATGGTACGGACAAGGAGAAAGCAAAGTCGCCATCATAATGTGGTCGTTATGCAAATACTTCCATAATGGAAAGTGAAGGGTTCTGTCTGAAAGGGAATTTTACGCAGATAAATCTAGAAATTTCCTGAAATTATGCATGACTTATACTGGACTATTTAGTGCTATACTTAAAAGTAGCCCACTAAAATGAGTCTGAAAAAGGCTGCATACCAACAGAAGTGATAGACATCCCAGAGTAGCTAGCTTCCTCCCTCATGGATTTGCAAAGCCTTTTTGTACTGAAATGTTGAGCAGTCTGTGTAATTGAGAATGGGGAAGGTCACAGCCCTCATCATGAATATTACTAGGACTTACTTTGCACTGCGCATCAATCAAAGATATATATTCCTAACAAGTCAAGCTCATTTCATAGTGAGACTTTTCAGACTCAATGGTCGCCTGTCCAGGGCAGAAGGAAAGGCCAGTATCTGAGTTCGAACATAGTGAAGGCCCCACAATCCTGCTCAGTACATGAAATAAAATGTAATCAAAATGAAGTGTAAAATTACTGTTCGATAGTGATTGAACATAAATCGTTTACACATATGTTAAAGCTACAAAGATAGAATACTTAACTGGTCTGCACCAACAAGAAACTTGGGGGGTCATTAGTATGGCGGGCGGACATACCCCCGGGAATCTGGACTGCCCACAATGCTTGCAGCAGTCCTGCACCCTCAATTAGGATGTGCTCGCCACAATGGCGGGCTCATCGCGTATTTCCAACATTGCTGCTGGGTGCTGTAAGCATCGCCCACCGCAATGCCACAAAGGCAAGTTGTGCCTTTCAATGCACAACGTGACACATTGAAATGCAGCAGGGTACCATAGGTACCCCCATGTGCACACCCCAGAGTCCCTGGGAGCCCGCAAATGGCCCCAGCATGCGGAGCTTTCGCATGCCTTTTTGTGGCAGCATCATGTTTACACCCCCATTGTAATATTGCTGGCGGTGCCTAATAGACACCACCACCATATTGAACCCTTTTCTGCCCGGTCGACTTGTCGACCGGGCGGAAATGCAGTGGACGGTCAATCCGTCCGCCGCGGACCCCCCAGCCATCGTAATATGGCGGGGAGTCTTTGCTGCATGGATGGCGAGTGAATCGCCCCCACAGGGCCGGCCGTGACTACGGCCGGCCTGGCGGGGGCGATCCGCCCGCTATCCTAATGTGGCCTAACTAGCTAACAAGGAGACCTAAATGGAATGTGGTATACAGTAATAGGTTAATGTTACTGAATGTTCATTGCTGAGTGTTGCTTTATGAGTTCTAGTTATTAGTCAGCTAGAGACAGCTTTAGCAATATTTAAGTCTTAATTGGATACTAGTATATCCGGTATAGACTTATGGCAGTCGTTATATCTACCCCTTGCTCATGAGTCTATTGCTTTCTTGTCTGTCTCAGTTAGCTGCTCTTGAATTAATTGCTTGTCTCTGTATTCTAAATTAGTGGCATCCTTTTGCTGCTGATGCTAGGGCCTGCAATAATTGCATTGGAATGTTTCTCTTCCTCCATTGTTTCATCATTCTCCCCTCAATCCTGTCCTCTCCTTTCCTACTATATTTGTTTTAAAAAAGGTAGGTTTACCAGGGCTTGCATGTCACTCAAATGTCCCGCGCTCCAAACATTGCTGCTGTTGTATGTATGGGTATCCATCAGTAAATGATTTTAAAACATTTCAAGATGGCCACCAGTGCATGCATGCCATGTCATCTTGGATTGGTTTTTCAGATGCACCAAGGGAAATCTTCAATTCAAAATGCTCATCATGTATACACGCGCATGTATATGCACGTGTATATTGGAACATTCCAAGTTTGCCCTAGTGCATGGATGCGAACACACAGCAGTCTTTGCGGAATGTTTTTACTTTGGCACCTACTAGCTTGTTGTTTCTTTTCGCTCTTCAATGAAGTAAAAGAAGAGACTGCACAGTATTCTATTTGTTGTATATGTTACAATTAATATTTAGCTTCTCTTAAATAGCTTGGTGGAGAAATGAAGCATTCTTTGTTCTGGATTGAGCAGGTTTGATGATTGACGCAGTTGTTTACAGGTCAAACTACAAGTGTTTTTAGAGCAAATTCATGCAGTTGATTTTTTTCACTTTTTCGTTTTTTGGCATTAGTAAAGATTTTGGGAGAGAATCGACACTGATGATTTATTCAAGGTGCCATATGGTACATAATTTGACATTGTGTGAGGTTATCCATTTTTGCAAAAGCAATCCTTATTAGATTCGATTTTATTTTACTTTTAATTCAATTTAATGTTGTTATAAAGTACTACAGTCACCAATGACAGCTTTAAAAAAAATTGTAAAGCAACGGGGAAGGGAAAATAAACGACAGACGCTTGAAGCAAGGTCGTAGGTTTCTGGGACATTCTAAGATCTGCCTCGAGGTGAAAAGACACAGGAAGTGAGTTTCGGATGGAGAGGCTTTGAGGGTGCTATTAACTATTCATAATCATAAGCACCTTAACAGGAGCAGAGTTATACGTTTTTCAGTGCACGATGGGCGTCTAAGGATCGTAATCTAGAAAGATACTATATTTCGTCAGCATGCAAAAACTGCATGGACCAGTCAGTAACATTTACAGATGCCCTTTCGTTTCCTTGATACCCCTTAAGTGCCATCAGTACAAACATGATGTGATCTTCTCAGTCCTGTAAGGAGCAGTGATATGTTACACTCTTTGAGGTGTATTAATAATTTCTGCTTTGTGACCTATTTGCACTATGCTGCAGTACTCAATGTGCAAGAGAACCACGGAAAAGACACAAGCTATTTGATCATGTGCCTGCAGAAGGGAGAAGATTGACTTGCGTAAAGTTATGAAACAAAATTGTCCCTTAGATTTCTGTCCTAGCTAGAGGATGTAGTAGGGATACTGACTGTGTGGGGCCACCAAGTACTAAGAGGTCTGAGGAACAGGATGTCAGTTTTACCTCTTTTCATGCAAAGCTAGTTGAGAGCCATTCATTGTTGGACATGGGAGACAATCAGTAGCGCAGCAGTGTCTTTTGAGATGTTTCAAAATTCTGATGTGGGTCTGAGTACTTGTGTCACAGCGATGATAGTTCATGCTATGGGCCTGATTACGAGTTTGGTGTAGTTGCACCAGCTCTCCACCAGCACAGCTGTGCCAAACCTGGGCAAAGACCGCACTCCGTATTAAAAGTTGAATTCGTGTACGAGGGACGGTCCTTCGCCTTTCCAATGGAGGGGCCTGGAAAACAGGCACCGCACTGGGAATGGCAAAAAAGTTATTTGGAGGTGTACAGACAGAGGGGAACATGTTGTGACCCGGTGAATGTATCTCAATGGCGGGGGTGTAATGGGGGCCATGTTGGGCCCCCTTTGTTCCTCCACCACCGTCAGCCTTTTCATGGTGGGGCTCCCACCATGAAATGGTTGGTGGAACATGCAATATGCTCAGTGGGACTGCACCAATTACGCTGAGCATACTACATTCTGCAGCACCTCTGCCAATGCCACTCAACCATTATTCCCTGGCGCAGCCGGTAGTCGTCCGCTGCAATGACTTTATAAGTCATCATGTGGTGGACGGACCACCGCCACTTCGAGTCTGATGGTCACAAGACTACCAAGACTTGTAATCAGGCCGTAGGTGTTCCGAATGGGTTTGAGGAAATAACCACGTTTTACCTGTTGGAGGAAATCTAGAATGATCTTAACCACTGGATTACAGACCTTTCTATCCCAAGCATGATTTCAGGATCAGTTAGAAGAATGGTACTAAAGGTAGCAAAAGATGTATGAGAATCAAGCACAATAATTCCCTCTGTCACTGGCATAGAAGAATTCTTCAAATAAGCTGAATTCGTTTTTTCATCACTACTCTGCAGTCTGAAGCACATCTGAAAATCTCGAAGGGTGTACTTTGTTTCCAAATATTAGTAACTCATACTTTGCTCTAATTGTGTCACTCTCCCAAGACTTTCTAAAGTTTTTTAGTGAGGATTTAAAGAGGACCTTAGCTTTTGTTGCTGTGGCCCTCCTGCCTACGAAATAACATTTCTGTACAGATTGTGGTGGCAACAGTACCACAGTTTTCCAATGTAGGTGCTCCTGTGATCTTCTAACACAACCACAGAAGTATATAGGCCACCTTCAGAGCAGATTGAGAAATGGACACAACAATGTGCAGTGGTGAAGAGATGAGGCAAGGTGGCTGGACCTTCCTGCTTACACAGCACACTCTAGAGTGATGAGGAACAATCGAATCCTTTCAGCATCATCTGATCTGGTAAGACACAACACGGTAGACCTTTGCAGATAGCCAATGTCACAAATAATGATTGCTTCTCCAGACATTTCGTAGCTCTGTCGTAGTCTAAACCTATTTCTGGTAGCCCTACTGAAAAGTCTTTCTTTAATACTTGCGGCCATACAATTTCGACCTGAAATTTGCAAACAATAATATATGTTGGTACATATACCAAAAGGTGAGAGACTGAGGAGTGTACATTAAGCACTGTTGAATGAGAGTGTGAAAAGTGAAGACACAAAAGTATTTCACGCATGTACATATTTACAGGCCATTTGTCATGAGCTGTAAATGAGTAGGGGACTGAAGTAATGTGCTCAGGACTCCTTGCTGGAGGAATTATTGACTTGTGATGTATTTTCATACAGGAAAAGTAGAATGAGAAAAGCTTTTAGCTTCAGTGACTAGATGTTTCAGGGAAGAGGAATACGTGGATAAAATAATTTAAATCAAAATTCGGTGCATGGCTGACTGCGATGGAGTGCCGACCAGATACAGGAACCATATTAGTCCCGCTGAAAAACGTACCTTCTTCAAGTCCACCCAAAGAGGCACCTTCGCAGAAGAGGAGGCCACACGGAGCAGGGTGAGCGTCATGGATGTTTGTCACTGTAACATCAGGAGCAGGCCTGGCATTGATGAGTTGGGTTCACTGGGCTTTGCATTGGCTGTCATTAAGGGTAGCAGAGTATCGGTACAACAAGCCCATTTGTGGTTGTGAAGAATCCAAAATCTCAAGATTTCTCCTTTTCTTACAGAAGAGTGAAGTTTGAGACTTGCCAATGGTCCAGGACATGGAGAGGCACCTCTTGGGGTTCACGGACTCACTCTAGCTAAGGCCAGCATAGCTCGGACAGGGCCAGACAGTTGCAGCATGTTACATAGACAGTTGCAGGGAGTCCATTGAGAATGTTGTGTACATGTAGGTCAGAACAGGGGGTCAGCAAATTGATCCTTGGAGTCACTCAGGTAAGCCTTGGATGAAGCAAGCAGGTCCGGTCTTTCTTTTCAGAGAGCAGGGCAGGTTTCAAGCCACAGGGCAGTCCCCTGGGGAACAAGACTGGCCTCAAGAGGCAGGGCAGTCCTCTGGTAGCAGAGGGGCAATCCTCTGGGAAACAAGGCACGACCCATACCGCAGGGCATTTCTCTGGTGAACAAGGCAGTCCTTCTTCTGTGGTGTCCACAGGTCCAGGAGTGCCATGAAGATTAGTTCAGGAGGTTCAATCAATCAATCAATCAATCAATCAATCAATCAATCAATCAGGGATTTTTTAAGCACGCTACTCACCCATGAGATCTCAAGGCGCGCGGGGAGCAGCTCCGTTCATTAGAAGAGCCAGGTCTTGAGGGTCTTCCTGAAGATTTACAGGGTTGCGGGGTGAATCATTGTTGATAGGGAGCTTGTTCCATGTGTTGGCCGTGATGTAGAAGGTTCTGCCCTTGTTTTTGCTCTGTGGATGCGCAGGGGTTCAGCGAGGGCGGCCGATCGGAGGTTCCTCTTGGGTACGTGGAAGTAGATTCTGTCATTGAGATATTGGGGTACGGTTTTGTGGAGGCATTTGTAGGTGTGGGTGAGTATGTTGAGAGTTACTCTCTACTAAACGGGGAGCCAGTGTTGGCTACACAGGTGTTGTGTGATGTGTTTGGGTCGAGGGATGCTGAAGACGAGTCTGGCTGCGGTGTTCTGTATGGTTTGGAGTTTGCAGAGCAGTGACTTGTTGATCCGGGCGTAGAGGGCGTTTCGTAGTCCAGTCTGCCGGTTATGAGTGCATGGGTGACAGTCTTCCTTGATTAGTGGGGAACCATTTGAAGGTCTTTCAGTGGATGTGGAGGGTGTCGAAGCAGGTGGAGGTACAGCGTTGACCTGTCAGGTCATGGAGACGGAGGAGTCGAGTATGATGCTGAGGTTTCAGGCATGATATGTAGGGGCAAAGGGGCTGCCGAGGGCAGTGGGCCACCAGGTGTTGTCCCTTGCGGAGTGGGAGGGTCTGAGGATGAGGACCTCTGTCTTCTCTGAGTTAAGCTTCAGGCAGCTGCTGCTCATACAGGATGCAACATCCTTCATTTTCTCCTGGAAGTTGAGTCTGGTTTTGATGGGGTCTTTGTTGAGGGAGAGGATAATCTGGGTGTTGTCGGCGTAGGATAATATGCTGAGTCCGTACTGTCTTACGATGGCGGCAAGCGGGCCATGTAGATGTTGAAGAGCGTGGGGCTGAGTGATGATCCTTGGGGTACTCCACAGTTGATGACAGTGGGTTAGGAGAGGAAAGGTGGCAGTCTGATCATTTGGGTTCTGCTGAAAGAGTGGAGCCAGTCACGAGCAGTTCCCTGTATGCCGGCGTCTTGGAGACTGGTAGTGAGTGTGCGGTGGAAGGCGGTGTTGAAGACTGCAGAGAGGCCGAGTAGGATCAGGGCTGAGGTGTGTCCTTGCTGGTCGAGGAGGGTGCAGATGTCATCTGTGGCTGCAAATCGACCGGTCTCTGTGCTTTGGTGGCTGCGGAATCCAGATTGGGCGGGGTCGAGGATGGAGTTTTCTTCAATGAATTTTGTTAGTTGGATGTTGACAGTCTTCTCAGTGACCTTGGCCGTGAAGGGGAGGAGGGGGATAGGTTAGTTGTTCTTTGTCTCACTGTCTGGGCGGAATATATAAAACCCTACAGCTAAGTTCTTTATAGTCAAGTGATTCAGGATCCTGACAGCAGGCACCAAATAAGGCAGAAAAATGCCAACTTTCTAAAAGTGCCATTTTCAGAATTGTGGATTAAAATCATATTTTACCATTAAGAAGGATGTTAAATTGCAATTCATTTGAGTCAATACTTGAGATCCATCTGTAATCCAAGTCAAAATTAACACTTATTAAATGTAATAAGGTAACCCAATGTTATCCAATGACAGAGATAGACCATATAGTAGTGAAATAGGTTTTAGGAGCTTTTCACTACCAGCACATGTAAAACCTAAGAACACATCTTATGTTTTTTTTAAATACAGTGCACTTTGCCCCACAAGCCTGTCTAAGGGTGCCTCATATATTAAAAAGGAACGTTTAGGCCTGGCCAAAAGTGTATTAAGCCAGGCTGCAATAGCAGGCCTGAGGCATGTCTTAGTGTGCTACTTAAGTAGGTGGCACAATGGATGATACAGGCCAATGAGTACCATTTAATTTGCAGACCCTGGATGCATGTAGTACCAGATGCTAGGGATTTAATTGTAAAGTAAATATGCCAAACAGGTATAGACCAATTTTACCATGTTTTAGGGGGAGAGAACAACCACTTTAGTGATGCTTAGCAATGGTAAAGTACACAGAGTCTTAATGCCAACAAACAGGATTTTCAGAAGACTGGAAAGGTGAAGGCAAAAAGTTTGCGGGAAGACCACACCAAGGATGTCAGATATATTCATATACGGCATTTGTATTCAATGTGCAACTTAATTTAATTTACGTGTGTAATGCATTTAATCCAATCAATTACATGTAAATAGTGTGGTCATCCAGAATCCATACAAAGATTATTAAATTGATTAATTGTTCCATGTCATCATGTTTCTTTATATTCATGTATCTCATTTAATCTCAATTTACACTTGTATGTATAATCGTGTTACCAATGTTCATGTTGACTATTGAACTAACTTAGCCTAACTTTAGGCCTGAACCCAAAATGTGGTTTAACCTTGCAAGTCATTTTTTGTATTAGAGAGGCCTGTGGAGAGGAGGCTGGCAGAAAACTCAGTCACAGCAGGCCTTCTTTATAGCACCTACCAGGATGATGGGATGTTAATGGCTGACTTCTGCAGTCCCAGTTTCGATGAGATGGGAAACTTAAGGGAGTGTGCTGCTGCTCTTCACAGTTAACAATTCAGTTGGTTCCGGGTGGTGTAAGGGGAGATAAGGATTTTTTGGAGCTACTGTTATATCCAAATGGTGTTTCAACAGTTAGTGAGGCATACTTTCCCTTGACTCTGAGAAGGAACATAACTCTCTCTTGCTGGGTTTTCTACTAAGTGAAACGCTTTATGATGGACACTCTCTTGTTTTCGTGAACTTCTACCGAATTCCCCTTCAGAACTTCTGTTCTCTCTCTATGTTTAGAATAGAAAAGGGAAGTTTCTCTATGGATCACATGTTTGTGACAATTTGTTCTATTCTCTTTGTGGCTGTTATAATTTTGTACCTTATATATTTATGACACAACTTATTAAGGCATTTCAATCTGATCAGACAGAGCATTGGTCCTCATCAGGCTGATGCTGCACTGTCCGACGGATACCCACAAGGGGGCTTTTTGTCGGAGATCTATTATTATTTGCTGTATGTGAAGCTAGGGTGTATATGAATGGGCTCTCATGTGGATTCCTCTGATGAAGCATGACACCCATCTGGGTGTGTCATGGCACTTGCTCCTGAGCATTCAGATGCCCCCCAATCTGGGTCCTCAGGTTTGAAGCACTGATCAGATGGTGAACAACCTTTACAACGAAACTTTTACAACGCACTACCATTACAATGCGGTCATTACAACACAAACCATTACAATGCATTGCGCAGGGAGGCGCTCTAGGATAGGGAATAAGTTTAATTTACTATCCAACACCTTCCCTAGTGTCCACCGGGACTGGTGTTGGAATAGTAAATTAAACTTTTCACTATCCAGCACCCCAAAGCGCTATGCGTTGTAATGGATTGCGATGTAAAAACTGTGTTGTAAAGGCAGGTGTTGTAATAGCCTGCGTTGTAACGTCATACATCCTGATCAGATTGTAATTTTCCTTCTTTGTTTCTTTAGAAACTGTATACCCCTTGTTGTTACCCGGTAAGTACCAGTACGCCATCACCTGCAACATTTACTGCAGTGTTAAGAACCACCTTCGAGGAATTGATTTTATGTTTACATTTGTTTTATTGTTGCTGGAAAAGCATGGTAATACAATCAATCCTCTGGTGGACTGGCGTCAACATTCGGCCACTCTTATACAACTTATAACTTTAAATTTCCCCTCTTCTCCTCCCCGATTCCCCCACGGGTGCCTTTGTTATTAGTAGTGCATTTAGGTCATGTGGTCAAACTAGTTTGGGTGTGTGGGTGGCTCTGTCAAGTGTAAAAGCCTGAGGTATCTGGGACATTTGAGCTTTGCTAATTCTTGCAAGAGAAGCTTTGTAAAAGGGCGCCAGGTCTCACTAAATGTGTCCCCTTCAGATTTAAGTATTGATGCCAGCCTCTCCATCCCCAGCGAATCACAAATACAAAGTAGCCAGGAAAGTCTAGATGGGATTTTGTCCGTACCCCAAAAAAGCCAGTAATGATTGGTGCACCACCCTCAATGCCAATGGAATGTGTCTGCCTCTCTTGGATTGGAGTGGGAAAGTTATTGGGTTGGGGAGACCTACTATTATATAGGAGGATAATCTGTGAAGCCGGGTGTCAAAATGAGTGTCGACTTCCAATCAGATCTCTTACCAGAAATGTGTCAGTCTAAGGTGTGGAAAATTAATACGTTTGGTGAACATTATCTGCGCCATCTTCCCTTTTCCCCGATGCCACACTCTTTGTCGCACACCCCCCCCTCCACTTTAGCTACCTTGATCAGAACCACCCTCTGCACACCCCTGGCCCCCAGCACGGCTCTTCGCCCTCACAAGCACCCCCACGCACCAATCACTCCCGCTCTCACATGCCTTGCACGTAAGCGGCAGCCATTTCGAGCACCATGGCCCCTCTGCCCCTCGCTGATAGCCAGCGCGTGTCTCACTCTCTTCCTTAGCCTTGCAGGCATCCCCCGCACGCTGATAACCCCCTCGCTCTCACACGCCTTGGGTCATAAACCCCTCATCAGCGCAGCTCTGCCTAGGAACCCCATCCTGCTCCCAGCACGACACCTCCCTTCATCCCTTTCATGGTTCCAAGTCCTTTGATACAAACCCCCTTTTCCTGTGTGCCCGTTTGTCTCCCTTGTTCCCAGGCCGCCACCTGGCCCTGCGGATACTGCTTATCACACCCCCGTACAGTAGGAAGCTTCCCCCATTAAAGGACCCTCGATTTGATCAAAGCCCCCACCCTATGAGATCCGATCGAGCTCCACGCATTCCGTGAATCGGCGGAATGCCCAGCTGCGCGATAATCATCACCTGTTGTGACCGGGGCGGGGACTTCCACTGTAAATGTGTGGGAACGGGCTTGAAGCGGGGATTCCTAGGATGCCTTTCTGTACATCAAAGTATTGACAAATATGTGTTTCATGTAATAAAGCAATAAAACCTGTGTATAAGAGGCCAGGCCTCAGAGATGCGGTTAGAGCACCTCGTGACGATACTTGCTGTCCGAATTGATGTGTTCTCCACCGGAGAGAATAAACCCACGTTTCCTGCCTTTCAGTCTCCAGCGCCTGCTTCTTCATTGATTAATATTTTGCGGGTAATAGAGGCGACACCGCCGGGCAACACAAAAGGGTCTTTGGTCACTGGTTGTCTATCACCCCTTTTACAATTGGCGTCCCAAGCGTGGGGCCCATCAGCGACTCGTGGATCCAGTGGGAGAGGTCCTGACGACAGAGTGAACGACTGCAACGATCGGAAGGTACCCTGTCCGATAGACCCTCGTCTGACAGCCGATCATCCGAACTTCACTGGTTCCGAACGGACCTCTCTCGAGTGATCTACGGTCCTGACTGGGAACCATCAGGAGTGCCACGAGGAGTACGAAGGGAAGAGGACGATCGGGCGCTGGATTCGGAAGACAAGAAACTGTCCATACGGTCCGGGTAAGGTCGTGTAAACACGACAAATCGCGAAATTATTGATAATTGATGAAAAATACTAGTATTTATTCTTTGTTAATTTATTTGGAGTTTCGCTGTCGGCAAACGGAGAAACAACCGGCTCTCTCTTTGCAAGCAGTGAAGGATAGGTAACGCACCCGTCGTGCCTATCTTTCTCCCCCACTGATCAATTGCCCCTCCCCATTGATTAACTGTTACGGATTTTTTTCTGGAGATTCTCTGTCTGCAAACAGGAAAGAATAGGTCCCCCTCTTTGCAGATAGTGAAAGGGTAGGTGACGCAGACCTTTGCGGGCCTACTTATTCTCCCCATTGACCATTTTTTTATTTTTATTTATTGAGCAAACACTGATTGCCCGATATTGGTTCTTGAGGTATTCACTGCCTGCAAACAACGTAGAATAGAAATATTCTGTCTAGTCTTTGCACGCAGTGATAAGATAGGTAGTGCTGACTATTATCCCCATTGTGATCCGTCATGCCTGTCTTCTCCCCACTGATGGATAGCTGGTTCAGCCCGGACCGTTTATTAGAGGTGGACCATCTAGCTCCGCTGGAAGGCACCCCTAATAAAGAAATGTTCACAAAGTATGGATTAATTACCATAGCCTATAGTAAGCTATGGCACAAGTATACCAAAGCAAACCAAGAGAAACAATGGCCACTGATAGGATCCTTCAATTTAGACAAAATAGAAACGGTAGAAATAGCCCTTTGTAATAATAAGACAACGCCTATTATGCTCGATAGTCTCGGAATGTGGCGCAAAGAAGCTACGCAACGAAAGGAAAGAGACGAAGTCAGAGTAGGTAAAGAAACACGGCAGACAACCCTCCAAACGTCCGGTAGGCAAAAGGAAAGGCCAACGACGACACAGTGCCGAGGTTTAGACACAAAAAGAGAACGGTGTAAAGGGATGTGCCGACAGGACAACCCCGAGACACAACGACCCAAAAGTAATCCCCCGACACTATGCACAGGACGAACAGATTTAAGGCAAAACCAATGTGCTTTTTGTAAATGTCTCGGGCACTGGAAAGCCCAATGCCCGACTCTACAGAACATAGGTAAGAGCGGAGGGTCGACAGAAATAACAGGTCGGCAGAAAGGGAGAAGGCGCGAGATAAAAACAAATCAGACTAACACGGACAGGACGGATAGAACCACCACGTTTGATTATGCTCGATGGCACAGATTTCGTCAGACCAATTTCAACGACATGTCTGAGTTCTGGGACTGATTGCCCCCTGTTGCCCCCCCCCCACTCTGAAAAACAGAAGCAATTACAGGCCTGCGTAGACAATCCCCCGTTAGAAAAAGGACTCAAGGAAACCAAGCATCTGTCATATAATTTAGGATTTAATTACAATAAAGATAACACACAACCAACGATAAATAGAAAAACTAGTAAAACATTCTTTAAAGAAAACTGTACTAATAGGAACAATACAAAACATATTACGTTCACTCCGGAAGTTCTCAATATGTAACAAGTCAACGGTCCCGCCCATCCGGAAGGTGAAACACACAGCACGTGTGGGGCGGGGCCAGCCATCAGCCATAGACCAAAAGAAATCGCTGACGAGAAGGTACAGGAGACTCCATGGGCCGACATGAAATGGTCTTCCCATACTCTCCTTCCTGGGGTGACGTCCCCCGGGCCACGAGTAGGGAGGGGGGCGGATGCAGGTCACCCCCTCCCTCGCATCTCCTGGTCCGGCCATCACGAATTCCTCCATCGAACTGGTGCAGGGGGACTGGGAGGGAGAGGCGACGAAGACGAGCCTCTCCCACCTCCACAGGTAGGAGGTTTCCCAGCCCCGGCCCGGCGCCGAAATCCTCCAGCCGGGCGACGGATATACCTGCGCAGCACAGGACATACAATGTCCGACGGGCATATTTGCGGAGCACCGAACATACAATGGTCCCCCAAGAGTCGGAGTCAGGGGTGTAGGGTGGTCATCATGTGCACCCCTGATTCGAAGGGACGGCGTGGGATGCGCTGGGAGAGGGAGGCAGCGCGAACGAGCCTCCCTCACCTCCCCAGGTGGAGGCTCCACAGCTGCACTCTGGCGCCCCGAACCAAATGTCCTGCTCCAACAGCATGGTGTTCTGTCTTTGTCACCACAAGAAGTTTCTTCCACTCCTGAAAGACACGACGAAGGGCGGCGGCTGCAGGGTCTCAAAATGGCGTCTGGGCCCTCTGGAAGGCGGGTCTAGGCCGCTGGAGTAACTTTGTCCGGAATTGCAACTCGGACACTTGCCCACCTGGGCACGAGCCCCCACCTCCGACAACATCCCCACAGCTTTGAAGATTCTACCAGAGTCCCAGAAGCCCTCGGCCCCTACAGACTTCCGGTAGGGAACAACTGGAACGACCACGACATAGCCACAAGATGGTGGTGCTCTCGTGTCTGCACCAGCTTCAGTCTGAACCACCCAGGAACATTATGGGCTAACGAACTCGAGTAAGTTCCGGCTGAGCATCAACATGACCCGGTAAGAAAGATTCTACCTCCCTCCCCCTTTTTGATTGACGGTCCACACCACCAGCCCCTCTGTTAGCACAGGTTTTTGAACTGCCGAAAGGGACTCTGGTCCAACCGCCAATCGTCGGAGACATTTTTTCCCTGATGCTACTTCCGGACTAAACCGGCCTCGCCCAAAATGGCGCCGGTATCAAATAGGAACTAACGGACACCTCGTGGTGTTCTTTAGCTAATGAGACTTGATGTACTAAGATATATATGTGAACCTTTGCACACTTGACGAAAAGGAGAGGAGGGTTCGCTTGGCGAACATTTGAAAGGGGTCCCGTCAAAATGTTGATTTCAATGAACGATTTATTTTGATATTTATTGTAACTGGTACATAATGTCGCTTATGATGCACACCCACGGTATACATCTAGGAAATGTGATTACAATGAGCTTGACTGTGTTCCCATTTATTAACTAAAATGCCCCTGATCCCTCATCACTTAACGAGACGTTTTTAGTTACTTGCAAATAATTAATTAGGCCTTTTTAACATGTTCTTATGCGACAAACCCCCCTACTGTATGTGCCATGTCCAGCCAAAATATGATTGCACTCTCACATTTTACGTACTGAACGATTATGCAAATAAAGGTTTTCAAAACTATGAATGGGTATCACATACTTTTGTAAATGTGGGAATCGGCGGGAGGGCTATTTTGTGCACAACCATTTTGCTCTCTTTTTAAGGTTATTAGAAAAATGGCTGTTCGGCCCCGGATTGATGATCGAATCTAAGGTATGATACGCTGCCTCCAAATATGCGACTAGGCTCAGGAACTAACGCATGAAGAAGGACCTCGACTTCTGAGAATGGGTAAAGTAAAGCGGTGTGAATGATAGAATGTTATAAAGGTATGATGCTCGAAGGTACTAAGGGACAGGGTTGACCGAAGAACTGATATGCCTTAGAACGCCACAGCTTTGGGAATGATTTAAGGATCCCGATGGCTAGATACATCTACAAACCAGGTACCTCGCGCTAGACGCCTCTGATTTCTTTTTTTAGCGCTTTCCTACACACGATCTATAATGCCACCCTCGAACCCCCCATGAACAACCTATCACACTGCTCGCCCCCTTGACTTCAGAAACCAAGACCCTAGGGATTATATCCCGAGGAGATAAGACGAGTATGTGGTAAGTAAAGAACTTTCGTGCCCGTACCTTTGATATGCTCGAATGTTGTTCCCCCTCCCTTTCTTCATTTTTCTCCCTCTACAGGTTACATTGGAATCACGACTAGGGTATAGTAAAGATCTGGAGCCACGCCATGTCCGATACATGAAGCGGACCTACGCCGCAAGATGGCACCTAAAGACACCCAACTCAATGCATGTCCTTATGTACCCGGCCTAATGCTCTTCCGTCCCAAACTGCATGCTTTCTACATTCTAACACAAACCCAAAATGTCTCATGTTGGGTAATGCACTGAATAGCCTAAATAGTACATGGCCACTCTCCATGTCACACGTGTACTATTTAGCCTATTGTTGATCTCTCTCTCCCGCTCTATCTGTCTCTCTCTATCTTTCTCTCTCTATCTGTCTCTCTCTATCTCTCTCTCTCTCTCTCTCTCTCCTTCACTCTTTCACTCTTCCTAGCGACTGGCACCTAAGTGGCGAACCACTACCCCTGGTGCACCACCTGATTGGCTCCAAATACCACAAGTATTTGCACAAATTTGTCTTAAATAAAAATTGCATCGATACCACGTTACTACCTCTCCTTTTCTGCTAAATATTGATGAAACCTAGATTGACCGAAAAGAAAGGGACAGGTAAGACGACTAAGGTTCTCTAATCTGACCCACATTAAGGGAACTACTTGTCAGTAGCTTCTATAATAAAATGTCTCTGGTAACGCGACCTTCCCCGTCCAAAATTGTATCAGTGCCCCAATCAGCAAAGGCGATCGAGATATACCCGCCTTCCCAGGACACCATCAGTTTTGTATCGGCTGCCCCAGACGAGAATTTGAAAAATGTCCCTTGCTCCAATTCACTGCGTTCCCAGTTGTTTTCCATAAGACCCCACCCGCCCCAAAGATGAGTTTAATGGTTATCGCAAGCCCCCCCCCCGAGTTTTTTAATGAAGTAGCCAGGTTGTAAGAAACGATGTAGAGATTAGAATGATGTTTACAAAGTTAAAATTAGATCGAAAAATGAAAGAACTTGTTGCAGTAAACCTTGTTGAAAATGAGATGTTTAGCTAAAAGATAGGACGCATTGATGTAATGGAGAATCGTTTAGCCTATGTTCATTCCTCAGAAGGATGCCTATCAGACTATGGTGAATAACACGTTGCACTTTTCCGTAAAATACAAAGCCCTGAAGACCGGTCTAGCCGTGCAAGACTCGTACTAGGGAAATGGGTCTCTACCAGGAGAACTGACATGACTGTAATAAACGAATGCAATGAATGGGTATCAGACCTCGTACCACGACAAATGAATGTAATAAACCGACAAAACGCCAAAGAAATAGCCACGAAGGGAAGTTGTTGGGAACCCAGCAAACCCATCATCAATTGTTTATACGTTGGCTGTAGACCTCAATGTAGCGGATGTTTACCTCAGTTGCTTGGTGTTGGGAGAGAAATAGATTTACGTAATTACCTTCCTCTGCAAAATCTCTAAAGACTGTCTTTTCAAACTCATTTAAGGATGCCACTGTCGGAGGAGAAAGAGACCGGATGTGGGAGCATGCGGCCTGACTGCAGATCGTGGAACCCCGGCGACGGAGGCCAAGGCGAGACCACAACAGTAAGGAGTCGCAGGACGAGGCACTGTTTCCGCCAAAACTAAAGGAAAGGGCTAATCTGAGGCCCCTGCTCTATGATCAACGTGTGCCGAAAAGTCCCCGCTCTCTGAAAGTGATTATGGACCCGCCTGTCTAAATTTTACGTCCCCCTGGTCTGTTCCCGATCTGGCCCTGCTCCATCCCCTCCTCCTCCGACCTGCCATAAGGACAATTCACACACACCCCCTCCCTCCACCTGAACTTTCAAAATCCTCTAAATCCTACTGTGCCATCCGAAGAAGGGTATTTCCTGCGTCAAAAGGGAGGGAGCTCCGACTAAGTAGACCACGAACTGTGTTAAATCTCAGAACGGTGACCTAAACACCACCAAGGGTCGCCCCAAAGAGAAGCTAAACGAAGTATGTGGTTCTGCCCGCTACCGAGCACCTTGAAGATGATGGAAGCAACAGGAAATACCCATCACAAAGACCCAAGAACAGACAGACTCCACAACTCAAAGACATTTGCACCCTTCACCACAAATCCTTTTCTGTCTCCTTCTAATGACCACCCTCTGGATTATGGAAGAAAATGCACCTGCTTCAAAATCGTAACGCATTTCTCCCACGAGGTCTGGCGAAACAAAACAAAGACACTCTCCTGCCCGCAGACCTCCAACGGCTCAACCCACATGGACATTCCTACTAAAGAACGAATTGTAATACAGGTGCTCAACAGTACCAACAGAAGACGACAAAGAATGCTGAGAACTCACTAATAATGGTCCACGACCATAAGACACTGGGAACCCTGATTATTGTTTTTACTATGTCTCATTTCTCTCCCAACCGCCATTGAATTGACTATGCTCCAGCCGAGTACAAAAAGAACTTACTTACGTGGTAACCTATCAGTTCCTATGACTATAAGCATCTATGATCTGTACCCAACGCTCTCACTACATAATTTTTGTCTGATATTGCATTACTATGACTTTCCTACAGCGAGCTTAACGATGAGCCCACCACTAAGATGAAAAGATTTTAAAATGCGATGTTTATGTACAGTTCCTCCGCCTGGGTTTTTACTTCCTTACTTATGACCACCGCAGTAGACATAGATAGGAAACAGGACATCAAGATGTCTTAGAAATGTTAAAGGGAGGACTGTGGAAAATTAATACGTTTGGTGAACATTATCTGCGCCATCTTCCCTTTTCCCCGATGCCACACTCTTTGTCGCACACCCCCCCTCCACTTTAGCTACCTTGATCAGAACCACCCTCTGCACACCCCTGGCCCCCAGCACGGCTCTTCGCCCTCACAAGCACCCCCACGCACCAATCACTACCGCTCTCACATGCCTTGCACGTAAGCGGCAGCCATTTCGAGCACCATGGCCCCTCTGCCCCTCGCTGATAGCCAGCGCGTCTCTCACTCTCTTCCTTAGCCTCGCAGGCATCCCCCGCACGCTGATAACCCCCTCGCTCTCACACGCCTTGGGTCATAAACCCCTCATCAGCGCAGCTCTGCCTAGGAACCCCATCCTGCTCCCAGCACGACACCTCCCTTCATCCCTTTCATGGTCCCAAGTCCTTTGATACAAACCCCCTTTTCCTGTGTGCCCGTTTGTCTCCCTTGTTCCCAGGCCGCCACCTGGCCCTGCGGATACTGCTTATCACACCCCCGTACAGTAGGAAGCTTCCCCCATTAAAGGACCCTCGATTTGATCAAAGCCCCCACCCTATGAGATCCGATCGAGCTCCACGCATTCCGTGAATCGGCGGAATGCCCAGCTGCGCGATAATCATCACCTGTTGTGACCGGGGCGGGGACTTCCACTGTAAATGTGTGGGAACGGGCTTGAAGCGGGGATTCCTAGGATGCCTTTCTGTACATCAAAGTATTGACAAATATGTGTTTCATGTAATAAAGCAATAAAACCTGTGTATAAGAGGCCAGGCCTCAGAGATGCGGTTAGAGCACCTCGTGACGATACTTGCTGTCCGAATTGATGTGTTCTCCTCCGGAGAGAATAAACCCACGTTTCCTGCCTTTCAGTCTCCAGCGCCTGCTTCTTCATTGATTAATATTTTGCGGGTAATAGAGGCGACACCGCCGGGCAACACAAAAGGGTCTTTGGTCACTGGTTGTCTATCACCCCTTTTACAAAGGCATTCCCAGAGAATGTGAACCAGGGTCTCTGGTGAGTTCTTGCATCTCAAACATTTATCCTCCCGTTTTGGGCTCATTTTATGTAAACAGGCAGGGATCCAATACTAATAGGAGGCAATCTTCACTGTCTTCTTTGTGCTAGAAGTGTTGGGAGTAGCATATCTCGCCCTATAGTGTATGTCCCTCCACTCCTTCTGTGTTAAGTAATGTCGCAGTTCTCTTTCGCCCCGTAGCTGTGCAGAGGATTTTGTCTCTGGGTCTGGGCCCATCAGGAATTTTTATATATCAGAGACTAATCGTTTGTTAGACTCCCAATCAAGCAGCCATCGCTCAAAGTTAGTTGGATGTCGTTGTGCAGATTCCCAATTCGAAGCTCATTACCCAGTGCCAGATTTGTGTATAGTGAAATCTCTCGTCTTCATAGACTGTATGGTCTGCTTTCATGGTGTCGAATAGAATGGGACCCTCTTCATCAAAAAAATGTCCTATAGATCGACAACCCGGCTTCTGCCAAGCATTGAACGCGTAGGGGTTCACTCACACAGTAAAGTCTGGGTTTTCCATTATTGGAGTCAATGGGGAGGGTAATGATGTAAGTCTCCTCCTTGTCCAAACCACATCCCAGACCCTGAATAAGGGTGCAGTGATCGCGGAGATGTACAGGCTAGGAGGGTGACCCACTTTTTTCAAAATGGGGATCTTCCACAAGGAGAAAGAGAATACTTTTTAAACTATGCTGTCTAACCCACCGTGCTCTCTTACCTAGCCTTCAAGGTTCTGCTCTACACTCCTTTTAGACTTCTTAGATCATGTGTTAAACCCATGCTCAAAGTCCCTAGGTTTAGGAAGGCCAGAGCAGGCTGCAGATCTTTATCTTTCCTTGCCTCTCATTTCTGTAATAATTTGCCTACGCAATTAAGTCTCTGTGAAAATCATTCTCTTTTCAGGAAAGCCCTTAAGACCCACCTATTTTAGGTTCAATTTCAGCCTGTCCATATTACCCTGGTCCAGCGCCGAGATATTACTCTGGGGGTGATCTGAGCATATGATAAAATAAACTAACATAACATAACAAGGAGATTCCCGACAGCACCCTGTCCATAAACAACCCTGATTTTTCAGATTCTGGGTGTGACCATTTAAGTATATTTAAATATATATCTAAGCTTTTTGGCCTGGTAGTAGTGCAGTATGGATGGGATGCCCAGGCCACCCTCCCTCGGGGTGCGTCAACTTAAAACACAGCTCATCCGGTGTTGCCGATTTACCCAAACACAGGTCTGGAAAGCCTGTTGTAGAGATTGTAGTGCTGCTGGGGAGGTCCAGAGGGGCCGAGTCAGAAATAGGTAAAGTATTCTGGGAGGGATGTCATTTTTAGTGCCACAGCGCTCCCCAACCATAACAGTGGGTATGGTTGCCAACGGCCAAGGTCCAACTTCACTTTATCTACTAGTTATCGGTAACTGAGAGACACAGTCTCTTGGATAGTTGGGGCTAATTGTATCCTCACATACTGAATAGTAGTTCTGGAGCTAATTGAGACTATGTGTGTAAATTGTTCCTGTGTAGTTTGAGAGGCCGTCAGGCTCAGCGCCTGAGAGTTGGCAATATTAATTCGAAGGCCCAGCACCAGTGCGAACCTCTCGACCTCTTGCTGAAAATTCTGGAGCGTTTCCCGGGGACCGATCAGATGCTCCTCACCCCCAAAACATACTCCGTCATCTCTAGGTTGTCCCTTATTCTCTGCGCAAAAGACGCCATGTAGAGCAAAAACAGGAGAGGAGCAAGGGGGCCCCCCTGTCTCTTTCCACGTCTGACTGGGAAGCTGTCAGAGTTCCTGCCATTGTCTGATCAACGCTCGGGGTCTTTCATATCCACTTAGCACCCACGAGCAGAACCTGTCTCCCAGTCCAAAATGGCACAGAACTCCTGCCAGAAAGAGCCAATGCACCCTCTTTCATCGATGGAGAAAAGCATTATTTCTTGGTTGGAATGGGACGCCTTGTCTATAAGGTGGAGAATTTGCTTGGTGTTATCTGCATATTGTCCATTAGCGATCAACCCGGACTGGTCAGGGCCGACCAGTCCATCCATGTATGGGGCAAGTCTGGCAGCCTAGATCTCTGTGAAAAGTTTCATATCTATATTTAAGAATGATATGGGTCGGTAGAGCCCACATAATTACTTATACTTTCCTGGTTTCGCAATTACCATGATATAGGCCTCTAAAATTGATGGAGGGATAGTCCATGAGCTTGTGATTGCGCTAAAAACCTTCATAAGATGGGTGGCTAATAGGCTACAGTATTTTTTTTGTAGAAGACAGCTGAGAAGCCATCCGGGCCAAGAGGTTTTTTGGTATTAATCTAGAGATTGCGGATATGACTTCCTCAATTCTGAAAGGTGAATCGAGGTCCCCTGCTTGTTTTGCCATCAAGCTATACACCTCCGCTCCTTTCAGGTAGTCAGCACTTGGCTCGGAAGGGAGCCCTTGTGTCGCATATAGCTTCATATAGAATGATCCAAATCAAGCTGCCACTGCTTCAACTCCCCCATTACCTTTTCTGTCTCTGTAGTCAGGGCATCTACAGTGTTTGACTGCCATTGCCCTTTAAGTTTGTTAGCTAGTAGTCTCTCGCTCTTATTTCCTCCCATGTAGAATGCGTGTTTAAGAGGTAAAATCAAATGTTCCGCATAGTTGAGGGCAGCCAATTGTTTCCTAGCCATCTCTAGTTGTCTTCAGATCCTTAGGGCGCCTGTGCATTCATTGGTGGATACGCTCGTGTTCCCGGACCTGTTGCTGGAGTTTGCCCATTTGTCACGCCTGGCTTTGTTGTCCGCCGCTGATATGACCAGTAATATGCCTCTGACTACTGCCTTCAGGGCATCCCATAACTTTGGGGTGAGGTTTCAGGGATATTGTTCACTTCTAAGTAGTCCATAATGGTTTTCTCCATCTGTTGAATATTTTTGGGTTGATGTAGTAGTGTTTCCCTTAGTCTCCATGTGCTGCGTACTTGGCTATGAGGCATGAGAGTGTGAAGAAAAAGGGAGCGACCCCACTTGCAAAGAGACAGGGTTCCGCAAGTACAGAAACAGCTAGATTCTCTTGGAACTGTTGGAATTGCCTCTATTCAATTAATAGAAATAGTCATACACTCTAATGTGTTTGATGAATTAAATCATTCATACACCTCTCATATACCCAGACTATCACACGACTCAAATGGAACACTATTTATTGGAACCCCAAAATCAATTGCAATATACACGACTATAAAAATGCTTTAACTCAATGTTAAAAAATAACATATTTATTCAAATAATTTTACTACAATAACATGCAATTAAAAACATGACATTTGTACAATCATAATTTGCAAAACATAAAGATAAAAACAAACATAGAGAGACAGACAAGATGTGAACAATTTAAAGTATCATATTTAAGTTACTCCAAGAAGAATCCATATATTAATAGATATCAGCATAAAAAACTCATAGTGATTTTAGACATCAGGTGGTTCTGTGGATCTAACGTGTTACACAAAAGGGCATCAACGCGTTTCGGTGGTATGTACTTATGGATGTACCACCTTCATCAGAACTCTAACAATATTCATCTCTCAATTAGTCGATATGCAATTCATAAACCTAATTAAAAACATAAATACACAACTAATCACAATTTATTCATCAAGAATCACTTCTTTTCAACTTTTTTCTATCAAAGATTGAGACCTATTCTTAGTGTAAAGAAAATATTTTCTATTATTCAAATAGTGATCTAAGAAAAGGATCATAAAACAGAATTACCAATATCTAATAAAAACAGAGAAAAGGATCAATAGGATGAAAATATCAGCCAGGTCAATAACGTAATTTTCACTTATATACACACATTTTTTACCACCGTGTAGATGCAATTGTTAAGAGGGTTCTCAAACAACACACAAAGAGCACACCACTTTCACTTTCAAAACATAGCGCTTTAATGATTTTAATAAGCACTGGTATCATTGATGTTCTTTTTTAACATTGAGTTAAAACACATTTATTGTTGTGTATATTGCAATTGACTTTGGTGTTCCAATTTATAGTGTTCAATTTGAGTCGTGTGACAGTCTGGGTATATGAGAGGTGTATGACTGTTTCTATTCATTCAATAGAGGCAATTCTAACAGTTCTAAGAGAATCTAGCTGTTTCTGTATTTGAGTCAGGAGAGCAAGGTCTACCTGGACTGGTGAGTGATCGGACAGAGCCCGGGGTTCACTCTGTACTGCTCGCACTGCCACTTGTACCTCCCTAGAGCCCAGGAGATAATCTAGTCTTGCGTAGGAGCTATGTGCCTGGGAGTAAAAGGTGTAATATCTTGAGTCTGGGTGTCTCACCATAGATCTCTCGAGCCCAGTTCCTGTATCCGGTAGGTACACCTGGTGCTGATTAACCTTGTGGCCCCCTGTTGTTGGGCAGAGGGTTTACAAGTCATTGTGAAACACTATGTTTAAGTCACCCCCTAGGATCACCCACTTATCCTAGGTCACCCTTATTTCTCCTATCGCTTCTAGTAAGAACTGTTCCTGCTTCTCATTGGGGGTGTAGATAGATCCCAGGAGTATGGAGTGAGGGCCAAAGTGTACTCAATATGCCATAAAACGGACTCTAATCTCTGCCACCTTTATCCCTACCGTCCACTGGAAGGAGAGCGAAAACAGCCGAGCGACTCCCAATGGCTTATGTGTCATAGAGGAGAAAAACTGCTGTGGAAAGACTTGGGACTTGAGCCTGCTCCTGTCCCTGAGCAAGAGGTGTGTTTCTTGTAAAAGGCAGAAATCCACTCGCGACTGTTCAAGGTAGGACAGTATCGCCTTCCTCTTGACCGGGTTGTTCTAACCCTTGACTTTGAGGGTCAGTACCCTCAGGTTCCTTGTTGACGATATCATGTCGGGAGTCTCAAACGCCCCATGATCACGCCTATAGCCCCCCTACCAGCTATTCCCTCAGGACCCCCACATGACTTAAAATATTATTCTGGCTCCCTAACAGGCACCTGTGGAAAAATCCTGTAATAGTAACAACACAAAACCATAGTGAAGAGAAGACGAAGAGTAAGATATAAGAGGTAAGAAGCATTTATTGCAGTAATTACGAGCCACAACACATCCCCCTCTGTAAAATGAACAAAGATAAAATGTAATAAGATATTTAATACAAAAAGACACACCCTTTCCCTAAACAAACAAAATTATTATTATTTTTAAAACTGTAATAAATAAACAGATAAATGAAAGCAGAAAGTATCACTATTTACAAGGTTCTACTATGAAATCTTTCAACCAAGAAGGAGGTTTGCATTTGCGTTTTCCTGGAACATTATCATCCAAATGAGTTTGCGGTTCATCACTGATTTGAGTGTGTGAATGCATCTCAATTGGTTGAGAATTTACAAGATTTCCATGTGTAGTACTACTAGGGGTGGTATCAGCAAGTGCATTAGAAGGAATGACTTGAACATTGTTATTGTTACAATGTGACTCAGGATCTGTTATAGTTTTTTTAATCAAGTCATTGTCAAAGTTTGTTACAGCTTGCTGAACTAGGTCGTTGTTAGTGTTTCTTAAAGTTTATTGAGCTAAGTTAATGTCAGTGTGTGAAAGGAAATCAAAAACAAGATCAACATATTTGTGTGGTTGACTAAAGTCAAGGTCCCAGTTTCTATGGTGTTTATATAGAGCAACATGTTTGATGTTCCAAACTTTTCAAATTTTCTAGGTGAATAGCATTCATCAAAACTTCTCTATCTTTAGCAGGAGGAAAGAACTTACTTTCACCTTTAGGTGTGAAACCTGGTTTAAGTACACGTACCCTATCACCAACGTTAATGCTCACAGGTTTTGTGCAGTATTTTGAATGAAAGTAACACTTATTTTTAAGTTGTGTAGAAGAAATTCTCTTCCTAACTTCTTCCAAAGGACAAGGTTCTATTTCGGAACTGAATAACCAATGTGGATTGAATTTGGCTCTTGGTCTACATCCTCTCATTAAAATGAACGGTGAGATACCTGTGAGATCATTATCAGTGTTCCTGTAATCCCACACTGCCTTAGAAAGTTCAATTTCCCAATTTTTGTGGTGCACACATGCAGATAGTATGACACCTTTGATGACCCTGTTAAACCTCTCCTCCATTCTGTTTCCGCTTGGATTGTAAAGGGAGGTAGTTTTAAAGGTCACCCCAATTCTGTTACAATATTGTTTGAAAACGTGAGATTGGAACTGGACACCATTATCACTTAATAAAGATACAGAATTACCTTCTTGGCTAAAAATTTTATCCAGAAAAGATAAGACAGCAAAGGTGTCGACTTTTTGTAACAACTTTTGTAACAGGCCACCTAGAAAATAAATCAATAAGTACATTCATATAAAGGTGTGAAGACCCGATTGGTCCCATGATATCTAGAGCTACAGATTCCCATGGGCACTCAGGTTGTTTCTTCATGATCATGGGAGGTTTACATGTCTGTAAAGACTTGTCAGCTTTGGAACAATCCATGCATTCTTTTACAAGTTTCTCAATAGATGAATCAACCCCTGGCCACCAAAATAACTTCTTCACGCTTGATTTGGTGCGGCCAATACCAAAATGACCATCATGGCATAGTAAAAGAATTCTGTTACGTAAATTTGTAGGAGGAATTATTTTCTCCCCTCTCAGCAAAATAATATTGTCAACTGTGAGCTCAGATCTTACTTCCCAAAAAGGTCTAACATTAGCAGAGATATTCTTTTTACTTGGCCAGCCATTGTTAACAAATTCTATGATTTCTTGTAATAGTGCATCATTTCCATATTCAAATTCCCAAATTTCTTTTTTTAATGGAGGGCGTACCTGAGTCATGGACTAGAGCATTTTGAAAATCGTTCCATTTTTCGTCCTCACAAACTTCAAGTAAAGTGGGCATTTGTGACAAGAAATCAGCTATTATATAGACTTTACCAGATTTGTTAGTAATACAATAAATACATTCTTGCATGCGTACAGAAATGCGTGCGATTCTGGCAGAAGCAGATGGGGTACCTTCTGTGGTGATCAATTTCACTACAGGTTTGTGATCAGTTTGGATGGTAACAGGTCTACCCCAGATGAAAGTATGAAAGTGCCCGAGAGCCCATGCACTCGCCAAAGCTTCTCTCTCTATAATAGGGTATTTCTCTACAGTGGGAGAAATCTATGGTGTGTTGTAGACACTGGGTATCAACTTGAGACAGCATTACCCCATAACCATTATTACTTGCGCCTGTAGAAATGATACCATCAAGGGAGGGATCAAAACTATGAAGTTTAGTGATGGTAGAAATTGAATTTTTGATGCTTATAAAATCAATCTCACATTGAGGAGACCGCTCGAATTTACACCCTTGTTTCAGTAATTGGCGAATATGGTAACATTCTAAAAGTTCAGGCAGATCCTGAGGAGTAATCTCCACAGTGCCCTTTTCTGTCCCCACTCCTGTCGTCTAAGGCTATTGCAGATGGTTTCCAGTGTGCAATGTTATCAGTGCGACTCTTGTGTGTGGGGGTCCTCCAAATCCCGCTGACTGCTCTTGGGTCCGGGACCGGGCCTCACTAGAAAGCTAAGGGTGCATTGTGCACGATTTCGGCCCAGCCTGTCCCCCTGTTTTCTGCGGTCTACGCTGTAGTCTGGTTTCCAGGGCCGCACTGTACCCTCTGCTTCCTCTTTGGAGTCTTTCTGCAATCTAGGCACTATTGTATGGTCTCTGCTCCCCTGGTAGCCCTTTAAGGCCGAGCTTCTCCCCTGCACACTCTCCTTGGCATGGACAGTCTGTGCCCGGTCCCTGCCTTCCACCTCTCAGTCTTTATGGAGCACACAGTCCCAATGTCGATATTAGGCCTCACGTCTGGCCCAGAGATCTGTAGAGGTCCCCCCTCCACGAGATTTGCTAGGGGATCAGCAGTAAATCTTTGCATAGCACTCATGCCCTCTGCCTACCTTGACCCTCCCTGGTGCTAAGTCTCCTCGACACGCTTTTTGCTGGGTCTCGACTTTCGTCATCAATATTGCTTCCCCCGGAGATGCTGGGCTGCGAGGAGTTCCTCCAGTCGCTCCCCAGTGCCTCGCTCTCCGTAGCCTGGGTCTGTCCTTTTCAGCGAACCGCCGCTCCCCCCACCGATCGCCGCTGCATTACCTTCAGCGGGGGCTTTGTCTTATGCGTTTCGGCTGCTCTATGCTGGCAGCACCCTCTACCCATGCCTCAGGGCAGAGCGAGTCCGAGACCCAAGCCCCAGGCTGTGGCCGGCCTCGCTTATTCCAGTGGCCCCGGCAACCAGGAGCTTTCTCTGTTTTCCTAGGGGAGCTCAGGAGCTTGCCCTCACCTAGCTATATTTGCTGCTTTGCAGAGGCTTTGTATTTAAGGGGGTGGCAGGGAGTTTCCGGCGCGGCAGAGACAAAGCGACCGAGAGACGCGTCACACTCCATCACCCTTCTTGGCCACGCCTCCACTAGGAATTGAGTTTCTTTTGTGGTTTAAATTTTTTATTGACATTTTGAGAAAATTGCATCATAAGTACAATAAAGTTAATAATAACGTACAATTTTAATGATGTGAATAAATATACGGAATATATGGAAAATACAAGAGAATGCATATATTATAAATACTATGCACTAATAAATAACACTCACAACTATAAAGATAAAAAAGGTATACTATTGAAAAAATACGGTGTGAGAAACATTAAATAATGCATGCAACATATATAACATATAAAAGTCTTAAAGAATAAATCATAGGTTAACTCACTAGATATATTAATTAAACATTATATATAACTACAAATATAGAAAATAGTAACATAACAAATCTCCTCAGCTCCCGAAGAGTAATTCATTTGTAAAATCGAAAATTGTAAAATATATCAAGAAAGGAGTATTGAATAGAACATAGAAAATAGTTGATATAAGAACTAACAAAGCATATCAATAGAAGTTATATGAAGAGAAATTAGATGTCAATAAGATATAGTAAGAGTAAAAGAGAAGTAGAAAATTAGAAAAGATTGAATAATAAGATAATCTAATAATGCAATAATAATACAACAAGACTATAAGTTAATACAATAATAGGAAAGCATGAAAAAACAGAGGTGGAGGAATTGAGTTTCAAGGGGTAGCAAAGTGGAAATGTCATGGTCTACTCTTGGAGGTTGGAATGGTGTAGAAATAAAATTCAGGCAGGCATGTATCACTGGCACTAAATAGAATGTCCAAGCACTGTTCAAACATGTCTTTTGTATTACTGTTAAAGAAATAGGCTCAATACATTTGAAAGTTCATATAGCATTCAATAATCTTTTGAAACAGTTACTTTGGTTACTGTTTGACTTTGGTGTGTCTTTGATTTAAGCACGATTATCAGGGATTGTATTTAAAAGGGTCCATTTCCATTTGATAGCAAACACCAGTGTTTGCTTATGCTACATTTTTAGGTCTTGTTTGGCTATACAGGTGTGTGAACTGAAATGGGCTTCTTGACACACACTGGTCAGATGTGTCTGCACAGTCTGGCTTGCTTTCTTCTAAGGGAATAAACAACAGGCTCAGTGTGCAGTAGGTATGATTGGGCAGAGTGGCTGGGAAGTAGTTGTCGGGAGTGTGCCTGGATCAGAGTTTTTAGGCAACAACTAATAGAAAGAGAGGAAAGACTGTAGAAATGGTGTGGGCAAATGGAATTGCACATGTTCCACAACGTCTTTTTATAGTAAAGAAATTCAGTAGTGCAGGGTTCAAGTTCATTGTCTTGGTCAGCTTTCCTTGTCATATTAATTAATGATACAGGGCTATGCAGGGCTCAGGCTGAAGAGCCAAGTCAAGTGTTCAATGTAGGTGAAGAAATGTGTGAGGCAAATGGAGGGTGCAGGCACATTGGCGGTATGTGGTTACCGGTACCACATGAAGAAGCAGTTGTGCAGCGAATGCAGTGTAAAGGTACACTAGCCTCAAGCTTTAATTGGCATCATACAGAGAAAACAGATCACCGCAATCAATATCTCTTTATGTTCTTTCTTTTTGGCTACGGGGCAGCAAATAAACGTTCTGGCTTGACAAATAATTTGAGTAACTTTTTTTTCTTCTTGTTTTTCATGGAATATTTTCTTTTTTGTTTAAATGGTGTTTTCGCATTATGGATTTTTAAAAAGTGGAAATTCTCCAGATTCGAGATATAAGGATCTTTAGGAAGTAGGGGCTATGAGAATAAGTAGCTTTAGTGTGTATCTACCGCTTTGCCTACATCATGTTCATTCATGTTCATTCATCTTCCTTATGTTTAATTTTATGTCTTGTCATATGTATGTTTTGCACCTTCAATGATAAATTATTGTTGATCAGTTACTTTCTATACAAAAAAATTCAATTTTTAAACAAAAAGTATATACTCTTTATAAAATCAAACAAATATAATAAATTTTGAATAAAACAAAGTGGTTCATGATCATTTATATATAGTGGGTTCTAATATCACTATTTGTTTATATGTTATGTATACTAGTTATAGACCTTTCTCAAACTCGAGATATAAGGATGACAGTCTACATTTTTTATTTTTCTATGATTTGAGGGCTATACAATTTTTCTATTTGGTTTGTATAAAATGCCTTTTTGTCCGTTTGTTCCACAGCGTTGTATCGTGGCAGGTGTTGTGTTCTAATTCACTTGGTTCCCAAGATGTCTATTTCTCTTTAGTCTACAGCAACATTTACTTTGGCAGTGAGATGCACCCTACACACGCATTCATATAAGGGTGGGAGACCCAGCCCAATCTTCTAAGAAGGACATTTTTCAAATCATTTCTTTATGACTCAGGGCATCAATACCTGGCTGCAACAAAGTCACCCACTGTTGGACAGCATGGTGGGTACTCACTTCGGCAGAAGTCCTGTCCAGAAGTTCCTGCTGCAATCGACAATTCACCCCTTCTATAACTCTAGTTTACTCTGAATGTCTGGCGTGCTACCTCTGCATGGGAAACAACGTAATCCATACGTACCTCTTTGTGCTTTATGGCCTGGTTATGTTCCCCTTCCGGCAAGCAAACCGAATTGCACGATGCAGATGTTGCAAAGAAGTCCGTAAATATATTTCTTTAAATTATTAAAATAAGATACAACAGGCAATAAAAGAGCTGACAATCAGAAAAAAAGCGATTGCTAATTAAGTGGATCTCTTCATGCTTTGATATGTCGCCCCCACCTCACTCTATGCAGGTAACTTGGGGCCACTTTGTAAAACGGACGGGACTGGGATGATGGCGCTCTAATGAAGGAAAGACACACTGCGCAGCCATAATGATAAGAGCCGCTGTGCACAATGCACATCCGCACAGCGTGATGAGGGACACAGATGGAAGGCAGACTCCGCTCTCGGATGCCAGAGTCCTCCGTCTCGCGCGCTGAGTGACAGCTGGATTTGTCATTAGCCTGGGGGAGGCAGCGTGGCGGACACATACTTTGTGCGAGGAAGGAGCCGAACAAGGATGCCGGGGTCCTCAAAGAGCCGCACCTGTCTGCGCGCACCAAGGTTGTCGTGTTCATTACAGGCATATTAGCTGACGGGCTCAGGCAGCATTCCCGGAAATCTGACAGCCATTTCAATTTTGTCTCCTACGACCAATTTTCTAACTGAGATATCATGAAAATAATGAAAAATGAGGCGCCTTCACGTTCAGCCTCAAGGGCCCTGAAAGGACACCGCGTTCAGGGACATCGGAGAGGAGGCATCTTGCAGGCTGAAGAAAGAGCTCGTCTGGCTGAAGTGGCAACATATTCCAATCCCAGCAATGATGTTTATTACCCTTTCATTCACTTATGTATATCTTCGCAAATTTTATAAAGTGCCGTGTATCACCTTGCACTGACTGACTGTATAGAAAGAGCTGTGGCATTGCAAAGTTTAAGGGGCAGATTTATGAGGCCCTTGCACCTCTTTGCGCCGCAATTGCGTCACTTTATTTGACGCAACGGAAGCGCAAACAATGCGCCCTATTTACAACGTGACGCATCTAGGAGATGCGTCACGTTGTAAAGCCCTGCGCCATAAGGAGGCGTTCCTGCGCGGGGGGGGGGGCGTTCCTGCACAGGAACGCCTCCTAAAAGTGGCTAAGTGAAATCTATAAGATTTCACTCAGTCACTTTTAAGCCAATGCTGCGTCAAAACCCTGTGCCTGCTTGAAGCAGGCATAGGTCTTGACACAGCATTGTCAACATGGGGCATCCCCAAACCTTGATGGAGCTGCGTCGCGCTTGCGACGCAACTCCAGCAATGCGCCACCCTTACGGCACAGATGCGTCACGCATCTGTGCCGTTTTTGCCACATGGTGCGCCGCATTGTAAATGCGGCGCACCGTGGGTGCCGGAGCTGTGGCGCACTGTGGCGCACATTAACTGGCGCATCCCTGGGGATGCGCCAGTTAACATAAATCTGCCCCTAAAGACGCAGAAGTGGACAAGGACAGCTAAAGTCGCGGGGGCATATTTACAAGCCCCTTGCACTACTTTTGCGTGACTGTTAACATGGGAAAAGTGACGCAAAAGTGGCGCAAGGGTCTTGTAAATATGCCCCGCAGTGTGTGGGGCCCATACCTGAAATCTTCCTTCGCTGCCTCTGTAGTCATCATCCTTCAAGACGGTTCCATGATGAAATATCGTTAACATAAATATCGTCTATAATAAATATCGTCACTAAAACATCGCTTACAGAAATATCGTCATCCTATACATAACATAGATTTCACACAAATATCGATATTTTTTTATCGACAACCCTAATATCGTTAACATTAATATCGACTACTTAAATATCGACTACTACATTATCGACTGTATTTTAAATAACACTACCTTTGACATATATATCGACTACACTAACATCGACGACCTATGTACTCTAAATATATACAAAAAATATCGTCTTTTTATAAACAACTCGAAATGCACTATTCTTTGATTTAACTTAAATTTTTTTGCTATTTTATTTACATCACTAAAACATTTAATATATACTTTTACAAACAAATAGTGAAGCAACATCGTCTCACAAAAATAACGGTTTTCCCACGCCAAATAACGTTCTCAACCAATGATTTTGAATTTCCACTAATTGAACCAATCCAAAACTACCATTAATTAACTCACTCATATAAATACAATTACACACCTAACGTAATTTACCATTTTTGGCCCAAACTTGGAGAAAAACGGTTACCTTGCTGAGAGAAGAGAATACAAACGAACGACTACAACTACAATACATCACACTACACTTCAAGTAAGTTAAATACCAATTTTCTTTCGAAGTTACTATAAGTCCATAAACTCCCGATTTTTAAAACTGTTGTTCTTTAGAGTAACAACTAAACATGTTGAACTTATCAACAACGACAATACAGTTAGATGTAAGCACTTTTATTAACTACCTTATCCATGTCTACTTAGATAGCTGATAAAAAATTTTTAAACTGGCTAAGTAAATGTAAAATTTTAAATACATGTATCTAACTACTATCATCCAAATACTACAAGTAACACAATGATAATTTTTTCCACAGACTCTACAAAATTATTTGCCTATCTACAACTACACTACCAACATATTCTACTACATTAAGTAAGTATAATCACTGTATGTGTAAAAATGCAAAAATTAAAATGAAAAACTTATTACACTAAAGTATTTCTTTCTATTATTCTTTAACACTACTACAGAACTTAAAGAGGATACAAATCTGAAAAAGAAGTAAGAATAAAAGGTTTACCAGTGAAGCCACATAGTAAGTATACATTAGCACTGTAGCCTAGTATTAGACACATCTCTATAAATTGTGTTCAATATTCTTAAAAACACATATATATATTTCCACAGATCTACCTTAGACATGGCAACTGGAGCTACTTTCATTACTTCGCAAAAAGGAAAACTAATGCTGAGCTACATGGGTTACACCTACACCCAAGAAAGAGTGAAAGCAAATAAGACCCATTGGAAATGTAGTAAATATTACTCTAATGCATGCTATGGTAGAGCAACAACTGTTGATAACAATGTGTTAAATGTACGTGAGCATAACCACCCACCAAATGTAACTGAAGTGGAAGTGAGAGAAGCACTAGAAACATTGAAAGATGCTAGTACAGGATCACAAGAAACAAGCACTAGCATTTTAAAAAATGTATTAAGCAAAGTTCCTGAACATGTGACAGGACAGCTACCTTCTATTCCCAACTTAAAGAGATTAATTGCAAAAACTAAACGTGCTTCTGATCCAACTCCACCAACACCAGAAAGTTTTCAGGATATAAAAATATATCCTGAATATACCATTACACATAATGAGGATAAATTCTTAATGTATGACAACAACAGCCAGGACAAAAGAATTTTACTTTTTGCTACAAATAATAATTTGCTAAAGCTTAAATCATGTGAAACATGGATGATGGATGGGACTTTTAAAGTTTGTCCCAAACCTTTCTATCAACTTTACACCATTCATGGGGAATACCAAGATACAAATATCCCTCTTATTTATACTCTGCTGCCAAACAAAACTAATACTACCTACGTTGACATTTTAACAACGATCAAAGAATTAACAGATAATTACTATCCTCAAAGAATTATCATTGACTTTGAAATTGCCATGATTCAAGCAATCCTAAAAATATATCCCCATACCTCCATACAAGGTTGTTATTATCACTACAACCAAAGCATATGGAGGCACTTACAAAAATCAACTTTAAGCATAGAATATTCTACAAACAGTAACTTTGCTTATCAAATAAAAAAGTTGATTGCATTAGCATATGTACCAACAACAGAAGTAGCTAACTACTACAATTTATTAATTGACAGCCCTTTCTACCGCACCAATGAAAAAATACTAACTCCCTTCTTAGACTACTTTGAAGATACCTGGGTTGGAAGATTACATCGTTCAGGCCACCGTAGACAACCTAAATTTCAAATACCATGGTGGAATGTATATGCTAGTACAATAGCACAGAAAGCTAAAACTAATAACGCAGTTGAAGGATGGCATAATGCCTTCCAAGCCACTTTAGGGAGAAGTCAACCAACACTTCACAAACTGATCCAAAGCATAAAAAAAGAGCAAAGCTACCAAGAACTCAGAATAGAACAATCGCTTTCTAAAATTGGCCCTAAACTAAGTAAACAAACATTAAACATGTACGAATATCTGCAGCAAAAAACTAGAATGTACCCAAGTATAGAAGGTCTAGCATACTTAGATCTAATAGCAAAATCAATCCTTTAAATATAAAATTCCAAAAAGTGAGCAAAGCATTATAAAAGATACTATGTAGTAAAATTTATTAATATTATATCATGTAAAATTATCAATAATATATTTTTACAAGACATAATAATATTACATTTTACTAAATAGTACACTATACCACAATGCAACCCAAAAGTAAATATCACTTTTACTTACGGTTCTGCTGCTGTAGAATATGTTCCATGGTGATAATTTCCACAGAAATGTTACCAACAGCTATCCATATCCAATGTGTAAAAATCCCAACAAAATGTAAAAATACAACTGTTTGATAATAGTCCCGTAGCAATCCTCTCGAAATAGAAACCATGAAAAAAACGATAAATCCTCACGAGTAAAAAAAGTTGAGACCCCGAAAAAAGCAGAACAATGTAAAAGTATGTACCTGCTTAAAAAAAACACGTCACAATCCATCTGCTCACCAAAAGGAAAACCTGTAAAATATCGAAATAAAAAATAACCTCAAAACATAGGAAATACGCATAGCCTACACATAGTATAGAAAAGATAAAAACAATCTAAATTCATCCCTTAATCGACAGTAAACGTTACTTTTGTTCGAACTACCTCACAAAGTACGTTCTCCATAACGTCGCTAAATAACACGTAATTCGCACATATTATGTAAAGTACTACACATATCTACACATACACACTACAACTATCACTAAACTTTACTTAAATATCTTTAAAAGTAATGAGAAACAAACTTACCTTCACCAACAAGAAACAGCTCCCAACCGCGAGCTTCCGTTTTCTAAAATGACCCAAACAACGATGTTGATAGAAAAAAAAGTGAAGTTCCTAAACTAAGATGGCTGCATAATAAAAACTAAAATAGGACAAAATAGGCTTTCAATAAAAAATACATTGTATAAAATACCACAATATACCCAATATGTATTAATAAATGTATTTTTATTGTTAAAAAACATATGAATATTGTAATAAATACATTAATATGTTTAAAATAATTATGTATTATTTGTTTATTATTAGAAAAGTGAATGTCATTTATAATATTTTTCTCAAATGTTACAAAATGTAAATGTATGTTATGTACATATCATGTTAAAAATAATCACATAATAAATATGTAATATATTAAATTTTAATAAAAATATTAAAATTTAATATAACAATTTATATATGATAAAAACATTATTTATGTCTAAAAATGCTATATAATTTGTTACCAAAAATAATGTGAAATTAAAAAAAAAATTTGTACAATCTTTGTAGTACCAAATCAAAATGTCAATAAAATATTTTGTTAAAAATATTGTTTCTTAATTTACACTTGTCATATGAAAATAAAAATTGTATACAAATGTATTTAATGTATATTTATGAAAAGAATAGACTATAATAATTTACTATTCTAAGTCCAAACATAACTTAACTCAGGGAATGTGCTGGATAATAATCCTAAAAAATTTACTATTCTAACTCCAATCTAACATAAATCAGGGAAAGTGCTGGATAGTAAACCATAATAAATTACTATTCTAACTCCAGTCCAACATAAGTCAGGGAAAGTGCTGGATAGTAAACCATAATAAATGACTATTCTAACTCCAGTCCAACATAAGTCAGGGAAAGTGCAGGATAGTAAACCATAATAAATTACTATTCTAACTCCAGTCCAACATAAGTCAGGGAAAGTGCTGGATAGTAAACCATAATAAATTACTATTCTAACTCCAGTCCAACATAAGTCAGGGAAAGTGCTGGATAGTAAACCATAATAAATGACTATTCTAACTCCAGTCCAACATAAGTCAGGGAAAGTGCTGGATAGTAAACCATAATAAATGACTATTCTAACTCCAGTCCAACATAAGTCAGGGAAAGTGCAGGATAATAAACCATAATAAATTACTATTCTAACTCCAGTCCAACATAAGTCAGGGAAAGTGCTGGATAGTAAACCATAATAAATTACTATTCTAACTCCAGTCCAACATAAGTCAGGGAAAGTGCTGGATAGTAAACCATAATAAATTACTATTCTAACTCCAGTCCAACATAAGTCAGGGAAAGTGCTGGATAGTAAACCATAATAAATGACTATTCTAACTCCAGTCCAACATAAGTCAGGGAAAGTGCTGGATAGTAAACCATAATAAATGACTATTCTAACTCCAGTCCAACATAAGTCAGGGAAAGTGCAGGATAATAAACCATAATAAATTACTATTCTAACTCCAGTCCAACATAAGTCAGGGAAAGTGCTGGATAGTAAACCATAATAAATTACTATTCTAACTCCAGTCCAACATAAGTCAGGGAAAGTGCTGGATAGTAAACCATAATAAATTACTATTCTAACTCCAGTCCAACATAAGTCAGGGAAAGTGCTGGATAGTAAACCATAATAAATTACTATTCTAACTCCAGTCCAACATAAGTCAGGGAAAGTGCTGGATAGTAAACCATAATAAATGACTATTCTAACTCCAGTCCAACATAAGTCAGGGAAAGTGCTGGATAGTAAACCATAATAAATTACTATTCTAACTCCAGTCCAACATAAGTCAGGGAAAGTGCTGGATAGTAAACCATAATAAATTACTATTCTAACTCCAGTCCAACATAAGTCAGGGAAAGTGCTGGATAGTAAACCATAATAAATTACTATTCTAACTCCAGTCCAACATAAGTCAGGGAAAGTGCTGGATAGTAAACCATAATAAATTACTATTCTAACTCCAGTCCAACATAAGTCAGGGAAACTGCAGGATAGTAAACCATAATAAATTACTATTCTAACTCCAGTCCAACATAAGTCAGGGAAAGTGCTGGATAGTAAAGCATAATAAATAACTATTCTAACTCCAATCCAAAAAATTATTGATAATATTTTCATTAAGGATTATAAATAAAATTTCGTGACAATTTCAAATTTGAAATTTTAAATTTCGAATTCTGATTATTTTTCATATTTCGCATTTTTTTTTTATTTTATTTTTTTTTATGTTTAAATTACTACCCACCCTTATCCCCTAAAATACCAATTACCCGCTCCAAAAATGTTATTATAATAATTTCTTTAAGGATTACAAATAAATTTTCGTGACAATTTTATTTTTGAAATTTAAAATTTCGAATTCTGATTATTTTTCTAATTTCGCAATTTTTTATTTTGTTATTTTTTTTAATTTTTAAATTACTACCCACCCTTATCCCCTATTATACCAATTACCCGCCACTAAAAATTAAATATGACTTTTTCATTAATCATTAAAATTAAATTTTCGTGTAAATATCTATTTACTATTTTTAAATTTCGCATTCTGATTAAATTTCTAAATTGTTTTTTTATTTACATTTTTTATATTAAATTTTAAATTACTACCCACCCTTATCCCCTATAATACCAATAACCCGCTACTAGAATATTAACAAATCTTTTGTAAAATATTATTTTTTTAACCTTAGTTTTACTAATATTATTTTTTCTAATTTTATACACAACATTATAATAAATTTTTTTTTTTTCTAACACATTATATTTTTTTGACGATATTATATACAACGACTTTTTAGTCAACGATATTCTATTCATCGATATTTTTGTTTGACAATATTTATGTCATTCTAAATAAACGATATTTTTTACAACGATATTTACTTAAGCGATATTTTTGATTTTCGATATTCTTACTACGATATTAATGCTAGTCGATATTTTCCCGTCGATATTCCATCTTAATACCTTCAAGACATGGGCAGCATGAACAGTCTTCAGGAGATTCCTGAAGAGGTGGTGCCCAGACTGTGCCATCACACTGGAGTTCAGAGTGTTATATGGTCTGAAGCCCTGGAGACCCAGAGATTTGCATCCATATTTCGGCACTTCGACACTGTTGATGAATAAGGTGTTGATCAGGGGAATGAAGGTTCTCAGCAGTATATGGTGGAGCGCAGATTTGAGGTATCTGGGATCCTCGTTCCAGTAGGCTTCCTGGATGGTGCAAAGGATTTACGAGGTGACCTTTGACTCCACTGGAAGCCAGCGTAGACTTGAGAGTGCTTTTGTGTAGTTATGTTTCCTGGGGCTATTTATAGATGGTGCCATTGGGGCGCAACAGAAGTTTGCACCCACTTTTGTACACCCCCAGGGCTCCTTGGTGTTATAGTAGGGAATGCGGATGCTTTTTCGTCCACTTCTATAATACCAATAGCACTGACGCACTTAAAGTGGCAGCGCTATCTACTGAGGGCGTTCCTTCTTTTGCATATGGCATGCCCTTTGCAAATGAGGGAATTCCTTTGACTCTGCGCCCGCGCCATATTATAGACATGATTCAGAAAAGGGGGTGGTGATGAACAGAGCGTCTGAATTAGGCAGACCACTCTTACCCAGTCCAAAGATCAGGGCTTGATCCATCACCATTTTTTAGCTCACTGCACCATCCCAGTTCAGAACCTGGCTACATGCAAATTAGTCTGTTCCTGTCCCAGTGCATGATGGGAACAGGGCAAACCAAACTACCAAGCCAATTCTTATACTGGGAAGGAAACAAGCTTCCGGGGACCGGTTTCTGGCATTTCAGCCGTCGTCGGCCCGGCTTGCTTGAATCCTGATGGTGCAATGAGCAAGGGACTCACATCTGAGTATACCCTTCCACGCTTATGGTGGACAAAATGATTCAGAAAAGGGGGTGGTGATGAACAGAGCGTCTGAATTAAGCAGACCACTCTTACCCAGTCTAAAGATCAGAGCTTGATCCATCACCGTTTTTTAGCTCACTGCACCATCCTAGCTCAGAACCTGGCTACATGCAAATTAGTCTGTTCCTGTCCCAGTGCATGATGGGAACAGGGCAAACCAAACTACCAAGCCAATTCTTATACTAGGAAGGAAACAAGCTTCCGGGGACCGGTTTCTGGCATGTCAGCCGTCGTCGGCCCGGCTTGCTTGAATCCTGATGGTGCAATGAGCAAGCTAAATAACGGTGAGGGATCAAGCCCGGATCTTTGGACTGGGTAAGAGTGGTCTGCTTAATTCAGACACTCTGTTCATCACCACCCCCTTTTCTGAATCAATTTTGGCCACTATAGGTGTGGCAGGGTATACTCAGACATGAGTCCCTTGCTCACTGCACCATCAGGATTCAAGCAAGCCGGGCCGACGACGGCTGAAATGCCAGAAACCGGTCCCCGGAAGCTTGTCTCTTTTCTGGTGAAGAATTGGCTTGGTAGTTTAGTCTGCCCTGTTCCCATGATGCACTGGGCCAGGCACAGACTGATTTGCATATAGCCAGGTTCTGAGCTGGGATGGTGCAGTGAGCTAAATAACGGTGATGGATCAAGCCCGGATCTTTGGACTGGGTAAGAGTGGTCTGCTTAATTCAGACACTCTGTTCATCACCACCCCCTTTTCTGAATCGATTTTGGCCACTATAGGTGTGGCAGGGTATATTCAGACATGAGTCCCTTGCTCACTGCACCATCAGGATTCAAGCAAGCCGGGCCGACGACGGCCGAAATGCCAGAAACCGGTCCCCAGAAGCTTGTCTCCTTTCTGGTGAAGAATTGGCTTGGTAGTTTAGTCTGCCCTGTTCCCATGATGCACTGGGCCAGGGACAGACTGATTTGCATATAGCCAAGTTCTGAGCTGGGATGGTGCAGTGAGCTAAATAACGGTGATGGATCAAGCCCGGATCTTTGGACTGGGTTGGAGTGGTCTGCTTAATTTAGACACTCTGTTCATCACCACCCCCTTTTCTGAATCGATTTTGGCCACTATAGGTGTAGCAGGGTATACTCAGACATGAGTCCCTTGCTCACTGCACCATCAGGATTCAAGCAAGCCGGGCCGACGACTGCTGAAATGCCAGAAACCGGTCCCCGGAAGCTTGTCTCCTTTCTGGTGAAGAATTAGCTTGGTAGTTTAGTCTGCCCTGTTCCCATGATGCACTGGGCCAGGGACAGACTGATTTGCATATAGCCAGGTTCTGAGCTGGGATGGTGCAGTGAGCTAAATAACGGTGATGGATCAAGCCCGTATCTTTGGACTGGGTAAGAGTGGTCTGCTTAATTCAGACACTCTGTTCATCACCACCCCCTTTTCTGAATCGATTTTGGCCACTATAGGTGTGGCAGGGTATACTCAGACATGAGTCCCTTGCTCACTGCACCATCAGGATTCAAGCAAGCCGGGCCGACGAGGGCTGAAATGCCAGAAACCGGTCCCCGGAAGCTTGTCTCCTTTCTGGTGAAGAATTGGCTTGGTAGTTTAGTCTGCCCTGTTCCCATGATGCACTGGGCCAGGGACAGACTGATTTGCATATAGCCAGGTTCTGAGCTGGGATGGTGCAGTGAGCTAAATAACGGTGATGGATCAAGCCCGGATCTTTGGACTGGGTAAGAGTGGTCTGCTTAATTCAGACACTCTGTTCATCACCACCCCCTTTTCCGAATCGATTTTGGCCACTATAGGTGTGGCAGGGTATACTCAGACATGAGTCCCTTGCTCACTGCACCATCAGGATTCAAGCAAGCCGGGCCGACGACGGCTGAAATGCCAGAAACCGGTCCCCGGAAGCTTGTCTCCTTTCTGGTGAAGAATTGGCTTGGTAGTTTAGTCTGCCCTGTTCCCATGATGCACTGGGCCAGGGACAGACTGATTTGCATATAGCCAGGTTCTGAGCTGGGATGGTGCTGTGAGCTAAATAACGGTGATGGATCAAGCCCGGATCTTTGGACTGGGTAAGAGTGGTCTGCCTAATTCAGACACTCTGTTCATCAACACCCCCTTTTCTGAATCGATTTTGGCCACTATAGGTGTGGCAGGGTATACTCAGACATGAGTCCCTTGCTCACTGCACCATCAGGATTCAAGCAAGCCGGGCCGACGACGGCTGAAATGCCAGAAACTGGTCCCCGGAAGCTTGTCTCCTTTCTGGTGAAGAATTGGCTTGGTAGTTTAGTCTGCCCTGTTCCCATGATGCACTGGGCCAGGGACAGACTGATTTGCATATAGCCAGGTTCTGAGCTGAGATGGTGCAGTGAGCTAAATAACGGTGATGGATCAAGCCCGGATCTTTGGACTGGGTAAGAGTGGTCTGCTTAATTCAGACACTCTGTTCATCACCACCCCCTTTTCTGAATCGATTTTGGCCACTATAGGTGTGGCAGGGTATACTCAGACATGAGTCCCTTGCTCACTGCACCATCAGGATTCAAGCAAGCCGGGCCGACGACGGCTGAAATGCCAGAAACCGGTCCCCGGAAGCTTGTCTCCTTTCTGGTGAAGAATTGGCTTGTTAGTTTAGTCTGCCCTGTTCCCATGATGCACTGGGCTAGGGACAGACTGATTTGCATATAGCCAGGTTCTGAGCTGGGATGGTGCAGTGAGCTAAATAACGGTGATGGATCAAGCCCGGATCTTTGGACTGGGTAAGAGTGGTCTGCTTAATTCAGACACTCTGTTCATCACCACCCCCTTTTCTGAATCGATTTTGGCCACTATAGGTGTGGCAGGGTATACTCAGACATGAGTCCCTTGCTCACTGCACCATCAGGATTCAAGCAAGCCGGGCCGACGACGGCTGAAATGCCAGAAACCGGTCCCCGGAAGCTTGTCTCCTTTCTGGTGAAGAATTGGCTTGGTAGTTTAGTCTGTCCTGTTCCCATGATGCACTGGGCCAGGGACAGACTGATTTGCATATAGCCAGGTTCTGAGCTGGGATGGTGCAGTGAGCTAAATAAAGTGATGGATCAAGCCCGGATCTTTGGACTGGGTAAGAGTGGTCTGCTTAATTCAGACACTCTGTTCATCACCACCCCCTTTTCTGAATCGATTTTGGCCACTATAGGTGTGGCAGGGTATACTCAGACATGAGTCCCTTGCTCACTGCACCATCAGGATTCAAGCAAGCCAGGCCGACGACGGCTGAAATGCCAGAAACCGGTCCCCAGAAGCTTGTCTCCTTCCTGGTGAAGAATTGGCTTGGTAGTTTAGTCTGCCCTGTTCCCATGATGCACTGGGCCAGGGACAGACTGATTTGCATATAGCTAGGTTCTGAGCTGGGATGGTGCAGTGAGCTAAATAAAGGTGATGGATCAAGCCCGGATCTTTGGACTGGGTTGGAGTGGTCTACCTAATTCAGACACTCTGTTCATCACCACCCCCTTTTCTGAATCGATTTTGGCCACTATAGGTGTGGCAGGGTATACTCAGACATGAGTCCCTTGCTCACTGCACCATCAGGATTCAAGCAAGCCGGGCCGACGATGGCTGAAATGCCAGAAACCGGTCCCCGGAAGCTTGTCTCCTTTCTGGTGAAGAATTGGCTTGGTAGTTTAGTCTGCCCTGTTCCCATGATGCACTGGGCTAGGACAGACTGATTTGCGTATAGCCAGATTCTGAGCTGGGATGGTGCAGTGAGCTAAATAACGGTGATGGATCAAGCCCGGATCTTTGGACTGGGTAAGAGTGGTCTGCTTAATTCAGACACTCGGTTCATCACCACCCCCTTTTCTGAATAGATTTTGCCCACTATAGGTGTGGCAGGGTATACTCAGACATGAGTCCCTTGCTCACTGCACCATCAGGATTCAAGCAAGCCGGGCCGACGACGGCTGAAATGCCAGAAACCGGTCCCCGGAAGCTTGTCTCCTTTCTGGTGAAGAATTGGCTTGGTAGTTTAGTCTGTCCTGTTCCCATGATGCACTGGGCCAGGGACAGACTGATTTGCATATAGCCAGGTTCTGAGCTGGGATGGTGCAGTGAGCTAAATAACGGTGATGGATCAAGCCCGGATCTTTGGACTGGGTAAGACTGGTCTGCTTAATTCAGACACTCTGTTCATCACCACCCCCTTTTCTGAATCGATTTTGGCCACTATAGGTGTGGCAGGGTATACTCAGACATGAGTCCCTTGCTCACTGCACCATCAGGATTCAAGCAAGCCGGGCCGACGACGGCTGAAATGCCAGAAACCGGTCCCCGGAAGCTTGTCTCCTTTCTGGTGAAGAATTGGCTTGGTAGTTTAGTCTGCCCTGTTCCCATGATGCACTGGGCCAGGGACAGACTGATTTGCATATAGCCAGGTTCTGAGCTGGGATGGTGCAGTTAGCTAAATAACGGTGATGGGATCAAGCCCGGATCTTTGGACTGGGTAAGAGTGGTCTGCTTAATTCAGACACTCTGTTCATCACCACCCCCTTTTCTGAATCGATTTTGGCCACTATAGGTGTGGCAGGGTATACTCAGACATGAGTCCCTTGCTCACTGCACCATCAGGATTCAAGCAAGCCGGGCCGACGACGGCTGAAATGCCAGAAACCGGTCCCCAGAAGCTTGTCTCCTTTCTGGTGAAGAATTGGCTTGGTAGTTTAGTCTGGCCTGTTCCCATGATGCACTGGGCCAGGGACAGACTGATTTGCTTATAGCCAGGTTCTGAGCTGGGATGGTGCACTGAGCTAAATAACGGTGATGGATCAAGCCCGGATCTTTGGACTGGGTAAAATTGGTCTGCTTAATTCAGACACTCTGTTCATCACCACCCCTTTTCTGAATCGATATTATAGACGTGGGCGCATAGTCAAAGTAGTCTTCAGGAGGCGCACCAACACCGCACCATTCAAAAGGTGGCACACTAACCATGCGCATCCTGACAGCAGCCCTCTTCAGGGGGTAAAGGAGGTCCCATGGACACCCCAGACATCCCCTTGCAGGCGGGTACAGTTACTGACTGCACCCGCCTGCAAGGGAATCTCTAAACCCCTTTGAAAGTGTAGGCGGTGCTGCCTGCACTGTGGAAACACGGAGGGGCTGCTCTGTGTTTTCACATGAATGTGTTGCCCCCAGGGCAGCACGAGTTCGCGGATGTCCTGGGGGCAGCGCAGACACCATAATGGGGTGCATTATCACTGTTTGCGCCTGGCACACGTTTTGAAAGGTGCGCCACGCACAAAAAGTGATAATCTGTACTACGGCCCCAGGTATTCAGGCGCATTTTGGTCGAGTAACTGTAACCGTTGCAATCTGCCTGGCTATTTCTTTTAGTCCCCTTTATATCACATACTGTACCATCCTAGGGCCCGTTATGGCCCTTAGAAGTTCAATCTAATGGTGGGGACGTAGCTATGGGGTGGGGGTGGGGGGAATGTCTGGGGCATGACACCCCCTAAATATATGCATTCTTGGTTTGAGAGTTGGGTCTGAGGGCCCTGAGTCGGGTCTGCCATGTCTTTATTTGCTATTCTTATTGTCCTCATTTAAGTAAAAAGTTTTAACTTGTTAACTTTTTTCCTTCGCATATGTGAATGTATGTGTATATATGTGTATATATATATACACATAAGAGATGCCTGTTGAAAGAGGACCACACCCAGGTGAGTATCTGTATCGCTTTAATTAGTTGATGCGGAGGTAGAACACAGCAACTTGATGCACCACAGTAAAATTAACAGTCCATCCCGACGCGTTTCGTGCCTCGTAGTCACTTCATCTTGGGGCTGTGGGCTGATGGCAGTGGTGCACGCAGCACTTTTCAACACCCATTTTGATGCCCAGATGGGCGTGTCCACCCGCGTGGCCTGATGGTACATGTAGTGTTGCATTCTTTCTCATGTGAGCAGTTGCTGTTCACCAACGGCATATTTCTCATTAAATCCCCAGTTTGTATGCGGTAACAGTTCTGGTGCTGGAATGCCGCTTAATCCCATCAACTGCGCTCTCCTGTTCCGATGCTGAAACGTCGAGTGACGCTTCTGCAGTACTGCGCAACGGGCAGTGGGGTCCTCTTGTGACTAAGGCAGGGCCACAACAAATCCAACAAAGAGATGCCTGTTGAAAGAGGACCACACCCAGGTGAGTATCTGTATCGCTTTCATTAGTTGATGCGGAGGCAGAACACAGCAACTTGATGAACCACAGTAAAATTAACAGTCCATCCCAACGCGTTTCGTGCCTCGTAGGCACTTCATCTTGGTGCTGTGGGCTGATGGCAGTGGTGTACGCAGCACTTTTCAACACCCATTTTGACGCCCAGATGGGCGTGTCCACCCGCGTGGCCTGATGGTACATGTAGTGTTGCATTCTTTCTCATGTGAGCAGTTGCTGTTCACCAATGGCATATTTCTCATTAAATCCCCAGTGGGTATGCGGTAACAGTTCAGGTGCTGGAATGCCGCTTAATCCCATCAACTGCGCTCTCTTGTTCCGATGCTGAAACGTTGAGTGGTGCTTCTGCAGGACTGCGCAACGCGCAGTGGGGTCATCTCGTGACTCAGGCGGGGCCTACCCGTAATGGCGAAACACGTCGTTTTTCTACTTGCCTAATAAACTTCTTGCAAGAAACCCTGGTTGTCCGAGCCTCTTCCTTATCAGGAGGTTTGTTTGGAGAGAATATATATATATATATATATATATATATATATATATATATATATATATATATTTATTTTCGTGTGCTGCTTCTTCCGCCCCACTTGGCCTGTGGTAAATGGAGCGTATTCCGGCGAAGCTCACCAGAAAATCTTTTTTTTTGTCGTGATTACTTGGATATTGACAAAAAAAAAAAATATATATATATATATATATATATATATATGTGGCGTACTCTCAAAAATTTACTGTGGCAAATACTACGTATCAAGTGTCTAGGATATGCGCAACTCGTGCAGAGGACTGAATTACCAGCTGTGATTTTACGGCGTAGTTTGGTATGAATCTCTCCCCCACTTAGATAAACCTGCACATCTAGGAACTCAACGCTTTGGTCACTAATTTGTACTGTGAAATTCAAATTTAACTCATTGTTGTTGATAGAAGAAACAAATACTTCTGCCTCCTCTTTAGTGCCCTTCGATATTACAAAAATATAATCGATGTATCTCCACCAATATTTGACATGGGTAGCCCAAGTTGTTTCATGCAATGCCCTGAGGACATATTCCTCCCACTAGCCCACATGAAGACAACTGTAACGGGGGGAGAAGCATGTTATGTTATGTTATGTTATGTTATGTTATGTTATGTTATGTTATGTTAGTTTATAAGAGACTTATAACGCGCACAACTACTCTGGAGTATCCGGGCGCGATACTGACTCAGACGTGTGAAAGGGAAGCTTAAGTGAAAACTTGTTTAAAAAGATGGGTTTTCAGAAGTTTCTTAAAAATACTGAGATCTTGCGTGTGGCATGGGACAGTTGGGAGACTGTTCCAAAGCACTGCTACCTTGACCAAGAGTGACTGACCCCCAAGCCTGGAGCGTCGAAAGTGGGGAGTAACCATCAGATGGTGTGAGGTAGAATGCAAAGAGCGATGGGGAGTATAGAAGGACACTTGTTTCCTAATGTAGGAGGGTCCTGAGTCATGCAAGGCTCTGTGTGCTAAGGTAAGTGCCTTGAACTGCACCCTCTGGGCCACAGGTAGCCAGTGGAGGTCACGAAGGCATGCCCTAATGCTGTTTCTCTTAGAGATGTTAAATAAGAGTCTGGCCACCGCATTTTGAATTATTTGGAGTCTATTTATTATGTAGCCAGGGATGCTCAGAAAAAGCACATTAGCGTAATCTAAGCAAGACAGGACAAGTGCCCGGGCCACCATTTCCATAGCTGGCTGAGGGAGGAGAGGGAAAAAACGCCTAAGTGGCTTAAGTGTGCCAAAGCAGACACCTGTGAGTCGCAAGATGTGATCAGAGAATAGGAGATCTTCCCCGAACCAGACCCCTACATTTTTAACCGGGCCTCCCTCCGACAGTGGCTGGGGAAAATCAGCAGGCCACAGGGTCTCCACAAAGTTAGGTGGAAATTGGCCGTAAAGGAGGACTTCTGATTTACCCTCATTGCATTTTAACTTGGACTGTGCAAGCCATGTAAACACGGCGGAGAGACAGTTCTGTGCAATGTCTGTGCCTAGGAAGGGGCTGTTCCAGGTAAACAAAAGCTAGGTGTCGTCAGCATAGGCCATAATTTTGGCCCCCAGCTCTTCAGCCAGTGTGATCAGAGTAGTCAAATAGATGTTGAAAAGCAAAGGGCTGAGAGTCGAGCCCTGGGGGATTCCCGTTGTGACGTTCCTGGCCGAGGTTGAGAAAGGAGGTATCAGACCTGCTGGGTGCGGGTCTCCAGAAAGGACTCCAGCCAGGAATGCAGCGCAACCGAGATGCCAATGGCAGAAAGGCGAGAAAGGAGAAGTTGGTGAGGAACGGTGTCGAAGGCGGCAGAGAGGTCCAACAAAATCAGAGCCTCTCTGCCGCCTCCATCCAAGCACTCCCTGTTAGCCTCAGCCATTTCCACCAGAGCTGTCTCAGTGCTATAGGATGTTCTAAAGCCTGACTGGGTTGGATGAAGCGCCCCCGAGGATTCCACAAAGGCATCTAATTGGATAAAAAGACCACCTTCTCACAGACCTTTGACAGTGCAGGTAGCAGAGAAATAGGGCGATAGTTAACAGGGACAGCGGGGTCCGCCGTCGGCTTCTTAAATAATGGTAGAAGCTTGGCTTGTTTCCACTGTCCTGGTACAGTCGTCGCCTGGAGTGACCAGTTGACAATGGTGGTAACCTCTGTGCAGACAACCTCAGCCACTCCTGCTAGAACTCTGGCCGGACACGGGTCGGAGGGCGATCCGGACTTAAGGGATTTCAAAACAGATAGCACGTCAGACTCCACAGCCAGAGTGAACTGTGAGAAAAATGTGATGAGAGGGGTAAAACAAGAAGGAACTGGGAGGGGGTTCCACAAAGGTACCAGTAGATCCAGACCTTCTTGGATCATTTGTATTTTATTAATAAAGAATTCAGATAGCACTTCACACCATCCAGCAGAGGCTGGAATGGCCTTGGCCTCCGCGCAGGGTGACATGAAGCTTTTAACAATAGAGAAGATCTATTTTCCATTGTTATTGGCCTTCAATATTCTGTCGGTATAGTAAGCACTCTTCGCTTCCCTGACCGCGGCATAGTAAAGTCTCTGTACAGTGCACAGCTCGGACTTAGCAGCAGGACAGTAGGCTATCCTCCACTTACGTTTCAGCTTCTTACAGCCCAGTTTCATCTCCTTTAAAGCAAGGAAGTACCAGGGCTGAGAGGGTGCAAGCCGGTAGGCCTTAGAGGGAAGGGGTTTGCCAGAGGATTCAATCCCACGGCCGACCCATTTGTTAAACTGGTCAACCGCATCCTCCAAACTGGAAGCAGGGTTGACCTGAGAGTGCTTAAGGGCCACCATTAGTCCCGCGGTATCAACCTTACGGGCTAGGGGGCCGGAAGGAGCAAAACACCTACCAGAAGGTCTCCCGGTGTTCCAGGAGAAGAAATTCAATGAATGACCAGACCAAGAACCAGGCTTTGGATCATCCACCTGTAGTTCAAAGTTTGAACAAACTAGGTCGATCAAGTGGCCTCCCCAATGGGTGGGTTTAGTGACCCACTCGGTCAGCTGTGTCAGGGTCAGAAGGTCCAAAAGGGAAGTGGTATCAGGGGAATCCAAGTTATCCAGGTAAATATTAAAGTCTCCCAAAAGGAGGAATTTAGGGAAACGCAGTGCCCGACCAGCGATAGCCTCACCCAAGGTCTTTAGGAAAGTCCCAATCTGGCCAGGGGAGCGGTAAATCAAGGTGCCGCCCAGGGTGAAGTGAGGTGATAAGGTGAATGAAAAATCCAGGGCATCACCCACAGAGACCTCACTGGAGGCCTCGCAGGTGAAGGCCCAGTGATCTCTGAACGCCACCGCGGTCCCACCTCCTCTCCCCATCGTGCGATCCACGCGGGCTAAGCGATACCCCCTAGGGACAGCAAGTTCAACCACCGGCTCACAAGACTCACCGAGCCATGTTTCGGAAATGAACAGAGCGTCGAGCTTATAATCAAGAATTAGATCAAAGATGTTATCTGCATGTTTCACCATTGACCGGGCGTTGATAAGGGCTGACAGCACACCCTGCTCCTGCTCCTGCCCAACTAAGCGACCTTTGCTAGCAGAGTCAGTAGCTAGGTGAAAGCTGCAGTGATGGCACCCTCCAGCCAGATCTAGAATGGCATCACAGCATTTCTGACCTGTGCTGGACATCGGGTCCTAAGATAGCAGCTCAGCCCGAGTATAGACCAGTCGACCTGTCATGGCTAAGAGAGCAGATCCGGCAGCATGACCGGCCCTGGGCCCGATCGGCGCACGGACGGACGCAGACGGGCTTGCCTTTGGTGCGCCTGCTGCGCGCGTCCGCTGCGCGCACGGTATCCCATCTGGTTTTAAAGGGTAGAGGCGGCAACTAGAACGCCAACCTCGGCCCTGGCAAAACCGGAAGTAGACTCCCTCCACATCAGTCGGGACCAGTGAGCCCGCGGTGGAATGAGGAGTGCAACCGGCAATTATACAGAAACAAATGTGAGTAAAACCACACATCTGGCAATCAGTTTAAATATTTAAATTCTAGCGTTCAATTTATAGCAGCAACACTAATAACAATTTAACAGCAGTGAGTAGCTCAGAAAATCAGGATTATAAAAACGTCATGGAGTTGAAGAGAAATTACAAGCCATCACTTCCACACGTGCGTCCGATGAGCGCACGGTATCCCATCTGATTTTAACCCGTTGGCTGCTGCCGTCGGCCATTAGCCGACAGCAGCACTACCTCGCTGGTGCTGCTGTCGGCCAATGGCCGATGCGACCACGCCCGTTTTTTAAAACGGCTGCACTGCTGCAAAAAAGCGGAAGCAGCCAACGGGTTAAAGAGTAGAGGCGGCCACTAGAACGCCTACCTCGGCCCTGGCAAAACCGGAAGTTGACTCCCTCCACATCAATCGGGACCAATGAGCCCGCGGTGGAACGAGGAGTGCAACCGGCAATTATACAGAAACAAGTGTGAGTAAAACCACACATCTGGCAATCAGTTTAAAAATTCAAATTCTAGCGTTCAATTTATAGCAGCAACACTAATAACGATTTAACAGCAGTGAGTAGCTCAGAAAATCAGGATTCTAAAAACGGTATGGAGTGGAAGAGAAATTACAAGCCATCACTTCCACAAATTTAACTCATTGTTGTTGATAGAAGAAACAAATACTTCTGCCTCCTCTTTATTGCCTTTCGATATCACAAAAATATTATCGATGTATCTCCACCAATATTTGACATGAGTATCCCAAGTTGTTTTATGCAATGCCCTGAGCACTTGCTCCTCCCACTAGCCCACATGAAGAGAACCGTAACTGGGGGAGAAGCATGCTCCCATAGCCACACCCCTTAATTGTTGGTACACGTCCATGTTAGAAAGTAAAAAAATGTTGTTAAGGCAATAATGATAATCATACGTTTATGCTCATAGAGATTAATGGATATTTGATTAAGATAATATTTGACAACAGTGATCCCATCTGTATGGTTAATACTGGTATGAAGAGATATTATGTCCATCACCAGAAAGAAATAATCTTGATCCCCTTCAATTTCTTTTATCTTTCCTAAAAAATCACTGGTGTCTTTAATAAATGAAGGTAACTTAACAACAAACTCCTGCAGGAAATAATCTACATATTTTGACATGGATTCCAGTAGCCTTTTTCGGGCCGAAATAATAGGCCTCCCTGGAATATGTGTAATGTTTTTATGAACTTTTGGTAAAAAATATAGGACTAGTGTTATAGGGTGCTTATTCTTTAAAAAATTCCCTTCATTCTTTGTTAGTAGCCCTGTTCATTTCCATTGGGTGAGATGTTGAAACACTGTCTCTTTTACTTGGCGTAGATCCTGCGTAGACGTTTTCCTATAGCAAGCAGTATCTTCCAAGTGTCTATTGGCCTCCTCAAGATAATGTTGTCTAGGCCAGAGGACAATATTCCCGCCCTTTCCTGCCTTGTTTATGATAATTTCATGATTGTCCCCTAACTTTTTCACAAGATGAAGATATTGCTGATGCTGATGTTTTATCCGATGTACTTTCCGAATGATGCTATTGTTGAGTTTTTTTAGATCCTCCAATACTATGTCACTGAAAACATCGATAGCATTCTTTGGCATCATTGGAACAAACTTAGAAGTGGGGAAAAAGGGACTGCTCGCCGCTTTATTGCTCTCAATTCCCGCTACAGACAATTCTTGTTGTGTTGAGATTGAGGAGTGATTGTCATCATTGGCAAGGGAATGTAATAGCCTTAATGTGGTGACAACTGTTGCCTGTAACTTCATATCACTGTTGCTGTGAATAGTGTCTCCTTTAGTGTGTATATATATATATATATATATATATATATATATATATATATATATATATATATATTATACCTCTATAGAGAGTAGTGGCTCTGCGTTAAATAAGATCCCCTAATTGCTTACTTTAATGTTTGTGGTAGGCAGATCACCTATGCTTTTGGGTTCTTTAAAATGAGCAGTGAAGTAGCTAGATGTAGTACAAAAATGTATGTTTTACTCAATAGAGGAAGACTACATTATTTTGCATCCAGTAGTGTACACATGGTCCAGAATTTCCACAATGTGTGTGTGGCTCCCTGCATGTAAGTCATTCAAAGTAATATGTAAATATTGAACAGTAAGGATGCGAGCGAGGATCCCTGTTGAAGCCACAAGACATCTATTGAATTAAAAATGTCTCCAATAAAATGTGTACTTGCTGATTTTGGATGTAGAGGAATGAGAAAGATATATTTAGCCTAATCTAAGTGTTGGCGCAAAATCCGTTCCGCTTGCGGAATCTGAGGATTTTCGAAAATTTCGCCATTCGCGAATCTTGCAAAATTGCTGAAAAATCAGCAAATCTGCTCGCGGGCGGATTTACATTGTGGCAGGATTCTCCTGCAGAGTTAAGGCAGGTCATGGCGCCAGCAAGCTGCCAGAGTTGAAGTTGCTTACTTCTTGCAACTATTCTCTACCCTCTTCTGACCCTAAACAGCCGGGTGCCCGAGGCAGGGTCAGAGAATAGTTACAAATGGCACCGGCAATCTGCTAGAGTTGAAGTTGCTTACTTGCAACTATTCTCTGACCCTGTCCTGACCCTAAACAGCCGGGTGCCCGAGGCAGGGTCAGAGAATAGTTACAACTAAGCAGGTGCCCGAGTTGAAGCTCAAATTCAGTAACGCATAAATCAGCCCAAAAACAATCATGAGCTTTGTTGAGGCTGGGCAGGTGTGCTTTCTCTCCATATCTACCGTCGAAAATTAGCTGTGATGCTGGATAGAGGCCTCTGCATCCTTCACTTTCACAAGTGCAATCCCGTGCAGTTCCTGTGTCCAGGAGCTTCTTTCTCCTCATCTGCTGCTCTGATCGGTCTCTGACCTTTTTTACACATAAGAGACATGTCAACTAGCATTGAAAGCCCCGCTCTTTGGCCCCGCCCACACACTAGTGGTGTGCACCATTTTCCCGCCCTGACCCACTATGATGGACAGCCCACTCAAGGGACCCCAGCACTGTGCAGGTGTGCTGTCTCCCCGTATCTACCGTCGAAAATTAGCTGTGATGCTGGATAGAGGCCTCTGCATCCTTCACTTTCACAAGCGCAGTCCCGTTCAGTTCCTGTGTCCAGAAGCTTCTTTCTCCTCAGCTGCTTCTCTGATCGGTCTCTGACCTTTTTTACACACAAGAGGCATGTGAACTCGGATAGAAGCCCTGCTCTTTGGTCCCGCCCACACACTAGTGATGTGCACCGTTTTCCTGCCCTGACTCACTATGATGGACAGCTCACTCAAGGGACACTGGCGCTGGGTAGGTGTGCTTTCTCCCCATATCTATCGTCGAAAATTAGCTGTGATGCTGGATAAAGGCCTCTGCATCCTTCACTTTCACGAGCGCAATCCCGTGCAGTTCCTGTGTCCAGGAGCTTCTTTCTCCTCATCTGCTGCTCTGATCAGTCTCTGACCTTTTTTACACACAAGAGGCATGTGAACTTGCATAGAAGCCCCGCTCTTTGGCCCTGCCCACACACTAGCGGTGTGCACCGTCTTCCCGCCATTTACCCAATATGATGGACAGCTCACTCAAGGGACCCCTGTGCCCTTCGGCGCGATAGTAACACACACATGGTCACTGGAGACAACTCTTCTGGCCCTTTTGCAGCTGCAGTGTTGGAAAAGCACTATACATTTACCCAACGAGCTAACACTTACTGTTAGCCAGTAGAAACAGTAATTTGTGCAAATCCGCAAGTTCGCAGATTTTTCGCGAACTCGCAGATTTTTGGGGCAATTTCGCGCGAATTTGCAGATTGCAAATCTGCAAAATTCGCCCATACTTAGCCTAATCCTGACACACCCCTGAATTTATATTTTTTGGGTGTTTGTTGGGTGGTATCACATAGTTATTTGCATTATAGATGACAAGGATATAGATTTTCAGCGAAACTTGGTTCCGTTCATCCAAGATGTAAAGATTTTCTCTGATGTTCGCCAGAACAGTCTCTACCTTATCAGAACCGCTGTTTAAGCACCATTGCATTAAAATATACATATTTAATGGATTTCCCTCACAGGTTTGGACCCTGATTACAGGAGACAATTGTGTTAAAACAGACCCAACTGTAGCAGCCAAAATACTATTTATTTAAATTGAGTGCTTGCTATATTCTAAATCTAGATTGTAATTATCTTAACTCTTTGTTCTCCGCTCATTACTTGCTAGATCCCTTCCAACTGGGATTTACAACATTTAACTCAACAGAAACTGTCATCACCCATGTAGCTAACTTCATACCCTCTGACCAACAAAATCACTCAGTTCTCATCTTCCCAAACGTCCACCCCAGTCTAATAGCCACTCTAACCAGTATTGGGGTTCTGGGAGACGCTCTTAGCTTGTTCTCATCCTATCTTTCTAAACAATCCTTTTCGATTGTGTGGTGCTCTTTACTCTTCAACCCTATTGCCCTATTATTCATGGTCCCAAAAGACAGAGCATCAGTCCCTTCCTCTTCTCACTTTGAGAATGTATGTCCAAATATCATGTGATAATTTGGACATTTAGACAGAGCATTAGACCCTTCCTCTGCTCACTTTGGGAATGTATGTCTAAATATCATGTGGATAATATCAGTGTGCCAAAATATCACAGGCTAAATAATGATGAGTAAATTATCGAGAAGGTATTTATATGTATCACTAAGTATGGACTTACTCTTCATAACTCCACATCAATATACACTGGGTCGCTTTTGGCCCCGGAGACCCCATTCCCCGGGCTGGCTCTATAGCTATGCCCCAAGACATAGCTGTTTCCCTGCCCGTATTGACGTGGTGAGGAAAATCCTTGTATGCTAGTGCTTAGCAGAAGCATTCTTGAATCTCTTGCCATGTTGGAGCAAGCACCAAGTCCACTCGCAGTGGGTGAGAGCTTTAAAAATGCTCCTGCCCACTAAGCAGGTAGGGAAACAGACCAAAATATTGCTCCCGCCCGAGAGAGCAGAATTAGTAGCTGCTCCTTCCAGGTGGGAGCAATTGATGGATCCCGCTGTATGCGGGTATTTTGCTGTGGCCGTGGGGGCCTTGAGCCTCCCCCGTAACCCCCATTGAATGTGTGGTGGGTGTCCTGGGTGGGCACCAGGGCACCCACCTATACAAGGACTCATGGGATAGGGTCCCCAGGCCGATAATGGGAAAGGGCGGCTATGCGGCTCCCCTCTACTCTATAAAACAAAATGACCCTAGGAGATGGGGTCTAGAGGGCCTAATAAGACTTGGAAATGGGGGCCATACAGTCCTCCTCGCCTTTAATTTTTGTGAAAAGGCCCTGGGAGATTGGGTCCCCAGGGCCTAATAAAGCTAAGGGAGGTATTCATGTATTCCCCCCTCCCATGAAAATAAATAATTGCCCTGGAGGATGGGGCCCCTGAAGCCTAATGAGGCTCTGGGATGGGGGCCACATTGCCCCTCATCCCTCTAAAATATACATGGCCTTGGGGGAAGGGGCCCTGTGGCCAACTCCCCGACATGCACAGCCAAAGGCAGTGTGGATATGGCTGCCTTTGAGGGGTTCGACTGAATGTGGGGGGGATGGCCACAAGGCTTGGCTTTCCACCCCCTGCCATGCATGACCAAAGTCTCTGCATAATGTTGAGTTGGCCAGCCTTAACAGGGGTGGTCCATAGGATATTCCTTTTTTGCATTGCTAATAACTCTGGCGTCATTTGATGAATCTCCATGAAACTTTCCAAAAAAGTATTACTTTTCCATAAGAACTTTAGACACTGCTACAGCCCAAGCTGCTGAAAGGAATTACATAAAATTTGTCAGAAAGCTAAATCTTGGTCCAAACAGAGTGCCTTTTGTGTTTTGCTGTATTCCATTCAGGAGTTTCAGAAAAATTAAGGTTAAACTGATTGTATATATCACACTTCGGAGTATGTCTACAGAGCCAACAGATCTCATTCTGAGATTTTATTGACTGCCACCACATCAACCAGATAGTGGTAGTACCCATCTTAAGACTCAGGCTCAGACACGAGTCCGAACAAAAAACACAAAAAAAACCATAAAGGGGCAGGGTAGGGACCCAAAACTTTTTTTTTAAATGCACCTTTCAAAATAATATCCCTGAGTGAAGGAGGGTGTGTGTCCCTGGAGACCCCTTCTCCAGGGCTGCCATTTTATAAATGAGTAGAGGGCAAGTGGTCCCCCTTCCTGAGCCTAAAAAGGGCCCAGGACTGTATCCCCCACTGCCAAATTGGTTTTAAAAGGTGAGGGGACCGTGCCGTCCGCCTCCCCATACCTAAAAGGCTCCGGGACCCCATCCCCTGTGACTGAGAAATGAAGAAAGGGAGTGTGTGCAAGCCCCCTTCTTGAGCCTAATTGGGACCCAGGGTCCCTATCCCCCTTGGCTGAAATGTACACAAAAATATAGTGGAGGAAAATGAACCCCCTCCCTGAGCCTTAAAAAGGCCCGTGGAACTCCACCTGCCAGGGTCATGATGCAAATTAAAAGGGAGGGAGCTACACAGCCCCCTCCATGAGGCTTTAAATGTCTCATTTTGAACTCCATACCCCTGGCATGTCACTTATTGTATCCTATTGTACGATGCTGTCCGCATTGGTCGGAACCTTCCTGGCCACATCATAATGGGTCACTTGGTTTACTTTCTGACCGCCTCATTATGATGCTGGTGGTCGGAAAGTAAACTGGCCAGTCATTCCGGCTGGCTTACAATGGGCTCATGGAGCCCGCCATCTAGTCAGAGCCTGCCCTTAATCCCAAAGGGCGTGACTTTCCACCCTTGGGGTTACGATGCACACTTTCCGACATGGTTTCCATGACGGCTTGTCCGACGTGGAAACCATGTCAGAAAGCATGTTTGGGGGCCCACAGCAGGGGCCCTTTGGGTGCATGGCCTATGATTGGGGGCCGAGGGGGCACCTAAGGTCCCCCCTGTTGATCTTTCAGGTGCCTGCCACTGGGTGCAGGGATGAACAGCACCTCCCATTTCCATCTGGGACCATATATTATGGGCTGTTATGGCCGTAATGCATACTCTCATAAGGAAATGCAGAAATGCGAACAAACACGGTCTCATGCTAATGAGGCGTTCCGCCGTCCCAGGACTGAGTGGGTTTCGGGCAGAAGCAATTCCACCCTACTTCAATATAGGCCCCTTACTCTGCTTCCTGCCAGTGGGAGATTTAAACATGTTCATGCTAGCTGGGAACAGAATTGTGTTCTGTTATCCTGCCCTCACTGATGCGGATAGGGAAACAGAACACATATTACTCCCACCCGGAGGGAGCAAGTATAATTGTCTGCTCCCATCAGTCTGCCTTCCGCACTTTGTGAGGAGCCAGCTGGGCCAAGGGGGCTCCGGGTTTCCCGCAGCCCCCAACGTGTTGTCTGTGGGTGTTTTGGGTGGGCACCCACCTATTTTGAAGTAAGATGCTAGGGGATGGGATCCCAGGCCATATTAGGCTTGAGAGGGGGGTTGCTCTGCTCCGGTCCCCTTTAAAATAAGTTATTACCCGGGAATGGGGTCCGCAGGGCCTACTAAGCTTAGGGAGGGGGGCGACACAAACCTGTGCCCTAAGGTAACTACAACTCACAGCCACATATTGCATCACTCATGACATCGTCTATGACATCATTGATAATATTACTGCAGCATTTGCAGTGATATTATTGATGAGAAACTGTGCATGGTGGGGGTGTGAGGTATAGTTACCTTAAGGCATGAGTTATAGTTACTTGAGATAACCATAGTTGGTAAATGTCCGTGTTTTTTTAGTCTAATACATTAAGTTGTTACTAAATGTTTCACCTAACTATGACGTTACTGTAACCTTTGTCTTTTTCATTGAATACATATAATCTATATATTGCAAGGGTATATACAAAACCTGTACTTAACTAAATATACTTTTCTTGTTGATATTTTGGTTCTTGATATTTAGGCTAGGATATTTTGGCACATCGATATGTCCAACACTTTTATCGGGTAATATACCCATTTCATACTCACTCCTTCACCCGTTTTTCCAAGTGGCCTCCTAATTCCAATGAGGCTGATAACAACTATGACCGCCCTTAACGGGATTTTAAGCTTTTTAGTTTCATATAGAGATTTCAGCTGTTGAAAACACCTGAAGTTTCAGTTAGAAAGTCTGGGCAAAAGAGGGCGAATTACTGAGTGACTCAGACTCAGAATAATTGATTCCACTGGTAATTCCTCATTGATTAGTGGACCCTTACTAGCTGGTACATGTAATACCTATAACTGTTGGGAACGGAAAATTTTGTCCAGTTTCCGGGGCCACTCACAATGAGGAACTTAGTAAAGTCAATTAATATGGATTTCATCTATATGATGATACACAAACATTTTTTACACTTATTTTCACTTTATTTTTCTTCCTCATGTGTCCTTCACTGGATGTTGATTCGCTCACTGATGTTAAATTATCCCTAAATGAAAGTACAAGAAGTAATTTACTTTTGTGGCACCTCTGTAAATGCCTCCCTTCCCTATGCATTGCCCTCACCACCTTCCCGGCCCCAAACGTCATGACCATGTCACCCTCAGCCAAACACTTTGGTGTGCATTGTGAATCTTCAATGAATATAGAAGCGTACTTTATCAGGACAGACACAGCAGCCTTACTTAACAAATACACAGAAATCTTGCTCAAGCACTTCCATACACACAGCTAAGGATCCCAACTCCTCACTGGTCTTTAAAAAACACTGACTTCTACTCTAACTTTCTACTAGTTTATCGCTCCCTTTACTCTTTTAGACCACTGGATAAAGTACAAAAATTCGCTACTAGAACTCTCTTTAAGCTCTCCCCAACAAACATCTACTTCACTGTACTGCAACCAAGTTGGTTAAGTTGGCTGTCAGCTAAGAACAGGGCTCTGCAAAAGCCACAACCAGCTCCTCTCCAACTACCTCTTGTGATCTTGAGTCAATATGTAGCCACTTTCAACCTACACTCAGCCAACAAAAACAACCTTGCTACTTCCAAACCTCTGTATGTAGCATCTAGATCTCGTTCCTTTTATCACTGAGACTGGTACACTGGAACTGTCTTAAAGCTGAAAGTCATCTATCACTCTACATGGATTAAAACCACTCTCTAGAAACACCTTGAATTACAACAATTGTTTTAGAAACACAACCATCTATCACTCTAATTTTGTATAGTTGAGTTTACATACTAAGGGTCACTTACCATGCTGCAGTAAACGTCTCCAACCCTTGGTCAGAGCCATTCCTACTGCATCATAATCAGCAGTTCGGATTCATTTCCGACTGACCCATTTGGATGGAGCCGGTCAGAAAGGAATCTGAACTGGAATTCCGGATGGCTTCCGAAGGCTCCAGTAATCCCAAGGGCGGCCTGCCACGGGGTGCATGGATGAACTGCATGTCTTCTCTTTACAAGGAGAGCATGCACTCCGACCATTGTAAAGAATAGGAGTGCGACCGAACAGTGTTCGATTGCATCCTAATTGCTGGGTTGGGACCGCCGAAAGGAGGCCGCTCAGTCCCAGTACTGAATCGATTTTGAACAGATTTAGGTCCGTCTGACATTGAAATCGGGCCCTGAGTGTAGAAGCGGGAGAAGGTAGGGCCATAGAGATGGTGCAGAATGGTTCCTCTAGTGCTCAGATTGACCCTAATGTAGACACCGTAGGGCCTGTCCAGGTACGGGATCCGGAGGATCAGGATGGACCAGTCTCTCCAGAAGGGGTGCTCTCCACTAAGTTAAATCATAAAGAGGGAGCACATGAGGGGGTTATGGCCCCTCAAGTCCTAAAGAGGAAGACCTTACTATCTTGGAATGTTGCAGGTTTAGCAAATAAAATTAACTGCCCAGAAAGGAGTTCCCTTGTGGATAACCATGACATCTGTCTTTTCCAAGAGACTTGGGCCAGGGGGGAATACCACAGGGAGGGCTTTGATACCTTTTATGTCTCGGCCAGATGGGGGGAAAGGGACGGCCGTCTGGCGGCCTTGCAATTTGGGTGGCAACCCATTTGGGCTGTATCGCAGAGAATATTCTTACTGTCATGAATCCACACCTTACTCCTCTACCCAAGTAAGGCAGGGAATCCTAGAACACATGAAAAACCCGCCCCAATCCCGTGCGCCAGCACAACCGTGAATTTATGTGGTGATTGGTGTACAAACATGCTGTATTCCGTTTACATGTAATGAGGGAATCTTGGATTGCAGTCTTAAGTTGTTATTATGCCAAAGTAGAGTTTAATAATTTCCGTTGAGAATTCCTTCATGTGTATTCTTTCATGTGTAGATATGCTTTAAGTCTGACTTACACGCGGCAGCTCTGCGCTCTGGAAACCGCTCTGAAGGTTTCTACACGCAGCTGCTCTGCGCGCGTGTAAATCACTTTTGAAGGTCCCACACGCAGCTGCTCTGCGCGCAGGAATTTTTCAGCGTAAGAATGCTTCTAGAAGGGGACTATTTACCTGGGTGCAGTCCTCTATTTAAACCGCACCCAGGCTACAGGAAACCGCTTTGCCTAAAGGAATCTGCAGAGTCAAGATCGCGCTTGGAGGCCTCTTCATTTATCGTCTCTGTGGGGGCCTGCTTTGGATACAGAAAGACTTTTCGGAACATTTTAGCTTCAAGGAGAAAGATAAGTACCTTGTTATTTGCAACTTTGGTGCCCCACGCAAGAAAGACTTTGGAAGTTCTTTCTCAGGGAGTAAACTGCTTGGACTTGAGAATTAATATTTAGAGAAGACTTTTACCTGAAGAAATTCGTTTTAGTGAATTATGTTTTTCTGAAGATTATTTTGAATATTGTATTATGTTTCAGTTTTCTGGACATTGTGAAAAGCTTTGGGGCAACTCAAGAAATTATCCAATGCAAGTCATAATTGTATTATAAGAACTTTGTTTCTGCCTAAAGGTTGAGTTGAGCACTACAAGAGTTTATTGTAATGCGCTTAGCTAGTATTTTGAGATAGTTGCATAGAGAGGGGGATTTTCTCTTTTCAGTTTGATTACAGGTTTGCTCACACACAGATAGTGAAAGAGAACCTAATCCGGACTTCAAAGAAGTACCCTCAAGTACGTCTAGAAGCGAAAAGAGTCTTTTTCTTTATAGTTCACAGAGAACCTTATTAAGTGATTCTTTCTTCGCATTATTTTCAGGTCAACTGTAAACCTGTCCCTCAAGACTGGACCTTCACCACTATCTCCTGACGGCATCAATCCAACAATCCAAAAGAAATACTGGACTAAGCTAGAACTTCGCTGATTGCAGGTAGGAGACTCGTAGTTAAGGATTAGACAGGTTTACTAGAGGGAGGCTAAGGAAGTTTATTTAAGAAAGTCAAGAGAACACTCAAAGTACTAATAACGCCAATCCTACTTGTCGTTTCGCAGGTCGACAGCAAGTTAACGTCCACTCCACAACGTCCAGTACCGGCCCTCCTCCCTAAAGTCTAAATCTAATATAGCTGTATTTAACAATCAGTAAGTTTATAATTAGACTTTTTGGAAGTTGGTCCCTTGCGTCTCTGCGAAATCTTCTACGTCCAGAGCGAATCCTGGTCATGCCCAAGGTAAGGGACGACGTAGCTGGACCTTGACACTTACGTACTCGGATGATGTACAGTGCATACTGCTCAAGTGGCCCAATGCCTACAAATTGGCGGTTGTAAACGTATATTCACGCCCAGTTAGCCTGTCCTCAGAATCCCCCACCATAGATGAATTATCTCACTTCTTAGGATCATTACCAGGTGACTGTAAGTTTATAGTGGCCGCAGATGGTAATTGCCACTTCGAGCCGCTTCTGGGACCAAAGGAGGGTGCTCTCATGGAAGAGGATGACTTTTGGGGGATTCCACCGTGCCAATCGCCAAGCCTAAAATCATGGTCTCCCTTGGCGATTCAGATCATGTCTCTTACCTTGAACAATGCACTCAGGGCCTGTAATGGGCAGACACCGTCTGACATCCCTTCGAGGTGCACTTTTAATAAAAAGGGTCAGGAATCACGCTTAGATTATGTTTTTGTGGAGACAAGTATGTGGTCCAAGGTTCTTGATTTCAGGGTAATTACAAGGGCCGATAGTGACCATAATGCACTTCATCTAGAAAAAGTATTCCCGGGGCCATCGGAAAGTGTCTCCCCAGAATCAAATGACATGGCCACGGGGACATTATTACTATCAAATAATAGGCAACGGGTAAAATGGAGGAAATTAGTGAACTCCCCAGATACAATAGCGAAAATCTACGATCTGGCACTCCCCCCGACTTATCGAGGTGGACATTTTAATTAACCAATCCAAACCAGGAGATTTTCATGAGAAACTATGGCACATTCATGCAGACTTACTCCACAGATTGGGAGATGTTTTTAACCCGGTGTCCAAGCCTAGGAAAAAAAGGACACAAACGACAGCCTGGTATAACTCTGCCTGTAGAAAGGCCAAGGCTGAGTTGATCTCAGCGGTTAAGTCAGGCTCCAATAAACACAAAATGCATGAGCTTAGAAGGCAGTATAAAGAAACAATGGTCCATGCAAGGAGCGAATGGGACGGGGATAGATGGCACAATTTATTATCAGCCCTGGATGCCAGAGATGCACGCAGGTTTTGGTCCCTAGTACCAACAGGCACGGGTGACCTGAGAGAGGCCGTAGAACCAAATATTGCTGCCTCAGTATGGGAAGCCCACTTCAAAGCACTATATAGTGACGAACCAATTGCATCTATTGAGGCGGGTTTCCTAACTCCAGTCGAACGACATGACCCGCTGGAGTTTACGTTGGGAGAAGTATTAAAAGCAATAGGGCGACTTGCTTTGGGGAAGGCCCCTGGCCTTGACAATCTCCCTGGTGACCTATTTAGGCACCAACCTGAGATCTCAGCCCCCTACCTGCTAATTATATTTAACGCGATCCTAGCGGGCATGGAGATCCCCTGTACTTGGCTGGGAGCAGAGATATTGCTGATTTTTAAGAAAGGTTCTCCCCTGCTCCCAGTAAATTACAGGCCGATCAGTTTAATTGATGTCCCCCAGAAACTCTTTCCTCGACTTGTGCTGGATCACCTCCAGGGTTAGATGGAGGACCACGAGATCCTAAGTCCCTTCCAGGCGGGATTCAGAAGGAACACATCCACCATGGACCAGATCTTTCGCCTTATCCTCCTCTATTGGAAGACGGCAAAGATTGAGGGTGGCAGCCTCTACATGGTGTTTGTGGACCTCAAGCCCGCTTTCGATCTGGTGCCACGAAAGAAACTATAGGGGGTTCTCAAGGAATTGGGTGTGCCGCCCCAAATACTAGATATATTGGTGAGGCTCCATGATGGCATCTTTCCCAGGTCAGATGTGGAAGGGATGGGGCATTGCCTTCTAGGTTTCCCGTTGGCAGGGGGGTGAGACAGGGTTGTGTCTTAGCGCCGACCCTGTTTTGCCTCTATGTCAACTGTGTTATTTCACATCTAGACAGTGTCCCAAATAATGATGCCCCAAGGTTGGCAGGCAGAAGGGTCCCGGCAATTATGTTTGCCAATGATACCCTTCTGCTCTCCAAATCCCCAATGGGGATCCAACGGACATTGGATGGGTTTTGGGAATTCTGTAGAAATCATGGCCTTGAGATAAATGCCGACAAAACAAAGTTTATGATACTTAACCCTTCGGCATCTACCCTACCTAATCCAACTCTAGGGTCGGTAAGGCTGGAAAGGGTCATGACGTTCCAATACTTGGGAGCAACCTTACATGAAAATCTTTCCTGGGAGCCGCAGCAAGTAAAAGCCCACATGAAGTTTACACAACTGGTGGGAGGCATTCTGAAGGTCTCAAACTCCTCAACCTTTAATGCACTGGAAATGTACAAAACAAAAGCCAAAGCAGCAGCTCTATATGGTGGAGAGTTGTGGGGGCATAGCGGCAGAATTGAATTCGCTAAAGTGGAATCAAACTTTATTAGATGGTTGTTAGTGTTACCACAAGGCACCCCTCTTCTCCCCCTAAGATTAGATCTGGGACTTTCATCTATAGGAGATGAGCTAAAGCTGAAGCCACTCAGGTTTTGGCACAGGCTGTGGTCAACCGAGGAACTGTTGTATTATAGGCAAGAATTGAAGCAAGTTTTGAGCCTTACCAATTCGCATAAAATACCCTGGTTGGCCTTTGTTAAACGTGAATTTCTGAGAGTGGGCCTGGCTGATATGTCGGAGGATCCAGAAAGGGCCTGTTCTGAGATTTCACGTAAAACACTAACAAGGGCTTTCAAGGACAAAAGCTTAAGTACGGCTGTGAGTGCCCTCAATCTTGGCTCCCTAACTGAACAATTTCTGATGTGCAAAAGTTCTTATATGTTTGAGGATTTTATGGACATTGTCTTTCCTATCAGTGCAAGAAAACTTTTTATTCAGTGGAGGTATGGTACCCTGCCCTTAAAGGTTTTTACAAGTAAATGGTCTGCTACAGAGGATAAATTATGCCCAGGCTGCAGTGGGAGTTTTGAGGAGAATGAAATGCATGTGCTTTTCTACTGCCCCGCTTATAGCAGACCTAGGAAGTATTGGTTGGCACCACTCTGTAGAAACCTTGGTTTTAAAAATTGTCTACACTCTTTTAGAATTTTAAAGACCAGCACGCTAAGTTTTATCGTATTTGCAGTTTCTAAGTACCTATTAGCCATGTGGACAATCAGGCGGAAACTACTACCTATTAAAACTTGAACACTGAAATAGGGGGATGCATCAGTACCACAATTCATACTGTAAATACAGGTTTTACTTATATAATCAGGGCCGGACTGAGAACAGAAACCGGCCCTGGCAAACTGCTCAGCTGGCCCCCCCTAGGGTCAGGGGGAGTGCAGGTGAGCATTTTGCGACGGCCGGTTTCGGACGATTTTGTTACCGGGGGCCGACATTGCCGACCCCCGGTAACAAAAACGGCCCCCCAGGGGCCCAAAACCAGCCCCCACCCTAGCAGCCTACCGGGGAAACGCCCGGTGCCCGCTATGGCCAGTCCGGCCCTGTATATAATGTAATTAGTGTTTTGATGGCCATATACATATCTCCTGCAAATGAAATGATTTTATGTTTGTATGTTTTTACTGTATCTTTTATGGCCTCGAGGGCCGAAATAAAGAATTTTTGGATTGGATTGGTATTGTTAATTATTCATCCTCTGTCATTTCCAAGCCCATCTAAAAGAGCTACTATTGTTAATGTACCTTGTTCTGTTGTTTTGTACCCCATTATTTGTAGATATTTTGTTTTGTAAGTGAGAAAAAATTGAACAAATAAAATACATTTCTACTCAAGACAATATTATTCCAGGAACCACCATTGTTCTACCTATTGAATTTTTAGTTAATTAATGTTATCCCCATAAATTACTCGGAAACAACCGGCGTCAGCTGGACTTCAGATATTAGTGATTTTCTCCAACAGCTTGAGCAACAAGTGAACACGGGCAGCCCGGGGTGGAAGGCTCACTTACCCTGTGCTAATCTGTTAAGCCACATGATCCCTCCCCTGAGGGTCTCCTGTGTCAGCAGCCATTCTGCGGCAGCGCAGTCAATGCTTTACTTGGTGTCGCTGAGAGGCATGCTGTGGCCACTCCAGCACAGAGCATCAGGCAGCCCCATCACACCACCAGGGCGCGTACAGACCCGGGCCACAGAGAGTCCCCCGGCTGCAGGGTTTATTCAGAGGCGAGTAAAGAAGGCAACAAGGAGGCAAAAAAACTAATTTAACTTTACGTGGAGAAGCAAAGGTTAATTGATTCCAAGACACGAAGCTTATTGATTCCCAGCAGAGTGAATAATGAGGTCGAGCCTTTGGAATGACTTCTTACAGTTCAATCAGTGCCAATGTGCTTTTCTCTTGGGGTTTCATGGAAAAGGACCCAGTAACCATATATGCCGCTTTCATCAGCACATGAGCAGACCCCGGGCCTCTCGCTTCCTCCCTCTGCTGCTGTTACCATTCGCCTTTATAATTGATCTGACAGCTCAGAAGGAGCCAGGCTTGTTCAATTGTTCGGGAGAGAGGGAGGCATGCTTAAGTGATGCAAGTGGACACCAGCAGCCTTCACTGCAGAGGCTGGGCGCACAAAGGGCCACACATTGCTGCAATATTCTGGGGCTGGTGTCCTCATCACGAGGCGGCTTAAAGTCTCCGTGTCACCTTCCCCCTGTCCACTTCCATTCGTCTCCCTCTCACCCAAGCTCCCGGTCCCTTCTCTCTTCTATCACTTTCTCTCGAGTCCTCCCTTTCATCTCCCTCCCTCTTTCTCTCTCTCATCCACACTCTGATTTTGGGCCATATGCACAAAAACACCTTGTGGATAATTTGCAAAATCACAGGGTTTGTGGCAGCACAATGTTTATTTATAATTGACTAAACCCTTTTTGTGATTCGAAAAACCGTTTATAAATCACAAAATGCAATTTGAGACTCATTCCGAATCGCAGTTTGGAGGTGGGGTGAATGGGACATGCCTCCTATTTGTGATTCCCAATAAGTTGTAGCAATTGTGCGTAACCGCAAAGCCTTGGCAAGTCACCGAGACTTCAAGGGTGGTAATAACTCATTCACAAAGTCAAACCTCCAACAGTTTTGATATCTTCTTTTTTTTTTTTTTGCAAACACCGTCAGGCAGCCTTGGTAGGAGCAGGCAGTGGTCCAACGGCCACTGCCTGCTTCTCCCAACATGTTCCCAAATGGGAAACATTTCTTTTAAAGCAGCACTTGCTGGTCCTTTAAGGAGTGCAGTACAGGTTGGTTAAAAAACATATTTCCTACTCTGGAATGCAAATGCAGGGATGGAGGTCTGCTGTCCTGCACCACCTCTAAGTGGAAAGTCAATCGAATGGGGTTGCAAATAGCCACCTACCTGATCAATATTTATTAGGCAGGCTGCTCTGCAGCCCCCAATTAATGGGCATGTTGTGATTGAAACTATTAATACATAAGACACATCATAGAAATATAGATAGGATACAAAACAATGTGTCTGCAACTAGCACCCATGATTTGTGACCTGCACATACATCAATCCTCTAGTCTCCGTACCCTCCCCTCCTCAATGTATCTCCCTTACCCCTCTTCATCTATCTCTATCTCCATCTCCTCAACAGATATTCCCTCTTCGTGACCACACACGCCTTATCCACAGCAGCATGCTGAAATAAAAACAACAGCCAACAGAGCGTTTACAATAATAACCACTCCTAGCGTGCCTTCTCATCTTTACCGACACTCCAGCTAGCTGTAAATGTATGAAACTTATGTAAATGTATGAAACTTATATAGTGCAGGACTTACCCTGGGGCATCTCCGCGCTTGCTTAGGGAACCCGTCCTGGTATTCCCCTGTGAGATAACCCTGGGAGGGTATCCACAAGGTGAAAGCCAGGCATCCCGCCGCGAAGGGCCAATGTGGAGATTAAGCAAGCTATTGCCCAGAGTCGCAGAGTGTGAACCAGTGAGTCGAGAAGGCACCGGAGCGAGAATTATCGAGTCCATGGGATTATTGAGCCCAAGACCCGCCGAGGCGGGGAATTGAACCCTGGTCCAGGGCCGAAACTCAAGCTCCAGGTCTGCCGCCTCTAACCCCTGAGCCACACTTCTCCACTGTCATTGTACCATGTTGACCGTCGCTGATGGGCCCTAGTCAAAGACCAACTTATTCTGCAATGTTGTCTGTGCTTATATTATGAACACAGAAATCACCCTTTTAAGAGTTCCTACGGGGGTCCTCAAGGAGTGAGGCAGTGGAAGCGAGTCGTACAGACCAGCTATGAAAAAACCCAGCTGAAACAAGAATAGTCCTTTTCCCGCTCACTGACACAACTCACTGATACAACTCATATGCTTCAGAATGCCTTTGCACCTGCGGATCACTGACCTTTGAACTGTTTACTAACCTTGCTTCCTAATCTTCACCTCCAGGCTGGTGTCACTGGACATTTGATCACCTTCCTGTTCTGCATCAAGTTTACAATGCAAGTTTTACACAAAACATATAGACATACGTAAAACATGAAGCACTGCTATGAATTAGAAAATGTTTCTTTATTGTAGTGCATTTTCAGTGGCTCCTTACTTCCCCAGCACACTACCAGATTCTCCTCAGTACCGCCACCCTGCTCTGTTCTCCTCTCCACCCTATTGCTTTCATACGCTTCATTACACAGAGCACAGTGGGTACTCACTACATCAGCCAGCATATGCTCACTTTCTCTCCTATGTACCAGAACTTGTCCAATTTCTCATCCCTGTCACAGTGCATTATAGATTTCATCTGGGTATCAAAGGCCGTATTAAATGTCCCTTTCCAGGCCTAGAGAATGTTAGATGTCTTTCTTGTACCACAGCTCACGTCCAGTTTTCTCCTCCTTCCTTATCTGATCTTCATTTACCATTCCGATTCCAATACAGATTTTTTTCTCCTCCCACTCCAGGGCATGCTAAGTTGTCCTCTCTCCCTCCCTGAAAGTGCCATTTCTCCTCACACCTCTGCACATGCTCAGTTCCGCCTCATCAGATAGTGTTCAGGTTGTTCTCTTTCCCTCAATGCTAGTTCGGGTCCTCCCTACAACCTAGTCGAGGTTCAGTTTTACTAACGCACCATATCGTGGTAAGTTTCTCCCCACACCAATGCTTCTTCGACATTTACACACACGCCACGCCTTGTTTGCTAAGTCCTCAAACCTAAGGCATGCTCAGTACCTTCTAGCATACCAAGGCGGGTTCAGTCACTCTTCACACGCGGTGCACGTACGACGCCACCAAACAGGCAGTGCATGTTCGATTTCTGCCCACAACCCACTGTAATGTGTACTTACTCCTCCCTCCAGTACGTGCTCGGGTTCTTCTTGTACCTCAGTCCAAGTTTCATATGAAGTCACTGCCACATATCAGTTCCTCTCAGCTGCCCCCGTACAGGTTCAATCATTCTCTCTAACTCAGTGCATGTGTGATCTCTCCTCACAATCCCAGGACCTGTGAAATAAGTGCGCATCAGGCGTTTTCAGTACTCCATTTGAGGTTTGATTACTTAGAACACCTATCTACAACACATGCTCTCTTCACTGCGTTTGATTTCTCCTCAATAAACCTAAGCCTAATTATCATAACACATCCTCATTTTTTTTCTCACAATACCTATGTACACGTCATATTTTTTCACAGTATCCCTATGCACTTTCAGTTATTGCTAACTGTCCTCTCATATGTTCGATTTATTATCAATTCCCAATTTTTAATCAACATACCAACGCATATTCCATTTCTTGTCAATAAAAATCCTGAGTAGGTTCATATTCTTCTTTGTGTCCAAATATGTGTTCTGTCACTATCCCTTTTTAATTCCACCGTGCATGCTCAATTTCCTCCCTCTACCGCTGGGCACGGACAGTTTACTTTCTTTTAAACAACACACATTTTTTTGGTGTTCACTACACTACCATACATTGTCTTCGCCAACCACCCCGCACACGTTTTATTTCTTCTCATTTCAAAGCTCTAGCTTGATTTCCAGTGATGGCTTGCACATGTCCATTTGGTCTCTGCTGTAATGCAACTTTTGTATGTGTTTTTTCTACACCAGCGCACGTGGCATTGTACATTGGCTTCCAGCAGCCTTTAGATTGCCTTGACGCCCATTGGGCAAAGTTTGCGCATAATAAGAGTCTCTTCATTCATTCATTCATTCAACCTCACCACTCCCTGTGCATGTCTAATTTCCATCACCTCTTAACCCCAGAACATGGCAGAGTCTCACAGATCTGGCGATGTTTCATTTTCAACCACCCCCTCTCAAACTGCTCTTCTTGCTTCACAAGACACTACGGTCCTGTAAAGTTTTGTTATGGAAAATAAAAAACAAAAGCAGTGTAGATCGTCTAGGATTGCACTAGTGCATATTTATTTCTAATGTAATGTATTCACCTTGTTGCACTCAACATTTAGTGTCACCAATGCTTGTGAACCACACTATAGTGTATCTATTGATCGTCTATCAGCAAACATTCAACTCCAAAGGAAAGCCCGGCTGGGACTACTTTGAGGCTGCCACACATACTCCTACCTCCCTCAACCTCACTCAGTCCTGATGAAGACCCGCGCAGATGCCTCAAGAGCGCTACACTAGAGTTGAAACGTCGACAAAACATAATTGTGGACCATCTTTCTAAGGATTCTTTTTTTGAGACTGACTATTGTTGTGTACAGAACACTCTTAGTGACTTTGTATTATTGGCCATGCTCCCCTTTCCCATTCCCCTCCCTGTTACCGGAAATTGGCATTGTATATATTGTATATTACACTTGCACGAAATTCCACTGAGCACCAAATGTCACAAATTTTCACTTTGCACACCACTGTATAAAGTTGACAGCCTTTTATACCTCTAAAATGAGAAGTTCTTATAAATGAATACAATTTATAAAGTATCTTGCAATACTGCAGAAGGTTTGGATTCCTCATTTCTTAATTGTGCTCGCTTTGATTTACTCATCTTGCAATGAATGAATATATTGTGTAAAATGTAAAATAAGTGAAGAAATATAGTGCACCCGAATGAACCAATTGTTTATAATTTTCCTTACTGCCCAGGTTCTTAGGGATACTGGGTCACCCCATAAATACTTAACTCAATTGCGTACTAAAGCCAGATGCAAAGGCCAATAGCGTGTGAGCACCACAAGCTTCTACTAAAGCTGAAGTGATTCCAAGAGGTTGATTTCCTAGTGCAGTGCATGCATGCTGCGCTTGACTTGACCTAAAAATGAAATCTGAGCACTAAAAATCAGAATTGGTTTGTATGGTTTGAGTAATGAAAATTCAAATTGAACATTTTTCTTCAAAAAAGTCCAAAATATCAATCATGATTTGCAAATCCTCTCCTAGCCAGATATGCTGGGAAAGGATCTCAATTCTGCCTGACTGAAGATTTCCAGTGTTTTGTGCGTTGTCCAGAACAGTGAAGATCCCACTTGAAATGAAATCCCACTTGGGGAGAATAAAACTACTGGGAACTTGGATATTTTCCACAACATGTCTTGCCAAGAGAGGAATTACACATCACACAGGAATACTAGGCACACTGAGATACCAACCCTGATGAAGTCCTCATGGATGAAACGCGTTGGCTGCGCTGAATACCATTTGATAAAGAAATTAATTGAGTTAGATATGGATATCAATACACGACTTCTCACTCAATGATGAACTGAATCTGATTGATATTTGAGACTTTTTTGATGAAAAACCTTCAATTTGAATTTTTATTACTATAATGGTACAAACCAATTCTGATTTTTAGCGCCACTTTTTCATTTTTTTTTTTTAATGTGCTAATATATTAAATCGATTTATAAAGCACACAAGTCTTGGTGCTACTCTCAAGAAACAAAAAGAGTTTTCGGTTGACACTTAAAAGGCTCTTCTGCGGATGGTTTCATCAAGTATGTACATTGACAGTGATTGGTAGCAGCACACAGCACCTTGGTAAGAGAGTCCCAGAGTTTGGGAGTGCAAACCGAAAAGCTGCGACCCCTTTGCCCTGGGGCAGTTATGAGTGCTTTAGAAGATCCCTGTCTACTAAGGTGGATACTAACATCACAGCTCCCCCTGTTCAGCTCATGCGCACTTTACTCGACTCCCCTAATGCACGGGCCACCTTTCTTCTACTATTGCCTGCCTTTGTCTCGTCTTCAGAACCCACCTAAGAATGGAGTTTAGCAGAAGTCACGTATTAATCTGCACGGGCTCCGAGATCCCTGGAGAAGAATTAAAGACCAGGCGAGATAAACCGGCTCTTACTGCTCCTGAGCGTGATTCATCGACTCTAACCTTTCAGATCTTGCAGCAAAGCTCATCTCGTCTCAATAGCTCTTCCGAGCCAGCTGTGCGTGAAATAACATAATGCATCGAATGCAGGGATTAATTAACAAGCAGACGGGAGGGAGGAGGAGCGCACCGGTTGAGGAGCAGTTATTGTAAAGCCATCACTAATGCTTCCATTACAGACCAATCCCCCAGACCGGCTCTCAGTGTTATTGCACAGTGTGCAGAAACCGAACCGGTCTGCGCCGAGACTCCCCCACTGGCCAGCTGTGCTCCTGATGGCCGCACTTTAGAGCGCGAAATGAGACCGCGCCTGTCGAAAGAGAGGGACGACCAGGGGACCTGTTGTCACTCAAGCAGCGACTATCACAGTATTCTTCTGTTCACAATGCAAGAAGCAAAGACGCGCCGGATAGTTCTGCGCTGCTGCTTCCTCAGTGTTCGACATTACAGGGAGGCAGGGGGAATCTGAGAGCTGAAACATCTCCAGCTTTGTTTTTCCAATTGCAAAGCTTTAGAGAGCATCTGACCCATTTGGTGTAACATTTTAACATATTTGGAGTTAAACACAGTGCAGTGCAGCCCAGCCATCGGTTGTGGATATTGTGTTTCAGGAATTGTGCTGTTGGATTTGACACTTTTTTGACTAGTGTTGTAATTGCTATGCTTGTTCTGTTATTCTTTTAATGCATTGTTACTAAACTTGACCGTAAGTATTTTACTTGTACTGCATTATGATTTATTGCTTTTGAGGTTTATGACCGAAATAAAGTACAAATGAATGATTGACTCACACAGACCTCGAAACCCTATACCCCTGGACTCACTGCCACTGTCCATACTTGAGAAGCCGGTGCTCCTGTAGGAACCAAGGCAGCAGGATTGGACATTTCTCTACAGTGTGACATCATAAGATTTCCATGACCGAAGCTACACATGTTTGTACTTTATGTGGTGTGAATGCATGACTTCAGTATGTCGTGGTATGTTAAAAGGCTCTTGTACAACAAGTCTCTGCCACTGGTGCGGCAATGGAATACTTTGGATTGGTCGGCGCGTTCTCACTTAAGCAGGGTTTACAACAGACCTAAGCCTGATTTAAGTACAATAGAGATCGTTGCACATTGTTCTATGTCAGTGATATGTAATTTGCATGTTGGAAAGCCATGCATTGTCACGTTTGTGTGTGGATATTGACACTGTGATGGATGAAAGAAACACAAACTCAAGCAATTGTTCATCTGTCCTTGGATTTCACCATGACAACATGGACAACTCCAAGTTAACCCTATCATCTCTATCTTTATTGTGAGCAGCAGTAGAAATTCAACAAGTAATGTCGACCATAGTAACTGAAACACAGTACATGGGGACATTAACAGTTTGGGTGGTGAGCAGAAAGAAGATGGTAGATTTACAATGAACTAATTGATGGTTAAATGAGAGGACCAATACACATTTGGCTTAGATACATATTTAAATAAAAGGGGATTGAACTCAAGAGGGGGTTAGGGGAAAAGGAAGGGTGAGGGAGTCCGAGCGAGAGTAGTTGCAGTTCGAGGATGTGGGTCTTAAAAGAGATTTTAAAGATGGGAAAGGAGGAGAAAGAACATAACTTGACTGAGAGTCGGTCCGAACTATGAGATCAAAGTAAACAGAATGTATGGAACCATGTTGCTGCAGATAGAGGTGTCAGAGTGACACGGAGTTCAAATTGGTGTATCTAAGACAGTATGGGGGTAATTATCTAGTGATCATTTGTATTGAGTGATAAGCTGTTAATACGTTTGCAAACAAAATTGAGTCCTATGTATTTTGTTTGATTTTGTTTAAGCAGACATTTACTCATTTAATTGATGATTTAGCTTCTGCTTGATACATTGCAGGAAGGTCCTTGAGACATGGTGTATAGCTAGTAAGGCGTGGCCTTGAGGTTCTCCGACTTGTAGGGCGTTGATGAGGGGTGAGATGAACACTAACACACAATAGTGTCGGCGGGATGCCTGGCTTTCACCTTGGGGATGCCCTGTAGGGGCTATCTCACAGGAAAAAGTCAGGATGGGTTCCCAAGGCAAGCGCCAGGAAACCTCCGGGTAGCTGTGCGCTCAATAAATGCAATAATAATAATAATAATAATAGTAAAATCGGGCTGAGCGATTGGATGAGAACCAGTGCAGTTCTTTGCCTGGTCTGATATGCATAAGGTAGTAAGTGTAGAAAGAACAGTCAAGTGATCAACAGTATCAAATGAAGCAGCAAGGGCAAGGGGTATTCTATAGATGCATTCTGATTGCAGTGAATGCATGTTATAAAGTTAGCTGGTACTATGGAATGAAGGCTGCCTGAACCAGCTTTACCAGGGTTACTTAGATTGTGAGTTGTGAGAAAAGCAGTGAGGAAATTGAATATCCACGACCTATAAATCATGCCGGTACCGGGGTGCACCACTTATTCACCAAAGGGGAGTTAAAGATAATCTCATCTATTCTCATCGTTCATGGACCAATCACGTGGCACTGCTAGATGTGCAACTTTTTGAAGATACTCCCTTTTCTTCTCTCTGTTGTCTGTCATTGGGCTTAATATTCTTGGAGCATACACAATCGTAATTTAGAAGCCCTTATTCCCCTTGCAGCGTACAAGATGAGCTACGTTGGCTATGTGGTCCAGCGTTCTGCTTTGTTATAAGGTCTAATGCTTAGACAAAACTGAGTCCAAAGTGCAGTGAAGGAGTCACAATGGAATTTGAATCTGCAAGACATTTGGAACAAAATACTTTATTTTGAGTAAATTTGAAAGCCGAATATTGGACAGTAAATTTTGGTTCACAATGCAGAACACCGGTGAATTTATTGACCTGGCGAGAACTCCAAGGCATAACGATGGGGAAGGAGTAGAAAGAACATAGCTTTACATGAGTGACATTGAGGTTCAAACCGGTATATCTAAGATTGTCTGGTGATGTACAACTGGTGATCATTTGACATGGGTGATAAGTTGTTAATACCTTTGTAGAAAAAGGTATTTTGCTTGATGTTTTTTAAATAGATATTCACCAATGTAATGACAATCTAGAGAGACAGATCTCTGTTCAAGCAGACTGATACGGGTCCTGGTAGTAAAGATAAGGACCTTACACAGTTAGAATACAGAGTGTAGATAGAGAGTGACTAGTAAGCTGTGGGAATTGTCTAAATTTCTTTCATGTGGATCTAAGAAAATCCATATGAAAGGGGATATAGGGACACATTCTCCGCATTTTGAGTATTTGATGTCTTGCAGATGCAGCCGGGAAAGTGATATACAATTGCTGGTTTATGGTAGGGTAATTTAAAGTATGGATAAAGATTGCTAGACATTAAAGTAGAAGTGAGAATGACTGATGAAAGTCCTACTGGAATATGAAGATCAGGGTGGATGCTGATTTTAAAAGATATCCATCATACCTGAGTTGCACATATGGGGGTGGATGGCCATCCAGTGGTAGATTGTGGTGAAGCAGTCAGAAACTTTAGATTGAAGAGTGGAAGTGAAAGTGGCAAAGGCTAACATTTATGTATTATTAACATAGAAAATATGTGAAAAACCAATAGATGATTGAACGCCTTCTTGATTTGAATTTGCAAGACATCTGTAACAAAATAGTTACTCTTTTATCAATTTGAAAGCCAAATATCGTATAGTTAAATGTGGTTCACAGTCCAGAACATCCGTGCATTTATTGTCCTGGAGAGAACGTCCGGGTTTATTGCCACACCTCCTGTTGCAAGTCTGAAAAACAAATCTGGAAACTTAAAAGTGGGTTCCATGTATACGACTGGCCACATCCTAGATTTATTTTTAATCCCAGAATACATTTCCATACACACTTGTCACATGTGGTAGGTCTCAGCATGTGTTGATTCCTTTTTCTGTAGACCATTAAAGACACTCCCAGCATCAGTCCTTTCAACTGAAATTGTGCTTAATCATTTGGGAAACTTTGACGTGTAAGAGTTCTGGGTAGTCTTAGAACTAAATCTTGCCTCCAAGTGTTGCCTGTAATCAATACTAAGTCAGGATCTTCGTCAATTTAAAAAAAGTTTTGCGGATCAAAATAAAAGTTATAAACATTCCAGCTCCTTAGTTACCAGGAAACTTTTATGTGGCAGGAAGGCTGGGAGAAAATACAAAGTCTATGTTCCCCGTACAAAGGTAGCCTGGAAAGATGCCAGAGGATGTGAAAAAAAGCATTTGTTTGAGAAGTATGCTCTACCTATTTTTCTAACAGAACTTTGCAAACTCCAAATAGAAAATACATTATTTTTAGTATTGAAGAAGTGTCTTCATCACAGGAGCTGTGTGGAAAACCTTTAATTTTTCACCCATAATGTGACTTGCATATGTAGTCACCTTCCCAGCCCAACTTGTACCTTACATAAAAGCAACCAAATTAGGTTTGACTTTGAAAGCCTGTACAATACATTGTCTAATTTAACTGTCCCCCAACATTGTTTTTTGCATTTCTCCAAATTCGTTCTTTTGAGCTATTTTACAAAATTGTTCGTGTATGAACTTAGCTGTGTTGTAGGCTCTCCACTTTTAAAGAAAAAGGTACAAAACCCTGATGTTAGACCTGGCATCCATGGCATGGTTTCCCCTGACATTTTGCCTTCTAACCTCCTGTTTTTGCCAATTTAGTAATCTGAGCACTTTACCACTGCTAACCAATTCTAAAGTGCATTTGCTCTTTACTTAAAGCATGGTAAAATAGTTTATCCACAATTTACATATTTAATTTACTTATAAGTCACTGGTCAAATGCACTACATGCCCCCAGAGTTTGTAAATCAAATGCTACTAGTTGACCTGCAGCACTGGTTGTGCCACACACTGAAGTAGTCCTTTCAACATGTCGCTAGCCTGCCACTGCAAAGTCTGGGTGTTCAGTTTTAAGCTTCCATTTCGACCTGGCAAGTTCACCTACTTTATATCCATGTGACAATACAGCCTGCACACATTTATGTTCATCACTTCATTTTTACTTTATGCTCAAAGGCACGAATGTTTGCGTGCAGACTGGCATTGTGCCTCACCCCAACAGCACGAATGAGAAACTTAATAACGTGGAGCGTCATCCCGCTCTATCCACCAGTCACACAAGCAATTCAGGAAATATTCAAAAGTATCCTTCATGAGTTAAATAATCCATTTTAATACGTTTTAGTCCATGTTTCATTTCATAGTTTCTCTTTACTTTCTCCATTCACATAAAAGGCTGCACATGTCCCAATTTTTTCATATGCTATAGATATGTCTATCCTGGCTTTTTTTTGTAGCACGTGGGATAAGATAATTCATCCTGGGAAGCTGTATTTGCTTTAACCCAATGCATTTCAGACTGGGTAGATCAGCATCAGGGATAGCTATGAATTCAAATTAAAACCTCTATTAATATTTTGCAACATAAGGCATAAAGCTTAATCTGTAGTGTCTTGACCGATAGTTAAAATTGCAATCCATGCAATATGAACAATAATACATGAACACCCTTGCCTCATAAAGACCAACCATTTCCTTAGCGAACACTGTAAATAAAAACCTAAACAAACGTGCTTTAACCAAATACTCCTCCTGTGTAGCTTCATGCCACCCAGTGTATCATAGACTGAGCCCCTATAATGTGATAACTTCCCCTAAACACTAATAATAATCTGTACCTGCGCAAACTAAACACTGCTCCTAGCAGTTAAACCAACTCATCTCCTCCTTGTCGCACCATTGTGTGAATGCACAAACAGCCAACCTCTCAAAGGGCTATGTCGGGTCTCCACACAAAGGGTAGCAAACCCCACTGTAGTGAGTCTGGAACCAGGGCAGGAAAGGTAGGGTGTTGTGCACTTTAAAGGCTTCTTTGAAGTCTCCCTACTTCAAAGGCCCATATTGATATAAGTACTGGACCTCTGATACAACAAAATAAGAACGCTTCTGGCACTGAGGACATCTACTGGGAAGATGGACTTATGTGCTGCAAGAAGGTACTGCCACTTTGCTGAACTGCTTTGCTACATTGGCCTGCTGCCTGCTTTTTCTTGCCTGGGAGTGAGAAGGACTGGAACTGCATCTCTACATCCCAAAACCAAAGTATCTCCAAGGACTTGTTGGATTGCCTCTTGTTTAGGAAGTCTCAGAGATATCAAAGACTTCCCTTAACTGTTCAAACAGCACTTGCACTTTGATTTCTGCAAGGTTCACTCTGCCAAGTGGTGCCAATCAAAGTCCAAGGCTCTTGGAAGTGAGTTTAAAGTGCTGTTTCTTACAGAACCTGTTCTTCAATGCTGTTGCGCTGATCAGAACTGACCCATCTCCAGCTGCGAGATCTGGATTGATGCATCACTGCTATTTCAGAACCAGATTGGCGCAGCACTCTTGAAACCACTGCATCGCCTCCGGAACCACCCCATCGCAACCAACAAATTACCACCACTGTGTGGAGAAGATTGACACATCACCTCTTCAGCATGGATCAACCTGGCGCATTTCACTTGGAACTGCTCCACTACGGAACTGGTGCTTCGCTCACGGAACCGATGCATCACTGCAGTTGTAAGGAGAAATCCAGCACAACATCCCAACAGGCTGGAGATCAGCGACTCCTCACCTGGCTGCACCCTGCCTTTCTTGCTTTTGACAAGGATTAAGGTATTTTAAGTGGGCCCTACATAGGTCCTGAAGTTGGCCTGTGCTCCACCGCAGGGGGCCTAAACTCTTGACTTTATTCCACTCCAGTGCGATCACTTAAACTCTTTGAGCTATTTGATTCTAAGCACTATTTTTGCTTTTAATCTTTAAAAATTCATATCTCAACTTCGATTGTTGGGTTTTTAGTCTTTTGGTCTGGTATTATTTATAACATTTCTCTTTAAGTTTCTAAACTAGTATGGTGTGTTTCCGTGGTGTTTTTACTGTGTTACTGTGTGTTGTGTGCACAAGTACTTTACACATTGCATCTTAATTAAGCCTGACTGCTCTGTGCGAAGCAACCAGAGGGTGAGCACAGGATAATTTGGAGTTTAATTCTGACTTACCTCCACTGTGATTGTGGTTCCTGCTTGGACAGGGTGTATATCTCTGCCAACCAGAACTGCCAACTGATCATCAGTGCTGACCAGAGCTGATAATCTGGTCAGTTACGATTCATGTTACATCTGAGTACCTGACTTTTATGAAGACTCACAATTGTGTAGATAATTTTCAGAGAGCATTCTCCTCACTTCAGGGTACATAATCCATACTAGTTGCATTTCTTGATGACCTGCTGGTGGAAACAGATGGCAGCAGAATTATGCCTTTGATTTGGTTAGAGTTACTAGAAGCATTTGAAACCACCATTCACACACTTGAGAAAATTGAAATTAGGGCGACTACCATTGAACGTATTCCTATTTTTGGTGTGGCAAGTAGACTATGAATGTTCTGTCTTTTTCTTCACACCATAGGGAATTGATTGTGGAGCCCCTCAAGGTCCCTGATTGTCTCCCATCAATTTTGAAACAAGTGCTCCTACTGGATCTAGGTTGGATTATAACAGAATCCGCTTTCTATAATTTCCGGCATGACAAATGCTGGTACATAATCAATGGTAGTTGATACATAATTACTATACAATTCACTAACTTTTGCACCAATAAGAAGTCAATTGGTCAATAGGGAGTTGGTCACCAGCATCTCATCATATGTCTGTTTTGCAGTGATACAATTATCGCTAAGTTACAGATAGCGCAATGGTAGTATGAGGGAGATGTTATTTCGCCCAAAGTGTCCGTATCAACACCACTACTTGTCTATTGTTGTACTATTGTTGTATGTGTGTATGTATGTGTAGATTTTGGTATAGTAATCCTTCTTGCATCCAAGGGCAATGTATGTTGAATCTCAGAGACAGGCTCCTGGGCTATGAAAAGGTTTTCAGTCATTATAAGCATAGTCCTGCCTTGTTGAAAGTGGATGTCTATTCCATACTACAACTTAGGGGCCGATTCTGATTCCGGTCGGAAGGGCTCTGAACCATGTTCGGAGCCCTTCCGACCGAATCGGAACCTGTCAGACGGATTTCTTTCCGACCGAGCCATTCCGATGGGCTCGGTCGGAAAGGAATCCAACTCGGATTTCCGGATGGTCTATGACGGGCTCGGAGAGCCCGTCTGCCATCCGGAAATCTCCAGTACTCCCCGGTCGCCTCTTTATGACGGAGGGAGTACAATGGCAGTTTTTAACTGTCTTTTTGTGCCGGTGTGTCCAGCACGAAAATGCAGTCAGAAACTGTCTCTGGGGGCCCCCAGCAGGGCCCCCATTAGTGTGAGGCCGCCGAATGGCGGCCTGGGGGCACCTATGGTGCCACTCCATTGATCCCTTCACCCGGTGGCCGGCACCTTCCGTTGCCCGCCACAGGGTGCAGCGATGAACTGCATCCCTGCATTTCACAATGGAGGCATGCATTCCGCTCGGAATGCATGCTCCCATTGTGACGCATATGATTGCCGTACTTGCAGGGCCGTAACCGACCACAGCAGGTCGGCCGGTTACGGTTACTTTTATTGTCCAGGCTTCATGTGTAACAAGTACATGTTGAAATAAATGATCTTGATGTAATGTATGTGCCTTTTTGATGATTAGAAATAATTGTTCATGTAGATACTCCCTCAAATTAATTGTGTATACTAATTGTTAGAATGGATTTAACTTTTTTTAACACTGTATGATGATTTATTGTTCTTGACCAATGTTTCGTAATTTTTAAATAAAATATTTTTCCATTTGTGAACACATGGCCTTTGATGGTGGTGGTGTAATGTTCTGGTGATACATTGGTTGTGATGAGTGTCTTTGCTTTTGGGTATTAAGTCTACCCAAAGGGGATCTTTTCTTGACTACGGTCTATTCAGTGCTCTACTCCTTTGGTGTTTAAGGGGCCCTTCTCACTGTCCTTTTGTTTACTAACCTTATGAAGACATGGGAGAAAGAACTCACTGTATGAAGTGATCTTCAACCTTTTGACCCTCCAGGAATGCCTAACAACAAAGTGGCAGGAGCGTTAATAGGACTAAAATATAGTTGGACATGGGTGCCAATGTTTTCATTTACTGCATTTTACCTACACATTAACTGATACTATAGTTTTCTCATTAGCTCCTCACTTTAATATTCTGTACCAGCATAAAGTAATTGAAATGGAAATGCATTTCTTTGTGCTTAGGCCTCGGCTAAGGCCACTTTAGGTCTGTGTTGGCAAGACCTATTGTTTCCAGCATAGTTAGAGTTTGCCTTGGGCAACCACTTGGTCATGATTGGTTGGTTTTGTTGTCTATCTCATGTGTCAGTTTCTGATTCAATTACTTTCCTCTCTCTTCTTCTTTGTTCTGCTCAGGAGCATTTCAGCTGCCTCACTGTGTTCTGACTGGATGAGTTGTATTCTTCCACCATTGATGTTCATTAGGTTCAGAGAGCAATTTTGTTCTTTTTTCAGCACTCCATTAGAGAGCATGCGCTTTCTTGATTTCTCCCACATGTGATGTGTTCCCATCACATCCCTGCACTCCTGCTCTCTGTGTTGCTTCCCTTCCCACTTTGTTTGTTGCTGCCCCCAACCCCAAATCTGTTAATTTTTTTAAAATAGTTTCCGCCACCCATCTCCTTTGCTGCTTCTCCACCACTCCCCTCTTGCTGATCCCTTTCCACCATTCCTCTTCCCACTGCCATCACCCATCTGTTTTTTCATATTTTTCTTCTCTATTATTGCTGTGAATGTTGGATGCTTTTAAATTGCGATGGCATATGCAAAGGCAGCACCATCAATTGTCCATTCTACACATTTCTATACATTCAAGCTGTGAACAATGTGGCGAGGCATTGTGGTGGCCATTGGAAAAAATTGACAAGATTGGTTTCAATACTTTCAAGATTGTGGCCACGTTGTGTCACACAATGTGACGATATGACATTGCTTTCAATAACAAGCCAGCCTAGTACTTTCAAGGTGGCCCATATGTTCTGTCTTGCAAAGTGGCATGTGTGTGTGTGTGCCGTTTTCAAAGTATAGAAAACATTGTTTTCTACATCAATAGAAGGGGCAGTTGCTGCTACTGGCTTTGCAAAAGAATCCTGCATTGAAAAAACAATCCGGGCAGCCATTGGGGAAGATCCTTCTGCGCTAGCTGTGGTGCATGCGCCTCCTCCCACTAAAGTTTCACTAAGATTTGTGTGTCCTTTGTCAGTACAGTCACCGAGGAGCCCAATGATGTGGCATGGCAAGGAAGAGGGGCACAAAGCCTCCTTGATTTTCTGCAGCTTAGTAGGGGACTAATGATTACTCTGCATGATGTGAGCGAGCACAGCTGACTCCCAACAAACATATGTTTTTAAAGAGCCTCAGCTCGTCTATGTGGACTGAGGGGCCAAGCCCCCTTCTCTTTCCCCAGCAAGAAGCGTCTGTTAGGATGAACAAAGGTCAGCCTGAAATACACTCTTCTTGTTCAGGTCAGGCAGCCATGATCTAGACATGCCTAAACTGTTCCAGGCTAAGGATTTCCCAGCCCTGTGTGCGTGACCTCCGCAGCCTGGCTAAAGCGCCTCGAGGCTCTCCCCCTTGTGACTGAGGGTGAATGTCACTGGGTGCCTCAGACCAGGGTGCTTCAGTTTTAATCCCTGAAGTGCCCAGAGCCGAGTGTCAATCAGTGACACCTCGTCACAGAGTGCCGTTGGGGTCAGCAGTCTTACTGAACCCATCGTACTCTGTGACTTGTGAGGGACTGCTGCCTTTTCTCATTGCCTGACCTGAGGTCCTAGGCCAGCCAATGAGGGGAGGCAGCAGTACCAACCCTCCTGGAACCTCTGAGGCTTCCCTTTATACAGTGAAGGTAAGTTGTATGTTTTTTTTAGGTTTGGTGTGTGTATGTGTATCTATGAATGTATGTGTGTTTGTGAGTGAGTACTGTGAATCGGTGTGCGTGTGCATGCGTGTGTGGCCTCCTCTTCCCTCTCTGAAAAAATGACCAGAAACCACTTTTCTTACACCCTCTTGTTCAGTGAGTAGTTGCAACCTACCTGATCTTATGGAAACAGTAACTGGACTACTACTCATAACAGAATCCACAATAAGGCAGTATTATTAATGAAATCGTTAATAGTTACATTTAAATATGGATTTGATTTTGAATCAAGTATTCAGCTCTTAGCCAAATGGAGTTTTGATCTGAAACTGGTCAAACTCTATCTTAAATAAGAATTAAATAATATGAGTCATATTTAAATTAACTTTTAGAGAGTGACATATTCTTGAAATTTCTCTACGGAACGAACAGACTGCTCCTTTTATTATGCAGAAAGAGTCAGACAGGTTCATTATTTACATTCTTTGGTAGATACTTTACTATAGGAAGATATTCTCTCTATGGTGGGTGTAACTTTTACAAGTATTAAAACTGCCAATAAATCTCCAGCAAAACACTTGGCAGTTTACACATTAATAGGTACGTGCAGCAGAATAAGCAACAATTATAAGGCATCTGAAAGACGTGTACATGGAGCCTCTGGAACAAGGCACCCTCCTTGGCCCTTATTTATGAGGCCTTGCGTCAGTTTTGCGCCGCTGGTGCGTCACTTTTTGTGACGCACCAGCGGCGTACAAAATGCGCCTTGTTGCGCCATATTTAAAAAGTGACGCATCTAGGTAGATGCGTCACTTTTTAAACCCCTGCGTCACATTATACCTGTGTCAGGTATAATGTATGCAGAGGGGGCGTTCCCCCGCAAAAAGCCTCATAATAGTGACTCAGTGAAATCTATGAGATTTCACTGCGTCACTTAGGATGCTGTTGCGTCAAAATCTTGCGCCTGCCTCACAGCAGGCGTAAGACTGGCGCAAGCCCTTTCACATGGGGCTTTCCCCATGTGAAAGGACGCATTGCTGGAGTTGCGTCACTTTACTCCAGCAATGCGTCACTTTTGCGATTACAGATGCGTCAGAAATACTGACGTATCTGTAAGTCCTTGCGACATGATGCGTCATACATTAAATATGACGCATCATTGGTGTCGCAAGGAGTGCACAGTGAAAAGTGACGCATCGCTGTTTTCACGCAGCGATGCGTCACTTTTCATAAATGAGGCCCCTTGTCTCTTAGTATACCACATGGCTGTTTTTTTTTTTATTCAAGGAAAGGCAAATATACCATTGATTAATGAACGACAAAAAAGCATTGTCTAAGGCAATAGTTTGGCCTTTTACCGTCGAGACCTACTGACTTTGCTAATTCTTGTTCTAATTTACATGGTGACCTTGTCTACAGAACTCTAACACAGTGGAACCACCTCACAATGAGGGGAATTACAAGCATTCAGATCTGCCAGGCATGGTCTAAGGCAAGAAAAAGTGAGAGGCACAGAGAAAACAAAACAAATAAAATAACTAATAATGCCCTGTGTAATTAATCAGAAACGCTCTGTGCACGTGGCCTGACTGCGCTAAGCAGGTCTGCAGACAGATCATTGACTTTACCATGGCCCTAGGGATCCTGAAAGGGGGGAGTGGACCGGTCGGAGGGAGCAATTCATCACACAGGGTGTATTAGGTCCGGCTTTAAATCAATGCCCTTCGTCTTTCTAACTTTGACATTCAACAGTTCACTGCTTTACATTCAAGGCTATCTCAGGAAAGATGAGGGAGGAATTTACTGCAGCGATTAACTTCACTCTAGATATTTATAAAGCTCTGTCAGTCTTAAGTACAACCAACTTCTCTTCACAACTCATTTGCTACAGAGGTCTTGCATGGATGTCATTTAGGGGTCACCAGGGGTCGTAGTTGGGATCCCAGCGAACCCCGTAGGACTCCTGGCACTGCTTTGAGACCCCTGGCCTCAGAGGAGGCAAAATTGGTGCCAAGAAAAGAGTTCATTATTTTCTGTCCTTTTTCATTATACTAATAGCAAATAATCTTATATTATTCAATATTTGTATAACAAAACAATGGAGTACCTTTAGGGTTGGTGGCAGCTGTGGTACAAATAGGCTTAAATGGATGTTGCATGCATGCTTGCGAGTGAGAGTGTGTGTAAGCGCATGTGTGAGTGAAAGTGAGTGAGCATCAATTGACAGGTTGTGAGTGATGCTGTGTGAGATCGAGGCCCATGTTTTCTTTTGTTTGACACAGGCAGTGCTGTACCAAAGTTGCTGCGCTGCTTTGTAGCATAGGGAGATAGAAAAATATGCCATACCTTCGAAGATATGGTGCATTTGTGTTTCTCCTAGAATGCTGGTGCACTTTTAGCATGCCAATGCCCACACACTTGGGCCTAAGTGCTAGGGTGTGTGCATTCTCTTTTCTAGTGGAAGGGGTCCTTTCCAGTAAAAAAACTATGCTTTAAGGCTTTTCCAACTTTGCGTATGTGCTTTAAAGTGCAGTACATATGTAAAGTTGGAAAAACAAGGAGAAATTAAAACATTTATCTTCTTTACGCCTGCCTCAAGGAGGTATATCATTTTGATGCAAATTCCTGTCTTCTAATTCTTGTAGATAGGGATTTGCATCATTACATGGACGCAAAGGAACGTCCATGTACGATCCATGGAGCGCCCCCTTGATACAAAATAATACACTGCAAGGCATAGTGCATCATTGCATTACTTTGGGAGAGCGTCCAATGCAAATCCTCAATAGTTGTGATGTCAGAGTCATATGACATGCTTTCCTGGAAAAAATCAGGGTCATGGGTAATTGGGTGTCACTTTCTGTGATGTCATTAAGGACAAAGGCATGTGATATCACTTCTTTTACCCCTGGGATTTTGAGGATTTGACGACATGAGGTCTTGTAGATGGCTCTTGCTTATGAAGGAGGACCTATAAGCGGGCAGAAGGACTGGCGACACAGATATGTAGCATGACAGCCATATTTTAGTTTTATGTTTTCAAAGTTTGTTAATGGGAAACAAGTAAAGTAGCTGTGTGTTCTTCTGGACTCTTGATTGACCTAGGATTTCCTCATACAGTCTTTGGATGGACAAAATAAATGCTAGCAATTCCTGGTAACACAGTTGTTACCTCTTTTCTTTTCAGAATGGTTATGACTCTGGAAATGGGGATATGGAATGGAGTGGAGATATCTGCTGCATGCCTGGAGCAAACCATCTGACAAGTCGGGCTCAGGAACACCACTCTTTGTCCTATAATGCAAGTATCAGTATTGTTAAATGAAGTACTTTAAGTTAATACTTAAACATAGCATTTATTCAGTAGCACATAAGTAACATGTTTGTGCCTTCTTTAAGCTTTGTGCATTTTTTAATCTTGCAAATGGTAATTCACTGTTTAGGCTTGTCCACAAGTCTCCCCTCTTGGCTCCTGTTGGCTAGTCAGCAGCTTTCTTCTCGCAGTGCTCTCTGAGGAGGTTGACCACTGGCTTCCTTCTGGCAACTTCATCCTGGTGGTATGCTTTGGGCATGGAGTCTTCTTCTTGGTAGTATCCCCAGACTGGTCTGCAACATCTCTAAATGTCATTCTTTGAGCCAGCAATGTCTTCTCCTCCTGTGGGTTCCGAGCTTGCTGCTCTGGTCATGTGATCAATGGTGGCTGCCCCTTTTCTATGGTAGTTGCATGTCTCTTCCCTTGTTTGTGGGCTTTTTGATATTTAGGATGTTTTGAAGTAACCTCTATTCTGGGTTTCTGCTGCTATTCATTCTTCTGGGTTCTGTTGTGCCGCAATGAAGTCAATGAGACACGCAGGTGAGAAGACGCTAGCAGTCAATGGGTCCTACGAATCCTATCTCAGTGTCGTACTGCTGAGCGCTGGGCTGTGACTAGCACATTGATTTGAATGTTTGCATTTGGAATGTGAGCAGGGTACATGCTTCCATTGACCCTAGCAACGTTGCACATGGCATGGTATGCTCAGGCAAGGGAAGAGTGCTTTGTATGGTCTGTCTGAGTAATCATTGACAACAGTCTGCCATAGTGAGTGGTATCAATGATTGGATTAGCAGATAGGTGGAAATCAGACAAAACTTTCTGAGAGAATGAGTGATTTGCATCAAAGAGATCAGAGGGAAAGCTTCTGGGTGTAGCTGTATCGAGAAAGCTAATGTTCAGCATCTTGCAGAATGCATCCCTGGTTTGGGAATGACCTCACCAGGATTGAACAGGAGTCAGTGAGGCTCTCAGGACTGATCCACTGACTAGTCATAACTTGTGTTTGCCCAATCTCCTGGACTATTTTTGGGCTGGGATGGCATCTAACCTCGTGACACAGCACCCACGGTCAGATTGATAATAGTAAATCAACAGAAATGTTTGGATCAAGCATCAGGATAGTCCCCTCCATGTTTGTACTGGGAGCGTGCTAGTCCTAATGGTCTTTCAAGTAAGAAAAAAGTGTTCTGTTTCGGGATTTATGGGAAGCCCAAACTCAGTGCTGTGTTGTTATGTTCATTGCATGCTCCTATACAGCGGTACACAACTCACTTCTAGGGAAATGGAGAATTACTTCAATCATGTAGGTTTGAAACATTTACGCACTTCACTATACAATCCCCAAAGCAATGGTTTATGCAAGAGAGTGAATAGATTAGTGAAAGGTACTATTCAACTTGCTTTGTCATCTAATAGGTCTGTTCAAAAGGAGATAAAGGACATGTTTTGGGCGTATCGTACCACAATACACCAAAACATGACAAAAACACCCTTTGAGCTTATGAGAGGTAGGCGAGCTGGTACAAAATTGGTTCATACGTGGTTACAAAAACCAGATTTGGTGGTTCTGTTTTTGTAGAAGTGAGTAAGACTTTGGTTTTTGAAGAGTTTCATTTTAGGGAATGAGTTGACATCCTCCAACGCTTTTCATAACTGGGTAAATGGTTCTAGGCACACAACATGGAAAAATTAATTTGTGTATTATATGCATATACAAAGAATTGACTGATAGTTGATACAGTAAATAGGTGCCAGAGGGCACCTTTATATGTTGAACTAGAGCAGCAGTGGAGTCGATCTCTGTGGCATACCGAACATCAAACATGTATACACTAAGGAAACAAGCATTGGAAATGCAATAGGTCTCGCATTAGGAAAGTTTGAGCGATTGGTATTGTAAATGACTCTTTTTTTTATTTGTGTTGGTTTTAAAAATAGCAAAATTAATAGCTTTGTCAGTTACAATGTCAATAGTTTTAGCTTTCGCAAATGTGACACCTATAGCATTTGTAATGCAATGTGTGTTGTATTTACGTGACTTAGATGTATTGATATTACAAATAACAATGGCTTTTAATTTTGTAAATAATTAATACTTAAATAAAAGTTATTGTAATTTATAATGGCAATATCGTAAACGTTTGTAAATAACTTTTGTGAAGATTATGTCCAGTGTATTTTATTGTGACGAAAATCCAAGAACATAGCATTTGCACCTACACACACACAGAGCCACACATATAGATTTGGTGATGGTGGATCTGGGGGATGTGGTGGATGTGGTGGTGGTGGATGTGGTGGTGGATGTGGTGGTGATTGTGGATGTGGTGGTGATTGTGGATGTGGTGGTGATGGTGGTGGGTGTGGAGATGGGGGTGGATGTGGATGTGGTGGTGGATGTGGATGTGGTGGTGGATGTGGTGGTGGTGGATGTTGGTGTGGTGGATGTGGTGGTGGTGGATGTGGTGGTGGTGGTGGATGTGGATGTTGTGGTGGATGTGGAGGTGGTGGATGTGGAGGTGGTGGATGTGGAGGTGGTGGATGTGGAAGTGGTGGATGTGGAAGTGGTGGAAGTGGTGGTGGTGGATGTGGTGGATGTGGTGGTGGATGTGGTGGTGGTGGTGGTGTTGGATGTGGTGGTGGATATGGTGGTGGTGGATGTGGTGGTGGTGGATGTGGTGGTGGTGGTGGTGGTGGATGTGGTGGATGGGATGTGGTGGTGGTGGTGGTGGTGGATGTGGTGGATGGGATGTGGTGGTGGTGGTGGTGGTGGATGTGGTGGTGGATGTGGTGGATGTGGTGGTGGTGGATGTGGTGGTGGATGTGGTGGTGGTGGATGTGGTGGATGTGGTGGTGGGGAGAGAGTAGGCAGGGCTTCAAGTCCATACTCCAATACAGCACACCTTGCATAGCAGTGCATGGGCTGACCAGGCTCGACCTATTAAATGAAATTAGAAGAGAGAAGTACGTTGGGAGTAGATAACAAAGGAGTAAAGGGAAGAAAAGTCGGGATAAAGAATGAGTTACGGAGAAGGAGGGCAACATAATGATTCAAAATTAAAAGTACGGAGGATATGGAATGTGGAGGTGACAGCTGGCAGGAACGAGAGGAAAGTGAGAGATGTCTCTTTCTTTATAAATAACTTTTCGAGCTGTGGATAGAAGCATCACAGAATTTGAGTGAACGCAAACGTTGTCCCATTTTTTTAGCTCTTAGAGCGTGCACTCTTTCTCGACCTTAAAGCCTTGCGGACCCTAGTGAGAGTTACTTGTTTTGAGTTTCGTTCAAAGCCACTTTGCCGCTGTCTGTACATATAGCTTCACAGTACATATAGCTCAACTTTAACAACTCTGGCTAGTCCCCCAAAAATATGGCTGGTGTGCTGAAGAGTGAAGAAGGTGACGTTGTTCGTGTGCCAGCAGGAGAGGTCCGCAGTTGTGCGTCTCCTCCCTCATCAGCTGGCTCCTGGAGGAGGGTTAGCGGCTCTCGTGATGTCCTCGGGGCAAAGGGAGGAGGGTGGGAAGAAGCCGGGGGGAGGGAAGGAAGGGGGAGGAGAGGCGGGAGGTATTTTCAAGTTTACACAAGGGGCGGAGCGAGGGGGAGGTGTGCTGGGAGAGAGAGTGGGGAGGGGGGCGGAGCGGGAAGAGCGTCGTGAGGGGAGAGAGAGTAGGTAGAGGGCTGAGCGTGAAGAGCTGCTCTCGGCAGGCTGGGGAACTAGGGGTTAATGTAGGAGGAGTCTGTCCTAAATATCTCTTGACTCTTAATTAACCTCAGGGAACTGCAACCATTGTGAACTCCTCTAGATAGCATTCCATTCTGTCGTTTCTTTTTCAAAACAAATGTTATTGCATTTCTAGCCATCTTACAGGCAGAGGGGCCACATACATATGTACGTATTCTTGCATACAGTGGCATAACGTTGCATATTGGTGATGACAACAAAACGAGTACAACACGCTGAGCTATAACTAGTCTGCATCCCGCTGAACTGTCCCAGACAATGGCCGATGAACCTGAATGACATCCCACAACGTACATCACGCAACTGGACTATAGGACTGCACGGCCACTCTATGGGGTTAGCAATCGACAACTGAGTTCTGGGGTCAGGCCTCGGTAGTCAGCCCACCGCTGTCACATTCGGTCGTTTTTAGCTCATCTGTGAGATTACATAGGTAAACCGTCTTCTGTGAACCTGCATTGGTATCTCTGTCCCGTCCCTACAAGGGGCTGCTCAGCACAGCCTTCTGGCTGGTAAGCACTGCAAGAGGCAGAATCTAGCCTGTACGGAAAGCACAGAGACACTGCGGCAGACAAGCTTAACAGTAGTATGAGCCATCTACATCATGATCGACTCTACAGCCTATTTCAAGCTCTGGGATGAAACGTAGCCCGAATCTTGCCTTGCACATACAACTGTTTCATACGCAGGCATGTGACTACATGGCACACGTGTGGCTGCACAGCTGCCGGATCAAATTCCATAAATGCGGTGGGTATATCGATGTAGGTCAGCATGGTCATGGCCAAATGGGTTTGAACCCTTTTGCAGTTAAATGCGTAAAAATATACACTTAGCGTGCCCTTTATTTTAACCAAATGTCGATTCACCGATAGCAGTAATCAAATGGCAAAGCCGTCTTTGTCATTTACAGTAACACTGCTGTGCCAAAAAAACATCCCGAGACCAGGAGTGTGCGACACAACTAACATCGCAAAGTTCAAGAACTGACCAATGTCCCTCGTGGTGAACGTTTTGTGATCTCCTACATGCACTCTGAAGAAATAAATCTAGGAAGATAGGAATCTCTTAAACTGTTTATTTTAAACCCCCAGCTGGAAGGTCGTCCGCCAACCGACCCGTTAGCGTTCAAAACATAACCAGGCTCAGAGCACTAAGCACAGGCATGAAGCTGTGCAAACTCAAGCGAAAGCAGTCTACCATTGAAAATTCGGAGAAAGGCACAGATAAGCAAGCCTCAGAGAAGAACACGATGAAAACAACTGAAGAAATATTAATACCAGTCGACAATGAGCACACGTTTTCCCTTTTTTGCAAAACAAAAGCGTGCGGCTTCCCCTAGGCGGTCAGACCCACCTTCTCCTCCACAGAGTGCGTAACGAGTGTTGCGTATTTGCGACTGAGCCAGCGGAAGAAGGCCGGGACTCCCATGGCGGCGCTGGCGGGGAACGAGGAGACTCAAGCGGTGGCGGCAAGGCTAGAGTTCCACCTTAGCCGCGATGAGTTTTGAGAAGAAGGAGGAAGAAGGAAGCTGGATCCGGTTGGAGTAAAGCATACCGGAAGCAGAAGCGCGGCACGACCTTTCACCCATGTGTAGGGTGCGAGGGAAAGAAAGGAGGAGGTGCTGCACAAGGGAATTACCCAGTATCCGTGAAGTCATAGTGGGATTCGAGTGCGACGTCACTTTTCTTTGTACCTTTGTTGCTACATTTGCTCTCACCTGAGGTTTGCTTTGTGCTGGGAGAGAGAGAGTGGGGAGGACAGTAGGAGGAGGAGGGGGGAGGAGAGTAGGGGAGGCATGGCCTAGCGGCCGTGCAACCAAGACGTGAGGGGGCGGAGGTGGGGGGAGGCTGTGAGAGAGAGAGTGTTCAAGGCAGGCGGCTGGGGGCATGTGCACGCGCTTTTAAGCTCAATGCGCATGCGCATTGAGCTTAAATTTCACGGGCACTGCAAGGAATCGCCACGATTCCTTGCAAGTTGGTTAAAGAGTGTTTAAGCCCCCATAGTCTCGCAAGCGCATCGACAGGCGAGACCTAAAAATTACAGGGATGGTGGCCTGCTGGGGTCAGCAGACCACCATGTCTGTGATTGCTTATCAATAAAGCAATGTTTTTTTTTAATGCAAACTGTTTTCCTTAAGGAAAAACGGGATGTGTTTCAAAAACAAAAATGAAAAGTTTTCTTTCATTTTTTAAGAGCAGGCAGTGGTCCGTAGGACCACGGACCACTGCCTGACTGCCTGCTCTTAAAAAATGTTTTTACAAACATTCACAAAAGGTAAGGAGTCACATGGGGGCCCCATCTCATTTGCGAATGGGTTACTACCTGCTTGAAGTAGGTGGTAAATTTTGAATTTTTAGCTGCGAATGTTTAGCAACTGCATTTTTGTTGCAAAACATTTGCATATACCACTGCGATACGATGCCCTAAACATGCTCTTCTTAATACCGAATTGCAAACCCAATTCGTGATTCGGTAATAAGTTACCAAATTGCAGACTGGGCCTTTGTACATTGAAAATTGTCTTTTTTTGTATGCAAACGGCTTGATTCACAACGAAAAAAAACTTTAAAAATCTGCCCCCTGGTTGGTATTTCCTTATTGGGGGGCATGGTGCCAGCGGGGACACCTCCGATTCCTGCGCTGGGACATTCCTAGGATGAGCTGTGCGCGCTACAAATATATTCATTCATTGACTCTGCCAAAGTATGCAGTGTACTCAGCCAGACTTAGCAGTAGAGAGCCCCGCCCAAGCACGGCTAACTAGTCCACCGCTATTTGTGGCAGAGTGTCCCTGAAAGACCGCTAAGGAAATTTTGACAGATTTTCAGGAAAAAATAGGTAGAGTGTTGCCTATATGCTTGGTGACACCCACAATGTCAAACGCAGACTACCATGCAAACACCGCCAGGCTACTCCAACTTCTGGTTGGTTGTCAGTGTACACATTCACTGGCAAACGGTTTACTAGCGTTGACGAACACTGGAGAACTTTTCATCAAAGTACTTCTCTACCGAGGTGGATATAGCAAATTTGCTGGAGAAACTTCTGCCGCTGTGGAGGACAGCCCAAAATATTGAGGCTCGTCAACTGCTTTCATTAAGGATGAAGTCCGCCAACATGGTTGATGGATTGTAGGGTCAGGGATAGGCTGTGTGCAAGATACACAAATACACAAAGTAGGTAATCCATAACTTACCTGGAGACTGCTTTCTATTTAGGGTTCTGCTACTTGCAAATGTATTTTGCTATTATACATGCAGGACTACAAGTCCCAGAATGCATAAAAACATGATATAAAAGTACTAAACGGGACATTCAGTTAACATTTCTACATATGCCTAATGGACCACCTCAAATGTCAAAGTAGAAATGAGAAAGGGCAGATACAACTCAATGATTACAAGGGCAGAAGCAATTAGCATAGATCCAGCCCTCCTGGACCCAGGGTGGACATCACTGGCCTCGATGAAGAAGAAAAATCCATGGGGCGTTGAGATGTGAAACTTCACTCTGACATTTTTTGCTGGGCATAGTGGGGCCATTTGAAGTATGACAGCTGCCAAGGTGAACAGTAAGAGAGACTCACAGAGCGGGACCTCAGACTTCCAAGAGGCATCTTCCCCAGAAGGAGGGCAGCAGACATGCAGTGCCTAAATCACTAATCAGTGGCAGCAGCGGCAGCATCCGGGGGAGCCACAGAGGTGCTGTGTGTAGTACAGACCTACAAACTCACAACTCATTCAAACTGGCCCCACTGACGTAAGTTGATGGCACACTTTCCCCGAAACCAACTCAAGCTATGGCCTGCGACGAAAATGTTTGGAAAGCTACGCCCTGTTCAATCAAAAGGTGCTGCGATGCTATACTGCTGGAAGTTTGTGGCCTACATAAGTGCTAAATAACAATGCATACATTATTAATACGGCCTTACAGGTCAATATCATTGGCAAGCCAGGGACATTTATTCTTGTCTTCAAGGTTAAAGATGCCCTGGGACGTGGAAGGTCAAAGGCAAGAGCAGCATTTTCTCACACAGAGTACCAGATGTCACTCAGCCCTGGAGCCTCCAACGTGCTCACTTGGGTTTGGATCAGGAACAGAGGCAGCGGGGTTTAATCCAAGAGAGACGCTGTAAATGTATCCGCCATGGGCTCGGCTGTCACTCACTTCCGCATCCGAGGCCAAGTCCCCGCCCATTCCATTTGGCTTCCACCGAAGGATGGAAACGCAAATATTAACAGACAGCAAGTAATGCAGCTGGGTTGTCAGACGTGCCCCACATTGGTTTGATTAAAAAAGTTACAGACTCCAGAAGCCAATCAGGATGTGCAGTAGTGCGGCCGCAGCAGGGGCCGGGAAAGGAAGGCCTGCGTGAAAGAGAAAATGACAACTTCCAACGGCGCATGCGCGACCTTGAGTTTATGAGTGCGCAATATACTCGAAATCACAGCTCTGGCGCACGGTGTTCTAAAGACCAATGCAGGCTTGCCACAGTTACACTGGCCCTTGCCACAGTCACACTGGCCCTTGCAGCCCAACTGTCGAGACAGCAATCATAGAAGAAGAGAGGTGGGTCTTCCACAAAAACCCTTAACAAACAGCCAAGAACAAATAAATGACCCCTGAACGTGCATTTTCATTAAATGCGTTGTAGGCGCGCCCTGCCTTGCATGGTCAGCTTTAGTCTTGTGTACATCAGTCAGTCACTGGCTCTAGCATAGAAAACAAAGCAGGAGTATAGACAGTCCCACACGAGTCGGTGGACTGAGGTTCGAGTCCCGGCGTCGGCGGAACATCCTGTGATTCTGGGCAACACACTCAATGTCCATGGAAAAAACCTGACCTTGTGTAATGTCCAGAGCCCATGTAAACCGCTCTAGTGCCCTCTGGCTAACTACGCTCGGGCTACCTACAACTTAAACAACAAGCTGAGGATCAACGGCAGTGAAAACAGCGTGGTGGGCGCGCACGTGACGCAGCGTGGGCGTGCACATCAGCTGAAGGATCCCCGGGGAAGACACCGAGTCTGCCTGCTGCCATGACTGACCCACTGCAGAGGGAAAGAGCCCGGTGAGTGTGGGTAGAGGGGGGGCGGCAGAGAGGGAGTGGGCAGAGAGGGATGGGGTGTGTGTGTGTGTGCGTGCGTGTGTGCGTGTGTGCGTGTGTGCGTGTGTCTGTTTCTGTGTGTGTCTGTGTGTGCACGGCCATGCCTGCCTGCCTGTGTGTGTGCGCGTTCACGGACCCTGGTCGGCGTGTTCACAGCTCAAGGTCCCTTCAGAGCGAACTCCATAACAATAGGTCTCGATGCCGAGACCTAAAAAAGGGCAAGAGGTATGGATTGTCTTACACGTTGTAAAAGATTAAATCCATTTTAACAATGTGGTGTGGGTGATATTGTCAAAAGTTACGGAGGAGGGTGTCAGAGCAACCATTTTACAGTAGGTAAATTCCTGGAGGACAGTTTGAGTCTACTATTTCTTTATATATCCGGTCCGATTTTCCAATAATGTGTTACAGAAACACATAAAAGATAACCATTAGTTTTAGGACTGGTATTTTGCTGCTAGAAGTGATGCTGAGGTAGTCGGTTGAGGCGAGTTGGAAAGGGTCTTTGACTACATCAGATTTAACTTGGAGTATATTCAGTCTAAAAGTGTGCCATATTAATGGTTATGTTCTAGTGCTAAATAATAAAGGGGTCCATTAGGATGGCGGGCGGATTGCCAACGCCAGCCATATTCTGATGGGCTGAGGGTGATGCCTTTCCGTGGCGGCGATGCCGCAACGGAAAGGCATGCGGTCTTCACTCTGGGGGCCCCCTGTGGGCCCCCAGAGTGAAGGAGGAGGTATTGTACATGGGGGTGTAACTGTGGTACCACCCTTCATTTGCATTAACAAAGCGGCAGGCACTGCGTGGTGCCTGCCGCTTTATTAATGCAAATGCAGAAATACATGTCTAGCATTGTGGCGGGCGGTGCTGAGAGCACCGCCCGCCACAATGCTAGAAATGTAGGATGTGCCTGCCATTGTGGCGGGCACATCCTAATGCTGGCATCGGGACCCCCGCCCTTAAGGCGGGCGGTCCCGTTTACCGATAGGGTGGTATCCTAATGGACCCCTAAGTGTTAAAGACTGCCAGATCATCAAGAACATGACTACTATAGGTAAGAGGACATCTTGCCAAAGATTTAAGTCCAGACAACAATGAGATATTTTTGTCTAAGGGACATTGACCAATTGCGTCAGGTTGGAAGCAGCATAGTAAAGGAATCGTGGGCCTGATAAAGCACTATAAAGTAAGGCCTGGTATTTCCCACTCTACCTGAAAAAGCTGACAGTCGGCTATTGAATGGTAGAAATGTATAGAAATTTCTAGGTACTAACCTGCTATCATTACGAATTTACCGCCTGATTCACGTTGAAAAAAATGCATTCTGCAGGAAATATGCAGACTGAAATTGGGGTAGAGTCTAGATAACCGTGTCTCTGTGATACACAGAACGTCTAAATAATGTTTCATGCGTAATTCGGCAACTTCGTTTCTATGTTTGACTTCTTACATTGTGTCATATAACATAGCCTCAGTGCGGCAGAAAAGCCCCTGCAAGAAAGAACTGACTGATTTAAGTACATGTGAGGCAAGGGTAGTGGTGATTGGGTAACACAATAGCAGAAAAGTGGACTGAGTACATGTTGTAACTACATATATCTTGCTCCAACTATTGGATTAGGGAGCAGCCTTTTCTGACACCGATATTGAAAATGATTGGCATAGATTTTAAATGTCTTGTACGTTTATAAAGTTATTAACATTCACTAATATTCTACGATACATATTCTTAATACATGCATCACTTACTAAATATGACTTTGAAATCATTATCACATATGCCTATCATAAGAAATCATAATTTTCATTGCTAGGAATCTTTCAGTTCCTTCATAGAAGATCAAAGTTTAAATGATAAGCAATCGTAAATGATGTGGTCTGATGTTCAAATAACAGTGAAAAGTTCGTTTTCCAATCTGCTCTCAAAGCTCTAAAGAAAGGAACCCTTGTCTCAAATGAACCACATGTCCTAATAGCAGGGGTCCTGGCTGCCGCAACTTTGGATCATGATTGCCTAGCGAGAACACTGTGAAACACAAGAAAGTTATGCTCACTATTACAAAATGGTTACCCCCATCTATAAACATCATGAGTGTTCAAAGATTCTTGGGGATACAAGTTTTGTTATTTGGTGTCGTTGCCCATGAGTGTTAAGACTTTCTCCAAGCTGGGCCAACACTCTGAAAATACACCTAGCATTTCAATCCTTGATAAAACTCAGCACTTATGGGTTTGGAGTTTTTCACCCATACGCCTTCTGAGGTATTACCTGTAAGCCATGTCTCCAGATCTGCCTCTTGACAGTGTATTTGCTTCCCAGAAAACTGTAACTGTTTTCACCTTTTCAAAGTATTCATGCTGGCTTGCCTATGGCTTTTGGCTTTTGTGGATGTATTGAGGGTTCCACACATTTGCGGATTTCTCTAGCAAAAATGGATCCAATGTCTATGAGTTGCTTGATGCTCTCCAAATGCCCCTAAATTGAGCTATTGCTGTGTGCTGCCCAGAATTCAACCAGAGATGAAGTGTTGAAAGGTAAAGCTTTTGCTGACATTGCTGCCAAACATGGCACTTTATACCATAACTCTGTAGGGACTTTTCATGTGTCTCACACCTCTGTGCACCCCAAGCTCATCTAACAGGATTTTGCAGATTTACAGGTTCTGGCACGCCATGGTGAAAAGCCTGTCCGGACCAGAACCTTGAGCTGCACTAAACAGGCATGTAAGACACCCCCCAATGGATTGTGCTAAGATCAGAATAGTAAAATGCACCCCTCCCCCACCCTCCAGATATTGTTTCAGTCTGGCCTGCTTGCTTCATGGTATTGCATGTGTTAGCTAATATGGTATGATCCATGTCACCGGCTAGATTGTTTGCTCCTTATTTCCTATCCACTGCTCAACAGTCATGTCATACTTGTGCTAGAGGCCACGCCTACAATGTTTTTAAAGGTGTCAAACCTACCTCCACCACCCATTCTTCCCCCTGGCAGACTGACAACATCCAAATGACCATGTACTTTTGTTACATTTGTGCTCTAGTTCAATTACGCATATTAACTGCATCGGACAAAGCCGGATGAAGACTGCAAAAAAACACAATAAGACTTTATTACCTGTTTTGGTGTAGTGTAGTTCCTAGTTTCCCACTAGGCCCTGCGCATTGGAATAACATAAACAGTAGTATCGACGTGGAACTGCGGATATTCCAGGCCTCCACTGACTATGCTAAACTTAATTGGGTGTGCTACCAACTAGCTCAGAGGTCACTGGAAACTTTCTTCTCTGCATGGGAAGTGATCAGCTTCCTTGGCACAGACAAGAAGGGATTCAGCTTTCCAACAACCGTGCAACATGACAACTTTGCTCCTCAGATCAAGAGTCAATCTCTAGGGTCGTGTGAAACAATAGACATGTATTTCACTCAGTCAGGTTAGTGCAGTTTACTTTCACGAGATGTAGAGAATAGAGAGACGGGCGTTTGTCAATAAAGGGTTAACATTTATTGAACAGTCTTTCTTCTCGTACAAGAGAAATGTATTGCCACAATTGCAAAACTTGTTATTATAAAAAGTACGTACAGTAAGATAAGGATTGCGAAATAATACTGTAAAAGCATTGATATGGTTTCTTAGCCATACAATGGTTTAAAAGTAATAAAACATATATACATTCATATATACATAAGGCTAAAATACTCAACTGGTGCTTCTAACTAAGCCTACCCCAGTGTGCCTGACCTAAGCCTAACACGTGGAAGGGGAGTAAGTAAGTAGCTTTAAGTTAAGTTGGTTTTGCCAAGGTTTGCTTCAAGAATTCTCATCTAAGGGTTTAGTCAACACCATACCTCTGAATAGAATGATGGAAGTCTGGTATTTCCTTCAGGAGAAACTCGGTATCCCAGTCACCCGCGAGGGCAGACTGGAAACGCTGGCGCTGGATTTCTCAGCAGAAGAAATGCAGCGTCTCTCTTCAGCGCGTCGAGGAAGGAGGGGGGACAGCGTCCTCGGGCAGCTTGGCATCTGCTGGGCTCTTCGCAGAGGGACGGCTGTTCAGCTCCTAAGCTCACCACACCATCGTTTGCGCTTTAGCAGCGATAATGGTATCAGTAGCTTCACCACCAAAGGGACAGCAGCAGCATCAGCGTACAGCATACAGCATACAACAGCAATGGGACACCAGCAATTGCTTAATAATTTTCATTGCTAGGAATCTTTCAGTTCCTTCATAGAAGATCAAAGTTTAAATTATAAGCAATCGTTAATGATGTGGTCTGATGTTCAAATAACAGTGAAAGGTTCGTCTTCCAAACTGCTCTCAAAGCTCTAAAGAAAGGAACCCTTGTCTCAAATGAACCACATGTCCTAATAGCAGGGGTCCTGGCTGCCGCAACTTTGGATCATGATTGCCTAGCGAGAACACTGTGAAACACAAGAAAGTTATGCTCACTATTACAAAATGGTTACCCCCATCTATAAACATCATGAGTGTTCAAAGATTCTTGGGAATAAAAGTTTTGTTATTTGGTGTCGTTGCCCATGAGTGTTAAGACTTTCTCCAAGCTGGGCCAACACTCTGAAAATACACCTAGCATTTCAATCCTTGATAAAACTCAGCACATATGGGTTTGGAGTTTTTCACCCATGCGCCTTCTAAGGTATTAACTGTAAGCCATGTCTCCAGATCTGCCTCTTGACAGTGTATTTGCTTCCCAGAAAACTGTAACTGTTTTCCCCTTTTCAAAGTATTCATGCTGGCTTGCCTATGGCTTTCGGCTTTTGTGGATGTATTGAGGGTTCCACACATTTGCGGATTTCTCTAGCAAAAATGGATCCAATGTCTATGAGTTGCTTGATGCTCTCCAAATGCCCCTAAATTGAGCTATTGCTGTGTGCTGCCCAGAATTCAACCAGAGATGAAGTGTTGAAAGGTAAAGCTTTTGCTGACATTGCTGCCAAACATGGCACTTTATACCATAACTCTGTAGGGACTTTTCATGTGTCTCACACCTCTGTGCACCCCAAGCTCATCTAACAGGATTTTGCAGATTTACAGGTTCTGGCACGCCATGGTGAAAAGCCCGTCCGGACCAGAACCTTGAGCTGCACTAAACAGGCATGTAAGACACCCCCCAATGGATTGTGCTAAGATCAGAATAGTAAAATGCACCCCTCCCCCACCCTCCAGATATTGTTTCACAGTCTGGCCTGCTTGCTTCATGGTATTGCATGTGTTAGCTAATATGGTATGATCCATGTCACCGGCTAGATTGTTTGCTCCTTATTTCCTATCCACTGCTCAACAGTACTGTCATACTTGTGCTAGAGGCCACGCCTACAATGTTTTTAAAGGTGTCAAACCTACCTCCACCACCCATTCTTCCCCCTGGCAGACTGACAACATCCAAATGACCATGTACTTTTGTTACATTTGTGCTCTAGTTCAATTACGCATATTAACTGCATCAGACGAGGCCGGATGAAGACTGCAAAAAAACACAATAAGACTTTATTACCTGTTTTGGTGTAGTGTAGTTCCTAGTTTCCCACTAGGCCCTGCGCATTGGAATAACATAAACTGTAGTATCGACGTGGAACTGCGGATATTCCAGGCCTCCACTGACTATGCTAAACTTAATTGGGTGTGTTACCAACTAGCTCAGAGGTCACTGGAAACTTTCTTCTCTGCATGGGAAGTGATCAGCTTCCTTGGCACAGACAAGAAGGGATTCAGCTTTCCAACAACCGTGCAACATGACAACTTTGCTCCTCAGATCAAGAGTCAATCTCTAGGGTCGTGTGAAACAATAGACATGTATTTCACTCAGTCAGGTTGTGGAAAGTGAGCCCATAATTCTATCGATGCCCAGGCTGCTGGCGCAAACCGCCTCTTAGTTTCCATTCTGAATAGTTACCAAATAAAGAGACGGGCGCTGGAGCAGGAATCAAGAACAGAGTTTATTTCTCATGAGGAGAGCCAGTCATTTCGGACACGAAACACAGTGTCTTTCGGGAGGTGCTCTAACAAGTGAGCTTGAGACTCTTGCTTTTATACCTTGCAAAACATTTGATGGTACAATCAGGACAGTATGACGCAAAAGGAAGACATCCCTATAATCCTCGTGATGATCCTACTCCACATACGTTCACAATGGGGACCCTTGACCTGCTGATAAGAGGGGAGGGCAATCACGCAGCTGAGTGTTTCGTAGGATGTGTACGCCTGATCATGGCCCAGGGGGTGGGGTGGCTAGGCATACAATAAGGGCAGTAAATGGTATCTCCTGGCTTAGGCGATGGCCTCGGACATGTGTGGTCAGCCGGACTCGGGGGAAGGGGTCATCAAAGGAGTGGTATTCATGCCTGCGTGGACAATCGAGCGTGGAGGGAGGGCTTGTCAATAGAGGGGCATTCATGGAAGGGAAGGAGGTGCTGGTCAGGCGCGGCCGTGACTCTCAAGGACAGGGCCTTGCGGAAGAAGAGGGTTTATGACTTGCTCATATGAGGAGAAGGAGGGGGGTCAGGGTGCGTGCAGGGCCAGAGTCGCGCAGAGAGAGAGAGAGAGAGAGAGAGAGAGAGAGAGAGAGAGAGAGAGATCTTATGACCTGTACATGAGAGAACAGGGGCAGTCAGATACAACTGGGGGGGGGGGGCTATGTCAGCTGAGGCGAAGGATGCTTCTTCGAGAGGGAAATGGGGAAGGCCTGGGTCAAGCAGGAGGGTTACCTTTCACATCAGGATCGCGCAAAGGGAAAGGGTTTCATGGTCTATACATGAGAGAGGGGGTGCAAGATACGCGCAGGAGGGAAGCTGGGGATTCCAATGGGTAAAAAGGCCATGGTGCCTAGAATGGCTGTACATATGCATAGGGGTACGGGTTCTTACTGGCAGGGTGATACGGTCAATAATTTACAGTATCCATGGTGCCCACAGGGAGAGGAGTGGGAGAAGAAGGGAAATGAATGCTGTCTATGTACATCAATTTCGTCAGATTTCACAGTCGCCCCTTTTTACATAGCAGCAATCATTTTTGCAGCTGATGGCATTACAGGTGGACAAGCATCGTTAACGAATTAGCACTTTGTCGATACTAACATGTGGCGTACAATCATAGACAGTTAAGGTGATGGGAAGAATGCAGTACATAGGAAATTACTTTTTCGTTGTGTTCCTGGCAATTAAACGCACTACATAGCATAAATCCTTCTGACTTAAAAAGATGTGACCAATGAACAGTTTTAACCAGGTAGTTGAGAGCGGAATTCAGTTCAATACACAAGATCTCTTCGTCACAGTGTCTTTTATCAGCGAGCCATCACTGGTAGGCACTAATCCGGGTACTTTCGTTGGCGCTGTTGAGCACCGGCGGTGGAGCTATAGGTCCAGCTCGGTTCTATTCTTACGCGTTGCAGGGTGCGGTCAGTCCTCTGCTGTTAGACCACAGTCCTGTTCCCTAAACAGTCCGTTTGGCGGCGCCTTATGCTCGGCACCTATAGTTCTGTGGCAACACCCTCTTCCCATATAATTGCAGCTCTTTCCTTTGGCAAAAAGTCACGTGGGAAGGTGGGTGGATGTTGTTCAAATAGTCGATAGGAGAAAGAGTGAGCGGAGTTGGGTCAGAGTTCCTGGGACACACAAAAAGGGACCAAGGGAGCAAAGGATAACAAGCAGGCAGGCCCATCAATCGGGCCCAAAGAAGGCAGACGGAGACTCCAGGCACACGTGGGTTAGCAGTCGGAGGGCTTCGGGGCGGCCCGTCATTTTTTTCATTTTCCACGTTGAAATTTCGGTCTCGTCCCGTGCCTTGTTGCTCTGCAGCTTCACCTCTGGTCGATGTCATACGTGTCCCAAGGTCTGCAGTCAGGCTGAACGTCACGTCTGACCCATCTCCTCCGGTGATCGTGAATCTTTGAATAGGTACAAGACAACGTTTTAGAGAAATGGCAGAAGAAGACATCTACGCATATGAATTCCTCCCTCAATTCTACGCATTTGATATTTTATGCTCATCGGTCACAGTCAGAGGTCTATTACCAAGCAGTGCATGTGTCAGCATTCCTACTGAGTTTATGGCAGGTTTATTCATTGTCCTGTTTATAACTCACGTGAGGATAAATGACATTTCCATCAACTGTGCGTTACATCATATTCAACATTACAGAGCATTTCCCTTCAGGAACAATCATATTTTCAGACAGGGCGGGGGTGCTATCGTCGAGAGTCGGGCAAAACAAGATTTCCTCAAGGGTCAACAGCTACCCGTGGTCATTATGTTTATACCCGGGACAGCAGAAGTGGTTCTATCAAAAAAAAAATGGGGCGGGGATGCTTCGGGCGCTTGCGCTTGGGTGCAAAGGGGTGGGGCAATCTGGGTATTGGGCGTCAATCTAGACGTTGGCGTTCGTCTCTGAAGAACAGACATAGGATGCCATTGACATACAGTTCCCCTATAAATGGCCTGATTTGGGGGACTTTAGTCGTCTTACCTGTCCTTTCCTTCTCAGCCAATTCAAGTTCATTCATTTTGCAGAAAGGAGAGGCAGTAACATGGCGAGATACAGTCATTTTAGTTTCGGTCAATTTCGCTGAACACCTTCGCGTTCAAATATGTATCAAATCAGACTGGTGCCGGTGGGGCACAATTTTACCAAAAAGAGGGAGGAAAAATAGGGAGACTCTCATAGAGAGTGAGAGTCGTCCGCAATCTAAACGAGCCATTCGGTACACGTATGACATGTAAGGAGAGAGAGAGAGAGACGTGTACGAAAATAGGTCATTTAGTGCGCTCACAACACAGAACGGCAAAGGTCAGGTGACCTATAGATACAGACAGAGGGGAGACATAAATTCGTACGTTACATACACACAAACTTAGACAGGGAAGACGGCACATGTATTACACATATACAAGACATTCACAACAAGACAGGAAACAATTGTTAGTCTACAACATCTGTTTTTATATATATCCTACGTATCTTTACTATCCTATTTATCTATGTGCTTAGCTCTTTCTGCCCTACCCCCCTTTTCCTTCTCGCTTGTCACGCCTGCGAGCGCTCCCAATTACCAATACTCACACCTCGGTTGGTTGATCAGAAATTAACCTGGTCGCGCTAGTTACCCATGGTTGGATTTTAAACCATTTTTCTGTTCCCTCCTGTGGTGGGAAGTTCTCCAGGCTGAGGCAACGGCAAATATTGATCGGGAAAACAGTCGGACAGCTTGGCTATATCTATAAGAGTGTGAGAAAGGGGGCAGTGCATTTTGAACATCGGCAACATTTCTAACTCCCTAGGCGGGTGGTGCCGTGGCAACCCTTACCCGTATATTTTTCTTTGTCCTCTCCCTACCTAGTCAAAACGTCCAGTTACATTATTTAACGCGTCGTTTCTAAAAAAAAATTTTTTTTTCCCGTCATTCAGTACCTGTCCAGTTTCTATGTCAGTCCATCCTCCCAGTTGCTATGTTCTAAGGAGGAACAGTCATGTTTAAGTCTACGTCTTTTAAAAACTTTTACTTGTCATAAGGACCATGCTCATATTCCCTTCTTCCCCTTCTCATCGGCGGTCCGGTCGTCGTCCATCCATACAACAGCCAGTGTTCCGACGTGACCTGCAGAAGGGAGGAGAAAGAAGGGGTGGGGGGGCAACATTCAAACCTCATCATCATGCAGTAATCCGGAAATGTTTTTACCTACCACATACTCGACCTATCTCCACGTAGTGCATTACCCTACCATCACGGCGTTTAAGCCCAGATGGACCAGACAGGTCAGACAGATAATCATTGACGATCTGCGTATCTACGTGAGTTACTTGGTCGTAACCCCTTTCGATCGGGTACAAGGGTGGCGGTCAGGTGGCATTTCTGTGGTGTCGTTTTTAGGTCTTCTAAAGCACTTTTCCGGCTGCCTGTGACACATAGTGTGGCTGCTGAATATCGGGTCCCTTTTAACCTTTAACCTTTATCATACTTTCTCGTTGCTCACAGTAGTAATACATTCAAAACTCATTAATGCAACCGCTACAACTATGCTTTCGTTTTCAAAATACTTTTAATAAAAAGTGTTGACGTATAAATACAGGCCTACAACCCAGTGGACTAGCCACGGAGCAGATTGGAGCTGTACATAAGGAGAACAAGGCTGGTGGCAGTTCGTTGCATAAAGTGTGGCAGTGCAATAAAATCGTATTAAACTCCCCTACAGAGCAAGCATGATGCATGTCAGTAATTCATCTTTAATAAATTCATAAATACATTATCCAATGTTCATTCATCACCTTAAATTACACCAATTCATTTTCCAACTCATAATCGGTACCCACCCTAAGTCAATTCATTGTCCAAGCACATACTCAATATCCTTCATATCTACTTTCATTATCAAAACGTTATATATATCTCGGGGTAAAAAGCTTGCGCAATCAGGGTGCAACAAAGTTCATTAAAAACGTCTCATTTTGTGTCGGCGCCATTTTGGGTGGGGTCAGGCAAGTTCCAGCACAGTCAGGGTGTCTCTAGTCTCGCATGGTTGGCCCAGAACTTTCCATTGGCAGCTCAGAAAGTCTCGTGCAATGTGGTTAACAGTCTAACAATATGGACCATGAGTCAAAGAGTGGGAAGGGCGGCAACAATTTTCCTACCGGGTCATTCTGGTGTTCCTCCGGAACTGAACAAGCCTGTGCCGTGACGGCATTTTAGCCATTTCCGATCCGAATCTGGTGCCGGCAGGAGTAGCACCGATGTCGTGGTTCCCAGCGAAGGGGGCGGGGGCACCCATGCAGGGGGTCGGGGGCCCCCCGGCTCTTATAGAATCTTCAAGGTCGAGGAGAGGCGATATGGAGCGAGTGCCCGTCCTGGGCAGAAGACCGCTTTTTGATGTTGACCCTCTTTAAGCAAAGAGTGTTGGGGTGTCGCTGGAAGCCTCCACCTGGAGGGAGGTGGGGGAGGGTCGTTCGCGCCGCCTCCCCCTTCCAGCGACCCCACGCCGTTCCTCGGCTCCGTCGTCTCGATATCGGCCGTGCCAGCCATTGATGATGGGGGGGGGGGGGTGGTCGGCGGCTGAGGCAAGACAGCCCCCCCTCCCTTTTTGACATGTGGCGGGACTACCTCCAACTCTCCAGGGAGCTTGAAATGTGGCGGGACTGCCTGTACCTATGCAGGCGATGGCATGCGGCGAATTTGGCATGTGGCGGGACTACTTGATTTGCCGCCGTCCTCGCCTTGGCTTCGGCCTTCGACAAAAGCCGGATCGGGTGAGAGAGAGGGGTGGTCGGTGGCCGAGGCAAGACAGCCCCCTCTCTCCCCGCGGCCTGCAGGGCGGCAGAAGAGAAAAGATGGAGAGGTCCTTGTCATCCTTTGGACCGCCTGCCCAACATCATCTCCTCCTGACCGTGGCCAGGCGAGTCCCTCGTGCCTCGAGGCCTCGCCTTCCGGATGGGCGTAACCGTGGACCTGTTGCACTTCGGGAGCTTCCGGAATGGGGGTAGGTACCTATTGAGTTGTTTCTATTTCATGTGACCGTTATTTGGGCGGGGCGGGCAATGAGGCAGACATGTTGGGAGCAGGAACAGGCAGTGAAGCCTAGCTACCTCGTGGCTATGTTCTGCTATCAAATCTTTTCGCCATCTTACATTTCTTATTACGAACTATTTCTAATGTTTCTTATTTTTGGTGAAGTCAAAAGCTCATCAGGGGGTTACTGACTTAGCCTGATTTCTTTTTATTTTTCTTTCTCTTCCTTAGCGTGTTTCGAGCTAAAGCTTTCTGTTAGTAGGGAACGGTGATCACTTCATATTTTTATGTGTCGGGGGGTACATCTGGACGGACCAGACGAGTCCCCTCCAATAAATGGTCCGGGGTGGAACGAGATTATCGATCAAAAGGGGAACATATATTCCTTCATTAGGGTATCATCCTGGACAGACCGAGCGATGTACTTCCACTTACTAGGGTAGCCTCCTGGACGGACCAGTCGGTCTATTTTCTACTAAATGGCCCATGAGTAGAGAGCATATGTCCTCCATAAGGGTAGTCTCCTGGGCGGACCATGCGAGCTACCCCACAATAACCAACCAGTGGGGAGTGGGTAGGACTGACGAATTCACAAAGGGGCATAACCTACCCTTTTCTACTTGCAAAGACAGAATATTTCTATTTCACGTTGTTTGCAAATAGAAAATACCTCAAACGAAACAATTCCTGGGACAACAATGTCCAGGCAACCAACCAACCAATGGGGAGAAAAACAGGCATGACGGATTACAACGGGGACAAATGTCTGCATTACCTGCCCTTCGCTATCCACAAAGGGAACAGAATATTCCTATTCGTCTCTGTTTGTGGACAGGGAAGATCTCAAAGAACAACAATCGATTATTAATCGACTTCAAACAACAATCAATCATTAATCGACTTCAAGCAACAATCGATTATTAATCGACTTCAAACAATTCAGTGGGGAGAAAAGTAGGCATGACGAATTACAACGGGGGACAAAAAGTCTGCATTACCTACCCTTCCCTATCTGCAAAGAGGGACGACGTTCCTATTCGCCGCTGTTTGCAAACAGAGAATGTCTCGTTCTCAAAAGAGAACCAATATGTCAAGTAGCCTTCAAAGCTAAATGAACCAATACCAACAATATCAGTATACAAATACCGACTTTCAATACAAACAATCAATCAATCAGGTGGATAGAGCCACCCTACCAATCAGGCGTAAAAACACCCTACTTAATCTTACCCGGACCGGACCATACGGACAGTTCTTCGACTCCCTCCTCCAGCGCCCGATCGTTCTCTTACTCCATGTAGCATTCCTGTGGGATTCCAGTCAGGACAATAGGTCACTCAAGAGAGGTCCGTTCAGAATTGGTGAAGTTCTGTCGATCGGCAGCCGGGCTAGGGCCCTCTCAAGGCAGGTATACTCCGATCATTTTAGACGTTCACTTCTTCGTCTGGATCTCTCTTACCGAACCCTATGTCACTGATGGACCCCGCGTTGGGACGCCAATTGTGGAAAGTGAGCCCATAATTCTATCGATGCCCAGGCTGCTGGCGCAAACCGCCTCTTAGTTCCCATTCTGAATAGTTACCAAATAAAGAGACGGGCGCTGGAAGCAGGAATCAAGAACAGAGTTTATTTCTCATGAGGAGAGCCAGTCATTTCGGACACGAAACACAGTGTCTTTTGGGAGGTGCTCTAACAAGTGAGCTTGAGACTCTTGCTTTTATACCTTGCAAAACATTTGATGGTACAATCAGGACAGTATGACGCAAAAGGAAGACATCCCTATAATCCTCGTGATGATCCTACTCCACATACGTTCACAATGGGGACCCTTGACCTGCTGATAAGAGGGGAGGGCAATCACGCAGCTGAGTGTTTCGTAGGATGTGTACGCCTGATCATGGCCCAGGGGGTGGGGTGGCTAGGCATACAATAAGGGCAGTAAATGGTATCTCCTGGCTTAGGCGATGGCCTCGGACATGTGTGGTCAGCCGGACTCGGGGGAAGGGGTCATCAAAGGAGTGGTATTCATGCCTGCGTGGACAATCGAGTGTGGAGGGAGGGCTTGTCAATAGAGGGGCATTCATGGAAGGGAAGGAGGTGCTGGTCAGGCGCGGCCGTGACTCTCAAGGACAGGGCCTTGCGGAAGAAGAGGGTTTATGACTTGCTCATATGAGGAGAAGGAGGGGGGTCAGGGTGCGTGCAGGGCCAGAGTCGCGCAGAGAGAGAGAGAGAGAGAGAGAGAGAGAGAGAGAGAGAGATCTTATGACCTGTACATGAGAGAACAGGGGCAGTCAGATACAACTGGGGGGGGGGGGCTATGTCAGCTGAGGCGAAGGATGCTTCTTCGAGAGGGAAATGGGGAAGGCCTGGGTCAAGCAGGAGGGTTACCTTTCACATCAGGATCGCGCAAAGGGAAAGGGTTTCATGGTCTATACATGAGAGAGGGGGTGCAAGATACGCGCAGGAGGGAAGCTGGGGATTCCAATGGGTAAAAAGGCCATGGTGCCTAGAATGGCTGTACATATGCATAGGGGTACGGGTTCTTACTGGCAGGGTGATACGGTCAATAATTTACAGTATCCATGGTGCCCACAGGGAGAGGAGTGGGAGAAGAAGGGAAATGAATGCTGTCTATGTACATCAATTTCGTCAGATTTCACAAGGTTAGTGCAGTTTACTTTCACGAGATGTAGAGAATAGAGAGACGGGCGTTTGTCAATAAAGGGGTAACATTTATTGAACAGTCTTTCTTCTCGTACAAGAGAAATGTATTGCCACAATTGCAAAACTTGTTATTATAAAAAGTATGTACAGTAAGATAAGGATTGCGAAATAATACTGTAACAGCATTGATATGGTTTCTTAGCCATACAATGGTTTAAAAGTAATAAAACATATATACATTCATATATACATTAGGCTAAAATACTCAACTGGTGCTTCTAACTAAGCCTACCCCAGTGTGCCTGACCTAAGCCTAACACGTGGAAGGGGAGTAAGTAAGTAGCTTTAAGTTAAGTTGGTTTTGCCAAGGTTTGCTTCAAGAATTCTCATCTAAGGGTTTAGTCAACACCATACCTCTGAATAGAATGATGGAACTCGGTATCCCAGTCACCCGCGAGGGCAGACTGGAAACGCTGGCGCTGGATTTCTCAGCAGAAGAAATGCAGCGTCTCTCTTCAGCGCGTCGAGGAAGGAGGGGGGACAGCGTCCGCGGGCAGCTTGGCATCTGCTGGGCTCTTCGCAGAGGGACGGCTGTTCAGCTCCTAAGCTCACTTTAGCAGCGATAATGGTATCAGTAGCTTCACCACCAAAGGGACAGCAGCAGCATCAGCGTACTGCATACAGCATACAACAGCAATGGGACACCAGCAATTGCTTAAGGCAACGTTGGTAGTATTTATACCTGACAGGTGCCTGGTTTGACGCAAGTTTGCTGGACATAAGACGTCAATTAAAGATGTCACTAGGAAGTGATAGCTATCAGTTGCTCATTAGAGTTCCATTACTAATCAAAACACAGCAAGCAGGGATTTCCAGGTTTGCTGAGTTTTTATCTTGTTGAAGAACTCGGAGTGTTAATCTAGGAATATCAGATAGTGACTTCTGCTCTGTCATTGCACTAATTGGTTGCAAAGGAAGTGGCAGAGAACTATGCTGGAATGTGGCTCTGTTTGTGTGAGGCCAGAGATGACTTTCTGAATATCGCACTTGAACGGTTATGCCAATATAGGGAATAAATGGATTTATAGCCGAATAGGGGCATAAGGTCACAGTATCGATCAGGAACCTAGATAAACACGCAAAACACCCACTCCACGTTTTCATGTCCATCAAAATACTAAAACTAGAGCAATTAGATGCATGTGTAACATTGTCCACCCCAAAATACATAAATGCATTCGAAATAGGCGTATATTGTAATACGTGAAATTTAGGTACTGTACGTTTTTGAAGCATAGAAATCATTCAAAAATTATTGCATATGAAATCAATGAACGATTATGCATAAAGAATTACACATGAAATATCTCTGAAACAGAAGAAGGGCGAGATAAATCATCACATATAAATGCATTGCAATAAATGTGCTAGAGGCTGATGTAAGTTTGTTATGTCTCTAGATGTGTTTAGAAATAGAAGTTGAAGCTTCTGTTCTCTAAGAATAGTTTTTACGTTAAGCAAAGAATTGTTTGTGCAAAAAAAAAAAGGTCAATATTAAAAAATGTTCAATTCAAAAGAATTATTGCTTGAACGGGGAAATAGAGTTCCAACGCTTTTAGCAGTTTTTGTTGTTCAAAACTGAAGGCCGAATTCAGAGTTCATGGGAACGCTGTGTGTCGGAAAGCTTCTCAAAAGTTATTGTTTCTGTACGGGTGAGAACATCGTATCAGACAGGCTCTCAAAGAATTGGTCTACAAAATCAGGTGACAGTTCAACCAAATTCGATAGTGCTGTAACTTGGCAGGTGTGAGAATGATTGCTGTCATCATAGTCGCGTTCAGCAATTCTCACAGAAGGTCGTACCTGGGTGATGCTGCTTTTGTCACTTGCTCCACTGTTACCACCTAGTCGTAGTACAGGAGTCTCAACGAATGCTGTCATCAGGATTGGTAGCCGCTGGGGACAACACAATGCGTGAGCCGTTATTGGACTGAGCAAAGTATCGACGTCCATTGGTACTGCTGATGGAAGTGAAAGACAGATGTCCAACACGCATTCATCTCCGCATAGCATACATCGTAGTACCGGTAAGATACAGTTCTGCCATATAGGTCTGAATGAAATGAACCAGATCATGTTTAGATCTCTCAGCCTGGCCAATCCGAGGACGTTAGTTATCCTGTCCCGGTAGCGCATTGCTAGGATTGTCTCTTCCATTCCCATGAGAGCTATGTCTGAGTTTCGGCTTGCCATAACGAAGCAGGAGGGTCAAAAATAAAATCCCTGCAACGAGTCCCAAAAATAATGGTATGCCGCCAAAAACAGAGTGAACAAAATTAGGAACTATTCCCAAAATTGCTTGAAAAGGTGTTAGCAGTCCCGTAAAAATCGTCTTAAATATGCCTGGGATGCTTGTGGCACTAGACATGTTAAGGAGTTGGCTGAGCATTTCTACGAAATGAATGGGGCAATTTGTTGATAAAAGTTCATGAACTTCAGTAGCTGTCCTTGCAACTAGAAGATCATACGTCTCTTTTGATGACGTTATAGGCACTGTTGTCTGCAAAAGCACAGACTTCATTTTGCTTAAAGTATCAATTCGTATAGAATAGAGATTCAGACGAGGCCAGATGGGAGTCACTGTGTCTGCAGGCCCGCTCGGAAACAATGCCTGCATACAGCATTTGACCATGGATGTTACACTTACTAGATAACTTTTCCCTGGCACTAGGCCACAACATCTGTGATCCCTTTCTAAGAATGTAACTCCCGTTTGCAAGTTGCATAAAGAAGGGCTCTATCTGAGTTGCAGGTGTGACTAGCTGGTGGCATGAAAGGTTGTTAGAATTTCCATCACATGCTCCGTGTAAATTAATACCCTGACACAAAAGTATACCGCTTAGTGAATGTTTACAGGTGTCACCACTAAGAAATAAATTTTTGTCGCTGTCACTATAGCAAGAATGTGTGTATGGTAATTTCCATTCAGATTTTACATATCCTTTACCCAATTGTTCATACTGGCCAGTAGATATGTATTCAAGGCAATTTTTAAATCGGAAAGTTGTTATCGGAATAGTGATAATTCCGTGTATTATCCATTCAATGACAGGACTTTCTGACATTGTCAATGGTAATCTCTCAAGTTTTTCGATGCTCAGGATTGTATAGTCTGCTCCTTTCTGTGCCAAACTGATCTGTTTATCAGTAAGGTTAAAAATGGAAAATAATGACGTTGTGTTGATTAAACGCCAAGGCACAAAGCCTGAATGAAGATTTTGCAGCGTCCAGCCTAATTGTATAATAGAACGTAATTGAGATTGGCCATGTTGTAACATTAGCAAGTCTCTATCTATCACATCAAAGGCAGAGGATACAATATTGTCCAACGAATATATTCTGGAAGACAGAGTCATTAACCCATTGTCGACTACAGAATGTGATTTCTCCAAATTAATACGATCAATTTCTCGTATTTTTTCAGCTGTCTCAATTTGCTTGACTTTCCAAGCCTCGTTGTACGCAGCATAGATACTGGTCACTATGAAACGCTTTTGACGCTGTTTGCGTGGTCCAAGAATGAAATCGCGCAAATCAGCACCATCTTTTAGTAAAGACAAGTGTTGCTTAATTTCAGCCAGTGTGGATGATGTTAGCCATTCAAGGCAGAGTTTCCCTACACTGTATGTTGTTATAATCCCTGGATGTTGTCTCTGGGAATATCTTGGGTCTAGTCTGGTCATTTTTAACCCCTGTGTTTTATTCAGGAATCTATCTTGACAGCTGTTTGTGTCAGTAGGCCAGATTAACCACTTTTTCCAATCAGGATGTGTTCTGTTAAAATGTAAAATTTGTGTTACGTCTAACTCAATATCTGCAGTTATATTTTCAGGTATTGGCTTTGGTATAGACGGTTTTTTAAGGTCTTTGATCTTAGCTAGGCCAAGACAGGATGTTTGGCGTATTGTGTCATTTAAAAACAACATTTGTTCTGGTATCATGCAGGTTCTAAATAGTGCTTCAATGCCCTGTACCTGCCAATCTTTTGCACCCCAAATTGTTTTCGTTTCAATATTATTTTTCCAAAAATCAAAACCAAATGTCATCATTTTTTCATAAAATGCTTCTGAATATATCAATTTAGAATTTGTCAGCATTGTTTTCATTCCTGTTTTATCTAACAGTTTGTAATAAAACGTTTCTGCATCACTGGTGTTAAACCCTGAGAAGTATTTGAATTTCTCAAAAAATGCTTTAGAACTGCTTTTAGGTGGTGTAGCACAATGTTCCCATTGATTATACATAAAAACATTTCTAGGCTGTGCAGATTTATGCAAGTAATGATCACCATAGTGTGTGTAACAGAATAACTGCTCATAACTAGATGAACCTTGTAAATAATCATGATCTGTGAATCTAGCTGACATTACTAAATCAGACATCATGTCATTAATACTGTTAAAGTCCCAATCATCAGAGAATGTACTAGGTGTTACAAAGTCACTTAAGGAAACCTTCAGTTGATGAGGATACTTCAGGATTTCGACCGGACCATATATCTCATAGTCAGTTTTCTCCCATACTACCCCACCAGGTATTGGAATTGCTGTGACATTTACTGTTGACAGTTCTCTTTTCTTCTCGTGGGATGATCTGTGTGGTTTCAGGACTAGGTTGATGTTCTGACTTGCTGTGTCCATTGTAATATATTTTCCCTCAATGAATTTTCCCAAACAAAGTACCATGATGAGCCAAAGCAGGAGGAAAAATACACCTAGACCGAACCAGAACTCTAACCAAGGAGAAATAAGGTAGATTTCCTTTAGTTGATGAAAGAGTTCCGTTGCTTTTTCTTTAAAAGTCTTTTTTGTTTCTGGCATCACTTCGGGGTCGTTTTGATCTTCAGAGAAGTTGTCGAAGTTGATGAAATAACCAGAGGCAGTTCTGTCAATTGATGGGATTGTTCTTTCAATCTGTCTCTCCGTAGCATTTTCTGATGCCACATTAGTGTAGGCTGGTGTTGTTTCTTGACGAATTGCTTCAATCTGTGTCTCAAGAGGCACGAGTTCCATGGCATTATTACATAGTCCTTCATTGTGCACTGCAGGCTGATCGAATGTGATTAGTCTTTCAGTTTGAACCTCTTGGATTGTTGCAAGTTTGGGTATTCTGTTGTTTCTTAGGAGTCCACTGGGCCTACTGTTGATTATAGGCCACATGCTTGTGGTTTTACCAGGTCGATAGACACAACTCTGTTCTCCTTTTTACCAGCAAGGGGCGGTAGTACTACTGATCTTGTTCCGGTGACTGCCAAGACAGATACTGCTTTTCTGTAAGAAGGCCCAAATTCCTTCTTTACCGCGATCTTTTCTCTGACTAGATCCCCAATCTTTGGAATCCAGACAGGCCTTGCTGGGGCTGTTGCTTGTGGTGCCTCGTCAGTGGTATCTGGCTGTTGCTTTAACTTTATGTTGCTTAAGGATTTTCTTGTTTCATTCAGTTCCTGTAAAACAGCCAAACGATCTTTGATGTCAAAGTCTGCTGTTTTTTCTTGTACCACTGACATCTGACTATCGAGGTCCTGAATGTTCATTCTAATTCCGAACAATAGTTCGTATGGGCTGAAACCTTGTAGAGAATTTCTTGGCAAGTTATTAAGACTAGTTTGGACACTTATTAAATGTTTGACCCACCCAGCGCCTGAACCTAATACCTTCGCTGTTATAGATCGCTTTATGTCCCGGTTTTTTCTTTCTACCACACTATTCCCTTCGGGGTGCGACGGACAAGAATACCGCAACCCAATTCCCATGCTGGCCATGGCCTCCTTATAAGCTCGAGAGCTGAAAGCAGGACCCTGGTCAGAATGGAACGTGGTAATTGCGTATATGCCGATATGGACTCGCAGATCTCTCTTATAACAGTTCTAGGCGTCAGCCGAGTGCTGGAGGCCACATTATTTAAGTGTGTTTAGCCTTAACTGTGTACAATGGGACGCGCTTCTCTTCTTTGATTGCGCAGATAGACCGACTTATGCTGTCTAGCAGGGTACATGAAACTACACTGGCCTGTTCATTACTGCGATCTCTGTTGCAGTCTTCACAATTTTGAGCAAAACATTGTATATCTATGCTCATTCCTGGCCACCAGTATTCTGATTGTAATTCTTTCAGAGAATCCTCAATTGCTTGGTGTCTCAGACCCAACCCCATGTGTGCTTCCAGTAAGAGGAAGCCCCTCCTGCTCCTGTTTGGAATTACTCTGTCCCCCACTCGAGGGATTCGAGCAAAAGGAACGGAGTTTGCATCGATTACGTATGCATAATTGAGTGGATAGTTTACGGGTAGTGCTGCACAGTCGCCTTTTACGGTTGTTTTTACTGCCAGCATGGTTTCCCCGTCTATGTATTTTTCTGTACGTTTTTTTGTGGCTACGGAAGCCGGTTTAGTTGCTTCCGCTGTGGCTGTATTAGCCAATGAATTCCCTGCAACGTGAACGCCATCACGTTGAAGACTCTGTGCGTGAATCACGTGAGTCTTTTGTAGTTCTTTGTATAAAAGAGCTACTTGTTTCCAGAGCAATTTATGCTTTATTGTGGCACCTGTGTCATCTTTGTAGTCGTTTTCAATCCACCTCTGCAATTTATTGTTGTAAGAGTTGACGCAAAAATGAGAATTCGGGAATTCACGTTCTGCATTTTCGAGCGCCATCTTTAAACATCTGATTTCAGTTCTCTGAACCGAACAGTTTCTTACAGATTCAGTTTTTGTTACTTTCGGTCTGAATTTACCGCACAGCCAACGACCTTTAATAATCGCACATGCTGCATCGTAGGATTTTCTCTCTACGTTGAACTGCTGTACAAATCCATCTGTATAGATTATACAGGCGTACTGTGGGAGAGGCAGAATTTCGATTGGCAGAGGATATTCTTCTTCATATTCTAAATCATTCAGTTCTTCGAATTGCAGGGCGAAATAGTATTTCACATCTTCCGCTCCTAGAGAATCTATACACTGTATCCATTTCGGATCCAGTGACACTGTAGGCAGGTTTACTGGGCTGAATAGCGCCTCGAAGGCGGATTCCGCTGTGAGGATATTAATCCGTTTGCCGTGTGCTAGTTCTCTTTCATTTGCTAATGCAATTTGCACTGCTTTCACAGTTCTTTCTGTGTGACTGAATGTTTTTTCTGCTTGTGTGTACAAGTGAGATTTAACTGAAATTGGTACCTTTTCTCCCTCATTAGAGGTCAGGTATGTGAATCCGCATCTTCATTACAAGATCACGTGTGTTGTCACGTGTATCTAATTTTGCTTTTGCTAACATGTCTGTTTGCAGTGATCTCAAAATTTCTGTGTGTTTTTGAGTCCAATTGATTTGTTTAAAATCAGGTTTAATTAGTTCGTAGAGAGGTTTAACCCTCTCTGCGTAATTTAGGATGTAAGTTCTTCCGAAATTCAGAAAACCTAGAATGGATTGTAAATTCTTCAGCGTTTTTGGAGCTTGGAGTACAGCGCACTTCTCTAAGAAGTTGTCCGCTAGGCTTTTCCCTTCACTTGATAATCCGTACCCTAAAAATAGTACTGTCAGATGGGCAATTCGAGACTTTTTAAAGTTGAATTTGTAATCCTCTGCTGCGAACCCAAGTATAATGGTGTTCACTCTTTTCAAGTGAGTATCCAAGTCGTCGTCTGTGAGATAGATATCATCTATGTAAGATAATGCCTCATCATCGTAGATTTGTAGTAACTCTGTTACCCTAGCTGAGAATAGTCCTGGGCTGTTCTTGAACCTCTGTGGGAGTCGACAGAATTTTTTCTGCGACCCAAATGCTGAGAAAGCGGTCAAATATCTTCTTTCTAGTGCAATGTTTTGACAAAAGAAACCATTAGATATGTCTAATGTCGTTTTATATTTTTTCCTAACTATGTTATTCATTAGGGTTGCACTATGTGAGTTTTGTACTGCAAAAGTTTTACAACATGCATTAAGGTGTCTGTGGTCCAAAACTAGACGATATGAATTGTCTGGCTTGGAGACAGGAAACAAAGGATTGTTCATTTGAGAGGTGCATGTTTCAATCACCCCCTGGTATTCAAGTTGATCTAAAATCTCCCTGACTTGTTTTTTAGCTTCTTGCTTAATGGGATACTGCCGTTGGGCAGTTGGTTCACTTTTTAACTGGATTTTGTGGGGAGGTGAGTCCTCGTCCCATCCTACATGATTTTTATATAATGCCGGAGCCTGGGCTACTGCCCATTTCCTTGCATATGTATATTTTTTGTGAATCGGAATGTGATTCGAGAAGGCAGGCATAATCACTTCTTCGCCACGAGGGCACTCCCTGACAAACTCTGGGGGCCAATCTTTTTCAGCTAACAGAATATCGTAGCCTTTTGATAGCTTATCCCAAAACAGACCTCTAATTTTCCTAGTCTTATCACCCTCCATACGCAATGTTATTTCGTATATTTTATGGGGCTCGCTAAGTCTGGTGTCGGCAGTTTCAACCTGAATGTATTCATTCGTGTCCACTGTCTCCAGATGACTCATCAAGATCTTGCGCGCTATACTGATTCCTGCTGCACTGTCCAACATTGTCAATGCCCATTCCCCGTTTTTCAACTGTGTCCTCAGTATTCTCGGCATGGTTGATTATTCTAATACTGGCTACCTTCTTTTTTGAAAATTGAGATTTTTTACTCTGAGCAGGCTCCTTGTCTTTGGACTTGGTGTGCTCTCCTGGGTCTGACCGTCCTCTTCTTTCCGATTTCTGTGGAAAAGATCGAGAGGGACGTGTATCAATACTTTGATATCTATCAGGTTTTTTCAGATTATCCCTATTTCTAAGGTTATATCTTTTCTCAGAGGGCTCCCTCTGGGGAGACTGGTGTTCTTGAGTCGGAGTTCTTTCCCTCCGTCGAGGAGACCTTCCTCTGGACTGGAAAACTTTTTCCTTGGGAGTGGATTGTTTATTTCCATCCCAGCTCTTTTTAGGAGTGTTTGAATTATTTTTAATAAATAATTTTTCAGGATTTTCGAGCAGTTGGGGCTTTACTGGTTTCCCACCCAAGCTGTCTCTACCTAATTCTTCATAGCATTTTTCTATGATTTTTGCAAGCTCAACTGGCTGCTCTGTTATATCTGTTTCCTTCAACTTCTGGCGGATCGCCACAGATGCTGCTTCTCCATTTATGTTGGCTAATAATATAGCCGAGACCTGCTTGAAGTCTTTCAGTAATTTCATACCTAGATTTAAAGCGGGCTCTGGACCGTATTCATTTTGAATCTGTTTTAGCACTTCTGGTATTACCGCCATAGACGGAACACCGTGTGTTTTTGTGTAAATGGAAGCAAAGACTGTACCCCAAGTGTCGCAGTCCTCCACGTGTGGTGCGATTCCCATAGGAAGGCAGATGGTCAAGATTCTGTGTTTCTCTATAGGGGTAGTATCAGGAAATACTGCCTCTATTTGAGTGATTTTCTGTGCTAACCAGAAAGGAATTTGTTCCCGTTTTACGGGTGTTTTACCAAGACATGACTGTATGTTCTGTGGTGTAATTTTATTAGTGTTCCCCTGATGAGGGGTCAGCCCCCTGATGAGGGGTCAGCTGTGGTACATTAACAGCTGGCTGGACTGTTGCAGTCCGCATTACATATTGGACTAATTGCCTATGTATTTTAATTAGTGTTTTTAGCTGTACTAACAGCTCTTCCTTTGACATTTTTACAATGTCCGGATGTGGTGTGTAGCTGGCTAGAACCGGCCACGTTGCTCCTGGTCTACCTAGTGGACCGAGCCTGGTAATATGATCATTGTGTTTTAGGGCGCCATTAAACCAGAGCAGGTGCTCTTGAAATTTAAGTGGAATTTCAATCTCCTCGAAAGGAGCGTACTCTTCCGGAGGTTCCTCTATTTTGTAATAGTGAAACTCTTTTGTTGTAGGGTTTGCCGCTGGAAAATTTATCCATGAATAGAATACCTCTGTCTACCGATATTCGTGAGCCTCTATCACGAAAATTACTGTACCACCTTGAGGTGTCAGTCCGTTCTCTATAAGTTTTAAAGTTATAGATTTTCTTAAGTGGACCGGGCTGATAATTGCACCCGGGTCTGTGTGTTCGGGACCTTGCTGAGTCGCATCTGCTGCGGCCCCAGTGGTTCTGTTTTCTCCTGGCATTGTATAAATGCAAGGTTTGCAGAGGTGGTCTCCAAGGAGACAAAGATTAGGTGCACAATATTTTGGAACACTGTATCCTTCAACGTTGAATAAACCAGAGCTTTACATAGGAATCTCTTCCTACTAAGGTCGGGCGGATTTTAACCTTTCACCCACTCCAGACGTCTATTGGAGTATTTACGGGAGAGAGGGGTCTGTGAAATATGCACGACTGAGTTACTCTAACGTCTTGCGTTAGTTTATCGCCTTACCATACGTTGGGCGCCATGTAGTGTAGTTCCTAGTTTCCCACTAGGCCCTGCGCATTGGAATAACATAAACAGTAGTATCGATGTGGAACTGCGGATATTCCAGGCCTCCACTGACTATGCTAAACTTAATTGGGTGTGTTACCAACTAGCTCAGAGGTCACTGGAAACTTTCTTCTTTGCATGGGAAGTGATCAGCTTCCTTGGCACAGACAAGAAGGGATTCAGCTTTCCAACAACCGTGCAACATGACAACTTTGCTCCTCAGATCAAGAGTCAATCTCTAGGGTCATGTGAAACAATAGACATGTATTTCACTCAGTCAGGTTAGTGCAGTTTACTTTCACGAGATGTAGAGAATAGAGAGACGGGCGTTTGTCAATAAAGGGTTAACATTTATTGAACAGTCTTTCTTCTCGTACAAGAGAAATGTATTGCCACAATTGCAAAACTTGTTATTATAAAAAGTACGTACAGTAAGATAAGGATTGCAAAATAATACTGTAAAAGCATTGATATAGTTTCTTAGCCATACAATGGTTTGAAAGTAATAAAACATATATACATTCATATATACATTAGGCTAAAATACTCAACTGGTGCTTCTAACTAAGCCTACCCCAGTGCGCCTGACCTAAGCCTAACACTTGGAAGGGGAGTAAGTAAGTAGCTTTAAGTTAAGTTGGTTTTGCCAAGGTTTGCTTCAAGAATTCTCATCTAAGGGTTTAGTCAACACCATACCTCTGAATAGAATGATGGAAGTCTGGTATTTCCTTCAGGAGGAACTCGGTATCCCAGTCACCCGCGAGGGCAGACTGGAAACGCTGGCGCTGGATTTCTCAGCAGAAGAAATGCAGCGTCTCTCTTCAGCGCGTCGAGGAAGGAGGGGGGACAGCGTCCGCGGGCAGCTTGGCATCTGCTGGGCTCTTCGCAGAGGGACGGCTGTTCAGTTCCTAAGCTCACCACACCATCGTTCGCGCTTTAGCAGCGATAATGGTATCAGTAGCTTCACCACCAAAGGGACAGCAGCAGCATCAGCGTACTGCATACATCATACAACAGCAATGGGACACCAGCAATTGCTTAAGGCAACGTTGGTAGTATTTATACCTGACAGGTGCCTGGTTTGACGCAAGTTTGCTGGACATAAGACGTCAATTAAAGATGTCACTAGGAAGTGATAGCTATCAGTTGCTCATTAGAGTTCCATTACTAATCAAAACACAGCAAGCGGGGATTTCCAGGTTTGCTGAGTTTTTATCTTGTTGAAGAACTCGGAGTGTTAATCTAGGAATATCAGATAGTGACTTCTGCTCTGTCATTGCACTAATTGGTTGCAAAGGAAGTGGCAGAGAACTATGCTGGAATGTGGCTCTGTTCGTGTGAGGCCAGAGATGACTTTCTGAATATCGCACTTGAACGGTTATGCCAATATAGGGAATACATGTATTTATAACCGAATAGGGGCATAAGGTCACAGTATCGATCAGGAACCTAGATAAACACGCAACATTGGTAACGCACTTATGATTGGAATTGACAAAGGAATTCACTTTGTGTCCTCTATAGTGCAGAAACTAAGCAGTGCTCTAGGCATTCAATAGCATTTCCAATGGGTTTGCTACTTAAAGCCCATAGGGAAGGTTTTGGTGCAATGATGGAACTCTGCAAAAATAAATGGCACTAATACGAATTAGGCAGTCATACCACCGTCCCAATGCTGTGGCGGGAACGACAACTGCTGCGCTGAATGCATTCCCACCCCTAATATTATTATTTTGTGGCTGGCAACATCTAACTGCACTCCGCGACCGTTGTGTTGGCGGTAAACCACAGAGCAGATTTCCATCTCTCAGTGGCAGTGTCCCTGATGGCAGGGGAAGGGGCTGTGCGGTACACAGTCAGCAATTCACAATATATAGTTCCATATGTATCAATGCAGGAGTGTGACATGTACGTATGCATGATATATGTGGAAAAATACATTGTACGAGCACTTTTCCATTGCTGGAGTCCGGACCATATGTGCCCAGAAAGAAGGGTCCCATGTCAAAGACTGAAGTAAAAAGAAGGAAACTGGTGAATTTGCACCCCATTTCCTACGTTTCCACGAACTCGAAGCAGTGCGGAAGGAACAATGTAATGTCCTACAACTGTGTCTGCACTTTATCACTAAATGTGGCATCCATGTTAACCATGTTGATTTGACCAAGCTCTTGCCTGATCAAAATATCTTATTCTCTGCTGACCAACTTGCTTCAGTTGCATGTGGACTGGTCTGAAAAGTTGTAAACTGCATCATCTTTATCTAAGAGTTTTATTTTAACTTAATTAGTCATTTATAACTAAGGATCTCTGTTTTCCATTTTTACTGATGTTTACAGATATATACAGATAGACAGTTGCCCACTTATCTGCCTATATTTATTTTTAAATAAGGAAAAATATAGAAAATGCGTCTTCTTTTGATGATTCTCCCTACTGTCAATCACGAGTGCAAGGGCAGTAGGTGTGAAGATTGGCAGGTTGAGGAGCTAAAAAAGAATAATCTATTTTGTGTTTTGGATTAAATAAGTGCAGATATACAGCAGCTAATATATTGTACTGGGCACCTAAAATCTGTTGGGCATTCAGATTTAAGATTACACTTATCAGTTATATAAATGTGGAGATATACTCATTGCAGCTTCATTTATACACTGAACACAAAATACCAATGGATAAATACAGAAAAAATAATCCAAAAATAAATATATATAAATAGAGATAGAAATGTAAAAAAAAAAATACTATAAAATCGGGAACCCTATTTATAATGTAATTGTACATTGTTGGGTTTGTAGGGGAATAGAGCAAGAAGGTGATTAGATGATAATTGATTTTTTTACTGTTAATTGATTTCTTACTATACATTAAATATTGAATTACATAAGTTATTAATTTATATTTTAATAGTGGGTAGTTGGTTTTGTAGGGAATAAGGTGGGACATAATTAGAGATGTATTATTTTTTAATTGTTAAGCTTAATTTATTGTTTAATTGATAACTACTTATGTACTTTTTCATTGTTAATATATTATGTAAATGATTTCGTTCATTTGAGTTATTTATAATTTATTGCTGCATATTTAAAAAATATATATTGATTTATTATATCATTCATTTTATTAGCATTATGTAAGTGGCATTTTAATTTAACGATTGTTTTGCTTATTATTTGATTATCTTTGTGGGTGTTTTTAGTTTTTGGGGCTGCAAGAAGGGAAGGGAATTTAATTGTAATTAATTGAATTTGTTTTTTACTTATTTTGCCATTTTTTATTTATGTATTATGTATTTTTATATAAAATATGATACAACATGATATGATGTTTTTCTGTTTTTAGGTATTTAGCTATTTACTACCAAATGATTATGAGTTGGAATGGTATATGTATCCCCTCTGAATTCCCACACTTTCCCTAATATTGCTAAGATTGTAGTGGGAAGATTAAACATAACTCCCACCGAAGTCCAACACTTTCCCTACTGTAGCTTAGATTGGAGTAAGAATAGTAAATCTAACCCCTCTAGAGTTCTCCACTTTTCCTACTGATAGTTAAACTGGAGTTAGAGTAGTAAATCTAACCCACCAAAGTCAAAATCTTTCCCTACTGTTGCATAGATTGGAGTAGGAAAAGTAAATCTAACTCGTTCAAAATCAATTTCGTTAATGTTGGTTAGCCTGAATTTATATTATTCTTTTTTGTATATTGTTTTAAAATGTATTTATTTATTATACTACTTCAATGAAATATTTTTTGTTAATATATAATTTTTAAATTGTTTCTTATTATTAGTATTATTTTTGCAAATGTTTTTAGTTGTCAAAATATTCCTCTTTTGTGCAATCCCAGATAATCAATACATTGTGTATGAATCTTAACCAGAGTATATTCTTACTTAGCTTGTCTTCATTTCCCCCAGCGATGGTTCTCTCCCACCATCCCATCATGAGGTTCGTGAAGCCTGGTGAAAGCTTGGTGAAAGTTATACTCTCATTGATGATTTTTAGTTGTCAAAATATTGTGATTAGTTTTATATATATATATACTTTAACCACTGTAATATTTTAAATGAAATATCGAAATTGAATATATTCGGACATTTGCCTACAAATAGAGATGACATGGACGTGTTCGGGCCAGAGTGTAAGTAGTTTTTATTATCCCTCCACCAAACATGTTAGCCAAGACATTTCGACCCTTACTGGTTTTATTGGCGATTAATACAGATTATTCTAGGGAATCTTATATTTTAACTACCATCACAGTGGACAGTGGATTGTGGGAAATGTAGTTAATCTAATTGGGAAAAGTGACAAATATTTCAAAATATAAAATGTAATTAAAAACAAGTCAATATGTACAAACAAATCCAATAATTATGATTTGGTACTGAAATCTAAGTAATATTATTCCTCCGCATACCCATAAGGAGAGGATGTGGCCTAACAGCTAAAGTCGTCAGACACAGAGCTGGGGATCTGGGATCGAGTTATGGCAGGGTCGCTCAACATCCTGTGATTATGGGCAAATCATTTTATTTCCCTGTGCCTAATAAAAATGAATGTGTCCATCTGTAACACAACTGGTGCTTATGTAAGGCACTTTAATGCCTTTAAGTCTAGTTCGCGTTATATGAAACCCCCCCAAAAGAAATTGTAAACTATTTCTCATTGAGACCAATTTTATTCACGCTTTATGCGTTCCCAATCTCATATACCCTATTGTAATTTGTGTAATTCCTTCCTTAAATATATATATATATATTTTCTTTTTATAAATGTTTTTATTTTAAAGTAGTAGAACATTCAGGGTAATGATACATACAGTCGGAGCATTATGTAGTGTAGATATAGCGGACACAATGCAACCTCATCCAGTTTTAGGATACATAGAAAAGCAATATCATTAACATTACAGCATTTCTGTACATCCAATCTCTATTACTCTGAGTCAATCTCCCCTTCCTCAATGCCTGGCGGCTCACAAATATAACCTCGAAATTTGTTCCAGGCACCCCAGATTTTTTCCCATTTCTTGGGGCATCTCCGGTGGACAAATACCACTTTCTCCGCCACCATCGCCTCATCCATGTCCCTGCACCATTTTCTGAGTGTTGCCAGTACTGCTGAACTCCATAACATGGCGATGTTACGTTTCACCACCATCATGCCTAACATTACCCAGTCTTGTTGCCGGTGGTTTAGATCATTGGGTTCCCATACGTTCAGTAAACAGCGGCGGGGCTCTGGTAACAAGGAAACATCGATAGTTTGAGAAAGTGTACGCATTACTGCTGTCCAATTTGCTGCTATGTGTCTACAGTCCTAGATAGTATGGAAGAAAGGCCCCTCCTCCCTGCAGTTTCTTAGACAATATTTATGTGAAGCTTTCCCTATCTTGTGTAGTGTTGTTCTAGTGTAAAACGTACGATGGAGTATTTTTAGTTGAACCAGTTTTAACCTGGAGGGTATTGCTGTTTCTCGGGGGGAGGAGAGGGCCTCCTGCCACTTGGAGTCTTCAAAGGTGACCCTACTCCTGAGGCACAGCCGGGAGCGCTATTTTAAAACTTTGTATACTTGTGATTTTAAAACTTGTGTGTTATATTGTGTCACTATCAACCCTTCTCTCACCTGATTGATCCTCAGTGAGACCACGTTCGCTTCTCCTTCGCCCCACGCAGCAGAGCTAACGCTGCAGAGGGAACGCCGTGTTCATCGCCGCCAGCAGCCAGCGAGCCGGTCTTTGGCCACGCCCACTCGCTCGAGGCCACGCCCCCTTTGCCTTCATAAACATGTGCATTCCACGTACGCGCAGCGGACGGGCGCAGCCGGCGTGCCGGCAGCGCGCCGAAGGCGCCCCAAAGGCAAGCCCGTCTGGGCCCGTCCGGGCCCGACCGGACCCAGGCCCAGGGACTCTGTCGGATGTTCCTCCTGACCGCTTGGTGTACTCAGGAGACACGCTCCGTGCTCTCCAACCGGAAAAAAATCTGACCTGTCACCACACGCACATTGAAGGTAAACCTTTCTCTAACTGTAGGCGTTGCAATCCAACCACCCAGAACTCAGCCAAACCCGGACTCAAGATAGGTCTTCTTCACTGCCGCTTCCTTCCTAAGCATGCGCACGAAACCAACCTGCTAATACAAGATCATGATTTAGATGCGCTGTTTCTTACTGAAACGTGGCTATCTGACAGTTCTGACTCGGACATCGTCATTGCCCTCCCCCCAGGCTATCTTTGTCAAGCCCTACATAGACCCAGAGGGAGAGGAGGGGGGTTAGCCATAATCTACAGGGAACAGCTTATTTGTAGAACCTCCAACGCTCACATCGAAGACTGTGAAAGTTGCCAATTTTCCATTCAAACCTCCCCGGCCCACTCCCTGTCGGGACTACTGATTTATCGCCCTCCAGGTGCTCCTGGGAAATTCCTCAATGCTGTTACCGAATCGGTTTCACAATTAGCTTCCTCTGCTTCTAACTTTCTTATCGTAGGTGATCTGAATCTGCACTGACCGGATAGCCTCCGATCTTCTTCAGGAGCTGTTGTCATTTAATATCAGACTGGTCAACAATGAGCCCACCCATGAGAAGGGACACTTACTAGATCCCGTCCTCACCAATGTTGCTAACATCACCACCAGTTCACCCCTGACTTTGCCATGGACTGATCATTTCCTAGTCCCTATCTCTTGGGATGCACCCACTATGACCCCTCAAACTATGAAAATCCAGGTCACTGATAGACGGTGGCACAAACTTGTACCTACGGAATGGGCCACCACTCTCTCAAACTCCATCCCTGAGCTCTCTACCGAGCCTGGTACGGCCGATAAACAGTTCAATTCTTGGATTACATCTTCGCTAGATAAACTACTCCCTAAAACAGCCACTCTTAAACATACCAAAAGAGTAGAGTGTCCTCTGCTCTGTGGTATACCCCAGAGCTCAAAGCCCTGCACCAGGAATGCAAGAGAACGGAACGCTCCTGGAGGAAAGATAAGTCTAAAGCAAACAAAGACGCTTATTCTACCTCCCTTTTAACTTACAAAACATCCATTCGTAAGACTAAAAGTGCATTCTTCCAGGAAAGAATAGAAAAAGCAGTATGTTCGAGTAAAGAATCCTTCGTCATTTTAAAAGAACTTCTGAAGACCCCAGATCCTGGACCGAGAAACCCCCCAGACCCCAAGGCTGATCAGGAAAAATGCCATCAGTTGGCTAACTTCTTTCAAGAAAAGATACAAAAAATCCTTGATTCAATCCCCCCTGCTAGTCCGTGCGAGGGAAACGACCCCCCGAATACTCGGACATCCATATGCCTCTCCTCTTGGGGTCAAGTAACTATCGAAGAAGTGGGAAATACGCTAAATTCCATTAAAAGCGGATCTCCCAGGGACCCCGCCCCGCTTCGGACCCTTAAGGAAGTAGCTTCCATTATTGTTCCTCCCCTTACCCACCTGATCAACGCCTCATTCCAACAGGGAGTCGTGCCCCCGAGCTGGAAGGCGGCAGTTGTTAAAGCATTACTGAAGAAACCTTCCCTTGATCCCGAAAACCTGGCCAATTTTAGGCCAATTTCTCTTCTCCCAGGGATCAGCAAGATTGCTGAAAAACTGGCTAACAAGAAACTTTCACAGTTCCTGGAGGACAACAACAGGCTAAAAAGCTCACAGACAGGTTTTCGTCCAGGGCAGGGCACGGACATCGCCTTCCTGGCAGCGGTAGAGGAGGCCAGAGCACTCTTAGATGAAGGAGGATCAGTGGCAGTGATCCTCCTCGACCTGAGTGCGGCCTTCGATACCGTCAACCACCAACTTCTCATCAAACGGCTCAAGAGAGTCGGTGTGGAAGGCTCCGCCCTATCCTGGCTTTCATCCTTTCTGGCCCAGCACACCTTTCAGATCTGGGAGAACAACACCTGCTCCTCCGAAACTCCCCTCCAATGTGGCGTGCCTCAGGGCTCCTCCCTGAGCCCCACATTATTTAATATCTACATGTCCCCATTGGAGGAGGTTATCACCCCGTTCGGAGTGAGCGTCGTCAGCTATGCTGACAACACACAATTAGTTGTGTCATTATCCCATCCCAGCCAACAACCAGCAGATTTATTTAACTGCCTTACGCAGGTTCAACGCTGGATGAACAGTTCAGCCTTAAAACTGAACGGAGCAAAGACTGACGTTCTCCTCCTTGGCCAGAAAGGACTCACACTCTCCCCGAACATCTGGCCAGTATGTCTGGGTCCTCCCCTGACCCAAAACAAGAAGTAAAAAGCTTGGGCGTGTGGCTCGATACAGACCTTTCGTTCACCGCGCAAGCAAAAAAAGTAGCCGGGACGTGCTTCGGGCTCTTGAAATTATTGAGGAAGATCCTGCCCCTCTTGCCCCCCAACTCGCAAAAACTGCTAATTCAAGGCCTGATACTCTCTAGGCTTGATTATAGCAATGTGATCTACCTGGGCGCCCCCGAGGCAACGATGAACAAGCTTCAGAGAATTCAGAACGTCGCCGCCCGGATTCTCACTAATACTTCTGCCAGAGCCTCGGCCAAACCAGCACTAAAACTCCTTCACTGGCTTTCAATAAGGGAGCGGGTCAAATTTAGGGCCCTGTGCCTAGCCCACAAACTGCTACAAAATCAAGGCCCCCCTATTCTCAGAAAATTTATCAAACCCTATAAATCCTCTAGATCCCTCCGTTCGGACAAGGAGAATCTCATCATCACTTCCAGATTTAAGAAGGCACGTTCAGGTGGAAGACGTTTTTCAGTTCACACCGCACGCCTCTGGAATGCACTCCCCCGCGACCTGAGAATCGAACCACATTATCTACGTTTCAGGAAGCGGCTGAAAACCCACCTTTTTCCCTAAAAGAAACTTGCTCGTCCGGAACCCCGAACTCCTGTTCCCCCCTCCCCTCCCTCCTCACCCCCCTTCCTTCCTTGGCCCACTGACCTGTAGAGGTAGGGATCTTAGCGCTGGGATACCTCCGGGTGACTACGCGCTCTATAAAAATTTATTATAATAATAATAATAATAATAATAATAATAATAATAATAATAATAATAATAATAAAGGTGCTCACATCCCCGGACCAGTTCTCTTTCAGTGTGAACGAAGTGTCCGGGAGGTTGTTAATCAGTTTCCGGTAGGTCAAGGATGGTCTGTCAGGAGTCTGTCCTTGAGAGGAGAGGATTCCTGTAAGACGGTACCTATTGGTATAACCGACTGGAGCGCATGCCGAATTTAAAAAGTATCTGAACTTCTCCGTCTGCGCCATCTCGTATTGCGTTTGCAGGTGGGAGAAATCTACCACCTTTCCCTCCTTCCAGAGATCACCCACCACAGAAATGCCTATGGTGTCCCAGACCTGGAACCCATTACTATTACGAAGAAGGCCTAACCTGAATGAGTCCCACAGCGGTGTCATTTGCGTGATAGTCCCAGAACATTTAAGACGCCTATTTGCTTTGTACCAAAGCTGTACAGAGTGGTGTGTCAGGCCAATCAGGTCTGAAGGCACGCGACAGCTTTAAAGATTTCCTAACAGCCCCCTGCACGCCAAACACTATCTATCAGCAAAGTATGCCGGCTCAGTCTGCGGGGCGTGCAGCCAAAAATTAATCTGCGTGAGATGGGCTGCCCAATAATATAGCTCAACATTTGGAAGCGCTATCCCCCCATCGTACCAGCCTCTCGTTAACTTGTCTTGTGCGATACGCGGTGGCTTCCCGCCCCATAGTAGATTGGAAACTGCTGCGGCTATAGCTTTGAAATACGATACAGGGACCAGAGATGGGGTGTTTCCCAGCACATACAGAAAGCGCGGGAGAGCCATCATTTTATATAATGCCGCCTTGCCTAAGAGCGTGAGAGGGAGTTCCTGCCATACCTTAACGTCGCGCTTAAACCGCTCCAGAAGGGGGCGGAGATTTAAAGCGTAAAATTCATTTTGGTCCGGCGTAATGTATATACCCAGGTATTTGAATGCTTTCGCAGTAGTTCGCAAGGGACAGCTCACAGGTAGAACAGGTGGGGGGCCAGCGAGAACATAAAGATGGACTTGGACCAATTAATCTTATAACCTGACACCCTGCCGAACTTTTCGCATACGTTCAATAATTCCAGAATAGATTTTTCGGGGGAAGTGAGGTACAACAGGATATCATCCGCATATAGGGATATGCTGTCCTCCCACACGTCGGTCCAACAGAGTCCCTTGATAGAGGGTTCCATCTGATCCAGATCGCAAGACATTCCAAGATCAGCGTAAAAAGCAACGGGGACAATGAACATCCCTGCCTCATGCCCCGACCAAGAGGGAAGTCTCGTGTGATGTGCCCAAAGGCAGCAAGATGCGCCAGGGGTTTATTGTACAGCAGGCGAATCCAGGCACAGAACTTCGGCCTGAAGCCCATGTGGAGGATCACTGCCAACAGGTAGGGCCATTCCACCGTATCGAACGCCATAGTGGTGTCCAAGGAAAGGATGACTGCAGGTTCCTGGATATATACTGTACGCGCCAGGACTGCGTAGAGCCGACGCAGATTAAGGGCCGTGCTGCGATGCGGCATGAATCCCGACTGGTCCGGATTCACTAAGGAAGAGAGGTGTGGAGTCAGCCACAGTGCCAGTAGCTTGGCTAGGATCTTAGGTTCTACGTTTATTAGAGAGATTGGGCGGTAGGAAGCGCAGTCCGTTTCGGGCCTGCCGGGCTTGTGGAGTGCGACAATTGTGGCAAGCCGCTGATCCCTCGGTAGCTCCCCTGCCTTGAGACTGTCATAGAACATGTTCAGTAACAAGGGAGCCGTTGTCTGCACTGTCGTTTTATACAATTCAACTGGGAGTCCATTGGGTCCCAGCGCTTTGCCAGATGCCAGTGAGAAGGTAGCCGCCTAAATTTCATAAATGGTAATGTCTGCCTCCAACAGGAGCGCCGCCTCAGGGGAAAGTTTGGGGATCGCTAGATCCTTAATATAATCATATGCTTCCGCAATCGTATATGACGCCCGGGGAGCATATACTTTTTCATAATGGTCGGCCAGAATGTTAACTATACCATTAGGATCAGTGACCATGGAACCTGTGGATGAAGCCAGTCGTGCAATGACTCTATTCGATCTTTCTTTTCTGTCTAGCCAGGCTAGCATCTTCCCTGCTTTATCCCCATCTCGTATATCCTATGCCAAGTTGTTTGGAGTTTGTCTTTCGCCATTTCTCTTTGGTAAGCCACAAACTCAGTTTGCTTAAGGCGAACCTCCCTGGCAGTCCCCTGACACACCAACAGGCCCCTTGGTGTCATGCTTCATCATCGGGGTCATCGTACCCCTCTACGGGGTACGGCGTGCTGCGACCTACGAAGACGCGGGAGCACTTGTTAAGACTATGTGTGGTGTTGGTGAGGGGTTTATTTAAATAAGTGTGAGTGTATTGTGGGGTTTGGGAAATAGTGAAAGTTAAAAAGAACCTGGCTCGTGGGGTGACTAAAAATGATTTAATAAGCCCCCGGGCTGGTGCTGTTAAAAAAGAGGATGGGAGGTCTCTATGCTGACAATGTGTGTTTCCTCCTTTTTGTGTGCGTCGACATGTTTCGGTGCCAGAAGCACCTTCTTCAGGACGAGGTGCACAAATCCCCACCTTACTCACGTTTCTCTAACTGATACTAGAAATTTCTAATAAAAGTGAGGAAAAAATCATTACAGTGCAGGTTATGTACCTAGCAAGAAAAGAACATTGTCTATTGATCAACCTGTAAACAAAAGGAGACAAAAACATTTTTCTGGTGGTCTCTCTCTCCATCTCCAACGGTAAAATGTCCAGTGGTTACAGGTGACAAACTATAGCCGTGTTTTAGTGCTTATAGTGAAAAAAAAATTGTTAGAAAAAGAACACACTAGACTTACTAACACACAACATAAAGCACACACACTTAATGAGGAAATTTTTGATCAGATGTTTTTAACTCATTATGTGGTCATAACACCCTTGTTGGAAAAGAGGAAAAGGATAAAGTTTGTGTTTATATCCCTATAAAGTGAGGAGGAAAAATATTGAAATCATGCCATTACATATTTACAACATACTGTTTTGGAGTTGCAGATAAACCTCATGAGCCAGTACGTCAGGATCTGGTGTGCTAACTAGCACCTGTTTGAGGGAAAAAGGCATACTCAGGTCTTGGTTTTACTTACATTCATGTAGTGGTGGCAGTGCTCACGGTCATATGACCTTTCTACTCACGATTTCTACGAGGAAATACCTCCCGATCGATCCCTTCGAAAACGTTTGTGTTTATATCCCTACAAAGTGAGGAGGAAACAAATTGAAATCATGCCATTACATATTTACAACATACTGTTTTGGAGTTGCAGATAAACCTCATGATCCAGTACGTCAGGATCTGGTGTGCTAACTAGCACCTGTTTGAGGGAAAAAGGCATACTCAGGTCTTGGTTTTACTTACATTCATGTAGTGGTGGCAGTGCTCACGGTCATATGACCTTTCTACTCACGATTTCTACGAGGAAATACCTCCTGATCGATCCCTTCGTGGCTCCGGTGATAATGCCAGAAGGAATCCTGAAAAGGGGTTTTATACCCTTTTCCCCGGGTTGAAGTTAATTGGTTAATTGCATGATTCATGTTTCCTTGTGGTCATATATGGTCATTGTCGGTTTTGGTTAGTTAATTGCATGATTGTGGTTTCCTTAAGAGCATATAAGGGCATTGTCGGTTCCTTGCTCGCGGTCATCATCTACTCGCGTCTTCCCTTCGCGCATGCTTCCATGCGGTATGGTTTTTCTTGCTGCGCATGCGCTGTTATGGGTATATCTGTTTGCCAGTAATGCGCATGCGCTATCCTGCGCTGATATTTCTTGATGTTTAGTTTCGGACGAAAACCAATGATATTTGATCTAACGAAACACTGTGAACGGCATTAAGCTTGAAGAAGAGCCCAATTAGTTCTTAATCCTGATTCTCATTCATCGCTCGTTATCCTTTGCAAAGGGATAGAGAACACATTCTCACCAGGATGAGTGAATGCTTATTATTAGGATGATTGAGAGATGCAGTTCCCCTGGTGTATTATGGTTCACCTGGTATATGCTTAAGAGGGGAAAGATCGGACAATTTTTATGAACCACTCTATTTAACTGAAATTGTCTTTACGCCGCATTGAAGGGGTCTATCATCAGGGCACCTTTCTATGTTAGCTGACCCCAGGGGATATTGTCATTTAGACCTGTGGTGTTAGTCCCCAGTCTGAAAACCCATCTCTGCTCTTTCTCGAAGAGTCCTTGTTCTGATGGGAGTTGTTCAACTACTGTCCACCTGATGTCATTCACACAGTGTCCATTCTCAATGAAATGTGTGGCCATTTTTGTCGTCGTCTTTTTACAACGGATATTGCTCTTATGTTCTCCGATTCGTGTTTTTACTGGCCGTTTTGTCATGCCGATATACTCCAAACTGCAAGGGCAGGTTATCATATATATGACATTCTTGCTGTTGCAATTGGTTAATTTGCGTTGTTCCCATATCGTTCCGTTCCTGAAGGTCAGATTTTTACTTTTCTGCGTCAGGTGACAACTCGCACAATTTCCACATGGGTAGTGGCCGCCCAGTCCTTGTGGATGAAGTTGAGGCATCTGTTGTATTTTTGGATGTGTATGCACCAGCATGTCCTTAAGATTTTTGCCTCGTTTGTGGGCAAATAGGGGTTTTTCAATGTTTAGTTTGCCACTTGTCAGGATGCGCCAATGTTTATTAAAAAGTTTAGAAACCTCATTGGTTTGAGGGCTGTAGGTTGTGACGCAGATGGGTCTGGCTGGTGCCTGATTGTTCTGGTGTCTGTTTTCCAGTAGTGCCTCCCGATGGTTATTTCTCGCCCTTTTCATTGCGTTGTCGATGACTTTCTCTGGGTACTGTCTTTTCTGCAATTTGATTTTTAAATCCTTTGCTTGTGCTTTGTAGTCCTGGATTTGTGTGCAATTGCGTCTCAGGCGTAGGAACTGTCCATACGGCAAATTAGTGCGTAAGTGCCGTGGATGGAAGCTGTCATAGCGGAGGAGACAATTTTGTTTCTTCTATGAAGGAGCAAAAGTGTTTGAATACATGTGCCTCTTAAATTTTATCAGGCAAAGGAAGAAGAAATATAGGCCTATTGTTATATAACTTCTGGGGATCCACACCTGTTTTATTTGGAGTGGAATGATCACTGCTTCTTTGAAAGCTGATGGTACAACTCCTTGTGTGAGGGATATGTTCAATAGGTAGAGAGTGCTCTCAGGAGAAGAGGTGAAAATTAGTTTTTGTATGTGAGGGGGCAAACATCTTTGGGAGAGCCAGGTTTTACTTTCCTTAGTAATTGAGTTGTTCTTTATTTAGGCATGGGAAAGTAGCTATGGTGTTAGAATTACCATTATCAGGTAAATTTAGCATATCCTGATGGCTAGGGACAATGGATTCTTGTATTTTTTTTATTTTGGCTAAGAAGACATAAATGTCATTGTATAGTTTCTCTGAGGGATTGATAGGGGGAGTTACTTGAACAGGGTTAGATAAGTCCCTTACTATATATGTTTTTTGCTTTGTTATCTAAGTTTTTTGCCTCTAAGATGGCTTTTTTGTAGTCTGTCAAGGTAAGCTTGAATAGCTCCTTGGTTTTTGGCTTGTAAGTTTAGCGTCATTTCCGTTCAGCCTTGCACGTTCTTAATTTAGCAGTTTTTAGCTCAGTGGAAAACCACTTTGATGCTTCATGTTGCCAAGTATGGGGGGTTTGGGTCTGTATAGGGACATGTATATTGCTGTCATTCAATTTCCAGTTAGAAAATTCTTTCTCAAAGGTGCCTACATTAGTTGACATGGTGGGTAGCTTGAGAGCGACTATGTTACAAAAGTAATTCGTGTTTATGCGATTCCAGGTTCTGGTCAAACTTTTGGGAAGATGCATGGATTTGGGCAGAATGATATCACTCAATGTGAAACTAATTATATGATAGTATGACCAAATGCAAGGGTGGATAGCCAAGTTCCTGATAGTAAGGTTAATAGACCAAGCTTGGTCAAGTGTGTGTCCTTTGATGTGCGTAGGCACCTGGATATGTTGTGCGTGATTAAGACTTTGCAGTGTTTTGGTCAGTTCCCTGGAGCCCTTTCCCCCTTCCTCCTCATTTGCCCTGTATTTCACATCTCCAATTATCAAACTTTGGCATAATCCACGGTCAGTGAAGCAATTCAATTTGCTAATACTTTGGAAAACTCAGGAATCGCTATTGGCTGTCTATAAATGAGAACACACACCAGTGCAGAGGTGGGGGAGTCTAGTTTAACTGTTAAGCTATCCCCTAACGGGGAGATGGCAGTGAAGGATAGACTCTATATAATGGCAACTGCCTCCTTGCCACCTCTTTTCTCAGTGCTTCTTTTGGATTGTAGAAGATAATAGTTTTCTGGAAGTGATGCTAAAATATCAGGGCAGGATTCATCTGTTAGCCAGGTTTCTGTCATAAACAGCATATCCAGTGTGTTACATCTCTTGCTGATGCTTGATCATGGAGTGTTTAAATATATGATATGTAATTCCTTTGTAGGTTGGTTGTTATCTAAGGGGATGATATTTGTAATACTCATTGCTAGTGGCTCACTGCGTGTATTGTTGCTTTCAATATATTATATCAACGGGGTTGTGAAAAATCAATGTGTTCCACAAAGTATGGTGAATGGGCCTCACCCATTTGGCTGAATAATGATTGGAAAGTAGTGTGTGTCCAGTGATACATGTTGAAAGTGCATTGTCCTAAATATATGACTAAAGCATGGTGTGCTATATTACTGTCCTTTACATTGGGCACTTTTTCGATCTAAATGGTCACTTGATATGACCACTCGGTCACGCAGAATTACTGCAAACCCTATGTGGTGCAGCAACGATGAGTGTGGAAATCGGACTTCTGTGCATATTTACCATTTGTGCATAGCATACATGAATTGACTTGATTTGTGTTAATCCTATTAGAATCTTTGTTTCCACTACTCTTCAGAATTACAAATAAAGCAACCTAATTTTAAATGTTCTTTCAGCTGATATATTTTGATACCTACGTTCACAGTTAATTTACAGGTATATACATTCAGAAAACATTTGACATCATACAGCCTTTCCTTTCATACTTTCTGTAATCCAGCAAGATTGTCACGGGTTGCCATTACAAAATCCCCTCAACTTGCCATCAAGGCAGAGAAAAGTAAACACCAATCTCCATGTTAATAAGAAGCAATTTGTCAGATGTTCCAAGACACTTGACCCCAGTATTTTACTCCCCAGCAAAAGCACAAGATGAAAACGAGATATAAAGGCCTCTTTGTTGCTCGTTCCCCTTCTGAACCCTGGCAGGAGCACCTCGACTGCCAGCGCCCCTGAGTTATGGACAAAATAAGGTGTCCATCCTGGTTCCAGGCACGAGGACGAGTGAGATCAGTGCCAGCATCCGTCATTGAGCTTCCGGGAATGAGCAACGGGCACCTGTCATCGGCGCTGAATAACAAAGAAGGAACAAAGCAACACTCTGCCGATAAGAGCAGCTCTTCAAATTGCCAACAATCTCTTGTTAAAGGAGGGCGACGTTGCTTTTATGCGGAGAGCATTTCCTGCTAATCACTCCGTCTTTTCAGAGTCCCAAAGGGATCCCGTTCATTGCATCCGCGTGCTGTAATTATCAGAGTGAGTGGTTGTCTGAATAAACAATTGGCTACATGGCAATGAATGCATGCCCGATTGAATGGCACAGTGATTGATGGTCAAATAATCATTGTGCATAACTGGATTAACAAACGATTGATTCAACGTGTTGATGACAGCGACTGTGTAAATGAATCACTTTCTGGATGAATGCATGCATGGTTATCAGGGTAGATTAATGGAGCGGTGAGTTTATAGATGGATGGGTGTGTGAGAACCTCCATGGATGGCTGAGAGGGTGAACTAATGTGTAAGTGAATGAGGAATTGACGGGCTGAGTCATGGTAAGGCAAGCCCCTCCACATACAGTCAGTGCCGAAGCGGGCCCATGCTGCCCAATCTCGCCACCCAATTAAGTTTCTCTTTAGCCTATTTTCGCCTCAAGAGGTACTTAATGAAACAGGGCGGCTTAGAATACACTGGAAAAACCTACTCAATTTGGGAAAAAGCCTTAACAACGCAGGCTCAGCCATGCGTGCCTTTACCCCGCAAGTCAAACCACGCTTGCCTTAATCACGCATATCCTTGGTTAAGGCAGTGCGCGGTCTAGATGCTGGAATGGTCGGGTAGGAAGAGGAGGGATCGGGAGAGAATGTGGACAAGAGGGGCTGGGTCTTGTGGGGTCATGGTAATTTTCAGGGGTAGAGGTCAGATTTCAGGGATCAGGTCAGAAGGCGGAGGCCTGGGTTTGGGATCAGTTTTAGGGTGTGGGGTGTGGGGTCAACTTCTAGGGCTCAGTGTGTGGGGAAGGGAGTGTTTTTAGGGTTGGTGGCAGTTTGAGGCCTCAGAGCGGGGGGCTGGGTCAGGGTAGTAGACAGGGGTAGGGTACGTTTGTAATGCTCAGGGTGGGGTGGCTGGGGTAAGGGTAGTTTTAAGGCGTGGGGACAGTTTTTAGGGCTCAGAGTTGGGCAGAGGGAAAGGGACTGTTTTCAGGGCCGGGGCAGGGGTGTGATTTTTACCAAACATGTCGCTTTACCAATCATGCCTTTATCATGGCATTGAGTGGTAAAGGAATGCGTGGTAAAGGCGTGATCATAGTTGAGACCCTGTGGTTCAAGTATATGTTGTTGAGGCATGCGTTGTACCATCATACAACCATTCCATTGACTCCCTTACCAGTCATAGTGAACAATATAATGCAGTGTTTATTACCAAATCATGAGGAGCATTACCCCTCAATTGTTGAGGAATGGATCCCCATCATCCCCAAGATATTGAGAAGTTTGCATATTGAAAAAAGCACCTCCCAGGACTTGGGTGATGGAAAAGACGTATCAGTTCTAAGTTCTGCATGGATGTAGCATTAGCTAAGCTTTTGAACTAGCATACAAATGACATGTTCATTTCCATTGATTCCACTTTTTTCAAAGCCTGATTGAAATTAAATGTATAAGAAGTGATTTACATTCATGCCTTCGCACCATATCTTCATTGACCGCAATATGCACTAATTACCACTACTAACCATGGGCAGCATTACGATAGCCTGGGCACCATGATGTCACGCATACTCACAAAATATCTAGATTCATCACAATAACACAGAGACCAGCAATATAGCAGGTGTGGGTTCCATGCATACATGCACTACTTCCAGAATGAAAGAAATACCCCTATTGTACTAAAGCCAGCATTTTAGCAGTGTAAGCAATAGGCATCATCCCATGGTAGCCCACGAGTTGCTAAGGCTTACTGAAATTATCTGATAAGCAGCGTTTTAGTGAGTTGTGGGCAACGGGCATCATTGTACAGATGCCCAAATGTTGCCAAGAATTCTCACCATTGTGCTAGAGACATCATTTAACCATAGTGGGCAGTGGGGGCAACATATTCTTTAAACATGTACACACAAACACACACTCATGCGTACACACATACAGTATCCACATTTTTTAACCACACTTACGTTTTGCTGCCTTGCTGGACTAAGTTTACCTGCAGCTCCCTGAACAGTGCTCCGCGGAGAGAAGAGAGTATGGAAGCCCCTATGGGCATCTGGGGTTGGGCGATGCTGCTGCCTGTGCCATAGAGGACATGTCAAGAAGAGGAGGAGGATAGAAGAGGAACCTCTTCGGGGGAGGCTAAGTGGGAATATTAATCCACATTTGTAGAACGCGAACCAACCATCACCCGTTAGGGTCTCTAGGTGCTGGGGGCCGTCGGGAAGATTGTTATGTTATGTTATGTTATGTTATTAAGTCACTTATAGAGCGCTCTAACACTGATTAGTTTCTTGGCGCTGAATGTGTGTGGGAGGGCACGCAATAATATGGGAGTATCCATCAGAAAGAGCATTACCAAAAGTAAGTAATTAGTTCTTCTGATGGATACTTCGAACCTTGGATTCCTTAACTTCAGAATAGGTATAATAGCAGTACCTCACAAAGGTAGAGGGTTTGGGGAATGAACTTCGACCAAAAAGCCCTGCAGAACTGAGGCGGCAAAGTGACTTTCCCATCAGACCAGACTGTCAAGATTGTGGTGGTTCATGAACTTATGCACAGACACCCACGTCCCAGCTTGCCAGATACACAGAACAGGTACCCCTTAAGATTAAGCAAGCTATTGCCCAGAGTCACATGGTGCTGGGCTAATCTGCCGTGTGCCCCGGGGATTGAACTATGATCCCGAGATTCCGGAGTAAGTCACCCTGGCCGCGGCGCCAAACCTCTCAATGCTTAAGAGTGGAGCTACTGGGTGGTGCTGCAGTGCATCAAGCACAGGGTGTGCATTGGGTGTGCATGGATAGAGAGAGGTGGTGAAGGTGGCCATCATTTGGTGCTTGTCAGTATCTGGGAAGGAGATGTATTTATTTGCAGAAAAATTGGTCTTAAACTCGAATATTGCTCAGCGGAGTACCTTTTTTGGGTCTTGTATACATCTTTGAATACTCCTGAGCTAAACATTTTATATCAGATGGATATAAAAGGCTGTTGTAATATCGCTCCCAATTACCCCCAGGTCCCTTATGTCCTCGGCCCATTCATTACTAATGGAGATTACTATCTCCTGACAGAAAATAAAAAACAAGAGGAATGCTGGGATATACCTACTGCCCCTCCCCCCGGGAGTATAAAGGTAGTACCTACCCAGCAGACCTCCTGTTCTTTTTTTCTGTCTTCGACAGAAATGGCTGATGGATGCTGTTGGTGTGGGGGGACTGCGCCTGCTCCTGCTGGGCTTGAGTGGCGTTCGGTCCTCCTGTGGCTCCTCCTGTCCGGCTGCCTGGCTTCTCGGGCAGGGGTGAGGTTCCTGTTGTGTCTCCCCCCCGGCCTGCCGGGCTTGCTGGGGGGGATTGACTTCTCCACGGCCGCTGTTCCGGTTTACCGGCCCTTTGCGGCTGGTGCGCCGCCTCCCGGTTCCTTCCGGGTCGCTGGGAGCGTCTCCCCGAGCCTGGCCGGGTGGGAGACGCGCTGCGCTGACTTTCGATTCCCGGATCCGGCTGTGGGTGTGTGGGGGCCTTGATGGTGCTACTCGGGCCCCCGCTCCGGGTGAGTCCCGCTTTTGCGGTGTTTTGTACAATTTATGACTCTGTCCGCTGTTTGTTGCGGGCGTTGGATTCCTGGAGCGTTTACCTTTGCATGCCTCGGATGTCTAGTGGAGAGGTGTAGCCCTATGGTTGGAGCGGCGGACCCTGGTGCGGAGGTCTGTCCCGGGACCAGGGTTAGATTCCCCGCCTCGGCAGGTCTTGAGCTCGATATCCCACGGAACTGAACACCTCCTGTGCCAGGGTTTGTGGGTTTGTGTCCCATCGGAGGTGTAACCCATTTTCTACTTTTTCTTCCGGGGCCGGACTTCCTGTCCAGGGAGCTGGTGGGGTTCGGAGCTGTTTCTGTGGTTGTCTCCTGAACCCGGATACCGAGAGCCTCTGCTGTGGGCTCGGCTCTGGCCACAGCTCCGTAATTCACTCCCCCACACCCAACACACGGGATGCTGTGTACAGTGTTTGGTGTGAATGAGCAAGGCTGCAGCTGAGGCCTGCCTGGGTGCGTGGTGCTCGATCTCCGGCTGCAGTGCCCTGCCTTCCTCTGGAGGGTGCTAGGGTGCGGATTTCCTGTTCCTGTGCTGTTCCAGGTGGTGCCAGTGCTTGGGGCGTTCCTTCTGATGCTGCCGACTTGATGCTGGTGTCACGTGTTCGGTCCTCGGCGTTAGGCTCCACATCCTGTGTTTGTGTGTTGCATGTGGGCTCCTGTGGCACGTTCGGTTGCAGTTCTTACGCTGGGCCTTGCCGGACCGGGGTTGGGTGTTCGTGCCTCGCCTGGTTCTGCTGTTGGTTTTCGTTGTCCGTTGCACTGTTTTTGTTGTGCTTGGCCTTGGGGTTCTGCTCTTGCTAGGGGGTCTGTTCCTTTGCGTGCCCCCTCTTGGCTGCTGGACCTGTTCCCGGGGCTGCGTATGGGTGTGGGACTTTACATGCTGCCCTGCGCCCTCTCTGATCGCCTCCTCTTGGTGGGTCTAGGTTGGGGGTGTGCGACGGGGGTTTGTTTGGCCTCTGCTGTTTGCTGGTTGCTTTTCAGCTAGGCCGCTGCTCTGCCCCTTTCTCTCTTGGGCCCGGGTCTGGGGGGGGGAGGGGGTGTGCTGCCTGCCTATGTGGTGGGGCTGCTCTGTCCCTGTGACTCTGCCTGTCGCGCCCTTTCGACTTGAGCGGACGCCTTGGCGGTGGGTGGTCCTGGTTCTTGTCTCGGCGGGGGCGCTCTTCCTCCGGTATTTCTGGGCGACTCTCGCCTCTCGCGGTTTCTTCCACCTTGGCAGGGTTCCTCGGTGTTGGGGGTGGTTGTGTTCTGTCGGCTGCCCCTCCCATCTTGGTGCTGTCGCCCTTGGTTCCTGCCTCCTGTCGGGTGGCTCTGTGGACCTCTTCCCTTCGGGGTTTGCGGTTTCTTCCCTTTTGGGGGTTTCCTGCTGCTGCTGTTTCGGGGTCCGCGCTGCCTTCGGCTGGCCCCGGTTCTCCGGTGGTTGCCGTTCCGTGGGTCTGTTCCCTTGGTTCTCTTCTTCGGGGGTTCCCCTGCTCTTGGCACCTCTGGGGGTGTTTGCCCTTTCTGTTTCTGGATTGGGTTCCGGTCGCCTCTGTGGTGGCCGGTTCTTTTTGCTGCTCCTGCCTTTGCTTGCTCGTGGGTTCCCTGTGTGGTTGGGGTTTCCCTGCCTGCTGGTTTGCGTGCCTTCTACATCCGGCTCTCTACCCCGTCTGGTGGTGGGTCGTTGTTCCTGCTTCTTGGTCCTCTGCGCGGTGGGTCCTGTGGGCTCCCCTCGTTCGGGTGGGCCTGCAGTCTGCCTCCTCTGCGGGCTGGCTGTTGTGGCCTCTGCCCTGCTTGGGGATCCTGGTTCTCCCTTCCGGGTTCCTGGTCCTTTCCCTCCTTTGCCTTGGCTGCGCCTGGTTCCTTTCTTGGGGTGCCGTTGGTTCTTTGGAGTGCTCTCTCCCCTCTGCCTCTTCTTGGGTGGCTTTTGCTGCCTTGGGGCCGGCTGTTCTGTTCATCCCGGCCTGCGCCTGTTGTCGGGCGTGTTACGTGGTGGGGGGCCTGCTTGGTCCTTCTGGTGCTGTGGCCTTCTCTTTGCTGGGTTCTGCTTTTTCCTGGCGTCCCCTCCTATGTCTGCTGTGTGGTCTGCCTGATGTCTCCTGGCGGCTGCCGGGTCCTGTCATGCCTCCTGTTCTGGGGGTTGGTGGTTGTTCCCGCGCTCCGCTTTCTGCTCGGTGACTTGGTCTGGCCTGGTTGGTTCTGCCTGGCCGCCTGGAGCTGTGGGGTGCGATTGGCCTCTTCCTTGGTTTTCTTCCCTGCCTCTTCTGGTTTTGGGTGTGGTGCAGGGTGGCGGTTGTTGTTGCCTCTCCTGGGCCTGTGGATTCTTATCTCACTGGATGTCTGCTGGGTCTGCCTCCCGGCCTGCCGGGCTTGCTGGGTGGCATGGCTTCCTCCTGGCCGGTGTTCCGGGTTCTCGGCCCTTTTGGGCGGGGGCACCGTCTCCCCGTTTCTTCGTGGCCGTGTGGGAGGCGCGCTGCGCTGGTTGCTGTGGCCTGCGTTTGCTTCTGCTTGGCTTTCGGCCGTGGCTTTCTGTGGTTGCCTGTTGCCTTGGGCTTCCTCCCTGTTGGCTCCTGTTCTGAGCTGGTCTGCCTTCTGTTTGTGCGTCCTGCTCTGGGTTGCCTGGTTGTGCTCTTTCTGCGGTCCTGGCCTCCCGGGTGGAGTGTCTTCTGGGTGTTTCATGGGTGGCTTGGCGCTTCTTTGCAGGTGCCCTGTGTGCCTGTGGGGTGTCTGGTCCCTGCATCGTGGGGTTTCGGTGCTTTTGGTTGTGGTGTGTTCCGGTCTGGTTCTTGTTTCTGGCCGTCACACTGTTGCCTTCTTGTTTGCCCTTCTTGCCTCTTCTTGGGTTCGTTGGGGCTTCGGCGGGGCTGTTGGCTCTCGGGCATGTGCTCTGTTGGGGTCTTGCCCTCTTTGTCCTTCCCTTGTTTGGGTTGGTTCTGCGGGTTTGACTTCGGCTTCGGCTTGAGCTTGAGCTTCCTGCCTGTTTCCCTGGTTGCGGCTTTAGCCGTGCGGGGTTCGTCCCCTGTGCTGGCCCTGCCTTGGGTCTTGCCGGGCTGTGGGTTGTGGTTTGCTTGGGCTTTCCTCCCTGGCTGCGGTTGCTTCTGTGAGGTCCTCTGGGGTGGTTTTGCCTCTGTCTCTCTGGCCTCTGGGTTTCTGCGCCGGCCCTTTGCTTGGGCTGTTTGGGGTCTTTGTGCCTGGCCTTTTTTTTGGTTTGGCTTGGCTTGGCTGTGGTTGTTGTGCCCTTCGTGGTTCCCTTGCTGTTGTCTTGGGTCCTCCGGGTCCTTGGCCCATCCGGTTGCTCTCCTGCTTTGGTGTTCAGGTTTGCCTTCTTCGGGCTGTTGTTTCCTGCTCCCGTTTCCTCCGCTTTGGCTGGGGTTCTGTTTTGGGGTTCCTGGGGTTCCTTCGGTTCCCTTTCCTCTTTTTCCGGGTCTCTTGTCCCGGTTGGTTGCCCTTGTTGGTTGTTCCTGCTCGGGTTTCCTGGAGGTGCGGGTTCCCTTTGCCTTGTGTCCTTGTCTTGCGGGACCTGGTGGCTTGGCTTCCTCGGGTTTGCTCTTCGTTCCCTGGTGTCTGGGGTTTCTCTCTTTCCCTGGCCTTGGGCTCGGTCTTGCCTTTCGGGTCGGGTTCTGGTGGGCTTCCCCTGTTCTTCTTGGTTGGGCCTTTGGTTCCTCTAGTCCGCTTGTCTCCTGCCGGTTCTGGCGTGGGTTGTCTTCTCCTGCCCGTTTCTGGCTTTTTGGCCTGGTGGTTCATGGCCTTTCACTTCGTTTGGCCTCTCTTCTGCTGTTGTCCCCTTGCCTGTGGTGTCTTGGGTGTCTGTGTTCACCCTGTCGCTGGTTGGTTGTCGGGTGTTCCTGCGGTGGGCTGGTTGGCCTCTGTGGTGGCCGGTCTGGTCATCTGGCTGTGCGCCCTTGCTCTTGTTGGGTGTCTGCTGGTCTGGTAGGGGTCCCTCTTGTCGGGGGCTCTGCCTGGGGTTTCCCCAGTTCTTCCTTTTTCCTTCTGCGGTTGCTGCCTTGGTTTGGTTTCCTGGGTTGGCTTCTGTTGGGTTGGGAAGGCCGGCTTTTTACTGCTTTGGTATTTCTCCATTAGTAATGAATGGGCCGAGGACATAAGGGACCTGGGGGTAATGCTACATTACTTACCGGTAATCCTCATTACTCCTGGTCCCGTTGTCCTCGGCCCATTCATACGCCCCTCCCTCCCTCCCGGGCGGCCGGCCTTCCTGTCTAGGCTTGTTAGTACAGGAGGTCTGCTGGGTAGGTACTACCTTTATACTCCCGGGGGGAGGGGCAGTAGGTATATCCCAGCATTCCTCTTGTTTTTTATTTTCTGTCAGGAGATAGTAATCTCCATTAGTAATGAATGGGCCGAGGACAACGGGACCAGGAGTAATGAGGATTACCGGTAAGTAATGTAGCATTAATGTATTCCCTAACAGATAGTAAAAACACATGTAAGGCTGCCGTACCATTGTCAACGTGTAGTTTTCCGTGCAGATAACATAATGTATGAAGATAAAGTATGCATTGAAGCAGATATTTGTTGCAGTTGCACTCACAAGTTGTAAATATCTCCATAGACGTTGAAAGCAGTGTTATGGCTATAGTGCAATTTTCAGCATCAGACCGGCTCTGACATCAAGAATTTGTTCAAAAAGACTACAGTAGTTGGACGTCTAAACAGGGCCGTTTAAATAAAGGTAGGGGACTTCAGTGCCATGGTAAACAATTAGATCTACAGGAAACAACGTACTGATAGTACAGACAGCTGGCATTTTATTTTCAAAAGCAGTACAAAGAAAACTTGGAGAAATGTGCATTCATAAAACCTTTAAACACACCAGGAATCTCTTTTTGGGTTCTTGTCAGGCATAAATAAAATAATAATTGATAAATTTGGATTTGCGGCTCCGTCTACCTTTTCAAATAGGGCCCCGTACTCCAGTAATCTATTAAAAGTTTGGTAGACTTTATTAAAAATGAATTATAGTTTCATGCAAAATATGATTTATGAATTATCTGTGCAAAGCAGAAGGACATCTTATGATTCTGCAGTAACTAAATATACACACAGACACGAAAATACACATATGTACAAAACCCAATGTTTAGGCTTCCCGTCTTTCATTACCTCACCGTTGTATCCAGTTCCCGCAGGACACTTAATGTCAATTACTTAATTCTCAAATTGTTCCTGAGCTCAGTTAGCTAATTTACAGACATGTATTAAATTATTCAATTATTTAATCATCAAAGAACCTATAATATCACATGTCAACCTGGCGCAAAGCTCTTGACTACGACATATCATGCAGTAAGGAACAGAGTAACAGACCAGATGAGGTAGATTTAAAAAATAAAATGAGAACTATCCTTAAACCTAAACCTGGTAATTTCTTTACTGTTTGCTCTATGGCATGTGTACATCTGTGTGTATGCAAGAGCTGCAAAATAAAAAAAAAAGAACTAAAGAACAAAAAAACGGACTCTTTCAAATCTAGTGCAACTGACTTTTCGAATGCACAGCCCAAATACGCAAAGCACAACAGTGCCCTGTAATTTTTCCATTTCTCATTACGAATTGCAATGCATACATTGCGATCCACAGCTATTCGCCAGGGTAAGCGGGTGACAAAGAGGTTTTCCTCCTCCATTGCAATTTGCAATTGAGTGTACAAATGCATGGCCACCATTTGTGCGCTCCCAACATGACAGAATGGTTAGCACCATTACGAAAGTATAGTTTCATGGTCTGACTTGCTGTCACCAAACAAGTATATGAGCATGACTGGACAGGTGCTTTGGCTCCATCCACATGTTGGGAGCCAATAGTACATGTTTTAATTGGGCAGACATCGTGTGCTTCCAAGAAAAAGTTCTTTCCATCCACACAGTTGGGATCATTTTGTTTATTTATCCCGCTGACTGAGCTTGAATTTTCAGGGGCACTCACTTGAGATTCTGTGTGGTATTAGTACTGTGTGTTCTTGATAGCTAGATACTTGATGGTGTTTTCTCTGGTAGAAGCAGAGCTGGGATTATATTTAACAGACGAAACATGTGTTGGCAAAACAAGGAGCTGTTGTGATGTCTTGGAATGACCTGTATGACGGATTGTAACCTCTGAAGCCTGATGTCGGGATAAAAGGCACTGGACACCCCCATATACAGTTATACTCCTTCTTTTGATTTTGAGTGCTTTGAGATACTTTCAACAAGTTGAGGAGAAGTGTTCTTTCTTCTCCAGTTGAGGAAGATTTGGTGGCTCTCACTCCTCCTTAGCACCAACCTGGACATATGCGAAATTGACTACTGGCTTTTTACTGTGCCAGTATTGAGTGTGCGCCGTTTCCCCAGCCATTACCTGTAAAGTTTAGATTAGTAGAGTGTGTTCTAGATAATTTATGGTGCTTTTCTCTGGTTGCAGGCAAGTTATTAACTTATGTGTCTTTCGGTCTGGCTTGACAGTGCAACTGTCACCTGACCTTTTAACCTACACCATTATTTTACAGTTTTTGCTTCCACATAAATACATATCCATTGTCATGGTATTTGTAATGATTACATTACCATATTACATTCCTTTAAAGCTATTGGCATTGCCTGTGCCTGTTTTAAGACGTGACATCTGAAACGTCTTGAGCAGGGTAACATTGGGAGGCACAAGCAGTAGTCCAATAGATGACCACATGCATTTCCTTGAGTGAAATTGACAATGTGGTGGCATATGTGGCATCTGGCTCCAATGCACGTGCATTGAGAATACAAATTGAAGCTGCTGTTCTATGCACATCTTCATGGCAGCATTTGTCAGTTTGTGACATTTGGTGAAAAGTCACTTCGCAATGCTAAGGATTAGAGATTCTCTTGCAGGACAAAGAGTGAGGTTGGTGCAGTGCAATATGAAATATAGCCCTGCAACTGCTCTCTGTGTGCCCGAGGCCAAAGATTGGTTGAGCGCTTAGGGTTGATGTTAATATAATGCTGCCATCTTGTGTGTTGAACCTGTTGATTCCTGACTGGGGAGTACAACACACCGTGATTTATTTGACACAACGTTTGTATTTTTGGTATCAGAGGACCTCTGAGAACCTAATACAACATTAAATAATACTATTGTGGGTGCATTGGAAGTGATATTCGACCAATGTGATCTTTCTAGTCCTGCTTTTGAATAAGCCAATAGTGGGTCTCTGCATACATCAACAGTTGGGGTTCTTGTGCGTCAGAAGAATCGTCAAATCCCCCCACTGCTGAATAATGCAAAATTAGGTATAATTGTGACAAAAACGAGCTCACACTCTTCCACTGCTTTTCGGAATTGTGAAATGCAAATACTACTGTTAAACACATGCTATATATATGTATACCCCACCTGCAAAATCCACAAGTCCCCATGTCCCCATCACCACTCAAGCCCATTAAAATGTACATTGAATCTCTTTTTTCAGTTGCCCCACTCCCCTTGCCTGCTCGACAGAACCTTAGCACACTTGTAAAGAGTGTCCTGGAGGCATTTCAGAGCAATTTCTGTCGCAATGTAACTTTGCCTTGGACAAAGCTGCTCCTCCAGCAAGATTTTGTTAGTGGCAAATTCTACCCCACTGCAATGCACTGCATTATTGACAAAACACGGGTCTCCCAACCCACAATTGTCACTGGCCATTGTCTCTGTGCCTGGAAAGCTCACACGAACCCCATCTGCCTGCAGCATATACACTGCACCACCTTCGGTAGTATTTCATATTTGACAGACAGGACCAGCAGCTATGGCTCTAGTTACAGGTGGCGGTCAATGTTTCCCACACAGCCCTCGCTCTAATGTCATTTATGATGTCATTGGTGATACTAGATATTTTTTTAGTGATGTCATTAATGAAGTTATCTGTGACGTCATGAGTGAGGCTTTGAACATTGCATTGAGGGCGTTGAGGTTCTATAGCAATTTCACTGGAGAATTTGGGAACATTAAAGCTGTTGTAATGTAACCATACCATCACCCCTAATGACGTTTTCATGTATGTAGGGAGGTGGTATGTGTGCATGTGGTCTTGTTTTGCGTGAACCTAGCTGAATGCCAGTGGAGTGCCTTACCAGGTCAAAGTTAAAGGTACAGTCAATGAGTCACTGGGTGGTGGGGAAGGGGCATAGGGGAGTGGTGGTGGGAGTGGGGAAGGTAGCTGCGCTTTGTACTGTGTGGGTATATGGAATGTACATGAACAGACTGCTGTTTTACCTCTCTCTTTATCCTCCTCGTTCTCCTCTCTCTCTCTGATATTCTCTTATTTAGTTTTTTGGCTTCTAGCCCCTTTCCCTTGCATGTGTTCTTTAATCTCTCTTTTCCTCAGCTCTCCTTCGCTCCTCCCTCGCTCGCGTGCTCTCTTCTCCACCCTAACCCTCCCTTTACGCTGCCTTCTCATTACTTAGCAATCACTTAATGCCTTAGCCAGATGTCAGGACGTGTACAAATAGGTAATTAATCAAATGAGACGATACTAAGGCTGGGTTTTCAAATCAATAATGTTAATTGTTTTTTTTTCTGTCACTGTGTCTAATTCCACTTGATTATAACTGCGCAGGCCACTTTTCAATGGAACATTGCACCGAGCAAATTTACAGAAAATCACTTAAATCGCTGACGTTTATAACATTTTCTATTTTGTATTCAAATGAAGGGGCAGTATGAAGCCATGTTCAACTGATGAACCTCACAAGCTTCTTTATCCATTGGTCTTTAATATATATAAAACACATAACTATTTTCTCCAGCGTGCACCGATGAGAGGCCTGTATTATTTCTGTAACTAGTTGTATTTAATGATACAAAAGACCATTGTAAGGGAAACATCAAAATACATAGTTAATGGGAAATGGGAATAGGAAAGGCATCAGCGAATCAATGTCGCTAACAAAGGAGCGAATGTATGTGACTGCCGAAAGGCGCTATGAAGCCACACTAATGAGCTTGTACGCTGTACAAGTGCTAATTAACAATTACACTAAGAGAACTTGGAGGAGAAAGCAGAGGTTTAATGCTAAGAGTTTGTTTCTTGGTAAATAAACACGTAACCAATGAAGATACAAAGACAATCGGACGTCTGTACCTTCACGAGTGCAAGAGTTAATAGAGAACAAGCACAGCTAAAACCAATAGGGCAGTTTTGTGTGTGTATATATGTAGCTGAAAGTGTTTCTTCATTCATTAGCAAATTTGTGTTAAGGGTTGTGCGGAGATGCGTGATTGCTAAAATTAGTCAAACGATGGATGGATTATTTTATTTATGAGTGATTGTGTAAATTAGGGATCTTCAACGTCTCCTTTAATGAGAGCTACTTATGTTAAATCGAAATCCTCCCAAAGTACTTATATTAGTATTGTAGTGTTTTAATAGTGACCACTACACACAAGATTACATTAGAGGCCACCCTATTCACGATTAGCACCAGTGATCACCCCCTGGCAAAGGGCGAGGTTGCCAGCAGTAACATAAATACAATTGTCAGTTTGGAATATCTTTATCTGGGTAGCACATAACAGTCAAATCTGCAACGTCCCAGCACCAAGTTAAGAATATTAGTAATAGGTCTCCCCAACCTCAAACGATTTATCAATCAAATATCAGCTTTAATGATATTTTGGAAATTGATAAATTTTTCCCAAGCAGCTTAGGAGGTCCGAAAAATACACACATTTGTACCTCAAATACACTCTTTTCAATTTTTGTATGCATATATTAATTCAGCGAAGCAAAAGCGTCTAATTTAGTAAGCTGGTCTGCACAGTGAAGAGCTACTAGTAGCTTAGGATAGGATAGGATATATATTTATAAAGCGCGCAAATGCAAACAGCGTCTTGGCGCTAGTGTAAGTGGGGGAAAGTCACATGTTTAACAGGCTCTATTGGTGAGAAGTTTTTAAATCCTTCCTAAAAGCTAGATGGTTAGGCTGCAGTCGCATAGCAAGTGGCAGTTTGTTCCACAGCTTAGCTGCACAATGGGAGAATGTTCTTTCACCCCATCTCTCTCTCCTAATTGTGTCTACCTGCATAAGGTAGGCATTGCTATACCGTAATGTCCTGGCTGGGATATAAGGTTTAAATATTCTCTGCATATCCTTGGCCCCTCCCCATAATACACTTCATGGACAGTACATAAGGCCTTAAACTCCACCCTTTGCTGTACGGGGAGCCAGTGAAGAGCTCTAATTCCCTTCGACGTTGAACTGCCTTTAGGAATGTTTAACAGCAGCCTAGCAGCTGCATTTTGCATGGACTCTTATTTGTTACTCTGTGCTTTATCAATTCCCAGAAGCAGTGCATTACAGTCGTCCAATTTAGAAAGCAGGAGACCCACTACCACTTTCTTTTGTAGAGCCTGGCCAATGAAAGGGAAGATTTTTCTCAACTTTTTTATAAGGTAGAAGCAGGAGAAAGTAAGGCTTGTTACATGAGCTGAAAGATTGAGCTGACTGTCAAAAATCACCCCCAGATTTCTGACTTTGGGCACCGGCTTGGGACATTCCCCTGCACTTGCTGGCAACCACGAGGAATTCCACAAGAGTTGTCTTTGCCCAAATTCCATGACTCCCGTTTTATCTGTATTGATTTTTAGATAGCATTGGTTCATCCAGGTCTGTATCTCCAGAAGGCACCCATGGAACCTGGCAGCGGTTGCTTCGTCAACGAGATGATTAACTGAGAATCGTCTGCATAGGATACCATTACAAAACCGTGCTTCCTGACAAGTCTAGCTAAGGGGATGACAAAGATATTGAACGTCACAAGGAAGACCAAAACCGTCTGATTGCAATCCCTCCCAATGCAGACTTTGTTCTCTTCCTTCCAGGAATGATGTAAGGAGAGCCAAGGCAGAACCCCTATGCTAATGCCCTGCAAACGTTGGACTAGCACCGAATGATTTACGATGTCGAAAGCTGCCAACAGATCTAACAAGACGAGGATCGCCTTGCCCCCTCTGTCGACAGTCTTCCGGATCTCCTCAGTTGCTACCATGAGGGCAGTTTCTGAAGAATGATGAGATCTAAAACTGTGTTGGGTAGGGTCCATCAGATTGTTAGTATCAAGACACTCTGTTAGAGTCTTGTTCAATGCTTTCTCCAAGACTTTAAATGCTATGGGAAGGCAGGCTATTGGACGAAAGTTTTTAGGTTCTAAGGGGTCCAAAGTGGATTTCTTGAGAATAGGTCTAATTATCGCTTTCTTCCAAGCGGTGGGGTACTTCCCCGACTGCAGCACCTGATTAATCAGAGGTATTATTTGGCCTCGGATTTGGCTCGCCCCTAAATGCATGATAGTAGGGGGATAAGGGTAAGTGGGGGAACCTGACTTTATCAAAACTAATATGTCACAAATCTCCTCATTAGTAACTGCAGGAAAGCTAACTAGGTTATAATGGACTGGTTTTGCCTCAGTTTGTAGTTTGTTATCCATATCTAAACGACTCTTCAAGAAGTCATCATAGATAAGGTGAACTTTATTTTGAAAGAATGTGGCCAGGCTGTTACACATATCTTGGTTAGGCTGAAACCTATCAGCTTGCTGGGGTTTAGATAGAAGTGTGATCGTCTTAAACAGTTCTTTGGCCGAATTACCAGCTTTCTCAATCTTCTGAGTATAAAATAGTTTTTTAGCCCGTTGATAGCCTGTTTGTACTGTGTAAGGGCCTGGTTATATATCAGCTTGTAGTTTTGCCTCCAGAGTTGTTCAGCTCTCCTGCAGCAAATTTTCAAGCCTTTCAGCTCGCCGTCACCGATTTCTCAGGGGCCACAATATCTGCTGCTGACAGAAGCCACTAATTAAAAGCTGCTACTGCCATGTCATTGGACTCACCTGCGCAACTCGGAGGCTGACCCAGTGCAGCTTCTAAATCATTTGTTCGGACCTTATTCCAACATCTAACTTTTGATTTGACAGCAACGTTCTGCGTATGACGACCCGGCAGAAAGGTATTGAACTTAAAATAGACTGCTTTATGATCCGACCATGGGAGGGCATTCAACTTGTTCACATTGATATCTACCTTGTTATAGAATATGCCATACAGTATGTGGCCCGCCTGATGGGTGGGTTCCATAACCAGTTGGTTAAAACCAAAAGCTGCCATGTTATCTAATAATCTGCCAGTATCAGTATTGTTAGCTAGTTCTAGATGACAGTTGAAATCACCCAGAATTATCATGGAGTCTGAGTCAATGCAAGATTCCAAATGTGTCATCAGAGCTTGTAAAAAAGCAGCTCTGGCCCCAGGTGGGCGATAAATAAGGAGTCCCTGGAGCTTCCAAAAAGGATATGCTTTAATAGAAAAATAAAATGCCTCTGCTGGTAGATCTGTCACAGGTTCAACATACAGTTTTAAAAAATCACGATATAGAATTGCTAACCCCCCTCCTTTATTGACCTCTCTGTCCTGGAACATCCCAGCATAACCCTGTGGTAATGCAATGTTCCAGTCAGGGCCAGAAGCATGGTCTGTCCAGGTCTCAGTTAAAAAGAGAATCTCAGGCTTGGTATTTTGAATCAGGTCTTCAATCTGATATTTATGTTTGCCTACTGATCGTACATTTATTAACACAAACTGAATTTGCCGTATTATAGCTTGCATATGTTTCCCGTGTGTGTCGGGAAATGAGAGGATAGATGTCGCGACTTCGCCATCAGGTCTTTTACGAGAGGCAAGCGATCCTCCCGCCCAAGAATCACCCTGTTAACGGGCTTGGTCAGATCTGTTGACTCTCTCTACAGATCCAGGATTAAAATCAAAAGTGCAGTTAATACAAACTGACTTTCTCGGATCCTTTCCTATGGGCAAGAAACAGAATGACCTGCACACACATTTATCATAATCCAATAGTTGCTGCTTGCTATAGTTGATTACCTGAGAACGACCAGGGGTCCTGGCACTGGGCCTGGTTTAGCTGGATGGTGAGATGAATGGGTAAGTGAGTGCCTGGATGGATGAATATGTGAGCTGATGAGTAGATGAAGTGCAAGGGCAGGATGTGGGGTTATGGCAGTGAGTCGGGGACAAGTGCTGTGTGGGGTGGGGTCAGAGCAATGTGGGGTGCATTGTTATGTCATGCACTGTGGATCAAGAAGTTTGGTTAGGGAACGCAAGGTGCAGTGTCCAGCGTGTATTTTGCAAGGTGTACAGACCAAGATGGTGTGTGCATGCTCTGGTCTTTAAGGGAGAGTGTAAACTCGCTCCATCCTCTCCTACTCAATAGGACTGCCCAAGGCTGGTCTTTGCTTTGTAGATCATAGCTCTGCTTAGCGATATGGAGGCAGTATCAAAGGTGGCCTCTGATTGACCAGGGTGGGGGGCAAGTACTCTACTTTGCAGGCACCCAACTATTGCACTTGACCAATGGTACCATATTTAGTTGGACCGCTCTATTATTCAGCGCTTTTCACACGTTCACATTCAGAATACATTGGATATAGAACAGGCCGTCTTCCACAAATGAGTTGAGTAATAGGGTTTATCTCCTTGACTTCAATGTGCATTCTCCTCTATTGCACAGATACACATTCTAAGCAATCACACAATACATCTACTAGTACACAATGTATTAACTGCAGTGCAGGAACTGTGGTCCACAGAAAGAAATTCTATTATTTATTTATTTATTCATGGGGAATTTATAAAGGACAAACATAAACTTCAAAAGGTGTATCATGGTGCTAGTGGTAATGCTAGGGAGAAAATAAACAGACCTAAAGATTGAACAGTCACGTTTTGACTGCTTTTCTGAAAAACAGAATTGGGAATTACCCTGATCTCAAAAGGAAGAGCTCCCCAACTTACTTCCTTGGATACTGAATGTACTAGTGCCCCATCTGTCATATGAAAATGTGAGTGTGTTGAATCTGTTGTTGGAGCTAGGTCTAGGATTCCGGCCAGCTAACACTTCAGAAACTTTTTTTTAAAATATAAATGAGCACAAAACCTACAAAACCTCTATCACCCAGAATGTTGGGAGAGTGAGGGCAGGGACCCCTAAAAGGTTTGTCATGTGTATCCATTTCTTTTAGTAAGTGATTAATTTGAGCCGGTGTTTCCGGTGCCCAGCACCAGCACTTAATCATCAACACCTGCACTTGAGCACCCGTTAAGAACACATTAATTTTTGGTGGGCACAGGGAGACTAAGTGATTCACCCAGAATCACAGGATGTTGAGCGGACACTAAGGCTCGAACCTGGTTTCACAGCTCCGAAGTCGGCAGCTCTCGTTTGGGCAATGAGCATGCTTCCTTTGTGCTTTTGCCAGGCCACTAAATAAAAGGACACATGGGCAATTGTACAAAATACAGCACCAATATGTGCTTGAGACCAAAAGGGAAGTCATTCATGTGCGGTTCAAATATAATGAAAAATTACATTTTTTCATGTGATATTTCCTCATGGGTTTGAAATATAAGGACATTTGACATTTCGTCATGTTAAAATGCCCATGAGCATTCAGAGGGTTCTGCACTACAATCCTTGTGACATCTTGAGAGATGCAGGGTAAATCAAGGTACAGCAATGCCAACCTGTGCAGCGTATAACAGAAAATGCAATCCCATCCAAATGATTTTACTATATCGAGTTCGTTTTTGCATTATGCTTACTTTAATTACCTCTGTAAGATTCATCATGGTTTTTGGTCTCTTTTCCAAGCAGACTGAGCCCGACTCACCTGAAATGACTTTTTTCAAAGGCCCCTGTGATAAGCTGTGGAAAGAGCAATGAGATAAATCTGTATCCCTGATACTGAAGGTGAGTGAGTCTGAAGTCACTCCTACAGCTGCCACTAGAACTCCTGTTGCCTATACAGTTGTGGAGACCAAGATAAGTGATGGACTAGCAATTCTGCTGCTTTTGGGGTGTGAATCTTCGGTGCCAGGTAGATGTTGATGTATCTCAACGTATACCCTCTGTTGTGTTTGCAATGCACAGCCTCAACCCGAAGGACCACTGCCTCCACTGCCGGTAAGCTCTGACCTCTGGGGTGGAGGAGACTGACTCCAGCCTGAGACTTTTCTTCTGTCAACTGAAGAGGAGTGACATGTGTTTATGTTTATGTTTTGGCAATTTGTATAGCGTGCAAATACCCTGGGGTGTCTCGGCGCTTTTGGATTTGAACCCAGAAAGAAAAAACGCGGCAGCAGGTGGTTATTGGTTGAAAAGCCAGGTTTTTAATTGTTTCCTGAAGGTGATGAGTGTGGGACTGGTTTTGATGAGGAGAGGGAGGGAATTCCAAAGTCTAGCTGTGGAGACTAGGAAGTGCCGGTCTCCCCAAGAAGCTTTCTTGGTCCGTTGAACAGGTAGTAGATGAGCTGTGGAGGAGCGTAGTGGTCTGTTGGGTGTGTATAGGGAAAACGCTTGTTTTAGAAACTGTGGTCCAGAATTATTTATCGCTTTGTACGAGATACATAGAGCTTTGAATTTGGTCCGGCTTCTGATAGGCAGCCAAGGGAGTTGGCAAATGGCGGGTGAAATGTGTCTGAATTTGGGGATGCGGAGTAGAATTCTGGCTGCTGAATTTTGAACCAACTGAAGCTTGCTAAGGACTTTTTCTTGGGCATTGAGCAGGAATGCATTGCAGTAGTCAGTTTTGGAGAACATTAGTGTGGTGATAAGTGTTTTGCCGGCTGAGAGGGGAAGATAAGGTAATAGTTTCTTAATTTTCCTGTGGATATAGAAGGAGGAAGAGACAATAGCAATTGCATGGTGGGTGAAGGAGAGCTTGTCGTCGAAGTTGCTGTTCAGCTGTTCATTTTCAAGACTGGGAATTGGGTGAGGGGCATACAGAAGAGCTCCTGGTTGCAACCACTGATTTGTGGAGGGTGACATATCAGTCTAATATCATAAGATCCACTATGGACGCTTTAAGCTCTGTGCATGTCCCTGCCTGGCAGGCTACAACTGTAGCCTTTATTCTTCTCTCCTGAGTGCTATGGAGCTACTGCACTTCCTTCATTAAACTGCAGTATTAAGGAGTCACAGCCTACCTCTGATAGTTAGAGATTCTGCAGAAGATTTGGATTTGTACAGTGTAGCGCGCTCACACAGTGCAGTACTGGTATCTGGTGATGGACAGAATGGAGATATGTTTGAAGGTGCTACCAGTAAAGAGGAAGACCTTGAAACCTCTCAAAGGCAGTCGGGCATAGGATGCCAGAACACCATATGAAACATATAGCAAGTACTGGGCACACGTAAGATAGAAATGAACTATAAGTAAGCTAGTTTTCTGAAACAAAAAACAAAGGGCACCGGTTGTATACTGAAAACAAAATGTTAAACTTTATATGTAAGTCTTCTTTTCTTTTCTTTTTTTTTACAAACGCCAGCCGACACGTGTTTCGTCAACAGGACAGTGCCTGTGATTCTTATCAGAGTTAAGGTGAAAGTGTAAATAATCATGAGGGCGATGGGCAGCAAGGGTCAAAGACGGATGGCTTGCATGGGAACAATCTGGTACGACTGTTGCCTGGTCTCCTGTGGAGAAGCTGTATGCTCCAGACAGTAGTGGGGTTCGAGTGTCCAGGCAACAGTCGGACCAGATTGTTCCCATGCAAGTCATCCGTCTTTGACCCTTGCTGCCCATCGCCCTCGTGATTATTTACACTTTCACCCTAACCCCGATAAGAACACGCGCCGCTCGCAGCCCTGATGAATCACAGGCACTGCCCTGTTGACGAAACATGTGTCGGCTGGCGTTTGTATAAACAAAAAAAGAAAAGAAGACATATATAAAGGTTAACATTTTCTTTTCACTATAAAACCGGTGCCCTTTGTTTTTTGTTTCAGAAAACTAGCTTACTTATAGTTCCTTTCTATCTTACGTGTGCCCAGTACTTGCTATACCTAAGATAGTTAGCAGCCAAAATGGAACATGCCCTAACAGGATGCATTTTCAGCATGCACAACATGGAGCACCTTCTCCTCTGCTGCAGAGCAGGGATTTCAGACACAAAAGGGTGATACATTTGTTGCAGTGTGATGCAAAATATGGCCCGGTTTTAGATCACTTAGACTATCTTCCCAAGTACAGGCTCATTGACAACTTGCCAAATTAAGACTTGAATCCTGGTGGACTGTAACCCACAAACGGGCTGTGCTTAAGTGACAAGAGTGCATTCGGCGCAACAGTCAATCCTGTGAGACTTACAGGATTATTTGTTTGTGTCCATGAATGGACACAAACCAGAATCCACACTATCAATATATTTCAAGACTTTATCGAAGTCAACATCCTAATCTAGTGGAGATAATGTCTATAGCTGTAACCATGAATACAAACAATATAATGGCAATGAAAGCAATTGATAATCAATATGTTATAAAGAATTGTAACATCGTAGGTTAATTGCATTATATGTTGAAGTGTTCACCCCTCGTTCTAGCCCCTAACAAATCTATCTTGGCATCGTAAGTGCGCATCGAAAGTGCCTGTCGGAGTTGCTTGAGATGGTCTCCAGCCTGCACATGTTTGCCGAATAACAAGTCTCTTTTTTCTGTACTTTCAGAGGGTTGTTGTCAGTCTGTCAAACGTGTGCATTCCTTTGTGAGCTAATAAGGCCAGACTGGCACAAAGAAGCCAAAGGCCTTCACAGAGGATGCATACAGTTTATCTCGCACAACCCAATTCTCCCAAAAAGTTAAGGATTCCTCTCTGCCTAACACTTGTCTGCACCAGGCTTAAATACAATTTTCTGGTCACTTTGAAAAGAGCAAGCTTCATAATAAATTATGTGAAATGCAAGAATTAGCATCTTGAGCTTGTTGCACCTTCACTAAATTTTATCACACTTTATAAATCATGAGAACGGAGAAGAGCCAGTGAAAAACAGAGAGACTCCCTGCTTTACAAACAAAACGAAGGGTCATATCAGGAGAAGTATAACAAATCACAGATTATTTTTGGAATATAATCAAGCACAGTCAGACATGAAACAGATTTTAAAGAGAAACTGGCACGTGTTGGAAAAAAGATGAACATCTGAAACAGTTCATTGGTTCTGTCCCTTTAATAACCTCTTGAAGAGCAAGCTCACTAGGGGACATTTTAACTCAGAGCTTTTATGATCCTGATAAGGGGCTCACTTGGCTATCAGAGAATATGAAGGCTTTTGTGAAGCACAGTGTTTGCAAAGCCTGCCAATATGGACAAAATCACAACGCCAACAGAACATTCAAAGGTCGTACTGTTGACATTCAGGATAGAATAAAATGCAACACAGAATCTATACTACCATTATAAAGAGAGAACTTGCACCTTTTGGCCAGGTAAACTCGGGAACCACAGCGCCAATCTACACACCCGATACATCTATGAAAATGTCATGGTGTGTAGATGTTGATAGGTAGGGCAAATGCACAGCGTTTTTTCGTGATAATTTATACTGTTAGTTTGTATTTGAGGTGCTCCAAAGGTGGCGTCGAGAGTCCTACGACGTCTAATAACATGGATTGAGAAGTGAAGCTAGTGGACCACTAGTGACATCCCTTTAGGCACACATCTTCCTCGTCTTTTTACATTGAAAAAGGCTTCCACAATTTCTTCATTTCATTCATAGGAATTTTATTTGTTCTTTAAATTTCCTTATATTAATTTTCAATCATGATTTTAGATTTTCAACATATCTTAACTTCAGACCATGTCTTATGACCAAATCCAATGCATTTCGGGCATTTGGTGTATGCCCTTCGTCAGGGAAGAGACACTGCAAAAATGTATATAAACGTAATATTAGGGTACTGTTTTCTCGTAGTATTTCAAACAGTAAGCATTCAACATAAATAAATGCAATGTTCAAACCAATAGTTGCATGCCTATCTAACATCTCCTATGTATTAGTTATAGTGTCATCTTTGCTATGGGCATACCAAATTCATGCTGTTCCTGAATATGTAAACAGTAATATGTGGAAACGTTGTTTCACTTACAGGTCTTTCGTCTTGAGGTGGGTAGGAGTCTGTGAAAAAAATAATAAGCAGGGGCTCGGTGTAAGTGTGTTGCCTGATACGGTTTCAAAAAAGTGCTGGTGGGGGGTTGTTTCACTAACCTTGGTGCTCGGTTGATAGCGTTTTACTGATGTTCCGGCTTGCTTCCTTCCGGCAGCATAGAACGAATCTAGCCGCGTATTCGGGATTTGAGCGAGTAGCGGTCCTGTATTTATAGATAATAAAAATCATGTACTCCATTTTTTGGCAGACAGCACCCCAATGAACTCGCCATTAGCGAAACAGCGAGAAAGATACTAGCGTACCCAACACAACCGTTCATGACAACAAGTCTGTTGTCTATATCTACTGACTCTCCTCCAGACACCCCCCTATCTGGTCTTTTAATCAACTGCCGTTCAGCAGTCAAACATGCCGCTGATATTGCTGACCTCGTCCTGGACAAAAACCAAGACCTAGCCATACTTACTGAATCCTGGCTAAATGAATACTCTTCCCCTTGCCTGGACTTATTAGTCCCACCCAATTACAACATCGCCAGACTGGATAGACACTCCAATAAGAAAGCAGGAGGCATAGCCTGCATCTACCGATCCTCCCTGCTTGTCACAGAACTCGTGCCATACACCACCGACTCCTGCGAATACCTCGCACGCTCCGTCTGCAGCAACTCATTACACCTTTGGACTTGCACATCTTTTACCATCCCCAGGTTAAAACAACGCTTTCACTGATCACCTCTTGGAAATCATGACAACAAAGATTTCCTCTAATGCCACAGAAGTTTTCCGGGGTGATTTCAACCTGCACTGGAATGACGGTAAAGATCCCTACATCAATGCCAACAAAGACCTTCTAACTGACCAAGCCCTGACCCAAGCCTGCTCTATGCCAACCCACTCAAAATGATCCATCCTTGACTGGATCATTTCTAAGGATTCCACTGTCAAGCTTATCTTCATAGACCCTTGTGACTGGTTGGACCATCACTCTATATCTTTCATTTTACCCGGGACCAGCAAGACAAAGTCATCTCAACCGGTGATTCCCAAACGCTGGACCAGAGACACTAAGAAACTAGACTTTATGAAACTTGAAACTTGCTGCAAATCTGACCTACCCCCCATAACCAATGTTAGCGATCTCAATGAGCACTACTCGTCATCCATTTCAAACATTCTGGACGACTGTAATAATCCAGAAAAGCTTGGTATAAAAGGTTTAATCATCAGCACAGCATATGATCCTTGTACAGCTACATCAGAGTTACAACTGACAGGCATTACAGAATGCTACATGAGCAAAGCTCTCTTCAGAACATGGAATGCATGCAGAAACATAACAAGTCGCATGCAGTTAAAGAGACAGACTTAAGAGGGTAAAAGATAATATAACAGTAACAGAATATAACACATCTCCCTCATTAAAAAAAAACAAGCGAGAAGTAAGTTTTACACAAAGTCCTGTAAAGAAGTGGGTCTTCTTCTGACTCGCATATCACCTTTGATTCTTGAAGCCACTGAGTCAGGAAAAGAATTAGCTTCTGTCTCACCATTGTCCAAATTACCATGAGACTGAAACTGTACATCATTTTGTGTTGGACATTTGGCAATCTTACTCACATTCCAAACTTTGCCATCTTGGGTGATGACAGAGTTACTGAAAACTTTTTTAACCTGAATGGGTCTACCAAACTTACTCATACCTTTGCTGACCATGAAAGGTTTCAAGATCCTGACCCAATCACCAACCTCCAGATTATGCTCTTTAGTCTTCCACTTTTTATTGAACCACAAAGCTGACTTGCTTTGCTTGCAACTAACCCTGTTTGCAATTCCTTTAATATCCACTTCATCTTCTGGCAATTTTTTGCATTTCTCCTTAAACCACCAGGGACATATATCTGAAGCAGGATCTCTACCTTTAAGAAGTTTGAAAGGACTAACTTCCATGGTGGTATGAGGAGTTATGCGATAAGTCCAAAGCTTCTCCCTAAGCACACTTAACCAATTACTTTTTCCCTTAACAGCATCAGAAACAAAACTTTTTAAAAATCGGTTGAAGTGCTCAACCTGTCCATTCTCATGTGGTTCATAAAGGGATGTCCGAATGTGTTTAATATTGCAACCCTTTAAAAATGATTGCATCTCAGATGACTGCACACCATTGTCAGACACTAAAACAGAGGGAGAGCCTTCTCTCGCAAAAACCTCTTTGAAAAAGGAAATAACAACCTCAGAAGTTACTTTAGACACAAATTTCACTTCTGACCATTTTGAATGGTAGTCTATCATGACTAATGCGAAACGTGAGGCTTCTGGTAAAAAATGAAAAGGGCCTGAAATATCAAACGCTATTTTGTTCCAAGGAAATTCCGGCCATTTCACAGCTTTAAGAGGTGGAACATGCAATTTAAGCATCTTATCATTGACACAGCACTCACTACACTCCCTAACTGTGCGCTCAACAAATCTGTCCATCCCTGGCCACCAAGAAATGTTATCTTATTAGACGCTTCATGGCCGAAATCCCAGGATGGGTTTTGTGAACTAACATAAGTATCAGCTCTTGCACCTCAACAGGTGTTATGCATTTGCCGGATTTGAAAATCAAAACACCTTCACACCATAACTCATCTGCCACATTATAGAATGGAAGTAAATCATCTCTGACATTGGCTTTGTTGGGCCAGCCCTCTAGGAGACATTTCTTTAACAAAACCAATCTTTCATCATCACCTTGACATTTCAACCAAAATTGTTCAGAGATGTCTTGATACTGAGGGGAAACAAAATCAGACAAACCTAAAATAAAATCGACCTCCCTGAGATCACTAACCTGGTTAACATTACTTCCACAAGGCAAACGCGGCAGACAGTCAGCGGTAACATTTTTTTTCCAGGAATATATTCTACTGTGAAGTTATATTCCTGTAACCTTGATGCCAGACGTGCAATTCTTGCCGTAGAGTTCCACCCTCCACCCACAGATAAGATATGTACAAGCGGCTTATGATCTGTTCTCAGAATAAACTTGCTGCCCCATATGTAGATTCTAAAGTGTTCAATAGCCCACACACAAGAGAGTAACTCTCGTTCAATAACCGCATACCTGCGCTCCGTTTCACTCAACGTCCTGGAAGAAAAAGACACATTCCATTCTATGACACCGTCTGTCTGAGACAGAACACAACCAAGGCCATACAAACTTGCATCAGTGGTAATAATACATTTCTTACCCATCCTAAAAGGTTTCAAATTTGGTGAATTGTCAGTGAAAGCTTTTTCTTGTTCAACTTCCCAAACAAATGCATTACTTTGTCTTAACAATCTTCTCAGTGGCTCCATTTTAGTAGCAAAGTTTACCACAAATTTGCTGTAATACTCGCACATGCCTGAGAATGACAGCAGTTGTTCCTTATTGCTTGGGGCTGGAGCATTGAGAATAGCTTCAACATTTGATTTTTTGGGAATCAAACCTTCCCCCGACAATGTATGACCCAAGTACTCCACAGATTTCCTAAATAATTTGCACTTGTGTGCCTTGAGTGTAAGACCACATCTTTCCAGTCTACTACACACTTCATCTAAGTGTGAAGCATGCTCAAGCTCATTTTTAGAAAAGATCAAGATGTCATCCTGAAAGCATTTAACAAATAAATCAAGGTCTCTAAAAATTTGGAACATAACCCGTTGAAAAACGGAGGCAGCAGATGCTAAGCCAAAAGGCATTCTTTTATACTGGAAAAGACCCATGGGAGTAATGAAAGCTGTGTATTTCTTAGATTCCTCAGTGAGTTCAATTTGGTGGTACCCAGACCTAAGATCTAATGTGGAAAAGATCTGCTCACCATCAAAAAGGGAAACAAGCTCGTTAATGTTGGGAAGGGGATGACAATCAATAATGATATTGGAATTAAGTGCTCTCAAATCAATGCAGACTCTCAATTTTTGATCAGGCTTCCGTACCAAAACTATGGGTGAAACCCATTCTGACGACTCAATGGGCTCTATAATGTTCTCTTTTAGTAAATCATTTAACATTTCCCTTAACTCATCTCTAACATTGAGAGGAACACCTCTTCATTGTTATTTAACTGGAAGTGCCCCTTCCTTCAGTTCAATTTTATGTGCAAAGTTCTTCAATTTCCCTAACTTATCACAGAAAACTTTGTCAAATTTTTTGCTCCAAACAGAAATATCATTTTTCTCCCCTTCATTAGGACAAATGGTATTTATCATGTCTTGTTCGCTACACAGCGAAACAGGGTCTTTTGCACGTGGATTTAACGTGATGCCAAGTTCCCATTGGTCATGCCAACCTAACACATTGACTCCTTTGACTGCAATATACAGTTTGATATGGGCTAATCTTCCCCTAAAATTTAACGGAACGTTGAAATATCCTTCAATATCAATTTTGTTCCCATTGAAACTCTCAGCTAAAATATCAGATTGTTGTATACACGAGAAATCACACATTTCCTGTAGTTTTTCATTGAAGTATTCTCTAGTGATTATTGTCCATGGAGATCCAGAATCCACCATAAGTTCAATGGCAATGTTAAAAATATGAAAAAAAACATTTGGGTGACTTCTTACTGGTTAGCATTACACAGCCACCTTCAATATTAGAGACAACATAACCTCTATCAAGATCTTGTTCTACACCCTCAACACTACCAATGGAAGAAACTTTGGTGGTAACACTGTTAGTAGGTGGACGTGATTGTCCTGTTCGCAATTGGCTGTTAAAACGTCTCTCTCTACATACATTACTAAAGTGTCTTACCCTACCACAAATGTTACAGGTTTTATCAATAGCAGGGCACCCCTGGAAAGATGCAATATGTGATTTGTTACCACATCTATAACAAGCAACAACATTATTAGCAAAATCAGTTCTCCTACTGTTGATACCATATTGATTTTTTGTTCTCACTCGTGTAGGAAGAACATTTTTGTTGTCGCCTTTGGGTTTTACAACACATACTTCATCTTCAGAAGTAGATTTACTGGAGTTAGAATTTTGTTTAACAACTATGTCCATCCATTTTTCCGACATTTCAGTGGATTTAGCAATGGCAATTGTTTCCTCCAAATTAGGATCACCCATACACCATAGTTTATCTGGAACTTTTTTGTTCTTAACATGAACAATAAATTGGTCACGAATCATTTCATCGGCCATAGTTCCAAAATTACAATGTAAAGTTAAAGCTCTTAAAGCAGTGAGGAAATCATCAAAAGATTCTTATTGCTTTTGCGCTCTAGTGTAAAATTTGAAACGATTCAAAGCAATGTTAGCTGTGGGTTTAAATCTTTTTTCTAAAAGGTTAAGAGCTTCAGTATAAACATTCATAGTATCCCCACTACCGGTAGGAACTGATAACTGGGGTAAAGTTCTGAAAATTTCTTGGCCCTCAGACCCTAAACAGTGCAAAAGAATACTTTTTTTTTCCGCCCCATTCGCTCCCCGTCAATAGCTCTCATATAATTGAAAAATTCTACCTTCCATCTAGACCAAGGCATAGGGGGGTCACCCTTAATCTGTAAAAACTTAGCAGGGGGATCAAACTGCATGATAGCAATAGCTAAATACCCACAAAGTAGTAGAAAACACTGCAACAAAATTAAATTAAAAAAAAATAGAATTAAATTGCACTGTTGAGTAATAAACACATTAAAAAAGATAAAAAAAATTGAACTGTAAATAGTAAAAAGTACTTGTAAATATCAACGTTGTTAAGGAAATATTTTGATGTCTTCATCACTTTAGTCATGAACAAATGAGGTAAAATAATGCTAGAGTAGAATTGTAGCATTAGACCAGCTTAAAATGCACTTAAATAGCCGCTTAACATTTCTAGGTGATTAATGAAATGTAAATGGCTGTATATACAATAAGTGCGTTGAAAAACAGGAAAGCTTCGCGTTTGAAGTAAAGTTATTCGATGTCTGTGGTTGCTCGGTAACGCTGTCAGTGACGTGAGGGCCTCTGGATGAAAGAAATCTCGCAATAGGCTGAACGCGCTTACGTCAGCGTCGTCAGCGTCGTCAGCGTGCGTTGAGAATGAGGCTTGCACAAAAGAGAAAGCAATGACGTGAGCGCCGTTCAGAGGTTGTCACAGCAACGAGTAGATCACAGACGGCTCCAGAGTTCCAAGGAAACGTAGAGGAAACTCGAACGAGCAAAATGCTGACGTTGGCTCAAAGCGTTCAGGAAGCAGATGAGAAGCTCGAGCAGGGACGACATTGTCAGCAGGTAACCAAGCAACAGAAAGTTGAACGATGCTAAGCTTGATAAACGTAGTAAATAGTTTCAAAAACACACGGAAACAATTAAGAGTTTCCAAGAAAGACGCTCCTCTTTGATCGAATGAAGCAGATAAAATCCTTCTTGTTCTTTTGAAGAAGAAACGAATAAAGCCAGTAAATAATTCAAAATTAATGAAAAAGTAAAAATGGGTCCAAAACTCCGCTCCTGTGCTGAAAATGGCTGGAGTCCCTCGTCGCCAAAATATGTAATAATCCAGAAAAGCTTGGTATAAAAGGTTTAATCATCAGCACAGCATATGATCCTTGTACAGCTACATCAGAGTTACAACTGACAGGCATTACAGAATGCTACATGAGCAAAGCTCTGTTCAGAACATGGAATGCATGCAGAAACATAACAAGTCGCATGCAGTTAAAGAGACAGACTTAAAAGGGTAAAAGATAATATAACAGTAACAGAATATAACAACGACCTTGCCCCGCTAAAACTAAAAAGAACACAAATCAAAGACAGAAACCCTTGGTTCACTGGCTCCTTCAACATGGAGAGGAGATCCCTATGACACTCTGAAAGAAACTGGAGAAAACACCCCTTAACAACGCATCTATAACTTTTGTGCCAGGCGAGAAATGCCTACAACAAGCACATCATCAATTGCAAAAAAGAATACGTCAGATCGGAATTGGGGAACGCCAAGAATAGACCCCAAAAGCTCTTTGAACTGGTCAAATTCCAATCTAATAAACTGGCTAAAACACCGAAAGAATCCTCAAAATCGCTTATATCGTCAGATGAATTCTCCACCTTCTTCGCTGATAAAATCACGGCATTAGGAATTGAACTCAGTACCACCCCCTGCCTTCAACCCCCTCCTGTCCTGCCCCACTCTTCCGCACCTACCATCCTGGTCTCTCCTAAAAACCAAGCAAGCTGGACTGACTTTGAATACTATAATGAAGACTCCATCTCAAAAATCCTCTCTACCTTAAAACCAAACAACCACTTAAATGACTCTCTACCTTCCAACTGCCTCGCCGCTGCCTCTCAATCCATCGTTCCTTGCTGGACTACAATTATCAACACCTCCCTCCAACAGGGCTTGATCCCGGACCCTTTGAAAACTGGCCAAGTCCTCCCCGTCTTGAAAAAACCTTCACTGGACCCAGTCTCCCCAGACAATTTGAGACCTATCTCCAATATCCCACTATTAGCCAAAGTATTGGAGAAGTGTGTTCAACAGCAACTAAGCCAGCATATCAACAACTTCCACCTACTCAATGACTTCCAATCTGGATTCAGACCAGGGCACAGCACCAAAACTGCTATTCTCCACACCGTGGACGATGCCCTCCAAGCCCTAGACCAAGGAAAAACCTGTGTTCTAATCCTCCTTGATCTATCCTCCGCCTTCGATACAGTCAACCATAAAAAACTACTTGAACGCCTCAAAGTCAGGATGGGTCTGGATGGCGTGGTACTAGAGTGGTTCAGGTCCTTCCTCCACAACCGCTCTCAGAGATCCTTCATCAACGGCAAACTATCAGTTCCCACCCCGGTCACAGTCGGATTCCCCCAAGGTTCAACCCTGTCCCCCACCCTCTGTAATCTTTACCTAGAGCCCCTCACCAAAGTTCTCCATTCCGCCAACATTTCCTACCATATGTATGCGTCCCTGAACGAGACCCTGAAACTAACTGTACAATGGCTAGCCAATAACCAACTCAAACTGAAGGCAAAGAAAACTGAATTTCTCCTAATCTCCCCATCAAAAGCCAACCCGGAGATTCAGATGTGGATTAAGGCCATCACAGCCCTGAACTGCCCACCGACCATTGTGGACTCTGCCAATTCCCGGGGCATAATCCTCAATGGTAACCTGAATATGAGAGACCACATTAACTTGCTGGCTAAAGCAGCCAGGTTCCACTTGAGCTACCTTTGGAAGCTGAAACCTTTCATCAACGCTTCGGACTTAAAAATGGCAGTTCAAGAACTTGTCATCTCCAGACTTGAATACTGCTGTTCCACCCTCACAGGATTACCTAAGATTTCCTTAGGAACTCTAAAAGTCTGCCTCAACGCGGCCGCCAGCCTACTTACAGGTACCAGGAAGTTTGACCACATCTCACCACACATGAAAGCGCTGAACTGGCTCCTAGAGGCCAGAATTCAGCTGAAACTGGCATGCACTATACACATGACTCTAAAATCCAACACCCCTGCTTATCTGGCACAGAAATTAGTGATATCTGAAAGAAGCAGGAACTCCATGTCCGCTAGAAACCTCCTACTCCAACCTGCCTCCTTTCAGAAACAAAGAACCTACACCGGAGTAGCACCTAAGGCCTGCCCACAACCGCCACATTGTGCCGGACTATTCTATGACTACCGCTTTTGCAGATCACCAACTCCCCACAACGAGAACATATGGAACCTTTATTTTTGTTACTGACTCTGATGGTTATTGTAACCATACATGTTGATCTTGTTTGCCTCTGCACTTTAAACCTTTTGCTTGTTCAACAATATATACCGTGTAAAGCGCTCTGATACCCTCACGGGTCAAGTTTGTGTTCTATAAAACACAAAATAAATAAATAAATACTTTTCCCATGTTAAAAGTGACGCAAAAGTGGCGCAAGGGGCTAGTAAATCTTCCCCTTACGGTTCACCGTGCCAGATGTGAAATGTCAAGTGCAATAAGCCCTCCATTGCGGTGAATCTGCTTAGAAGCAACACTCAAAGTGATGGGCCGTCTTGAGCGCGAGCAAAACCCTGACAGGAAAACAGCCGAAATCAGGTCGGTGGGTGTGCACGAAATCCTCTTGTCGCCATTATGTAATAAGTGACACCGCACACAGCAGGTTCCAGTAAAGTGGGTTTTATTCCATAATGTAACACACTCATGGCCAAGAACATATGACACCTACGAGCCTCTCCTGCATCTGATTAACGTTGCCAGGAGCCTCGCAGATACCACTCCACTTCCCGAGTATAGAATATAAATCAAATAACAATAAAGCATTATCAATGAGTTGCGAGGCTTCGGGAGGCCATATTTCAATCTTGTAAGTCTCATGAAGTCATTAGACTACACACTACATTTTCCCACTTCTAAATACTCAAATAATGTATGTTTTATTCATATTGTTTGCCCTCAAAGGTAACTCTTTAGTTTCAGCAATAATGTTGGGAAATATGCAGTTCTGTTTATTTGTTAAATTTAATTTGCCCAAATAGATGTTCTCTGCCATTCATTCTGCTGCTATTGTAAGTCTGTAAGTTTGCTTTCCCATGAGCATGCCCCTGGTTGGCTCGCTGTGATTCTTTCTAAGGTAAGTCAAGGTCTTCCATGTCTCTGTTCTTATTATTTTCATATTCTAGTCAGCACACGTTATCCATTTGCAAAGCAGTTGTAATATATTTTATGAGTTATAAACAAAAATGCAGTTGATAGCTTTGGGCAATGCTTTTGAGCATTTGCCAATCTTTTTGAAGGCTGAATAGCAAATTCGTTTGTACATTTGACAATAAATACTCTAATTTCATACATTACTACTAAAACGGTTAATGTGGTAGGGCAAGTTTATGCTCAAACGTTCCTGCTTGTCAGTTTTCATCAGAACCAAGCAAAACTGGGGCGGGCAGACCTCATCTCTTTCAGGCTGGACCCATACCTTTAATGCCATTTTTTTTCTGGTGTCGTAGCCTCCCCATGTCACTCAGCAGCAATTTCCTCCCAAGAGTCTATCATGATAGCCCCCAAAAATGATAACCCCTCCCACCTCTCTCTGGGCAGAGAAGTGTTTGGTGATGGTTGGTCACAATGATGGCCATTGTAGAAATAGCTCCCACTTCCTGATCCATATATTAATCTCTCATTAAATGAGTCTTAGTTTTTCTGTGGTTTAAAGGGTAAAAATGCCTGGAAGGGCCAAAGAGTGATACGGCTGGGGCTGAACGTGACAACTCAATAGACATATAACTGTTTTCACTTGACAAGTAATCTGTACAACATACACCATCCACTTAATTGCATTTTAACAAGAGCACACACTAAGCCGTAGTAAAGGTCTGGGTTCCAATGAATCACCTTCTGACAAGCATGTCAGTGTACCACTTTAAAGAGGCTCTGGTAATGCTGAAATTGTCTTGATTACACGTCTATAGCAGGAGCACCAAGGCAACTCTCTGCAAATTCCCAGGGGGAGGCGGGGAGAGGGCAGATAGGAGTTTGTGACAAACATGATACTTGATAACTTGCCTCGATATGATATTAAGGTCAGTTTAACAAGTAACAACTTCACCTGCCAGCCCCTGTGACCGCCCGGACTCGCTCCTGACCGGTTGCTCCCTTGCTCCTCTCCCAGCTCTGCTGCTGTCCTGCTGGTGATCTTCACACCGCTAATTTTGCCACGGTATCGCCTGCATTGTGCTGGTCACTGGTGTCGCCTGCATATAACCAATTTGCGCTGTGTTTTAGATATTGTCATTGCTCAGAGCGCTTGTGTGTTTGTAGCGCCGCCCGCCCTGCACTGCATGTAACTTTATTTGGCCACCTGGCAGCATTGTATATTTTAGTTTTAATTTTAGCTGTCCCAGGCGACCTACTGCCCCTGCCTCGCCTCCCCTCACCTCCATCTTGTGTGCTGTTGTTGTTTTCCCTGCCCCTCCTCCCCGCTACCGCCTCCCAGCTGCTGACCCTCCCACCCACGTTCACTGAGCCTACCTCGTCCTGCCAGCCCCTGTGACCGCCCGGACTCGCTCCTGACCGGTTGCTCCCTTGCTCCTCTCCCAGCTCTGCTGCTGTCCTGCTGGTGATCTTCACACCGCTAATTTTGCCACGGTATCGCCTGCATTGTGCTGGTCACTGGTGTCGCCTGCATATAACCAATTTGCGCTGTGTTTTAGATATTGTCATTGCTCAGAGCGCTTGTGTGTTTGTAGCGCCGCCCGCCCTGCACTGCATGTAACTTTATTTGGCCACCTGGCAGCATTGTATATTTTAGTTTTAATTTTAGCTGTCCCAGGCGACCTACTGCCCCTGCCTCGCCTCCCCTCACCTCCATCTTGTGTGCTGTTGTTGTTTTCCCTGCCCCTCCTCCCCGCTACCGCCTCCCAGCTGCTGACCCTCCCACCCACGTTCACTGAGCCTACCTCGTCCTGCCAGCCCCTGTGACCGCCCGGACTCGCTCCTGACCGGTTGCTCCCTTGCTCCTCTCCCAGCTCTGCTGCTGTCCTGCTGGTGATCTTCACACCGCTAATTTTGCCACGGTATCGCCTGCATTGTGCTGGTCACTGGTGTCGCCTGCATATAACCAATTTGCGCTGTGTTTTAGATATTGTCATTGCTCAGAGCGCTTGTGTGTTTGTAGCGCCGCCCGCCCTGCACTGCATGTAACTTTATTTGGCCACCTGGCAGCATTGTATATTTTAGTTTTAATTTTAGCTGTCCCAGGCGACCTACTGCCCCTGCCTCGCCTCCCCTCACCTCCATCTTGTGTGCTGTTGTTGTTTTCCCTGCCCCTCCTCCCCGCTACCGCCTCCCAGCTGCTGACCCTCCCACCCACGTTCACTGAGCCTACCTCGTCCTGCCAGCCCCTGTGACCGCCCGGACTCGCTCCTGACCGGTTGCTCCCTTGCTCCTCTCCCAGCTCTGCTGCTGTCCTGCTGGTGATCTTCACACCGCTAATTTTGCCACGGTATCGCCTGCATTGTGCTGGTCACTGGTGTCGCCTGCATATAACCAATTTGCGCTGTGTTTTAGATATTGTCATTGCTCAGAGCGCTTGTGTGTTTGTAGCGCCGCCCGCCCTGCACTGCATGTAACTTTATTTGGCCACCTGGCAGCATTGTATATTTTAGTTTTAATTTTAGCTGTCCCAGGCGACCTACTGCCCCTGCCTCGCCTCCCCTCACCTCCATCTTGTGTGCTGTTGTTGTTTTCCCTGCCCCTCCTCCCCGCTACCGCCTCCCAGCTGCTGACCCTCCCACGCTCCGCCCCCTCCACCATCCATTAATGTCAGATGGTCCCACGCGCAGCGTCCACGCGCTTCGGACACGCCGAAGGTGCGCCAAAGGTAAGCCCGTCTACGCCCGTCCGCGCCTGGACCGCGCCCAGCGCCAGACCCCCTGCCCCTCGCGCACCCCAGCCCCCCCGCATTACCTACGATGCCGCCACCCTCCTAGCCCTTAACCCCGGTCGCGCCCCCAACTGCGTCCAAGCCGCTCCTGAACGCACCCATGGACCTTTCTCTTGCTACTCCTGCAAATTCAGCGACACCATCAACAGCTCCGCCACAACCACATCACAAACCCCCGACCCAAACCACCTACAATGCATCCTTCTCAACACCCGCTCGGTCCACAGACACGCCATTGACCTATGGAATCTACTAGACACCATCTCTCCGGACATCGCCTTCCTTACGGAAACATGGATGAACGCTTCCTCTGCACCAGACATCACCATGGCCATCCCTGAAGACGATAAGATCACTCGCAAAGACCGTACCAGCCACACAGGAGGAGGGATCGCTATCGTCCATAAGAAATCCATCCGCATCTCAACCAGATCTGACACCAACCTCGCCAACTCCGAACACCTTCACTTCCAAATACACATCGACCCCAAGACCACACTCAGAGGCACCCTCCTCTACAGACCACCAGGGCCCCGAGCTAAATTCAGTGAAGACATCACGGACTTCATCACTCCACACGCGCTCCCCTCCAAAGACTACATCCTTCTGGGAGACCTCAACTTTCACCTTGAAAAGATCAACGACCGCAACACCACCACCCTCCTGGACAACCTCGCCAACCTCGGACTTAAACAACTAGTCACTTCCCCCACCCACATCGCAGGTCACACACTCGACCCCATCTTCACATCCAGCAACCATGTCTCCTTCAGCCACACCACAGACCTCCTCTGGACCGACCACAGCTGCGTTCACTTCACCTACAACAAACCAAAACCCAACATCCACCTCCAACCTACCCTGCAAAGAAACTGGAACAAAATCACCACGGACCAAATCTCCGCATCGCTCCTTCGAAACTCCCCAGCCCTCTCTTCTAACACCAACGAAGCCGCCGCCAACCTCACCCTATGGTTATCCAACACCGCTGACACCTTAGCACCACTGAAAAATCGTCAAAGCAAACCTGGCAGCAAGAAGGCCTCATGGTTCAACGATGATCTCAAGAAGTCCAAGAAACTCTGCCGCTCCCTTGAAAAGGCCTGGAAAAAAGACCCAACCACCAGCACCAAGGACGCCTTCAAATGCGCCACCCGCACTCACCACCAATTGATCCGAAAAGCCAAGAAAACAGCATTCAAGGATCGACTTGACAACAACGCCCATAACAGCAAGGAACTTTTCAACATAGTTAAGGAATTCTCCAATCCCTCGGCCAACTCCAACGACATCACCCCCTCTCAAATCCTCTGCGACTCCCTAGCCTCATTTTTCCACAACAAGATTGCAGACATCCACAACAGCTTTGACAACCAACCCGGAAACCAACCCACCCCGCCATCTGCTGATCATCTCCCCCCCGTGAACACCCTTAACGACTGGAACCCAATCTCCACTGAGGACACCATCCGCCTGATGAATTCCATCCACTCTGGATCCCCCACAGACCCTTGTCCTCACCACATCTTCAACAAAGCAGACTCCGTCATAGCTCCGCACCTCCGAGACGTCATCAACTGCTCCTTCAACTCCGCTACCTTCCCAGAAGACTGGAAACATGCTGAACTCACCGCCCTTCTGAAAAAACCAACAGCAGACCCCACCGAACTCAAAAATTACCGCCCCATCTCGCTTCTCCCATTCCCGGCCAAAGTCATCGAGAAAGCCGTCAACAACCAGCTCGCCGCCTTCCTCGAAGCCAACAAATCCCTCGACTCCTCTCAATCTGGCTTCCGAGCAAAACACAGCACTGAGACCGCCCTCATCGCAGCAACAGACGACATTCGAACTCTACTGGACAATGGAGACACAGTCGCCCTCATTCTCCTTGACCTCTCTGCAGCTTTCGACACAGTCTGCCACAGCACCCTTTTACAACGCCTCAATAACATCGGAATACAAGGAAAAGCACTTGAATGGATCACCTCGTTCCTCACTGGAAGAACCCAGAGAGTCCGCCTTCCTCCATTCAAATCCGAGGCCTCTGAAGTAATCTGCGGCGTACCACAAGGATCCTCGCTCAGTCCCACCCTCTTCAACGTATACATGAGCCCCCTCGCGGCCATCGCACGCCAACACAACCTCAACATCATCTCTTACGCGGACGACACTCAACTGATCCTTTCCCTCACCAATGACCCCAGCACCGCCAAAACCAACCTACACGAAGGAATGAAAGAAGTTGCCGAATGGATGAAACAAAGCCGTCTGAAACTGAACTCGGACAAAACAGAAGTCCTCATCTTAGGTACATCCCCCTCTGCATGGGACGACTCCTGGTGGCCAGAAGCCCTCGGAAAAGCACCCATCCCGACAGACCATGCACGGAACCTAGGTGTCATCCTGGACTCTTCACTCTCAATGAACAGACAAGTCAACGCCGTTTCCTCTTCCTGCTTCAACATTCTTCGCATGCTCAGAAAAACATTTCGCTGGATCCCCTCCGAAACAAGGAAAACAGTCACCCACGCTCTGGTCACGAGCCGACTGGACTACGGAAACACCCTCTACGCAGGCACCACCGCAAAACTCCAGAAGAAACTCCAACGAATCCAAAACGCCTCAGCCAGGCTCATATTAGACATCCCACGCAACGAACACATCTCTGGCCACCTTAAAGACCTCCACTGGCTACCCGTCGATAAGAGGATCACTTTCCGTCTGCTTACCCACGCACACAAATCACTCTACGACATCGGGCCAGATTGCCTCAACTCACGACTGTCCTTCTACACCCCCCCCCGCCAACTACGTTCGTCCAGCCAAGCCCTCGCCACTGTACCTCGCATCAACAAGACCACCATGGGAGGCAGATCCTTTTCATACCTGGCTGCTAAAACATGGAACTCACTCCCCGCTCACCTCCGCCTTACCCAGAACCACCTAGCATTCAGAAAGCAACTTAAAACATGGATATTTGACAAGTAATCCTCCTCCCCTTCCTAAGCGCCTTGAAACCCTATGGGTATGTAGTGCGCTATACAAATTCCTTGACTTGACTTGACTTGACCTCTGCAAAGCCTTCAATGCACTCATTGTTCTGGAAAAGCTTGACCAGCAAAATTTAAATTCACTTGACATTGTTTAATATATCTGCATTTACATCATGAGTCAACATAACTTTTCAACATATTTATGGCAGATACTTCTCTCAAGTACTAGAGCATGTAGTTGAGAGTGAAACATTGACACTCCTCTCGCTATTTATACAAGATGGTGCCATTAACCTAGAGAAGAAGACAAGGACTGCATTTAGTGGGCAATAGGTAATCCTAAATCTTGACACATCTTCATGATTGGAAATTAATTTGATCACTTCCAAACTAGATCAGGTTACTGTGTATGTATTTTTTGAGATTCTACTAATTTTGTATCTAGTGAAAAAAGTATTTTTGATATGTAGAAAGTATTTTAGATACTGAGAACAACTTTCACGCTGCAGATGGATTCTGCGCTTTAAGAAGAGTCATCTCCAGAATGTCTTGCTGTCACATGAGAGTTTCAAATAATACAGTTGTTCACGATTATTTTGCTCCACATAAAAAAACAGAAGATAACTTTACATCAATTGACAATTCAATTGTATTAACTGTTCGATTAATTAAAATCATTATAGTAAAAGCAAGAACGTTAAAAAGAATAATTGAAATAGGCAGTTCCCCCTCCTACCTCCTGCACCCTCCCCTACCCTTCAATATCCTGACTTTATGCACAGCCATTTACGTTTAAGAACATTGTGCAGTCCCCAGTCTTACTTGTATTACATTATGATTAAAAACAAATAAACACAAAGCTTTAAAATACTGGGACTTAATAATTCTGATTAAAAAGGTGGCACCCCTTAGTGCCTGTAGGTGACCACCTTGCTTCCTTCATCTTGATTTGGCGTGTCAGGTCCAGGAGCGGGATTGCATTCCTGAAACTCCTTTAGGTCAATCCTGATCAGATGCATACATTTCCCCGGTCTTGCTAAATTCATTGCCTTTGATTTGGAAAAGCATAAGGCAGAGACCTCTCTGCAGGTCTTTGCCCCATTAACAATACAAATCAGGCGAAGAAGGGGTCGACGTTCATTATTCAGTTTGGGGCAGCAATACAGGAGGTGCAGCCAGGATTCCTTCCAGTAGGAGCACAGCCTGCATTCTGTATTTTCCCCCTTACGTACACATACTGGATTAAAATCAGTGATATGTAATGTTATGAGTCTCATAAAACGTATTTTACTGCGGACTTGCGATGTCAGGGCCTCGCATAGGTAGGGTTGAGCTTTTCCCGGCATGTATGATTTGTTCAGTGGTTCTACGTTATAACTTGAGCGGAGGGCTTTAATATCTAGAACAAAGGATTTTTTTTACAGACTTGTTTGTTTACTGCTTTCTTCCAGACAGAGTGGAATTTCCAAAAGTCGTAGGTTTCCGGCCTCTATCTTCCTTGTGTTAATAGCGTGGCCAAGGCTGGCATGCCAAACTGTCTCTATCTCTTCGAAGGCAGATCTCAGTTTATATCTTAGGGAGTCAGCTGGAGCCCTCAAGATCCTTAGGTATAGCTTTATCAGATCCCCTGGCACATCAGGTCCAGCCTCCCGAGGCTGAGTTCCAATCTCAGCCTTGGTTTCCTGGCTGACTGCAGAATAAGCAGCATTGATTTGTATGCTTTAGCTTGGGCTAGATTTAAAAAAGCATCCATCGATCCAGGGAAGGCCAGGTGACAGTAACTGATAGCTGGGAGCAGTTTTACTTTTAGAACAGTCATTATTTGGTTCAGCTGAAGGACTTACCAGATGTTGGCTCAGTTGCCTTAGCAGGTGAGGTTCTTTGGTTTTCGACTTCGTCCCGTATTCGGCCGCCATTTTGTTTCCCGTCGCCATTTTGTGTTGCCCTCACTCAGGCAGCACAGCGAACGGAGTGGTTTTGCCTTTTCCAGCTGCTACGCGTCTCATTTGCTAAAAAGTAACCTCCCGCCCTTGTTTACGAAACCGATGTCAGGGTCTAGCCGAGTTCACTAATCCATGTCTGGGTTGATTGATCCCTGCCTCAACTGACTATTTGGCTTCCCCTATTCTTTCCTTATTTTATCTTATCCCATTGGCCTTTTCTCTATTTTCTCCTTGTGTTCTCTTGTTACATAATTATTCTTTGAGGCACACAAGTACGTCCTGCCACCTGCAAATTGGATTGTAGGCACTAGCACTGATTAACTTGAGGGGAGGGGTGAACACAGGGTCTGAAAGAAGGGCGTATTTGAGACACTTGATAACTTGTTTTCCAACTTTTCTTATTGGCTAGCCCTGTATGTATTGGGAGTATACGTTGTAAATATGTGTGCTATAAAAGATGGTGCACCATGGAATAAAGTGGCAGTCTCCTGAGAACCTACTCTGTACTTCTCGGACAACTGTGCTTAGCTGCAGCTAATAACCCTTGTTTTCTACACCTAACAGAGTGTCTCATGTCTCTGTCCGACAAGGCAGGTGAACTCGAAGATTTAAGGCGTGCCCTGCGCCGCCTGGCCCATGAGGCCCGGTTCTCCAACTGGCGCCCAAAGTGAGGCGGCTTCAGTAGTAGCGGTTCAGCCCGAGGGTCATGAGGAGCCTCGCAAGAAAATTCGGGAGGATTCGCGAACCACGTCAAGCGACCCCTGTATGTCGAAGTGGACCAAAGGTCTTTTACAGCGCGGCTACTCCTTTCCGACGGCTGCTGACGACTGCTGCCCTGACTGCCGCCCTGCCTTGACCCTTCTGGTGATGACTGGTATTGCGAGACGTTAGACGGACCTCTGTTGGTGTGAGAGAGCACTTAGTTAAGTATTCGTGGGTAGCACCCACTTCTTTGTTTTGTTTTTGGGTTTGTTATTCGACCATTGCAATAGCCAAAGCCAAGGAGGGAGTACCTTTGTGCTGTGTTATTTGCTTTCACCCCTTGAAGTTTGTAAGCAGACCAGTGAATTAAAGATGCATGGTCTTACCAAATTTAGGAAGTTTTGTTGGTTTGGTTGCAATAGGGATTCCCGGCTAGAGGACTCTTGTCAAATTCCTCCGGTTGGAACTCCTACTTATGAGCTCTATTCCAAACATAGTATTGGCCCCATTGCCTTTAACGAAACATGGATCTGATACACTAAGAACGATGGTGTTTTGCAGTGGCCACGAAATGGTAGCTTTGAGCCTGACATATTAGACAATCTAGAAGCAATTTTGTTCAAAAGAAAAGCCCGGCCGGCAATGTTTGACTCTTTCCGCCTCTGGCGTAAGGAAGCCAAACAGAGAGAAATTAAACAGGCAAAAAGAGATAAGAAAGCGCAAGGTATGACAATCATACAGGCTGCTCAGCAGTTTAAAGATAATGAGATCGATCAGGCAATTGAAGTCTCAGAAAAACAGCATCCTATGGCAATAGATAGATGCTACCCTGTGTTGCCTACTTTCCCACAAAGTAAGGATCTTGACGAAGATCCCTTAATGTCCCATTTGTTGAGATTGCCTCCGCCCTATGTACCAGGTGCTAATGCACCTCCATTGTTACCACTTGCCACGCAGAGATATGCTTTTAATGTTATGTGTGATACTCTTGTCAAAGGATGGGAGGATATGGATTTGGATTTAGCTCCCCAGGGTCAGTTAGACGTACAGGCTAAATTTGATAAAGGACTTATTGTGGGTTTTGAAGTTGAGGACGCCGTAAGGACACTTGTCACTTTCAGGTCTTTATTTTCTTCTCAGACTATTCTTGAACCTGATCCTGCAGTTAGACAGAAAGTGAAACTTTATCCTATGAGAGAAGTTCCTCCCGTATGGAGAGAAGAGGTTCGACAGGTAGGCGCTGCTCCACGTATGCCTGCTAATTTCCAGCGTATATGGGTACATGTCCCCTAGAAACGATCTGAAGATTTGGCGCTTAAACAGTCTTTACCGGACTCTTGTAAAAATCCTGTTGGGTATTATAAAGATCTGTCCCAGACTGTTGATGTGTGTATTATGAATTTGGCTGATATTGATATGCTGATGGGAAATGTAGTCCCACAACCGTTATGGGCTCAGATTCATAGGAAGGATCACAACCAAGCTTTAGGCGGTAATTGGGCTGCTATAACTGCCGCAGATGCAGCACAAGTAGGTGGTGCTAAACCCGATGATTTGATTGCAGAATTGCCCGGTAGGATCAACACTTTAATGAAAACAATGATGCCTGTCTTACGTGTTAATTGGGATAAGCTAGCTGCGTGTAAAGAGAAGAAAGATGAGAGTGTTTCCAATTTCTTTACCCGTTTTGAGGAGACGTTCATCGACCTTAGTGGTCAAGATATGACTACTGAGGGTGGACAGCGATTATTCATGGATAAATTTGTATTTAATTTACTTCCAGAATTATTGCATAAATTGAAAGACTCCGAAAGTTTTTGGGCCATTTCTTCGTCTGCCCAGATATTGGCCACTGCTCAGTATTACGAGAATAGGGATAAGGAGGAAAAGGATAAACTCGAGAAAAAGACTAAAGAATTAAAAACGAAGGTTCTTTTGCAACAGGCTTATCCCCCTCGTTCTGCTCAGTGCCCATTTCAACAGCCTCCCAAGTTTCAGAGGTTGTTACAGAAACCTGAACCCTTTGTTCCGCGACCTTTGCTAGGTCCTAATCAATGTGCCTATTGTAAGGAAGAAGGTCACTTTAAGAATAGTTGTCCGGTTTTATTGCAGCGTAATGGTGGATTGTCAGGACCGCAAGGTCGTGGTGGTTTTCAATCAACACCAAGAGATAGAGGGCGTGGTGCGTTGTTTCAGGGACAACGTTCCTTTCCCCCTCAGAATTCTATGAAGTATTTTGACCAGCAGAATACTCAGTCTGCACAATATTACAATGACGATTATTGTGTTGAAAGTGAGAATCAGGATTTTCACACTAGCTAGGACAGCCATGGGCAAAGTAAGGGAGTTGTATCAGTTCAAATGGATCAGAATGGGCCTTATGTTGATGTTGTTGCATTGGGTGTTTCAGAGCCATTCCTTTTGGATACTGGTGCAATGAGTAGTTCTATCATACACTCCAAACTGCCTGGGGCACCTTTGTCTGGCTTAACAAATGTTTCTGTAGGATTCTCTGGCGCCCCAGTTAGCAATCCGGTTTCTTGCCCTCTGCCTATTTCCATTGGTCCTTATGATCTGGAGGCCCGCTCATTTTAACGACTGGTTGCGGCGAGAGTTTGCTGGGTTTGGATTTATTGAAACGTCTGCATGCAACACTGTATTGTTCCCCTTCTGGTATACATCTTACTCTAGGTGAGAAGTTGGTTTCTCCTATGTATTTGTCTAAAGACCAACTTCCACCCGAATTGCATTCCCTTCCTGCTACGCTTTGGGCTACAGGTCCGAACGATGTTGGTTTGCTCCAAATTCCACCTTACGTGGTTACTGTCAAACAAAATGTTAAATTACCACGCATTCTTCAGTACAAGATTTCTAGCGATGGTGAAAGAGCTTTGTTGGCTATCATCTATGATCTAGTTCAGAAGGGTGTGGTTGAAGAAACTAAAGGAAATGTTTGCAATAGTCCTGTTCTACCTGTTCTTAAATGCACTGATCCTTCTCAGCCTCCTGATCCTGATTGGAATAAATTGTTAATCTGGCCCACGGACACAAACAGCTGTCAAGATAGATTCCTGAATAAGACACAAGGGTTCACATTCACTAGGCCAGATTCAAGATATGTCCAGAGACAACATCCATGGATAGTAACATCATACAGTGTGGGAAAACCTTGAGTGGCTACAAAAATCTACAATCAAGGAAGTAAAACAACACTTATCTTTACTTAAAGATGGCGTTGATTTAATGGACTTCTTACAAGGACCTGCAAAACTGCGGCATAAACGTTTTATGTACGTCGGTATATTTGCCATGTATAATGAAGCATGGAAAACAACGCAAGCAGAGACTGCAGAACGGACACGAGAATTTGATCGTATTAATTTAGAGAAATCTCTCTCTGTAGTTGACAATGGGTTAACGAATCTGTCAACCAGAATATATTCCTTTGACAGCATAGTATCCTCTGCCATTGACATAATGGAACACGACTTGATCATGTTACAGCATGGTCAGTAACAATTGCGTTCTATAATGCTTTTGGGCTGGACGTTGCAAAACCTTTGTTCTGGCTAGGTGCCATGGCTTCTAATCAACATCCCATCATTGTTTTCTGAGTTTAACCTTACAGATAAACAAATCACTTTGGCACAGAGAGGGGCAGACTATACGGTGCTGAGCATTGAAAAACTGGAAAGATTACCATTAACTGTTTCTGAGAAGCAAGCAACAGAATGGATAATACATGGTACAATCACTCTGCCTGTGACGATTTTCCATTTTCAGTATTGTTTAAAACATATGCCAGCTGGCATATATGAAAGGTTGGGTAGACAATACATCAAGACATCCTGGGATTTACCTTATATACACATATGTTGGAGTGGGGGAAAAGAAGTATTTCTTAGTGGTACGAATTGTGAAAACACACTAAGTGGTTCACTCTTATGACAGGGTATTAACTTACACGGGGCCTGCGATGGTTCCTCGAACAACTTATCCTGCCACCTGCAAGGTTCTCCAGCTGCAGTGATAGATCCAATTTTTAGGCAGCTTTCTAATGGGAGTTACATTATGTTGAATGATCACAGCTGCTGTGGAATGTTGTCAGGAATCCCTATCTCGTAAGCGTGTCAGCCAGGGGCACTTGCTGTATGGAAGTATTGTTTCCTAAAACTAAGACAGACTGGGAGTCGCCATTATGGCCTTCACTGAACATCTCTTCTATTCGAATTGATACTTTAAGCAGACTGAAAGACATTCCTTTACAAAAAACTGTGCCACTGACCTCGGCCAAAGAGATGTATGATCTGCAGGTTGCAAGGACTTCTGCAGAGATACATGCCCTTTTATCGACAAACTGCCCCATACATTTCTCAGAAATGTTAAGTCCTATCTTAAACATGTCTGATACGAGTGGTATTGTACATGTATTTAAGACACTTTTTTCAGGACTTTTAGCACCCTTTGAAGCAGTCTTAAGCATATTTCTAAACTTCGAGCACTCTTTGTTTGGCGACCTGCCTCTCCTTTTGGGTCTTGTAGCAGGAATACTAATTTTACTCATTCTGCTCCGATATGGCAAGTCAAGTCATCATTGACACCCAGATCACCTTGGAGAACACCTGGTAATGAAGTGTCGTGAGCGCATGATCCAAATTCTGGGCTTGGCTCGTTTAAGAAATCTAAATACCGCATGGTTTATATCATTCCGACCAATCTGGCAAGATTGCATCTTACCTGTTCTACGATGCCTGCTATGTGGAGAAGAATGCGTGCCAACATCTGTCTGACACTCCTATCAGTCCTGCCAACGGATGTTGATGCTTTGCTTGAACCAGTAACGGCTCATGCACTGTGTTGTCCCCAGCAGCTACCAATCCTGATGACGGCATTCGTTGAGATCTCACAGATGCAAACTGCAGACGGTGATATACGTGGAGCAACAGGCACACAGGTACCATCTACTTCAAACATTGCTAATGCGGCTCATGCTGACCGTGATGCTTCTCATCTATGTGCAATTGATCTGCTTAACAAAGTAGTCCAACTTTCACCTACAGTAGTAGACAAATTCTTTACCAGCTTAGAAGATTTGATGTTTTCTCCAAACAATGACACTGACTTTTGAAGTTAGCACACAGTGTTCTGTGAGACTCTGAATTCGACCTTCACTTTCCAAAACAAACTCCTAACTTTGGAACTCTATTTTCTATGATATGATTTTTTTCCAAAATTGAAAATTCTTTTCTTTTTGGCACAAAGTAATTTGCTTATAGTAGAACTATTCGTAGAGAACAAGAATTATTTGAATACTTCCAAGGAACAATATTTGACCTTGTTCACAACCAAACAATTTAATTATTATGTCATGGAATGGTCTTGACTTTTTTCTTCTGTACGAAAGAGCCATGTCATAAATGTATTTTCATGATTCATTTGGATAAATGTTTTATAAATGTCATCTATATCCTCTGAATGAAACATTGCTTTTAAATGCGTAAAGCACAAATGCTCTCTTTCTGTTCAACCATTTTTCGAATGCATTTTTTTGTATTTTGGATGGGGGTTTTAACACATCATGTTTTAGATATGTTTTATGTCTTTAGAACATAGTAATATAGTACATAATAAACTGGAGTGGATCCAACTGAATTTTCCCGATTCATGCCCTTATATTGGTACAATTCACATTGCCCTAATATAGGCTTAGAAATAATTCCCTTATTTAGGCATAGCCCTTGCAGACCAAATACAGGCATGGCTACTTCCACCTGTACCAAAAGGTCACAACGATTTCTTGGAAAATCGGCTTAAGCTGTCAGGGACCTTCCCTTGCTTGAACATTGATTTGTCCAAGAACTCATCTATTTTACAAATAACTACTATTCCCTTGGGGTTCTTTCCTGACGTTATTATGCCTGACTTTACGTCAAACTAGACACCTTCAAGGTATAAATATAAGTTTACTTGCTCTAGCAAGACACAGTGGTTCGGAGCAATTCAACTATCTACTTGCCCGACGCAGCTCGCTACAGCAAGTGCCGAAGGAAGTCGACCCTACAGCTGACGCACTGATCGAGAGGCTGCACTTCTCTCGGCGAGAATCCAACTCCAGTGTTTCAAAGGTCCCCTTGCGGGGTGTTGAGAAATCGAGTCCCAAGACTGAGCTACCAGACCTCCTTCATTCTAAACTAAAGATATGGAGCTGATTAGAACCTAGATAAACCTTGGATAGATTCTTGGCAAAGCAAAACTAAACCTAGGCTACACCACACTTACTCCTTCCCGAGTACTTGACTCAGGTTAGGTACATTGGGGTAGGCATATTTTAGAAGCACCAGTTGAGTACTTTTAGCCATTGTTATTTATGTATTTATATATGGTTTAGAAACCATACAATGCTCTTACAGTATTATTTTATAATATTGTTCTCACTGTACGCATTACACTTTGCAGTCTGCATTACGATTGTAGCAGTTCACTTTACTTGCATGAGAAAGAAGACTCTTCAACAAAACCTTTTATTGAAAACGCCCATCTCTATATTTCTCAGCACCTCTGTAGAAACGAAACGTGCATGAGTGACTGCGACTCTAGAGATACATTTCTAATCCTTGGGAAACAAAATGTTTATGTGGTTGTCAGAAACTAATCCCTTCTTGTGACAGTTTCTATTCGATAGAGACCTAGTCGACCTCAGTCCTACGTCTAATCTATAGGATATATTATTCCAATGCGCAGAGCCTATTGGGAATATAGGAACTACACTACACAATGTTTATGAGATTATGGTAATTTGCTGCCGGGGCGGGTTTGCTTTCCTTGCATCTGGCCGGCTGGGCCTGGGATCACATTTGTTAGGAATAGTGCTGCTACATTCTTGATGATCCCATTTGATCTAATACAAAATACAGGAGTGTGACCCATATACCTAATCAAGACTGGGTAAGGAAGATGCAGTCAAAAAACAGTGTCCCAATAGGTAATCATAAACAGTCAATTAAATATGCATGCATATCGCATTGCTAGCAAGGAAAAAGGAGAACACTCTTTGAATTTAAGACAAGGTAGTAAATCCTCTTGTTTTATAATGTAAATTCATGGTCGGTCTTATACAGTTATAAGCAGCACTGCATAAACTCAATTAGGTGACAACCATAGAAAAACTTGGTGCTCTACAAAAAGTGACTGTGGCGAAAGTGGCGACGCAAGTGGGGGAGTGAACAGCAGAGGCGGCGCACTGTGGAAAGGTGCAAGTAATCTACAGTGGGTGGCTCAGATCATGTGACAATGTGGGATCACAGATAAAAGATTTCATTTCCATTATTTGACCCACATTAGAAAAGTACGCCTATTAATAAGCTGTAGAGTCGACGGCGTTTCGATCCACACTAGTAAGGATCGTCATCAGAACTGGGTTGTCTTGCTTGGGGCGTGCTGCAAGTGAAGGAAAATGTATCAGGGGCGATGTAGTGGAGATAAGGGAGGGGGGGCCGTGAAATACAGGGGTATTAAGTACCTGGAAAGGTGTTTAAGTTGGGGCGATCAAAGGTGATCGCAAGGCAATGAATTTCAACCTGCACGTGGGCACTGTAAATACAAATGAGGGGATGGGGTAAGGAAACTTGATCAGCTACTCGGGCTGTTAGTAGAAGGATAGCAAACTGAAAATACATACAGGTATTGGAGGGCTGGGCTGTCGTCTGTGATCCGCCGAAAAACCTGCACAAGTCCTGTAAAGAGGGGAGACAGGAGCGGGGTCATTAATAACCGGTCTAGGACGCTAACCTGTAGTAAAGGTAGCGGTATGGGTCGTGGGGCCAAGGTGTTTACCTTAGATCTTCGTGCCGGTGCTGGAATCAATCTTCAGGTCTGGTGAACGGTGGCGTTCGGGTAGAATGGTGGTTTTACTTCCGCGTGTGGGAGGAGAATGGGCGGGGTCTTGGTGAATGACGTGAAGGACGGGGGGCGTGGTTTGAGGAATGACATAAACTGAAAGGAAAGCCTGTCGCTTTGGGATTAACTGTCATGGGAGCAGTAACAATGTCTGGGCGTGAATGCTTAGCCAAGGATCGTATTGTGGCATTACATGATTAAATGAAAACATAATATTGACAATGCACGGGTTGTTTAAACCAAAACATAATCTTGATAATGCATGGGTTCCCGTAAACATGAAAGCTGTGAGATATGACTGGACAGTAAACACAGTTCTAGCGGAGGAATTGAGCGGCTTAATTCCTACAGCATTGATTATTGCATTTGTAAGGGTGGATATCAATTAGTCCATATACAGATTTAGCTAACAGTACGCAAATAATGACAATATATAAAAGCATAGTTCATTTGAAAAGGGGGGGGGAAACCAGGGGGGGAAGGACCGGGGTGGGGGGGGGGGGGAGGTGTAAAGGGAAAAGGTAGGTCAGAGGGAAGAAGGGTGGTAGGGTTGCTATGTGCAGGGTCAAAGGGGGAAACTTGTGAGTGGAAAGATAAATGACTAGATTGCTGTTTACAGGGTCAGAGAAGGAGGTGCATATCTTCAAGTGGTAACAGTGCTGTTCCACTCATCGATGGTGTTAAGGCCATTATTCACTGAGTCACAGATGGTCATCCATTTGCATTCGGCTTTGTTGAGTAAGGATTTAATGTCTCCTCCACGAATCGGTACAGTTGGTTTTTCCACCACTTGCCACAAAATGTCTGTATCTAGGTGTCCCAATTCTAGATAGTGAGCTACTAGAGGTGCCGTCAGTGTTTTACAGTTTATCCTACTTTTGTGTTGGATAATACGTTGCTTAATCATCTGGGTTGTTTGGCCGATGTAGAGAAGTTTGCATGGGCATTTTATCGCATAGATGACATTTTGCGATCTGCAGTTTGTGTGATGTTTTAGCTTATGTGAACGGCCCCTGAAATTGAATTCTTTTGTGTTGAGAGTCAGGCTGCAAACGCTACAGTTTTGGCATCTGTAATGTCCCACAATCGGATCAAGGCCCCAGGCTGATGTTATGGTGTTTCTTTTTTTGGTGGTTTGTGGCCACGTAATGGCATGCACTAGGTGACTGGCCAGATTGTCACCCCGTTTGTATGAAAATAATGGGGCTTCCTCAAAATGCTCATGTGAGCGAAGCAGCGACCAGTTCTTCTTGATAATTTGATTGACCTTGTTGCTGTGTGGGCTAAATGTAGAAACAAATGGAATCCTCGTCATGGATTTCTTAGGTTGAGTGGTGAGGAGGAGGTCTCGGTGGCAATACCAAGCTCTTTTTTTGGCTCTATTCACCAGGCGTTTTGGATATCCACAATGTATTAGCTTTTGGGAAAGGATGTCTGCTTCCCTGAAAAAGTCTTTCCGCCATTTGCAATTACGGTGGATCTGTAGGAACTGGCCGTACGGTAATCCATCACGTAGGCCGTGTGGATGGTAGCTGGAGTAGAGGAGTAGGGTATTCTTCTCGGTGGGCTTTCTGTATAGAGTAGTGCCCAATCATCCTTCTTCTGCGTGGACGGTTATGTCCAAGAATGGAAGGTCGTTATTTTTACATTCACTCGTGAATTTCAAGTGTTCTTGGCAACAGTTAAGCCAAGTAATGAATGGATCCAAGGTTTCTGCCGTGCTGTTCCATAATAGCAGCACATCATCTACATACCTTCACCATACATTGATTTATCGAAAGAAAGGATTAGTTGGTGTTAGAATCAAGGTACTCTCCAGCTGTGGACAAATAGAATAGCGAAGTTTGGGGCAAAGCAAGCACCCATGGACACACCCTTGATTTGTAGGTAGAATGTGTCGCGGTACATGAAATAGTTATTCTGAAGTGCTAATTGACTCAGGGGGGATCCATTTGAAGGTGTTGCGGAGGATGCGGAGTGTGTTGAAGCTGCAGAAGGTGACAGCGTTGACCTGTCAGTTCATGGTGAGTGATGAATCGAGTATGATGCTGAGGTTTCTGGCATGGTCTGAGGGGGTCAGTGGGCTTCTGAGGGCAGTCGGCCACCAGTTGTTGTCGCATGCCGAGGGGGTGGTTCCGAGAACGAGGACTTTTGTCTTCTCGGCGTTGAGCTTCAGGCAGCTGTTGGTCATCCAGACTGTGACATCTTGTATTCCTTTCTCGAAGTTGAGTTTGGAATTGGTGGGGTCTTTGGTGAGGGAGAGGATGAACTGGGTGTCATCAGCGTAGGTTACAATGTTGAGGCAGTGTTGTCGGACGATGGCAGTGAGGGGGGCCATGTAGATGTTGAAGAGGGTCGGGCACAGAGACTACCTCTGTGGGACTCCCCAGGTTATTTTCGTGGGACCGGAGAGGAGAGGTGGCAATCTGATCCTTTGGCTTCTTCCTGTGAGGAAAGATTGGATCCAGTCCAGGGCTGTTCCTTGTATGCCAGCGCCATGAAGTCTGGTGACTAGTGTGCGGTGGGAGATGGTGTCGAAGGCTGCTGATAGGTCAAGTAGGATGAGGGCTGTGTAGTGGCCTTGGTCCAGGAGGTTGCAGATGTCATCTGTGGCAGCGAGTAGGGCGGTTTCGGTGCTGTGGTTGCTACGGAATCCGGATTGGGACGGGTCGAGGACGTTATTGTCTTTGATGAATCGTGTCAATTGCCTGTTGACTGTTTTCCCTGCCACTTTGGCTGCGAAGGGAAGGAGCGAGATAGGCCGGTAGTTATTGAGGTCGGTGGGGTCCGCTGTGAGCTTCTTGAGCTGGGGCCTGACTTCTGCGTGCTTCCAGTCATCTGGGAAGGTGCCTGTTTTGAAGGTGGTGTTAAAGGTGTGTTGTAGTTTGGGTGCGATGGTGGACGCGGCTCTGTGGTAGATGTGCGGAGGTCAGGGGTCAGTAGGGGACCCTGAGTGGAGGCCCTTCATGGTCAAGGTGGTGTCTTCATTCGTGATCGGTGTCCAGTTGGAGATGGTGGGCTGGCTGGTGTCTCTGTTGGGCGGGGCTCTAGCTGTGGCGTCTGGTTGACGAAGTTGTTGTAGAGGTTTTTGATTTTGAGGTGGAAGTAGGTTCTGAGTTTGTCGCCAAGGTCTTGAGGTGGGGTGGTGTCTGTGGCTTCGCTGTGTGGGTTGGTGAATTCCTGAATGACACTGAGGAGTTCCTTGGAGTTGGCGAGGATTTTTTTGTGGATAAATTTCCTCCTGGTGGTTCTGATTTAGTCATGGTAGTTCATCATGGCATCCTTGTTGGTGGAGTCGTTTTTGGTTGTCTTGGTGTTTCTCCAGGCATCTGCAGGTGCGCCTGGCTTCTTGGAGATCGATGGTAAACCAGGTGGCTTTCCTGGGGTGCTGTTTGCCGAGGTTGAGTAGCGGGTTGAGCTTGTCTGCACAGTTGGAGATCCAAGTGTGGAGTTCTCTGGCTGCGCAGTTTGCGTCAGATGTACCGGTGTGGTTGTCTCGGGTGAGCGTGGAGTTAAGTTGCTTGTCGGTAACCTTGCTCCAGTTCCTTCATGGTGGGTGTGGGGCAGGTTTGGGTACCTTGAGTTTGTCGATAGTGAAGTGTAGGCAGTGGTGGCCCATGGTGGTTCTGTTGTGTGGCTGAAGTGAACGCTGTTTCCTGCAGCCAAGATGGGGTCGCGGTTGTGTCCTGCTCTGTGGGTTGGAGTGGTGATGAGTTATTTAAGTCCGATGTCGGCGAGGTTGTCACAGAGGATGGTGGAGTGGTGGTCGCTGGAGTTGTTGAGGTGGATGTTTAGGTCTACTATGAGTATGTAGTTCATTGAGGCGATGGTGTGGGGTGCAATGAAATCGGTGATTGTGGTGGCAAAGGGTGTCCGGGAGCCAGGGGGCCTGAAGATGAGGGTCCCTCAGAGTGTGGTGTTGTAGCTGGTCTGTATCTGGAAGTACAGGTGTTCGGCAGCGAGGAAAGTTTCGCTGGAGGTTGTGAGGGGTTGCTCTTGTAGGCGATGGCGAGGCCGCCTCCTAGGTGGTTTGGGCAGTCCTTCCTCTGGATAATGTATGCGTCCGGGATGGCATTGTTGATGTCGGGGGCGGAGGAGGCGTTGGTCCAGGTCTCCGTGAAGAAGGCGATGTCAGGCGAGAGAGAGTCGAGTAGGTTCCAGATTTCCAGGGCATGTTTGTGTACGGAGTGCATGTTGAGAAGGATGCATCTTAGGGTGTCGCAGGTGCTAGCGTCAGGGGTGTTGGAGGCCAGGGTCATGAAGATGAAGGTCTGGCGGCAGTGGAGGCAGGAGAACTGGCCGTGGGTCTTGTTTGGCGAGGCCTGTTGGCAGTCTCTGGTTCTTCTGGGGTTGAGTGCGAGGAGGGTGGTAGTGTTGTAGTGGTAGATGGTCGGAGATCCAGGGTTCCTGGTGCTGGTCGCGGTCGGGCGCAGACGGACTTGCCTTAAGCATGCCTTCAGCGTGCCAGCGGCACACCGATGTGAGTGTCCACGCATCTTGACAGCACAACAAAAACTAATGGGCACAGACACAGAAAGCGAGTCAAAACAGAATGGGCAACAATGCAATGCAGAACAGAAAGAAAATATCAGAACAACAAAAATGGGCACAATGCGAGGAAAAAAGAATGAAAAAAACAATACTAGAACAACAAAAGGGTAAACGCAGCAACGGGCACCAACAAGGTGCACGAGGCACGCCGCAGTCTCAAACCCTGTCTGGGTGGGATCAGAGGCAGAGCACAGCACAGTGGAGCTTCTGGGGAAGAGCAGATCTCAGACTGAGGCTCAGTGGTCTTGCTCGCGCTCCCCCTGACCAGCCGCCATTACGTAGGGGAGGGGGGAGGGATGTGCAGCTGGGAGGCGGGAGCGAGGGTGGTCAGGGGGACGGGCCATGGGGCAGGGGTGTCAGTTGGGGTCTGAAGTGCAATATTTATACCTGGTGCCCTATTTGAAGTAGAGGAACCTTCTAGAGGCTTCCACCTCTGGAGTGTCAGGCATCCCCTGCCTCCCTGTCCTGATCCTAGATTGTCCGGGGTCACAAAAGAATAGTGACAACCCCTTTGTGAGAGTGCTCAGGCAGAGACTTTGTGATGGGCACGTGTGGTAGGTGACTGCTCCTCCCCATAGTTGACTAAGAGTGGCCCATCCTGCCAACATCTATCTTTCCTTTGTCTCCCTGTCCGGGAGCTATATACAAAGACCATCTGCCAATTTCACCTAGTCATGTGACCCAGGATGCAGTCAACAGACACCAAATGTTTGGGACAGGAAAATGCCAACTTTCTAAAAGTAAATCTGATAGGGCACAACTCTCCTGCACCCGGCTGTCGCACTGCGGTTGAGGAAATCATTCCTACGTGACACTCTTCGTCCATAGTTACATCATTGTTGCCTGATTATCAATATTAATCCAAAGTCTTAACTCGTGCATCTTCCTTAATTACATCACTGCGGAGACAGCATGTTTGTACTTAGAATTATTTATTCATCATTTTTAAATACCAAACGTTGCCATTCTAGGTTTTAACGGAGGCATGTGAGGACAAACATGTTTCAACAGTGTTTTGAATGACATCAACGTGCTCCCAATGCATTTCGAATTATTAAAATTCTTCGTCAGGGGTTTAACTGAAAATAAAATAAAGAAACAATTAAGCTAGCTGCTTGATCATTATTCATATAATAAACTAATACTTTGACTCTGCCCTCAACCTTACTAAACTAAAAACCATCAAATATTTGCTCCACAAATGACTCTCCCTCCGTGCTCAAACCCTCCCCTCTCCCAAAGTGTTAGTCAACATTTTACTCAGTATGTACAGCGCATCTCAACTCCCTCCCAGCTGTGCAATTCCCATTGAGCTACGAGCCACCCTTCTCACACATTTACCTTCTCTGCACCGCAACCGGCAGCATAACCTCACTTCACTTCCTCATGGCAAAAATTCTTGATGTTTTTCCCTCACGCTCACGCCGTTTTTAAAGAGAAAGGCCTCACACCTGTGAGCAATCTAGCTGTAAACCACTCCACCCCTCTTCATTGTTTGAACATGAACCATGTCGATAGACTACATCTCCCATACTACCCTACATCGTGATCAGAGAAAATATGCTCACCTAAAATTAAAACCATCCCTTTGAATCCTCCAGTAACATAAAAGACATATCTCAGAAATGAAAAAACGTCAAAGTACCACACTCGTCCAATATGTCCTCCCTCAAAATGCATGTGAAAAACAATAAAAGAAAGTAGCAAAGTTCAACTGTCCCCTCATTCACATGTCAATTTTGTTCATCGTTGCATTTGAATCATTCCACTTGAGATTATATTTTCTTTCTGTCTCCGCAATGGTGTTTCCTTTAGAAGGTTAAACTTAAATCTTTGGGGTGCAGGCTCTGAGGCGATAATGTTTGCGAAGCAATTCAGTCAAGATTGAGCGACTGCACTCCTTCCCTTTAACAATTACTCTTATATTCCAGTTCATGCGATGAAATGAGTGCGAACAGGAGCCATGTAAAGCCTCATCACGGCTAGGTTTAGAAACAAATCTGAGAGGGCACAACTCTCCTGCACCCATTGAGCTACGAGCCACCCTTCTATTAAAATGTTTAGGCCTGGCAAAAGGTTTATTTTGCGAGATTGAGGTGGCAGTTTAAAACTGCACACGCAGACTGCAATGACAGGCCTGAGACATGTTTAAATGGCTTCTTAAGTGGGTGGCATAATAAGTGTTGCAGGCCCATTAGTAGCACTAAATTTACAGGCCCTGGGCACATGTAGTACCACTTTGCTATGGAAAATAAAATAGGTCAATTGGGTTTTACCATGTTGAAAATAAAGGGCATCATTTAGCACCGGTTAGTAGTGGTAAAGATCACAGATTCCTAAAGTGTAATGGAAATAAATAAATAAATACAACCCCTTACCTTGTGCTGGCCACTTCGCCGACTCGGTGATGAGGCGAGCACAAGGTAAGTGGTTTTATTTCTTTATTTCCATTCCACTTTCCCGTCATATGTCAAACTCCACTATTCCCCTACCTGGCCCGCCCCAGCCCGCCCTACCGCCTCACAGTGTTTCCCGTGCGAGCCGCCACTGAATACATGCTGGTGTTCTACATCAAAGCTCGCCGTTTATAGATCACAAAACTACAATAATTTGCCATTTTATCAGGGGTATAATTTAACTAGGAATTTTTCGATCTTTAATTTACACGAGCCTGCTTTCAAGATGGCACAGTGAACTAAAAGACTTGCTGCTGGTCTAAAGTGATCCTCGAGCCCGGAGTTACAATCCTCGCAAATGCAACTCAGCCTACGATCCTTTCGAGATCAATAATTAGGTGACATGAGTAGCATTACATTGATTAATAATAATTATATCTGTCAGAGCCAGCGCTTAGAAGCAGTAATGTAGTTTGAAGCGCTACATAATAACTATTATTTATTCTCATGATTAATTCACAACAGCCTATCTAAGGCTCGCCAGAGTACAAGAAACATCATTCGAAAGCCATGTACTATGACAGCTGTAGAAACACCAGGAAATTGACAGCTCCTCTTCTGTCTCGGATTTTTCAAGCAAGCGATGAAAATATGAAAAATGTATACCATAAAGCAACTGTCATCTTTCTCCTCTTAAGGTAAACACTTACAACAGAGCAGAGAGGCAGCCTTCACTCGCCCCCGCGGTTGTTTTCCCAAATTTCTATAATTTAGAAGTTCAAGTTGTTCTGCAAGTTGGCAGCAGCTGAAAAAGCCTATCAACCTGCACGAGGAACTTCCTGCGTTACCATGGATTTGTGCTTGCAGCCTGACACATATAAGAAAAGCGACCTACATATCGCTCAACGTTTGAAAGAAAGAAAGAGGTTGGTTTTTAACTCTGCTCTTCATGTGCAGACAAGGAAATGGATTTGGGGGATGACGCGGGACACCTTGATAACTGATCCACAGACCCAGCAGTATCCACCCCTGGTGCCCTTTTAAACCAGCCCTCAGGCCCTAGGAGCATCGCATTGGTCACATTTTAAACCACCTCACACAATAATTGCTCCATATACTACCCACTTAAACAAAATACCCTGCTTCTGGTATCATTGTAGGTGTCACTAAATGGTATATCTTGGTCACATTTGAGGAAACTACCACATTACGGGCCAGATGTAGGTAATTCCGATTTACCTACTCTTAAATACCGAATTATACCGATTCGGTATTTAAAAGTAGGTAAATTGGAAGTAGGCAGATGTAGGTAATTTTTATTTTCCAATTACCGATTCTGTAAGATTCGGTATTTACCGAATCGATAAATACCGAATCGGTATTTCTTATTGATTCCTATGGGCCTTGAAGGCCATAGGAATCAATGGGAAATACCGAATCGGTATTTACCGATTCCGTAATACCGAATCCTGGCAGGGGGAACGGGGTGTCACTTTGCCACCCTGTAGCACCCCAATTGCAGGCTTGTCTGCCATCTGGCACACATACATGCCCTAAAGGCATGTCTGTGTGTCACATGGCATAGGTGTACATGCACAGATGTGCATGTACACTGGAATTCGGTATTTTACCACCCAATAGGATTAGGTGGTAAAATAAGAATTCCTAAGGGCCTGTGGCACTGCAAACTGTGCCACCTACATCTGGAATTACTGATTCGTTAAATATACTGAGTCGGTATTTTACAGAATCTGTAAATTTACTGAATCAGTAAATTTACAGATTCGGTAAAATTCGGGGCCCCTACATCTCAAAAACCAGTTACCGGTCAGAATCGGCCGTTATCGACCGGTAATTAGCGACCTACATCTGGCCCCACAAGTATTTGGGCCAGTATAGCATGATGACACTTCCCAGTATGTTTTTTAAAAATTAATTTTGTTTGTGAGGCTGTTCCATTTTTTGTATTAATGTAGTACAAAATCACAGGCAAGCAGGTGTGTGCATCAACAGGCAAAGCAAAAAAAAGGGGAAAAAACAAATCCGTAGAGCCTAGTGCAAATTCATTTCCATTCAAAGCTAATAATATTAAAATCATACAAATCTATTACCTAGCTATGAACATTTTGAAATTCTTAGCAAACGTAATGCAGACTTTACACATTGTTAAAATGCTATAAGCAATCAGAGGGAAAACAAAGCATACAATTGATCTTTAACACGATCAGTGTGTTAACCCAACGTCGTCCTGCTGACAGGACTAAATCCTGTCCGACAGGGGTACCCAAATCCTCCTACCCTTCTGTCTGGCCTTGCTTCCCTTTCACTCATAAAGTGCTATTTCCAAGTTTAAGATAGCCATTGATGAAATGACGGAGGTTGTGCGTCCCAACAAGCTGAAGCTATACACAAAGACAACTTGCCATAGCCACAATAATTAGTCGCTCCCCATTTTTACCCGAGTCAAATTCGCTTTTCCCCAGTTGCATAGTAAGTGGAGTCAAGGACATATCTATATCAAGGATCTCACCTAAAAACTTAGCAACTTCACATTTAAAGACATCCAATCGAGCACAAGTGCCAAAAATTGCGGATTTGCTAAGTCTTCAGCTTGCTACAACCAGGGCAATGTATCCCTACTGGAGCAAAGTACAGTAAAGCTCAGCTCCAACGAGACAAAAAACTAAGATCATCAGAGCTGAGTCTCAGCTGCCATTTAGCATTATGTTTCTCCAGATCGTCCGGGGTCCCCTCACTCAGGCATGCATATAATTGAGCAATCGTGCAGTCTACCTCACCGAGTAGCAAGTCCAGCAGGACCACCTGAACATGCAGTAATACCACCCACCTTCCTCTGCAAGAAATCCTTTAAAGGAATTTCAAGAAATCTCTTGGCCCAATATCAAGTCCAACTCAAAGATCTTCAAGCGAGGTCAGGTGAGATCCAAGGGCAAAATCCCAGAGCATTACAAATCCATGCCACTCCCATCATAATATACAAGATTCTTGAAAAATATCTAGCAACTACTTCTTCCTCTGGATAGGAGTATACCAGCTATACCTCCGCAAGCCCAGCTTTTTCCAGAAGCTGGCCCAGTTTTTACAGACAGACATCAGAGTCTTGAAGTGCGTTTTTTTGTAGTAACTTGGCTCAAATATTTTTGGCCAACATCCCTTTGCGACCCCCCAATAAGAAGCTCATAAATAGATGGAACATAATCCTCAGATCCTTGACCCCCTGCACTATTATCAAACACTGGGAGCATTTTTGTAAAGCAGCCTCCAGATAATACAATTTAAGATTAGCTAGCGCCCAACCTCCCCCCTCCCTAGGCAAGGTTAAAAACCTGTTTGCCCTTCCCAGTACCTTAATAATTTGTGCAGCCACCTTTTGCCAGAAATCTCTTACTGTAAAATAGCACCTCATCGCACAAGAAAAGTAGCCAAGTGGCAGTATTTTATTGCCATAAATTTAGACTTAGTTTGAATAATTCACAGTTAGGTGATGGTAGTGAATATCATAATGAATCAATGTGTACATAGCATTATTATTCATATTAGTAACAATAATAATAAAATGGTGCTAAGTATCGCACTTCTGTATTTCCCAGCCTTTGTAAATAACTGGTATTTGATTCAACAAAGAGGTTGGTACCACTTCCAGCACAATTTCTGCATTGCACTGTCTGTGGCCAGCCTTTGCACTCCAAAGGTGTATTAGAGCATATTTTATTTGGAAACAAAAAGGCTTTTATAATAAAATAGAATTAGCGTGGAAAGCATGTTTTTAAATAGCACATAAACTAAACATTCCAAATTTTGAAATAGTTAATCATATTTAAATTTTATAGGCCTAAAAGTGAAATAAATAATTGCTGATTTAAGGTAGCCTAACTGATCATGCCATGTCAACTGAAATTAATGCAGTAACATTCAAAGACCTGTTTTTCCTAATTTAAATTGTTATTTGAACAAGATGCTTTCCTTCTCTTTGTTGCCGATGTTGTAATTTTCCAGTAGCCTTCTCTTAGCTAGTGAATAGGCACTCGTTTTGTATTAGACAACTGAGTGTCTGGTCCTCACCGGGAGGAGAGAAGGCAACAGAAAGAATGACCCATGAGAAGAACAGTCTGGACCTCACAGAATGCGAACAATGTAACTTTTCAAGGTCTAATGTCTAAAGACTATTGTACAAGTGTGTGAAAATGGGGAGTTTGACTATTCCCAGGAGGTTACTGAAGCCCTGTTGGAAGACACAGTAGACTAAAGAAAGTAATGCTGCAACATAGAATATTGTGTGTTTATATTAGTCCTCGCTCCTAGAGTAGTGACCGGATTCCTTCCTGACTGTCAGACAGGACTCATCTTTTAGTGTCTAAAACTTTTATACATGAGAGATTGTTTAGACTAATTTTATTGATGTCTGCAGATTTAGAACGGAGAATACTTTCCAGCTTGATATGCAGAGACTTTATGCTTATGCATTGACTTTTCTCATTAGAACTCTTTATTGAGTATCTGAACTGACATCTTATTTTCACCTTATTCTAATATATTTAGATTAGGGAACTTCCTTTATAACAATAATCACTATTGTTTTGACTTATTTTCTATTTTAACTTACATTGAAATATCAATTATTTGACTTTATTAATTTTTAATGCTGTTGCTTAAAAGACAAATTCTTATTGACTAAAATTGAAAATCTGAGACATTAACAAGAGAACTCTTTAACTCATACAAAACTCTCTACATTGGCTGTTCTAAAGTCATAAACAAATTTAATGCACTGTTAGATCTATGTAGTCGATTGCCCCTTAATACTTCTCCTTGTCGACGAACAAAGGTTCATACGACCAGTGACTGGAGTTGTTTAATGATTACACCCGAAGATTGAGGTATAGAAAACTCTGCTCCTTCTGGAACAATATGCAAAAAATCACAAAGCACACACCTCATTAACATTAATGGAACACTAATTGCTGTGCAACTTCCTGTGTGTATTTTCAAGTTAGTATTGAGCCCAGCAAGGGATGGTGAACCTCCATCACAGCATTTGAAACTACACTGCAGTCGCTGGTATTTTGACGTCTGTTACAGATTATCAAGTTGGGGTGCATTAGTAATTTGGCAAAGTCCAACTCAGCTCACTATACCCACAATAAGATTTACCCTTTGCCAACTTTTAACAGTAAATACGTCTAGTGTTGTATAGGTTACTGTTCCTGGAGAAGAAGTGTTGTGCTTCCCTCCCTGCTCCTGATTTCTTCATTTGATATATCCACTATATTTCTCCCATTCTGACTTAACTGGCAGACACGCTCCATGATTGTGAAAGTGAGTAGCTCACTAGTTGAGTATATTTATATAGTAATGGGGTATAGGCCCTTTAACCTGAATTTGAGGGCCTAGTAAGTCACCCAGTAAATCTGAGTTGTTTGCCATGAAGGGGATCTCTTGCTTTCACTAGAGCAAAGCATGTTTGTATTTAAGAAATTGTGATTTACATGAGGTGTTAATGTGCACCATCCTGGGGACCTTTTATTGTTTGTGGAGCCCCAGAAAGGTGTGTTTCTGTGATATGAGAGTATGAGACAGCAGTGTATCATTCTTTTTTTGTCCCAGCTTTTCTCTTCCCACAATCTCTCCCTGTCAAGTCTGCTGTAGTTTAGTTGTGTGTCTGGTCCTTAGTCACACCACACTGACTAACAGGGAGTAAAATCCTTTGAATTCATCTCACCGAATCATACTAGTTTAGTTAGCTCAGAGTTTAGTCCAAGATGAAGAATACACGTTTTAAAGACTGTGGCCAGGGGCATAGGTATTGTAACCTCAGAACAATGGAGATGAGTGTTATGCCCAAACTCTGCTATTAGCTTTTGAAAAACTAAGGTTGAGCAACAACGGCATGATGAGCTGAGGACTGTGATTCAATTCTACAGCCTCTCATGAGATGGGAATGCCACTATCCATGGTCCAGACCTCAATGGGTTTTCATCACTAAGAGAACAAATTGAACTTAAAGAAAGATGCCCTTGAACCTAATTGGATGCCAAGAAGATTCAAGTAATGCAACAGGTCTGAATGGCTGATTACTCATTAACAAGATAAGCTGGCGCTACGAGCCAGTAAAATGTGTTCACCTTGATCCCAGCAGAAGCTCTGCAACTAACGAAAGGGACTGATCAGTTACCACGATTTAATTGGGGAGTCAGAGCGGTCATGTTCTAACGTTGCACATGGCCTCTGGTTCCTTGTAAGGTCCAAAGGTCCAGAAGGTGCAAAGGTCCAAAGGGCATACTGTGAGCTAACAAAGAGTAGGTCCAAATTATCCTTTCAATATCACACAATTTTGACGTTTATGTTGTCCAAACACACAGTTTTACTGATATAGTATGAACCTTATGACAGGATGCTGCTTGCATAATGGCCACACCGTGTGCACGTCTCACATTCCCTGCGTATGGTTCTCTTGAGTCTCGGCTGCTGACAGTACTGGTGGCATTTCCGCAAAGAGGCAATGCATGCTAGTTCCTCTTTGTGAGTAGCTTGTGAGTTCCGTTGAGATGAACTCTGACAAGGTGCCTTTGATTTTGAGCCACACAGAAACCTCTGTCCTGCAGGCTCACACCAAAGACCCTTCCCAAATGCCACCACTGGACTTTCGGACTTTGCCCTGTGACTAAATATTGCATTTGCATGACACTGTTTCTACATTTAGTTTTATGCAAGTGTTAATGACAGAGGGCATCCCTGTGCACCTGACACAGCCAGATTATCTGTCTTAACTTTTGAACCTATTGTTGTGATGCAAAGATTTATACTTTTTACAAAGCTGTAACACTTACTACACATTATATGTATTCTATGCCATTCTAGTGTTAACTGTACCTTAAAGTGGCATCCTAAGCTACCATTTGAAAGTAAACCTTGGCTCTCAACCATCGCTAAACCCTGAATAAAAGACTAAAAAGGAAATGTAGCATTCCGTGAGGATTCAGGAGTGTCTGGTTCCTAAAGTTACACAGACAACAGGTGGTTCTTCTTTCAGTGATTGTCAAGTGTCAAGGGTTCCAGGGAACATGGCTACCATGCATCTTTCTACAATGTTATTGGAAATGTTTCTCTTTAGTACAATACACTTTGATGTAAGGTATCTTATGGTATGAAACACCATTCATAAAGGGAGATCTATCAAGTAGAGTAAAGTATTCTGCAAATTAGTCCACTTTAGCAAGGACCTATGCAGAGTCCTATGTAGAACCCACAAGTATAGCAGAACATCATCTGCATATCAGTCTATCAGACAGCTCAAGCCATTAACCATTCACCTTTGCCTGTCATCATGCGGAGTGGTATATGTTTCTAAATTAGCACAATTGCAATTTAGGAGAAGGTGAGCTGTATTGTCCTTCAGTATTCAGCCCCAGCACCAGTGAATTCACTATGCTCACATGGGCAGATGCCAGAGGAGCTTGATACAGCTGATCAACTAGTTTTCTATATGTCAAAAATGTGTGATGAAGTAGCTTGGCATGTAATAGATATAGCAAAGACATTGAATCAAAAACGTGGTTAAACATCAAGAGTGCCCTTCACAACCACCGCACCACCATGGATGGATGATATTATTGTGCACAAGCTCTAAAGCATTAAAGTCAATGGATCTGGACAGAATGAAACCAGACTGATCTAAATATACCAATGCTCTCATATGTGACAATAAGATTGAGGCAACCATTTTAACAATTATTTTGCAATCCATAATAACAATTGATAGCGGCCCATCTAACCTTCCCCACTGAGGGAGGGCATTGGCTTTCTGCATCACTATGACCATAGCATTTCTCATGGTGACTGGCAGTGCTTCACATTAAAGGGGACTATAGATGGATTTTAACCAATTTAGGAGTCAAGGTTGAAGCTTAAGGCAACCAGAATTTTGTGTTACAGAATTAATTAATTTCATGTCTTCCATTATGATCTACATGAGAACATGTGAATAATGTTAATTTGATTTTTACAGAATTATTCTGATTCGGATATTTTGAAATGTGTTTCTGTTAGACATTTTCAACAGTCATTTGAAGAGATTTTATGTATCTTTTTTGCTGAACTAGTGAAACTCTGCCCCTGGGATAAACTTTTTCTCTTCCCTGAATCTTATTTTTCTCCCCCTTTTGCCACCTAAGCCTTCCCAAACAAATGCTAGCCTTATTAGGTCTCACTTACAGAGATAGTTCAAGTTCAAGTTCAAGCATTTGTATAGCGCACTACTCACCCAGAGGGTCTCAAGGCGCCTGGGGAGGAGGTTCATTATTTATCGAATAGCCAAGTTTTAAGTTCTTTTCTGAAGGAGATGTGGTTCTGTGTAAGGCGGAGGTGAGTAGGGAGTGAGTTCCAGGTCTTGGCCGCCAAGTAGGAGAAGGATCTACCTCCCATGGTGGATCTTTGGATACGCGGAACTGCGGCGAGGCCTTGATTGGATGATCTTAGATGGCGGGTGGGTGTGTAGAAGGAAAGTCGAGAGTTGAGGCATTCGGGCCCTAGTTTGTAGAGGGCCTTGTGTGCGTGAGTGAGGAGACGGAATGTTATTCTCTTGTTAACGGGAAGCCAGTGGAGGTCTTTCAGGTGGCCGGTAATGTGATCTTGTCGAGGGATGTTTAAAATGTGTTTCGCTGATGCGTTTTGGATGCGTTGGAGTTTTTTCTGTAATTTGACTGTAATTCCGGCGTAGAGGGTGTTTCCGTAGTCGAGTCGACTCGTCACCAGTGCGTGGGTGACAGTCTTTCTTGTCTCGGCAGGAATCCAATGGAAGATTTTTTTGAGCATACGAAGTACGTTGAAGCAGGAGGATGAGACGGCGTTGACTAGTTTGGTCATCGAGAGGGAGGAGTCTAGGATGAATCTGAGGTTACGTGCGTGGTCCGTGGGTATGGGTGCTGAGCCCAGATCCGAGGGCCACCAAGAGTCGTCCCAGGCAGAGGGGGTTGGTCCCAGGATGAGCACTTCCGTTTTGTCTGAGTTAAGTTTAAGGCGGCTTTCTTTCATCCATGCGGCTACTTCTTTCATGCCCTCGAGAAGATTGGTTTTGGCGATGTTGGGGTCTTTGGTGAGGGAAAGAATCAGTTGGGTGTCGTCAGCGAAGGCGGTGATGTTAAGGTTGTGTTGACGCGCGATGGAAGCGAGTGGACTCATGTAGACGTTGAAGAGGGTGGGACTGAGCGATGATCCTTGTGGTACACCGTAGATGACTTCGGTGGCTTCTGAATTGTATGGGGGAAATCGAACTCTCTGAGTTCTCCCAGCTAGGAACGAGATAATCCAGTCCAGGGCTATTCCCTTTATGCCGATGTTGCTGAGCCGTTGTATGAGTGTACTGTGGCAGACAGTGTCGAAGGCGGCAGAGAGGTCGAGTAGGATGAGGGCCACTGTTTCTCCGTTGTCTAGTAATGTTCGGATGTCATCTGTTGCTGCGATGAGGGCGGTTTCAGTGCTGTGTTTGGCTCGAAAGCCGGACTGTGAGGGATCGAGGGAGTTGTTGGATTCGAGGAAGGCGGCGAGTTGGCTATTTACGGCTTTCTCAATGACTTTGGCCGGGAATGGGAGGAGGGATATGGGGCGGTAGTTTTTGAGTTCCGATGGGTCTGCTGTGGGTTTCTTCAGGAGGGCGCTGACTTCAGCATGTTTCCAGCTTTCTGGGAAGGTGGCAGAGATGAAGGAGCAGTTGATGACATCACGGAGATGGGGTGCGATGATGGAGTCTGCTTTGTTGAAGATGTGGTGGGGACATGGGTCGGTTGGCGATCCAGAGTGGATGGAATTCATGAGACGGATGGTGTCTTCAGTGGTGATTGGGTTCCAGGCGCTAAGGTTGTTAGAGGGCGGTTTAGGTTCTGAGGGGGGTGGGGGGAGTTGTTTGTTGGAACTGTTTTCAAAGCTGTTGTGTATGTCGGCAATTTTGTTGTAGAAGAAGGAGATAAAAGCTGTTTTGGTTGAAAGACCTCTTGTGAACCAATTCAAAAACTTACAATGGGGTTATAGCCGCTCAGTGCTTACCATTGTTTGGTTTTCTTGTCATTTGGTTGGTTCTTTTGTAATGGATTTCCTTCCTCTTATTGTATTTTTCTCTCCCCTGTAGCATAGTCTCTTTACTATCCCATTGATTGAATGACTTGTAGCCTTCCACTGCTCACATTCAGAAAACTACTTTTTTATTTTTCACTCAGCAATTCCTGAGAATTCATGGGATTTCCAAATCTCTCCCTTGTGTGCTGCTTCCAACACTAAATTCCCTTCACCCAGGTTCACAGTATTGCTCCCAAACTCTTCTTGCTTTTCCATATAAGCACAGCAAGAGTGTTGGGCCTGGCTCCCTCCTCACGGTCATCCCCATGCCTTTACACTCTACTTTTTGCTGAATTTGTTTATGCAGGTCTTTGGACTCTGTGCACTTTACCACTGCTAACCAATGCTAAAGTGCTTGTGCACTCGCCTTGAGACAGGAGAAAATTGGCTTACAATCAATTGGCATATTACATTTACTTATAAGTCGCTAGTAAAATGGCAATACATGTGTCCAGGGCCTGTAGATTAAATGCTACTAGTGGGCCTCCCACACTGATTGTGCCACCCACTTAAGAAGCACTTTAAACATGTAGCACGCCTCTCATTGCAGCCTGCGTTTACAGTTTGTAAACTGCCATGTCGACCTGGCAAAATAAACCTTTTGCCAGGCCCAAATCGTCCCTTTTTATACATATAAATCACTCCTGGGGTAAGCCCTGGGCAGCACACATGGCAGGGTTCACTATATTTAATAGGTAGGACATGTACTTTTAAGTTTTGCATATCCCAGAAGTGAAAAACTCTTAAATTCGTTTTGCACTACTGCAAGGCCTATCTCTCCTGAAGGATAACATTGGAGTTACCTTATTACATTTTATAAGTGTAATTTCCAAATGGGAAGGGATAATCAGTTCATGCTTGGTTCTTCTTGAATCACAATCCTAATTTATGGATTTATTGGATTTTAAATTGCAATCCTGAAAATGCCACTTTAAAAAAGTTGTACAAAAGGGGGTGGTGATGGACGGAGCATCTGAATCAATCAAACACTCACACCCAGTCAAAAGATTTGGGTTTAATCCATCACCGTTCTTTAGCCGACTCTGCCACCCCAGTTCAGACATGGCTATATGCAAATCAGTCTGACCCTGTGCCTCATGTGAACAGTCCAGCCCGAACTGCCAAGCCATGTCTTCCCTGGACCGGAAACAAGCTTCCGAGGACCGGTTTCTGGCATTCCAGCCGTCTTCAGCCCGGCTTGCTTGAATCCAGTGGCAAAGTGAGCAAGGGACTCATGTCTGAGCATACCCTGCCATGCTTATGGCGGCCAAAAGTGGTACAAAAGGGGGTGGTGATGGACGGCTGGAATGCCAGAAACCGGTCCTCGGAAGCTTCACAAATTCAATCACAAATCTGGAAGTACAGACGTATACTGGAAGCTCTGTATGCCTCAGCATATATTCCGGGAGCTTATTTCCTTAAAAGTGACATGGAGCGAATGTCTCCATAGACATCGTATTCTCGGTATGTGAGTTGAGGCGGAGGAAATAAGCTCCCGGGATATATGCTGAGGCATACGGAGCTTCCAGTATACGTCTGTACTTCTAGATTTGTGATTGAATTGGTCTGGGGCCCCACCGGGTCGGAAGTATCACCGGCAGAGCGACCTTTGGCATATACGCAGCCACTCTGAGCCCTGAAGATTCGCGTAAGCGATGAAACACGTGTCGGCTGGCTGTTGTAACGCATACAAAAATTAAAGAACCAAGGATTTACCTTACTTCACCTTCTTTCTTTTCTCTTTGGAATTTGGACTGTTTCCCTGCAACATTATCTGTTTACTTTTGTGTGTACTACCACCTACGTGTACATTAATACTTTGTGTGTGCATAGGGTAATTCTGTGTGTTTTTATTGTTGTGTTTTGCCAGTTTTCTGGTTTAACCTTTAAGTGGTTATTAGGTTTTCCACTTATCCAGTTGCACCGCTATCATTGCTTTTCAGTGCTCCTATATTAGGCTGTGCGCCCAGTGCTTTATTGATACGAAAAACCTTTCTGCCTGACCCATGAGGCACAGGGTCAGACTGATTTGCATACAGCCATGTCTGAACTGGGGTGGCAGAGTGGGCTAAAGAACGGTGATGGATTAAACCCAGATCTTTTGCCTGGGTGTGAGTGTTTGATTGATTCAGATGCTCCGTCCATCACCACTCCCTTTTGTACCGCTTTTGGCCGCCATAAGTGTGGCAGGGTATGCTCAGACGTGAGTCCCTTGCTCACTTTGCCACTGGATTCAAGCAAGCCGGGCTGAAGACGGCTGGAATGCCAGAAACCGGTCCTCGGAAGCTTGTTTCCGGTCCAGGGAAGGCATAGTTTAGCAGTTCGGGCTGGACTGTTCCCATGAAGCACAGGGTCAGACTGATTTGCATATAGCCATGTCTGAACTATGGTGGCAGAGTGGGCTAAAGAACGTGATGGATTAAACCCAGATCTTTTGACTGGGTGTGAGTGTTCGATTGATTCAGATGGTCCGTCCATCACCACCCCCTTTTGTACCACTTTTAAAAAGTTGGCATTTTCTTGCCTTAGCCATTTAGTGCCTGTAGCCAGTCTGGTCACATGACTGGGTTTAGTTTTACAGTTGAGCTTTGTGTACTACTCCTAGACAGCCACACACAATGTGTAGATTAGGTGTGACTGGATGGGACATCACTGGCAGGATAGGAGGGAGGAACTGAGTACACCTGGGTAGACTGTGTCCTGCCTCCACACAAAGGGCTGCATACCCCTTGTAGTTAGTCTGGAGCTAGGACAGGTATGGCAGGATGCCAGTGAACGTCAAAGGGAAACCTCTAGAAGCTTCTCCCCTACTTCAAAGACACAACTGAGTTGAATACTAAACCTTGGACACCAACTCTTCAGTACAGTTCTGGACGTGTGGATACTCTGTCAGGATGAAGAACTGCTGTGCTGTTACCAGGACTCTAAAAGAACTTCTGCCCTGCTGCCTGCTGCCCTCGTGCCTGGGGAAGAAGAACTGGACCTGCAGCTTCATCTTGAACCCAAGACCCCAGAGTGATTCAAAGGGCTAGTCTGCTAGAATCTTGATCTGAGCCTCAGGGACATGAAAGGCTCCCCAATCTGCTCCTGAACCCATCTAAAGTGAGTCCCTAATCCCCAAGCAGTACCCCTCAGGTTCTTCACCATCATGTGGCTCACAGGCTCTCAAATCAAGCTTTTGGCCTCTTTGCGACATAAACAGGCCATTTTGCGCTGAAACCATGCCTCGTGAACCAAATTTGAGTAGGTGCATCCACCAGCCTGTCTCTTCAAACAGCACGCATCGATTGCCCATGGAACGGCCAACCTGGATCACCAGGTCGCTCACCTGCAGCTCCCAGCCTGCTCTTCGTGCCACGCTAGCCATCGCCTGAGATACTCTCCCTGTTCCCCGCGACCCTCTCCAACATGAGTGGGACTCTCGGCAGAAAATGTGAGAGTAATTTAGACTAATTCTGCAATGTATCCGACCCGCTCTCCAAAATGTTTGGCCTGAACTTTTGACTTTAACCAGGCTCAACATGACCAGAAAGTTGCGTCTGACGCTTTTGTGCTTTTAGGTGCTATTTTACAGTTTATTCTTTAATAAACTAATTACTCAGGTTCTGCTGATTTGATTTCTGTCATTTTGGTCCTGTTTTATTTATTAAATCAAGCTTTATTTTTATACCCTCAAGTGGAATTTTTTTTAATGGTGTTTTCATTATTTTTCTGTTTGAAATGTAGTACAAATAATTTACACATTGCCTCTAAGTTAAGCCCGACTGCTCTGTGCCAAATTACAAGGGGGCTGTGCATAAGTTAATTTGGGGTTTGCTTGTGCCTTACCCTACAAGGAATGTGGTTGCTGCTTGACTAGAACTCACAGCCCAGTCAACTGGTAACCCAATTTCTTACAAAGAGTATATTATTGCCTGGTGTTACTAAAGAGCAGAAGTTAATGGTTGTCATGGTATCTACAGCATCTGACATATGACACAAATGCACTAGCTTTAGCACACAAAGGTGTTTATGGTGCTGAGGGGTGTGGGCTGAATGCTGCACTCACTCAGTTGTTATCAGAGGCAGAATTTGTACTTAACATTACTTGAAAGATGGTGTATCTTCTCCTGGAGGGCCATAAGCCTATTTTCTGGGCTGCTGTTCAGGACTAAATGGCTTGAGCATGTTTCAGTTTTGAGTCCTTTGGAAAGTACATTAGGCCTTGGCAAGAGTTCTCCTGATAATTTATTTTCCTCTAAATTATGCTCAAGATTTCTTGAGTGACTTGTATTTGAAGGATAAAGCAGGTGATTTAGAATTGGAACTATTGAATTTAATGTACAATTTTGAATTACCTTACCATACGTATTTACTTTTCCTCTAGGGTTTCTAAAATGTTTTTTTCTGGTACTTTTATAAATTAATGGTTACTGCATCTCCTGCTGAGTCATTTACCTCTGTGTTCTGGCACTCAATCTGTCATTTCATAAAACTCAGCTGCTGTAGCGGCAACATACATTAAGGCACACTCTTCAATCATAAACCGGATAATTTCGTTTGTATTTCAAATTATTTTTGCTTGTTCTAACATTGTCTTTTTAAAATGCTCTAATATTGGGACATTTCTGTAATATCCATATTTTCCAATAAATTACTTATATTAAAAGCAAGTCTTCTAATTTTTTGTCTTGTCTTAAATTAGTTTTACAAGAAAAATGTTTTTGAACTCAATGAGCAATGTTTCTTTTCTTTATATTTTCCCTCCAAATCTGCTTCGATTTATATCTTTTAGCTTTAGTTCAGACTCTAACCACCTCACAGTACAATGTGTTACAGATTTGCGTATTTGGTCATCAGTCCTATATCAGTTCATTCTTCGCCTGTTATGACATCCACTGAGGCTTATACCGTCTATTGCCAATGCTTTGAGCGGGACCACTGAAATTATGTGGCAGTGGAGGACCAAGTTATGAAGCAGGGTTGAATACATTTTGCAGCAAGAAAATAAATTATGTGGCATAATGTGTCACAATTTGTAACAGTATTTCTTCATTATTGTATAAATTATCACACATGGTAACTGTCTGGGAAATGATTGCACCTTATTCGCACAAGATTAACATCCAAATACAGTACTTTTGATCCGTTTGAACTAGAAGCACCTGTTTTGTTAAAAACTGCAGATTATGTAGCAAATGCATGCTTATGTGTCAAATGTGGCAAATCTCTAATCATGCAGAAATGCAGCAGCTGCAGAATAGTGTAATTCACGGGTCCCTGCTTATAAACTGGTCATGGTTGCCTCACACATAAATCTAAACACTGTCCTTGCCACTTCATTAAGTTTCACCTGTAGCACCATCTTTGCTCTCAGTTTTTGCTCATCTGATCTTTTATATATTTCTTTACATTTCAGACAAACTTCTTTAATCCGTGTCATAGGACCTTTTGCATAGGCATTAAATGCTTCCTTTATTAGCACACACAGGTGAACACAATTGGCGCGGGTCTCCACAACAACCTCTTCCTTGCATTAGCATGAGGTTCAAGGGCCAACTCAAAGGGATCATGATCTGAGTATGTGTGGAGAAGATGTCTGCACTGTGTCTATTGACACTGAAATCATTCATTGTTTCTCATCTTTTGCCACCTTTTACGTTTTAAAATTTTAGAAAATACATTCACATAGTTTGTCCCCCACAGACCTTTTGATTTTGACATGTTCTGATCTTTGTTATTGCTTTTTTTTGTTGCAGTTCTAACTGCACCTGCTCACACTCTGACTTTGGAAGGCCTACAAATAATAATAACTAGACTCATGTGAGGTGGTAGTGCATAAAGAAGTCTTCGGTTCTTTCATTTGGGCCAGTTGTAAGACTGTGGAAGAAAAATTCTTACTGTATTAGCCTCAGAGAGCTGCCATGCAGTATCCGTTCACAATGCCTGTCAGATATGAAAAATAGAAATAATCCTGATTTACTGTTGAGATTCTTGTGTTAGCTAATTTAAATAGGTTTGCATCCCATATGGAGTTTAGCATAAAAAATGCCTGTTCATAACTTCTCAAATAATGAACATGGCCTGCAGAAACTCACCTTAAATGGGTTAGGTATCTATTGTCTTCTGTAGGAGGGAGTATACACGTCACTGTCGCCACATCTTCGCAGCTAAATGTGTGCATGCAAAGGGATTTTAGCCCGGGCCGGGGCCAGGGTTGGGACAGGAAAGGAACATAGGTAGGAAGCATGCCCAAAAAGTTTGTGAATCTCCGTTTATCACCTGCTTTTTGGATGCTCCAAGGCTCCACTGTCTGGGAGCTGACCCTTGGGGTACCCCAGAATATCTTTTAAATCTGCTGTGATGTACGGGAAAGTGGAGGGAGGAGCTGTCAGTTCCAATTTTTATCGATATTTTATTTACCCATTACAGAGGACAGGGCAGGATCCCCATGGTCATGAAGGAAAGGCGGTGTAACACACCATGGAAACTCTGTCAGGACTGGACTACGGTTACTGTGCAATCTCTTCATATTGTTCTTTCAGAATCCAATTCAAACTCTTTACTCTCCAGAATAGGTAGAAGCCCAAACACGATGGATTTTGGCTGCCATGTGACAGATTACTGCACCCGGATCATTAGGTCGATCATTTGAGACCTCTTGTATATACTTTAGTATATACTTTAGTATATACTTATATGTGTATGTACTTTGTGGGTTCTGTAGGTCAGCCCTAGGACTTGTCTGCTTTGGCTAGGGACATTTTTTTTTGTTCAACTGCCTCTATCTAACTGTCTTGAAAGAAAACGACCAGCAGAGATCAGTAAATTACCAGAATTACTTTATGATGAGGGCCTTTCTTTTTTAAATTTTTATGGCAACTGCCTCTATTTAACTTTCTTGATAGAAAACGACCAACAAAATTCAGTAAAATACCAGAATCACTTTAGCATTCTCTAGATTACAGTCCATAGAAATTGTCTTCCACGAGCACCTGTAGACAATAATATTTTTTTTAAATCTAGTATTTTCAGTGAAAAGAATACCGAAGGCCCTGCTTTTATATTAAAAACAGAGCTTTGTACAATACCATTTCCCGCTGAAAGGCAATATTTCTCCGCACGTGTTCCCATACCTGGTGTGTCACGCATTTTGGTGCTTACTTTCCCTCCATGTTAAAGAACAGTAGATGTTTTAGCACCCAGGCTAATGTGCTGCATAGCTGAATACATATAAGTTCCCAAAGGCGAGACCGATTGTATTGCAAATGCTTGTTTTTCTCAGCAGTTCCTGGTTGAGGAATTCAATGGATGGCTTACATGTATATAGAGTTAATTTTACTGGTTGGTGGCAGAGAGACTGCTAATTGGTGCATTTTGGCATTAGAAAAAGCCAGTGTTGGATAGCGCCTAGAGGGATAGAATCGCAGTTTAATCTTGTTTCTTTGCAACACCAAATGTGCATGTCTGCTTCCCTAAAATATTTACCGTTTGATCTTCACGCATTGTTGTGGCCCTCCTTTGAGATAGTCTGTATCAGCTCATGGGAGCCCTCTATTAATAGAACCCAGGCCTCTTCACAGCTCAGGTGCCATCCCTCACTAGCATTTATCATCATGTCACTGTTTGTCCTCTTTGTGAGCATGCATCACCAGTTCCAATCCTCCAAGGTGGCTCCTAAGCTTTATATCGATGTGAGGCATGCTCATGAGCCTTAAACTGTTTTTATCCGCCTAGGTATTTTCACCTTTCTATTTTTCGCAGTGTAACAAGCAGATGCATGAGGAAACAAGCATTGGCATAGCCAATAGGTCTGGCCTTTGGGACCTTATAAGTGTTTAGCCATGCAACAGTTGATGTTATTTCACCAAGGATATTGTGCTGGTTAACTAAACACTTATAAGGTCCCAAAGGCGAGACCTATTGGTTATGCCAATGCTTGTTCTTCAAACGGAATTGTTGTGTGCATTTTGTGGCGTCCTATCTTACTTTTGTACTTGTTGTAAAGCAAGTTTAAACAATTACTTATTCACACTGGTTCTGGCAAGTTTGGAAGCTCGTAGTACTAAAGATACACAAGTGACTATTTCCCACTGCACCAACCAAGATTCAATTCTGTGGCCCTCTGGCTAAATACACAAACCCCTGCAGTCATTGCAATAACCAATAGAGGTTTCATAAAATAGCACATTTCCACTGATTCGTTTGACCTGCCTTTCTTTTTCATTTTACATGCAGTTACCTGAAGATGACAGGCCAACACAATAGTCATAGAATATTTTGTTCATTTTAGCCATGCCCACGCTTACTGACATCACCCCATGGCACTCAGGATCACAGTTCCCAATTTTATTTTAATGCACTTCGACAGCTGTTAGGAATAAGGAATAATAAGATTAATGCGTGTACATGAGTTGAAACTATTCTGACCCAAATAATTCAGTTTGCCACCTTCATGGGAGAAAAGTTCTAATCTGTAGTAATTTCCCTCCCAAAAGCGGTCTTTGCGCTGCTTTTCTTCTGCTCGCAAAGGTCCTTTGTCTTTCACGGATGCACTGTGGTGTAAACAATGGCTAGGTTGCTTCACCCACAGAAAACAAGTAATTCTCACGCAATTCTTTCTGTGCCAAGGAGCCTGCTCACAGTGCCCGGCAGGTGGCAGCACAGCACTTTTATGGCGAGGACTGAGCCACGGAGTTCCGCTGCGAACTTCAGCAGCAGTCAAAACATGTTTTTGGGCCGTCTGTTGTGCCTCAGCTGATGGATCATCTCGGAAGGATCCCTGCTGAGTTCTGAACAAATTGACAGTTCTGCTGCCTGGAAAAAAAAACATTGCTTAAGCTTAGTGCATTACCAGCGTTTGACTGATGACCGCTGATTGGTTGCATTTAATGACTGACAGACTACGCCGACTTTTAGTGGTTTTTGTATTTTTATTCCAATACTGAAATAATGTTGCTGTTTCTGCTTCCTGCTCTTTTCCACCCTCATGTCCCTTGCTTGCAGAGTCTCCTTTTTCTTCTCTTTGCTGGGCGGAATGTGCTCCAGGTTGTGTGTGCATTATCGGACATCAGCTGCATATCTGGGGGACAATGACCGGGGATCCCATATTCATTTGTGAGGGTAAAACATCAGTGCTCTGGGTCATATATATCATCATGGTGCAGATCTGTACATGCTTTGTAAATACCTACCTTGACATTAAAATGTTTGGGCAGATTCTGTGGCATTTAAAAACAAGCACAGCAGGAGGAGGCACGGCAGCAGGGGGGAGGAGGTGGCCTTCACTTGCGGGCGCGATAATTCCTGCCATTTGGTGGCGCGCTCTCCTGCAAGTAGATCGCCTCACGTGTACACGTTGCCATTGATGGCAATGCAACGCGTGCACATTTTTGGCCCAAAAAGCAAGTTGATTGCATGAGGTCCCCTCCTATGCAACGCATGCGCGATGCGTAGGCGAGACCTAAATAGCAGAAGTGAATAACACTTGTTTATTTCTGTGGTGGATTATAACCAGTGGTCTGGTAACATAACATAACATAACATAACATAACATAACATAACATAACATAACATAACATAGCAACATAACATAACATAACATAGCATAACATACTGGGAAAGAGAGATTTATCTGTAAGACAATCTTTTTTCATGCATGTGTTTTTGATTCATGACTGGCCTGTTCCAAGGCAGTTTGGCAACGTCAAGTGAAGTCCTGGTCCGTGATGAGCAAGCCATCAACAGAGTGAGCAGGGGGCTGGGCGAAGGAGACAGTGCACTTACGCACTCGGAGCAGCACTTCATCCAGGAGGTTCCTCAGCGAGTTCCTAGCAAAACACACAAAGAAAGCTCCACATATTGGTATCTCTCTATCTCTCAAGATCTCTCAGGGATACATTGAGGAGGAAGATGGAAGAGGTCAGATTTCTACTCCTTTAGGAGTCGGGCTAGGCAGAGGGAGGTAGATAGAAGTGCTCTTCTCTTAAAAACCCACCTGTACAATCTGTAAAACACCGCTGGGTGGTGGAGCTACCACGGCCGCTGTACGAATCTGATCTCCACAGCGCGGGGACACGCCGAGAGGGCGTCACCAGGCGCTTTATAAACTTCTTTATTATTATTATTATTATTATAAGAGCTCACAACGTTTGCGCCCCAACAGTCTTTTACACAGGGTGCTACAAAGCAGTCCCGAAATATTGACAGTTTCACTCAGCTCGCTATTCTTCAACTTTCCGTTCAGATGCCAACAAAGTAGGTCTTCTTTCATTAGTCATGATGTATGGATCTTACTCCTTAGCTAGACATCCTTCACCTGGCCCTTACTCCTTAGCTAGACATCCTTCACCTGATCCAGTCCTTTCCTCTGTACTAGTAGACAGAGATCCTTGCAGAACGAACCTAAACTTGTCTATTTGGCTCTAACGCCAGCTTGTACACAGGCACAATGGTAGTTACTTGCAAACCTATTGGCCTCTCAGAGTTAAGGTTGTGCTTAAACCTTTGATGAAACTGCCTAGAGCATCTTACTGTAGGTGTTGTTCATCTCCATGGCAGGCATCATCCTAAAATGTGCCCAGACACTTAGGTTTCCTTATTAATGATGGGCATTGCAGAACTATCCTGGGTTTTTCTGTATCTGACTTGTGGCGCAGCAGTGGTATCATGGGCTGCAAACCTGCAAAAAACGAACATTACCCTCTTGACCCCTGCTTAAATAGTAAAATAAAGCAATAATTGGGGCTCACTGGGACCCTTAGCCTCTGGGAACCTGTGACACTGCTCCTGAGGCACTTTTACAACTACACCCCTGCTTCCCTTCAGCAAAACACGGGCTCTCTGGGCACCTCTCCTTGCCACAGGTAGGTGCTGGATACAGTGCACAAACCACTTTGTTAGGGTGTTTTGCGGTGGTCATACACTTGACCAGAGTCCATTGTCCAAATATGCCTCTTGTCAGGTCACAGACTGCGCTGCTTAATGCAAAGATGTGGATGTGATGAATACAAAGCAAATTTCATGTTTCCTTTAAAGGGACATTAATTCAATACCAGACACAAAACACCTGACTTAGTGGCTAATGCGTTGCGCAAGTGGATAGAACACTGATGGGGACATGCAGAGAAGAGAAGACAGCACACCTTGGCCTATCTCCATCCCAAGGGAGCACCCTGCAATCGTGCAGAGGCCGCCCCGAAGGGGGCCTTGAGGGCCGGTGCCATAACGGACGCCAGAGCCTCGGAAGGATCTGGTTCTAGCCGCAGGTAAGCGCCCTGAAGCAGAAGAGGCACGTCCGTTGTGGCAAAACTCACGGCAGGAAGGCGCCTTGTCGCCTGGCCAATGGGGGGCCAGGCGAGGTTTGACCCTCCCCCAATTGCAGCAACCACCCGTTCATGGAGGGAAAATGATGGGGTGATTATAAGATGCCGCTCCCCATACTGCAGCTCTTCACTACATCGCAGAGCTGGGGAGTGGCGCAGAAGGTTTTTCGAGTATGGTGACTGCAATCCTAATCACCACCCCTAGCAGAACGAAGGCGGGAAAGCGAGGCCAGAGTGGGTTTACGGCGGCCTCGGGAGAAAAATCTGTCCTGATCACAGCAGAAGGGAGGCACGTCTGCTCCTCCAGCTCCGGATCAGCGGCGGTTTGTATCCCAGCCGCACCTCGCCTGTACCAAGTGAAGTGGGGCAAGGCACGGTGCCCGATCTGGCCTTGGAGTGCAGCTCGACCCAGTAAGGGTTGGAGCCCAAGTCTGGCATGTGACACGTGTCACTCTGTCATGTGGCATATGCCACATCTGATGTGACATATGCCATAGATTTTCTACTTGGTCTTTCATTATTATCAGTTGAGCATTTCCAAAGGACCATGTTTCACTCTGCTAAAATAAATAAATTGTTTAAAAAAATAAAAATAATATTAAAAAATAATTTTCCGAGGTGGGGTTTGAACCCTGGTCAAAACTCACTCAAAGCCCCTGTACATTAACAGTGAGCTACCTACTCTGCTGAAAGTTCCCCAGCCAAAGGTATCTATGTCATCGAATAAGGTTGTCAGTCCTTCCTCTATTTCTATTGTCTTTGGACTGTAGATACCAGAAATCTTCTCTCGATTTACATTCTTTAAATACAAATAGCCCTTCCTTTCATACAGTCTGCCACTAGCCCCATGCATTTCCAATTCTTACACAATCATCCCCAAATTCTCATTCCACTAAATAAGTGATTTCTTTCATAGCAAACCTGTCCCCCCTATCCACGTGCCACCCAGCATGTCATTATCAATGCCTGACATGCACTATGAGTAAGGAGGCCATAGTTCTCCCAGATACTGCTATGGGGTCATTTACAAAGGCACAGCTTTCATTTGTGGAATTTAGAAATAAAAAAATAAAAAATAAAAAAAACGATTTCCCCCACCAGGGGTTTGAACCCTGGTCAAAACTCACTCAAAGCCCCTGCACATACACTGTGAGCCACCTACTCTGCTGAAAATTCCCCAGCCAAAGGAATTTATGTCATAGAATAAGGATGTCAGTCCTTCCTCTATTTCTATTGTCTTTGGACTGTAGATAGCAGAAATCTTCTCTCGATTTACATTCTTTAAATACAAATAGCCCTTCCTTTCATACAGTCTGCCACTAGCCCCATGCATTTCCAATTCTTACACAATCATCCACAAATTCTCATTCCACTAAATAAGTGATTTCTTTCATAGCAAACCTGTCCCCCCTATCCACGTGCCACCCAGCATGCCATTATCAATGCCTGACATGCACTATGAGTAAGGAGGCCATAGTTCTCCAAGATACTGCTAGGGGGTCATTTACAAAGGCACAGCTTTCATTTGTGGAATTTAGAAATAAAAAAATAAAAAAATAAAAAAATGATTTCCCCCACCTGGGGTTTGAACCCTGGTCAAAACTCACTCAAAGCCCCTGCACATACACAGCGAGCCACCTACTCTGCTGAAAGTTCCTCAGCCAAAGGCATTTATGTCATAGAATAAGGATGTCAGTCCTTCCTCTCTTTCTATTGTCTTTGGACTGTAGATACCAGAAATCTTCTCTCGATTTACATTCTTTAAATACAAATAGCCCTTCCTTTCATACAGTCTGCCACTAGCCCCATGCATTTCCAATTCTTACACAATCATCCCCAAATTCTCATTCCACTAAATAAGTGATTTCTTTCATAGCAAACCTGTCCCCCCTATCCACGTGCCACCCAGCATGCCATTATCAATGCCTGACATGCACTATGAGTAAGGAGGCCATAGTTCTCCCAGATACTGCTAGGGGGTCATTTACAAAGGCACAGCTTTCATTTGTGGAATTTAGAAATAAAAAAATAAAAAATAAATAAAACGATTTCCCCCACCGGGGGTTTGAACCCTGGTCAAAACTCACTCAAAGCCCCTGCACATACACAGTGAGCCACCTACTCTGCTGAAAATTCCCCAGCCAAAGGCATTCATGTCATAGAATAAGGATGTCAGTCCTTCCTCTATTTCTATTGTCTTTGGACTGTAGATAGCAGAAATCTTCTCTCGAATTACATTCTTTAAATACAAATAGCCCTTCCTTTCATACAGTCTGCCACTAGCCCCATGCATTTCCAATTCTTACACAATCATCCCCAAATTCTCATTCCACTAAATAAGTGATTTCTTTCATAGCAAACCTGTCCCCCCTATCCACGTGCCACCCAGCAGGCCATTATCAATGCCTGACATGCACTATGAGTAAGGAGGCCATAGTTCTCCCAGATACTGCTAGGGGGTCATTTACAAAGGCACAGCTTTCATTTGTGGAATTAAGAAATAAAATTAAAAAAAAAAAAAAAAAACGATTTCCCCCACCGGGGGTTTGAACCCTGGTCAAAACTCACTCAAAGCCCCTGCACATAGACACTGAGCCACCTACTCTGCTGAAAAACCCCCAGCCAAAGGCATTAATGTCATAGAATAAGGATGTCAGTCCTTCCTCTATTTCTATTGTCTTTGGACTGTAGATACCAGAAATCTTCTCTCGATTTACATTCTTTAAATACAAATAGCCCTTCCTTTCATACAGTCTGCCACTAGCCCCATGCATTTCCAATTCTTACACAATCATCCACAAATTCTCATTCCACTAAATAAGTGATTTCTTTCATAGCAAACCTGTCCCCCCTATCCACGTGCCACCCAGCATGCCATTATCAATGCCTGACATGCACTATGAGTAAGGAGGCCATAGTTCTCCCAGATACTGCTAGGGGGTCATTTACAAAGGCACAGCTTTCATTTGTGGAATTTAGAAATAAAAAAAAAATAAAAAAAAAAAACGATTTCCCCCACCTGGGGTTTGAACCCTAGTCAAAACTCACTCAAAGCCCCTGCACATACACAGTGAGCCACCTACTCTAATGAAAGTTCCCCAGCCACAGGCATTTATGTCATAGAATAAAGATGTCAGTCCTTCCTCTATTTCTATTGTCTTTGGACTGTAGATACCAGAAATCTTCTCTCGATTTACATTCTTTAAATACAAATAGCCCTTCCTTTCATACAGTCTGCCACTAGCCCCATGCATTTCCAATTCTTACACAATCATCCCCAAATTCTCATTCCACTAAATAAGTGATTTCTTTCATAGCAAACCTGTCCCCCCTATCCACGTGCCACCCAGCATGCCATTATCAATGCCTGACATGTACTATGAGTAAGGAGGCCATAGTTCTCCCAGATACTGCTAGGGGGTCATTTACAAAGGCACAGCTTTCATTTGTGGAATTTAGAAATAAAATTTTTTTTTTTTTAAAAACCGATTTCCCCCACCTGGGGTTTGAACCCTGGTCAAAACTCACTCAAAGCCCCTGCACATACACAGTGAGCCGCCTACCTTACTGAAAGTTCCCCAGCCAAAGGCAGTTATGTCATAGAATAAGGATGTCAGTCCTTCCTCTATTTCTATTGTCTTTGGACTGTAGATACCAGAAATCTTCTCTCGATTTACATTCTTTAAATACAAATAGCCCTTCCTTTCATACAGTCTGCCACTAGCCCCATGCATTTCCAATTCTTACACAATCATCCCCAAATTCTCATTCCACTAAATAAGTGATTTCTTTCATAGCAAACCTGTCCCCCCTATCCACGTGCCACCCAGCAGGCCATTATCAATGCCTGACATGCACTATGAGTAAGGAGGCCATAGTTCTCCCAGATACTGCTAGGGGGTCATTTACAAAGGCACAGCTTTCATTTGTGGAATTTAGAAATAAAAAAATTAAAAAATGAAAAACCGATTTCCCCTACCTGGGGTTTGAACCCTGGTCAAAACTCACTCAAAGCCCCTGTACATTAACAGTGATCTACCTACTCTGCTGAAAGTTCCACAGCCAAAGGTATCTATGTCATAGAATAAGGTTGTCAGTCCTTCCTCTATTTCTATTGTCTTTGGACTGTAGATACCAGAAATCTTCTCTCGATTTACATTCTTTAAATACAAATAGCCCTTCCTTTCATACAGTCTGCCACTAGCCCCATGCATTTCCAATTCTTACACAATCATCCACAAATTCTCATTCCACTAAATAAGTGATTTCTTTCATAGCAAACCTGTCCCCCCTATCCACATGCCACACAGCATGGCATCATCAATGCCTCACATGCACTATGACTAAGGATGCCATAGTTCTCCCAGACACTGCTAGGGGGTGATTTACAAAGATATAAAAGGATGTCGTCAGCTTAGAGCGAAATGCGATCCTCAAACTCCGGGGTCCAGCTGATACCACTCATCGAGGGCTGCCAACGCAGCCAGGAAGCGAGCGGTTCCAAGGCCAGAGCAAAGAGGAGAGGGGACAAAGGGCATCCCTGTCGCGTGCCTCTCCCCAGTACAAAGGGGCCAGAGACTTTGCCATTCACCACTACCTGGGCCAGCGGCTCCTTGTATAACAGTTTTACCCATCTGATAAATCCCAGGCCGAAACTAAACTTTGCCAGCGCGGCCCAAAGGTATGGCCACTCCACCGTATCGAAGGCCATCATTGCATCCAGGGATGCCAAGATGGCCGGCTCACGTATGGACGCCACTCTCGCGAGGACTCCATGGAGACGCCGCAGGTTCAGTGTGGTATTGCGATGTGGAATAAAGCCGGACTCATCAGGATGGACTAAATCACCAATGACTGTTATCAGGCGATTCGCCAGAACCTTAGCCAAAATCTTAGGCTCGGCGTTCAAAAGTGAAATGGGCCTATAGGATGTACAATGTTCTCGCGGCTTTCCCTCTTTGTGGATAACTGCAATGGTTGCGAGCCTTTGATCACGGGGGAGGAGGCCCGCATCATGCGATTCAAGAAACATAGCCCGGCGTTATGGCGCTATCTTGTCGGGTCTTAGTTTGTACAGTTCAATAGGGAGCCCGTTTGGTCCCATCGCTTTGACTGAACGCACTGAACGGATCGCCAGCGCAATCTCATCAGCAGTCAGTACAGCATCGATCAATTCCCTGTCTTCGTCAGCTAGGCGGGGTAAAGCTATGTCTCGCAACAACAAGTGTGAGTCAGTCAAAAGTAACTTTATTTCGATTGAATTTACAATCATAAAAAGTGCATTTAAAAACGAATATTTACAACAGTATAAAAAATCCCATTTGCTCATTAATTACTAAAGAAAGCGGAGCGCTATTGCTTCAAAACAATAAGAAATCGTTCAAGTTCAACTAAACACTGACACTCTATGCACAAATATATTATCACAGTAGTCATTTGCGCGGAAATGAAGTCTTAAGGAGCAGTGGTCAGTAATTGGGAATGGATTTTCAAGCAGGCTTTGAGGTAGCAGGCTACAGTTTTGGCAACATACGGGGTGTCTAAGTATTGAAGTGCCAAAAGAGCCGGTCTGCATCTTCTCAATCCTAAGTGCCGGAGAAGTGGGACCAGCCAACGTTTCCGCGGGGTCTCATAAAGACTGCAGAAGAAGGTTACATGCAGGGTTGACTGGCGAGTATGACCATCACATGGACAGTTAGCTATTTCACGTGACCAATCAGAGGGCACAGGCAGTGAGACAAGGCGATAAAATACATCAAACCGAAATCTGGTTAAAACATATCTCTCATAATTAGACACAAAAAAAGACAGATAAGGTTGAATGCCATAGGAGGATTGAATCATCGTTAAATGAACATTTGACTTTTTACCAAGTTCTGAACACAAACGTAAATCGCTTAAATGGGCGACACATAGTTTTTTCAAAGTTTTTCTAGGTATAGCCAATAGAGATTCAGGGTCAGTGAAATATGCAGGGCAATTCAGATCATTCAAAAATGTAAAAACATATAACAGCCAGGGAATCTTTTTCCAATAGGTCAGTGTGAGACAGTCAGATATTAGTGACCTAGTAAGATGACATTGCTCCTGAGTCCATATACGATGCCATAGGAGAATCGGCTGGTACCTAATGATGTCAGTTAGATACTCCCAGCCGAGCTCCATATGGGTGCCGTAAGTAGGAGCACTTCGGGGAAGGGCTAATATATATTTCAAAAAGTCATTTTCGATAATTTGAAGCTCATCTGCGGGCATATAGCCCCATACACCAGCCCCGTACGTGGCCACGCTCATGCATTTAGCTTGGTAGATCTTCAAAATCACAGCAGGGGCGGGCTTGCCCAGTTTCCGTGAGAATGAAGTCAACGCCGATGTTGTGCGTTGAAACTGCAATTTCTTGCTGGAAATGGCAGGTTTCCAGGACAGATGCTTATCAATGAGAATACCTAGATAAGGGTAGGTGTTAGCAGTTTCTAACCTGGTCTTCTCAATAAAAGGAGATTTGCATTTTTGGGCTTTCTTGCCAATATTCATAACAAAAGTCTTGGACTTATTAACTTTAAGTCCAAGAGAAAGCATGAATTGGCAGTATTTATCTAGTTGAATCTGTAGTTGGTTAGGTGTCCTTGCTAGGATGACAGAATCGTCTGCATATAATAATGCAGGGATTGGGCGGGTGTTTATGCAGGGGAGATCTTTACTATCAACTAGCACCGCTTGCTCCAGTCCATTAGTGTAAGAATGGAGCAAGGACGCAACCCTGCCTAACGCCTTTTGCAATGTTAAAGGATTCAGAAAGCTCCCCTTTGATGCCGTATCTCACACAAGCTTTTGCATCCGAGTATAACTCTCGGAGGAAATTCAGCAGTGCAAGATCTATGCCCAGATTACTCAAGATCGCCCATAGCTTGGAATGAATTACGCAGTCGAATGCGGAACTCAAGTCCACATAGACTAGGTAAAGATTACCGCCTTTGGCCCAGGCGTATTTACCCATAAGCAGAGTCAGGTTTAAGGCCTGTTCTACAGTGCCCAGACCCTCCTGGAAACCAAACTGTAAGTCGGTTAAGATCTTATTCTCTGTGGCCCAGTCCCGTAGTCGCTCCAGAATTAATCTGCCAGCGACCTTGCCCAGAGAATCCAAGAGGGAGATGGGCTTGTAGCAGGCTGGGTTGTCCCGTTCTCCCTTTTTAAATATGGGTAGGAGCACAGAAGTGGACCAAGAATCAATAAGGCCGATCTGAGTCACTGCGGACATGACCTGCGTAACAATTGGGGACCATAGGTCCATGTTGCTAACAAAGATGTCTAAGAGGACACCATCAGGACCGGGCGCTTTACCGGTCTTTGAGGAGGTCAGCGCCGCGGTCACCTCCACTATATCGAAGTGGAGGTCAATAGGGTAGATATTGTTACTAGTGACAGCTGCGGCCTCTAGTCTAGGAGCCTCAGTTGTCAAGGTGGGGTCCCCGAAGATCTGCGAGTAGTGTGCTACCCATTTATCAGCGGGTACTGCCACGTCAAGATGCCGTACAGCAGTTGCATCAGCTAGGAAAGGGGCCTTAACTGTTCTCCAAAACAGGGTACAGTCCTTGCTTAGTGTGCTCTGGTGTAGTTGGGCCCAGAGATTATTTTTTATTTCCCGTTTACGGGATTTTTGTGCCATCTTATAGTTTTTTCTTAAAGACGCAATTAGGGGCTGGTCCCTGACTTGATTGTGTAGAGCGTTTTATAGTGCACGCTGGGCTTTACGGCAATGGGAATCAAACCACCCACTGGAATCCTTATCGTTATCGTGAGTCTTATGTTGGCGAGTAAGCTCTTGTCTGATGGCTTCTAAGATTTTAACGAAGCTAGAGAGGATCAGCTGAGGGGATGATGACATCTCCAAACAGTGATAGATTAAGGGAAGGGTTTTTTGGATGATCTTGCTAGTGGCCTCTGAGGGATTGATCATCGACCATTTGAGAGTATAGCCATTAATTTTACTCATCTCCAGGGAATGCTGCGTTAAGAGGCTTGTTTTTGGACAGGCTGAGGATGGGGTATTTAATACTATAGTGGTGCTGTTTGAGTAGTGATCGCTTGAGGGATCGGTACCAGTTGTAAAGTGTTTCAATCGGTTGTTTAAAGATTGGGAACATAAGATAAAATCAATAATTGTGCTAAATCCTCTACCGTGAAAAGTCGTCTTGAACTCAACAGCAGGACTCACTAAAATGTTCGCGAATTCAAGTTCTAGAGCAAAAATACAGTTATTTAAAGCGTCACCAACACCACTGTGGGCGAAGTGGGCCAGGGGGACGTCGTGCTCGTCTTGGAGCCCACAAATACCTTTGTTATAGTTGTTACACAAATAAACATTGAAATCCCCACCCCACACAACATGGCATTGTAGCTGTTGGTTCTTGGCTTTCTGATCTTGTAAATATAAAGTGATTTCCAACAAAGATTTTACACAGTCACCAGGCGTGGAATTATTGTACATATTGATGAAATAATAACAAGAACTATTGTCTGGAACTAATTTGAGAATTTGAAAGATTGGAAAGACCAACGGGACTTCCGTGGTCGTAAAAGGAATTAAGTTGGAAATGTAAATGGCTAAGCCACCCTTGGGTCTTCCATGAGTGGACGGTATGGCCGGAAGATGGAATGTTTTGAAGCCCTGGATGTGAATAGGATCAATTGCCCAGGTTTCTTGAAGGCAGATTAGCTTATATTTATTGGTCACTTCTAGCCAGGACTGGAGATGGATTTTGGATCTAAGGCCAGCTACGTTCCAGTATATGACTGGAAGATCCTGGGTTGATGAAAAAATAGGGTTTGAAAACTGAGGTTCAGCAGAGGAGTGTGGGGGTTGGGACAAGGACTGAGTGGTTGGGACGGAAAGGGAGAGGGTAGGTTTTGGATCACTGAGTTGAAGAATAATAGGTTGTTGGCTCAGAGGTGAGTCAACTGGGGTAGCTGACAAAGTGTGACACAAATCCTGGTGAGTAGAAGTTGACGGCTTTTGGGTCAAGGGTTGCTGGGGAGGACAAGACTCGGGCTGGGTACCAGACAGGGGTGGCAAAATAGAGCCGACCGCCCGAGTGCTCTTACAGGAGTGTTTGGGGTTGGGCGGAACATTGTTGGGGCCACTGTCTGAGATGGGTAGAGTTGGTGGTCAGTCCACCATATCCAAACAGTCATATCTATTGGATAATGGTGGGCCTCTCCAGTTGTTAAAGTTGTTAAAGTGGCCTGGTGGTGGATTGCTAAAACCGTACCCAGACCACTGGTCTTGATCTCTAATCCCACCCCAGTTCCCTACCCTCGTCCAGGACCACGGAGGACCAGCGTTACGTCGTGTAGTCGGGGGATAGAAGTACGACAGATTGTGAGTGGCTATCCCTTCAGTAGAGGTATGATCACCCCAGGAGCAGATATGCTCGACTGTATTGGGATCTGCAAAGTTTACTATAACGCAGTCGCCCTGGATGTTTTTCGGTTCGTTGCCTAGCCAAGGCACTCTGCGCACTGTAGTAACTCTGTTGTCCATAAAGATTGGAAGAGGTATGTTGCTGGACAACCAGTATATTACTTTGTTTTTTAAAGACCATACCGGTTCGTCTTGGTTTGGGGAGAGCTCCGGAACACCAGTCATTATTACTACATATGGAGAAGCCTCGGGTGGGAGATAAATAGGGGGAGTCCTTCTCTTATGGTTTTTCGGAATGGTATTGAATCCAGTAGAGTTTTTGGGATGGGTGGGGGCAGGAGTGGGGACTGCGGTGGTAGAAAGGGAAGAAAGAGGATTTAAATGGGTAGATGATGTTGGGTTGGGATTGTTTGCAGAATGTGACGGTAAGGGATTAGTGGATTTGGGAGGTGGTTGCGGCTTGTTTGTAGGTGCTAAAGAATGTTTTTGAGTAGGCTTCTCTGGGGCTTTTTGTTTGTTGGTGTTGGGATTCTGCGCAGAGGTTACAGGCTTTGATGTTTTTACGTTTAAAGTAGTGGGCCTACCTTGCGCCAAGTTGGAATCCTTCTTGTTTCCCTTACTTTGGTTTAGTCCTAGAGACAGTTGAGTTAGTTGGGACTGAACCAAGTGTAGAGCCTTTTCCATTGGTTCCAAGTGGGATTTAAATAAATCTCCAATTCTGGTAAGCAGTAAGCTATCGTTGCTACATGTGTTAGTTGTAAGGTTACCATTTTCCATGTCTCCTCCACTGTCATAGCTACTGGAGCTAGTACAGCTGATATTCGGGTTAACAGAGATAGGATCCACTGCTTGTGCACTTGACAGTGAAGGAGAATGGTGGGGGTTGAAGGGTTAAAGATTTGCGGGGGAGGATCAGAGACAGAAGGAGTTGCAAGGATAGTTGTAGAAGAAGGAATGGTGGAGTGGTGGGACTTAGTAGTTGCCTTCTTCTTCAATTTTTTGGGAATTGCTCCTTCTCGTATACCCCTGGCTATTGGGGAGGAGGGGGGATTATCTGGTTGGGTAACAAAAATAACTGGAGATTTTTCAAGAGAGAAATGGGATTCGGAAAGATCTAGGGATGCAGATAGGTCCACTGTGCGGGGGACGGTGTGCATTTCTGCATGTGCTGTCACTGGAGGGGGCAGATCAACAGGACAAAGGTTTTTTTTTGCAGTGGCCAGTAAGCCCATTGAAGAGCGTCTGTCAATCATCAGGTCCTGTGAGATCCTCCGGTCCAATAGAATGATACCCTGCTCAATGGCATCGTTAGCTTTCGTTATAAATTGGTCTATTGGCCCAATGACCTCAGCTGCAGATTGAGCCTGCTTTTTAACAGTATTCCTGGTGGTTCTCGGACACATTGTACCATAAGGATCGTAACAGTAGTAAGGTACAATGAAACTTCTAAGGCCAAATAGCAAAAACTGGCGGGACCTAAATAGATGTTTTGTCAGTGGCAAAATATAAAAGCAAACTGAAAATAGGGTGGCCCAGTCCAGTCCTGCCCGGTCTTGAACGGGCTTAAACGGGCCCGCCCTTGGCCCGGGCTTCGCCCGCGCTTCGCCCTGCGCGCGTCCTGCGGTGCGTTTGGGTCTGTTCAATTTATGGTGAGCTAGTTAGGGGGCGTGGCCGCCGGGGGAAGAGGCACCAGCTGTTAGGTGTAGAGGCTGCTGGTCCTCGAAGTCCCCCGGTGGAGCCAACAGGTAGCCTCAAGGTCTAGTGCACGCTGGGAGCGTGCAGGCTGTCCGCCGATTGCGGAGAAGCTCCCACCAGCGGCGCGACCTTTCCTGTGCAGATTAGGTGTTGCAAAGCGCCCTCCCAGTTCAGCGTTCAGGTATCCTCCTTGTTGGCAAGTAGAGTTTAAGCAAATGAGCGGCACCCGCGAAGCGGGTGTCGCGAAAAGTAAATAGGCAAATGGGGGGGCGTGGCCGCCGGGGGAAGAGGCACCAGCTGTTAGGTGTAGAGGCTGCTGGTCCTCGCAGTCCCCCGGTGGAGCCAACAGGTAGCCTCAAGGTCTAGTGCACGCTGGGAGCGTGCAGGCTGTCCGCCGATTGCGGAGAAGCTCCCACCAGCGGCGCGACCGTTCCTGTGCAGATTAGGTGTTGCAAAGCGCCCTCCCAGTTCAGCGTTCAGGTATCCTCCTTGTTGGCAAGTAGAGTTTAAGCAAATGAGCGGCACCCGCGAAGCGGGTGTCGCGAAAAGTAAATTGGCAAATGGGGGGGCGTGGCCGCCGGGGGAAGAGGCACCAGCTGTTAGGTGTAGAGGCTGCTGGTCCTCGCAGTCCCCCGGTGGAGCCAACAGGTAGCCTCAAGGTCTAGTGCACGCTGGGAGCGTGCAGGCTGTCCGCCGATTGCGGAGAAGCTCCCACCAGCGGCGCAACCTTTCCTGTGCAGATTAGGTGTTGCAAAGCGCCCTCCCAGTTCAGCGTTCAGGTATCCTCCTTGTTGGCAAGTAGAGTTTAAGCAAATGAGCGGCAAATGCGAGTCCTCTTCGGGTCTGTCCGATACGGGAGAATAAACCCCCTGAAAATATTCTGCGAAGCGTTCCACTATTTCCACTGGGTCAGTAACTCTCATAACACTCTGACTTTCAATCACCGGAACCACCCGACTCGCTCTCTCCTTCTTGTCCAGCCATGCAATCAATTTACCTGCCTTATCCCCAACATCATACAAACGCCCCATGCTGCTCTCTACTCATGGATCTGGCAGCGTCAGTGACCAGTGCTTTATAATCACTCTGTTTGAGACTAAGAGCATGAAATTTCTCCTGAGTAACATCATGTTCCAAATCTTCTTCCAACTCGTCTATTTCGGATTCAAGTCGGATTACTTCTTCATGTTTACTCGTCTTGGCACAGGAAATCAACGACAAAGCCTGCCCACGGATAACTGTTTTGAAAGCCTCCCAAAGTGAAACAGCAGAAGACACTGACCCCAAGTTTTCAAGTAAATAGTGCTCTATAGACTTAACCAATGCTGCACGGGTCCTAGGGTTGCGGAGGTACCATGGGTTTATGGGAGCTAACCTCCCTTCTGCTCCAACACCAGTATCCAACACCATGAGTAGCGGGTAGTGATCTGAAATGCCACGAGGCAGATTTCTAACCTCCTTAACCATCATGGCCTGCGCCGCTGGCATCAGTACATAATCAAGCCTAGAGAGGCTGCCATGTGCCCGGAGTGGAAGGTGTATTGTGTCTGCCCAGGGTGTAGCAAGCGCCGACAATCTACTAATCCCAAAGTGTCCATAAGCCTACTCAGCCAAGTCTTTGATCCCGGCAGGTCCCTAGGTGGATAACGATCTTCCCTCCCACAAACAACCGAAATAAAGTCACCACCCACTATCAGGAATCCTTCCGGGAGATTCAGAAATACTTTACCGATATCTTCAAATGTGGACTATTGCAGACTAGGTGGGACATAAACAGACATTAGAAGTATGGTCTTTACCTCCCATCTGCCCACTATTACTGCATAACGTCCCCTGTCATCATAAATCACCTCGTCAATTTCCAAGGGGAGGGAGGCTCTGATCATTACCCCCACCCCGAGACCCGGAGGTGAAGCCCGAATGAGCGACAAGACGATAACCTCGTCTGCTCATGGATGAGCAGGAATTTTCTATAAGGTGTGTCTCTTGTAGCAGGACCACATCTGGTGACATTCTCTTGAGTAGTTGGAGAACCACCCCTCTTTTAATTCTGTCCCCGAGACCATTGACATTCCATGACATTAGTCTCAACCCCCTATCCCCCATCGCAATAGTGACCACCACCCCATCCCAGAGAAAGACGCATCACCAGCGGACAATAAGCAAACAATACGGCACCTTGTGTTAAACCAAATCAAACCCCAACACCCAACCCCCGCCCCCCAACCAGAAAACCAAGTATCTACCCCCCTCCCTGCATTCTGCGTCTGACCCATCAGCCACCCCAACTTGCAGTGTGCCTGTCACCCCATTCACTAACTAGTCTACAGAAAGAAACCCCAGATGAGGACGAGTCCCTGTCCCTCCCGCCACCTCGTAGAAGCTGCAAAACATATTTATACATACGATATGCGACCCCCAGCAGTACACTATGCAATAGTTCAGTGAACCTAGTCAATATTCCTTATTCTTGCGCCGATCCGCCGTCTTCCGTACCCCCAGAGCGGTCTGCCGGATCTCTTCTCACGGGCAGAGTGTCAAGCCAGTCACTAACCACATCTGGGCGGTCAAAGAAAAAGGCCTTGTCCTCATATTCGACCCGCAACCGTGCAGGGAAGAGCATAGCGTACTTCAAATCCATGTCTCGCATCCGCCTTTTTACTCCTTGAAAGGCCAATTGTTGTTTTTGGACAGATTGAGTGACGTCCGGGTAGAAGCTCACTGTAGTATTTTCAAACTTGACGGGTGCACCCACTCTCGAGGCCTGCAAAATAGCGTCTCTATCGCGGAAGTTGAAAATCCTAGCGATAATAGGACTTGGTGGGGCACCCGGCTTCGGCCTCCCGCCCGGCACTCTGTGCGCCCGTTCCACCGCGAAGAATTTACTCAAGCCTTTGGGGGCAAGATGATTGAGGGCCAGATCTTCCACAAAAAGATCCGTTGCGGTTTCTTCTGATTTTTCAGGAATACCAATAATGCGTATGTTATTCCGCCTTGCACGCCTTTCGGAATCCTTCAATCGGCGGGCAAACTGTTCGTTGGCAGTTTGCAAATTACGGACCTCCGTTTGCAAGTCAGAAACGTCGGTAGTGAGACTGGCTGTGGCCAAATCTAGGGATTTTACCTTCTCGTTCGTTTTGTAGAGGTCCGCCCTGATTAAGGTGACATTCACAGCCACGGTATCCAACTTTAAAGCCAGAGCCTCGTATTGTTGTCCGATTGAAGTTTTCATGCCAGCAATGGCGCCCATGACGACTTGGAGGCTCAATTCCTCTGGGTCTTCAAAAGTGACATTCGCCCCTCCGGTAGTTTTAGGGATGGTACCGGGTGATCCCCTCGGCTGGGTGAATCGTTCGATACTATCCGCCTGCGTCACACTGCCCCTGCCGGTGATCTTGGTCTTCCGCCGGTCTCCGTCTTGCTTGCCCGCCATATTGGGTTCTGTGCCCCGGAGGGCCCTGTGCGACCTGGTGTCAATATCCGCACTTCGTAGCCCACTAGAATTCAAATGTTCAGGTTGAGAAAGGGTTTCTCCCGGTCCGCACCAAGTACTTGCGGTAGATACACTGCAGAGTGAAGCGCCCAGCGGAGGCGGATGATCAATCTGTCGATAACACCCTCGCTCACCAGTGAGGTCTCAAAAACGAAACCGAAAGTTGACCAGGGGCATCGATCCCACTGCAGCTAGCCGTTGTTCTTCAACTACTGCCTGGGTATTGGTGCCACTTGAGCTCCATGCCCTTCCACCCCTGTGGGCCAGAAAGTTGCGATCGGTGTAATTCATTTTCCCAATGTCCAAATCGATTTTGGAAAGCAGCTAGTGCCTCTGCCGGGTCTGCATTTCAATATTCCATCCGAATAATCCAGATTCGTTTCAGTATATATGTAGGAGGCAGCGAGGGTCTCGGGAGCTCTTAGCTCACGCGGCCATCTCGGATGCTCGCGAAGCTTTTCCCCATGTACCAATCTTAACTGAAGACATTAACCCTCCAACGCATTCAGGTGAAATTGTGTACGTGGCAGCCCAACAGCTGTGTTAATTAAACACAGATCATCATTACATACCCCTCTTTGCTCGCTGACTCGCAGCATGGTACACTGTATGAATCTACTCTTAACAGTTGACCTCTCACAAAAAGATATATGCTTTAATAATTCCAAAAATCCGATAATGTAACCAGCCATCCTCCAAACTCCCAATCTGAGATAACATTCAAAACAATCCTGGGTGGTGCGCTGCAAACTGCTATACTTTAGAGTACAGTCCTCGTTTCTAGCGTCTCAGGGGCTCCCCATGCGCAGGCAACATACAATATAGTTGGGGCAAACTTCAAATGTTAACTCAGCAATATTTCACAAATCAGCAATAAAATATACGTTTCAGTCGTACCGGTTCCCTCATGTATTTCAGTGTTCAACACAGTATTGAGAAAATACTGTGGATTAGTAACAGCGTGCATCCCAGGTGTCTACGCGTCTAGCAATTCCCCCACAAATACACCCCAATACCTCAATTTATAGTCCATACAAATACAGGAGCTTGCAGCGTTTATGCAATCAAGTACGCCGTCTGCTGGTTGACATCTACTTTTCCTACTGAATCCTGCGAATTCTGTAGGCCATATATCTGTTCGTCATCACTAGACATGTCTCATTGGCTGGATTTAGATGCATTCTCTTCATCGGGGAACCCCTGATCTCTGCAACTGCCTGCATGGTGTCTTGCTGTCAGCTCAGGATCAGCTCCGAGCGTTGACCCACAAGTGGCAAAGGCGGTGTCATTATTCTCGTATAACGTTACTCTCTCCACCAGTTGCGAAAAGGGCCTTTAATTTTCGGTAGCCTTGTTGTTGTGGCCATGTCCCGAGGCCCGCACATTGGTGAAGGTTTCCAGCCAGTCCTCCGCCTGATGCTGATAAGGCTGGCCCGCTATTAGCACGTATTCTCAGAGATTACCCCCCACATCCCCTGATCCATGAGATAACCACTAGCGCTGGGGATACCCTGAATATACAATGGGATATAAATGTAGCATTTTGTGAATATTGCCAAGACTTGTAACAGTTCCCCCCCCCCCCACCATTGGTGGAAGACCCCTTGATGCCATTTTGAACAGGCGCACAGTTCCCACAATTTGAAAAAACAGCGCAAGACGCTCTATCTGGCACTATCACAAGGTCTGAAATCAAGGCAGCCATCAGGAGCCTCCCTCAAAACAAGGACCCAGGTCTGGACGGCCTCCCGTCCGAATTCAATGCCACGTTTGCGGATACTCTTGTGCCACAACTAGAGAAACTGTGTAATGCTGCGCTGTTCTCGGGGTCATTGCCACCCACCATGAGACAGGCACTCTTAATGTCTCTCTCCAAACCAGCACGCCAGGCAATGTATCTTTCAGAGTTCCCCCCAACTATCTCTAATCACTACAGACTACAATCTATTCAGTAAAGTACTGGCTGGCTGCCTACTTCCATATTTACACAACCTAATCCAACCAGATCAATGTGGGTTTGTACCAGTGCAGTGCACTTCACTTAACATCAGCAGGTTTTACCATGTTATGACTGCAACCCCCAAGGAGAGAGCCCACGCAGGTTGTATCACCTTGGATCTGAGACAGGCATTCAATATGCTCATATTGGACTACATATTCCCTGCACTTGAACTACTTGGCATCCCGCCGGGTTATTTAATGTGGGTCAGGCTCCTGTACAAGGACCCCAGGGCAAGGGCCCGTACAGGGCGACATATCTCGGAGGAGTACCCGGTTTGAAAAGGCACACGGCAGGGTTGCACACTGTCTCCTCTGTTGTTTGTGCTGGCCCTGGAGCCTTAGCCCTTAGGGTACGGTTATCGGCTGTACAACCGGCCATACGTATCGGCCAAACAACACACATTATCTCTGCATACACGGATGACATCATTCTGTATGCTTAAGACCTCACCTCTCTATCACTGGCCACAGGCATTTTTTATGCTTTTGCGTTGCTTTCGGGCATCAGAATTAATGTCAGTATGTATTATGCCTTTTTTCCCGGCAAGTGGATTGCCCAGAGACGGTTCAGTTTGGCCCTCATTCTTTAAAAGTCGCAGCACATACTTTAAAATATCTGGGTATACAGATTTATCGCTCAACACCAAACCTCATTGACGTTAACCTAGGTAAGGCTATGCGCTCGCTACACTCACATGTAACCTTCTGGTCCTCCCTACTGCTATCATAGATGTGCCGAGTGGCAATTTCGAAAATGGTAGCCCTCCCCTTGCTACTGTATTTCTTAACCAATTTGCCGGTTGTGATCCCGACCCTGCTGCTTAACTATGAACATCACTCTTTCTTTTTTGATTTGGGGAAGTGGCCACCGCAGAGTAGGACTGAATAAGCTGCAACTGGACACTGATAAAGGGGACTAGGTTACAGTGGCTCTCAGATTGGCTGTCAGGGCGTAACTTACATTAAATTAAATTATTCACCTGCCAATGTGGATCGCGGACGGGTTCATACTCTGATCCTACCAGAGGTTAAGATTCCGACCGATGCTCGCTGCTTTTACGCACAGCTCTCATTTATTAGAAATAATCCACACACTACACACGTGGCTGCCTCCCTTACTCTGACACCATACCACTACTTGGGATCCTGACCCCAAATGGCCTCCTCACTAAACTGAGACTGCTCCCCTGGGCTGAAGGCGGTTTAGCTAGAGTGGGAGACCTATTTCACAACAGCACATTTATGGAACACGGCAATTTTGTCTGGAGCAAAGGAGTCACGGATGCATTAGATTTACTACATACCACACTTCTGCAATATGTAAAGAAACATTCGTCCCCCCACAGGGAGAAACCTCCCCACCATGAAATGGTCTTCATAACGTACCTGATAGTGAATGGCCGACACCTCACCAACTGGCTTTACAGAGGCATAACTAACCAAACTAGAATTTCACAGAATGTTTTAAGCAACAAATGCACCGAAGACTTGGGTACAGACATGATGTATGGGGACTGGAGCAGGTCCTTGGCATACCCTTTGAGAATCCCACGGAATGCCAAATTCAACTTCATTCAATACATTTTTTTGCAGAGGGCATATCTCACCCTGCACCTTCTGCAGCGTATCTTCCCAGCCACACAGCACTGCTGTCCTAGATGTAAAATATAAGATGCTAACCTGCTATGTATGTTATGTCAATGCACCGTGATTATGTCTTACTGGTTAGAATTGTTATCACTGATATCAGCTATGGTTGGTGTCCCCATTCCGCGTACTCCTGCAGTATTCCTTTTGGGATTGATGCGGCTCAATAAGGCGCAGAAAGAACAACTTCGGTTTATAGACTTGCCCCTACTCCTGACTAAGCAATCCATTACGATGAGGTGGAGGTCGGCTGGTCCCCCACAGCTTCATGGCTGGCATGGGGTAGTGGTGTAATGAAGCGGGTCAGAGAGTGCTGCTATCCGCCTGGAGGAAGACCTGGGTTTGTGAACAAAAAATATCTCTTTAGACTGTGTCAGTATCCTGGAGTCGTTGAAGGCTCTGGCCCCACTGCCATTGCATGTAGCTCGAAATTAGCACCTGTCTTATTATATACAGCATCGCCGTACGATCCCCTCCCCACTCGCCACCCCGCTCCCGCCTCCCGCCTCCCAGCTGCTCCTCCCTCGCTACGCCCTCGCCACTATCTACTTATGACAGATGCATTTACGCGCAGCGGGCGCGCCCTAAGCGCGCCGAAGGCGCGCCAAAGGTAAGCCTGTCTACGTCCATCCGCGCCTTGACCGCGCCTAGCGGAAGACCCCCTGGCCCCCGCAAAAACCACTCCACCCACCTAACGTACGATGTCGCAACCCTCTCTGCACTTAACACCGGCCGACTACCCGACTGCCACCGAGCCGCCCCAGGACGCACCCATGGACCCTTCACCTGCCAATCCTGCAAGTTCTGCTGCATCAGGACCCACACTGCAACCACTACCGCCAAACAGAGCCCAAACAACAACCACCTAAAGTGGATCCTGCTCAACACGCGCTCGGTCCCCAAACACGCCATTGAACTATGGAACCTACTCAACACCACATCACCGGACGTTGCCTTTCTTATAGAAACCTGGATGAACGCCTCATCAGCGCCCGACATCTCCGTAGCCATCCCGGACGGATACAAGATCATCCGAAAGGACCGCATCAACCAAACAGGAGGAGGTATCGCCATCGTTCACAAGAACACCATCCGCATCACGACCAGCTCCGACGACACCCTCACAGCTGCCGAACACCTTCACTTCCAGATACACACCAACCCCAAGACCACACTTAGAGGCACCCTCATCTACAGACCACCAGGACCCCGCACACAATTCAGCGAAGACATCACCGACTTTATCAGCCCACACGCCCTCCCCTCCGAGGACTACATTCTCCTAGGGGACCTCAACTTCCACCTGTAGAAGAACAACGACAGCAACACCACCACCCTTCTGGACAACCTCGCTAATCTCGGACTCAAACAACTGCTAAACACCCCCACCCACCACGCTGGACACACGCTGGACCCAATCGTCTCCTCCAGCAAGCACGTTTCCTTCAACCACGCCACAGGACTCCACTGGACAGACCACAGCTGCGTCCACTTCAACTTTAGAAAGACCACGACCCACCACCACCCACAACAAGTCCCCCGCAGAAACTGGAACACAATTACCACCGACCAACTCACCACATCGCTAAACCAAAACCCTCCCGCCAAATCATCGGACCCAAATCAAGCAGCCGTCAATCTCGCACAATGGATCACCCACTGCGCTGACGAATTAGCACCCCTGAAAAACCATCACAACAACAAAGGTAGCAAAAAAGCCTCCTTGTTCAATGACGACCTCAAGAACTCCAAAAAGAACTGCCGCACCCTCGAGAAAACGTGGCGAAAAAACCCAACCACAGACAACATGACCGCCCTCAAGGACGCCACCCGCAAAGACCACCAGCTGATCCGATCCTCCAAGAAATCAGCATTCCAGGATCGAATCGACAACAACGCCCACAACAGCAAGGAACTCTACAGCATCGTCAAAGAGTTTACCAATCCCAGCGCCGTCTCCAGCGACATCACTCCCTCTCAAGACCTCTGCGACTCACAAGCATCATTCTTCCACAGCAAAATCGCTGACATACATAACATCTTCAGCGACCAGTCCACCCCCCTTACTACCGAACTGAAGCCCCCCACCACCACCCTTTGCACCTGGAACCCGATCAGCACCGAAGACACCATCCGCTTGATGAACTCCATACACTCCGGATCACCAACCGACCCATGCCCCCACCACATCTTCAACAAGGCTGACTCCATCATAGCACCCCATCTCGGGGATATCATCAACTGCCCCCTCAACACCGCCACCTTCCAGGAAAGCTGGAAACATGCCGAACTCAGTGCCCTACTAAAGAAACCTACAGCAGACCCCACTGAACTTAAGAACTACCGCACCATCTCGCTCCTCTCTTTCCCTGCCAAAGTCATAGAGAAGACCGTCAACAGTCAGCTCGCTGCCTTCCTCGAGTCCAACGGCTCCCTCGACCCCTCTCAGTCTGGCTTCCGAGCCAAACACAGCACCGAGACCGCCCTCATCGCAGCCACAGACGACATCAGAACACTACTCGACAACGGGGAAACAGCTGCCCTCATCCTCCTGGACCTCTCTGCAGCGTTTGACACGGTCTGTCATAGCACCCTAGTACAACGCCTCAGTAACGCCGGGATACAAGGAAAAGCATTGGATTGGATCATCTCTTTCCTCGCCGGAAGAACCCAAAGAGTCCGCCTCCCCCCTTTCAGGTCAGAGGCCACCGAAGTCACTGGCTCCCCCGTAAACAAGAGAATAACGTTCCGTCTCCTCAGCCACGCACACAAGGTTCTCTATGACCTAGGACCTAAATACCTCAACTCGCGCCTGACCTTCTACACCCCCACCCAGCAACTCCGATCTTCCAATCAAGCCCTCGCCGCGATTCCACGCTTCTGAAGAACTACCATGGGAGGAAGGATCTTTCTCCTACTTAGCGGCCAAAACCTGGAATTCTCTCCCCACCCACCTCCGCCTCACACAGAAACAACTCTCCTTCAGAAAACAACTCAAAACTTGGCTGTTTGATAAGTAGCGAACACCCCCTCCTCAAGCGCCTTGAGACCCTCTGGGTCAGGAGAGCGCTATACAAATTTTAACTTGACCTAACTTGACTTGGATCGGCCATCGATGTGTCTCAAACCCTGCAATGCCAAGAAACACACAGCCTTATTGGATCTTAGATCCAGCAACAGAAATCCATGCAAAGTAACTGCATATAACTTGCCTTAATGGCGTAAATTACAACCCTACCATGTCAAACCCAGGGGCGGCTGGTGTACACGGGCAAGATGGGCGTCGCCCTCCCACCCTGTGGGGGACTGTGGGGGACTAACAAAATGCATGATGGAACACTGAGCAGTTAGCAATGCATTTTGCTGGCTGCTTGTGCTCGGTAAACAAACATGTTCAAATGTTGTTTTTTTAAGGGGGTGGTGGAGGATGGCCTTTGTTCTGCACATGCTTTTGGCTGGGCGAAGATTTCTTCAACCTGGAGCCATAAAGCAGGGCAGTGACGACACACTGGAGCGTGCAGCCTGTGTCTCACTGCCAGAATAGCATTTATATTTGGGCGTTATCCCTTTGGCCCAGGGAGGAGTTGGAGGCCCTCCATTAGTTTCAATGGCTGAGGGCGAGACAGTCCGGGCGGCTTTGATTTTGTGGGGGTGTGGCAGTGGCCATTGCCTCTTCCACCAGACCTAGCAACAGTTTGTTGTTTTGCATGTGATTGGTTTGCTGGGGTCTGGGGGAGGAGTCCAAAGACCACCAAATTCCAGTATTTCCCAGTTTTACTTTTGGCTTGCTTCGTCGTGGCTGGCTTGTGCGTGCTATCATTGCTATTGCCATGCTGTGTACTGCAGTCAGGGCACAAGTCCTAAAAAAAGAAGTGGGGGGACGCTCCAAGTTAGGTGGTGTCACCGGAAGTGACGTCACAACAGGAAGTGACGCCACAAAATTTACTGTCTCCGTCTGAAATGCGTGAATACACACAAGATACGTGTAGAAGTATAATACTGCAGTAAGTGGCAGTCACTCAAAACACAAGAACACACTATACACAGGACCCATTCCTCAGATTACACGGTTATTACAGACGGCACTACGGGCATCTGTCGGTGTCCCTGGAAGTGACATGCTCGGCGTGTTGACGGCGCAGCTCCTTGAAGCCTTGGCGCCTCGGCTGTGCTCTGAGAAATGCTGGCAAGGGGATGGCGTGAGGTGGAAGGGGGGATTAGTCTGAGGCTTGGGTGCATTTAGAAGGCTCTCATTCGCGAGCAGGTGCAGACTCAGGCACCCGTTCCATCTTTTGGGCAGGGGGGACGGCGTCCACCCGGTAAAAACACAGTAAAATAAGTAGTGGGACGCCGTCCACCCGCGTGGTACCCCGACTCGAGCCCTGACTGCAGTCCTCCTGGTATTGAGTCGAGACGAGGAGCCTGACGAGGAGCCTTGAGAAGTGAACATCGAGGTCAGGGCAGGTCACGGTAACTACAACACGCGGGTAAGTGAAAGCGATCCCGCCACCACCCACAACAACCTCCTAATTATATTTATAGGGGCTGTTGTGTTTTTAATTTTGTCGCTGCAGCCTGCGTTAATTAATGTACTTGTGTGTTACACTTAACTTTAGTAGTACTCTACTGACTGCGCGACACCTGGGGGATGGGCCACTGCCGGTAGGGGGTGACTTTGATTCGATCCATAGAGCCCGAGGTGGCGAGGCCTTGCCCTGGTGGCGTACGTTGTTTTTGGTTGGCTACTGGGCTTTTGGTTTCGTTTGTGGCACTGGCACTCCGGCAGCAGACAATTTAAGCAGGGCTTTAAGTAGAATGAAAAAACTGGGGGGTCTCTCAAAGGGGCGTGGCCAGTGTACTTAGGGGCGTGGCTTTAAAACACTTACTCTAAAAATCTGTGCTTAGCATAATGTGATACCCGACTTGTATTTTGCGGTTCCTGTCATTGCATCCAGATATGTGATACAACAAGTAACATCATACCTACAATAAGTCAGGACTATTGGCTTTGTCAATGGTTATTAGTTGCATAGGATAAATAAGCTGTAACTATGGCTTGTTACATATAATATTGAAAAAGTTTCCAATTAAAGCATTGTTGACCCTACCACAATGTTGCTGCTCTTGCGTTTCAGAAAGATAAGGGAAATCCAGAAAGAAAATGACTCTTTAACCGCATCGCTGCTGCGGTTATTTTTGCGCTGTGCGGCTGTTTTCTAAAAACCGCGTTACATGACGAGCTCAGCTCGTCATCAGCATCGAAGTGGTTAAAGGATTTCCCTTCCCCCACAACGCTCACCTGACATGATGTCATGCCGTCACTTCTCCACTAGTGAGTAGTGAGAAGTGAGCAGTGTGGGAAGTGCACAACCATGTGCTTACTGTCTCCAAAAGGGTCTTTATCAGGCTGTTTTGCGCCCTGCACTTTTTTCCAGACTGCAGTGACAGCAAACTGCTGTCACTGCAGTCCGGAAAAAACGGACCGCCTGTACCAGGGCTCAAAACAGAGCCCGATAGAGACCCGTTTCAAGGTCCCCTGAAAAAAGCTGCCGGTGCTCAGACCCCTTGAGACCCGGCCCACTTAAAGTCCTGAGTTTAAGCCTCTGTGGGCCTTTGTGTGCAGTGCAGAGTGCACACCCCCACTTGGTAGGTGGGGGTGGTGGCACTTAGTTTACTAGTGTATGTTACAGACACGCAGGTTCAGGTTTATTTTATTTAATTTTTATTTAATGCATTTTTATGCAGCGCAGACTTTACCCGAAGGTGTCAGAGCGCTGTACAATAGAAGAAGTCGTCGTTCGTGCAGACGCAAGGCTGGTCCCAGGCACTTACGGAAATACGCAATCCCTGGCTCCCGGTGCTGTTTTCAGACTAAATGCATGCCCGAAAGAGTATGTGCAATCAATGGCCATGACAGCAAGAATAGCGCCCTGAAGACCAGTATCTGGCATGTAAGGGCTGTGACACTGAACCGCTTAAATACGGGGGTGCTTCCAGGAGACTAAAGGACTAACCCTGGGTTGGTAGATGACTGACGTGCTCATCTGGGGCAGGCAATGTCAGTTACCTCTCAGACAAGTGCTTTTGAAAGGGGCACTTGTCTGAGAGGGTTGTTGTTCATGCCAGGCATGCCTGACCCCCGGCTCCCCTGAGCGCAGAACCCACTTCACTTGGCTTCAATTGCTTTCCTGACAGCAAACACCCGAAAATCCAGGGGAAAAGAAATTATACGTGAAGGACAAAGCAATTCTTTAAATCAATAAAATCGGAAATCAACGCAATAGGCGCTCCTGTATTTGACCGTACAGGCCCAGTTTTTGGACGTATGTCCCGGTGTTCTGACACCTTTCTCCCAGGGGTGTTACACAGGCCCACGCAGCCCCTGCAGTGCGGGGGGCCCTGGGCTTCAGGGGCCCGCGGGGCCCCCTCACTCAGCAAAGCTAGCAACCAAGCGTCTTCGTTGCGCGCTTGCCATGGCCTCTTCTTTAATGAAATGGTGCTGTGCGCACGCACTGCCAGCAGGCCTCTTAATTATTGAAATAGTTGGTGCCCATGCGCACGCCCGGGCTCTGGCGTAACAGATGCCACTGCTAACCCAGGACTGGGGCCCACCTCGTGCCGCCCAGATCAGACAGGGGATGAATTTATTGAGGGGCCCCACGCCCCCACATCCAAGGAGTGTGGCTTAGGAGAGGGGGAGGGAGGCTGCCTAGGTTAAGGCAGGCCCAGCCAGGAGCAGCAGGAGCGGTGGCACGTGATCCAAAGGATGCAGTGGGTGGAAGGTATTAAGTTAAGTTTATTTTTAATTTTATTGACATTACTGTGTCGCTCCCCCCTTGCGCCGCCCCACCCCCCAACCCCCCCACCCCCTCTTGCCAGCCGCGACGGGACCCCTGGAACGGAAGGACTCTGAGGCCCAGAGAACTGAAGGATGTAAGGAGAGAAAAAGAGAGACCCCATTTATTTATTATTAACTAAAAACAGGGAGGCAGAAAAAGAATGATGTCACCGGTCACCGCCATGGTCCAAGTCTAGTGCTACGGAGCTCAAGTCAAGTGTAGGTAGCTCTGCGCAGCCCGCATCCGATGCTGACTGCGCGGCTCACATCCGAGTCTGAAGGTGAAGCACCTGCTGTGGCTCTCAGGGCCGGGCCGATGCTGCACGCACAGTGGCGGCTCCGGCGCTGTGAGGCTCAGGTACGGCTCTGCGGCGGGATTCGGGCATGAGCTGTCTGTGTGATATACAGGCCCAGGGCTAGAAGAGGAAGAGAAGGCGCGCTAGGAATAGACACAAAAAATGCCCGAATTAAAAGTTTAAACACTTCAATTCAGCACAGCAACTTCCCCACCCATTCCTTCCTTCTCATTCTTGGGATTGTATTTAGATGTTGTTACAAGATATAAAAGTTGTGTTAAGTGTGCGTATAGTGGACTTCGACAAGTTTATCACACACATTCTATTTTTCTAACCAATTTTCCTAATGCAAACTTTTAAGAAAATTCTTGCAAAATGTGCGTGGTGAAAAGTAAAACAAATCAAGAGTTTGGGAACTCCACAAAACGTGTAGTCCGACTCCCGCTTCTGGAGGAAACCCCTTTTGCACAGGAATTGGGAATACAACGGGACACGGAATATGCCCTAAAGTCGACTCTCAAAATCCTGATAACTGAAAGTGCAACAACAATTACTGAATTAGTAAGACGCTGTAACGCCCTAGGAATACATGTGTACACAGCTGGTGCTACAGGGGATTTACATACCACCTGATAGTTAAGTGGCATAGCAGGGTGCCTTTGGCCCTATTGTGTGAATGCTAATGAGCCCCCAGACCACTGCAGATAGGTGGGAATATTCTTCATTATTCAGGATGCAGTGGGCGCCACAGGCCAATGGCCCTGGTGCCACCGCACCTGCTGCGCCATTGGCAGAATGCTAGCTCATGTGAGAGGCTTATGTCAATCCTGCTCAGACAACCAGCCTCTTTATTCGTGTGGGATAATTCATGTGACATTACATTGCTCACTAGTGCCTGTTTAATTGAAGTGTGTAGTGTAATATCACATGCAACAGTACAGTAAAGTATCACACCTTGGAGAGCAATAGGCCCTACTTATTATCCATGGGGGATATATTTACTCTTACTCTGCCAACTGCTGCCGCCTATACGTAACGAGTAGTTAACAGGTGCAATATACCACACCTAATCTCGCTGCTGAGTGAAGTAGAAACACCTTCATTACTTAGGCACTCTCAACACACAAACATCACAAAGAACACAGGTGACAACTCACGAGTGCTATTTCATTCAAAATAAGCATTTACATCTATGTATTGCCTTTGTTAATGTTTATTCTTTATTTTAGTGTCCCCTCCCACGAGTTCTGTCACCTGCTGCACTGGTGCAGCAGGAGCATTGACACCGATGCTCAGTGTATGATAGTTCACCCTTATTTATTTATTTTCCAACAAAACAGGAGGTGGGTGTGGTAATTTCAGTTCTTACATTAGGGCACCCAGTGTCCTTGGGAGCCGCATCTCTGTTGTAAGAAGAAGGTACGCTGGGAAAACTGATTACAACTTTCTCCTAACAGAATACACATTAGTGCTGCTGACCTCACGGGAAAGAAATATTCAGAAACATGCATTTTATAACTGAATGTTTTTTATGGGAAAAAGCCGATTTCAAGGCGGTGAAGACAGTGATCGTAAATCGTGCCGCAGACTCTGAATGGCAGCTTCTTCCACTGAACCCCCTGTGCCAATTAAGGAACCAGAGTCTCCGTAGGGAGTAGGGGGGCATTTAACAGGAATTGAGCCTGACAGCTGTGCACGAATCTAAAAACTGCCACTGATAAAACACACCTCAACAATGGGCGTTTTCTCCTCCGCGAAGTGCAATCATTGGCACTGGCGGACTCGAAGGAGGTCCATCATAGATTCATGGATTCGGGATAAGTCGTGAGGGGGTGACACCACGAGTTACCCGCACTGGGTGACACCAACGCTAGTGACACCACTGATAGGAGGGAAATAGTGAACTGTAGGGTACAGGAGGGCCACACAACCATAGGGTGCAAGAAGGGAGACAGGGCCGAGGGGAGCACAGATAGACAGACAGCCATAACAGGTCCCAGGACCGATGGGTGCAGGACAACAAGAGAACTGAAAGGTCCAGAGGCCCAAAGAAGCTCATGGTGCTGGGAGAGAGAGAGAACCGAAAGTCGCAAGGGCCCCGAGAACCAAAGAGTGCAGGGGCCAAGAGAACTGAAGGGCCCAGTGGTGAGTAGAACCGATGGGTGGAGGGGCCCAGAGAACCGAAGGGTGCACGGGTCGGGGAACTGAAGGGTAGAGGGGTTTAGAAAACTTCAAAGAGAGCAAATGGAACCAAAAGTTGTAGAGGGGGAAAGGTGAAAGCTGCATAGGCCAACTGTACTAAAGGGAGTGGGGTGACAGAGAAAGAGAGGGACTGAAGATCCGAAGGCTCAAGTAAGAGAACTGCAAGATGCAGAGGGAGGGGGTGAGAGAACCCAAGGGCAAGGGTGGAGGGGCCTAGCGTACCAGAGGATGCAAGGAAAGAGAGAGTGAGACGAATGGGCCGTGGGCACAGAGAAACAGAGAGTGCAGGAGGGAGACTGGAATGGAGGCCCCAGGGAGAGAGGCCCAAAGGGTCCCAAGAAGGAAGGCGAAGGGCCCAGGGCTAGGAGAACTGAACGGCCCAGAGACCCAGAGCATCCCATGGTTCAGGAAGAGGTACAAGGACGCTGAGAATAGAAGGTTACAGAGGCCAGGAGAATCCAAGGGTGTAGAGGGGCACAGAGAACTGAAGCATAAAGGGCGAAGAGAAGTGAATAGCGCAGAGAAAAGCACAGGGAGGAAACAGTACAAAAGAGGGCAGAGGGTAAGGACAAGGGAACAAAGGGTGTGTGGAACAAGAGTTCTGAATCATGAAAGGACACAGAGACTGTTGGTTTGTTTCCAGTTCAAACATGTCTGACTGCCATCCACTTTTCCTCGTCATGACAGACTCACATGGATTCAGTTATCAGCCAGGGGGTAATGCCGAAAACACTCACGCACCTCTGGCGTGGACAGATGCAGATTGTTCAGCATAGGCTAGTGAACTCCGAGCACGAACGAGTGCGCTCTTAACAGCTGCTTGCACACAAGGATCTGAAATGAACCCATTTTTCTGACACTATACTGAGCGGAATGTGTGGAACACAAAATGAAGAAAGGCTGAGATAAATCACCTCCATGACATCTTCAGACCCTGAGAATAAATCCAGATTCGAGCTCAGCTAACCGGTTTTACTGCAGAACAGAGGCGAGCTGCAACTCCAAACACTTGTACACGTTTGCAACTTAAGTAATGTTCTCGCTGCCGGGCTTTGAATGTGCTGTGTAGAGGTTGAGTGCTGTTGGATGGGAACACTGAAAGAAATTGAAATGTACTACAACGAGTTAATCTGCAATTGTAAAGGTTGGTTGGGAGCTGGGTATTGGGAAATTGGCATTTATTGATCAAATCACTGCAAGGTTTGTGGCAAATATTTATTGCTTTTGAGCATCAGTAAAAAGAGTTTACAACTGAGCTGTAAAGTGAGTGTGTGCTTTTAATTGTAAGTGTGTGTATATATATAGCCTTTACTACCCCTGACCAGGTATGGAAGGGACTGTTATGTTAAACAAAATATGCATTAATAGTACACTGTTAGCTCGGAATCTTGCGTACCCCAAACACATGATGCATATAACTTATAAGGGAACGATTTTCAGTATGTGTAGCTGACTTCCTTATGTATTTATATCTGTATTGCTGCACTAAGCACAATACATAGATAGTTCAGTGTGCAACTGACTGTATGTTAGGCTGCATATCACACACATATTTTACAGCATTTTAGTTTTAGAAACACGGGCACCTATGCTCGGAGCAGTTGGCGGCATGACCTTGGGTATACTGAATAAGCAGCTACCTTTGTTGTTGAGGGATATCGCTTTAAAAATTTATTCAACAAAAGCAGGGACTGTGGGGCGTGTTTAACGACGTCCACGTACAAGCCCCAAAATGACTAGTAAGCAAAGAGAGTACGAAGTTCCTCTGTGTGTGGTTGGTAGAGGACCAAGAGGGGGCAAAGCATAGTGAGTCCAACGGGACCACTCCGTGTTTGCAGGGACAAGGCAGGGGGGATTCCCTTATCATAACTAGGGCTCTGACACACCCAGCAAGCTAGGTGTCATGCTTCATCATATGAGCCTGCCCCTCGTCAGGTCGGCGCTGCAATACCTGACGGGCACCCAAACCGTTGGCTCCTTGTCGGGGATCTTTTGTTCCTGCCGGTGTCGGTGGCAGGGTAGGATTTAAGGCAAGAAGCGTTAACTCGCCGGACCCAACTAGTGTCCTTTTTCATACCGCCGACTCACTGTAGCGAGTATATCTCACATACAGACCAGGTCAACTACCTGGGTTCTGGGTACGTATAATTTTACTTACCTCTTTATTGTAGATAGCGTTTTATTCAATCTTGAGGAAGTGCCCTGATCCATACGACAATAATGGCACGAAACATGTTGATCACTTGAGAGCTGGACATACACTACTAGATACATCATTACTAGTCTTGTGCCCCTCTCACTCTTTTAACTAGGCAGTTTACCACTCCCAATAAAATTGTTTTAGGACTAACACCCACTGCACCCACGGGCAGGGACAAAAGATCCCCGACAAAGAGCCCCGGTTTGGGTGCCCTTCAGGTATTGCAGCACCGACCTGACGAGGGGCAGGCTCATATGATGAAGCATGACACCTAGCTTCTGGATGTGTCAGAGCCCTAGTTACGATAAGGGAATCCCTCTCCCTTGTCCCTGCACACACGGAGTGGACCCGTTGGACTCACTATGCTTTGCCCCCTCTTGGTCCTCTACCAACCATACAGGTACCACCGGAGGGGCTGGAGTTATGCCGAGTGTGACATATAAACTTTGCCAGTGGCGTGTCCGACCATGAGTGTGCAGATAACAAAGTGTATTTGAAAAGCACACTTTCACCCAATTGTATCTTTGCACTGAATAAAAGATGTTTATCATTACCCAACTCAATGGAACTCATTTTATCAACCTCAGAAGGATAAAAGGCCCGCTGGAATTTGAACCTGTGAACACAAGAACACAGGCCACTACAGTGGATGTATTAATCCACTAAGCCACTCGGCTTCAGTTAGTTAAGGGGGCACAGGCATGGACTAGGGTGTAAACAAGGAACCAACAGGGCCATGCACATTTGCGTAGTGGGTCGAAAAGGGGTGGGAAAGGACCAACGCACAATGCACAAAGCCTTACCACTGACACTGCGCATGTGTAGGGTCTGGGGCAGGCGGGCAACTAGAGACAAATTTTGGGGGGCTGATTCTTCCAGCCATATGCAGAATGGCTCCAAGAAGGAGTGAAAACACAACAAAAGCCTCATTAACAAGCAAATGGTCTTTTAAAGACCTGTGAAGTACTCGGGTGCGGCTGCAATTCAAGGGTTGCCAGCCGGCGAAGCTGTCTCAGCCGGGCTGACACACACACCGGGGGCAGGGGGTGACTGAAGCAAGGTGAGCCCAATTGGTGCTGCACGCCTGGTCTGGGGACTCACTCAGCCGGGAGCCTGCCAATCTACTCATTCTGGAGATTTTTTGGGCATAGTCCGGAATATTTCTGTGAAAACAAAAAAAACAAATACATCGGTTCAATCTCACCAGTGAAATGTAAACCTCGCAGACGTAATCTATACCTTGTTAATGGAGACCTTCGGGAATATATTGTGGGCGGACATTGTCCGTTCATTGCCGGGGGGGCTGTGTGGGCGTCCAAAGAGGTAGGGGGGAAGTGATTTGATGATGTTGATAATTTTGGAATTAAAAAATTCAGCAAGTTCGTTGCAGCGGGTGGCTGGGGGTTCAACCAGGGGGGGTGGGGGGGGCTCCGGTATTTTGAGAAGTTTCCTGGCTATTTGAAGCGTTTCTCGAGAGGAGTTGGTGGATGTTTTTATTTTGTCCTCGAAGTAGTTGATTTGTGCGGTTTTGATTGCTTTTTTGTAGGTGAGAAGAGTAGTTTTGTATTCAGTTTTTCTAGTAAGGTCAAAGTTTTTTCTCCAGTCTCTTTCTGATTTCTTGCAAGCTTTTTTTAGAAGCCGTAATTCGTCAGTGAACCAGGGGGATGTGGCTTTACTCCGTGGATTGCAGGAGATTTTTTTGGGGAGAGTTTTGTCCAGAGTGTCGCCCATCCAAGCTGAGAATCCTGCATCAGCACTGATGGGGTTGGTGTCAAGAGTAGGCGGGGATCTCTCAAGATGTTGTTTCCAGATTTCGACATCTAGTTTTGACCATGATCGTGAGGGCTTGCTAGGAGGGGCCGTGGGGCGAGGAGCGCGAGTAATCTGCCAGTTTAAAGGAATTAGGAGATGGTCGGTCCAGGGGACTGGGATGGGGTCGAGGACAGTGAGATCGTTGATGTTGGAGAAAACCGGGTCCAACAGATGTCCTAGAGTGTGGGTGGGAAGATGGCCTAGTAATTTTAATTGAAGAATTTCGAGGTCTGCGATCAGGTCGGCGGTAGGTTTGGCTTTCTTTTTATCGAAATGGATATTCAGATCGCCCAGGATCAAACATGAAGAGTTGGTAGCGGCCAGAGTGTAAGCTTGCTCCGTAAGGGATTTGCAAAATTGACCGAGTGGTCCTGGGGGGCGGTAGATGAGAAAGCCTGACATAGTTTGGCAAGGGGAGATCTGGATGGAGAACATGACGTTTTCACAGTCAAGGAGGGGACTGCCTTGAAAACGGCATGAGAACTGGTCTTTATGAATTATGGCAATGCCTCCACCTTTTCCCTTAGGGCGGTCCAGACGATGAATGAGGAAGCCTGAGGGAAGGGAGTTGACAATGTCAGGGTCTGAGTCTGAGCCTAGCCAAGTCCATCCGATGCACACACCTCTTTTGAGGTTTACAAAAATGAACTCAGACCCCCTACTATTCCAGCAATATCTCCTAGGATTCCAAGTCTAAAACGCTTTTGTCCGATTCCATCACATATTTGCCCTTTCTTTATATAAAGCGCTTGCCTTGGTCACAACAGGGTCTGGTAGGCAGTAAATGAAACTACAAATAAAAATAGTAAGGAACGGTATCTGGCCTGGGCCCTTTCTCGTTCTGCATTAGCGACTCCGAGTGCGAGAGAACCTGTTTTTTGCTTTGCATCTGCTGCTTTCAGTTTGGTTTTCCTATTTGAATCAGATAATGTTTATTGAAAGCACTGACAACAATAAACAGGTACACTACGTGGTGTACTGGTGAACATGATAGAAAACGTGGCCATGTCATGCTGAAGTCAAATCAAAATATACTAGAGTTCTGGGTGGTAGCGCAAAGTGGTAGGTGGTGAGTCGGGCCACCAGGGAGGGGCCCCTTCCATGTGCTTCGCAGGGGGGCCCCCTCAAGTTTCATTACGCCACTGCTTTCTCTATCCAAAGTAAGCATATGTTCCGGTTTTGCACTAGAAATGCTGCAAATAAACCAGACACTCTATTATGTCGTTAATCTTATAGCGCCTTCGAAAGGTAAGTATCTCTTTTCCCGAAACAAGCTCTCCATTCTGCCAACGTCATTCGAAAAGAAGGGTTTACCGTTTGCTGCCACATGTATTTAACATGTCACATGCCACACCACATGCCTGAGTTTTGTGGCATGTACTATTTTAAAAGCGGCCTGTAGTGACCTGCAAATTGGGTGTGACTAAAAAACAAACAGCACTAAACCATACCTGACATTCCGTAGTCACGGCCATGTTTTTATGTCCTAAATGGACCTTTACCACGGATCATAACATTTGCATTGAATGAATGTTATCTGTGAGTGCCTGTGTAATGAGTCTCACTAATAGTATATTCGCCAATTCGTCATATTTATGAACAAACATCTCTGCTTCTGTGTTATTGTAGAAATAGGCCTGATTATACAAGTTGCATACATAGTACTGGGTTAAGGATAAAATCACATGTGAAGCGGCCATGTTGCAGTAGCATGCAGTAGACTGCCATTACTAGTAAACTCCTGTGCGGTTTTATTGCATACACATACCCTCTGCTGTAAGCGAGGGGTGAAGACATGTGGGGGCCTGGTGTGTAGTTGATAGAAGTCTGGGAGAGAAAGGGAAGCTTCCTTCAAGCAGTAACAAGTTTAGTGAAGCTTGGCTGCTGCCGCCAAAGTGTCATGCATGAATCTCCATCTGGTTTACCAACGAAAAATCTCATATTTGGCTCTTCCCTACCCATTAACACTGGCTTGGGAATGAATGTGTGACTCCTGGGTGCCATCAGAAGCTCTGCCGCTGTACCAGCAGCCAGTGCTTAATTTGTAAAATATGAAGTGCAGGTGCTCCAATCTTTGTCGGAGTCCACACCTACTTTTTTTCTGGCTCCACCCACTTCCTCCACTGGCTCCACCCACTTCCTCTATTAGCTCCACCAACATCCTCAAATGGAACTGCAAAAAAGTCAAACTAATTTCAGCAAGGGAGCCTTCCTTCCTCATAGGAAGGTTTTGATAGGAGGTTCCCCTGCCCAGTGAACATTTTGAAAAAGATGAAATCAAAATTGCATTTAAAGCACAATTTTTGGAAACAAATTTGCTAAAATCACTAATGCATTGAAAAGGGACAATTCCAGTGCTCTATGTGAAATGTCTGATACTCCTATGTTTCTCTCGTCTTCATTGCTTGATTTTGCTCTCCAGAAAGTTTCATTCATAGTTGTTCAAATGCCACTCATAATTACACTAAATTGACTGAAATTATGAAAATGGCACTCATAGGAATCTGAAACATTGGCTGCTATGCAGCAGGGGTAATTGTTACTGGGCGAAGGGTGTGCACTGCAATGAGAGCAGGATTTCACTACCTGGCAAATGAAACACAGGCCTATAAGAGAGAGGGGTGGCCTTTTAATAAGTAGCATTGGCATACACAGAAGTATAATAAAGCTGTTAGAGCAGTATTTCCGCCCAATGATAATATGATGTTCTAAAATAAACAATTGGAGGAAGGAACAATAGGCAAACACCTGAATAGTGTAAACATTGGAATATTGTAGATCTATACAAGTTGTTACTAGTCATCAGCATTCAATTGTCCTAAAAGGAGCTCCCCGTATTCCAGTACATGGAATTTCATTGTATTAAGTGCAAGCTGGGTCAGGATTGGAAGAAAAACATTGAACCACATATACAGAAGATTTTAAATGCCACAGTGTAAAAAAAAGGGCTCTATGGAAATTTGAGGAAGCAGAACCGCTGGGCTTGTGGGAATTTGATATACGTTTTAGTAGATTTACCTTGGATTTACCTTATGCCCTCTTTCAACTTTCAGCTTCAAAGTGCCTGAGCCAGACACAAAGCAATACACACAGACAACATTCACACAGCCATCTGTACACACTGCTGTGTGTGCGGGAGAGAAACCTACCCATATTTGTACACGTGTTCCTCCTCTTTGCATCCCCGCCCCGGCGCACCTCTCGGCCCTTTCCCTCATGGAGACTGAGTCAATCATTTTGGCTTCGGCAGCATATAACTCAGGTATAGCTTTGACAACAAGAGCGCAAGCTTCCCTAATGCAAAGAACAGTTACACAACAAGACTCAGAGAACGCAGTGACAGCAGTGCAAGATTCCCAAAATTCAATTACAACCAGCTGTGGCCTGCCCCAACTGCCATATGCTGCCATCACCTTATGTCCCTACCAATACACCACTCAAGCCCATACTCTCTGACATGGGCAGACACACTTTTAGCGAGGTGGATATACTTTGCCCTATTCTATACTTGATAAGACTAAGACGCACTCCAGAACTCCATAGCTATGCGACGGTCCTTTCTGAGCTAATTACCCTTGATAACAACAAAGGTGTTAAGTGGCTTAAAGATCTAAAGGAATTACTGACCAAGCTGGGCTTAGCCAAAGCTTGGGCCAAGCAGGTCACTCCGACTAAGAGAGAGTTAAAAAAGAATTACTGGAACTGGGTAAATCACCAGGTCTTACATAAACCAATGCTTGTCTGACTATTTGAGGAGTTCATCCAGCATAAATCAGTTTGATCCCTGGAACGTTATGTAGATTTTATCAGGAAACACAGAGACAGGGCACTATATATGCAGTTTACATTAGGGTCAGTAAGGCTAAACACCAAACTGGCAAAATGGGACCCAACAACATCCAACCTATATAACTGCCCCTGCTGTGATGCACAACAAGAAACTGTAGACCATGTAGTCTTTGCTTGCCCAGCCTACAAGCAAGCAAGGGCCAAATGGATCAAGCCTATATGTATTATATTTGGGCACTAGAAACCTCCTTGATGCTCTACGAATCATGAGAAGTGACTCAAGTAGGTCCTCGCTAGTATGTGGTGTTACAAAGTACCTGTGGTGTGCGTGGATTATCCGTATAAGGGCACAATTAAGGAGTAATGTGCAAATAAATACCATCTAATCTGTGGATCTGAGAGATAATTTACACATAGGAATTATTTGCAAAGTACTGAAGATTAACTGTTTTGTATGGGACATGTGTTTTAGCTAATCTGTAATTTTAAACCTAATGAGCAAATGCCAATTAAGATATTAAGCGTAAATTTAGAGTGGACGGTATAGCCAGGTTTTAAAAACTTGTTTTTATTTTATGAAATATTCATTTTATATACTTTTATGTGACTATGAAATGCTTTTATGATAATTGCTATCGAATAAAGCTTATGCAAAATGAATGGGGAGCATGGAAGAGTTCCTGACTAAGTGGCTCACCGGCTGGCTACTTCCATAGTTGTTGTCCTATTATTTTGTTGTTGAAAGGGCACACAGGGCCATGATGCAGAAGTCGCCCCGGGAAGCCAGACCAAGTCCTTTCATTGCAAAGATTTTGAATAAGCACAACAGCGGAGACATGATTTGAAATCAATCCAGACAAAGAACACCTGATGTTCAAAAACACTTGCATCCTCAAATGTCATGAGTACACAAGACTAGTCCAGCAGAAGCAACAGTAATTTATGGCAGACAAGGCCCAACTAGGTGAGCAGAAACTTCCCTATGCATTGCTGTATCTAGCCAAGCTGAGGGTGGTGTACCAATCCCGTATGCTATTCTTTGAGGCACCAGAAGTATACGTACACATGACAGGATTGCCCCGTACTTTGGAGTACAATGGCATTTTAAACAAGCATTTGCAATTCAATAGGTCTGGCATTTACGCAAGTTTAAGCAATTGACATTGCAAATAACTGGCTTTTATTTATGTTTTCTTTTTTAAAACATAAATAAAATGCATTGTCATTTACAATGCCACTAGCTTAAACTCGTGTAAATGTGAGACCTATTGCATTGCAAATGCTTTGACTGGTATGGCTCCCACGGTTCCCCGCTGTGTGCCAAGCATACGTTGTATAAATTGATGTGAATACTGTAAGTGCTGGACTGGCTCACTCTGGAAGAGAACTGGGCCTTGTCATGAGAAATGAGGCTTTAGACTGGAGGAGAGCGGTCCACGGGACACCCGAGGGGGTGCTGACCTCACTGATGAAGGCCGCCTGCGTGTACGTGTGTCGGCTGAAGGTGTCAGCTCAACACAGCTGGACACTCTGAGGCAAAAAAAGCTGATAAGTCAACAAAAGAGTGATTTCGAAACAAAGGTAGCTCTGAAAATGCGTTTTCATTTTGGAGGCGGCCTGACAGGAGTCATTAATGAACTTGGTGCGTGCAGGAATCGCTTAGGAGCAACTGCTAGAAAGAGCAGGGGGATTTTCCGCTCTGCAACGAAAATGCAATTGCATCTGCCCAATGATCCTGTAGACAACTAGTAAGGGCCAGTCTCCAACGCCGTCCTCTCCAAGCTGCCTCGTCAAACCCGCAGCTCTCACCTAATTAATGCAGCACTTGGACCCAGTGTCTCGCCGCTATGCTTTTCCTTGGCTTGTCGTAGGTCTCTATTGCATAGCTCGTCTTCAGGGCCGGACGTCGAGCTGTAACTCATAATCGGGTATAGGCTTGGTAGGCTTCTTCCTCAGCTGCTCATCAAGGGCTATGCCACATACCCTCTTCTACTACGTTTGCTTTCCCTGGTTCCGGAAAGGACTCCGCACTGTAGTCTCAGCGTTGAGCTCCACGATTGAAAACCAAGGGAAAGGGAAAGAGCAGTGCACGCTGGAGGCAAGCCGTGACCATGCACATCGGCGTGGCCTGCAACTCGTGCCCAGTGGCGAGGCGTAGAACTCGGTGAAGAAGGAGAGATCGGTTGTCGGTGTCCAAGATGACCAGTGGGTCTTTTTGTGAGTACATGCTGGCCCAGCCGAGGACCCAGAGGAGCCACAGCACACGCATCATTCTACCAGTAACAGCGCTGCAGGGACGGAAGAAGACCAGCCATAGAGAAGGAGGAGGGAGGGAAAGAAAAAGCATGCAATGTTTGTTGGTGAGGGAGAGGGGGGGTGGGTGGGGGTGGAGGGTGTGTGTGAGTGTGTGTGTATGGGTGTGTGTGCGTGTGTGAGTATGGGCACGCACATTCTACCATCAATGAGGGTCATTTGGACTGGTGCTAGGTGCCCACTAGAATAGTGGACAGCATATGCCAGGCCAACGTCTCACAGCAGCTGCAGGAGTGCTGTGTGTTTTCTGCTTGGAGCAGCTGTAGCAGCACTGTGCTCTAACAATGGCTGTGAGGGCACTGTCCTTTACGGGATGGGGCAGCTGTGAGGGTGCCATTCCTCCCATCCCGTGAAGTAACAGTAGATGCTGTAGCACCCAGGATAATGTGCTGCATGGCCAAATAATTATAAGGTCCCAAAGGCACGACATATTGGCTATGCCAATGCTTTTTCACGGAGTGTTGGCGTGACGGGCAACACACAAAGATAAGAACAGAAAGAAGCATTTGACAAAGCCAACACAAGTGGTTTGCCTGTTATACCTAAGGTAACAATACCATTATTTCATGCATTGCAAGTTATGAAGTAGAAGATGGCAGTCACTTCACATTTGATATAATTGTTTTCAACAGCAAAATGTAAAAAAATGAATATGCAGTGACCCTGATAGTGTGGAGCGCTTTTGTAGGCCTGAGCATGAAATTCTACTTCGCTCATTGATTTTGCGGAGTTTTTCCCACTCCACGCTCCGCGTAGCACGCGGATTTCTGAAAAACTCCGCAGAGCAGAGTTTTTACTTACTTGCGCTCACCAACATTAAGTTTGCAAGCGGGGAGAATTTTACCCCAGACCACCTCCCGGCGATATCTTTCAATGCTGGCAGTGTGGATGGTCGCTACCGCTTGCGTTGAGAAACCTTCCATTCGCGCTGAGGAAGCTGCTGCTCTAGTAGAACATCAACTCGAGCAGCAGAAAGAAGCTGCACCCTCTTGCGCTGTGCGTGCACCTTTTGCACTGATTTTATAGCACGGGTCAAACTCCAATTTCTAAAAATCAGTGCGAATGGTGCAACGTAACGCACTTTGCTGCTTGCCAAAGTCCGCGCAGCACAGCAGAGTTTTTCAGTCATGCGGAACTCCACGAACTCCGCCAAGGCCTACTCATTAGCAGTTGCTAACAGACAGCTGCAGCTGTCTGTAGCCAAACACTATCAATAGTGCACTGCTTGACCTGCTGCTTTTGCTCAGTTGGTGGCTCTGGGGACTCACACATTTAACTGCAGAGATCTGTGTTTGACTTCAGGGTCACAGGTTCAAAGGCTGGTAAGTTGACTCAGCCTTTCCTCTTTCTGTGGTTAATAAAAGGAGCACTATTGAGTTAGAGAACAATGAACATCTGTTTTTCAGTACCAATGTACTTTTCAGGGTGAAAATGTGCTTTACAATTCCTACTGCTCCAACTGGGGAAAGTAGGGAATGTGACCTGAGCTCACCATGTAAATCACCAGTCCCCCCAGCAATACTGTAATAAGAGAGGAGTATTTTGAAAGATACATGGTTATTATGAAAGATGTGCTGGAGACTCACCCACAGTAACCTGAGTCCTACTTCATGTTAGCATTATATTTCAATGTACAGATTGTGTCCACCTTAGAAGAGTGAGAGGCTGAGTAGCTCCTATGCGAATTCAAAAGTGCAATCTGCAGTTTATTTACATTATTCTGCAGTAAACTGAGCCTTTGAGTAACCGTAACTGGACTGGGATGTGTAACCTGGAGATCACAAGCAGACCTGTGCAGCTGGCTCAGTCACCTTTAACTATACTTTAGGGATTAGAGCCTGCAGCTTGTAGGTTGCAGTGTATTATGTAGTAGGCACAGTAACAAGTTCAACAACCTTAATGTAATGGGGACATGAACTCACAGGAAGAGTAAACTTGACTCTGTGCATCAAGCAAATCAAGCCCTTATGTGTCTGAGTACGTGCCAGGCATGAATGTGGCATCCCCAGCAGGGGGACTGGCCTAGTTAGTGAGATTCAGGGGGGGCTCAAATTTCCCAATTAAAAAAGCAGTCAGCTGCAGGGTGGACAGGTAAGATGATCAAGGCCCAGATCAGTTGACTGGGGGTGAGTGCTTGCAACGTTCAACACTCGGTCCATCTTCCCCTTTGGTTTTGCTTTGTTCACCCTAAGTTGGCAGGGTGTGCCCAGACTTGGGTCCCTTGCTCACTTTGCCACTGGATTCAAGCTAGGCTGGCTGATGATGGCTGATTATCCAGAAACCAGTTCCAGGATGTTTTTTTTCGGTACAGGGAAGACATGGCTTGGCAGTTTGGGCTGGACTGTTCCCATGAGGCACAGGGTCAGACTGATTTGCATATGGCCATGTCTGAACTGGGGTGGGAGAGTGGGCTAAAGAATGGTGATGGATTAAACCCAGATCAGCTGACTGGGGGTGAGTGTTTGATTTGCTCAAACGCTCCGTCCATCATCCCCTTTTGTATCGCAATTGTTAAAGTAGTCATTTAAATGCTAAACGTGTCCTAGATTCTTATTATAGAAGGCACAACATTATAGATTATTAAATCAAGCATAAGAGGCGGTTTTACAGCGCACAACTTGAAGCCCGCATGGGCTATCAAATGTATTTGGCATCGAACGGGCGCATAGGGCCATGGTACCCCCCACACCCGGGGGAGCCTCCGAGGGCATTGATTGCGAAGATCCTGAACTATATAGTCAGGGATTGCATTCTGAAGGCGGCGAGGTAGACGGAGTCTCTCACCATTGAGAACAGCCACATATGCATCTATCCTGATTACACCCAACAGGTGCAAGAGCAGCGGAAGTCCTACCTGGGAGTCAAGCAGAAGCTCCAGGAGATGAAGCTACAATATATGCTGTTATATCCGGCCAAGGTCAAGGTGATATCTCAGGGCCGGGCGCATTTCTTCGAATAGCCCGCTGAGGTGTGGGAGTGGCAGGAGATACAGGGGTGACGACATGCCCTCGGGAGAGTGAGGGGGGCCCCGTGAGACCTGGGGGAACCATCCCCAGGGACGACGATGCGGAAGGCGGAGCCGTTGGGACCTTCCTTGGCAAGGGATGGTCCAGAGTCCTCGGGCGCATCCGCCCCTGGGGACGTGTTGGTTCCAGATACCCTGCAGGACATTGTGCCAGGTACAGACTCTACGGCTCCGGTGATCCCAGAGACTGGAATGTCTGAACTGCTGCAGGGGACGGCTCTGTCGTAAGGTACTGTTGGAGTGAAGAGTGTTGTGCTCTGCTTTGGGGGCTTTAGTGCTGGGCCTTGAGTTTGTATGAGGTACCTGGGAGCCGTGCTGTTCGAGCTTGAATGACGGAGAGGAGCGTAGGACCTGTATCCCGTTGGAACGACCTTATGTGGCGGTGTCTGTCTTTATTTTGGCTGGGGAGGGCCCTGCTTTGGGACTGATGCCGGCGGCCAAGCCCAGGTTCATTCCTGTACGTCTGGGTCCCATGGGGAGCTAGAAGGGGGTGGGTGGTGTTTGGTTGGGTGTGTGTGTGTGTGTGTATTGGATGGGACAAATAGGGTGGCTGTGTACATCCTGGCACCAGCAGGGGGAGGGCAGGATAGCGTGTTTTGTTGTTGCTGTCATCTTGCTCGTGGGTGGGGGTGGGGGTAGATGTTATGGGGGGGTTGTGGGGTTGGGGGGGCTTGGGGGGTTGGTGGGGTTGGGAGGGGAAATTGTTGCTGGCATCGAGAGTACTGTGTTTCTGTTTTTTGAATGGCTGATCAGATGGGCTAGGTCCCCCGGCCTGGATGCTGGTTGGGCCCGTGGGTGGCGGAACACGCCGTTTGTAATATATGTCCAGGTTGGGCGTGATCTCCTGTCATGGGGTTTAAATTCTTAACTTGGAACGTGCGTGGATTGGGCACTTGCACTAAAAGATACAGGGTCCTTTCATTCCTCCGACGCCATGGCGTCTCCATTGCGTGCCTCCAGGAGACCCACTTGAACGAAGAGGGTGCCCAGAAGCTGTCCTAAAAATGGCGGGCCAGATGTTTCATTCATCCTATTCTACCTATGCCAGGGGGGTCCTAATCTGGGTGGCACCTGGGGTTCCCTGTGCCGTGATTGTGTAACAATAATAAATGCATGGGGCTAGTGGCAGACTGTATGAAAGGAAGGGCTATTTGTATTTAAAGAATGTAAATCGAGAGAAGATTTCTGGTATCTACAGTCCAAAGACAATAGAAAAAGAGGAAGGGCTGACATCCTTTCTATGACATGAATGCCTTTGGCTGGGGAACTTTCAGCAGAGTAGTTGGCTCACTGTGTATGTGTAGGGGCATTGAGTGAGTTTTGACCAGGGTTCAAACCCCAGGTGGGGAAAATCTTTTTTTTTTTTTTTTTAATTTTATTTCTAAATTCCACAAATGAAAGCTGTGCCTTTGTAAATGACCCACTAGCAGTATCTGGGAGAACTATGGCCTCCTTACTCATAGTGCATGTCAGGCATTGATAATGGCATGCTGGGTGGCACGTGGATAGGGGGGACAGGTTTGCTATGAAAGAAATCACTTATTTAGTGGAATGAGAATTTGGGGATGATTGTGTAAGAATTGGAAATGCATGGGGCTAGTGGCAGACTGTATGAAAGGAAGGGCTATTTGTATTTAAAGAATGTAAATCGAGAGAAGATTTCTGCTATCTACAGTCCAAAGACAATAGAAATAGAGGAAAGACTGACATCCTTATTCTATGACATAAATGCCTTTGGCTGGGGAATTTTCAGCAGAGTAGGTGGCTCACTGTGTATGTGCAGGGGCTTTGAGTGAGTTTTGACCAGGGTTCAAACCCCAGGTGGGGGAGATCGTTTTTTTATTTTTTTATTTTTTTATTTCTAAATTCCACAAATGAAAGCTGTGCCTTTGTAAATGACCCCCTAGCAGTATCTGGGAGAACTATGGCCTCCTTACTCATAGTGCATGTCAGGCATTGATAATGGCATGCTGGGTGGCACGTGGATAGGGGGGACAGGTTTGCTATGAAAGAAATCACTTATTTAGTGGAATGAGAATTTGGGGATGATTGTGTAAGAATTGGAAATGCATGGGGCTAGTGGCAGACTGTATGAAAGGAAGGGCTATTTGTATTTAAAGAATGTAAATCGAGAGAAGATTTCTGCTATCTACAGTCCAAAGACAATAGAAATAGAGGAAGGACTGACATCCTTATTCTATGACATAAATGCCTTTGGCTGGGGAATTTTCAGCAGAGTAGGTGGCTCACTGTGTATGTGCAGGGGCTTTGAGTGAGTTTTGACCAGGGTTCAAACACCAGGTGGGGGAGATCGTTTTTTTATTTTTTTATTTTTTTATTTCTAAATTCCACAAATGAAAGCTGTGCCTTTGTAAATGACCCCCTAGCAGTATCTGGGAGAACTATGGCCTCCTTACTCATAGTGCATGTCAGGCATTGATAATGGCATGCTGGGTGGCACGTGGATAGGGGGGACAGGTTTGCTATGAAAGAAATCACTTATTTAGTGGAATGAGAATTTGTGGATGATTGTGTAAGAATTGGAAATGCATGGGGCTAGTGGCAGACTGTATGAAAGGAAGGGCTATTTGTATTTAAAGAATGTAAATCGAGAGAAGATTTCTGCTATCTACAGTCCAAAGACAATAGAAATAGAGGAAGGACTGACATCCTTATTCTATGACATAAATGCCTTTGGCTGGGGTATTTTCAGCAGAATAGGTGGCTCACTGTGTATGTGCAGGGGCTTTGAGTGAGTTTTGACCAGGGTTCAAGCCCCAGGTGGGGGAGATCTTTTTTTTATTTTTTTATTTTTTTATTTCTAAATTCCACAAATGAAAGCTGTGCCTTTGTAAATGACCCCCTAGCAGTATCTGGGAGAACTATGGCCTCCTTACTCATAGTGCATGTCAGGCATTGATAATGGCATGCTGGGTGGCACGTGGATAGGGGGGACAGGTTTGCTATGAAAGAAATCACTTATTTAGTGGAATGAGAATTTGGGGATGATTGTGTAAGAATTGGAAATGCATGGGGCTAGTGGCAGACTGTATGAAAGGAAGGGCTATTTGTATTTAAAGAATGTAAATCGAGAGAAGATTTCTGCTATCTACAGTCCAAAGACAATAGAAATAGAGGAAGGACTGACATCCGTATTCTATGACATAAATGCCTTTGGCTGAGGTATTTTCAGCAGAGTAGGTGGCTCACTGTGTATGTGCAGGGGCTTTGAGTGAGTTTTGACCAGGGTTCAAACCCCAGGTGGGGGAGATCGTTTTTTTATTTTTTTATTTTTTTATTTCTAAATTCCACAAATGAAAGCTGTGCCTTTGTAAATGACCCCCTAGCAGTATCTGGGAGAACTATGGCCTCCTTACTCATAGTGCATGTCAGGCATTGATAATGGCATGCTGGGTGGCACGTGGATAGGGGGGACAGGTTTGCTATGAAAGAAATCACTTATTTAGTGGAATGAGAATTTGGGGATGATTGTGTAAGAATTGGAAATGCATGGGGCTAGTGGCAGACTGTATGAAAGGAAGGGCTATTTGTATTTAAAGAATGTAAATCGAGAGAAGATTTCTGCTATCTACAGTCCAAAGACAATAGAAATAGAGGAAGGACTGACATCCGCATTCTATGACATAAATGCCTTTGGCTGGGGTATTTTCAGCAGAGTAGGTGGCTCACTGTGTATGTGCAGGGGCTTTGAGTGAGTTTTGACCAGGGTTCAAACCCCAGGTGGGGGAAATCGTTTTTTTATTTTTTTATTTTTTTATTTCTAAATTCCACAAATGAAAGCTGTGCCTTTGTAAATGACCCCCTAGCAGTATCTGGGAGAACTATGGCCTCCTTACTCATAGTGCATGTCAGGCATTGATAATGGCATGCTGGGTGGCACGTGGATAGGGGGGACAGGTTTGCTATGAAAGAAATCACTTATTTAGTGGAATGAGAATTTGGGGATGATTGTGTAAGAATTGGAAATGCATGGGGCTAGTGGCAGACTGTATGAAAGGAAGGGCTATTTGTATTTAAAGAATGTAAATCGAGAGAAGATTTCTGCTATCTACAGTCCAAAGACAATAGAAATAGAGGAAGGACTGACATCCTTATTCTATGACATAAATGCCTTTGGCTGGGGTGTTTATAGCAGTGTAGGTGGCTCACTGTGTATGTGCAGGGGCTTTGAGTTAGTTTTGACCAGGGTTCAAACCCCAGGTGGGGGAAATCGTTTTTTTATTTTTTTATTTTTTTATTTCTAAATTCCACAAATGAAAGCTGTGCCTTTGTAAATGACCCCCTAGCAGTATCTGGGAGAACTATGGCCTCCTTACTCATAGTGCATGTCAGGCATTGATAATGGCATGCTGGGTGGCACGTGGATAGGGGGGACAGGTTTGCTATGAAAGAAATCACTTATTTAGTGGAATGAGAATTTGTGGATGATTGTGTAAGAATTGGAAATGCATGGGGCTAGTGGCAGACTGTATGAAAGGAAGGGCTATTTGTATTTAACCCCTTCCGTGCGGGCGGTTTTCCCCGCCCATGCTGACTCCGCCTTGCGCGGGCGGAGTCATGACGGAACGGTTCCGTCATCCGCACAGCTCACCCGTAGTGCATGACGGAACCGTTCCGTCAGCAGCATGGAAGGGGTTAAAGAATGTAAATCGAGAGAAGGTTTCTGCTATCTACAGTCCAAAGACAATAGAAATAGAGGAAGGACTGACATCCTTATTCTATGACATAAATGCCTTTGGCTGGTGAATTTTCAGCAGAGTAGGTGGCTCACTGTGTATGAGCAGGGGCTTTGAGTGAGTTTTGACCAGGGTTCAAACCCCAGGTGGGGGAAATCGTTTTTTTATTTTTTTATTTTTTTATTTCTAAATTCCACAAATGAAAGCTGTGCCTTTGTAAATGACCCCCTAGCAGTATCTGGGAGAACTATGGCCTCCTTACTCATAGTGCATGTCAGGCATTGATAATGGCATGCTGGGTGGCACGTGGATAGGGGGGACAGGTTTGCTATGAAAGAAATCACTTATTTAGTGGAATGAGAATTTGTGGATGATTGTGTAAGAATTGGAAATGCATGGGGCTAGTGGCAGACTGTATGAAAGGAAGGGCTATTTGTATTTAAAGAATGTAAATCGAGAGAAGATTTCTGCTATCTACAGTCCAAAGACAATAGAAATAGAGGAAGGACTGACATCCTTATTCTATGACATAAATACCTTTGGCTGGAGAACCTTCAGCAGAGTAAGTGGCTCACTGTGGATGTGCAGGGGCTTGAGTGAGTTTTGACCAGGGTTCAAACCCCACCTCGGGAAATTATTTTTTAATAATATTTTTATTTTTTTAAACAATTTTTTTATTTTAGCAGAGTGAAACATAGTCCTATGGAAATGCTCAACTGATAATAATGAAAGACCAAGTAGAAAATCTATGGCATATGTCACATCAGATGTGGCATATGCCACATGACAGAGTGACACGTGTCACATGCCAGACTTAGGCTCCAACCCCTTCTCGCTCGACCAGCGACCCGACATCTTCCGGAGTCGTGCGTGGTGGCAGGCCTCGGGGAGGGAGCTCGGAGCGCTGCCGAGGCCCATAGCAACCGGACGGGTGCCACCAGCAGGGGACAGCCACATTCTTTGGCGACGCAAGACTGTCTGGCGAAGGGGCAAAAAGGGCACCCCAGCAGTAGCGTGCAGAGTCCACCGGTTGTCCCAAGGTTTAGGGATGCCTGCAGCGACGACGGTTAGTAGAGGCAACGGGAGCAGAGGTATGCAGCAGGGAGGACAGCAGTGCTGCAAGGGACCAGCACACAGTAGCTTGCGATGCGGTTTCGTGCCGTTCCCCGTGCTCCACATGATGCATCGCTGCCCGGTTGAAGCGGCATCCCAGGAGTGAGTTACCGCCACTGTCGGCGAACAGCAACCCATACGACAGGGGTAAGGTTTAAAAAAATTAAAGGGGTTAACAAAGCGGTGGTGCATTTTGGGTCAAAAGCCCGGGGTGGAATATCGGCAGGCCGGGAACGAGGGCATAGCGCAAGGCGGTGTGCTGCAGGCCATTGATAGGGGCCAGCATGTATCCGGGATAGCGTTGGAATGCAACCCGTGTCTGACCGCTTGGCGACAGGTTCGGGTCCCCGTCGGGGCCATCTGTTTTGCAGCACCAGGGTATCCTGGGGTTATATGCACACATTAAAAAAAAATACGAAACACTATCGTTAAGGTCCTGGTACCAGCAGTCAGTGGGCCTTCTGGGTCGGACAGCCTAACTATGAGCATGAAGGGAAGCCATTGTAGCGTTTCTAAAAAACAGTTGTCTTACCAAGCTATGCACCCTGGCCTACCGCCAGGGTCGAGCTTGGCCTCTGCTCAATAGCTAGTGATTCTGGGCAATTCTTCAATCTGGCGCCCCAGTATCGTTGGGCCACACTAGTGCCATATATGTTAAGTATTACTTCTGGCTATGGGTAAAGATTGCTTACTGCAGGCGGCACATTCATGTGGTAACAAGGAGTCACTAGGGTGGTGATACGTGCAAAGCCCGGGTTTTCAATGGTAATTTTCCCGAGAATTGAGGAAATTATAGTAGGCGCAGCTGGGCGTGCCTGCAAGCTCAAGTCGATGGAGCACAACAAAAAAAAAAAAGTATTGTTTGTGAACACCCTGGAAGGAATCGCACTTCACAGGAGTGTTAATTATGAGATCTCCGCGCTCGGGATCTGGAGATCTGTCTGAAAAAGCAATGATTAGTCCCATATTTAGTGACACCTTCTGAAGCTCACTGCTGTGGGAACAGAGTGGTGCAGTGCAACCCCAACAGTTATTTGTAACTTGATGGTGTGCATGGTGGGTTCATGAGGGCGATCTGATAGAGGTGGTGGTACTCTTCCCAAGAAGAGGGCTCTTGCTGTTTGGAGCTCCACTGTTGGTTAATGTGTTATTAAGGGGACGTGCAAACCTTGGCACTGTCTGTTACCCGCCACGGTCCTCCAAGAGCCAGTAGAGTTTAAAGGCGGACAGTTGCGGTTTTTAGCAACTACCACAGGTGAGACACTGTTTAAAACAAACAGGGAAATGAGCATACGCAACGCTGGTGCCCCTGCAAGCAAACAATACATACAACTGGTACGATATATTGCTACAATGCCCCAGTTGCTGGACACAGGGGAGCGCTGTACTCACGATAAACTATGCTGCTTACAAGCTCGGGCTAACTAAAAGCCAGTAATTAAGTTCAGATGGCGAATGGCGGTAAAATTGGGGCACCAGGCTCTCAGCAGGAATGCTCAAGCAGCCAGTGATTCAGGCAGATCAGCCAAACACTTCTCCCCCATGCAGGGAATGAATGTGTTTGTCCGCTACGCAACTGTTTTGCATGCAGAGTGCCCGGGAAAGCCTAAAGGCCGAGCTAGCGAGAGCATGTGGTTGGGAAGGAGTTCCAGAACCAGTTTTGGCAGGGAGGTGGGTTCGTGACCAGCAGCACCTCTGACTTGTAAACGTGGTTTAAACTGCCCGGGTTGACTAATGGCGGGAACATCTCTGAAAAGGGGAGGTCCTGGCCTAAAGGCTGGAGCAGTCGAGCGCAAGCCTGAGGGGCTGGGGTTGGGTCGAGGGCAATGACGTCTGACACCCGGTGATCTAGGGCAAGTCCCTTGTTCCCCCAGTGCCTAACAAATATGAAGGTATCGTTGAGCGGTGACACTGGAGCTCAGATTATGCCGCTATGAAATCCGTACCTCCGGGTCAAAGCGCAGGCTTGAGCTAGGATTCACTTTTGCCTACGTCAAACCTTGGAGTCAACATATATACGTCAGAAACCAGATTGAGCGTAAAGCAATGCATTGTGGCTACTAATGGGGGTCAGACGAGCCAACTGATAGTATGCTCCAAGGTATCGCATACTGGGGTATTCCTCTCACAAATCCACAATGTTTGTTAGTCTCCTATGAAAAGTCGACGCTGAATTGGGGATATCGTGCGTAGCCTGGGATGCTGAGAGTGAAAGATTGTGTAATAGCATTCGTTATGTCAAGTGTAAGCCTGTAGATAGAGCTGGGGTGAGGTTCACTTCGGGGAACCCGCTCTCTACGGCTGCCCTCACGTCCCCGCTGCCTTGAGGCCCCAGGCCTTTTCCTTACTAACATATATGGTGTCGGTAAGATATATGATGAAGGAGCACAGTATAACCTTTCCTTGCCAAGGCTCTGCTCAGTCAGCAGGTATACAATGTTATCCCAGTTTTACACGGGGTAAGCGAACGTAGACACAGAAGCCGGCAGGCCCATAATGTATCTTCACACAGGGGCTCCCAGAGAAAATAAAATAAATTAATAAATAAATAATAAGGTGGTTTGCAGCGCTAGAGCAGCATGGCCTGGTGACATACTGCAGACTGGACAGCATATTTGCAGTCCGAGGTAGGGGCCTCCATGGAGAGAAGGGCTGCAGGTGCACAGTGCTATCAAAAGCTGTGATATTGCACCCCCCGTTTCAATAAAAAAGAAGAATGGTTTCTAGAATTGCTCCTCACAAAGATGTGCAGGGCTTCCTATCAATTTGTCAAGAGATGGCTTATGATTGCTCAATCGTAGAACGCAAGGGCATAATCTGGGGTAGGGGGCTGAAGTGGTGCCCGCGCGATTACATATGAAGTAGCATTGAGGGGGTGCCCTGTTCGGCTCCATAAGGAAGCGGTGCTACATGATAACCCCCAAGTGTATATATATATATATATATATATATATATACATATATATGTATATATATGCATATATATGTATGTATATATATATTCACTGAAAAAAACCATAGGTTATAGACCATATATAGTTAGGGATTAGCATTTACAAAACCTTGAAAATTCACTGAAAAAACCATAGGTTATAGACCATATATAGTTAGGGATTAGCATTTACAAAACCTTAATTTTCTCGCACAAAACCATGGAAATTCGCATATATAGTTAGTTGCAATAACTATATATCGCGCACCTGCAATCCACTGCTCATGATGTCACATATTACATCATTCATGACATGGTCAGTGACATCACTGATGACATCACTGATGACATCTCATTTGACATTACTGATCACATCACTGATGACATCATTCATGTGAGATACGTTGAACCTCTTCAGACTCTAATATAACCTTACATACACTCAGTGTAAACAGACTCTCACAGACTGTCACTCATCCATGGAGTTACTCACACACCTAGTCAGTCATGCAAAGAATCAATCACACCTCCATTTCCTCATCTATACAGTTATACACACCTTACTTATTCAAACATATACTAACACATATTTACTCTCTTATACAATCCCTGATACAAGTTCACAATGATGCACACAGCCACTGACACATTCATTGGCTCTTATGCACAGTTATTTATATATGTCAACTCTCACATGTACTGTGTTTTACATATGTACTTACTTTGACATGGTAGCACTGAGATATCCATTCACTCACCAATACACTCATGCACACAGTTAACCGCCCATACAGCTGTTTCCACATGCACTTTTGAACCCATACATCTAGTGAATCAACTGCTCACACATTTATGCACAGAGTCATACACCTCCCAGCCACCCACACACACACTCAGTCTCCCATACAAATACTTGGGCAACCAATCAATAACCCATATAGTTACTCATATAGCTACTGATCAACACATGCAGCAGTTTACAGAACAACAGACATAATGATGCACAAATTAAGACAGTTTAGTCACCAACTCATGCTCTCAGTGAGACACATTTAATCACTCACTCATACAGTCAGTCATGCACCTACTAAATCCTTCATCCAGACACTTATACATCCACTCATTCTTCAATATGTAAGACATATTTTAACTTTACAGAAACATACAGTCACTGGATGTTGTCATCAGTGATGTCATCAGTGATGTCACTGACCATGTCATGAATGATGTAATATGTGACATCATCAGCAGTGGATTGCGGGTGCGCGATATATAGTTATTGCAACTAACTATATATGCAAATTTCTATGGTTTTGTGCGAGTAAATTAAGGTTTTGTAAATGCTCTTCCCTAACTATATATGGTCTATAACCTATGGTTTTTTCAGTGAATTTTCAAGGTTTTGTAAATGCTAATCCCTAACAATATATGGTCTATAACCTATGGTTTTTTCAGTGAAATTCAATGGTTTTTTAATAGCAAATATCAAAAGCTGTCAAATGTCAAGTACGTGATAGGTAAAAACATTTTCGTGTTTATGCACGCTGATGTGCTTTGAACGCTGCCCCCCCTCCCCCCCTCTTTTCTCTTAGAAGTACTCTCTCTTTGCAGATAGTGAAGGGTAGTTAACGCAGGCCTTTGCCCCCGTTGTAATCCGTTGTGCCTGCTTCTCTCTCCATTTGATTGATTGTTATCCAAGCATTTACTGTTTTAGAATTGGTTCTCTTTGGTTCATTCTCTATTTACAAACAAGCACAGAGTCGCAATACTCTGTTTAGTCTTTGCAGATAGTGAAAAATCGTTTAAAAAAACAAAAGGAATCGAGCAAAATCAGTAGGCCACTAATGGGATCTCTTTTTGACCTCGCTAAAATAGAAACATTAACAACAACCCCTCATGAGAAATACGAAACTAGTGAGATGAACTGAGCTTCACACCATGATGGCTGCAAGACAGCTTGGCTCCGCCACCCACCCCACCCAAAATAACGACAAACCCTATGCAAATATTATAAATATATACAACACACCAGCAAAGTAACAGGGTAAAACATTTTATTAAATAACTATTTACATAACTATTTTATACTTTTTGTTGCCCGATCCGGCTAGCTCAATCGATCGAGCATGAGACTCATGCACTCTGATCTCCTTGGCCTCAGTCAAGCATCAATAGTAAGATTTTCATACATGAGTGTACGTTCATGGTTTTGGTCCCTGAGTTGCTTCGATGTCACTGCCTTGCACAAATGGCATAAGTCCTGGATGCTGGGTGCCATAGTTCAAAGTTCTGAGCAGCGTTTGTAACACTGTCTGAAGCTTATTTGCACCTGCTGCAGCTTCACTATTCTCAAAGTAAGTGGGGGCCGTTTGTGGACCTGACTGTATTTGAAAACAATGTGATGCGGTGCCTCCCTAAACCGCTTGACGGAGGCCCCCGAGTGGCGGTGTGAATGTGATGGCGCAGACTTGGAGGGGGCGCTTGGCTCCGACCCCCTCCCCAAGTCTTGTTGCCCTGGTGTGGCCTGAGATCGCCCCCGACATAGGCGGCCGGCTCCCGGGGTCAAGCGGAACCTTTTGCCTTTTGGTGACTCTTCCATTCTGGACCTTGTCCCACAATCCGTTCGACCTGAAGACACGTCCTGCGGTGCCCTAGTCCGACCATCACATATTCCTGCGCCAGGAAACGGCGTGGGATGCACTAGAAGGGAGAGGCGGCGCGAACAAGCCTCCCCCACCTCCCCAGGTGGAGGTTTTTCAGGTATACCCCAGCGCTTTACGCAACCAGCTGAGTTGCGCCCGCTCTTGCGGCTACAGCGTCTCGCCCACCATCCACTTGAATTGCGCCCACTCTTGCAGTGCAGCGATAGGCGGCTGCCATAGGACTCTCAAAATGGCGGCCGGCTCTTCGGATTTAGGCCTGGCCCACTAAAATGGCCCTGGGACACCTTGGAACTCGGACGCTTGACTGCTAGGGCATGGACCCCATTCCCAAAAGCGTCCCCTCAGCCTTGAAGATTCTACAAAAGTCACCGGGGCCCCCGACTCCCGCAGACTTCCGGTGGTGAGCGACTGCCATGATTGCCAGCGGAATGGTCACGACGTAGCCACGGGGTGCTCTCATGCTGACGCCAGCTTCAATCTGAAACATCCAGAAACACTGTAGACTACCAATTCGATCAGTTCCGGTGGAGCCCCAACGTGACCCGGTAGAAAAGAACTTGCCCTCCCCTTTTTTGAGTGATAGTTCTTGTTGCCTGTCCCTAAAGTTGTCATTTTACAGAACTTTTTGGACTACTGAAAGGGGTTGTGTTCCGACCGCTGGTTGGTGGAGACATTTTGACTATATTCTGGACCTACGTTGTCGCGTAATGCGTCATATGACGCGTCGCGTTAGCGCACCCGGAAGTGCTACGGTGCGCGAGGCGCAGCTTCCCGGAAGCGATCCAGAGTGCGGCGCTCATTGGTTCATTTTACTTTTGTTATTCTAATGATGAAAGGCTTGGTCATATGACCTAAAAATAACGCTTTTCATTGCTTTCTAACATTTTTTTTTCCCAAATGATGAAAGCCCCACCTTTTTTTTCTCACTCTGACTTGTAAAGCAAAGGACCCAGATGCATTTACAGTTTATCACTAACAATGTTCCAGGCTAATGTATTTTCCCAGGAAATTTACAACTGTCCTGCAAGTAAAATATTCCTATTTCGAGAAAAAGGGTGTTTCTTCGTCCCATGAGGGAACCGATGAGCAAAAGAGGCTCAGCCTGCTGTCTTAGTCGCTGATAGGCATGAATGTCAGATTCTTATCGATCACTTTATGTTGCAGGAGTAGAAAACACAACAGCCCTTGACCATTTATCTTTACTGCGTTCCTGCGTATTATACCTTTTAACCGTCATGTAATTGGACTGCTTTATTTCACTTGCCTTTTACTGATTCGAAAACAGTGGCTATTATTCAAAACTTTACCAATGTAAGTACTACTACCATGTTTTGTTTTAAAAACCTTTATTGTGAAAATGTCAGTATACAAATACGGGCCTATAACCACGTGGGCCGGCCACGGAGCAAACTGGAATCGTATATGATGAGGGGACATTTACACTGTAGAAGAACGTAACGGGCAGGCCATTAGGTTGCAAGAACTAAGGTGTCTAACAGTTGCGGAATCGATGGACGTACATTTTATAATTAAAATACGACAAGCCAGTTACAATAAAATTATCTAGATATACATTTGCGGGCAAGTTCCATGGGTGACGTTAATTCGAACTTTCAATAGTACAGTAATCAATAACACATCAGAACTTAATATCAATAGGGATGTCGAAATGTTCAATCAATTCTCGTCCCCGCCCGCCATGTGCTTCAAAACTGCATACGTATCTCGTGATATCAAGGTTGGGCAACCAGTACACAACAAGGAGTTACGAGTCCCATTTATACCGGCGCCATTTTGGGCGAAGCCGAGCAGGTCCAGGATATAGTCAAAATGTCTCCACCAACCATCGACTATGATGATGTTCATAAGCTCTATTGATTAGATTAACACTCCTCTCTCCACATGAAATTAATTTGCCGCAAGTTAAACATGTCATTTTCATTTGTTCAAAGTTCTTCTGAAGATTTAGAACCGTTTCCCTTGCCTCTGATGCTGTCACTGCCACTTCATTGGTGGATGTACTGGCAGGTCGGGGGTTATCCACCAAATCTCGAATTTGGGCAGCACTATAATTAATCGGGTGCCACCTCTCCATATGACGATGCATGGTATAATTACCATAACTATATTTTTTTTCGGTTCCTCTGGAGAATACATTATGGCAGATGAGGCAGGTAATGTACCGAGCATTTACCTTTTTTGCATGTGGAGGAAAGGAAAAAAATTAGAGCGTCCGAGTTCCAAGGTGTCCCACGGCCATTTTAGTGGACCAGGCAAAAATCCAAAGAACAGGCGGCCATTTTGAGAGTCCTGTTGCAGCCACCTATCGCTGTAGCAGCAAGAGCGGGCGAAACTCAGCTAGACGGCGCCCCACTGCAGATGAAGTGCCTCCACCTGGAGAGGCGGGAGAGGCTCAATTGCGCCGCCTCCCCCCGTCCCCCCCGCAGCATTGTAGGATGGCCACACCAGTATGGCAACTTGCTGGACACCACCTCGGTGCCATCCAGATCTCGGCGAGCTGTGCTGCCTTCGGCCTACTGTAGCCGCAAGTGCGGACGCAACTCAGCTGGATAGCGAGTGAAACACCAAGGGGCGCCCCACTGCAGCCGAGGAGCCTCCATCTTGGGGGTGAGGCACCGCATCCCATTGCTTTCCAATGCAGTCAGATCCTCAAACAGCCCCCACTTACTGACGCCACCTCACAGGCCAACAGGGCACCCCACGGCGACTTTCGGCGCAGCATTGTAGGATGGCCACACCAGTGCGGCAACTTGCTGGACACCACCTCGGTGCCATCCGGATCTCGGCGCATTGTGCTGCCTTCGGCCTATTCGCACATCGGTCCGCTACTGACGCCGCCTCACGGGCCAACAGATTTTTTTGGCTTTTTATAGCCCAAACCGCATAACAGGTCATGTGACTTGTTTTTAAAACTTTTCATGGGTTCATTTTACTTTTGGTTTCCTAAGATGGAAGGCTTGATCATATGACCTAAAAATAACACTTTTCATTGGATTAAACCATTTTTTTCCCCAAACGATGAAAGCCCCACCTTTCTTTTTCTCACTCGGCAATCCAAAAAGGTTCTGTTAGATGACAACAGAGGGGACAGGCAACAAGAACCATCACTCAAAAAAGGGGAGGGCAAGTTCTTCCCTACCGGGTCACGTTGGAGCTCCACTGGAACTCATCGAATTGATAGTCTACAGTGTTTCTGGATGTTTCAGACTGAAGCTGGCGTCAGCATGAGAGCACCACCATCTCGTAGCTCCGTCGTGGCCATTCCGCAAGCAATCATGACAGCCGCTCCCCACCGGAAGCCTGCGGGAGTTGGGGGCCCCCAAGACTTTTGCAGAATCTTCAAGGCTGAGGGGACGCTTTCGAGAATGGGGCCCAAGCCCTAGCAGACAAGCGTCCGAGTTCCAAGGTGTCCCAGGGCCATATAAGTGGACCAGGCCCAAAACCGAAGAGCCTGCCGCCATTTTGAGAGTCCTGTGGCAGCCGCCTATCGCTGCACCGCAAGAGTGGGCGCAACTCAGCTGAATGGCGGATTTTGGCACAGTGTACCAAAAGCGGGCGGAATGGCAACTGAAACGGTAAAGGGGCGCCCCACTACAGCAGACGAGCCTCCACCTGGGGAGGCCCGTTCACGCCGCCTCCCCCCGCCCCCCTCCCCGGGGCGCCCCACGCCGTTTTTCGGAGCAGCATTGTAGGATACCAAAACCAGTGCGGCAACTTACTGGACATCACCTGGATGCCATCCACATCTCAGTGCGTTCTGCTGCCTTGGGACTATTCGCACAACAGACCGCTACTGACAAGGCCTCCCCCCCCCCCCCCCCCCCCCCCCCCCGGGGCGCCCCACGCCAATTTTCGGAGCAGCATTGTAGGATACCAAAAACCAGTGCGGCACCCAGGTGACATCACCTGGGTGTCGTCCAGAACTCAGCACGTTGTGCTGCCTTGGGACTATTCGCACAAAAGACAGCTACCGACCATTGTTGTTTCTTTTTTCAACATTTTTTTTAAATGTGTTTACTGTTTTTGTTGCGTTGTATATATTTATAAGTTATTAAAGTTTTATAATCCTACTACTTTGTTGGAGTGCTATATATTTTTAATGTGACACATAATTGTAAAAACTTTGATGTACTAGAGGCATCCCTGGAATCTTCCGCTTCAGGCTCGGTCCCACACACCCTCACAGTGAGCATCCCCTCCCCAATCACAATACAGGATAATTATCAGATAGTAGGAACGCGTGTGCTGTGACGGATCTCATGAGGTGGGGGCCTTGATCTACTGTAACTCCTTTGAACAGGGGTGATTCTTTAAGGTTGGGGCCATAAACTACATCTGCACGGCTAGGTGATAGCCTAGGGTCGGCCTGGACAATTAGACACAGAGGAAGAGGAGTGTCAGAGGGTGCGGTAGTGAATAAGGTGAAAGGGAGGTGTCGGGCGGGCACAGGGTGTGATTCTCAGGGAAGAACAGCGCAGATGGGGGGAGGTTTATGGCCCATGCATGAGAGAGAGAGCGGGGTGACCAGTGCGTGGGGGAGATGCTTGCGAGGGTGGGGAGCCATGCTGAGGATCGGCGACGTGCAGAGAGTGGGTCTGGTCAAAGCATCTAAAATGGCTGCCGTGCACGACAAAATTGTGGCATTGGAAAAAAGGCAAGATGGCGCAGACAATGTTTATCAATACGGATTAATTTATAACAATTATTTTTAACAAAATATTTACTCGCAGTGACAAAATGGCGGTCAACACTTCCTGATTTCCTTCAAATCGAACGTTAACAGACGTCACGCAGCAAAAAAAAAAAAAACGCTCACGCGCAGCCGCTGGAAGACATGTATCAACATATATGAGCCTCCTCAGCCACCCTCAGAAAACATAAAGGGTCAGGATACGTCTCCCGTACCCCCTTATACCCTGTAATTTAATTAAAACGAAATACAAAATGGCGAATTCCCGTTTCGCTACCTGTTCGCGAACCGGGAAGCGCTTCTACCGTGAAAAATCAAATTTTTTTTTTCCCACGGGACCCTTTATTAATCCCAACATCATTCCTAGTGGGTCAAGAGGGGTCTACCTTGCCCCCTTTCATTAAATTCCCCCTTCGTTTTTCTCCTCCTCTTTTCTCTCGATCCTACCGAGAGACAAGATGGCGGCCGCTCCGGACTGTTTAGAATGTTGACAGACACCGGAGAGCCAATCAGCTTCGCTTCGCAAAGCTCCGTTGCGCGACAAGTTCGCGAACCGGAGCGCTACCCGGGACGCTGTCACAGATATATCTGTTTTTTAAAACGTTAATTTCTCAAAATCCACTGGAGCACATATATTGAGACCCAGCAAAGGCACATCGGGCTAACAGTCCCTACAATTTTGCCAAGTTTCGTGCAAATCCATTCAGCCGTTCGAGCTAAAAGTGAGGCCAAACGCCCTATGGAAAACTCAATGTTAAAAACGTGTTTTAGGACCCCCCTTTTTTCTCGGCCCCCCCTTGACGAAACCCCCCCAAATTTCCAGGGGCTGCTCAGAAACAAAATGTGCCATTTTCCTGAAAATTTCAGCCGATTCCGTCCACAAACGCCAAAGTTATTAGACATAGAATTTTCAAAAGTCCCATAGAGAAAAAATCCTAACTATATATACCTACTGGCGACTGCCAGTAGGTAATATATATATATATATATATATATATATATATATATATATATATATATATATATATATATATATATTATCCACTTCTCTTCACTTCAGAAAGGAACTGCCGCCTGCCAGAACAGCGGGTGTCTCGTCGAGAAAAAGGACCTCCGAAGTTGGGCCCTGACAACACTTCACCTCTCAAGCAGAAAAACTACAGGTGACGAGACTGTGTGCTATTATGGTTAGATAGGTGGTGGGTGAGGTGTGGGGTGTCCCACGGGGGGATCCTAGCAGAACGGGTCACATGGAAGTATCCCCCCACGCAGCTTGGGTTGAAGAGGCCTTACCAAAAAAATACAAAAACGGGTGAACAACAGTATCAAAGCAAGAGAAATGGATGAATGAATAATGAACCACATACAGTGGTTGCACACCTCCCACTGAGCCACAGATCCTGTATGGGGCAGTGGGGAAATAGATGAGGTTATTTGGGGTTGGGTGCCGCATCCCGCCTCCATAAGCTGCATCTGACTGTCTCCCAATTTTGTTTTCATGTTGGGTCCATGATGAGCCGAGACGATGCTGAAGACATAAATGATTTATGACACAAGGATGATGTATGACACATGGTTTATGATTTATGACCCTGGCCACAAAAAGTTATGCCCGGGGGCAGAAAAAATTAGTCTGTATATAATGGTAATATAACTGCGGCCAACAACGACCACAACAAACTACAACTTGTGTGGGCTGTGTTTTTGGTAATACGTCTGTAAGGAGGTTGGCAGGACATCCAGGAGTGGGCCCTGTGTGAGAGCTATTGAAGCTACAAACAGGTAGGGGCAATCCTTACTGAGTACCCCAGCCCATATACCAGCTCTCCTCTCATACTCCGGTAGAAAGAGAGGGATCAGTCCTTACAACTATACAGAGTTTATCAGGGAGGATCTATGGGCTCTCCTTCCACATTAGGGTACAGGTAAAAAGACCTGTGCCCCATAACCCATAACCCCAATATTGCACCAAAGTATTAAACATTGCTGTATAGCAACACACTACTCATGCAACACGCCTGTTGGGGACATGTGACACATGTCACCTCCGCAGTAAACATACTGGGTATTTCAGATGATGAAGTGATTACCAGGGCAGCCCTGCAGCTATGAATCTGACCCACTTCCTGCATCTGAAATAGTTTTAGTTTCTGTCACCTCTGTCAATCACAGCACTCATCAATCTATTTTTACCATTTTACTGCTTAATTCCAGCAGCTTCTTTACCGATTCAACCCGAGTTCCACATATTTCCTGCAGTACCAGAGTCAGTTGTGTTTTCAATACCTTAGTTGAAGTTTTTCCAACTCAATCCCTGGTCTGTGTAATATTAGGAGAAACAATTTATTCACACTCCACATTCAGATATTTTTTTTTCTTACAACACTTCTTGATAGTACTGACAAAATGCTTTATTTTGCGAAGCTCTCACTGAGTGATCCTATGGTGTTCCAAAACAAACGCTCAATATTGCATTTTTTCTTGTTGAGTTTCATGAGGTGTCATACAAAACCTCTCAATTTCATTTCATTTTCGAGAGCATACTGCCACCACCACAATAAAAACGTGCATTAATATACTATTTGTATAGCTATTCTTCAATTATGATGTTGGTTGAATGCCCCGACCACTAGTCGGGAGCTTTCCGACCGCAGTCGGAGGCTTTCCGACCAGCACGGTCGGTTTGCAGTTCAGCCACCGAATTACAATGTCGGCGGTTGGAAAGTAAACTGGCTAGTCATTCCGACGCAGTACCGACCAGCTCTCATAGTCTTCCGGTCGGTAAGAACTGCACCGTAATCTCATATGGATGGCATTTCTGCCATCGGGATTACAATGTCAATTTCCCACTGCCTTTCTGTGGTGCCCTTTCCAACATGAAACAGCTGTTTGAGAGCAACTTTGGGGGCCCCTATCAGGGCCCCCTTGCCTACACAGCCTACAGTTGCTGGTCAAGGGGGTGCCTAGAGGACCCCCCTGTAAAACACTGCACTGTGTAGCAGGCACCATGAGGTCTGTGCCACAGGGTGCAGTATTTTACACACACTCCCATTTCTCTATAGGAGCCTCTATTACAGCTGGTTGATGGCTGTAACACAGGTTCCCATAAAGAAAAGTGAGTATGTGACTGAACAGTGTTTGGTTGCATCGTAATCAGGCGGTCGGTACCCCTGACCGGAGGTCGGTCACTCCCGAGAGTGAGACGTGTTGGTGGAGGCAAGTCCAACCGATATCATAACAAGCACCGTAGTGTGTTCGTTTTAATTATTTCCATCAATTAAAATAAACATTTCAATTTGTTTCTCATGAAAATACCATAAAAGGATTACATAATATAAACATTTTAAACAATTGACACCTAACATTTTAAAAGCTCAAACCAATGCACCATAGTGTGAAAATCGGTTGTTGCCTTGACAAGTGACAGTTTAGAATGCTGAGGAGTGGAGTTTCTTCCCGCTCATGACAGAACCAGTGGGCGAGAAGGAGCGGTTCAATGATTAGTACATAAGGATAATGAGAAATAAACATTTTTTAAACATCACAAACCAATAAACACAGTAAAAAAAATCGATGGAATTAACTGCGATGGAACTTGAATATGTCTTTTTTTCAGAAAAGGATTTATTTCCAGTTACTTGATTTTGAAGTTGTTTTTGTTGAAAGAAATGTGTCAAAGACAAAACTTTGCAGAAATTAAAAGATAAAAAATGTACAAATGCCAGGTTTACAAGAAAGGAAGCTATCACAAAAAAGGTGGAAGATAGTTCTAAGTGACTAGCTCGTAGAAATAATAAGCGTGACTTCATTATTTAATATGTTCAACAGAAAGGAGAAATTGTATATGGATAATGTGTTTCTAGCTATTGTTAATAATGTATGAGGGGTGGTTGGTGAATCTAGTAGGAAAAGATAAAGACAAGCTAAAGTTGACAAAAAGTTTGGACTCTGGAAGATACTACTTGGGTTACTACTGCTTGTTACTAAAACTGTCAGTACCATTTTCAGGGCACAGTTTTACCACAAGAGTGATTAGACGAGGCGTATATGGTGGGGAGAAGTGGTTTGCCGGAGCTAGTGATAACTGAGAGCTTAAAAGTAACAAGCATTAACATAACCAACAGGTTTCGCCTATGCACTAGCAATCGGCTCTGCAAATGTGCTGTACACCAGCGTGGATACTGTTCAGCTCAGCTAAAAGTAATTGGCCTAGAGAAGACTGGAATGGAGTGTTGTAAAGTGGAATGGGCAAGGGGGGCAAACTTGGCAATGTGGCGAGCGCACAGGATGGGGTTTTATTATTTTTTTATTTAATTTTGCCTGTCCTGGTGTCTGTCAACTTTCCCCCATGCACCATGCCCCCGCCTGACCTCACAGCTCTTACCTGTGCCAGCTGCCACTTGTAAAGTGGTGCAGAGTAGCTTATAGTGCTGTAGAGTGCATTGGTTTAGAATGCAGTGGCATAGAGGGAAGTGCTGCAGGGTGCAGTGGCATAGAGTGGAGTGATGCAGACTTCGGTCGCGTAGAGGGAATTAGCATAGAATGCAGGAGTGCATAGTAGAGTGGGTAGAGTTTAGTGGCTTGGAGGGCAGCGTTGCAAAGTAGAGTTTCATAGAGAGCAGTGTTGTGGAGTGCCATATACTGAACTGGCATAGCGTGGAGTGCAGTGGCGTAGAGTTCAGTGGCATAGAGTAGAGTGATGTAGAGGGCAGTGGTATTGAGTGCAGTGGCGTAGAGTAGAATGGGGCTCAGTAGAGTGCAGTGGCGCACAGTGGAGTGGAGTTGATTGGCATAGAGTAGAGTGGACTGGTGTAGAGTACATTGGCCTACAATATTGCAGAGTATAGTGGCATAGAGTGCAGTGGTGTAGAATGCAGCGGCATAGAATTCTGTGGCAAGCAATGCAGCATCGCAGAATTAAATGGCGTAGATTAGAGTGGTGCATTTTAGATTGCAGTGGCGTAGAGTGCAGTAATGCACAGGATAGCAGGGCAGAATAGAGCTGCAGAGAATGCAGTGGCATAGAATACGGTGGCGTAGAGTGCAGGGTAGTGTAGAGTGGCATAGAGTAGAGTGGCATAGGCTGCCATGGCATAAAGTGGTGCAGAGTAGAGTGACATAGAGTGTAGTAGTGTAGAGTGGTGCAGAGAAGAATATAGTGGGATAGAGTGGAGTGGTGTATAGTGCAGTGGCGTAGAGTGGAGTGCTGCAGAGTGCACTAGTGCAGAGTAGAGTGGTGTAGAATTTAGTGGGGGAGAGTGCAGTGTTGCAGAGTAAAATGTCATAGAGTGCAGTGGTGAAGAGTGGCATAGAATGCATTGGCATAGATAAATGATACATAAAACTGTATCAATATTATTTTGCACCCTAAATTCAAACAGAATTGATTTAGGAGAAACTATCAAAGAAGTATAAATATTCGTACATTTCCAAATCAGACTATCAAACCGCTACAAAAGGAAATTATAAAATGACTTTCAACTTTGAAAACTTCAAACCCTATCGCTCACTCATGCAATTCAAAAAGTCTCCATGCAGCTACAATGGGAGAGGGCACTACAGCAGTTTAGTGATTGTTTGGTACCTATATCCTTACAATGTGTTAAAAACTGGTTTCATGAAGGGACAAAGGGTCATTATTTAGGGCCTTATTAGGAGCCTGGTGGTCCATGGACCACCAGACTCATCAGGGCTCGGCAGTCCATATTATATGTATGGCAGTCAAACCGCCATTTGACCACCCCTACCACCAGGGAACCGCATTCCCTGGTGGTGGCATAGCAGTCAGGGTCTCAGGAGATGCTGGTTATGCTGCTGCTACACCACAATGCATATTTTGAGTTTTCCAACCACCAGCCTAACATGGCGTTCAGCATCCCCGTGTAAAAGCTGGTATTGGAGAAATAAAGGGGGCTCTACAGGCCCCCCTTATCCCATGCAGGTAGGTGCATGCAGGGGGGCACATTTTGTGCCACCCTGTTTGGAAGCACACCCCCCAGTTCAGCACTGCATGGACTTTAAAGTCCATTCATTTATTTTATTTACGTATTTATAAAGTTTTATATAGCGCAAACATGATCGCAAAGGATATCAGAACGCTTTACAATAGTTGCAATACAGTCAAAAAAGGAATACCAACCCAAGCAAATTGAATATGCATATCAACAGAAAGGTTATGAATATAAGGGACAACAAAGGGATATATAATTATTGAACCATAGACAACTGGGAGGAGAGAAAGTGACTAGAAAAGTAGAATAATAACCAAGGCAGGATATAGGGTGTAAGTCCAGAGCATTAGAACAGACGACCTGAGACCCTTTTAAGGTAGGTACTTGTTCATGAGGAATCTTTTTACTGCCAATTTGAAGGCAACCTTGAAGGAAATTCAGCGTATTTCCGGTGGGAGCGAGTTCCAGATCTTTGGCACAGAGCCGGAGAATGCTCGTTGACACGTTCTCTTTTTGCGAAAGATCTGTAGTTTCAGGAGGAGAGTGTTAGCACTCCTAGAAGGTCTACCCCCTGCAGATAATTCAAGCTTTTGCGCTAGTTAACTGGGGGTATTGAAATGGATGGCTTTATGAGACAGACAGGCAATCTTTAGCTGAATTCTTGCTTCATAGGGCAACCAGTTTAGGTATTTTAAGACTGGGGAGATGGGCCCATTTCTTTTGGTATCCGTGACCAATCTGGCCGCCGCATTCAGAGAAGCCCTTAGTGGGGCCAAGGTATATTTGGGGGGGACACAGAATGTAGCACTGCCATAGTCTATCCTTGGCACGACAAGAGCTTGGACCACTTGCTTAAAGTCCGCTTGTGGTAGGAAAGGTTTTAGATTACTGAGTATCCTCATTAGGTGATTAGCTCCCTTGCATACATTGCTGATGTGATTTTTCATGTACAGGTGCTTGTATAGGGTGAGTCCGAGAGATTTGGCTGAGTCAACAATGAGAGGGGAGCAGTTGTAGGCAGTGAGGTGGTTCATCCAATGGTCTATTTTGGGGAGAGATGAGAAGGAATTGTGTTTTGGAGGTGTTCAGCAAAAGCTGGTTCTCAGTTAACCAGTTTTTAGTATTTATTAGGGTACAGTTGAGTGATATGAGTTTATTCAGGGAGATTTTCAGATAGAGTTGTGTATCATCGGCATACATATGGAAGAGAATGTCAGCGGAATGTAGTGCATTAGCTAAGGGTTCCAAGAACAGATTGAAGAGTATGGGGGATAGGGCAGACCTTGGGGGACCTTCATGGATACTGGTGATGGCTGGGAGAGAGAGTGGGTTGCCTTAATTCTTTGGTATCTGTGGTGGAGGAAGGACAAGAACCATTGCAGCACCGCACCAGAAAGGCCCATCCTGTTCTTCAAAATGCCTAGGAGGTTGTTGTGATTAACAGTGTCAAATGCTGAGGGAAGGTCAAGGAGGATAAGGCGCAGTATTTATTTTGGTCGAGCATTTTTAAAATGTTATCCATAACGTGAGTGAGAGCCGATTCTGTTCTGTGCCCACTCCGGAAGCCAGATTGATGTTGGTCCAGGAGGTGGAAATTCTCAAAGTGTGCACAGAGTTTGGATTGGACGCATTTTTCTAGGAGTTTGGCTAGGGTGGGGATGTTAGGGATAGGGCTGATGTTGTCAAGATCCGTACTGTCTTCTGTAGGCTTTTATAGGATAGGTGTTACCTGAGCAGCTTTTAGGCAATCCGGGATCGTACCTTGTGAAAGAGACACATTGACAATCTTTGTCCAGATGGGGGTGATGACCTCCTTCAGATCTTTGCAGATGGACGGCGGTAATGGGTCGCTAAAATGATTAGATCGGTTGATGCTTTGAAGAATCTTGTAAGTGTCTCTTTCACTGAGGGAAGCACAGGTGCTCCAGGAGGCATTGTTCCTGGTATTCCGGCTAGTTGGTTCGATTTTCTCAGATAGGGCCGGGGTAGATGGAGGCCTACCGGATAGCAATATCGTCTTCCTGGAGTCAAGATCTATATTGATGAGTCTGGATTTCTCAGCAAAGAAGTCAGCCAGTACATCGCATGAAGGTGGGCTGACTCCAGATACCGGGCATTTTGGTGTATCGACCGATTGTTGTTTCACCAGCTAAAAAAGTTTCTTGGGGCGATTAGCGGCTTGATTGAGTTGGGATCTGAAGTAGTCGGCCTTTGCGATCTTGATTTTTTTGTTATAGGAACTCCTTACCGATCTAAGGATTATTAGTCCATGTCATGTTGGAACGTGCTGTGGTGGTCTCATTGCAGGACAGTATTATAGGCTCATTGAGCCTTTTTACTGCACCGCCACGCTGCCCACCTGCCAGACAATGATTTGTATCATAATCTGGCAGGCAAGCAGCATTCGAGGTTTGGAGGTGCAGAAGCCAGGCTTTGGTACTGCCTCTATCCCGCAACGCCAAACTCGTAATGCGGCCCTTAGTCTACAATTTCATATCTGCAGCCTCCATCCGAATTAAACTCACCATTAGGATTTCTGAGAAGTGTCTGGCTAGAGAACACGTATACATTGTCACTCCAAGGTTGCCCACCTTTGAGTAGCACACGAGCAGCAGCCGCTTGTAGATGCCGCTCCGTAATGGATCTGCCCGACGCGTTTCGAAACTCCATATGCTTCTCTTCAAGGGCTTTAACGGAAGCGGTGTGCGCAACCGTTAACCCACTTCTCCATTTTCCATATGACACACCCACCAATGGGAGGCTCAAATGAGACTGTGTATTATGGAAAGTGTGGTGCGGAAAGCACACAATCAAGTGCTGTATGGACCCTGCAAGTGGGCCCGTCCTCTAATCCGTGCACGGCTGCTGTTTCACTTCGGTGACCCCCAAAGGTGGACAACCTTGGAGCGACAATATATACATTATATATATATATATATATATATATATATATATATATATATATATATATATATTTCTATTTACGTTTATCACCTACTGGCCACCGCCAGTAGGTAGTTTTCATTAGAACCTATTTTCCATAGGAAATGTGTTTTTTGTTTTGCCAATAACTTTGGCGCCGTTTGATGAATCTTTGTGAAATTTTCATAAAAGATGACCCGCTCTGGTCAGCTCCACTCTTGAAAGTTTCAGGGTGATTTGTGAAGCGGAGGCCGAGCAAAAAGAGTCCCAATACACATTTTCCCCATGTTAATTTCCATTGGAACTTTAGGCAAAGCTACAGCCCGAACTGCTGAACGGAATTACACCAAATTTCGCAAAAAGGTAGGTCTTGTTTCAGAAATATCCCTTTTTCTTAAATGCTGTAAATCTGTTTAGTAGTTGCTGAGCAATTTGAAAAGTAAAACTATCGATGTCTGAGTACCGAGTAGGAGTCGCGACTCCTCCCGAGCACCAGCTTCACTCTGATTGGTTGCCAACACTCCAAACCTGGAAGTATTGGCAGACATCTTGTGACGCGGTAACGGAGTCACAAGAAAAGAATAAAGAAAAAGGTGAAAAACAAGAAAAGGGGGAAGGGTAAAAACACCATAACCCCCTAGGCCTGCTCAGAGGGGTCCCAAAAGGACTGCCAGGGCCAAAAATAGAATTAAAAAAAAATAATTTTAGCCGAATTTGCGCTGGGTCTACAAATTGAGCTGAAATTATAAAAAACAAAACAAATCGCGGTCTCCCGTGCTTTGTTTGTTAGAAAGCCCCCAGGTGGGTCAGGTCCCGAGGGCAATAGTATTTATGGTGGGGCGATGAGGGCCTGACCTCAGGACACATGTGGACTTCATCCTCCGAGCAGCAGTGCACCACAAGCCATGTTTGCAGTGTGGTGTAAAAAGGGGTGTGGCCTCAGAACACCTCTCTGCAACGCAGCTCTGTGGCACTTACTAGAGGTGCCTGGTGGGCTTGTTAGCCCCCAGGGACCCTCAGGATTCAAAGGGACTTAATTATCCAACTTATAACGTGCCAGGGGGGCATGTTTGCACAGTGGTGCAGGGAGGGGGCGGGCCTGATATAACAAGTTACCTATCCTTCTATGTGGGACTTACTGGAGGTAATAAAAGGGGTAGTTGGCTCCCAAGTTTGACGTTGGGGGCTAACTCCCCCTCCTGTAACCTATAGTAAATCCCACAAAGTCGGATTGCTAAAAAGTAATTGGAGGCCAGGCTCACCTTTTGCCACCACTCTGCAAACGTTACTGCTATGTTATAGTTAGAAATTAGCATTTAAAAAACCTTTGAAATACACTGAAAAAAACTATAGGTTTCTAGGATGTTATAGTTAGAAATTCGCATTTAAAAAAACATGGAAATTCACTGAAAAAACCATAGGTTTCAGGGACTTTATAATTAGTTGGAAATTTAACTAGTACAAACTAGAGAAATGTGCCTGTTATAGTTTGTTTAGCTAACTACATGGTCAGTGACATCACTGATGACATCTCAAACGACATCACTGATGACATCATTGATAACATCATCCAGTGACTGTGTGTTTCGGTAAAGTTTAAATATGTTTTATAAATATACATGCAAATGTGTATTGAAGTATGAGTGGGTGTTTGAGTGTCTGAATAGATGATTTAGTAGGTGCATGTCTGACTGTATAAGTGAGTGATTAAATGTGTCTGACTGAATGCATGGGTTAGTGACTAAACTGTGTAAATGTCTGTATCAGTCTGTCAGTTGGTTTGTAAGTGGCTACATGGATTGGTGAGTAGCTACATGAGTGTCTATATGGGTTATTGATTGGTTGTCAGAGTATCTGTATGGGTGCCTGAGTGTCTGTGTTGTGGCTCTGTGCATAGATGTGTGAGTGGGCGATTTACTGGGAATATGGATTCAAGAGCACATCTGTGAAGGGCTGCATGGGTGGGTGAGTATGTGTCTGGGTGTGTTGGTGAGTGAATGGATGTCTCAGTGGTACATGTGTGAGTAACTGCATATGTGAAAGGCAGTATATGTGAGTGTTGGATTATATAAATTACTATACGTGAGAGTGGGTGATTGTAAGAGTGGCTGTATGGATGAGTGTGTGCTTGTATCATTGATTGTATAAGAGACTGAGGGGCAGATTTATGTTAACTGGCGCATCCCCAGGGATGCGCCAGTTAACATGCGCCACAGTGCGCCACAGCTCCGCCAGCCATGGTGCGCCGCATTTATAATGCGGCGCACCATGGTGAAAAAACGGCACAGATGCGTGACGCATCTGTGCCGGAAATGTGGCGCATTGCTGGAGTTGCGTCGCAAGCACGACGCAGCTCCAGCAAGGCTCGGGGGTGCCCCATTTTAACAATGCTGCGTCAAGACCTACGCCTGCTTCAAGCAGGCGCAGACTTTTGACGCAGCATTGGCTTAAAAGTGACTGAATGAAATCTCGTAGATTTCACTCAGCCACTTTTGCGAGGCGCACCTGCCCCGGAACGCCCACCCTGCGCCGGAACGCCCACAAGCGGCGCAGGGCTTTACAACGTGACGCATCTGCCTAGATGCGTCACGTTGTAAATCGTTCGTAGGGATGCGCCACGTTTACGCTGCCTTGCGTGACGCAACAGCGGCGTAAACGTGGCGCAAGGGCCTCATAAATCTGCCCCTGAGTATGTGTTATTATCTGTATAAATAAGTGAGGTGGTGTGTGTATAACTGTATAGGTGAGTAAATGAGAGTGTGATTGATTCTTTGCATGACTGACTAGGTGTGTGAGTAAATCTATGGATGAGTGGCAGTGTGTGAGTGTCTGTATAGGTGTATGAATGCAAATTAACCCTTGGTGAAGCACTACTCTACGCTTCGGTAGTTTGCGAAGTTTGCGCAACTTTGCACTATGCGAGCTGCACGTAGCACAGTGCGAACACGCGTAGTGCAGTGTAGCGTAGTGCAGCGGTCATTTTTTGCTTGTTCATGGTGCTCAACGTCATTTTCGCGACCGCGAGCAAGCAAAATGACATCCCGGCGACATTCTAAAACGCGGGGAGGTCAGGTTTCTCATTGCGAGTGGTTGCGCATGCAAGCAACCGCTCGCGATGAGAAACTACCAGTTCGCGTTAGGAAAGCTGCCGCTCGAGTAAAAATCTACTCGAGCAGCAGAAAACTACAGCTCGCACTGTGCAAGATGCCATTTTCAATGATTGCACAGTGCCGGATGCTTGTTCGCACTGTGCATTCATTGAAAACGCATCTTGCACTGTGCGAACATGCTTCTACACAGCTCGCTAGTGCTACGTGAAGTTTGAGAAGTGCACTTCGCGTAGCTTCGCACAGCGCTACTTCGGGAACTACGCCCACCCTTAATGCAAATAATAGTGCTGTATTGATGAGTATCTGCATGTGTGAGTGACTGTATGGGTGAATTAGTGGATATGTAGTAACTGGGATTGGTGTGTTTATGGTTTAAGAAATGGTAGTCTGTATTTTAGAGTAGGTGTATTAAAGGTTATATTAGAGTGTGAGGAGGTGCATCAGATTATCACGTGGATGATGTAATCAGTGATGTCATTTTAGATGTCATCAGTGTTGTCACTGACCATGTCATGATTGATGTAATATGTTACGTCATCAGCAGTCCATTGCGGGGGGCGCGAGTTATAGTTAGCTCAACTACCTATAACGGCCGAATTTCTCTGGTTTTGTACGAGTGAAATGTCCAACTAACTATAACGCCCCCTAAACCTATGTTTTTTTCAGTGAATATATATGTATGTATATTAACTGAGATAACTATAACTCGAGCCCCCACAATGCACTGCTTAGGACCTCTCATATTACATCACTCATGACATGGTCGGTGACATCACTGATGACATCTCAAGTAACATCACTGATGACATCATTCAGTGACTGTGAGTGTTTTTATAGAGTTTATGAGCGTTAAATATATATACCAAGGTGTATTGATGAATTAGTGGGTGTATGAGTGCCTATATGGATGATTCAGTATGTATGTGATGGACTGCATAAGTGAATGATTAGGTGTCTCATTGAATGTATGGGTGAATGACTAGGTTGTGTGTGTCTGTAGCAGTCTGTCAGTTAGTGTCTAAGTGCCTGTATGGGTAGGTGAGTGGGTATGTGAGTGGCTGTATGGGTGATAGCTTGGTTGTATGATTACCTGTATTGGTGTATGAGTGTCTGTGTGGGTGGGTAAGGGGGTGTGTGACTACCTGCATGGATGAGTTAGTGGATGAGTTAGTGGCTGTATGGGCTAGTGAGTACATCTGTGAGGAGCTGTATGGGCGACTAAGTGTGTGTATGGCTGTGTAAGTGAGTAAATGGATGTGTCAGTGGTAGATGGGTGAGTAACTGCATATGTGAAAGGCAGTATAGGTGAGTGGCTGTGACTGCTAAAATTCGAACAACATACCTTAGGCGTATTGACCTTCTGTCCTACACAAAAATGAACCAGAGCACACAGGCCACCTATTGGACTATATGAGTGACTATGTGTGAGTGAGTGATTGTGAGGGTGGCTATAAGGGTGAATGTGTACTGTTGTCAGTAACTATAGGTGAGTGAGTGTGTGTTAGTATCTGTATGAATAAGATACAGATTCATACAGGTGTGTGTAACTGTATAGGTGAGTAAATGCCTGTGTGATTGACTATGAGTACGTGAGTAGGTATGTGCGTAGCTTAATGGGTGGCTGACAGTGTCTGAGTGGCTTTATGGGTATAGGAGTGGATATATCAGTGGCTGTATGAGTGAGTGAGTTGGTGTATGAATGGCTGTATACAAGACTTAGTGGATGTATGTGTAGACCTATGCATCAGTAAATGGGTGTGTATTACTGGTATGGATGTGTCAATGGTTTTGAGAATGTAAGTATGGAAGTTGGAGTCAGTGTATGAAAGGTTGTATTGGGATGTGAGTGGGTGCATCTAGATTCTGTGGATGATGTCATTTGAGATGTCATGAGTGATTATACTGACCATGTTATGAGTGATGTAATATGTGAGGTTATAAGCAGTGCATTGCGGTAGCGCAAGTTATCGTAAGCTGAAGCTCAGCTAACTATAACTGTTGAATTTCTCCTAGAAGACCCAACTCAATTACACTCTTTGAAAGCCCAAGAATCCTTGGTCACACCCAACATGTCTCAGCCACCCACCCACACTGCCATGCACATCCTGGACCCTGTTTGTACCTCAGTCAATGGTTTCACAATCAAAACCCCCACTTCCACTTCCATCACCTGCACCGACCATGGTATTGTATATTTGTCAATCAACATATCCCATTACAGTAGTACCACTGTGGCAGGCTGTGACTGCTGAAATTCAAACAACATACCTTAGGCAGATTGAGCTTCTGTCCTACACAAAAACGAACCAGAGCACACAGGCCACCTATTTAGCGGCATCAAAAACGTTAACAACTAGATCACCATCTGTGCAAAGACCATCACTCCTCAGAATAGTAGTAAAATAGAAAGTGTTGGGATGGAAAAGTACTCTGCATAGCAAGGAACTGTACCCCTGCCTAACTGTACTGTTGTCTGGATTCCTAATGCAGATTATTTTGTGATGGGTGAGCACGGATCATGAGTGTGTGCCATGACGTGGGGCTGTCTCATGAATTGTGCTACCCTCATAGTGGTGGAAAGCTACTGCCTTTACCAGGAGCTGTTGCAAACAAAACAGGTGATGGACCGAATGTGGATCAATGTCACACATTCAACCCAGTCAAAAGATCTGGGCCCAAATCCATCGTTTTTTTGCACTCAACACCACCCTGGGTTAGACAATGGCGATATGCAAATCAGCTCTGACCCTGTGCCCCATGGGAACAGTCCAGTCCGAACTACAAAAGCCATGTCCTTCCCAGAACGGAATCAAGCATCCGAGGACCGGACCGGTTTCGAGGTAACACCTCTCATCAGCCCGGCTAGCTTGACTCCAGTGGTGTGGAGTGCCTGGGACCCACGTCTGGGCATCCCCAGCACACTTATGGCGGCAGTTGCAAACAAAACAGGTGATGGACCGAATGTGGATCAATGTCACACATTCAACCCAGTCAAAAGATCTGGGCCCAAATCCATCGTTTTTTTGCACTCCACACCACCCTGGGTTAGACAATGGCGATATGCAAATCAGCTCTGACCCTGTGCCCCATGGGAACAGTCCAGTCCAAACTACAAAAGCCATGTCCTTCCCAGAACGGAATCAAGCATCCGAGGACCGGACCGGTTTCGAGGTAACACCTCTCATCAGCCCGGCTAGCTTAACTCGAGTGGTGTGGAGTGCCTGGGACCCACGTCTGGGCATCCCCAGCACACTTATGGCGGCAGTTGCAAACAAAACAGGTGATGGACCGAATGTGGATCAATGTCACACATTCAACCCAGTCAAAAAATCTGGGCCCAAATCCATCGTTTTTTTGCACTCCACACCACCCTGGGTTAGACAATGGCGATATGCAAATCAGCTCTGACCCTGTGCCCCATGGGAACAGTCCAGTCCGAACTACAAAAGCCATGTCCTTCCCAGAACGGAATCAAGCATCCGAGGACCGGACCGGTTTCGAGGTAACACCTCTCATCAGCCCGGCTAGCTTGACTCCAGTGGTGTGGAGTACCTGGGACCCACGTCTGGGCATCCCCAGCACACTTATTGCGGCAGTTGCAAACAAAACAGGTGATGGACCGAATGTGGATCAATGCCACACCTTCAACCCAGTCAAAAGATCTGGGCCCAAATCCATCGTTTTTTTGCACTCCACACCACCCTGGGTTAGACAATGGCGATATGCAAATCAGCTCTGACCCTGTGCCCCATGGGAACAGTCCAGTCCGAACTACAAAAGCCATGTCCTTCCCAGAACGGAATCAAGCATCCGAGGACCGGACCGGTTTCGAGGTAACACCTCTCATCAGCCCGGCTAGCTTGACTCCAGTGGTGTGGAGTGCCTGGGACCCACGTCTGGGCATCCACAGCACACTTATGGCGGCAGTTGCAAAAAAAACAGGTGATGGACCGAATGTGGATCAATGTCACACATTCAACCCAGTCAAAAGATCTGGGCCCAAATCCATCGTTTTTTTGCACTCCACACCACCCTGGGTTAGACAATGGCGATATGCAAATCAGCTCTGACCCTGTGCCCCATGGGAACAGTCCAGTCCGAACTACAAAAGCCATGTCCTTCCCAGAACGGAATCAAGCATCCGAGGACCGGACCGGTTTCAAGGTAACACCTCTCATCAGCCCGGCTAGCTTGACTCCAGTGGTCTGGAGTGCCTGGGACCCACGTCTGGGCATCCCCAGCACACTTATGGTGGCAGTTGCAAACAAAACAGGTGATGGACCGAATGTGGATCAAAGTCACACATTCAACCCAGTCAAAAGATCTGGGCCCAAATCCATCGTTTTTTTGCACTCCACACCACCCTGGGTTAGACAATGGCGATATGCAAATCAGCTCTGACCCTGTGCCCCATGGGAACAGTCCAGTCCGAACTACAAAAGCCATGTCCTTCCCAGAACGGAATCAAGCATCCGAGGACCGGACCGGTTTCAAGGTAACACCTCTCATCAGCCCGGCTAGCTTGACTCCAGTGGTGTGGAGTGCCTGGGACCCACGTCTGGGCATCCCCAGCACACTTATGGCGGCAGTTGCAAACAAAACAGGTGATGGACCGAATGTGGATCAATGTCACACATTCAACCCAGTTAAAAGATCTGGGCCCAAATCCATCGTTTTTTTGCACTCCACACCACCCTGGGTTAGACAATGGCGATATGCAAATCAGCTCTGACCCTGTGCCCCATGGGAACAGTCCAGTCCGAACTACAAAAGCCATGTCCTTCCCAGAACGGAATCAAGCATCCGAGGACCGGACCGGTTTCGAGGTAACACCTCTCATCAGCCCGGCTAGCTTGACTCCAGTGGTGTGGAGTGCCTGGGACCCACGTCTGGGCATCCCCAGCACACTTATTGCGGCAGTTGCAAACAAAACAGGTGATGGACCGAATGTGGATCAATGCCACACATTCAACCCAGTCAAAAGATCTGGGCCCAAATCCATCGTTTTTTTGCACTCCACACCACCCTGGGTTAGACAATGGCGATATGCAAATCAGCTCTGACCCTGTGCCCCATGGGAACAGTCCAGTCCGAACTACAAAAGCCATGTCCTTCCCAGAACGGAATCAAGCATCCGAGGACCGGACCGGTTTTGAGGTAACACCTCTCATCAGCCCGGCTAGCTTGACTCCAGTGGTGTGGAGTGCCTGGGACCCACGTCTGGGCATCCCCAGCACACTTATGGCGGCAGTTGCAAACAAAACAGGTGATGGACCGAATGTGGATCAATGTCACACATTCAACCCAGTCAAAAGATCTGGGCCCAAATCCATCGTTTTTTTGCACTCCACACCACCCTGGGTTAGACAATGGCGATATGCAAATCAGCTCTGACCCTGTGCCCCATGGGAACAGTCCAGTCCGAACTACAAAAGCCATGTCCTTCCCAGAACGGAATCAAGCATCCGAGGACCGGACCGGTTTCGAGGTAACACCTCTCCTCAGCCCGGCTAGCTTGACTCCCGTGGTGTGGAGTGCCTGGGACCCACGTCTGGGCATCCCCAGCACACTTATGGCGGCAGTTGCAAACAAAACAGGTGATGGACCGAATGTGGATCAATGTCACACATTCAACCCAGTCAAAAGATCTGGGCCCAAATCCATCGTTTTTTTGCACTCCACACCACCCTGGGTTAGACAATGGCGATATGCAAATCAGCTCTGACCCTGTGCCCCATGGGAACAGTCCAGTCCGAACTACAAAAGCCATGTCCTTCCCAGAACGGAATCAAGCATCCGAGGACCGGACCGGTTTCGAGGTAACACCTCTCATCAGCCCGGCTAGCTTGACTCCAGTGGTGTGGAGTGCCTGGGACCCACGTCTGGGCATCCCCAGCACACTTATGGCGGCAGTTGCAAACAAAACAGGTGATGGACCGAATGTGGATCAATGTCACACATTCAACCCAGTCAAAAGATCTGGGCCCAAATCTATCGTTTTTTTGCACTCCACACCACCCTGGGTTAGACAATGGCGATATGCAAATCAGCTCTGACCCTGTGCCCCATGGGAACAGTCCAGTCCGAACTACAAAAGCCATGTCCTTCCCAGAACGGAATCAAGCATGCGAGGACCGGACCGGTTTCGAGGTAACACAGGAGCTGAGCAGCATGAGCGCGGTAGTGCATACTGTGTCGTGATCTATAGTATTGAACCGTGTATCACGAGAGTGAGGCCTACTTCTGCTGATGTGAGCTTAACTCACCCTTCCTTACATCAGGTAAGTTGTGTGTTTGTTTGTAAAGATCAAACCTTGGTTCAATATAATAAAGCTTCAGTGCTGAACAGTACGTGCAGACTGAGTGTGTGTGCTGGATGCATTTGCGCACGTAAAGGTACAATGCATGGAGGAACAGTGCTGGACTGAAAGTGTGCTGTGAACTTACACTGAGCCTGCATAGGTACATTGTATGGAGGACCCTGTGTTACATTTTGGGAAGTCCAGGTGGGCTTGGTAAAGGCATGAGGATGGGAAGAATCTCCCCATACAGATTTGTGTATATCTGCATTCCTGTGATCTGGGTGGGGACACACTGGAAGGAAAAGAAAGAGATTCCATTTATATTTCAAAAGACTGCTCTTTGATTTAGTGGCTAGACCACAACGAAGGGGCTGCACACATGTCAGGAAGACAGATGCGGCTGAAAAGAGAATCAGAAAGAATAGGGTTGGAAGTCTGGAATAAACCTTTTGATGCACATATCAATGTGGTTGACATACAGGTGTGAAATCTGGTCACTCCCATGCATTATGTTGTTAACGATCAACTTTGGAGCCAAGTCTGCTGTGTTAGACATCTTTCACGAAGAAAGATAGAAAGTAAGTGGCCACTTCAAAAGACCAGAACCCCAACACAAAACTTTAAAGACCCAGAGCCTAAATCACATTTGGTGTCTGGAAAAACGTGACATCTGCCAAGCAATGAGATAGGCTGTGTGAGATGGGAAGCTCTGAAAGACCTCTGCCTATGACTGGGAATTGAGGCCAAGGACTGCTAGTCTCCATGCTGTGTGAGGGGACATCATCCAAGGAAACCAAGACCACCTCCCCTGGAGTCTGAAGCAACAGCGCCTGCCTGCTTTCCAGTTTGCCTTGCCATGAAGAAGAGAGTATTGGAGGGAGTATGGTCCATAGGGAAGCCCTATCTTGAGGACACCCTGTGCGAGGTGTGATGATTTGGCTGCTTAATGATCGGGCCATCGTCTGAGTACAAGATTGGCTTTGGCCACTCCGTATGCCAGGAGATGGTCGCCATAGACTGAGCCATGTATTGAGTACCTGGCGGGTGTTGCCACACCCGTACCACTGTGCTGTATTGACCCTGTATGCCTGAGGGGCCACTAGTAAAGTTACAGCTTCAAGAAGGCCTGGTCTTGTGACTGTCTGGGCCGGGGTGCATGTGCTGTGAGAGCCTGCACCCACATAACCCATCCAGCGGCAAACCAGTAGGCCAGCAGGTACTGCGGGTACCAGCATTGTTAAATGGATTTGGACCGTCGCCCAAAGGTGGGACTGAGGCTACGATTCGAGGGTTGGCCGTGCACCGTGAGAGAACTGCCACCGACTCACCAGTGAGGACGGCCGGAGACGATATGGACAGTGTTGCACCCTCTCTTGTTCCAGTCAGCAGCTGAAATAAGGATTCCTTTCCCCCACTGAGCACCCCAAGTCAACTTACCGCATCTTTACAAGCAGAGAGCCACTCCAAAATCTGAGAGATCTGCTGCAGTGCCGCTGAGGATACACAGCCTGCGCTGCCATTTGGGCTGTGAGCAGCCCGACCTCTATGAAATGAGCATGACTTGGGGTGCACTATGAAGGCACACGCTGCATCGTTAATCTCTTCTGCACTGCGAGAGCGGGTAACACATAAACTGAGTCAGATGGTCCTCATGGGAACTCGCTGCTATGGCTACTGCACCATAACACTTTTGACTGGGTGGATACGTAGTCGTTTTTAACTGTTCCTCACTGCAAGGTAAAACCTGGCATTAAGGAACAGTATAATTGGTATAGCTGCCGCTGCCATGGGAGAAGACTCCCATGCCAAGGGGAGTATTAGATTTTTTCTTTTCAAGAAGAAAATTCTATTTTGGAACCTTCTATTTGAAAAGAAAAATGAAATACTCCGTACTACAGTGCTATGTCAGGGCAATTGAGCCTCGTAGCAGAGAGTAAAATGCATTGACAGGAACCACTATCACAGCTGTTCCTAGCAATGCTTTTATAAATGACTGCCTGCCTGGTAGACATTTATAAACCTGGTGGGCAGTCTTTCCACCTTGGCGATCAGTTGCCCCAGTGGATCCATAGGATGTCCACCAGGATTTAAATCAGTCTCTAAGTTACTAAAGGTTCAAATGGGAGCACTGTTAAAGTATGGCCTAATAGTTTGCATACCCTTATGTTGCCACCAGTGAATGGGTACTTACCATGAGCAAGTTGCATTAAGGAGGGTGAGACAGGAATATCTCTGACATCTACTAGCGCCATGACCTCAAGGATGATTGAGTTGCGTGTGAATGTTGTACTTGACTGCATGCGTACAATTAGAAATAAAATACCACTTTTTATTTTAAAAAAGCTAGTATTTGGCTAGACTTTGATTTATTGTTCGCACTCTGAGATAACAGCTACTACCCCTGAGAGTCAAGTGCAGAAGGTGTACTTAGCCCAGTTGAGAGGAATCCATAGTTATTCGGGCCCCTGGACATCAGGAATAAAAGTGATCAACCACCACGGTTGGGTCCAGTAGCCCCTTGACCCTCTGAAAGTGGTTCTACCAGCAATAATTTAAGTACAGGCCAGCTGGTGCACGAATAAACCCAGAATTACCAAACGGCGCTGCAAGCAACTGGAATGGAGGTGGATAGTGAGACAAGAAATATTTGACTAGGAAGCATTCAAATCTGCCCAGTTATGCTACCACCAGAAAATTCAGAAACCAAAAGAAAAGCCTTAATCAAACACATCAACAGCTCCAAAAGCAGCAAATACATTTTGGCTGTCATCAAGGACTTTACCACACCAGCAGTAACCAGCAACATCACCCTAAATGAAGAACTGTGCAATGACCTCTCTGACTGATTCAGCAACAAAATCACATCCATTTACATCAACTTCTACCCACAACTGGACCACATCAACTTTGCAATAAATCTTCCAGTATTGGACAATGTTAGCACCCTGACATCAGGGAACACAATCACCACAAAGGGAATCACAGAAATCATGAAGACTGTAATGATGTTGCTTGACTCCAGCGTAGTACTTCACAAAGCTTTATTCCCATCGGACATAAGCTTTAGGCTCCCTCGCCTGCTCATGCCCAGCTGTCACCCTACGCTCAGTGGAATTACAACACATACCAAGATTCCAGCGGGAAACATGGCAACTACATTGGGAATGATGGCACGCCAGTAACATTACAAAATATCTCCTTTCTTTTCACACCAAAAACATCACAATATTTGCATTACACAACTACAGCAGAGTGTGCTGTGAGAAGTTAGCCTGGCATATGAGTTCACTATTCTAGTGGGCACCTTGCACCAGTCTAATCGACCCTTATTGATGGTGGTTGTATAGTCAACCTTATAGACAAGCTATCCTAGTGGTAGCATGGACCAGCAGACTTAGGCTAAGTCTTCAGAGAGCATGTGAAGCAAGTTGTTTTACCAATTATAATCCCTTGAATACCAAATGAAAGGACACCACACAAGGTATATATCAAATATATATGTATTTATTCTAAACACAACTCCTTTGCACTCTTTATGAGGTCAGATGTAAAAGTACATCACAAGTAACTCAATTAGCATACGATAAGTTGCACAAATACAATGACCAGCCGATGTCGCGTGCTTGAAGGTGAGCTTGTCTCTTCAGCCACGAGGTCCAGGAGGCATCAATGATGACCAGGCACTGGATTCGAGCTGTCCCACAAAGGATCTAGTTGGCTGCGGTGTCGGTATCCGGATTGGACCCAACAAGCCTTGGCAACCACAACCCACACAGGAAGTCGAGATTGGCTCTGTGGCACTTCTCCTTTGAAGAAAAGCTGGAGCAAATCTGTAGCAACCAGGAAAGCAGTTTAGTTCAAAAGGAAGGACTTCAGGGAGCTCACTAGCCAATGGGCAAGGAACCAGGACAATGCGTCAAGCTAAAATGCAAGAGTGGGCCCCACGTGGCAGTCGTGGAGTATGGAGGGCTGAGCTTCAGGGCAAATGGTGCTGTGGTCTTGGGCTTCTCGTACCCGAATGCACAACTGCAAGGGTACCTTGGTAGTTGAGATGTTAGCAAAATGCAGGATGTCCAGGGTGTCCAGTCCCACATCTCTTGTGTCCGCCACGTGTCTCAGCTTTGCTGTGGATGTGAGTCTGAGTTAGAGAAGTCTGAGAGTCCAGTTCCTGTGTTGCTGAGTCTTCGGGTTGCGGCGGGAGTGTCGACAAAGTAGACCAGCAAGTTACTGGTGGTGCCTGTTTGCACAGGGTGGTCACTCCTTGACCACAAGGGAGATGTCTTCCATCTTCTAGTTAGAATAGAATGTCAAAGGTCCAAGAGTTCTGTATCAAAGTTTCTTTCCAGGATAATCTAAAGTCCTGGGGACACAGTTCCTATACTTATACTAAGCTAAGGGGCTGGATTACATGCCTATGTCCCTCCTGTGGGTGGACCTGAGAAGGGGGTGGTTATACCCCTTTCCCTTTGTCCAGTTTCGCACCAGAGCTGGGGCTGGAGTGCCCCAGCAATTGGTTTGAACCGGGCTATGCATGGAGCACCTTGTGTGCCCCAAGCAGTGTCTCAAAAAGCATCTGCTGATGCAGCCCTCCCTGTCCCTATACACATCTGTCTGTCTGGCAACTCCCTGGACAGGAAACCTATTGTCCAGGCCTCCCCTCCCGGAGTTTTGTCCAGCAGCAGGAGGTCAGACTTTTGTCTGTGGCAGCAGCATCCATTTTGTGATGCTGGGGCTCTGTTTAACTTTAACCGGGTAAAGTAGTAACATACATGTATTTTCCCTCTAGAAGGGTAGAATGCTACCCCTGCCACCAGAATTGGTGTGGGGGGGAGGGGGGGGGTTGTATTCCAGAGTGTTTGACACCTTACACGACATGTTTTGATAAAGCCAAACCAAAGTTAGCATTAACCGCGAGGATTAGAATGCACTTAAGAGTATATGGTAATGCTATATCATAGAACAGCTATAAGGAGATGGTTCTGATAGCTGCAGAGGGGCTCAGGTCATGCTAGCGCACCCTCTCACATAAAACCATGCACTCTGCCTCCAGGATTGTCGAGGCCTACCATAGGAGTGACTTATAGGTACATATATGTCTATATGTATAGGTAGATATAAATATACTATATCTAAGTAAGGGGTGATTACACCACCGTACCCAAAATGAGTGATCAGCCTGTGGTGTCAGTTTGGAGGGCCAGCAAGGGGTGGCATAATACATGCTGTAGCTCTTCGTAGGCCTTGGATGCGCCTATGCCCTGGGTACCTATGGTACACTATACAGGGCCTCACAAAGATGACCCAATGCCCAATATGGTATATACCTAAAGTACATAGTATCAATTTAGAGAGAGAACAGATGGGCTGTGGGTCTGATTAGCAGGCACACAGCCACACTAAAGTTAAAAAACCAGAAAATCACAGCAAAAAGCTGGGGGTGACCATAGAAAGCAGACCCTACTCTCCTACATGTGCCAACTTACATATTATTAGAATCCTTTACAACCGCTTAGAAACTGGTGCTGACAAATGTTCCCTCTCATTTTTTACTTCTTTGTGCGGCAGTGTATTGTCTCTGTGCGTTGCAGCCATGACTGCCAGGAATGAGACCGCGTTTGTTGGGTCCAGTGCCAAATATCACTCCAAACTTTTGCTTAGAAAAGTGAAAAGATGGTGCATTTCCACAAATACTGAACCACCTTAAGGGTCTTAAGGCAGGTTTGTAATTTGGATACACATGCCATGACATGCATTGGTGACACAGGCAAGTACCCTTCGAGTGTAGAAAAGCACTAGACTTCAATGGTGGTACCATCATAAGATTTTACAGCTGTAGGTGTAATATTACTTGTTGTATTATAAATCTGGAGGCAGAGACACAAAGATGCAGCAAAATACCAATTTCCACTCTTGCCTGTCTCTGCTTTCTCCTTTCTTTTTTGCCTGTTTTCCTGTCTTTCTCTTCCTTCTTCTTTCCAGTTGGTGTGTTTCTTTCTCTCGATCAATACAAGATAAGGAAGAATAAACGCCAGTCCCCAGAAAACGAGTGATAGTGAGACCACCGGCTCAAATCACCACTTGGCACATACAACAAAGAAAAACGTGAAAAATATAAGGGGTATTATCATCTTCCTTTAAAGACAGTGAAGGGTCCTAGTGATAGGATAGTAAATTATTGAGCCCCAAGGAGGAGAAGTTTGCACATCACCTAAATCCTATGATGGCTTTGTAGAACCACAACACAACATGGATAACAATCAGTTCTTTCCATTGGTTGAAATGTTTAATTAACAAAAATACAGGTGGGACGTTCGAATGGTTTGGTAATGCCCCCAGAAAACATGTGGTTTATGTCAGGTGGCTCGGCTGATTTGCTATGGCATGAAACTGATGTGGTATCAAACGTATGTCAAAAGCAGTAAGTTGCAAACTATTGGTAGTTGACAGCGATGAATTTCTTTCTGTTAATCAATATGCAGGGATTCTGTGTTTTTTCATTTTTAAATTGCTGTTTTAAATGCATATTTAGCTGCCTGGAGGGGAGATTTGAGGTCGGCTTTCTGCAGTGTTAAATAACAGACACCCAGCTGCAAAGAGATTTTTTTTCCCACTTTTTAGAGACAGAGTAGGAGGTTACTCCGCTTGCATGTAAAGCTCTTTATTCAGACCATAGTCCACCTCAAAGAACTGTGAGAGGTCAGGTAAGGGGGATTTTTAGAAGTGCTGGCTATACAAAGTAAAAAAACTAAATTTCAGTGATGTGTTTAGCTTACTACACCACACCTAGCACCCAAGGACATGCAAGGACTGACCACCATTGGACATCTGATGCATAAACAGGGGGACCATGTGGCTGCATGTCACCATATGCTTCCAGACACACGCTTACTTTGCCCACCATCCAGGGAGACATCATTCTATCCTGGGCCTAAAAAGGGATTCCCCAGCTGCAGTGTTGTTGTATTTTTACAAACCTCATTGCAATGGCAACCTTCTCCTCTTTTAACATTCTGCCTTCAGTGCCAGAAAACACAGAAGCAGGGCAGCACTCTTGGGGCGGGGGGGTGGTTATGTGGTGAGTGACTCCAGGATGGGTAGATCAGATGAGTCGCATGTCTGGTGAGTAGGCAGGCCCAAAGTGAAACTAGATCAAAGAATAGTATTACGGAGATGCAAGCAAGTAAGGGCAGAACATAAAACTGGTTTTAGTTTGTGTAAATGCTCAGCCCAAGTAACATTCAGCTTAGCCAGTCCACCTCCTATAAAAAACGGAGGCAAAATACAATCGTTGGACAAACAAAAAAACAATAATCCAGTGTATTTAAAACCCAACCTGATCCTGTGTATATGTCCTGGTTTTAAAACAAACTCCTAAAATGTATCTATGTATAAAGTAGGTTAACTACTTTGATCATCAATCTAATTCTACCGATGTGGGGGTGGGCGGTTGGAACCAACAGGGCATGAAAGACAGTCGTGCTACGTACAACACACAACTCATAACAGGCAGCAGGCACCACCAAACTGAGACTGTCCAGCAGCCTCTGTGGTGGAACTCACTGGAGAGCCAAATAGAGCAAGGCTGCGGGCTGATTATGGGCAAATAGGAGCAATGCAGCAAGCCCAAAAGCACAATGTGCGCTTTACACGTCGTGCTTTTGAACTTGATGCATGCCTTTTCTTAATAGAGCACGGCTGCCGGCTGATTGTGGGCACTTGTGAATGTATTCATGTTAATTGCAGCACCCTACTGCGCTGCAATTAACAGGCATATTTTCACAATGGCCCACAATCAGCCCGCAGCCATGGCCCATTAAGAATGAAAAGTAGGAAGTGCAGGAGACACTTGCTTTCGAACTCGACCCTGGAACCTGAAAATTACAGTTTTTCGCAAATGCTCTCCTGGGATGTGTGCGCTCTTCACTCAGGACACTGCGCGCTCGGGGTCACTGAGGTGCGCGGGTGCTCAGGCGCGAAGTTTACAGGGAACACTGGTGCTGACAGCGATTTGCTCACTATACTACAAGAAGTTTTGCTGAACCTAACCCTCCTTTAACTGGAGAGTACTACTGATGATGGCTGAAATTAACTGTGTCTTAGAGCACCCTAAAGCGACATATAATTCATTTTATAACATAATTGTGAAGCCTAAACAGCACACGATGTTGTCTGCTACATTTTTTGATTACACTTCAATCTCCATTAGCCTTGTCTTCCTCATGAGTCTTTCCTCTCTCTCCTGTTGCACATCTACCTACCACTCCTCCTCTCCTGCTCATTTCCTCATCATCCATCATCATGTAACCACTACTATTCTGCTCCATTCCTTCCCTGCCTTTCCTTTTCCTGCTAGATTGAACACCCTGCCTACAATACAATGCCAATTCTTCAAAACTACGTGCCAATCATGTACATCCCCCACATCCATGGGATTAGAAAACTTGTTTGCTCCATCTCCTCTTCTACAAAACTTAATCTTCATAAAATCCCCTGCTTTAATTCTTCAATTTTTTCTTTTCCCTATTTTTCCATTCTTTGTGGTATTGTATGCCCACATCAAATTCTCCACTGCTCTATTCACATTCTTCCCACCATTCAGTGCTATCTGTATAGTACCCTTGACCATGCCATTCACCCACTCAATCATACTATTTCCTTGGGGATTGTACAATGATATGTGTACATGTTTTATTCCATGTCTCTTCAAAAATGTTGAAGGAAGTTGTAACTTTCTAACCCTGACTAGAAGCAAGGGTTCCTACATGGATTAAGGTGCAAACGTCTGCCAATCAGAGACCCCCATTTCTAAAATACCCTCTAAATTCTGTTTTCACACTACTGTTCGCTTTTTCCTTAGGCTTCTCCACCAACTGTCTACCTACTATAGTTTGTTTACATCTAACATTCTCCTTCTTATTTACTACATTAACTCCTACTTCCCGTTTAGCTACCCGCTGTTGCATTTCCTTCATGCATATGTCGGATTTGTCCCTATTTTTGCAATTGTTATTGCTTCCTGTAACGTTGGATACCTTGTAGCCCACAGTCACTCTCTTGCATTCTCTTGTTTTGGCAGTATATTATAAACCGGTCTCTAATCATCTGATCAGTCATTGTTCAAAAAAAATGCGCTTTATGGCTACCTCTCTCAGTCTTCTTACCAACTGATCTACTAACTGCTGTGTTTATTGTGGTAGAGAAAAAATGTATAACGATGCATCACTATTTTAATTTGTTTCCCAAAGTATTTCTCTAATCTTCTTTTCGTTTCCATATGCAGAACGCAGCAAATCTGGATTCCACCATTTTCAGCCTCCTCCCAGTTTCTGACCACAGGGGTACCGCAAGGAATTCCAGATAAGATTTTAGCCACTGACATGCTGACCCTGGAGACGAGCAAGGAGCAAGGAATGCGGCACAGTGTCAAACGAGGCCAACAGATCAAGTAATACCAGTGCAGGTCTGCCTCCTGCATCTAAAGTTTTCTGGATGGCCTCGGAGACTTCGAGCAGATCCGATTCAGTGCTATACAAGGCTCTGAAGCCTGATCGAGCCCGATGGAGAAAGCCATGTTGTTCGACATATGACGGTGATGGACGGCCCCGCCCGGCAGAGGGCCGCCCCAGGGAGAATGACTAAGGTGTGGAGGTTCCGTGTGGGGCCAGTGAGTGCCCTGTGTCAGTCAAGAGTGGCCCTGTCTAGCAGCGGGCCGCTCCCACGTTTGGCAATTGTCTTCAGAGCCTACGTGGCTCCACCGAGGGAGCACGCTTATTTAAAAGCCCTGTGGGGCCCAAAGTGCACCGTGTGCCGGTTCCCTAGTATCCTTTACAGCTGCCCCACTTGCGAGGGCAGCTGGCACGTCCCAGGGAACCTTGTTTTTAGAGCCCCGCGTGGCTCCAACGATGGGCGCAATTATTTCCTTGAAGGCCCAGAGGGGCCATGTTTTCCCCCTGGTGTGGCACAATGGTGCCCACGTTTCTGCAGCATTGAGAGAGTCCCTGAGAGGGACAGAAGCGGCACAGTGGTGCCAGGCCTCATGTGGAGATCCCCAACTGCCCAGCAAGTAGTGGGCAGCTGTACAGTTTAGGGGCAATTCTTTGAGGGACATGGATTGTGAGTTAGGAGTGAGATACACTCATCTGCCCCATCTCTGCACAACTGCGCAGCACTTAGTGCCATCTGCAACGTTTAGGTTTGCGCAGATGGTGCACCCCTGACTGTCGCTGCCTAGGCAGCGTGCCCTGACATTCTGGACACAGGGCATATAACCCCCTTTGGAGATAGTCAGTTGGCCAGGGGGACTGGTAGATGTATAGGGCGCAAGGCCCTAATGTGATTGGTGTGCTCATGCGATGTGGTACTAGTAAATGTAATGCATTTAGTATGTTTTACGCACCCTGTTGGATACCTTTACATGATTATGAGGTTGCTTTGCATTTCATGTGGTTATGCTAGTGAGATTATGTTTCACTGTGTGAGGGACGCCCCTATTGTGATTTATACTTAGGTGGTTAGGGTCTAATGTATTTAAACTGGTGTGATACTGTGCATAATTTAGTTTATGGCACAGGCTGATGCTAAGGACAGTGATTACCAGTGTTTACTGGTGGTATGTTTATGATCTATGTTACTTTTACTAATTTCTGCTAAGTGCTGATCCTGACAGTGACCCACATGGCCCTGTCATGTGTAAATAATCCCTTGTAATTATTGCCCGTGCCAGTTGGCACAGTGTAGGTTATGTGTTTACTATTCTAATGTGTTATGGGAATACAAAGGCTATTTTTATATAACCATGTGTGGAGTTCCTTTTGAAGTGTGCCTGGGATGTTGTTGCTGTGTGCATGCGTAAATGCTTTACACATTGCCTCCGGGATAAGCCTGACTGCTCGTGCCAACCTACCAAGGGGGTGAGCAGGGGTTATCTTTGGCGTGTACCTCCTTTGCCCTGACTAGATTGGTGGTTTCTGCCTGTCTTTGACGCAAGCCTTAGTCCATTAGAAATCACATTTCTAACACATTGTCTAAATCGGGAGGTTAGAAAGCAAAAACTCAGGGGAAACACACAGAAAGATGCCAAGTCTAACAGTTCAGCTCTGGGGTAATCACCTCTGAGGCCCTGGCAAACAATTTGGTCGGACAGGAGTCAGCAGGCAAGCTGGATTTAGGGTACCTGAGAGCTGCTAAGAGTCCTGCCTGGATATAGTATTGAAAGCTAGCAGAGTAGCTGAAGAAGCAGAGAGCGACCGATCAGGAGGAGTGTTCACCGCTGGCTGGCTATTACTAGTATCAAAATTTGATTAAAGTACACAGAACTTGTTGATGAAGAAACTAGATATTTCCTCACACCAGGCAAGCGATAGGGAGTGGGAGCTAGGCTCAGCTTTTGGGGAGAGAAAGCTTTGTGTAGTATTCCATTTCATGCTTTATTCCCCATGTATCTCTTTCCTCCGTTCCCATGTTCCATTTAGAATTGTTTTGGTTCTTTCTGCCTGGGGATTCTTAGGGATCCTTGGGAGAGTAATGTTCTACTAGGTTCAGTTACAGCTGTACATCTGTTCGTGGTGGTTGTGTAAGCTGTCTCCTGAGATTAAACTGGATTCAACTACCTACAAGTCTCTTCCTAATTACTACACTTTGCAAATGTTAAAAATGTCTTTGGCATTGTTACCTGAGTGGGCAATGAGCTCCGCGTAACATAGACTTTTAGCATGAGCAATGGAGGCATAGTACTTTTGAGCCTATCTTAGGGCTATCCTAGCGCACCAAGGGGTCGAGTGATAATAATTTATGCCTGCCACACAGAATGCGCAGCGGTTTACAGCGAGAAGGGATTCGGGCAGCATGGTTGACACTGGCTGCTTCCGGGATGCTGACAGGCGCAGACAGGCTGACCTTTTGTGTGCCAGCAGCGCGTTCGTGCAATGTGCATCTTTATTTGTGATCGCCTTTGCATGACTGGAGCACGCACACACTAAAATGGTGTATTTTGTGGTCCCAACAATGGCGGAACTACAGGTCAGAAAAGGAACTCACCCTCTTCTGCATGCAAGAAGAAGCAACAGGAAAAATTCAAAATGGGCACTTGGAACATAGTAATAAACCTAGAGTAGGCTAGGTATCAGCTTAGCGGTAGAACAAGGTAAAAGCAGTGATAAAATTTAAGAGTCAAATTCAAGATTTAAAAACAACAATGCGGTATATAGCAGCAATTAGGAGCAAATACAAAGGTGGGGGCACCAACCAAAGCAGGGCAGATTAAATAAACAAAGTAGCGGACCCAACAGGCAAGAGCGTCCCCGCAGCACACATCTTTATGTGTGATCGCCTTTGGATGACTAGAGAACGCACACACCAAAATGGCATCTCTAGTCGTCCCAACAATGGCGGAACTACAGGTCGGTAGAGGAACTCACCCTCCTCCGCATGCAAGAGAAAGCAACAGGACGAATTCAAAACAGAGGGGTGAGTAAAACAGGCACTTGGGACACAGTATTAAACCTAGAGCTTGCTATGTATCCGTTTAGCAGTAGAACACAGTAAAAGCAGTGATAAAAATTAAGAGTCAAATTCAAGATTTAAAGACATCTATGCGGTATACAGCTGCAATTAGGAGCAAGTCAGATTCAAGATTTAAAACAGCAAAGCGGTATTTATCAGCACTTAGGAGCAAATACAAAGGTGCGGGCACCGACCCAAGCAGGTCAGATTAAATAAACAAAGTAGCGAACCCAATAGGCAAGAGTGTCCGCGCAGCACGCATCTTTATGTGTGATCACCTTTGGACGACTAGAGCACGCACACACCAAAATGGGGTCTCTAATTGTCCCAATAATGGCGAACTACGGGTCGGCAGAGGTACACACCCTCCTCCGCAATCAAGAGGAAGCAACAGGAAAAATTCAAAACAGAGAGGTGACTTAAACAGGCACTTAGGACACAGTAATAAATCTAGAGCTGGCTAGGTATTAGTGCTATATCCTTATGTTTGCTCTGTTTCTGTATGTATTCCTATGTTGCATCTTTCAGTTCTCCTGGTTGCCTAGCAAATTGGAATGTTAGTCTCTTGGAATTCCCAGTTCAGAAATGTGTTACTGGTGCTGATGTTGGTAGTTGCTTTGTGAGGGTCCTTGGTGCTGATCTTCTAATTCTGGAATAAACATACATATTCCACCCCTCAACCTGCGTGGACTTCATCATTTAAGGATACAACATAAATTGGCGACGAGCAGACGGAGTCGGCACCTGTGAACCCATTTCTACGCGCTGTAGCTGATCTACTTTTTGGCTCTTCTCTACTTACCTCCCAGGACCCTATATATTTCAGATACCTCCCACTTCTCTCTACTTTCAGCCATCTGCTACGACTTAACATCTTCTCTGCCTGACAAATTTAAAGTCTTGGCTCTTTCTTCTTCCTACAAACACTGAGCGTGACCTACTCTGCCCTACAATTCAGCTTGAGCTGTTCTCTATGCACGACTTTAAAAATGATTAGTTCCGTCCATTATTCCCTTTGCTATCGCTTCAAGCGCCCTTAGTTGGCAGGGTATGCCCAGACGTGGGTCCCTTACTCACTCTACTACTGGTTTTAAGATTGCCCGGCTGATGAGGATTATGTATCCGAAACCTGTCCCAGGATGCTTGTTTCCGGTCCAGGGAAGACATGACTTGGCAGTTCGGGCTGGACTGTTCCCATGAGGCACAGGGTCAAGGCTGATTTTCATATGGACATGTCTGAGCTGGGGTGGTGCGGAGTGCTAAAAATACGATGGATTTAGGCCCAGATCTCTGTACTGGGGTGAATGTATGACATTGTTCTGCATTCTGTCCATCAACTGTTGTTTTTGCATTTGTCACCCCGAGTTGGACGGGTATGCTCAGACTTGAGTCCTGTGCTCTCCCCACCACTGGAGTCAAGCTATCCCACCTGATGACGGCTGATAGCGAGAAACCAGTCCTAGGATGCTTGATTCTGGTCAAGGGAAGACATGGCGTGGCAGTTCGGGCTGGACTGTTCCCATGAGGCACAGGGTCAAGACTGATTTGCATATGGCCATGTCTAAACTGGGGTGGTGTGGAGTGCAAAAAAAACAAGGATTTAGGCCCAGATCTCTGTACTAGGGTGAATGTATGACATTGTTCTGCATTCTGTCCATCAACTGTTGTTTTTGCATCTGACATGGCACAAGGTTGATTTCGCCTATCTCTACTTAAGGATCCCTGGACTTTGCCAACTCTGATCCTCATTTGTGCTAACTTCGACTCTGCGAGCTGTGCATGTGTTTGAGGAATTCTACTGTCTTCTACATTGCCTGCATTTATTGATGAGTGTTTACTCTATGCCATGCCTTGTTTGCCTGCTTCGACTTGAACTGTCAAACTCATCGACTTTGATTTGTGTGGCATTTTGCTTCGGTTTTTGGAGACCTTGGTAAGTATTCGGCCGGCATTGTTTGAATCGGCCTTCACATTCCAAGCCAGATCTTACTGTGTTTCTGGTGGAATTTCCTCAGCCAAAGCTCCAGCTGCAGCGTCCTCCACCTCAGCGTTCTCCTGCACGATGCTTCCTCCAGAGCTCCTTTGTGACGTTGTACATCTTCCACGAGTCACACGTAACGTTCTCAACGTGTGCGTCCTCCGTCACTCAGCAACGCTCTGAAGTACTCTGAGATCTCTTCAGCACACTTCTTCATTTTTTTATCTGGGATTTCTGCGCTGTGGCGCGCACACCATCTATACTTATTAATCAGTCCTAAAGCTGACTGATTACAACCAGGGCTGTACAGATATTTGATATTTGACTTCATTAGTTAGGACTTTGTACGCGGTGACAAGCACACCTTTATTATTTCAATTTTCTTTTTCTTTTTTTTTCATCTTCCTTTCAGGTTTTAACATTTCAAGTGTGGTGCTGCGCACACCTCTTTCTACAAAACTTTATTTGTCTTGGCACAGTGCAGTGATACGCACACTCTTTAAATAACTCACAATCACCATACTCTTTCCTTAACTTATCTTGGTGCAACTCTTCTATTAATTTTATTCTGGCTAAATTTTTGAATTAGTGTATTTTGCTTGTTTTACACCTATTTTCTTTTAGATATAACTCTTCAAACAGCAATTCTTCCTTCTCCTTTTCTCTCTGAGCCTGGCATACCCAAATCAAATGGAGTCCTTTAATAGTCACTTAATAGCCATCGATAGTGTAAAATGTTTTGCTGTCAGAAAGAATGCCATGCTATACAATTGTTTGGAATCTGAGGGTCAAATAATTTTTGATCATCGACCCCCCCATTGTTGGTCCTCCTTCTGAAGATTGGGATGAGTTTGCTTAAGCAATCACCAGATTAGAAAAACATTTCAAGGATGAGCCCAGTGTCATTGTAGAAAGACATACATTTTACAGACGCAAACAACATGAACATGAAAACATTGATAACTTTTTAGCTGAACTAAGAGTATTAGCTTCCTCATGTGAACTTGTGAGACCTATTGAACAATACAGATCAAATTGTTGTAAATTGTTACAATTTAAAGGTTCAGGAAATAATTTTGTGTTGTAGAAACCTATCACTAGCAGAAACTTTAGAAATCGCTAGAGGGATTTAAAGTGCAGTTTTCGCTTCTAAAGAGCTAGGCAAGGGTAAGGGCATTACCACTGAGGTTCTGAACAAAATGTTACAAAAATCTACTTTTAATTCTTCTCAGAACAACAAATTGTCTTCCAACAAGTCAGAATTAAGGAAATCGGATAGAAATACTCAGTGTTCCAGATGTGGTTCAAAATCCCATCTAACTAATGCACCCACTTGTCCAGCTGTGGGTAAAATATTTTTCAATTACCAAAAGTCTGGGCATTTTGCTAAAGTGTGCAGAAATTTTACCAAAGTAATGGGCTCAGATACTCAGGACTTTCAAGTTTCATCTGTGGTACATAATGACAATATTAGAATAACAAAATTATTTTGTCTATTGACATGATACATTGTCCGACACAATCTGAGAGGGGTGATCCACTTTGTGATATTAAGATTGGAAATGTCATTATCAGAGATACTGTAGATTCTGGCTCTCCAATTACTATCAGTTCAGACAAATGTTTCTTAAAAGAGTGGGAGGGCATTAGCTTGCCTCCTCCTGACAGTTGCACAGTAGCATTTGGAGGCCAAGAGATTGACATGATGGGTTATTTTACTCACGGCCTGGCATTGAAAGATAGGCTCATTCACTCAAAAGTCTATGTAGCTAAGAAGGGTTACAATATTCTTGGTTGGAGAGAACACGGAAAATTTGGTATGATTTTGAGACCTGGTAAAGTATGTCCTATTTCTCTAGTAGAAGCTGTGCATGCTGATGTTAATTCATTCGATCAAGTAATTTCTAATAACCAATCTGTGTTTGAGGATAACCTAGGTGCAGTCAAACATAAAATTATTCTTTAGCCTGATACCATTCGAGTAGTACACAAAGTGAGACCTGTTGCCCTGAGCATCAGAGAAAGACTGAAAGAACATCTACAAAAATTATGCATGGATGGGGTCATTGAGCCCATAGACTCATCATTATGGATTTCTCCCATTGTGGTAGCTTTGAAAAAGAATTGTGATGGCTTGAGGTAATTGAAAACGAAGATTCAAGTTGATTGTTTTCTGCTACCAAGAATCCAAGACATGTTAGCTCAACTAAATGGTATGAAAGTTTTTTCTACCATCGATTTGAGGGCGGCATACCATCAAATAGAGCTGAAGAAAGATTCTAGAGATCTCACTGCATTTAACACTCCTTTTTGTGTTTTCGTTTTCTCAGAATGCCATTCGGACTTGCGTTGGCAGTATCAGTCTTTCAAAAACGTACGTTTCAACTTCTGGGTAATGTTAAAGATGTACTTACCTATCAAGATGACATTTTGATTTCTTCCAACAATATTAAAGAATATATTGGACCAGGTTCCTGGCATTTAAAAAAAGCAGGGGATGACAGTCTAGAAACAAAAGTGCAAATTTTTAATGATTGAAGTTGAATACTTAGGACATGTGATTTCTTCAACTGGCATTAGACCTAAACAAGATCTATTGTAAGCGATTTGTGATTGTGCTCAACTCTCTCATAAAGATCACTTGAGGTCTTTTTTGGGTCTATGTGAATACTACTCTCGCTTTGTACAAACTTTTGCACTCGTAAGAAAACCCTTGAGGAAACTGGTCAGAAGTAATGTCAAGTTCATTTGGGGGGATGAACAACTGGAATCCTTCAAATATATAAAAGATTTGATTATAAATGCACCTGGTCTTGAACCCTGTACAGACAATGTCATGTCTTACATTACAGTTGACGCTAGCAATTTAGGTCTTGGTGCTATTCTTAGTCAAACGGTTGACGGTGTGGAGAATACTGTCCAATTTGTCTTGCAAAGACTTTCTACAGCGAAGAAGAATCACAGCACCATTGAGGAGGAGGCACTCGCTTGCGTGTGGGGTGTCCATCATTTTGTAACCTATCTGTGGGGGAGAGAGTTTGTTGTAGTTACAGACCATAAACCCTTAGGCTTTATTTGGAATGACAAAGGGTTAAGAAATGCTAGTCCAAGGTTGATACACATGTTTTCCAAGCTGTATGATTACAATTTCGCCATGAGGCACATTCCAGGATGAACATTTTTGAAAGCAGATTTTCGTTCCAGATGCCCTTCTAATTCCAGTAGTGATTGTAGAAGAAAAGGAGATTGTGTGGGATTACTGAATGGGTTTGTTTTAGACAAAGATGTCATTTCTTGTCAAGAGTGGGAACAATCATCTGCATCTGGTAGATGGCAAGCAACTCTCAAGAGGTTCTTTGTAGTGGATGGCCCGGAGAAGGTCAAGTTGGGGATGAGTTCATTTCTTACTTTAAAGTAAAAGATGAGTTGAATGTGGAAGGGGTTTTTATCATGAGAGGCTCTTCACTAATTCCCCCTGCTGATTTAAGGAACAATTTTATTGCATTGGCTCACAAGGGGCATGTAGGTATCACTGGAACCAAGAAGAGGTTACGTCTATATTACTGGTGGCCTGGATTGGACAATTTGATTGAGACCATTTTGAGCAGATGTAGAGAGTGTGGACATGCTAAAAAGGTTCTACGTTCTCATAATTCTCCTTTGAGCCCTGTCAGTTTCCCTCAGAGACCTTGGGAAAAATTAGTGCTAGACTTTGTCGGTCCAATTGGTGGTTTGAATGGTGGGTAGAGACACGTTTGGACTGCGGTAGACTACTTTTCCAAGTGGGTCTCATTTAAATTTTTGAGACAACCTAATACTGACAATGTGATCGATTAAAAAAAATTTTGGGGATTAGAAGATATGCGCGCCTTTCTGGTGGTGGATGTGGTGAGTGAAGGAATTTGTTCCTGCAATAATACTCCTCACTCTACTACTGGTGTAACACCCATCGCCCTGTTGAGGGGTAGACAGTGTTTCAATGAGTTGTACCCTGAATGGGTCACTGGCAACTCTGGCATTCATGACTGTACTCCTGATCATGATCAAGTGAGACTACGTGTGGAAGAGAGCCAAGTCAAATATAAAGTTAGGTATGATGATGCTAAGCGAGTTAATAAGGAGAATTTTGTTGTGGGAGAACGTGTCCCTGTCAGGAGACCGTTTAAGAAGAGAGAGTTCTACATTTTGTCCAGAGACTGAATATGTTCAAGTTAGTAAGCACGAAGTGAGGATTTCTGGTGGAAAGTGGTAGAGCAAAAGGAACACAGCAAAAGTTAAAGATGGTCATGTTAAAGCTACTGAGTCCTTCCCAAATGTGAGTTCCACAGAAGGTGTGAAGGGAAAGGTGGATTTTCCCATTGATGTGGATGTGTTTGTGGAGTCTGAGCAAGTGAAGGCCCAGGCAAGCAAATTGGAAATCTGTGTGCAAGAATAGTCTCCCAGCTTGATTGAAGATCCTCCGCAGGTGAGTGTGTGGATGATTGGGAAATTACCAACTTACTGGGAGAGTCTCCCGCTGTGAATGAGCAGGTGAAGGTGCAGGAAAGTAATGTTTCTGGGTTGTCTGAGGAATCGCCTGTTTTGCCCAAGGAGGTTGCAGGAAGTGTTTGCACTAACCTCATGGAGTTGCACGCACTATACTAAAGTTTAAGCCCAAATATCTTGAATACTATGTGATTTTGTTTTGCTTTATACTGTTTTGTTTTTCTTTTTTTGCAATGTTTTGTTTTCCAGGTCCTGCCTCTGAACTTTGTATGTTATCTTGTTGTTATCTTTCCTTCTTTAGGTTTTTGTTTTCCTTTGTAGGGGTTAGGTGGGTTATATTCTTAGACTTGCTCTGTTTCTTTATATATTCCTATATGTTGCATCTTTCAGTTCTACTGGTTGCCTAGCACCTGGAATGTTAGTCTCTTGGAAACTCCAGTTCAGCAGTTTGTTACTGGTGCTGATGATGGGTCCTTGGTGCTGATCTCCTAATTCTGGAATAAACATACCTTCATCCCTCAACATGCGTGGACTTCATCATTTAAAGATACAACAATTAGCTTGCGGTACATAGCAGCAATCATGAGAAAGCCAGTTCCGCGTTAACTATACGTCCTATTCAGCCCTGAAGAAGTCCAGTCACGGACGAAACGCGTTGGCTATTTGGCTATCAGCGATTTTTTTAAAGAAAATGAAAAACTGAATAAAGGACAGAAAACTGAAGACACAGAATCTCTTGTCTATGTATTTGTTAGGAAAACAATCATGATACTGTTACATGTGATTTAACAAATGCTGAGACATTATCTATCTTACATTGTGTATTTAATTTGAAGGGTGCTGTCCATTTTTCAAAGTAAAGTAGCGGACCCCACAGGCATTACAAATGTGTGCACCTGGATGAAGTTCAATTGCCTCAACTTTACACGGGCATGTTGGGGAGAGTATATGGCCAAACGGCTACAGTGGTTGACCACAAGCGGGGGAACCGGGTTTGAGTCACGGCAGAGATGCTCAGCATCCTGTGATTCTTGCCAATCACTTACTCCTCCTGTGCCTAACAACATGATTGTGTCCATCTGTAACACAATTGGTGCTGATGTAAAGCACTCTGATACCTTCAGGTCGAGTTTGCACAACAAACCCCCCCCCCCTCATAAAAAGTGGTGATCTTTGGAAAAGAGAAGTCCCTGTGGGATTCTGCCGAATGGTGTACAGAACTTAAACCCACCCCAATCCCAGCACACAAGCAAGAAACCTCGGGTCCATTATCGATAGCAAGCTGGACATGTCCGACATGTTAAGGCCATCACTGTAGCCTGCTTCCACACTCCAAGAATGCTGAAAGAGACAACTAAGTGGCTACCCAGGAACACAGGGAAAACCATCACCCATACCCTAATCACCAGCAGATTGAGCTTCTGGAACATCCTCTACGCGATTATCCGCCACCAACTCACAAAAAGACCTCAGACCATCCAGAACACGGCAGCCAGACTGGTCTTCAATCAACCACACCAGGCTCACATCACACCACACCTAGGGGGCTATAATGGCTCCTTATGCATAATTGCACACGGTTGTTGATCCTCGCCCACACATAGAACGCACTACACAGCCCAGGTCCAGCCTACCTGAACTGCCATGTGCAGTTCTATCAACCCACCAGTCACCTCCACTGAGCGGGACTTTTACTAAAACACGTGCTTTGCATACGCAAAAGCAGATCAGATGTTGTGCTTTAAACCATCAAATGTGCCATAATTGATTGACGCTTAACAGGTTATAGAATCTTCCAGTTGTCTGATGAGTTTTCCCATTTAGAGATTTGGTTAAAAAAAAACTGGACTCATCTGTTTTAATGGAACCGTAGACCACTGTGGCTTTGACATTTTGCTTTTTATAGCTTTGCATCCTGAGGCGTCATTTGTGACTTTTCTCCGAAAGTGACTTTTGTTGAATCTACTTGGAACATCCAAAGAGTCTTTTAATTTATGCAGAGTGAAGCGAATACAATTGTCTTTAATCTGCGATATAGGAAAAATAGCCCTTCAGCCATGGTCCCACATTAATTGTCACATTGGAAGGAACGTGTGAAGTTTTAAGTCTTCTACCTGGTTTAAAACTCTGTGTAATAATCAAATCCAAAAATGTTGACATAGACATATAGCTTATGCTCACCATACAGTTTTTTACACATGACCTGAATCAGCAAACTACTTGCAACTAGAGTGAAATATATCAGCCGCCTTGGTGGTAGGCCCGTCTCTGTATGAATATCTGCCTTTGGATAGTAATTTAGGCCTAGATGTATCGTCGTTCCTATTTGCGATTTCTTAATAGCGATTTTTACCGAATCGCTATTAAGAAATCGCAAAATGGGATGTATGTTTAAAATCGCTATTTTTTTGCGATTCCTTATTATTCCTAATTTGCGAATTCGCAATTTGCTAATCGCAATTTGAGAATTATTGCAAGGGTGCAGGGGTGTCTCATGGACACCCTGTTGCACCCCTGAAACTTACATGTGTGTGCATATGGCGCACATACATGCCCTATGGGCATGTATGTGTGTCACATGCCACCTTCAAAATTGCTTAATTGTGAATTTTGAAAGGAATTTGCAAATTAACACCAACCTCAAATTGGTGTTAATTTGCGATTTCTTAACCTGAATTCGCAAATTGAAATTGCTTCATGCATGGCATTTAAGGAATCGCAAAATTGCGATTCCTTAAATGCTTAAGCAAAATAAGGAATCGCAATTTTTTGCGATTCCTTATTTTGCTAATTTCTCATACATCCCAAAAGATGCAAAATGTCCGTTTGCGAATTTCGGCCTTAACGAATCGCAAAAGGCTTGACACATCTAGGCCCAGGTCTTCTAGGTCTCATTTTCGTAATTTTTAAATTAAATTGGACTTTTTCTCAACATTTTCCGATCTTCTACTGTGGCTTTAAAACATAAGTTGGGTTAAAAATGATCCTTAATTTAAACATTCCCAAGCAAATATGCCCAAAACCAAGAGTAGAACCCTGATCTCCAATTTTCAAGGCTTTGACACTGGTAACAATTAAAATATTTTTCACTTTGCGAGGTAGGACACAGTAGTCTAAGAGCACTTAAAATGCTACCTGGTAGCAGAACTGGGACATTCATGTACTATCGGCATTAAAGGCCTTGTAGTCACTCGTCTATGTTTATTACTGTCCATTACCCTCCTCCTTGGCCCACTTTCCTGCACCTCATGCCCACTAATTTGGTGAGGACAGCTATCTAGCGGGATTGACTGGCTCTTCTGTCATTAATGATACACTCTGTCAACGTTCTGTATTTATTTATATAATTGTCTATGATTCTATAAATTAATGAGAGTCACATTTGCGCTGCCGTTGCGTCACTTTTGTGACGCAGCGGCAGTGCAAAGCCAGCGCCATGCTGCGGGGTATTTACAACGTGACGCATCTGGGAGATGCGTCACGTTGTAAAGCCCTGCACCACATTTGGGTGTTCCGGCATGAGGGGGGTGTTCCGGCACAGGGTCGCCTCGGAAAAGTGGCTGAGAGAAATCTACAAGATTTCACTCAGTCACTTTTACAGCCATGCTGCGTGAAAACCCCTGCGCCTGATTGAAGCAGGCATAAGGAATGATGCAGCATGTTGGGCGTAGGGGCACCCCGAGCCTTACTGAAGCTGCGCCGCGCTTGCGACGCAACTCCAGCAATGCGCCGCCTGTCCGCCGGGGGTTGCGACACGCATCTGCCCATCCATGCGCCACGGTGCGCCGCATTGTAAATGCGGTCCATCAGTGGTGGCGCATGGCTCGTTTGGCGAGTCACAACTTTTCTGGCGCATCCCTGCTGATTAGTAGAGATGCGCCAGAACCACGCGGTCGGTGACAATCAAGTGGAGATCCAGGAGGGGGGCACATTTTACAAAATATTGTAAGTCCTGAGGATGGCCTTGTGGATTTGTCAATAATAAGGCCGAAATGTCGACACATGAGTCCACATCTTTCGTTGTTTTGATCAATTTGTCACAGCGTCCTCTTTGTATATATTGAACAAGATCAGTTGTGATTTAACTGAAAAGAGTGGGCTGCAACGCAAGTGGATTTTAAGAACAACTAATCTATGTCTTGTCCACTTGTACTTTGTTGATTAATTTTCACAGTTTTAAAGAAATTGTACCCTATAAAATGAAAATTTGATATAAAGAGATATTCTATAAAATGTACTTCCCGTGTAGCTTTTTCCATTATGAGTTGTTACCACTTTTTTGAATTTGCAAGTTTTTATTTAGATGCAAACAGGTTTGAATTGAATTAAGTTGATCCTAAGTTTTTTCAGTCAAGATTGATCAACCTCCTGTTTCTGAATATTTCCAAAAAAGAATTCCCTTGTAAGCAATTTTCCTTATACCATTGGTGTAATCAGGCATTTCTCTTCTTATTTCATTCCTCTCCCAGCGTACCTTCCAAGTTTATTCCCTCTCAGCCAGCTCTGATATTCACTCCTTCACCCAAGGAGTGCCACAGGGATCCATCCTGAGCCCCTTACTTTTTAATATATACATAAGACCTCTGGAAGATGAGGCAGAGGAATCAGGGCTGGCTTTGTCTTCATATGCTGATGATTCACAAATCATCTTCTCTCTTTCCATGAAGAGCACTGGAAGCTCCTCCTCCCTTCAATTGGGTCTGAGCTGCATATCATCATGGATGCAACAAAACTATCTCCAATTGAATAGTGGAAAGACCGAGGTCCTAGTATTTGGGAAGCACAAGGAACTCTGGGGCCCTCAACATTGGCCATGCGAGTTGGGCACTCTTCCTGTACCCTTGCGCCAAGCCCGGAATTTGGGGTTCACTATTGATGACTCACTACATCTGCATTCCTAATCAGTCAAAGTAGCAGCAACCTGCACCATCATACTTAAATGGTTAATAAAAATATGCTGGATGTAGCCAATATCCACCCAGAAGACTGTCATCAATGCCCTAATCACGTCCAGGTTGGATTACGGCAACGAGCTCTAACAAGGTGGTAACCAACAGATTACAGATGGTGCAGAATTCTGCAGCCAGGCTTCTATGCCATGTACCTATAATCACATCAATTTCAGGGCACTTATGTAATCTGCATTGGCTTAGAGTTGAAAATAGAGTTAAATTCAAAGCCCTGAGCTACATGCACAAAATAAAAACAGGAAATGCCCCCCCCCCCCACCCCACTATCTCCAAATTCTGGTCTGTCCTTACGTCCCTTCTCGTTGCCTCTGCTCCTCCACCCAGGGAAAATTTGCCGTCTCTAAGATTAAACTTTCCCAGAAGGGTGGAAGGTCTTTTTTCTTATCTAGGCCCCTCCTTGTGGAACAACATGCCTACAGCTCTTCGCAACAACACTGACTATATCCACTTCCGCAGATCCTTGAAGACTTGGCTTTTCAACAAATAATCTGTCAGCCACCTTTCACTTGGTCCCGGATCTGCTGTTGCACCGGGAAACCCTTTTTGGGTAGCTGCCGTGCATTACAAATTGAAAAATAAATTAATAAGTAAATATCTCTTGCTCATCGTTGGCTAGTGGTCCGATACGTCACTTTCGTTTTCTTCTGTTTCTGGCAGAAGCAGCATCAACCCACTACAGTTAAGCAAGGCGGTATCTTTTAATGTTGTGACTACTTTGTTTTTTTTTTCCAATGGTGCCTGGTTCGCTCCCCTTGCTCCTTGTTTATTATACCAGCAGGCACGCCTTATGTTTTGCATTTCTGTTATACCCAGAACGCATACCACGCTTTATGAATAACAGGGGCGCACACTTTTAACAATGCGCCTGTGGCTCGTTGCCCATCACCCCATCCCGCCCCCGGGTGCCGTGTGTTTTGCGCCGTGCTTAATGTGTCACTCGGCCCGCCTCCTTGTCCGCCTGTCCAGAGGTAGACATACCTATCGGGAGACTCAGAGCCATGGCAGCATGGAATGAGAGACAGGTAGGAGAGGAATAAAACAATTCAGCTCTGGGCCGAGCAGCTCAGAAAGGGAGAGCCTTGTCAGGTCCTGCGACATCACTGGCAGCGCACTCCTTGTGCGGGCACTGCCGGGCAGTCAGAAGCAGCTACTTGCACCTCTGTCGGGTCAGCAGAGCTCGGTGCGCGGTCCCCTGACTGTGCACTGCTCCAGGTGTGTGCCCGTGCAGTGCCGGTCTCAGCACTACCGTAGGCTTGTTAGTATCCGGGCAGGGAATTGTGCAGCTGGGAGTAAGACCCTACTCCCTGAACTGTGGCTGCGTGTCTGACCCTCTATTACCTGAAAGAAATAAGTGCTGGCAGTCGGGCCTCACCTTGCACACTCACACCCTAGGCCATTCGTGTCGGAGGTCAGTGCCTGGTTTTTGAGCACTCGTTCTCCAGGCGCTGTCTGCAATAGTGATTCTGCCGACAGGCTCCACGCCCCTCGGCCGGCTCTCCTCAGGGCATCTCTTCACTCAGTCCCTGATCTCCACTGTTCTTAGGAGTTCTGTAGCTCCCACTTCATGACCTCACCTGGCCGTTCCCCCCAGGCCCTGGTCTTTGTTCTCACCACCACCCTCGTGTGAGCTCTGGCAGCAGAATGGGGGAGCACAGATCCGGGCCCCCAAAGACACCATCAGAGAGTGGGGACCCGGAGTTCTCCCCCAAGGCTGTGAACCTGCAGCTCCTGGAGATGCGTTCCTACCGGTGCAGGGCCGTCTTCTACCTCAGACCCGTCTACCTGTGCGGATACCTGGGCTTGGGCGTCAGCTGGATGCTGCTTGGCCTCCTCCTGCTCAGGATGTGGTTTAAGAAGAGAAATGGAAGCAATCTGAAACGCCTGACTGCGGCCTACGAGCTGCTGGAGCATGAGAGGGAGACCACCTCCAAGCAGATCGGCAGCCATCACCTGCCGTCCTGGGTTGAGTACAACTGGCATGGCCATACCCGCCTGTACACGTGGGACTGTGGAGATGGACCCACAGGCTGGCAATGGAGCATTTCTAAACGCTTTTAACACCTAAAGTCTACCTAGTTTGAGTTTTACAAACTCTATTAATCACAGTTATATAAAATATAGGATTACAAACATTTTGTTGGGAAAAACAGAGATTATATAATGTATAATAGAACATAATTTCTAGAACAATTCATGTAGAACTATGAATGATTCAGAACATTAACAGAAGGCATGTATACAAAAATACATGCATGATCACAACGGAAATTCGAAGTAGCTACAAAAGAAAAAAGCATTTGTAATGCAATAGGTCTTGCATTTTCGAAACGTTTACCTATTGGTATTGTAAATGACAATGACTTTTATTATTGCAGGTTTTTAAACACATAAATATAAGGCATTGCCATTTACAATGGCAATAGCTCAAAATCTCGCAAATGCAAGACCAATTGCATTGCAAATGTGTTGGAACTGGGGTAGCCTGGCCTAGGGCAAGACTAACATTCAGAGGCACAGTGTAAAGGTTGCAGACCACCCAACAGTAAAACCACGCAATAGCACTCAAAAAGAAAACGCTACACCAAAAATGTGGAAAAATAAGTACTGCTTTATAAAAATAATATTCTCTTTGTTGTCAGAATACACAGCTTAGAACAGTTCAGGTTACTTTAGAATTAGCAGTTACACTTTTTAGATTACTAGCAAATTATCATTTAGATTCCAAGTTGCATCACAATTATCAGGAAATCAATAAAGGCACATTCAAGATATCAAATTGCCACACTAAACAGTATTAGCAGTGCATCTCATCAAGCTCTATAATTATTTACATTTCCCAACCATGCCTTCCTATGGCTTTCAAAGAAGCAATGTCAGCATTTTACATTAGATTAGACCTTTAGGGATCCTTGTTTTGACAACCATACAATTCCTCTTTCTAGGCTTGTCACCTTCCCTATTAAAGAACAGTTATTCTTTGGATGAAGCCTGACTCTTCTAGCAAAGAGGTTCCCTTTACTTCCTCCTCCCTTCTGTCAGCTGTTAAGATGACCAATCTAATTAGCTCCACATTATATTCAGACCTTCCAGGGTTTTCAAAGAGCGTTTCCCTCTCTTAAATGGTCACTTTATTTCCCTTCTTGTTCAGGACTCGCTCCCCTGCCCTCCTGCCACTCTCCTTACTTGTACTTGGTGATCCGGCCTTGCCGGAGAACGAGTGGTGAAGACCACGTGACAGATTAATGATGCCCAGCCCTGGCGAGGCTCACCGGCCCCCAGGGCACCTCAGCTCCTCTCTCCCGCTCAAGCCAGCTCCTCTGGCGGTGCGCGAGCGGAGAAAGGATTTTGGCCGCTTCCCCTGACAGCAATCGGCTTCTTCACTTCCCCCCTCTCGCTCGCGCCGGTTCTTCTGTGTGGCGCTCGAGCGAGGGGGAGATTACCTCAGTAGCTGCAGCGGTGACCGGCGCTCAGGGAAACCCCTCCGGCGCCTCTCCTCAGCGCTGATCTCACGGAGCACTTCTCCAGGGGGCATGCGCTGTAGCGCTCAGCGGCGCCGCCTTCCACTGCACACGCTCCCAAAGCAGACGCTTTACTCCTGGGTCTGCCCACCTCTTCCGCCCCTCTTTCCGGGGATCTCCGCTTCAACCAGGCATGCGCGAAGGCGCCGATCCTCAGTGTCTCACCGGCCTTTCCCTCGGCAACCGAGGGTTGCACAGACACACAACCGAAGCGCGGAAGGCGCCCCTGGGGTCCCGCTCACGGCGAGCTCGGCGCCCACTGCCCTTTCAGATGGCGATCCACCACGGAGCTAGGACAGCTTCCCAGGCGCTGGCTCCACTCCTCAGTAAGTGAATGGTGACTCCCTGTGGGATGACTGGAGGAAGGGGACAGACACTGTGTCCAGGGCAGTCTGGTATTGAGGCCCAAATTACAAGGTGGGGCCACAAGGATTAACCCTACACTGGTTGAGGGAACCACAAAGGATTCCTTTCACTGGGCAGAGGACTGCGCTCCGCAGCGCTGCAGTCTCCTTCTCCTCAAAACTTCCCCTATCAGGTTTAGGCAAGGGGCAAGCTAGGCGCCCAGGGTCTCCAGTAACCTCTTAACAGCGGGGTCAGGACAGGTAACTCAAACGGGGGATAGTGAGGTGATCCAGTCAGGCAGCTTCCCTATCCAGGAGGTCAATCCTAAGTCTAGCCTCTTCCCACCCTTAGCTACAGCCTGTCCTCCAGCTGACTCTCTCAGGTAGACAAAATGGCTGCCTCGCATTCCGCCTTATATAGGCTGCCCTTCAGTGGTCCAGAATGGACCAGAAGGTTCTAGAACGCCCTATGCTAGGCTATGGCCAAGTTCTGATTGTGACAGTTAGGGCAGTTGGTGGCCACCATTTTAGGTGGTGCCAACTTTCCTGTCAGAACAGGCCTCTGGGCCTGAGGTGAAAAATTATGAGGGGGGGAAAGAACACCTATCCCCCTGGCCAACACCTACAAAAAGTCAGTAGACAAAAAAAAATATCAAGGGTATGAGGGGCAAAAAGGGGACAAAATAAATAATAAATAGGAGGGACTACGTCAAAAAGCCAGACAGGTCTAACACGCGTCCCCCCCAGCTGAAAGTGGGGAGAACTACCCAACCCCTTGGGAGTCCTCATCACTAAGGCGGAAATACCTGGAGAGACCGTCTGCATTGGCGTGGTCCACTCCAGGCTGATGTTCTACCCGGAAGTCCATTCCCTGTAGGGAGATGGACCACCTCAACAGCTTGGGATTTTCCCCCTTCATTTGCATCAGCCAACGAAGGGGTCGGTGGTCAGTCTGAACCAGGAAGTGCGAGCCAAAAAGGTATGGCCGCAGCTTCTTCAGAGCCCACACCACCGCAAAAGCTTCCCTCTCAATGGCACTCCACTTCTGTTCCCGGGGAAGCAGTCTCCTGGATAAGAAGACTACAGGTTGATCCAGGCCCTCTTCATTCAGTTGCGATAACACTGCCCCAATGCCATGTTCTGATGCATCTGTTTGGACAATGAACTCCTTGGAGAAGTCTGGGGCCTTCAGGACCGGTGCCGCACACATTGCCTGTTTCAGTTTCTCGAAAGCTTGCTGACAAGCTCCCGTCCAAACTACCCGTCGAGGTTGTTTCTTGGAGGTGAGCTCTGTGAGGGGCGCTACAATAGTGCCATACCCCTTCACAAAGCGACGGTAGTAGCCTGTGAGGCCCAGGAAAGCTCGGACCTCAGTCTGTGTCTTGGGGGGTTCCCAGGCCATGATTGCCTCAATCTTCGCCTGCAGGGGCTGCACAGTCCCCCTACCCACCAAGTGTCCAAGGTACACAACCGACCCCTGCCCAATCTGGCATTTGCTGGCTTTGATGGTCAATCCAGCTTGTCTCAGGGCCTGGAGAACGGCTTGCAAATGCTGCAGATGGTCCTCCCAACTGCTACTGAAGACAGCAATGTCATCCAAGTAAGCAGCAGAGAAACTCTCCATTCCAGAGAGGACCTGGTTCACCAGCCGCTGAAATGTGGCAGGGGCGTTCTTGAGCCCAAAGGGCATCACACAGAACAACAAAAGCTATGGAATCAGCACCCATCAACGAAGTACATTAGCAAATAATGTCCTCTGAAACAGTAGTACACATCCGTGTCAAATGAACAGGTCCGAGCTTGGCAATCATATATTTTCAATCCTTTATTTTGATTTCATAGTAGAAAAAGTGATCCAATTCACAAACGATTTTCTTTTTCTCTTTTTTTCTCTCTAGCCAACGCGTTTCGTCTCTACAAATGAGACTTCTTCAGGGCTAAGAAAAACATATAAAAAGCATTTATAAAACCAATCATATATACACTTACACAATATTTACAATTTTAAAAATTACAAACATCTATATACAAAAAGAATTGCACGGAGAAAAGGAAGAAATAATCCAAGTTATTTACAGTTATGAAGTTGATTATACTGCTAGTTTTTTGTGAGATAGGGAAAGGCTGTATTTATGTCTTTCACATGGATATGTCAAAATTTAGAGACATGGGAAATTTACTGCACAAAATTGCCATGCCGTTAAAGAATATATTCCTCAAAAATCATTGGTTACTCTATAAATGAACTTAATGTTTATTCAGCACATGGTAGTATTTTACACAACGCATATCAAAAAATTATACCAAGCAAGCATCAGAGAAGATATTACACCCAATTAAAAATAAAACAACATATCCTGTTCTTTTTGGGAAAACAATCATACCTCAAATATCTGTATTATGGTATGCAGTATGAGCTGGCGAGTTCTTAATATACTTGAAAACCTTGTGAGAGATCTAAAATATACACATAGATTATAATCAAAAACACACTACTCATTTGATGTATAGAAAATACAGAGATCAGAAAGAACAAAGTATTAACCTGCGTGTGGCAGGAAAAAACTATTCCATCAAATTACATGACTGTATCAACAAGTATAAGATCCCCAAATATTCTATGGTTATCACAAAATTCAAGTGGATGCCATCACAATAAGTTATCCAGAATATCTATAGGACAAACCTATTAAGTCTTTCTGGGAAACAACTCAAAATGAATCAGTTTAGACTTTCAAACAAACATATGCAAATTAGTAATCTATTCTGACAAGCCAAAAGGCTGTTACAATTGAAATGCCTAGCCAAGTCATTCAGAGACATGTTGCAAGACAAATAAGTACCTGTCATGTCACACGGGTATTCAGAAATAACTGTTTCAAAGAAAGAAAAGAAAAGAGATCTATCAGAAAAAAATATAATCAAACAACATATCTTGCAAGCTTTAAACAATGAAATAATTAGAATGGAAAACCATTTTGTTGAAATAGATATATTGCATAAATACGTAATATGATAGTTCCGAATAAAAGAGATGCTGTTGTGGCTCAAATTATATAGTGAGAACCCAGAAGTCAGAGGATGGTTTGATGCCATTTAGACATTAACACATATGATTGATGGTCACCCAACAATAAAATATGTCAGCCGTTTATAATAAAAACGAAATTAGAAAGTGCCCATTATCAAATTGGAACCCAGAAAAAAGAAAGCGATCTAAAACCGTTTTAGGCACCATCACACATGGTTTGATATAACCCCACAGTATACTGAGACAATACGAGAACTAGAATGCATTAGATATAAGACTCGTTTGTATCTGAAAAAGGAAAAGATTAAATGTCCCATTGTTAAATCAGAAACCACAAATCAGTAAACGATGGAACTAGGTAAGAAGTTGTGGTGTTTAAAAAGTGAAAAGCGGCACCATCGCCGACAGGGTTGAAATATGCCAAAAGAACGGAATCTGAGTGAGTAAGTGAGTAAGTCAGTTCCAAAATACTTCAAAGGTGGCAGACATCTTGAAATATCTTATTTAATAATGGGACATTTAATCTTTTCCTTTTTCAGATACAAACGAGTCTTATATCTAATGCATTCTAGTTCTCGTATTGTCTCAGTATACTGTGGGGTTATATCAAACCATGTGTGATGGTGCCTAAAACGGTTTTAGATCGCTTTCTTTTTTCTGGGTTCCAATTTGATAATGGGCACTTTCTAATTTCGTTTTTATTATAAACGGCTGACATACTTTATTGTTGGGTGACCATCAATCATATGTGTTAATGTCTAAATGGCATCAAACCATCCTCTGACTTCTGGGTTCTCACTATATAATTTGAGCCACAACAGCATCTCTTTTATTCGGAACTATCATATTACGTATTTATGCAATATATCTATTTCAACAAAATGGTTTTCCATTCTAATTATTTCATTGTTTAAAGCTTGCAAGATATGTTGTTTGATTATATTTTTTTCTGATAGATCTCTTTTCTTTTCTTTCTTTGAAACAGTTATTTCTGAATACCCGTGTGACATGACAGGTACTTATTTGTCTTGCAACATGTCTCTGAATGACTTGGCTAGGCATTTCAATTGTAACAGCCTTTTGGCTTGTCAGAATAGATTACTAATTTGCATATGTTTGTTTGAAAGTCTAAACTGATTCATTTTGAGTTGTTTCCCAGAAAGACTTAATAGGTTTGTCCTATAGATATTCTGGATAACTTATTGTGATGGCATCCACTTGAATTTTGTGATAACCATAGAATATTTGGGGATCTTATACTTGTTGATACAGTCATGTAATTTGATGGAATAGTTTTTTCCTGCCACACGCAGGTTAATACTTTGTTCTTTCTGATCTCTGTATTTTCTATACATCAAATGAGTAGTGTGTTTTTGATTATAATCTATGTGTATATTTTAGATCTCTCACAAGGTTTTCAAGTATATTAAGAACTCGCCAGCTCATACTGCATACCATAATACAGATATTTGAGGTATGATTGTTTTCCCAAAAAGAACAGGATATGTTGTTTTATTTTTAATTGGGTGTAATATCTTCTCTGATGCTTGCTTGGTATAATTTTTTGATATGCGTTGTGTAAAATACTACCATGTGCTGAATAAACATTAAGTTCATTTATAGAGTAACCAATGATTTTTGAGGAATATATTCTTTAACGGCATGGCAATTTTGTGCAGTAAATTTCCCATGTCTCTAAATTTTGACATATCCATGTGAAAGACATAAATACAGCCTTTCCCTATCTCACAAAAAACTAGCAGTATAATCAACTTCATAACTGTAAATAACTTGGATTATTTCTTCCTTTTCTCCGTGCAATTCTTTTTGTATATAGATGTTTGTAATTTTTAAAATTGTAAATATTGTGTAAGTGTATATATGATTGGTTTTATAAATGCTTTTTATATGTTTTCTTAGCCCTGAAGAAGTCTCATTTGTAGAGACGAAACGCGTTGGCTAGAGAGAAAAAAAGAGTAAAAGAAAATCGTTTGTAAATTGGATCACTTTTTCTACTATGAAATCAAAATAAAGGATTGAAAATATATGATTGCCAAGCTCGGACCTGTTCATTTGACACGGATGTGTACTACTGTTTCAGAGGACATTATTTGCTAATGTACTTCGTTGATGGGTGCTGATTCCATAGCTTTTGTTGTTTGTTTTTGGACTTTGTCCTTAAAGGGAACTTATAGGGTTGTGTTCCTAGGTTTCTCAAGCACCATCACACTATTCAAGTGTCACTGACTACGACAGGTGCAGGCATCTTGCCCCAACCCTCCGTTTGTTAGATGGCATCACACAGAACTGGTAGTGTCCCTCAGGCGTGGAGAAGGCTGACCTTTCCCTTGCTCCATCTGTCAAGGAGATCTGCCAGTACCCTGAAGTGAGGTCAAAGGTACTCAGATATTGGGCAGCTCCTAGCCGGTCAATCAATTCATCCGCCCTAGGGATCGGATGAGCATCAGTCCTTGTCACTGAATTCAGTCCTCGGTAATCCACACAGAACCTCAGTTCAGGTGTGGTGCCTGGTGGTGCGGCTTTTGGCACAAGCACCACCGGACTGGACCAAGGGCTGTTGGAAGGTTCAATAACTCCCAGCTCTAGCATCTTGGCAACCTCTCCATGGATGCTAGCCTTCACCTTGTCAGACAGCCGGTAGGTCTTTGACTTCGCTGGTGGGCTGTCTCCTGTGTCCACGTCATGGGTACACAGGTGAGTCCTTCCCGGGACAAGGGAGAACAACGAAGAGTACTGCTCCAGGATCTGGCGGCAGTCCTCCCGCTGCTCAGGAGTTAGAGTAGGAGAGAGAATCACTCCCTCCACTGACCCATACTTCTCTTGAGACGAAAAGAGATCTGGGAGAGGTTTGCTTTCCGCTTCCTCTTCCCCGTCAGTCACCATCATCAACATGACTTCGGGCCTCTCATGGTGGGGCTTGAGACGGTTGGCATGCAGCACCTGTAGGGGCTGTCGAGGGGTCTTAAGGTCCACCAGGTATGTGGCCTTACCCTTCTTCTCCAACACCTCAAAGGGGCCTGTCCAGCGATCCTGGAGGGCGCTAAGCTCTCCAGGCTCCATCACCCACACTTTCTGGCCAGGCTCCAATTCCACCTGGTGAGCATTGTGGTCATACCACTCCTTCATGACTGCCTGGCTGGCCTCCAAGTTGTCAGAAGCTTGCTTCCACAACTTCGCCATTTGGCTCCTGAAGGCCAGCATGTAGCTCACCACATCCTGGGGGGGTTTCCTGGGAGACTTCTCCCAACCATCCTTCACCAGGCTGAGAGGACCGCGTACAGGGTGCCCATACAGAAGCTCAAAGGGGCTGAAGCCCACTCCCTTCTGGGGCACTTCCCTGTAGGAAAAGAGTAAACAGGGTAGGAGGACGTCCCATTTCCTCCGCAGGCTCTCGGGCAGACTTCTGATCATGCCCTTCAAGGTCTTATTAAACCTCTCAACCAGTCCATTCGACTGGGGGTGATAAGGAGTGGTGAACCGGTAGGTCACTCCACACTCCTTCCACATTGCCCGCATGTAAGCTGACATGAAGTTGGTCCCCCTGTCAGACACAACTTCCTTGGGAAATCCCACTCGGGTAAAGATTCCCATTAGGGCTCTTGCCACTACAGGTGCAGTGACTGTCCTCAGAGGTATTGCCTCTGGGTACCGTGTGGCATGATCCACCAGAACCAGGATAAACCTGTGACCAGCTGTTGTTGGTGGATCCAAAGGCCCTACAATGTCGATGCCTACCCTCTCAAAGGGTGTGCTAACGACTGGAAGTGGTTCCAGGGGAGCCTTTAGCTTCACCCCTGTTTTCCCACTGGCCTGGCAGGTTACACATGTCCGACAGTATGTGTTGGATGCCACTTTCATCTGAGGCCAGTAAAAGTGGAGGACAAGCCGTGCAAAGGTCTTGTCCTGGCCTAAGTGTCCTGCCAGGGGTATGGCATGAGCCAATTCCAAAAGAAAGGCTCGGTACTGTTGCGGGACTACCAAGGCCCTTGATGAACCAGGCAAGGGTACCTTGGGTTCACTGTAGAGGAGTCCATCCTCCCAGTAAATATGGTAGTGTCCCGTAACATCACCTGCTGCTTGGGCTTCAGCCTGTCGCCTCAGTCCCTCAAGGGTGGGGCACTCCCTCTGCCCCTTACAGAATTCCTCTCTGGTAGGACCTCCCTCCACATGCCACTCCGCAGGGATGGGTAAATCCTCCAGAGAGTCTACTTCCCCCTCCACGGACTCCTGGTCCACCACCGCAGGTGGCCGATCTGTCACATGGGGTGTGGAAGCCGGAGCAGGCTTTCTCTGTCTCCGGGTCTGTCCCTTCTTAGCAGCGGGTTGGGCCATTGTTCCAGGCTCCAACCCAGGCGAACTCCCTCTCCGGGCAGTCGCAGACCGTGTGCTTGCACAGGCCCAGTCAGGTGTACCCAGCATCGCAGAATGCGTCCGGTATTCCACCTCTCTCCAAGTGTTGTGTTCCATGTCATTCCCCAACAGACAATCGACTGGCACGGCAGGGCTTATGGCAACTCGAAGTGAACCTGCAACCCCCTCCCACTCAAAGGGAACCTCAGCCACTGGATAGTGGCCCATTCTGCCGTCAGCCATCGCGGCGGGGTGGAGTACATTAGGAACAACCTGCTCTGGGGACACCAGCTGACTTCTCACCATAGTCATACTGGCTCCTGTATCCCTCAGAGCCTCCCCTCTCTGGCCATTGATGGTAACCCATTGCCCATACTTTGTAGTATTTGGGGGCACCTGGATCTTTGGCACCATCTCCCGCTCTCCCAGGGACACTAAGGTGACAGCCGCCCACTCACCCCCCTTATCTAAGGGCATCTCCTCCCCGAGCGCTACACTAGCTACTCCCGGTGACTTTCCTCCGGTGGGAGGGGGTGGTCTCTTTGGGCATCTGACATCCCCCTTATAATGTCCAACACCACCACATTCGAAACAGTGGAGAACCCTTGGCTGCTGGCTTTGGCCAGGATTAGGTTTCTGGGCGGGTTTGCCCTAGGGGTGAAACCTGCTCCCTTCCCTTGGAAGTTATTTTGGGGACCTTTAGAGAACTCCTTCTTTTTCTCCCCCCCTTCCTTCTTCTGGGGGGCGCCCTGTCCGGCTTTTTGAGATTCCCCTACAGTCCCCTTGGAGGACACCCGGGTGCTTGCCCAGATGTCCGCCTCCTCTGCAAGCTTCCGGGGATTGGTCAGCTTGCTGTCCACCAGGTGTTGGCGCAGCTCGGGAAGACATTTCTCGAGGAGGTGTTCTCTCAAAAATAGATCGTACAGCCCCTCATAATCTTTCACCTCACTGGACTTGACCCAACCCTCTAAGGCCTTTCTGGCGTAGTCAAGGAAGTCCACCCAGTTCTGGGTGCTTAATTTGTGGCTCCCCCTGAACTTCTGTTGGTACCTTTCTGGGGTAAGCCCGAACTTCCTTAACAACGCCAGCTTCATGGTGGGGTAGTTTGTTTGTTCCTCTGGTTCCAGGGCCAGCAAGGTGTCCCGACCAGCAGGAGGCATGTACTTGTACAAACTACCCCCCCAGTGCTTCTCCTGCACCCCATGAACCCTCAGAGAAACCTCGTAAGCAGCCAGCCACTTAGCTATATCGTCCCCCTGACTGAAGCTCGCTATCAGGTCTTTTGGTAAATAGGGTTTGGTCTCCCTGGCTGACTCCTTTGGTTCGCTGCCACCATTCCTTTCAGGAGAGGACCCCCGTCGCAGGCTTTGGAGCTCCAGTTCCTTCAGTCTGAACTCGTGGGCCATCCTCCTCTCCTCTTTCTCCTGCTCCAACTTAGCCAACTCCCACCTCAACTGTCTTTTCTCCCTCCTATCGGTGAGCTCGGCTTCCGTTAAGCTTCCCCCAGAGACGCTACTGCCCCTTCTGGAGTAGGACACTGGTCCTGGGAGTAAGTTTTCCCCTTCAGTGTGGAATAACTCATCTATCCCCCCCACCGTGTCCTGGTCTACCCCCTCTTCCTCCTCCTTCTTTTCTTGGTGTGCCTCCACCCAAGCCCTGAGACTGGTCTGGAGCTCCCCCTTCCTGGCACCATGTTTGAAAAATACCCCTGTTTGCTGGCAGAACATTTTCAACTGTGACACAGAATAGACCTCTAGGTTTTCCACAGCGAACTCCATTGTGAGTCAGGCAAACCTAGATAACACACCAGAAATTGTAGAGTTGCAAGGGCAACCTAAAGCCAACTCCACCCACCACCAGGAACAAATTTGGAAAAAATCAAAAAGACAAATTGGGAGGGCCGCAAGGAGAAAACTCCTGGTGTAGGTTTAGTGTATTACGTTGAATTACTACTGAGTAGCTGCAACCAAGTCAGTATCCCACCGCTAGGCACCAATATGTGTGAACTGGGGTAGCCTGGCCTAGGGCAAGACTAACATTCAGAGGCACAGTGTAAAGGTTGCAGACCACCCAACAGTAAAACCACGCAATAGCACTCAAAAAGAAAACGCTACACCAAAAATGTGAAAAAATAAGTACTGCTTTATAAAAATAATATTCTCTTTGTTGTCAGAATACACAGCTTAGAACAGTTCAGGTTACTTTAGAATTAGCAGTCACACTTTTTAGATTACTAGCAAATTATCATTTAGATTCCAAGTTGCATCACAATTATCAGGAAATCAATAAAGGCACATTCAAGATATCAAATTGCCACACTAAACAGTATTAGCAGTGCATCTCATCAAGCTCTATAATTATTTACATTTCCCAACCATGCCTTCCTATGGCTTTCAAAGAAGCAATGTCAGCATTTTACATTAGATTAGACCTTTAGGGATCCTTGTTTTGACAACCATACAATTCCTCTTTCTAGGCTTGTCACCTTCCCTATTAAAGAACAGTTATTCTTTGGATGAAGCCTGACTCTTCTAGCAAAGAGGTTCCCTTTACTTCCTCCTCCCTTCTGTCAGCTGATAAGATGACCAATCTAATTAGCTCCACATTATATTCAGACCTTCCAGGGTTTTCAAAGAGCGTTTCCCTCTCTTAAATGGTCACTTTATTTCCCTTCTTGTTCAGGACTCGCTCCCCTGCCCTCTTGCCACTCTCCTTACTTGTACTTGGTGATCCGGCCTTGCCGGAGAACGAGTGGTGAAGACCACGTGACAGATTAATGATGCCCAGCCCTGGCGAGGCTCACCGGCCCCCAGGGCACCTCAGCTCCTCTCTCCCGCTCAAGCCAGCTCCTCTGGCGGTGCGCGAGCGGAGAAAGGATTTTGTCCGCTTCCCCTGACAGCAATCGGCTTCTTCACTTCCCCCCTCTCGCTCGCGCCGGTTCTTTTGTGTGGCGCTCGAGCGAGTGGGAGATCACCTCAGTAGCTGCAGCGGTGACCGGCGCTCAGGGAAACCCCTCCGGCGCCTCTCCTCAGCGCTGATCTCACGGAGCACTTCTCCAGGGGGCATGCGCTGTAGCGCTCAGCGGCGCCGCCTTCCACTGCACACGCTCCCAAAGCAGACGCTTTACTCCTGGGCCTGCCCACCTCTTCCGCCCCTCCTTCCGGGGATCTCCGCTTCAACTAGGCATGCGCGAAGGCGCCGATCCTCAGTGTCTCACCGGCCTTTCCCTCGGCAACCGAGGGTTGCACAGACACACAACCGAAGCGCGGAAGGCGCCCCTGGGGTCCCGCTCACGGCGAGCTCGGCGCCCACTGCCCCTTTCAGATGGCGATCCACCACGGAGCTAGGACAGCTTCCCAGGCGCTGGCTCCACTCCTCAGTAAGTGAATGGTGACTCCCTGTGGGATGACTGGAGGAAGGGGACAGACACTGTGTCCAGGGCAGTCTGGTATTGAGGCCCAAATTACAAGGTGGGGGCCACAAGGATTAACCCTACACTGGTTGAGGGAACCACAAAGGATTCCTTTCACTGGGCAGAGGACTGCGCTCCGCAGCGCTGCAGTCTCCTTCTCCTCAAAACTTCCCCTATCAGGTTTAGGCAAGGGGCAAGCTAGGCGCCCAGGGTCTCCAGTAACCTCTTAACAGCGGGGTCAGGACAAGTAACTCAAACGGGGGATAGTGAGGTGATCCAGTCAGGCAGCTTCCCTATCCAGGAGGTCAACCCTAAGTCTAGCCTCTTCCCACCCTTAGCTACAGCCTGTCCTCCAGCTGACTCTCTCAGGTAGACAAAATGGCTGCCTCGCATTCCGCCTTATATAGGCTGCCCTTCAGTGGTCCAGAATGGACCAGAAGGTTCTAGAACGCCCTATGCTAGGCTATGGCCAAGTTCTGATTGTGACAGGGCAGTTGGTGGCCACCATTTTAGGTGGTGCCAACTTTCCTGTCAGAACAGGCCTCTGGGCCTGAGGTGAAAAATTATGAGGGGGGGAAAGAACACCTATCCCCCTGGCCAACACCTACAAAAAGTCAGTAGACAAAAAAAAATATCAAGGGTATGAGGGGCAAAAAGGGGACAAAATAAATAATAAATAGGAGGGACTACGTCAAAAAGCCAGACAGGTCTAACAAAATGCTTGCTGCTTTTTGCAGATTAAACTATTGTGGGATTTTATCAGAGTGTTGGCATGACTCATTTCTCATTCCCGTTCCTTCAGGAAGAGTTTGGTGCCATCATTCATTATCTGCACCTTCAATCAAGATACTAAAGATTGCCATGAGGTCATTTACTCTGTGTGGTTTCTCCTCCACTTTGGGACAGGGCTGCAAAGTCATCCCTGTGCCCTGGCACCCCCATATTTTAGGACGAGCCTGGCGATCTGTTGTAGTAGAGTACAGAAGAGAAGCCACGCCCACTCCCCATCCATATTTTTCATTGGCTTGTGTCATTGTCCGTCATAACTTCAGGCTTCGGATTCCTTAATAGGCATGTTAGCCCCTCCTTAGTACCACCTCGTCTTCAATTGTAACCTCCCATGGCTACTTACCCCTTTACTTTTGTTTTTTACACAGTACAGGTTATTTTAGTGTTGAAAGCACTACTTTCTTTATTGAGTTTGTCCTACTTTAGGCACTATGATGTGCTTTGTTTAAATTCAGCGCGCTGTGCAGGCTTTCACTTTCGAAGCTGCCGGGACAAGCGTGACACCTTGTTTTTTTCAGCGCAACATCCTAACCTGCAGCTCTAGACAAAATTGATAGGTATTAGTTGCCTTTGATGAATTATATTTGCGCACCATCACGGCGCCTTTGCGCCAACTGCGCGTAATTCTGGACCTGCAGCTCCTGCACAGTGAGACACGAAAAGAGCTGTCTTGCATTGTTTCATGACCATCCACTTCTCCGGCCTAAACATGGTAAATGTCTCAGTAGTATATGCACACGCTGCGCCTTGTGGCGCTTCACTCTCCTTCATAGCGCAACTTCACAAAGCTTCTAAGCATGCATATTGGTACGTGGTGCCAGGGCCGGGCTGCAAACCAAAGTCAGCCCTGGCAGAAACATTTAAACCAGCCCCATCTGGCAAGGGGACTGTGGGAGGTTTCATGGCGGGGATCTTGGCAGCCCTAGTGGCCTGAAGCACACCAGGACAGTGCTAGAGTGGTAGAAAGGCTGCAGCACCGTAAACATGACTGATGAAAGTGGATGGCTCAAAGAATTGGCGCCATTCAGACATTGTCATGGTCAATGGGTTGCTGTTGTGTCCAGGGTGGACTGGACTAGGGGAGGCAGGTAGTGGTACCCTTGAAGGAGTCAAGGTGTTCATGGTCAGGCAGGGTCAGGCAGTCGCCTGACACACAACTCTCTCCAGCTTGTATACCTTTGGCTAGTTTGGGCCCCACCAATAATGCCTGCTGGTGGCCAATTGCAAAAAACACAGTTGATGGAGAGAATGCAGAACAATGTCTTACATTCACCTCAGTACAAAGATCTGGGCCAAAATCTATCGTCATTTTGCACTCCACACCACCCTAGGTCAGACAATGGCTATATGCAAATCAGCCTTGACCCTGTGCCTCATGGGAACAGTCCAGCCCGAACTACTAAGCCATGTCTTTCCTAGACCGAAATCAAGCATCCAAGGACCGGTTTCTGGCTATCAGCCTTCTTCAGCCTGGATAGCTTAACTCCAGTGATGTGGAGAGCCTGGGACTCACGTCTGACCATACCCAGCCCACTCGGGGTGAAAATTGCAAAAAACACAGTTGATGGTCAGAATGCAGAACAATGTCTTACATTCACCCCAGTACAAAGATCTGGGCCTAAATCCATCGTTTTTTTGCACTCCACACCACCCTAGGTCAGACAATTGCTATATGCAAATCAGCATTGACCCTGTGCCTCATGGGAACAGTGCAGCCCGTACTACCAAGCCATATCTTTCCTAGACCGGAATCAAGCGTCTGAGCATACCCAGCCCGCTCAGGGTGAAAATTGCAAAAAACACAGTTGATGGACAGAATGCAGAAAAATGTCTTACATTCACCCCAGTACAAAGATCTGGGCCTAAATCCATCGTTTTTTTGCACTCCACACCACCCTAGGTCAGACAATGGCTATATGCAAATCAGCCTTGACCATGTGCCTCATGGGAACAGTCCAGCCCGAACTACCAAGCCATGTCTTTCCTAGACCGGAATCAAGCATCCAAGGACCGGTTTCTGGCTATCCGCCTTCTTCAGCCTGGATAGCTTAACTCTACTGATGTGGAGAGCCTGGGACTCACGTCTGAGCATACCCAGCCCACTGGGGGTGAAAATTGCAAAAAACACAGTTGATGGACAGACTGCAGAACAATGTCTTACATTCACCCCAGTACAAAGATCTGGGCCTAAATCCATCGTTTTTTTGCACTCCACCCCACCCTAGGTCAGACAATGGCTATATGCAAATCAGCCTTGACCCTGTGCCTCATGGGAACAGTCCAGCCCGAACTACCAAGCCATGTCTTTCCTAGACCGGAATCAAGCATCCAAGGACCGGTTTCTGGCTATCAGCCATCTTCAGCCAGGATAGCTTAACTCCAGTGATGTGGAGAGCCTGGGACTCACGTCTGAGCATACCCAGCCCACTCGGGGTGAAAAAAGTGCTGGGACAAGCGTGACACCTTGTTTTTTTCAGCGCAACATCCTAACCTGCAGCTCTAGACAAAATTGATGGGTATTAGTTGCCTTTGATGAATTATATTTGCGCAACTTCACGGCGCCTTTGCGCCAACTGCGCGCAATTCTAGACCTGCAGCTCCTGCACAGTGAGACACGAAAAGAGCTGTCTTGCATTGTTTCATGACCATCCACTTCGCCGGCCTAAACATGGTAAATGTCTCAGTAGTATATGCACATGCTGCGCCTTGTGGCGCTTCACTCTCCTTCATAGCGCAACTTCACAAAGCTTCTAAGCATGCATATTGGTACGTGGTGCCAGGGCCGGGCTGCAAACCAAAGTCAGCCCTGGCAGAAACATTCAAAGCAGCCCCATCTGGCAGGGAGACTGTGGGAGGTTTCATGGCGGGGGTCTTGGCAGCCTTAGTGGCCTGAAGCACACCAGGACAGTGCTAGAGTGGTAGAAAGGTTGCAGTACCGTAAAGATGACTAATGAAAGTGGATGGCTCAAAGAATTGGCGCCAATCAGACATTGTCATGGACAATGGGTTGCTGTTGTGTCCAGGGTGGACTGGACTAGGGGAGGCAGGTAGTAGTACCCTTGAAGGAGTCAGGGTGTTCATGGTCAGGCAGGGTCAGGCAGTCGCCTGACACACAACTCTCTCCAGCTTGTATACCTTTGGCTAGTTTGGGCCCACCAATAATGCCTGTTGGTGGCCAAGGCCAGATGTCACATGGTCACGAGAAGTGACAACCCACAGCATGGTCTATATCCAACATGGACGTAGGAAACACTACCATCCTTGAAGTGACAGAGATAGACCACAACCCCCTACCCCTCCCCCATCTGAAATCCCTCTAAACATGCAGAAACATGGACAGTGCAGGCTTTCGATTAACGTAGTGGGATGGAAACAGAATGATGCAGAGCTGTAGTTTCCAAGTACATGTGTTACTGAGCAGTGCTCACTGAAGCCCACATGCTATGTTCGCTGTCAGAAAGCGCTCACCACGAACTCAGGATCCAATGAGAGCAAGACACTCCTACATCTCTCTACACAACCAGTGCTGACCACACACAGTCATGACGGGAGACAGCCATTACAACGCGGGCTTTACACTGCGCTACCATTACGACGCAGCCATCACAACGCAAGTCGTTACTACTTGCGCTGGATGGGGCTATATACTATGGAATAGTATGATTTACTATTCCAACACCTTCCCTACTGTTACGTAGGCTGGAGTTGGAATAGTAAATTATACTATTCCTAAATCCAGAGCCTACAGCGCAAGTCGTTGTAACGACGTGCGTTGTGATGGATGCGTTGTAATGGTACCGCGGTGTAAAGCCCGCGTTGTCATGACATACATCCGTCATGACTTAATTTGGTGCTTCACTCCAGCACTTAATTGTTAACATCGTGTTTGTGACAGTCTGCCGTAAGGTGGTGCTGTCTGACTAACTTAGAGATGACAACAGTTAATTATTAATTCAACAGACATTAAAAATTACTATTACCCGCCGTTCTTGTAGCTTTAGGTTCTCTGAAATTGTCTGAACATTCAAACCAATGCTTGTTTTCCAGGCTGGGATGGCTGCAAGCACCGCAGGCACACACACATCAGGGAGGCCGGTCCGTCTGTCGTCAGGAGCTCCGGGGCTGGAAGGGGCATCCACCTGCGCTACACACCTATGGGGGAGTGCATATGTTTAACGACCACTGAAAAAAATGTGAACTATAATTCTCCGATGCGCGATACTTCGTTCACTTTATCTACTCTTTTCAACATCCTGGGGGTGCAAACCCCCTTTGTCACTTCTGGTTCCCACGTCCATGACGCTCAGAGTCGGGAAGACAGTTTATAAGACCCGGAATGGCCCTAAAAAAGCCCTAATTTCGACCCATGTCTGGACGGCATCCTTACCGAGTGTTATTCCATGGTCCAGCTGCCACAATTTCGATGTTTTCTGTCATTTGCATCACAATTACCTGTTCACGCTGGCAACCCTCCCTCACTCTTCCCAGCACCCTACTGACGATATACAAAAACATTTAAAAAAGCAATAGAAAAATGGAAGTAGAGAACAGCACAGTCTTATCACAGTGCAAACTATAGAGAGAAACTTAAAACTGCCTGATATGTACACACAAATGATTTAATTATAGTTGCTTTCTAAACTTTCTCTACCATGATGTAATCATGAGGCAGGGTGTGAAGAAGCAGCTGGGCAATATATGAATACATTCTCATACATATTGATGCATGCATTGACATAGTAAAGGAAAGAACATAGACCAAATCTGTACAGTAAGAACAAAACTCAATGCAGAAACAATATAGGTATTTTAAAATATGTCATAGCAGAATGTGGTTTTCACTGTGGTGATAAGTTTGTGTGAGAACAATATTCCTGCTTGCTGTTATTGATCTGCTGCTGTTCCAGAGGTTGGCGACCTGCATTCAGTTTTTTAGGAGTGGTCCCCTGGTATAAGAACCGCGTGCAGATTTACCAACTCACGCATTTCCGCCGTGTGTCACACGATACTGGCTCCTTTCACATGGTCACCCGGCGCAAAGCCGATGTCATACACTGTTGAGGCAATGAGATGGAAACTCCTGTAGACAGCAGGTTTCCGGATCACTGTGTGAAGGTTTTGTAAGCTGACATCCTTCAGGGATTTACACTCTACCCAGGACACCAGTCAACCTTGGGAGCCTCTGTAATCTGTGTTTTTTGGGAGGAGGGAGTCTTCTTAGGCAGCGCTGGGCTTTAAGCCACACCAATTGATTTTTTTAGCACTGACAAACAATCCCAAACAAGAAAATAGCAATAAACGCATATATATTGAGGATTAGACAAATTAAGCATCAACTTAAATTTTTATTAAATTGCTTTCGTGAAACAACTACTAACTATCCCTGCAATGTAAAACATAAAAAAGCACTTCCTGCCGTTTTGAGTCGACCCTCATAAAAACTGGAACATGAGATAAATTTCCTGAAATCTGCCAGGACAGGTGGTGAAAAACCGGGTCTGACCTTGCAAATCCGGGACCCCTGGTCACTCTTGCCTTGTCTCATTTCGTGACATTCGATGGCGACACTCCCTGTTATGTGTATTGTTGCTCAGTAGGCTTTCATTTCAGCCTCTGAGCACTATTTACTCAAATAGCGTTGTATTGCCTGCTGTTGCAGGCAGGACACATTCTCTCCTAACACTTGTCATTTCTTTTTATAGCACACATTTGCAATGCAGTAGGTCTTGCATTTACAGGAGTTTAAGCTATTGGCATTGTAAATGACAATGCATTTATTTCTCTGTTTTAAAAACAACACATAAATAAAAGGCATTGTCATTTACAATCCCAATAGCTCAAACTCTCATATAACTCGAGACCAATTGCATTGCAAATGTTTGTTTCTGATTGATACTGGTGGTAACTGACTATGACTGTCCTTGGACTCTGCTTAACCAGGCCAGTTCCAGTGCTAGGATGAAAACACACTTAAGCTGAACACCATGGGCCGATGGTACTTTGGAGGGGCTAGCTAGACTGCCCATTTTGCCCACCTCTCCCACCGTAAGACCACCTAATGGGGTGGCTGCTTTGATACATGACTAAAACCCTTATCAGACTCAGGATCATAGAACCTCTCTACATCCTCCGTTCACCTCTTTCCTTTCTTTCTTTCCTTTCTTTCTTTCTATCAACCGTTGCCTAATTTCCCAGCAAGTCAATGTAAGAGGGGTTTACCTTAAACAGATATCTTACCGTAAAAGTACATGTTATGTTATGTTATGTTATGTTATTTATTTTTGTCTAGCGCTCGACTCGCCCAGGGGCATCTCGGCGCTGCCTAGCAATATTCCTGCAGCTGAAAGGGGAGCAAATGAAACTAGAATAGGAAAGCTTTAAGCTGTTACCTGAATGTGCTGTAGATGTTCATTTTGCAAAGGAAATCTGGTAGCTCGTGCCAGTACCTTGGAGCTAGGTACGAGAAGGATTTTCCTCCAGATCAACACAGCCTTATGCATGGAGTTAGTAGGAGATATTGCGCCCCCGACCTAAGGTTTCTGTGGGGTACATATTTGTTAAGTCTCTTTTGGAGGTATTTGGGGCCTCTTCCTTTACGTGCTGTATAAGTAAGACAGCAGATCATAAAGTGTGATCTTTTTCTCAATGGTAAACAGTGTAGTTCGCGCAGTAATGGAGCCGATGAGGTGCCCGCTGGGCGATTCAATACCATTCTAGCTGCATGTAACCACTGTAACCATTGTATGCGGACTATTTTGGCTTACCCCGTGACAGAATGCTATCGTATTTGTTTGTATAAAAATCCAATAAAATAAAATTTAAAAAAAAGAATACAGTTAAAGCACCTACATTCACTAGGGTACAGAATGTGTTAAGGGACTGCTATGATTGGCATGACCTCCTCAATAAGGCCCTGGTACATATTAGGGCAGAGGAATCAAAACTACTTTCAAGTCCCGAGTATATAATAGGGCATAGCGGATTAGAGGCCAGCAGCTCTTTCTGCACCAGCATGTGTGAACTGCTGAGGCGTGAGGTCAGTTTAAAAGCAGCCCTGTGTTGCAAGACTGCTTTTAAATGTAAATTGTGCCCAAATTTGACTTTAGGGGTTAGGGCACTTGCAATTAATAAACTACAACAATGTAGCATATTAGGTTCCCCCAGGGCCTCCTCTAGGTGTCTCAGTGGTAGGGGTCAGATACATATAAAGAGGACCCATATACAATAGGTTTTATATGCCTTGGGTTTAGTGAAATTGCATATTTCACTTCCCATATTGTAGTGTAGTACATCCCAAAATTAACTGTTGTGTTAGGAGCACTGTGGAGTGAGGCTGCAATATGTTTACATATTCAGAACCCCTATAGTTTCCCCAAGAAGTTCCAGGGGTGGGGTCATGTATATATAGGCAGTGTCCTTATAAAAGATGTTTTATGAGCCCTGGTGTTGGAGAAATTGCCCAGTTCATTTCCCATTGAAGATCCCCAGCTACATAGGTTAAAATGGCAAGAATGTATTAATTGATAACTCCTGCCAGGAAACGCGGAAAAAATATCATTCAAGGACTTACTAAAATTGTATTGATAAATACAACAATATGCTATTGTTGAATGTATCCTAAAAGGTACAGACAAGAAGATGTAAGACTTTCTCGTCTGTAAGCCAAAATTCAGCCTTCTAGTGGTCTGACCTGATTGGTCAGAGTTAAGTGGATTAGCCAGGCTGCTTTGATGAGGTGATAAGTAACCCCTGGGGTGAATAGCCATTCTGAGCGGAGAGGGTTCTGCTGCTTAGGCATGCAAGAGCAAGGGTGAGGGGCCATAAACCATGATCTTCAAAAGAAGAAGGGGACAGGCAGAAGAAGCTATCTTCATTTTCACCCCTAATCTTTGAACCCAGCCAGATGACAGGCTTACGGAAGGGATGTGCAGATGGCAGTTAGAGGGAGTGTTAGATTTGGGGGTCTCTAGTTGGCACTGGTAGGTACTTGTGACAAATAGGGATCCTTGCCTCTAGTCAGGGTAAGGGGGTACACTCCTAAAATAACCCCTGCTCACCCCCTTGGTAGCTTGGCACAAGCAGACAGGCTTATCACAGAGGCAGTGTGTAAAGCATTTGTGAACACATACAGTAATCAAGTGACAACACTACAGATGGACACCACACAGGTTTTATATCAAAAATAAGTATTCTTTATATAGATTTACCACAAACGACAAAAATCCACAATACTGCACTTAAAATGGTAGAATTAGCTAAGTTCTCTTTAGATCTTAAAATGCGACACTTTGAGTCAATGTACCTTAAGATGCGACACGCAGGGCAACGAAAGTCTTGCAAGAAAGGTGATGCAGTAGTTCTTTACATGCAAGGACGGTGATACGCAGAAGATCTGGTGCAAAGAAACAAAGATGGCACTTTCTCCTTGATGCCACACACTACCCAGTGATGCAGTGGCATCTGCTGCGACGTCGATCCTCTACTCCGGCGATGCGAGATGCTTGACACGATTCGAGCCGTGACACGCCCTGCGACACACTTCCCAGTGATGCAGTGGCATCTGCTGCGACGTCGATCCTCTCCTCCGGTGATGCGAGGTGCTTCGTGTTGTGAAGTTAAATAACAAAACAAGGGCCACTACTGAGATCTTCCCTTGGACCAGCGTGAGATTTGTGCCAATGGTTGGTTTGAATCAAGCAAAAACAACCTATTAAACGTATAACAACGTGTTAGTTTAATTTCTTCAATAATCATATGTTTGAAGCACTATGTTTTAGTGCATGGAAATACATACAGTTAAATATACAATATATACAATAGTAACGTGAGAAATAAACATGAAAGAAAAATTAGCACGCTTCACAAACACTTGGCCAATCAATCATACAACAGCATTCATACACATAAAGGCAAAACAACATGGGTCCACGTATCGGTCGTGAATTAAAAAGTAGAATCCTTTTGTGATTTAACGATTATTTACAGTCTATTAACATTTCAAAAAAAGTATCCAATCTTTTGTTGATGGTGGACAAGTCGTTAAGGCACTATAGGTATCAACCAGATACGGGACGAAAGTGGTCGACCACTTTCGTCCCGTATCTGGTTGATACCTATAGTCCACCATCAACAAAAGATTGGATACTTTTTTTGAAATGTTAATAGACTGTAAATAATCGTTAAATCACAAAAGGATTCTACTTTTTTATTGTATATATTGTATATTGAACTGTATGTATTTCGATGCACTAAAACATAGTGCTTCAAACATATGATTATTGAAGAAATTAAACTAACACGTTGTTATACGTTTAATAGGTTGTTTTTGCTTGATTCAAACCAACCATTGGCACAAATCTCACGCTGGCCCAAGGGAAGATCTCAGTAGTGGCCCTTGTTTTATTATTTAATTGCAGTTTGACTCAGCCACCCTGAGTTAGGAGTCAAGGCCCTTTCGTGTTTTTTGACTTGTGTTGTGAAGTGGCAGCGGCAGTTCGGCGACATGCTTCTTGATATTGAGTCGCTCTTCCAGCTTCATGCGACACGCAAGTCCTCAAAAAGTCCAGCACAACTGTAGGCACTTCAAAAGAACTCTTGGGGAGCTGGTGGGTGAAGTCTGTTGTCCATGAGACTTCAGCAGGAGGCAAGCTCTGTTCTCAAGCCCTTGTAGATCCTTACACAAGTTAATGAAAGTACACACAAAGTTCCTCTCTCCTTTCTTTGGCTGTCAGGCAACCACTGCAGGCCAGTCCCCCAAGCAGCACTTCAGCTTAGGGATAGTCTCTCCTCAGTCTAGAGGTTCCACTCCTCAGCAAAGGTTTCTTTTTGTTTGTCCAAAAGTGATCTAAATTCTTGGGATCAGGGTCCCAATCATTTCCCCCCAAAATCCTTTGTCCTCTGAGTGTAGAGGGGTCTTTGCCTAGTCCAAACCTGGAGCACTCTGTTTACATGACTCCTTCTTTCTATTTCACAGTGCAGGCAGAGACATCAGATGCACCACACAAGGTGAAGCCAGCATTGTGGAGGGAAGGCACACCCTTATTCAGGTCCCAGGTGCAACTCCTCCCTCCCATCTAATGCAGATCAAATGCAGATCTCTCTATTCACCACTGGGCTGATTCACCCTGTCTCCTGGAATCCCCCTGCCCTGTCATTCAAACTCCAGACAAGGAATACACAACCTAGCAGAGGCAGGCTTGGATAGTTAGACAAGAAAATACCTACTTTCTAAAAGTGGTATTTTCAAACACAGAATGTTAAAACCAACTTCACTAAAAGATGCATTTTATCATTCTGAGTTCAGGCATACTAAACTCTAATTTCTACCATGTTCCTTGAGCCAGTTAGGATTATAAAATGTAATAATCTAACTGTCCATTCTTGCCTATGGAGAACAGGTAGCCTTGCAATAGTGAAAAACAAAAACAGCTGTAATTCACTATTAGAACATGCCACACACACCAGGCTTGTCCTACCTTATACTTACAATGCACCCTGCCCTTGGGCCTACCATAGGGGTGTCTGATATAGAAGAAAAGGAAAGGTTTAGGGACTGGCAAGTGGGTGCACGTGCTCAGTCAATATGGCAGTACCAGACTGCACACAGGCTCTGCAATGGCAAGCCTTAGACACACTTTTACAGGCTGCTTCTGTGGGTGGCACAACCAGTGGTGCAATCCCACAAGCAGCATTTGGGTTTACAAGCCCTGGGCACCCCTGGTGCACTGTACTAGGGTCTGACATGAAAACCAAACCACTCGAATCACTAATTCATACATTAATTTACAATAGGGAGCACTTGCACTGTGGCACTGGACAGCAGTGGCATAGTGCTCAAAGCAACTAACACCAGCAAAAACACATAAGGCAACAGCAAAACTGGCAGCGAGACCCACGCCAAGGTGCCAGGTCTAACAGGGAGCATATGGAGATGAGCCATCCTGGAGGTTGGTTTAGCCACTTCTTGACTCTCTGCTGAGACTTCAGCCATATTGAATTATGGAAAAATAGTGCTTTCTGGGACACAATTGTTCCACATTTTGGAGGAAATGGTCATGCTCTGGGGTGTTTCCCTGCACCTCATTAGACAGGAGTGCCCTCCTGTGTGACCCCACCGATCACTAAATAAGTATCTGAGAGGGGCAGTGACTCTCATATCTGCTGCTTGAAATAAGAGGAAGAAGAAGTGTCCATGATCAGAAGTTTGATTTGCACCAACCAGGCCCTGCCCTCTAACTGACTGCATTTGCTGCACAATCTGAAACTACAGCCCTGTGGACCTAACTTGCTTCAAAAGAACTAAAGAGTGGATCCCTGCAAGCTACAGGTTAGCAGAACTCACATGCAGCATTACCACCAAGAAGCCCCAGCCTGTAATACTAGCTGTGGATTTGTAAAGGTTTTGTTCAAGTGGATTGTGGGAAGTGAAGCCCCAAACTTTCAAGAACCAGCTTCCAGACACTTGGAATAGGCTTAGAAGACTTTGGGACAACCAAAGGAACTTCAGGAAAAAGTTCCAGAAAATTTGAAGACATTTGGAGCAACGTTGGAAAAAAGCTCAATAAGTGGACCGACATGACCTGGCCAGCCATGCTTGCGACCCTCAACTATAAATTTGTTCTCCTGAAAAGCTCCAGAGGTCCGGCTTCCAGAGTTTGACTGGGATCTGGTCGAAACCCAAGTTGGCAAACCCTCACCAAATCCGGCCTGGTAAAGAGCATCGATAAAAAGCTTGGTAAAAGTTTCTAAGTCTGAACGTAGAAAGGTAACTGGGACCAACCCCAAGAGTCAAGCCTCCCACCTTCAACCATGAGCCGGCCTGGATCTCTGCTTTGTTCCACTGGAGATCTCTGGAGGTCTGAATTCTATAGGTTTCACTGGAAGTTCGTCGCTAGGCAAGTCGCAGAACCCTCGCTGAATCGGAAATAACTGAGAACTTCGAGGGACCCCAGGTAGAAAAACTCCAGAAAAGTTTCCAAGTCAGAAGATAAAAACTTTGACCAAGGCCTACCGAGAGGCATGGCCATGCAGGGCATCTTTGAGTTCGGCCTGAAACTTTGACTTTCTTCACAGTCTAGTGCAACCAGATGTCCCAATAGATGCTATAGGTTTCTATTTGCTATATAACGATAGATTTTTAAACATTCATATCTCTGGTTCCCTACATTCATTTTTCAATTTGGTGTCATTTTAAAGATACAAATATTTCCTATTTTTATAAATTGGTGTTAGCTTTTTATTGTGTGTTGTGTCTTAATTATTCACTGCATTTGTGTTTTGAAATGCTTTATATACCTGTCTCTAAAGTTAAGCGTGCCTGCTTGCAGCCAAGCAACCAAGGGTTGAGCATGGAGATAAGCTTCTGAGGCCTATTCTTTTCTGAGGCCTATTCTGAGCCCTAAACTGTGTTAGTGGCCTTATTACCAGTGTTAGATATATATTTACTACTACTAATCATCCACTTTCCAACAGACAGTAAGTAATAAGATAAGGGGATACTTGAAACCTTTCACATATACTATTCTGTGAAAGGGTGTTACCGTGGCTGCTTGGAGGAGTTGCAGTTACTTGGGTCCAACATAGAAAGAGATTTCATTGTGTTTGCAAATGTAGGGCAGCTTCCATTATGCGAATGTGAGATGTGGGCATTGGGATGCACACATACCTGCAAGGGTACTGCTAAAAGCACACCACAAATGGCAGCCCAAGATACAATAAGGGACCAGGACTGCAAATGCGATATTTTGGGTCAGTGTAGGACTGGAGGTATGGAGTCCCTCATAGACATCCAACTCTGCATTCACATCATTAGGTAGTATTCATAAAGGGAACTCTCCACATTAATTTGTATGAAGCAGGAGTTTTAGGAAATTATGTAAAATGACAGTGTGCGTTTTGACCGCTCAGTGCACACATTGCAGTACAAAAATATTTCTGCCTTGTGAACCAGTCACCGCTCAAAAGCAGCAAATACGTTATGACCAGGGAATATTACATTAGGTCTTAAGAGTATACAGAAAAACCTTCCACTGAACTCCTATTACCACACTCCTCTTCCCTCCCAATACGGCTCTTGTTTCACAATCATTTTAGTTATGTAAACTAGGGTGAGTGTCCAGCAATTCACGACTTGCAACCTACCCAATATACTCAGTCAGACCTATTTGGATAACTGATATTTTTGACATAGGATATAGTGGGGTCGAGTAGGCACTCTATATGTTGTGACATGTACATAGGGTGGCCAAAGGTCCTGTTTTTGGCAGGTAGACCCATATGTGTGAGCTGTGTCCCATTGCCATCATTCATCTTTTGTGGGGCTGCAAATGTTCTGCTTTTAGCTGCTTATAGGTATATGCCTGATGGGACAACTTGAGCCAGGTCCTCAAATCTCATTATTTCAGCCATCTGTGAGCTGTGAAAGAAATGCCTGACATTTGCTCGGAGGGAGGAGCCACAGTACAGGAGGGCTCCTGCACAATGAAGCTTCAAGGACAAAGTCACCCTTGGAGATGATAATGGTGAATGCGGAGGCTTGCAGCGGAACAACATTGAACATATGAATGAAATCCTTGCTGCAGGCAAATGCTGGGAATATGCAATGTATGTTTACTTCTTTCATTAGGCCTCCTCCTTTGAGATGCATACTGTTGGACTGGCCCTTTATGCATGGTTATCCCCAAACCTTTTGCCTACGTCTTGTATTTGTTCTGACCTGTTTTTGTTGGTTTTATGACTATGGGCACTTTACCACTGCTGATCAATGCTAAAGTGATTGTCTCTTCTGTAAACTTGGTGAGATTGATCTACACCTGTTTGGCATATTTAATTTACCTCTACGTCCAATGTACAGTGGTATCCTATATACCCAGGGCCTGTAAATTAAACGTTACAAGTGGGCCTGAAGCACTGCTTTCGCCACCCACAGAAGTAGCCTTGAAAACCTGTCTTAGGCCTCCCCGGAGCCTGTGTGTCCAGTTAACTGCCAAGTGATGCAACATTTAAAGTGTTTGCCAAGTCTGAAACTCCCTTTTACTACATATAGGTCACCCCTAAGTTAGGTCCTAGATAGCCCTCTAGGAAGGGTGCTGTGTAGGTAAATGGTAGGGCATGTGCTTTTGTTAAGTGGCTTGTCCTGGCAGTGACAAACATCCTATTTGGTTTGTCACTGCTGCGAGGCTGCTCATCTCATAGGTTTGCATTCGAAATTCCCTGGTATGTGTTTCAGTGGTAATTTCTGAGATGAAAGAAGTAGCAGAGCTATGTTTGGTATGTTTGGAATAGTAGTGATAAATCCTGATTATTGGTGAAAGCAGATTTGTTATTACTATTTTAGAAATGCCACTTTTAGAAGTGGGCATTTCTGTGTGCTTATGACTCTTTGTCAGCCCCATGGTTCTCCGACGCGCAGGCAGGAATGCAGAAGGCAGGAAAGACTCTGGAGAGCCCATCTTGACTCTGATGAAAGGACCAAACATAAGGACCTTATTACAGGATATAAGGCCGCAATTCTAGCTGCCAAACAGTTATACTTTACCAATCTAACTACTTCCCTTCGCTCTCCTGGAGATCTTTTTAATATTGTGGATCCCATGTCTGTTATTCCATCTCTTGACCCCATTGTTGCATCACAAAAACTTTGTGATGAGATCTCCCTGTTTTTCCATACTAAAATTGGAGATATTTACTCCGATTTAGAAGCCCTTAATTCTACTCAGGACTCCCCCTTGTCATCTGACCTTTCTTCAGGACCCAGTCTCTCCCTGACCCCGCGAGGACATTTATCCAATTTTCCCCTACTGTCCCATGAAGTGCTAAATGGCCTGCTTGACAACCTTAAATCGGGATCTCTCCTAGACCCCTGTCCTCTTAAAGTCCCGAAAACTTGTAGAGAGGTCCTTTTTTCCCCCTATCTTCAGGAGAAGAACTTGGCAATCTCGAATGGCGTCTTCCCCGCAGCCTGGAAGTTTGCCATTGTTAAACCTTTACTAAAGAAACCCACCTTGGATCCTGGGACTCTAAAAAATTTCCATCCCGTTTCCCTCCTCCCTGCCCCTGCAAAAATGCTTAAGGCCCATCTGAATCACCACCTCAATGCCTTCCTGGATACAGCTGGCCTGTTAGATCCCTTTCAGCATGGCTTCAGGAAGGCTCACAGCACCGAGTCGGCCTTGACAGTGGTAGTCAACAACATCCGCGCTAAGGTCGACAGAGGTCAATCTACCATTCTGATCCTGCTCGACCTTACAGCCGCGTTTGACACCCTGTCCCCCTCCATCTTGGCCATGCGACTTGGTGAGATGGGAGTGGAAGGATCAGCTTTGGGTCTCCTGACATCTTTCCTTAACCACAGTGCCCAAAAGGTCAAACTGGGTGACTTCCTTTCTCCGGCCAAGTCTTTGCATTGTGGGGTCCCGCAGGGCTCTTCCTTGAGCCCCACACTTTTCAACATATATGTGGCCCCACTTGCAAGACTGGTTAGATCTTATGGCCTGGAAGTCCTGTCGTACGCCGACGACACTCAGATAATGGTCTCCTTATCCCATTCTGTGGAGTCCTCAGCCTTGACTTTTAAGAACTGCATGAAAGCCATGGCAGGCTAGATGACCTCGAATTTCCTCAAACTCAACGGGGAAAAAACTGAGGTCCTTGTCTTTGGGGGAAAACCGGATCTCTGGTCAGAGCAGTGGTGGCCTCCTGCTCTTGGCACCTGCCCCAAACCTTCCCTCTTTGCTCAAAATTTGGGGGTAACCATTGATACTACTCTTGCTTTTGACAAGCAAGTAGGCAGGACCGTCTCCACATGCTGTGGGGTGTTAAGGATCCTCAGGAAACTCGCCCATTACCTCTCCCCAGATGCTCGGAAACAGATCTCAGTGGCCCTCATTTCCCCTCGCCTGGACTACTGTATTGCCTTCTACCTTGGTATAAGCAAAAAATTGATTCATCGTCTCCAAATCGTCCAAAATGCTGCAGCCAGGTTTGTCGTGGATGCCCCCAGATGTGTTTCCGTCTCGGGGATTAGAAAGATCTCCACTGGCTGCCAGTGCAGGCAAGGATTAATTTCAAGGTTCTTGTACTCACTTACCGTGCCCTTCACGGTCTGGGTGCTGAGGACATTGGATTCCTTGTATCCCTCTACACTCCCGGCAGGGACCTGCGGTCAGCTCATAAAAATCTTCTGATTACACCTCGAACTGCCAAGGCAAGGTGGGGAGGGAGAGCTTTTTTCTCCCTTGCCCCCAAACTGTGGAACACGCTTCCCACTAACTTAAGGCCCAGCCGTCTCTTGTTCTTTTTCAGAAAAATCTTAAGACTGGGCTATTCTCAGAATCCTACCTGTAAGCTGCTCTCTTTTGGGTTGCTTTTTTGATCTTTCAGCTTGTTTCCATCATCTGCGCCGTGATGCCCCCGGGTTAAGTAGCGCCATACAAATTTACCTTCATTCATTCATTCATTGTGCCCTGCCTGCTTGTGTATTCACTGTCTGGTTTAGACTACCAGGAGCTTGGGATGAGCAGTCACTCTAAGCAGTCACAAGGGGGGTTAAGGTATGTCCTGCCTTTCCTGCGTGACTCATAGTTGGGCTGAATAGGCCTAGTCTGCATTTAGAGTGGTGGGGGAGTTATCACCTGCAGCTGAATTGGGCAGTGCCTGCCTTTCGCAATGCTGTCTCCGCCCCCTGCGGTGTGTCTGGAGCCAGAGTTGGGGATTGCATGGGGGTGTTGTGCACTTCTAAAATTCTTTGAAGTGCCCACAGAACAAAGACTTTGGTAGTATACGTACAGGGGCTGTGAACCCATGATTTTCGACACTGTGTGGGACCTATAACTAGGTGCTGCTGGCTCTACAGACTGCACCTGGTTATTGATGTGCATCAGGGGGAACCACCATTTGAATGCCTGCCTTGTTGGACTGGTCTGCTACCTACTGAAGTGGGCTGCAGAAGGGGCTGCCACTTTGCAATTGTTGCCTTATGTGCTGGCCTGCTGCCGCCTTCTGCCTGTGCCCCCTCAGTGGTCTCTAAGGGCATGATGGCTCTTGCTACCTCAGCGTCTGGTGAGCGCTGCATGTGATATCTACTGTCAGCCACATGTCAGCCTGGCTCAGCGTGCCGTAAATCGAGTGCTTAAGGAGTGCCAGGAGTGGCTAGCAACCAGCCTAAGCCTAAGCTGCCAAAGAAGAACCATGGCTCTCTGCAGCGCTGCCCCAGACCAGGATGCCGCACCGAATGCTCCAGAGCTGCATCCACATGGGACGTCCTACCTGCTGAGGTCTGGTCCAGTCTTTGTGGTAGATCGAGGCAAAGGAGCTCCTGGTGTCCATGGCCCTAGCCCCAGGCATGGGCTTGTCCTGTGGCATAGCACTTGCCTTCCCTTGTGCACTGCGCTGAACTCCCCAGCGAGGGGGAGGGGCACTGCAGCAAGAGGGAACCTCCAAAAGCAGCAGTCAAAAAGAATGCCTGGACTGTCACAAGCCCCAAAGTTTGCCCGGGTGCCACGAGTGTCACAGTCATCATCCTGGTACCAAGGGACCTAGTCAGACTTACCTCATTCTGCTCTGTGCCAGCCTCACAGCTATTTGCAGTTCCAAGGGGCCATATTTTCTTTGCATGCCAAGAGCTCCGGAACCTCCACATTACCTGGCAGAGGTGTGCAGGGGATATTCCTGTGGCCTCCGTTGCCAGCCCCCACATATCCTGAATCCTGGGAGGGCGAATCCTTTGGAGAGGATTCTGGGAGTGCCGCGGGGCTGACGGATTATGGCGCAGGTGTCTCTGGTAAGAAGAGTAATAGCCGAGATGAATCCAGTGGAGGGGGCCTCACTGAGAGCACAGTAACTGGCATGATAGGCACTCTGGTACCTCTTGGGCAAATATGAGATCTCGGTGAACACTGTATTACCCATTAGAGAAACACAGGTTCTTTTGTGCCCTGCGTGGGGGGCATCACCGACCACATAAAATGCAATAGGAGTGCAGGTCTGCTGCACCCTATGTGCTTTTGGTGATATCGGATGATTTATCTATTTTTGCTCTAACCTAACTACTGCATTTCTAGCCCCACTACGTTGTCATTTTCTGGGTTGTGATCACTGGATAACCAGTATCATTTATGGACCTGCATTATGTGAAAAGTGGTGGTATAGGATGTGTTTATGACCTAGGTGCTTGTCTTTGATTATGTGCTGCATGTCATGTTCATGTTGAGATGTTGGTTTATGCCTTGCACTGCCAGGATAACAAGCAACATAGAAAAGTGACTGTATAAAATGCACAGTAATTATGTTTTTGTGATGTGTGTAACATATAAGTATTTACTTTACGCACTAAATTTGGTGTTATGACAATTGACTGGTTGGCAAAGTGATTTTTGATCGATGTGATGGGATGTCATGTCAATTGCATAGTTGGCAACGTGATTATTGGTTTATGAGATTTGTGGTCTATGCGCTTTATGTATAATACAAAAGGGAGTCTCTTTTGTGGTGCACCTAGTGTGAAACTGATGTGTGTGTGTTGCGCAAACGCTTTACACATAGCATCTGGGACAAGCCTGACAGCTTAGCCAAGCTCCCAAGGGGGTGAGCATGGGTTATCTTGGGTGTGTAACTCACTTACCCTGACTAGAGTGGTTGGTTCTACCTGGCTTAGGTGCCTACCCTAGCCAACCAGAAGTCCCATTTCTAACACACTCATATTGTCAGGTCAGGGGACAAAGCCACAGGGAGAGATGCCCAAGATCAAACTAACTGGTAAAGTTGGAGACCTAGGATTGTAATGCAGTACTGCTTGCTCCAAAGGTTGTTACGTGACCACCATATTACATTTTGATGAATAGGCTATGACAGTAGGAACTGTCTACCTACCTTCCTCTGAGGAAAATCCAGTCCATGTTTCTTTTTTTATTACCACAGATCTACTGACAGCTTTGAGATTGGTTTTAAATGTTCTCATTCTTCTTGGGCATAAAATTGAAACAGTGGAACAGTTCCAATGGTAATTGTTCTAGAGCATGCTATTTAGCCCACTGGGGAGGCTGGAATTAAAAACCATGCAACATTGTTCCATAGCTTCCAACCAGTCAACTAGGCCACAACTGGAGTGACAGTGATTCTAATGAAAAAGCCATAGGACCGGCTTACCAAGGAAATGTCTATCTATTGTGGGCCATGCCCAGATTTATAATTCAGTGTTTACTTACAGCAAAGTTAGATAAAGTGGTAAATTCGGTATTAGATAGTAAATCGAGCGGTGGTGCCTGTCCACCGCAGTGAATTACCTACCTTGTTAGTGGTCCTTTCAAGGTGTTTTTATAGCGCTCACTGCCTGTAATCTGCCTTTTCCTAACCCTCCCAGTATTTTCATACAATGGGAAAAAGCAGAAATAGATTGTGAGACCTTTAATTTACACCCTGAGTAGGAAGGTGGTTACTGGGCAGCTTCACTGGTGGACACCTACCTTTACCAACAGTTGTTCTGGTTCTTACTATAATGCACATCGAGTAGGAATACAGTCCAATGTCCAACACACGGAACCCACACATTCCATAAGTCATTTGTAGGGCTGGATCTCAAATACAGTTTGACACAGTAATGGCACTTGATAAGTTCAATACCCATTGAAGTGACATGTTTCAAAAGCACCTGTTCTAGAGGAGGGGTTATGAAATTAAACACCAAAAGATGCATTTTGTGACTCTAATTTCCCATTCTCCCGAACAAACATCTTCTAAGGTTTCCTTGCACACAAAGTGTATCCTCACATGCAAAGAGTTCACATGAATGCAAACTGTCCTGGAAAGTGATAATGGAAAGATGGCCCATCTGCATGGGTTCCGTTGCCAGCTTTGTATTATATGGCTTTTAGGCATAGCATTTCCTGATACAGCTGTCTCTTTATGTTGTGTAGGGTAATTACTTTATATTTACTGTTTGTTTTATGATGCGTGCTAATAAATGTCTACCTAAAACTCAATAAAATATAATAAACTGGTTTAGGCTAGTGAAAGAAAACACAACAATACTGCGGCACTCTTAATTAAATAGCGTGGCTTGCTCAACTTTCCCCTTTTCTCTGCCGTTTTTCTCAGAAAGGCGGGAAGCAGAGACATTTTTTTCTCTTCTAGTAACAGGAATTGGCTGCGCTGACACTCAGGAAGAGATGATAGTTACTGGTAGGTGACTGGACAGGCTGACAGGTGTCATAGCAACCAGACCGTTGCGAACGCGAGAAGAGGCCATTTTGCATAAAAAGTGCTGGCGATTATGCAGCGCAGAAGGCAGCGCTTGTACGGGAAGGCATCAGCTGCATGTGCTGACAGCAGGCTTCCTCTGATTAAAAGGGCAGGAGGGATGCAGGAGCTGCAGGGAAGAGCCTACGAGGAAGGCTTCCACGGGACCCGAAAATACAGCTACCCTTACTAGCCTTTCAAGTATATGCAGTACCCTTATATTTAAACTGTCATTTGAAGGGTAGTGGTAATGGGACAGCCAAGTTATAGTGCCAAATTCCTCATCAGGCCAGCTTCAGGGTTTCCCAGCCTCATTTACAATGATGGCAACCACTGAGCCTCCGATGGGAGGCCCTCTAAGGGGCTCCTACTTTGAAAAAACTTAACATGGACCCTAGCCCCCAAGAAGTGTTACTCTTTTTAGTTGTAAATGTAAATTGATACTTGTATAGCGCACTACTTACCCGCAAGGGTCTCAAGGCACTTGTACGAACACCGCTGTGGAACACATCCTGGCTTTCCCTGTGAGGCGTCCACTCCTGGGCACCCCCAAGGTGGAGGCCAGACATCCTTAGCGTTGCGGGGGCCTTTGTTGAAATTAAGCAAGCTATTGCCCAGAGTTGCAGAGTGGGACTCCATGATTAGAATAGGCACCGAGGCGAGAATTATCAGGTCCGTGGAATTTTTGAGCCCAAGACTCGCCAAGGCGGGGAATTGTACCCCGGTCCCGGGCTAGACCTCTGCATCAGGGTCTGCCGCTCTAACCATTGAGCCACACTTCTCCATTTGCATTACTTTCTGAGCATGAGTTTTCCTGCATATGATGGTCATGTCTTGTGCGATAGTCGTAAAATACATAAAAATGTTCCTGAGACGCAGGGAGGAAATTCTGTACTTCGGGCACATTTGTATAATATACTTTTTTTTGCCTTTTCGGTATGAATGCTCCCTTTGTGTTAGCAGGATCTCTGCCAGCGATAATTCTGTGCCGAAGTAGTAGGGAACTGAAAATATTGTGGGTGATCCAGTGGAGTTGGGGGGCCTCTAGTGCCCAAGTGGTCTAGCAGCCCACAAAGTCATAAATGACGCCCTTAGTCTTGCTTAGCGATGGAAATTTGCAAATTATTCGGGTCGCAAAAAGAGGGCTCAGTTTTCAGTTTGATTCAAGGAGAGTCACAGGAATAAGGTTGCAGGAACTGCAGTCACAGGATGCAACAGCATATCATATTGCTAAATTGTGATGTCTGTAATGTCATTGCACTGCAAGTATGTATAGAGGTTGCTGACTTGCAGCTGGTGTTGGGGCAGGTGCAAGGGAGTAGACAGAAAACTAGAATACCCCCCACTTGACACATACCACTAATCCAACCGAGCGTCTGAAGCGCGCAAATGAGACACTCCTGATGAGCGTTCCTTTGACTCTCCTTCGGTCCTTCCATATATCCATCCATTTATACTTCCCTCTTTCCATCCGTCCATCTATCAATATGTTCATGTAGCCATCTGCATTTTAACCAGCCATCCATTCACTCTTTGTCATATGTGCATTATTCTATACTTTCATCCATTCATACTTTCACCAGTTAAACCTTTTACGTTTCCATCCAGTCATTCTTTCGTCGTTTCATCGTACTTTCACCTTTGTTCCATTTTTCCATTCACGCTTCCTTTCTTCCTGTACCCTTCCTTTCTATTTCTATTCTTCTTTCTCATTATATCTACCCATCTTTTTCTCTCATCCTTACTATTTTTCATATACGTTTTGTTTTTTTGTCATGCTTATTTTTCCGTGTTTCTCTCTCTCGTCGTCTTCCACTATTTAGTTTTCTTCTTATGTATTTCCTCTCCTGTGCAAATCATCTGAAACTTCACAGCTCTCTCTCATAGTATTCCCTAACAATGCTATTTATCAGAATTTTGTCTGCAGACATGAGAGGCCCATAAACAACTAATTAATGCTTATATGGATACAGTTCACCATCTTGCCAGGCAGAGTGGGAGCCCCCGCTAAAGCCGCTAAAGCGAGGGATTCCCTAGACCTCTAGGAGTCTTGGCAGAAGATGTGATGGCTATGCATCGAGGCTGATGGTGAGCGAAAAGAGGATTACAGGTTAGATTGTACTGGGAAAGGAAGTTGCTGATGCTTGGAAACATGCACTAAAACTGATAGTGGAGTACTGATTTTCTCCACTAAGTACAAGGTACAAATGATTGGAGAAAGGTAATAGGAGACCAGTAGTATGGAATTGGAAAACAGGGTTGCTAGTATTGAGGAAACGCACAGGGGTTGTAGAGTCAGATAACGGGGGACTGGTAAAAGTAGAGCCAGTGTACATTTTGAGGCGGACAAGAAGGGCCTAATACAGGGGATATCAGAGTGGGTAATTAGAGAACGGTAGCAGAGATAGGCAGTGGGTACATAGAATGGCACTGGAGATGGGCACAAATAAAGGTGTGGTATACATAGAAGAAGTGATTGGCTCTTGTGGTCCTGATATGGGGAAAATAGTCTCTATTTGTTTCCTCTGTATGTATCTCTCTCTCTCGCTCTCCTCCCCCCCTCTCTCTCTGTCTTTCTCTCTCGCTCTCCTTTAATCGTTCCAGCTCATCTATCTTTTGGCATTTTCCCATACCCCCTCCCTTTCTTTCTTCCCGCACAGTTTTCTTTCTCGTTTTGGGAGACAAAGATCCCTTGCATGGTGACAGACTTGCACCCCTGCCCAGAGTGCCTCAGCTACAACAATGTCTGGATCCCTGGTGCTGATTTATGTTGAACACAGATCATGCTTGTGTGACATGACATTGGCCTGTCTCAAGAATTGCAGTCTTGTTGGACCAGAAGGGTTGTCCAATGCACTTCCCTTGGAGTGGTGAAAGGCTACTGCCTTTTCCAGCAGTTAAGCAGCATGAGCCCGGTGATGGCAGCAAACTGTGTAGTGATCAGTAAAAGGGAACACACCCTCTTCACCCTTGTCACTGGAAAGTGGCATACAGGTTCACTCATGTAACTTCTGCTGTGTGCTTGACTCACACTTGGCCTGCATCAAGTTAGAAAGTAGTGCATTGCAGTGCACTTGTGTAGTATGCATATGCTGAGTGTTCCTGTGCATCTGAATAATACAAAAGCAAAAAGAACAATTGATGGACAGAATGCAGAACAATATCATACATTCACCCCGTACAGAGATCTGGGCCTAAATCCATTGTTTTTTTTTGCTCACAATACCTTTCAAGTTTGAACACAGCCATATGCAAATCAGTCTTGATATTACCCCCATTGGGAACAGTCCAAACAGCCAGGCCAGGTCCTCCCTGGACTGGAAACAAGCATCCAAGGACCGGTTTCAGGGGTTTCACCCCTCATCAGCCAGGGTAGCTTGACTCAATGGGCATGGAGAACAAAGGCGCCCACGTCTGAGAATACCCGTCCCACACAGAGTGACAAATTCAAGAAGAACAATAAATGCAAAAAGAACATTTGATGAACAGAATGCAGCAAAATGTCATACATTCACCCCCGTACAGAGATTTGGGCCAAAATCTATTGTTTTTTGCTCGCCATGCCTTTCTAGTTTGAACCCATTCATATGCATATCAGTCTTGACCCTGTACCCAATAGGAACAGTCCCGTCCGAACTGCCAGGCGAGGTCCTCCCTGGACTGGAAACAAGCATCCTAGGACCGGTTTCTGGGGTTTTACCCCTCATCAGCCAAGATAGCTTGACTCCAGTGGCATGGAGAGCACAGTACCCACGTCTGGGCATACAAGTCCCCCTCGGGGTGACAAATGTTTTTCTAACAGAGTTGGTATGGGATTCCTGAGAGTTGTTCTGCTGTGTTGCCTATAATGAATGGGGAATGACCACTACTACTTGTAAGAGGGGAGTGAGAATCAAGTTCCTGCCTATTGAAAGCTTAGAGCCCTGACCTCTGAGGGCTGTGTGCATTGTTTGTGTATTGTGCCTTTAATTCTGAGTTTGTATAGAAATACTCCTTTAGTCATAAAATAGAGTATTTGACTGGACAATCATGTATTGCTGCTATTGAATGTACCTTGAGTTGTGGTACACTCGATCAAAGGTAGTGGACACATCTAATAACATCAGCATTGTACCCAGAGCCTTGCTGGACAGCCATAATATCCGATCAAGAAAGCTGACTTCATGCTTTCACTCTGACAGATGCCTAATTGCTTCTCAACTAGCAAACCACAGGTCTCTTAACGCTCAACTAATTAAAAGTAACTACTATCTCAATAATTTATGCAAGTAAAGAAACCCCCCTCGCTCCCTGCTCTCTTTCCTTCAGTTTTCTCCCTTGCTAAAGTATCTTTCTCAGAGTCACTATCCTTTATGCCCTTTCTCTCAGAGATTTCAAGTTGTCCCAAGCTACCTGTGTGTAAAGCATCCATTCCTATTTTTAATTTGCATTCTGGGGGTTGTACCCAAATATATATAAGCTGAAATTAAATACTGCAAATGTCAGAATGCAAACAATTCTTGACTATGTATGAATCTCACACCTGACTTAATACAACTTCAAATGGGTGCTCTCTGTCTTCAACTGTCTGCCTTCCTCTTCCATCCACAATCAGCCAGTTAATCATACTCATTGAAAGAACTTCACACAAGGGGATCAGGCTTAGCACTTTGTGTTCTAAGCCTGATCCTCTTTGCCCCGAGCCTCTCACCAGGAGCTTGGCTCCCACAACCAAGTGGCCTGCTCATCAGCAGCCATCAACCGGAGGTCCCCTATCCCCCACTGGATAACATTGGGTCTCATCATTCTGCTCCCGGCTGCCCTAGCTCCACTGAGGGTGAAACAAGAGTGCATCCTTGACCCTGGGGGACCCCTGAGTCTACCCCCAGAACCTCAACGCCCACTACCAAATAATTACCTTAAAACCAATAACACTATTTTCCTCCATAGGATAACATTGACTGTTTTTCTTAGAAAAGTTTCTAAGTGTGGAGTTTGAAAACATAAAGAAATTCTTTAAAATTGTACTGTTTAACAAAAATGATTTTACTTACCTGTTTACAGAAAATGGCCCAGAGTAGTATCTAGGTATACTACCACTGGACTCTGTGCACACTATTCCTCACTTTAGTATAGTAATTACAGAGCCCGCTTCCTACAGAATGAGACCCACGTCTGGACATAACCCATCCTACGTAGGGTGACACACCAAAGTATACAAAAAATGATAGATGGAATGCTTAATTCATCTCAGCCACTGGTAATTGTCCAAGCCACATCTCAGTATTGTCCTTGCTCCAATGGGGACAGTTCAAAACGAATTGCAATACCAGGTCCTCCCTGAACTGGAGCATAAGCCCAAAAAATAGAGAGCATAAACAAATGGCACACAAACCTGGCTTTCACTTAACACAGTACATCATTGCAAATGAGTCCAGGGGCAGTCTAAAAAACAGGGCACTCTGATTTAGACTCGATTGCATTCTTCAGAGGGCCTCTATCAGGTCACTCATTTAGAAAGTGTATCCTTTCTGATGGATCAGTATGTTTCATTGATTATTACAGGTTGAAAGTGACTCCGTGGGTGTATTCTAAGTGTGGGTGCTCCTCCCTCAAGTGAGGCATCCCCACACTGAAATTAGAGACTCTGCATGACGTTCTAAGCTGTTTGATCAGGTTGGCTAAAACAGCCACCTGGCACACTGTTGCTCAGCCAGACTCCTTGCCCACCAGGAGGATGCAAACTGGCGTTTTGCTCTCCCACTTTCCCTACACAAAGGAATGAGTAGTGTAATATTGTGGCACTTGATGGAGCAAGGTGGAAACAAAAATTGTTGCATACCCCTTGTAAATTTAACTTTCTGTAACAATAATATGTACTAAATGTGTGGTTTTGAAATTAACCAACATAGAATAAGGTGCACACACACAAATACACCTGGGATATTAATTTGCATGAAATTGCCAAGCATAATTTACTAATTTTTCAGATATTGTGCCATAAAGGGTACGCATTTGTCATAATCTAATTGAAAATTGCATGAATGTGCTTTTTGTCTGTCTATTTGTGGCATAAATCATGAAGATTGGTAAGTAAAAACACGCATATGTGTTGCTTAAAGCTAGGTAAATACTAACTGGGATATTATTATTTACGTTTCTTTGTATTTGTTTCTGTAATAGTTCCTGAATTGAGGCCTGTGTGAACAGGACAAAAAGGAAGCTGACTGTAATTCTGAGATGGTGGTCTAAAGTACGCATGTGCCAGCTTGAAGGCGAGCTGCCTGTGCCTGAGCAGTATGGGTCAAGGACAGCGTGGTCTGCCTCATGGAGTACATGAGGCAGACCACGCTATTTGTTGCAGTCAGCAAGTTAACTCGTGGGAATGGGACATCGAATAACAATTTAAAGGACACTTCGAAGGAAGTAAAAGTATGAACAGTAGCACCACTATTTTTCTTTTAATGAGGTTGACTTTGCATATATGGAACAGGTGATGCTCATCCAACTTTAAATTGACCAATCACGGACATTCTAGTACCTAAGAGTTACGAATTTAGATAGATAAGTTAGTGGAAAATGGTATAAAAGAGGACGCTTGGGACTTTGAAAAAAGCTTGCTTTTCGACCTAATCTTTGCACCCCGAGATGCTGTCGGCTTGCAAACTTTTCTTATGGCGCAGGGACTTTGACATTTTTCTGAACTTTAACTTTTGAATCGGTGCGAAGTCCCATGAGAAGGGAACATCGAGAGAGAAAGAGAGGTGTCTCTATGGGAAGTATTTTGGTTTTTTTTGTGCTGATGTCTGCGTCTCCACATTTGGGTAATATACCTCTTTCTTATTTTCCTAAACTGTCATGCTTATAAATAAATGTTTTGAATTCAACTTTTCTTTCAGGATTATTAATGCATAACTGAATTATTTCCTTCAATAAAACGTAGAGATCATGCTAGAAGACTTAATCTCTAAATAAAAATTAAATAAATGGAGAATTAAGCAGGTCTTGTTGTCCTTTAGTTAACTTTTACTAGCTCTTCCATCGAAAAAATTATTAGTGGGGTGTTTTAAAATTTTCCTTTAGAAAAACCATGGCATTAAAATAAAACTGTAGTCGTAAATAATGTATAAATGTTAAGTTTAGACACTTCTCTATTGCACCGCGACTCTCCTCTTAGTCTTCACTGAATCCTCGGAGCAGAATAAATATGTGAGTGAATAAAAGATAAGAGTTATGGGCCCAGTTGTGGAAAATAGCAAAACAGCTCAGTGGGTTAAGGTAATGGTTTATGAAGATTTTCTGGAGCCGCGCTGCACCACACTCCTGGGGCTGGAGTGCCTCCCTCCCAAAACGACACTGGCACAGTCTTGGGGAACGTTTAAACGCTGCATGACCGCACCTTAAAGATGGCTAGTCCCATGGGGGACCATGCTAGCCACAGGCTCTCTGTGGGCGAAACAAAGAATCCTGCTGGGATTCCCTTCACACTGCCGGGCCCAGGGCACACATGGCAACAGCTATGATGCCACAAAAGAGCAACTGCTTCGAAAAGCGACATCTGTTTCTGGGTGTTGAACTGATGAAAGTACCAGTGGGGGGCCCTGTTAGTTTTAGTGACCTTAGGGACAGTGGGGCAAATTAATACAGCATGTGAGTTAGGGTTTGATTCAGTGTTTTTGAGATGGCCTCTGAGCAGTACGTACTGGCAGCTTGTCCATCCAGGATCGCATATCAAGTTGGTAAAAGAGTCAACGCCATCACTCCCTTTTGCATGGCCTTCTCAGAGTGATGTAGAAACCTGTTCTAGTTGTAGCAAGGATGTAAACACATCTGCGCCTTAGCCCCAGTTCGGCATCCTACCTGCCTGGCCCACTTGCAGTCCCACCCATTTCCTCTCTCTTATGCATCACCATCCCCCAGCCATTGCTTTCTGGTATTTGTGGCTCAGCGCTTGTTTTCCCTCGCCTCTCCTTAATCCTGTCTGGTTCACGTTCAGACAGAAACCACTGGCTGTTTCACGTGAGGTACTGTAGTCTCCGGAGGTTCCTGGACACACAGTGTGCCCCTAATAACAGTCTCTGTGTGCCATACATGAATAATGCCTGCAGTGGGTGCTGTTTCCCTCCTCTGTTTAATTTTAAAATCCAAAATGATTTCCATTGCCGAGATGGTTTTGAGTTGGTGCTTCGTACCACACTTCTATGTGCTGTGAACAATAGTTACTCAATTTGAGGACCTTGTCGAGTCCTAGAACTAACTGCGCAGCGCAGGCAGCTGGGACGCGCAATCAAGGACTCAGGACACGCTGTTACTCTCCGCATGGTCCGAACTAACTCCATGGCCACGCCTTTCTTTATTTAAAGCCTACGCGACCGTGACGTATCACGGTCGCGCTAACGCACTGCTGCGTAAGTGACAACTCTCCCGCACGCATGCGGCTTCTAGAACATTACATCCCTTTTAACCTTTATTAAGTTCGAAAATCAAAAATCAAACAGGCTACACGCCCACCATAAAAGTCTTGGCAGTTCAAACAGTTATAAACGACATCAGGCCTGATTAGAACAAAAAGTCAAAATGGCCGGCAGGCCTGTTACCAGTTCATGTCGCAGATATCGCCATCTCAGCCCATAGCAAAGTCCGCCAGTTGCGAGGAGCGTGCAGGGTTTCTTCTCAGTCCATAGCCCGCGGCCTCTCCCCGGAACAGGACCCTCCATGGGGCACTCGATCGGGCCGGGACAGGCGACAAACCACCACCGGGGGTTCGAGGGCAGTTATCCCCGGGCTCGGAGGGCTTGCCTCTGCTCTCTCTCCCGAGCTTCTGGGCACCGCCGACGGTGCCGGGGTATCAGATGTGGTGGGGCTCGGCCCTGCTGGGTCTTGTTCTTGGCTGGGGCGATCTCCGGCCGGGGCAGTTGCTCGTTTGAAGAACGACACGTTCCGGGTGACGCTCTCGCCGTCCCTCTGGGCGGTTACCATCGTGCCAGACCGACGTGTGACAGTCCATGGATGGGGCTCAAAGGGGAGCCGGAACTTGCTCCCCGGGAGCGGTCTCGTACATAGACCCAGTCTCGCTCCTCGATTAGGGAGTTCTTGCTCCTGCGCCTGAAACTGGCATATTCGTTTGAGCGCCTCCGATTGTCTTGGGCCAGCTGTGGGTTTGCTCTCGTGGGGGTCCAGGTGCGGTGGTGAGGAATGGTGTCTCGGACTATTCGGCCCATGGCGGAGGGTCCCGGGGCCGCGGTTGTGGTGCGGTGGGGCGTCAGCCTGTATTCGCGTAGGAAGGTGTACAGGGCCCTCTCGACCGGTGTCTCCTCTGCCTGAGCGATTCGTATCACTTTATTCAGGGTCCTCATAAATCGTTCCACTTCCCCGTTGGCCTGGGGCCATCTGGGGGTGATTTTCCTGTGGTGAATCCCCCACTCATGGAGGTAGTCTGAAAACTCCTGGCTTTGAAACGGGGGCCCGTTGTCTGTCTTCATTTGTTCAAAAATTCCGTGTGTGGCGATTACCTTTTCTAGTTTGGTGATTACTTCTTTGGCGGTCAGCGACGATATGATTTCGACTTCAGGGTACCTTGTTAGGTCGTCGATGACGACGAGCATGTGGCGGCCATCTGGAAGGTGACCAAAGTCTACACTCACTCGCTCCCAGGGTTTTGTCGGTTCATCCTCGGTGATGATTGGTGCCGGGGTATCCGATGGGCCTGCTGCCTGGCACCAGTGGCATGCTTTCACCCACTGCTCAACCTTCTCGTCCATTCCGGGGAACCAGCCCTTCGCCCGGAGCCTGCTCTTCGTTTTCACGATCCCTTGGTGGCCACGGTGGGTGAGTTCCACGGCCTGTTGTGACAGACTTGCCGGCATGACAATTCTGGGCCCACGAAGGAGACATCCCTGGGTGTCCACTGATAGTTCGTCTTTCACTCTGAGGATTGCCTCAATGACTCCCCGTGCCTCTGGAGTTCGCTGGCTTAGGGAGTTGGTTAGTGACTTCCAGTCGCTGCTCCTGGATGCTTCAATAGCCAATTGGAGGGGCTCATCATTGCGGGTCACGTCCACAATTTGCTCGATGCTGATAGGCAGGGGTCTTGAGCGCTCCAGAATGATCCTGACATACTCTTCCGTGTCCTCAGCGTCTTCTCTTTCTTGCGTGGTGGCCGCCCGAGGATGCCGGGACAGGTAGTCGGCCGGGTTGTTCACTCCGGGCTTGAACTCTAACCTGTAGTCATATTCCTGGAGCTGCAGGATCCACTTTTCAATCCTCGGGGGAGGTTTAGAGACAGAGCCTCTGAACAGGGGAAGCAGGGGTTTATGATCAGTGAACACGGTAAAAGGGTGACCGTACACGTACACATGAAAAAGCCGGCATGCCCAATGTATCGCGATGGCCTCTCTTTCAATTTGTGAGTACCTCTGTTCGGTCTCCGTGAGGGAGCGGCTCGCGTAGGCTATCGGGACCCAGTCCTCTCCGTTTCGACTCTGAGTCAGTACAGCTCCTAGTCCGTGGGGGCTGGCGTCCACTGCGATGTTCGTTGACTTTGTGGGGTCAAAGTAGGACAGGGTGGTGTCCGCGGACAGGGCGGCCTTGGTGTTCTGGAATGCCAGCTCCTGCTCCTCTCCCCAGTGCCATGGGGTGGTGGTCTTAGTGAGTTCTCTCAGTGGTCTGGTGAGGTTGGAGAAGTCTGGGATGAACCTCCCACAGAAATTCACCATACCAAGAAAGCTCCGTACCTCCGACACGTTGGTGGGGGCAGGTGCGGCTTGTACGTCCTTCACTTTTTCAGGGTCCGGCGCTACTCCCTTGTTGGAGAAGGTGTACCCGATAAACTGATGGTGTTTCTCAGGAATAGGCATTTCTCTCGGTGGAGGGTGAGGCCTGAGTCTCGGATCCTCTGTAGCAGGCTCCTGAGTCTCCGGTGGTGCTCCTCGATGGTGTCGGCATAAATCAACAGATCATCGCTGACGTTGAGGATGCAGGTTATTCCGCTCGGTACTTCTCGAATTGTGTTTTGAAACACTTCAGTCGCACTCGAGATCCCAAAATTGAGTCTTCGGTATCGTCTGAGCCCGACGTGAGTGGAGAACGTAGTGATATATCTTAAGTCAGGGTGTAGAGGCAGCTGATGATAGCCTGACCTCAGGTCGACTTTTGAAAACCAATTGGCTCCGTTCAGCTCTCCCAATATATCGTCTATTGTGGGCGTCAGATGTCTCTCTCGTTTGACTGCAGCGTTGGGTAAGCTCATGTCTACGCAGATGCGCACTTGGTCTGGTTGCTTGGGTTTTCGCGCCACCACGATTGGCGACACCCAGGGGGTGGGGCCGCTGACCTTCTCGATGATTCCTTGCTTTTCAAGGTTCTCCAGTTCCTGTTCTACTTTCTTCCGGAGGTGGAAGGCAATTCTTCGATGGCTGTATGGACTGGTCGATATGTAGGGATACCTCTTTCCCTCGGAGGCATCCGATTCCTCTGAAGACATCGTCGAATTCTTCGATGATCGTCTCGAGTTCCTCCTCTAAAACCGCCATGGCGAAGGATATTAGGTGGAGTTCTTCCGCCGTTTGACCGCTCAGTAGCATTCTGTTACCTTCCTTGGTGACATAGGTTGTGGATGACGCCTTTTTGTCCTGGTGGTAGATATCCGACTGGAAGCATCCGATCAATGGGATGAGCGTCTTTTGGCCATAAGCGAAAACCCTGATTTTCGCGGGTTGCAGACTGGGTTTTTCTCGCAGTTGTGCGTAGACGTTGGCGGCCATGAGCTCGATTGATGCGCCGGTATCAATGGTCGCTCGCACTTCTTGGTTCTGGATGCTTATCCTGCACTTCGGTAGCCGTCGGTTCTTCTTCCGTGGCTGGCTGATAGCGAGTACGTAGTGTACCGGGTAGCTGGAGTTGTCGTCGTCCATATCCTCACTCCCGGGACCTTCTAGCACTGTGTGGGCTGTCTCCGGTTTGAGCTTGGACGATCTGCACACCGAGGCGAAATGGTTCATGCGCCCGCATGACCCGCATTTCTTTCCTTGAGCTGGGCAGTCCTGTGCTCTGTTCTGTATGCCACCGCAGTATCCGCAGTCCTTCCGGCGGTCTTGCGGTCTACCTCTCCCCGCTGGGCGTTGTTTGGGCCGCACTACGTTGACGTGTTCAGCCACGTGCACTTGTTCCGTTTTTGCGGGCCTGTGTAGCGCTGCCTCCATGTGGGACACCCTCGCTTGGGATAGTTCTTTTGAGCGCCCCAGTTTGAGGATCTCCACCAGTGGCTTACCGTCCTCTTGGAGGATCTTCACCCTCAGGTCAGAGGAATAACAGCCCTGAATGATTTGTCCGCGGATCTCCTCTTGCTCGTCGCGGAAACCGCACGTGCTCGCGAGTTCTTTGAGGCAGCCATGGAAGGCGTCAAGAGACTCCTCCGCTTCCTGTCGTGCTTGCCGGAAAATGAACCGTTCATAATCTTTGCTCTGCATCGGCTCAGAGTGGGCATTGAGCGTGTTAAGGAGAGTGACGTACGTGTGAGGGGTGGCCTCCGTCAGTGTCTTGTAGATGCGATAGATATCCTTCCCACCAAGATGTAGGAGCAGAGCCCTGCGCCTCTCTCTGGCCGTGCCGGCACCCTCAAAGTAGAATTGCAGCCTCTCAACCCAATCTTTCCATCGCGGGGCGAGGGCCGCCGGCGCACCATCGACTGAGAAGGGCTCGATGGGTGGAATGGAGGTCATGGTGGGTGGAGGCGATGATCCAAACGTCGGTAGGGTATAGGAAGGAGGGTCACAGGACTGGGAAAGACCACTAACAGGGCAGGGTCAGTGCTGCAGCACCTCGTGAGTTCTTCAGACCCTCGTCGCCATTGTCGAGTCCTAGAACTAACTGCGCAGCGCAGGCAGCTGGGACGCGCAATCAAGGACTCAGGACACGCTGATACTCTCCGCGTGGTCCGGACAAACTCCGTGACCACGCCTTTCTTTATTTAAAGCCTACGCGACCGTGACGTATCACGGTCGCGCTAACGCACTGCTGCGTACGTGACAACTCTCCCGCACGCATGCGGCTTCTAGAACATTACAGACCTCAGGATGGGAGACCGACTTGGCTTTAGACCTCTTGACCTTTGGATTACTGATTTTCTAAGCCACAAGCATTTAACTCTCTGAGCTGTGCTGCTGAAGATGCAGAAGGTAAAGTTATGTAGGGTAAGAAACTCTCACAGACTGAAGGCATCACATACCTTCCTGCCACTTAGCAGCACTGGATGGATCCTTGACGTTTTCGGGTCGGGATCCCCTCTCAACCGGATTCCTTCGGGTCCTCCTGTAGTTCTGGGAGTCACTCTCTATGACACTCAAACTAAGTGCCTCTCGAGGTACCCACATTCCCGACGCAGTGTTCCTCCCTCCAGTGCCAACTCGTCTGGTCTCCTCTCTCTCGTGATTGCCCTCAAAAATCATTTTTTACTTGCTGCATTCATTGTATGAGCTTCACTATGAATACACAAGGTATTAATGATTTGTTTTGTTTGCGCCTTTTCCGCTGTTTATACTGTATATACTCCTTAACGTGTCACCAATGCCATTCACCCCTTCACGAGCACTTGTGCACAGTATAACATAGGTTACATGACATTCAATGTAACACAGTGCCTTTTGATTGATTAAGTAATTATTTTTCTTGTCTTGGAATATATGACTAAATATATGAAATGGTCTTTCTCTACCACGTCGCCTGAACTTTTTTGTCTCCCTGCTCCCCCTCCCCTTGCTCACAGCAATTAGTTGTGCTCCTGTAGAAATCTCTTGTGTAGTGCAAGGCAGTGCTTAATTTGTGAAAAAAAGAAGTTCTGGGTCCCAAAGTTCTGTTCAGAAGCATGCAGCCGACACTATCAGAGACAAGTGTGCAGAATGCCAAGTCTGTGTAGCCTTGATTACACTGCATATCTTTCTAATCCGCTCCATCTTTATCTTACTCTTGCAGGTTCTTTGTCAATTCTGCGTTCCTCCCTTGTCACAGTTTTTCCATCTTTTTTTTCCTCCTATTCTCTGTTTTGTGTTTTTCTCTGTCTTGCTCTGGATAAAGGTTTTTGGAGGAAAAATGCATTCCAGTCCCTAAAAATTGGCGTTGGTGGGCCACTTGCAAGAACCGTCTCAAATGTAACACTGGGGCCTGTCCAGTCTTTGTAGGCACACACCAGCTGTTTTCATTTGGTCTCCACTCCAGATGAACCAAGAGGAGAATCCTCATATACTCTACTCTGCATAGAGACAGGGTTTACTGGAATGGATTGCCTGAGGGGAAAAAGTGCTTTACGAACCACCGGGGTTCGTCTACTACACCTGACCTCCTTTTTATTTAAGAAGATTTCATTGATGTCAATGTAGGGTATGGATTCATCACCAGTATAGATAGCAGAGCCACCCCTTTCTGCCCTTCTTCAGCTTGGTGCTAAGTAATCCAGAATCCAAGGTCGGGCAGCACCTGAGTTTGATAGGAGTCAGGTACTCGGACAGAGATACAGTCCGCGTAACACCTTGTGAAGCTCCTTCAGGAGGGGCACACTTGTGCATACTTCATAGCAGAGGGATAAGATGTCAGCAAAGGTGGGCAATGGAGTCTTGTGTTATTTTAATGTAGGCCTTAAGACACTTTGGGACAGATTTACTAACATTTGACACACTGCAACGCAACAAGACAACTTGCCGCACTGTGTCAAATGGAGAGGGCAGTAATGCTCCTTATACACCAAGATGTGGGGCATTCCTGCACCTTGGTGCACTATGTGCTGCTAGTGCCAACACAGACACCCTTCAGCCTTGGTGCAAGGGTGCCAGCATTGCAGGCAGGATTGGTTTTGTGCATTAAGGGACACCTTCTTCACAAAGAGGCTTTTTCCTCTTTATATGCGTGATGCAGAATACAGCACGGTTAGAAAGAGGAAACAACAAGGAGAAATTTAGATATTTCCCTGGTTGCGCCTCTATCAGGAAAGTGGACTATTTTGACACATTCATAGGTTTACTACTTTTAGTAAATATGAGAATGCGCAAAAAAGAATGGGTGTCCGCGTGGGAACATCCACTCTGCACCCATTTAAGGCCCTCTTGGTGCAGAGTAACACAAGGCAGTGTCTTAAGCTCCCTTGTGTTCCTCGTGATTTACCAAGCCACGCAAGGTGGTGTTGCGTGCCTTGGCAAATCTGATTGACGGATTGTGTTGCCCTTGCGTCGCCTTGCTTGACGTAAGGGCAAGCCAATCCTTTCGTAAATCTGGCTCATAATTCGAGCTTTCTGCAAACAGTCCCCTAAATATCATTCCTCATAGAGATTATTAGACAACTAACAACATTTGCATTTGCAAGCTATGATGGCTGCGAACTGCACCAGTTTGAGCCTAGAATGAGCTGCCCTTATTGTTTCTCACTAAGGTGGAAGAGAACGCCAGTGTTTTCGTATAAAATCCCTTCTCATTAATCTGGCTGTCAGCAGAGCTCGCCGCAATCACGGTAAAGGAATTCTGTCAGAGCTGGAGGTAAATAAACACATGGAGCATAAAATAACGTTATGCTCCCGAGAGCAGGCGGCATTGCAAGCATTTTATCATAATCACCCTGGCCTGTCTGCTACTAGTTCCTGTGCAGTATGGAAAAAAAAATGAGAACAGTCACCATGCTTGATCTTTTTTTATCTCCCGCACAATTTCTCAGTCCTAGGAGCTTTGTGGCCATAGGTGAAAATAACCAAAAATGCCCCTATCATATCTACTCTGGCAATTAAAAAAGAATCCGTTATATTTTGCAGTTTCAAATGGCTTTAAAATGTGACCTACATTCTGCTAAGTAAATAACTCAAATGCCTGGAATAGTCCCCTTTTTATCTCGAATGCCCTCAATAGTCCCCTTTTTATCTCGAAAAAGTGGTGAGGTATTTAAGGATTCGCCCCACCCACACCCCGCACTTACCACTCGGTCAGGCCACGTCACAGATACACAAAGGTATTGCGCAGAGCAGGGGCTTTCTATGACAAGGGACAGGTGAACACCCTCGAAGGACCAGTGTTAGAGTTGGTAGTAATAAAAAACCTCAGAACTCTGAAGAAAGTGCCAAATGTAAAGGTAAATCCACCACAATAGGTATAGCTGGTTTGGGATGGCGGCGCGGTCCATGACTTTCACCTGGAATAGAGATCGTGTAATATAAGAAAGTGAAGACAAGGCAACAATCTTTCCCTGACATGATCTACAATTCTGGAATATTATGCCAGTAGAGCAATAAAGACCTCTAGAACCAGGTCTTCAGCATCATCCTATTTAAGAGTAAACTGGTTTACCTTGCTCCTACAAGGATTGATTCCAGTGTTTCTCAATCACAGTCCACCTGGAAATTTCGGACCATCCTTACGTTGCCCAAATTTTATAAATCCACTCCATACGATTCGATTAAATAAGCTTTATTTCGGTCAATATTACCTCAAAAGTGCAATTACAATACATACAGATGCATTTAAAATGGCATCGATCATCAATTACATATCACAAAAGGTAATATAAAAACAACAATAATGAACATTGCTGGCGCACATGTGAAGTGAATAGGTTCCACACTCAATTTCTTTTTAAAACTACTATTCAAATTACTTTGCCAAGAGAAGTCAAGGGGAGCAAATATAACAGGGGGTTATTCAGGGCAGGGGACAAGGATTCACTTTTGGAAAGTGCCTAGTGCGAAAGAATAAATAAATTACATTAAAAAAGATTTCATAAAAAGAAGACCACTGTTCTTGCCCTAAAGCAGTTAAAAAAAATCCTTGCACTGGGAGACCGGCTACTTCTACATGGGGTTTTTACAACAGTTGTAGTAGTGGACTACTAAGCTACACACAAATAGGGAACACTGATACCATTTTAAAAACATTAAAGTTGTGTCAAAAGTATACGTACTTTAAAAACATATAGAAGAAACTATTTCCTATGACATAATTGAAGGGCCAACATACATACTCAATAGATCTGATCATATAAATACAAGACCTAATTTTAAAAACTGGCAAAAGTGGCCATGAATAAATGTTTTTTTTTCCGGCTAATTAATAGTAAGATTGTTTCCCTTCCTACAGAGTCACAATCCTAGCTTATTTTTTTAGGATGCTTTTCAAAATATCCTGCAAGTACACCACATTGAAAATAAGAAACCTGCAAATGAGTAAACAATCGGGATACTACAGTCGTGTTTCAGTATCCTGAAAGCCTCAGAGCAACATCTAGTTCAGAGGTTTCTGTAAATCTGCACCATCCATCGTTTTCTTGCCTTGTGGTAGCCAGGACAGCTAAAAAAACATGGAGTACTGATTCTTCAGGGCAGTCACATGCCGGGCACTTCATAACTTGCAAACCCCCCACTTATGTGTAAAACAACGGAGAGGCAGAACCCCATGCCTAAACTGAACGAAAAGCTTTCTAGCAGCTGCAGGCTTGATATCGTCTAGGGCCGGCTCAAAGCTGAACCTATCTTTAATTTCTAAAAAGGCTCTCGGGGGCAACTATGAAGCTGTGCCATTTTATACTTCTCATAATGAGCCTTTAGCAGTTTCCTTGAGAATGGGGTACAGGCGAACTCAGGGTCAACCCAGAATTCCCCCAGCCTTAATATACGCAAGCCACAGCAATTTGACTGCCCCTGCAGGTTCCTTACTTCTTTTTTTTTCTCCCTATATGAAAGGAGTTCTGGAGTAACCCACAGGCGGGGCCAATACAATAAAGGTCTATGGTTGGGTTCATCGCCGATAGCCCTAACACCTAGATCTAATCGAAGCGGAGTTAGCAGAGTGCTCCGTGGGAGATTCAACAGGCTTGAGCCTTATAGATTTCAATGGCTGGACTCACTGGTTAATGAGTGGATTTACAGAAAACCTTTATGATACCCCCGGAAGATTGCAACAATTTTGTGATGATTTTTTAATTTGGGCCCCCCAATCCATAGTCTCTGTGATTGTTATGCCGAGGTAGTCGAAAGAGGAAACTCTTTCTAGGGGTTTACCATTTAATGAAGGGTTTGCTTGTGTACCTTTGGGGCTATCAAATGCCATAAATTTGGTTTTCTGGAGATTTATTTCAAATCCTCTTTCAGTACAGAATGCTACAAATCTTTTGAGTAGCCTCTGGAGTCCCATGTGTGATTTAGATACTAATAAAGTGTTGTCGGCAAACATCATTGCGGGGATTATACGGGAGGACAGCTTAGGTGCATCAAGATCTTTCTCTACAAGTAAATAATCTATCAAGCCATTTATATATCGACTAAAAAGAGTGGGGGCAAGCAACCAGCCATGGCGAACACCACGTTTGATGGGGATGGGTGCAGTCAACTTTCCATCCTTGCCAAACCTGATTAGGGCAAAATTTTCCTTGTGCAACCGCTTAATAAGTTGGGAGAGATATACTGGAACACCCATCTCATGGTGGACTGCCCACAGTTTTTCCCTTGGGACCAAATCAAAACCTGACCTCAGGTCCACAAATATTAAATAGAGGCTGCCACCAACTAAACACACGATCTTCCAGTGTAACAGTTGCAGCTGAGTATTTGGTCCAAAGTAGACAGTTTTTCCCTGAACCCTGCCTGTAGGGGGTTTAGTATCTTTTGTTCCTCCATCCATATTTGTAACCTTAGCAGCAGTACACGCGCAAACATTTTTTGCGTAATGTCTATCAGGCTAATCGGCTTATAATTGATTGGTAGAAGCGGTGAGCCTTTCTTATAAATGGGAATTATTTCCGCTCCAGCCCAACGGGGGGGAGGGAATCTTCATGCCCTAAAGTATGGCATCAAATAACACCCAGAGGTATGGAGCTCAAACAGATGGTTAACTACTAAAAAGATCCCCGGGAACTTTATCTAAGCCGGGTGCTTTGCCTGGAGCTATTTTTGCTAAGCTCCCTTGATTTCCTTTAAACCTATACTTGCACTGAAACTATCATCATAGTGTTCATTGGTTTCCCCTGTATTGAGAGAATAATCATCCCCCAGGGGGCATCCTTCAGTTATCTCATCGTTCAGCGTATCTCCCTTGGAATAGAGAGATTTGAAATGTTCCCGCCATACCTCTTCTTCCGAATTCGGGTCTACTGATGTTTTAGCACCATAACTACCTGTGTTGACAACTTTCCAGAAGGTCCTCATATCCCTGGCTCCCAAGGCGCTTCTCAAATCATCCCACTTATCCATTTCCCACCCTTTTTTGGCTTCAAAGATGGCCGCTTAATAAGCCACCCTAGCAATTTTAAATAAAGGGCTATCATTTGCCTTAATGGGCAATACCAATGAACTTTTGGCTTTACGGCAATGATCATTATACCAAGGGTGGGTGGGGTTTACTACTTGGCCGGTTTGTTTTTATAGGATAGAAGAAATCTAGTGTAACTTCGCCTAGTCTACTGTGGTTCATTGTAACCATCTCAAGGTCTATACTATCCCCGTTTTGAGTTATTGAGTTGGAGGCTGTCAGAAGCACTGGGATCAGGGCTTCATATAAAAGGCTACATTTATCTTGAGATTGACTGATTTCAGTCCATCGCTCTCTTCTCCTGCAATTTGAAAGTGTCAACCTGGCATCAATAGGATTATCCAGATTAGGGACACTCTTTTAATTCGAGTACTATTGTCGTGGGGCTGAGCCTTGCATTCACCTGTGTTAAGTTGACATGTTTAAACGCATTTTTTACTTTCTGTTGCCTTTTGCACACGGCACACATTATAATAAATGTTTAGAGTTTTAGCAGAGTATTTTGCTTCACATGAGAATAACATGTTTTTCTGTATTAGCAGCCTTGCTTGGTAAGCTTAGTCTGAACAGTGAGTGCCAAGGCCTTCAAGATTATTTCAACACAGTGGTTGTTGCTCGGACTGATCAGCGCATGTTCTAGACATAACACATATGCAGCTGGGGCCACCTCTGAGATTGGCGCGTTTAATAATGCACTGCGTAGTCATGATCACACACTTGGAGAGCATTCGCATGCTGAGAGCTGGTGTGGAATCTGATGTGTGATCTTTTCTGCTAGTACCAGAGGTATGAGGCCACCTTTGTAATCCCAAGAGACCTTCTGTAGATATAAAATAACCTACTAGCAAGGGAGGGTGAAATATAGGTATATTTTAAACCTGTTTCCATTTTGCATTATAACATACTTTCTCCCTTTGTATTTTATGGAATAGTAACTATGCTGATAATCTTGTTGCTTATAATATGTCTGCTTGTATTAGCTAAGATGCTGCGCATGAGAACACGGCATTAGAAATAAATATTTCAAACTTGCACGTGTCTTCTTTTACTTCCTGTTTGGGACTGGTATGATAGGGTAACGAAAGAGTGTTCATGTGTTCCACCTTTTCTGAGGTAATCTAAGTTCCATGTTCTGGGTTGTCTAATCATTGTGTTATAGAAGAGCCAATGAGACACTGATGCTAGTCTGGTAGGCGATGTTGGGTACTAAGGTGAGTTTTGGCACACCCTAATTCACTGAGGTTCCAAGTCTTTATGCACAGTTCTGTGTAGGAGTAAAATCCCTGCTACATGGCGCCCAATGTGGTGGTCTTATATCATGATGCTTGAGTAGTACTACTATCAGTCCTAAACCCCTGCGCTATTGTTTCCGGTTAACAGTAGTGTTGGATAAACCTACCTATAGTTACATAGGTCTTTCAAGCTTGAATCTATCAAAACGATTTCCTTTTGAATTACTACCCAGTTGTGATACATTGTTTTACATTTTACCTTTTCTTTTCTGTGTCACTATGGCTAACGTTGACATACCGCAGCATAGTCGCATTGCGGTCCGCAATCATTTGCAGGCTTATAACGTTGGTTTGGAGGGCATGGCAGTTATTTTGGTGGTCTACTCATGGGTAATGTTTCCTGCAGCAGATGCGTCTACTCAAGTGTTTCACACTTACACTCACCCTGCCTTGCCCTTGGAATATGTTCCTTATAGGACACAGGAGATTCCGATTTCTGCATGGCAGCACTGTATTTGGTTTGATGGCGCCCTTCCCCACAGTGTAACGGCGATTAGATTGGGTCCTTTGTTCATTCCAGGCGCTTCTTGGCCGGTTTTGGCTGGATTCACCCCGCATCCGCGTGCGGGCCAAGTCCCCGTTGCTGAATTACGGCCCCTTTATAACTCTGCAATCAGTGTTATTAGGGCCCTAGTTCAATATATCACCCGCAATTTCCAGGGCAGAGCCCCTGGTGTTGCGGCCCTTCCAGCTGGACCGAGCGGAATGAAGCTTAGTCCCGTGATGGTCAATGCAGTAATGGGCAAGCGTCCCCAAGATAAGGATGATATGCCTTTTTGGCTTGCCGAGAAGTTTGATCAGCTGGAGGCGGTTTTTCCTGATTCGACTCCCATGGAAAAACACAGGATTCTTACAATTAGTGTACCCAAAGACTTGGTACCAGAAGCCGGTGACTGTGAGTCATGAGGTAGGAGTTTTGCGGAAGTGTAGACGGGATGCTTCGGCACTCTGTCAATGGCTGTCCCTCCGACGGTCGTTAAGGGAGTTCAAGATGAACACGGACCGGAGGCTGAAGTTGAGTTGGGAATGAGACTCGTGGGCACCTTTGATGTAGTTTCTGATCTAGTCCTTTCTAATATAAAGGGAGATGCAGTGAACTTTCAAGTGGCTAATGCCTTGCGCGATGTCCCCGATGCGACAAACCCCGACAGTTACCGCGAATTATTACGGCGGCTTATAAGATCATTGGTCGCAATAGTTTAGGTGTCAAGCCCTTTTCTGCTAAAGGTAAAAAGCAACCTCAGGGTTCGAAGTCTGAAACAGACGTTCAACTCACAGCTCCGAAGAAAAATTGGACCAGAAATAAAAAACAGGGGAAAAAGCAACAGAAACAGGAGTCCTGTACCCCATCAACAGTGCCTGCGTCTACTGAGCACGTTTATGATTTGCGCGACCGCACTACTATTAAGTTGCCTGATCGATTTCAGGTTCCTGATCAATGCTCTCCTCGTTCTTTACAGGACACATCGGCCTCTTCGTCAGGTGGTGGAAGCGGCGGCAGAGGTCGGGGTGACCAGCAGAATCGCGACCAGCCCCGCCGGAAAGACAGAAAAGTAAGCAGGACGATTCTTCACAGAAAAGATCCCAGTTTCAGAAAAAGAAAGTTGTCGTTTTAACAGTGAGACATGCCACAGATAGTGAGAACGCAGCTTCGGAATCAGACATGGGCTCTGACGTTGTTGGACAGTGCGGCGGAGATTACCGTTGTACGAGAAGCCCTGCGTCCACTACTGAAGGTGACAGCGACTGACCAATATGTTGTTGTGGAGACAGCTCATACTAGAGTAGCTCCCCCTGATAGGCTTTTTGAAATTTTCCTTTTAATTGAAGGTGACATACAAGGTACCATAAAAGGGGTATTTTGGGAGAATCTTACAAATACCTATGATATTTTGTTAGCAGAGGCTGATTGGCCCCCACCTTTTGTTCTCGCAGCTCCGAGAGGGGAGTAGGTAATCTTCCCTAGTTTCGTGCACAGAGGGTCTGAGGAGCATGTGCTGAATTTTGCAGAGTGGGCCTTGCGCCGACTACGTACCGTACTCACTGTGGTTGGGATACATTTGCCCCACACCACGAGATTCCCTTACGGTCTATGCCACAGCCTCACCTCAATATCCTATTCTGCGTGAAGCAAAGGCTTCCGTTGCGGTTATCTTTGAACAATTGGAGTATCAAGGAGTGATTGAAACTTGTGTGTCACCGATGAATAACCCACTTTTTACTGTGACCAAGCCTGGCGGTTCGTACCATTTGGTATTTGATTACCGGCATTTAAATTCGCATTGCCGTACCTGTGCAGTACTGTGGAAAATTAATACAGTTTAGTGAACATTATCTACGCCATCTTGCCTTTTTCCGATGCCACACTTTTCGTCATGCACATCCGCCATATTTTAGCCGTTACGATCAGAATCACCCTCACGAAAGACCCCCACGCACCGGTCATTCCCACTCCCACATGCCTTGCGCATAAGCAGCAGCCATTTTAAACACCATGGCCTCCCTGCCCCTCGCTGATAGCCAGCGCGTCTCTCTCTCTCTCCTAACCTCGCAAGCATCCCCCGCACGCTGACAACCCCCGCTCTCTCATGCCTTGGGTCATAAACCCCTCTTCAGCGCAGCTCCGCCACAGAATCTCATCCTGTTCCCAGCGCGACACCTCCCTTCATTCCTTTCATGGTCTCAGGTCCTTTTGATGCAAAACCCCTTTTTCCTGTGTCCCCGTTTGTCTTCCTTGTTCCCAGGCCACCACCTGGCCCTGCGGATACTGTTTATCACCCTGTACAGTAGGAAGCTTCCCCTCCCCATCAAAAGACCCTCGAGCTGATCAAAGCCCCCACCCTATGAGATCCGATCAACCCCACGCATTCCGTGAACCGGCGGAATGCCCTGCTGCGCGACAATCATCACCTGTTGTGACCGGGGTGGGGAATTCAACTGTAAATGTATGTGGGAACGGGCCTGAAGGGGAGATTCCGAGGATGTTCTTTCAAATATCAAAGTGTTGCGAGAATGTGTTACGTGCAATAAAGGTCATAAACCCTAGTATAAGAGGCCAGGCCTCAGAGATGTGGTTAGAGCACCTCGTGACGATACTTGCTGTCTGAATTGATGTGTTCTCCTCCGGAGTGAATAAAATCCTTGTTTCCTGCCTTCCAGTCTCCAGCGCCTGCTTCTTCATTGATTAATATTGGTGGGTCATAGAGGCGAAACCGCCGGGCAACATAAAGGGGTCTTTAGTTATTGGTTGTCTTTGAACCCCTTTTAACAATTGGCGTCCCAAGCGTGGGGCCCATCAGCGACTCGTGGATCCAGTGGGAGAGGTCCTGACGACAGAGTGAACGACTGCAACGATCGGAAGGTACCCTGTCCGATAGACCCTCGTCTGACAGCCGATCATCCGAACTTCACTGGTTCCGAACAGACCTCTCTCGAGTGATCTGCGGTCCTGACTGGGAACCATCAGGAGTGCCACAAGGAGTACGAAGAGAAGAGGACGATCGGGCGCTGGATTCGGAAGACAAGAAACTGTCCATGCGGTCCGGGTAAGGTCGTGTAAACACGACGAATTGCGAAAGTGATTGATAATTGATGAGAAAATACTAGTATTACTTTTTGTTAATTTATTTGGAGATTCACTGTCTGCAAACGGAGAAACAACAGGCTCTCCCTTTATAAACAGTGAAGGATAGGTACGCATCCGTCGGACCTATCTTTCTCCCCCACTGAACAATTGCCCCTCCCCCATTGATTAACTGTTATAGATTGTTTTCTGGAGATTCTCTGTCTGCAAACAGGGAAGAATAGGTCCCCTCTTTGCAGATAGTGAAAGGGTAGGTGACGCGGACCTTTGCGAGCCTACTTATTCTCCCCATTGACCATATTGATTTTTTATTTTTGACCTAACATTGATTGCTCAAGATTGGTTCATGAGGTATTCACTGCCTGCAAACAACGTAGAATAGAAATATTCTGTCTAGTCTTTGCACGCAGTGATAAGATAGGTAGTGCTGACTATTATCCCCATTGTGATCCGTCATGCCTGTCTTCTCCCCACTGGTTAGTAGCCTGTTTAGCCCGGACCGCTTATTAGAGATGAACCATCCGGCTCCGCTGGAAGCACCCCTAATAAGGACATGTTCATGAAGCATGGATTAATCGCTATAGCCTATAGCCAGCTGTGGCATAAATATACGAAAAAGGATCGAGAAAGTCAGTGGCCACTGATAGGATCCTTCGATCTTGACAAAATAGAAACGGTAGAAATAACCCTTCGTAGGAATGAAACAACACCTATTATGCTCGATAGTCTCGGTATGTGGCGCAAAGAAGCCACACGACGAAAGGAAAGCGATGAAGTCAGAAAGGGTGAAGAGACACGACGGACAACCCTCCAAACGTCTAGTAGGCAAAGGGAAGGGCCAGCGATGGCACAGTTCCGAGGAGTAGACATGAAAAGGGAACGGTGTAAATGGATGTGCCGACAGGACAACCCCGGGACACAACGACCCGAAAGTAATCCCCCGACACTATGCACAGGACGAACAGATTTAAAACAAAACCAATGTGCTTTCTGTAGATGTCTCGGGCACTGGAAAGCCCAATGCCCGACTCTACAGAGCATAGGTAAGAACGGAGGGTCGACAGAAAGAACAGGCCGACAGAAAGGGAAAAGGCGCGAGATAAAAACCAATCAGACTAGTGCAGACAGAACAGATAGAACCACCCCGTTTGATTATGCTCGATGGCACAGATTTCGTCAGACCAATTTTAACGACATGTTAGAGTTCTGGGACTGATTGCTCTCTGTTGCTCCCCCACTCTGAAAAACAAACACAATTACAGGCCAGTGTAAATAACCCCCGTTAGAGAAAGGACTCAAGGAAGCCAAGCATCTGCTATATAACTTAGGATTTAATTACAGTAAAGATAACACACAACCAACGGTAAATAGAATAACTAGTAAAACACTCTCTAAAACAAACTGTACTAATAGAAGAAATACAAAACATATTACGCTCACTCCGGAAGTCCTCGAACTGTAACAGTTCGATGGTCCCGCCCACCCGAAACACATAGCACGTGTGGGGCGGGGCCTGCCAACAGCCATAGACCAAAAGAGATCGTCGGCGAGAAGGTGCAGGAGGCTCCTCAAAGCAGGCAATGAAATGGTCTTCCCATACTACCCTTCCAGGGATGGCACCCCCCGGGCCACGAGTAGGGAGGGGGCGGATGCAAATGACCCCCTCCCTCGTATCTCCTGGTCCGGCCATCACGAATTCCTCCATCGAACTGATGCAGGGTGGGCAGGGAGGGAGAGGCGACGCGGACGAGCCTCTCCCGCCTCCGCAGGTAGGAGGTTTCCCAGCCCTGGCCCGGCGCCGATGTCCTCCAGCCGGGCGACGGCCATATACCTGCGCAGCACAGAACTTACGATGTCCGACGCACATATATTTCCGCAGCACAGGACATACAATGGTCCCCCAAGAGTCGGAATCAGGGGTGTAGGGTGGTCATCATGTGCACCCCTGATTCAAAGGGACGGCGTGGGATGCACCTGGAGAGGGAGGCGGCACGGACGAGCCTCCCTCACCTCCCCAGATGAAGGCTCCACTGCTGCACCCTGGCGCCCCGAACCAAAATGTCCTGCTCCAACAGCATGATGTTCTGTCTTTGTCACCACAAGAAGTTTCTTCCACTCCTGAAAGATACGACGGAGGGCGGCTGCCGCAGGGTCTCAAAATGGCGTCTGGGCCCTCGGAAGGCGGGTCTAGGCCGCTGGAGTAACTTTGTCCGAAATTGCAACTCGGGCACTTGCCCACCTGGGCGCAAGCCCCCACCATCGACAAACATCCCCTCGACTTTGAAGATTCTACCAAAGTCCCAAGAGCCCTCAGCCCCTTCAGGCTTCCGGTGGGGAACAGCTGCATTGATCACTAATGAAATAACCACGGCACAGCAACAAGATGGCGGTGCTCTCGTGTCTGCATCAGCTTCCGTCTGAACCACCCAGGAACATTATGGGCTAACGAACTCGAGTAAGTTCCGGCTGAACATCAACATGACCCGGTAAGAAAGACTCTACCTCCCTCCCTCTCTTGATTGACGGTCCACACCACCAGCCCCTCTGTTAGCACAGGTTTTTTTGAACTGCCGAAAGGGACCCTGGTCCAACCGCCAATCGTCGGAGACATTTTTGCCCCTGATGCTACTTCCGGACTAAACCGGCCCCGCCCAAGATGGCGCCGGTATCAATAGGAACTAACGGATGCCTCGTGGTGTTCCTTAGCTATTGAAACTAGACGTACTAGGATTTATATACGAACCTTTGCGCACTTGATGAAAAAGGGAGGAGGGTTCACTTGACGAACATTTGAAAGGGGTCCCGTAAAAATGTTGATTTCAATGAACGATTTATTTTGATATTTATTGTAACTGGTACATAACGTCGCTTATGATGCACACCCACGGTATACATCTAGGAAATGTGATTACAATGAGCTTGACTGTGTTTCCATTTATGAACTGAAATGCCCCTGATCCCTCATCACGCAATGAAACGTTTTTAGTTACTCGCAAATAATTAATTAGGCCTTTTTAACATGTTCTTGTGCCGCAAAATAACCCCCCTACTGTATGTGCTTCCATCGTCGACATGTCCGGCCAAAATATGATTACACTCTCACATTTTACGTACTGAACGATTATGCAAATAAAGGTTTTCCAAACTATGAATAGGCATCACATACTTTTGTAAATGTGGGAATTGGTGGGAGGGCTTTTTCTGTGCGCAACCGTTCTGCTCTTTTTTTAAGGTTATCTGAAAAATGGTTGTTCGGCCCTGGATTGATGATCGAATCAAAGGTATGATACGCTGCCTCCAAAATATGCGACTAAGCTCAGGAACTAACGTATGAAGAAGGACCTCGACTTCTGAGAATGGGTAAAGTAAAGCGGTGTGATTGATAGAATGTTATAAAGGTATGGTGGTCGAAGGCACTAAGGGACAGGGCTGACCGAAGAACTGATATGCCTTAGAACATCACAGCTTTGGGAATGATTTAAGGATCCCGATGGCCAGATACATCTACAAAACCAGGTACCTCGCGCTAGGCACCTCTGATTCCTCTTTTTAGCGTTTCCCTACACACGATCCATAATGCCACCCTCGAACCCCCCATGAACCACCTATCACACTGCCCGCCCCCTTGACTTCAGAAACCAAGACCCTAGGGATTATATCCCGAGGAGATAAGTACGAGTATGTGGTAAGTAAAGGACTTTCGTGCCCGTACATTTGATGTGCTCGAATGTTGTTCCCCCTCCCTTTTCCTCCTTTTTCCCTCTGCAGGTTACATTGGAGTCCCGATTAGGGTATCGTAAAGGATCTGGAGCCACGTCACGCCCGATGCATGAATACGGACTAACGCTGCAAGACGACACAACAAGACGCCCTACTCAATGCGCGACCTTTTTGTACCTGACCTAATGCTCTTCCGTCCCAAAACTGCATGCTTTCTACGTCCTAACACAGACCCGAAACGTCTAACGTTGGGTAACGCACTGAATAGCCCAAACAATACACGGTCATTCTCCATGTCACACGTGTACTATTTGGCCTATTGTTACTCTCTCTCTCTCTCTCTCTCTCTCTCTCTCTCTCTCTCTCTCTCTTTCACCCCTCCACACTTTCCCTCTTCCTAGCGACTGGCACCTAATTGGCGAACCTGGTGCACCTCCTGATTGGCCCCAAATACCACAAGTATTTGCACAAATTCGTCCTAAATAAAATTGTATCGATACCACATTACTACCTCTCCTTTTCTGCTAAATATGGATGAAAATTAAATTGGCCAAAAGGAAAGGGACAGGTAAGACGACTAAGGTTCCCTAAATTTGACCCACAGTCAGGGAACCATTTGTCAGTAGCTTCTATGATAAAAAAAAAAAATGTCTGTGGTAATGCGACCTTCCCCATTCCAAATTGTCTCCATACCCCAAGCAGTAAGAAATGATCGAGACACCCCCGTCTTCCCAAAATGCCCCCAGTTTGGTATCAGCTGCCCTGAACGAGACTCTGAAAAACGCCCCTTGCTCCAATTCGCTGTGTTCCTAGTTGTTTTCCATAAGATCCCACCCACCCCAAGGATAAGTTTAATAATTATCGCAAACCCCCCGAGTTTTTGTAGTAGCCAGGTTGCGAGAAACTATATAGAAAGTTAGAAAGATGTGTGCAAAGTTAAAATTAGATCGAAAACTGAAAGAACTTGTTGCAGTAAACCCTGTTGAAAATAGGATGTTTAGCTAAAAGATAGGACGCATTGATGTAATGGAGAGTCGTTTAGCCTATGTTCATCCCTCAGAAGGATGCCTATCAGACTATGGTGAATAGCACGTTGCATTTTTCCGTAAGATACAAAGCCCTGAAGACCGGCCTAGCCTTGCAAGACTCGTACTAGGGAAATGGGTCTCTACCAGAAGAACTGACATCTACTGTAATAGACGAATGCAATGAATGGGTACCAGACCTCGTACCACGACAAATGAATGTAATAACCAACAAAACGCCAAAGAATTAGCCACAAAGGGAAGTTGTAGGAAATCCAGCAAACCCATCATCAATTGTTTATACGTTGGCTGCAAATCTCAATGTAGCGGATGTTTACCCCAGTTGCTTGGTGTTGGGAGAGAAATAGGTTTATGTAATTACCTTCTTCTGCAAAATCTCTAAAGACTGTCTTTTCGAACTCATTTAAGGGTACCACTGTCGGAGGAGAAAGAGGCCGGATGTGGGAGCACGCGGCCTGACTGCGGATCGTGGAACCTCAGCGACGGAGGCCAAGGCGAGACCACAGCAGTAAGGAGTCGCAGGATGAGGCACTGTTTCAGACAAAGCTAAGGAAAGGGCTGACCTGAAGCCCCTGCTCTATGATCGACGTGTGCCAAAAAGTCCCCGCTCTCTGTACCTGGTTATGGACCCGCCTGTCTCAAATTCTCCGTCCCCCTGATCTGTTCCCGACTTGGCCCTGCTCCATCCCCTCCTCCTCCGACCTACCATAAGGACTGTTCACACACACACCTTTCCACCTGAACTTCCAAGTTCCTCCAAATCCTACTGAGCTATCCAGAGAAGGGTATTCCCTGCGTCAAAAGGGAGGGAGCTCCGACTAAGTAGACCACGAACTATGTTAATCTCAGAACGGTGACCTAGAACTCCACCAAGGGTCGCCCCTAAAGAGAAGATGAACGAAGTATGTGGTTCTACCCACTGCTGAACGCCTCGATGATGATGGAAGCAACAGGAAATACCCACCACAGAGACTCAAGAAACAAACAGACCCCACAACTCAAAGACAATTGCACTTTTCATCACAATCCTTTTTCTGCCTCCTAATAACTATGCTCTGGGTTACGGAAGAAAATGCACCTGCTCCAAAACCGTAACGCATTTCTCCTATGAGGTCTGGCGAAACAAAACAAAATGTACCCCTGCCCGCAGACCTCCAACGACTCAATCCACATGAACATTCCTGCTGACAGATACATTGTAATCCAGGTGCTTAACAGTGCCAACAGAAGACGACAAAGACACTGAGAACTCTGATTTTTATTTTTATTATATCTCATTTCTCTCCCAACCACCATTGGACTGACTATGCTCCCGCCGAGTACAAAAAGGACTTACTTATATGATAACATACCAGTTCCTATTCCAAATGTCTATAAGTATCTATGATCTGTACCCAACGCCCTCGCTACATAATTCTAGTCTGATATTGCAGTACTATGACTTTTTCTGCAACCAACTTAACGATGAACCCGCCTACTAGATGATGAGATTTTCCAATGTGATGTTTATAATGTGATGTTTTTGTACAGTTCTTTTGCCTAAGTCCCCTCTCCCTTACTTATGACCGCTGCAATAGGTATAGATAGGAAATAGGCCAGCAAGATGTCTTGGAAATGTTAAAGGGAGGACTGTGGAAAATTAATACAGTTTAGTGAACATTATCTACGCCATCTTGCCTTTTTCCGATGCCACACTTTTCGTCATGCACATCCGCCATATTTTAGCCGTTACGATCAGAATCACCCTCACGAAAGACCCCCACGCACCGGTCATTCCCACTCCCACATGCCTTGCGCATAAGCAGCAGCCATTTTAAACACCATGGCCTCCCTGCCCCTCGCTGATAGCCAGCGCGTCTCTCTCTCTCTCCTAACCTCGCAAGCATCCCCCGCACGCTGACAACCCCCGCTCTCTCATGCCTTGGGTCATAAACCCCTCTTCAGCGCAGCTCCGCCACAGAATCTCATCCTGTTCCCAGCGCGACACCTCCCTTCATTCCTTTCATGGTCTCAGGTCCTTTTGATGCAAAACCCCTTTTTCCTGTGTCCCCGTTTGTCTTCCTTGTTCCCAGGCCACCACCTGGCCCTGCGGATACTGTTTATCACCCTGTACAGTAGGAAGCTTCCCCTCCCCATCAAAAGACCCTCGAGCTGATCAAAGCCCCCACCCTATGAGATCCGATCAACCCCACGCATTCCGTGAACCGGCGGAATGCCCTGCTGCGCGACAATCATCACCTGTTGTGACCGGGGTGGGGAATTCAACTGTAAATGTATGTGGGAACGGGCCTGAAGGGGAGATTCCGAGGATGTTCTTTCAAATATCAAAGTGTTGCGAGAATGTGTTACGTGCAATAAAGGTCATAAACCCTAGTATAAGAGGCCAGGCCTCAGAGATGTGGTTAGAGCACCTCGTGACGATACTTGCTGTCTGAATTGATGTGTTCTCCTCCGGAGTGAATAAAATCCTCGTTTCCTGCCTTCCAGTCTCCAGCGCCTGCTTCTTCATTGATTAATATTGGTGGGTCATAGAGGCGAAACCGCCGGGCAACATAAAGGGGTCTTTGGTTATTGGTTGTCTTTGAACCCCTTTTAACAGTACAGAATACCCACTGCTCTGCATTAGTGGATGGTCTTGTGCGTAAACGGTTTAAAACCACGCTTGACATATCCAACGTTTTTTTTGCCCACAATCTGCCTGGCCTGAGTTCCCAATGGACCAGTTTTACCAGTGGCGGCAAACAACGCCAATTTAAACACCTATCCATGGGCTATAAGAATAGTCCGGGTGTGTTTGGTGCCCGCATTGTCTCTCTTTTGGAGAGAGTAGACCCAGATGCATGTTCGTATGTGGATAACATTTATCTCACATACAATGAAATTTGGGCACATCTGTGTCACGTTGACCTCATCATTTGTAATTTTGCGGACTTCGGCTACAAATTCGTCTTTGTAAAGTCTCACATTGCAGAGTACACATTGTTGTACCTGGGCTATGAGTTTAATAATGAAGGTTGCGGTCTAGCTCCGCACTTCTTGGAGAAATGAGCACAGCTGCACGCTCCAACAACAAGGAAGAAACTACAGTCCTTGCTGGGATTTTGGAATTTCGGGCGGTCATATATTCCCGAATATGCCCAGCGTATCAAGCCATTGTATGCTTTGATACAACCTACTTTTACCAAATCATGCTGGCTGCCTGAACATTCAGCCATTTTGCAATCATTGCAGGCTGATCTTCTAGAATGTAAATTCTTACTGACTCGTGATAACCACACCAACCTGGTGATAAGGATCATCCCTGGGGTGGTGGGTTTCACATACCTTACTTTTAACGAAGGTGACACAGTACCTATCGCTTAAAAGTCACACTTGTACACTTCGGCTGAAATGCGGTTCTCCACTGTGGAAAAAGTTTTGACAGCAGTGCAAATGGCGATTCTTAAGGAACGTGCACTGTCGCAGGGAAAACGCATGTTGGTTGTTACCCCGTATCCTGCACTAGAGGCAGTGACGAAAGCCAGTATACCAAATTCTAAAGCTTTGCACTCACGGTGGATACAATGGGCTGCATTGTTGACATCTCCGGATGTCACGTTTATTTTTGATGCTTCCTTGCAGTCACAAGAGTTTTTGCAGTATGAGTTTGTTGATCCTGCTCTGCTGACTATGCAGCCTTTGGAGGATTTCCATTGTATCATTTACACTGATGGTTCAGCGCAAGTTGCACATGGGTCTAAGCACGCATATGTTTCAGCTTGTGCCATTGTGGTGGGTACCATGGGGAATGATGAGCTCAAGTCCGACGTCGTACATAAGCAGACATTAGGAGACTGTACCGCCCAATTCGCAGAGCTCCGTGCTCTGATGCTTGCATTGGAGTACGCAGATCCTGGTGTGACTACTCTCGTTGTGAGTGACTCTTGCTACTGTGTCCAGTCTTACAATGAAAACCTGTTCTTTTGGATTTAGAATGATTTTCGTGATTCCAAGGATAGCACAATAAAACATAAAATTATCTGGGTCCGAGTGGCTGAACTTACAGAGCAGCTGCTGCTCGTGTATGTAATTCATACTCTTGGTCATCAACGTGTGGGAGTTCACGCTGTTGGCAATAGTTTGGCTGATGAGGCCGCAAAAACAGAAGTTTTGACATATTTGGTTGCAGCAGTTACACGTTCTAAAAGTAAGATTGATGATGACATCTTAGCGGCTGTTGCCGCTACTGAAAGGGGAAGTAAATATCCTAAGGGGTTCCCTTCAAAGTATTCTTATCATTTAAGTCCTGATAAAGTTCCCTATGTGAAAATGCCGGCCGTTGGTGAAAGATTAATTCCCAACGCGGACCGCAGGTCAACACTGATTACAGCTGCCCACGAGGGTGTTGCGTCTGCGAATGCAGGCGTTTTGTCTACTGTTTCTCAGGTACAACAACGTTTCTGGTGGCGGGGACTGTACAAACAGACGTGTGATTATGTCCTTCAATGTGACATTTGCCAGCAGGTCAAACCTTCGACTGCTACGTGTCCGCCCCAGACACAGTTGTACATTTCTATTAGACCACTTGGTTGTGTTTATTTAGATCACTGCCGTCCTTTTTCCTCTGATACTGCGTATAAGTATATCTTAGTTGTAATTGATTCTTGCACAGGCTTTGTTTGGGTGTGGCCACACCGTAGTTCTGATTCGCGAACTGTCATAAGAGACTTGCGTATCTTTGTAGGGATTTTTGCCTGTGGCACCTTCCATTCGCATCAGGGTCCAGCGTTCGCCTCTAAGGCGTACCAGGATGCCATGACTTTGTTGGGGGTCCAAATCAAGTTTTCGTCTCCACACCGACCTGAGGGTAATAGTGTTGTGGAACGAATGAACTGAGATTTAAAGCAGTCTTTGAACGCTAGGGTTATAGGTACTGGGAGGAACTGGCTGGCCCATCTCAATGGCGTACAACGTGCACTTAATAATATCCCTAGAAGGTCTCTGGGTGGGCGGACCCCATATAAAATGCTCTTTTGGTATCAAAGTGTTAGTCCCGGACCTTGAAGATCTGGACCAGGCTGCGGTTGCTGCTCCATTTGAAGTAGATGAACATTGTCATGTTTTACAGAATCTACAAGAGACGAGAGACAGTCTTTGCAAAGGAACACTTGCCCTCCACATCTGATGCTGCGTTGCAGATTCCAGCAGTTGGCTGGCTACCCTGAGTTGGAGAACTGGTTCGAGAGAAGATCGAAAACAAGAAAGAGTTGGGCTCCTCATATCGAGCTCCAGTTCTTGTACTTGGCGTGCAGGGCACAAGAACAGTCATTTTACCACCACTTCCAGGTCGTAAAGAGAAAATGTACATCTCCATTGACTATGTCAAACTACAAAGTGTGGCCAATTCTTCTTAGTATGACACCAGCAGTCTCCTGTCCATCTTTTTTGAGATATTCAGTTTTTGCCCTGGCTTCTAATATCAGGCCTGACGTTGCCCTCGAGATACCTGCAGTTTCCAATCCTTTATTGAGTTCTCCACCAAATGCTCATCTTGATGAGACTGAATATACTTACCCCACAGACTTATCGATGCCTGATTTGCAAACTTGTTTGGCTACAGAGTCCAGATTTTCATTTGACACTGACTCTAACACATCGAAGACCCCTTCAAAAACTTTGGTTTTTGCAACATGGTTTAAAAAACATTTTTTGATTCCTCCTTGGACCTACATTTGGTTGGTGCTTTTTTCAATTTACTTGTTCATGTCAATTGGATTTGTGGTGTATTTTTTCCGTCTTGTCAACGGACACTATGTTGAAGAAAGAACATGTATTTGACACATTAATGGAACGTTGGCACCCCATTCCTCATCGCACAGATTAAAGAGGGACCTGGCTTTTGTTAACATTACTGCTTGGCCCGTCTTAGATGGGATAGTGTGGGATGCTATTAGATTTCAAATCCACAGACCCACATAGGTTATAAATGTCCCAAATGTCCTGAATGTTTCTATGGGTGATGTGATTAAACAAAATATACGTTCTGATGATAGGAATGTTCAAGCTGTAGAAGCTTTTTTTTCTGATTTGAAATATTATGCTGCCTTTGATATTGAGGATTTGTATTTAGATCCGCAAATAACGATGATTTGTTTTGATATCAACACTTTGGCAATCACTACCTGCATAAGGCTAACACCAGGAGGAATACGGTTAATTATACACAATAGGAACATTGTCCCGCTCCTGTTGAAGGCAGCTCCAATTCTCTTTTAAAGATGTTCACCTATTTTACTGATTTTAATCAGTTAAATCCCAATGCATTTTATTTTAAAATGACCGAGAAGTCCACTTCCAAGGTTAGACTTACCCACACGAAATTATTATATTCAAAGTCCTTTCTAGACCAATTGGCTGTTGATCTTAAATCTGTTTGGGGTTCTAAAAGTTGGCAAGTGCAAGGCACTGAGGCTTTAAATTGTGCATGTCTCATCCCGAACCATATGTTGTTTTTGAATTTCACAAACGACTTGCTTTGGATTGGCTACTACTAAAAATTGAATGCTCCTTCTTTTCCTGAATTAGAGGAATACTCTGGTTGGAATAATAATGCCAATTTTTCGATTAGAGAATTACAGGCGCTGCTATTGAATTCTACCTTTAACATATCCAGCTTGGATCCTAAGGGTTGGTTGCTCTGGCACAAAAGTGCAGATTCTTGTCAACATCGTTTTCTGGGTTTAGCTCAAGGGTACACACAGATTATGGTGGATCCCCGTTTTGAAAGTGGCCATTCTGTTACTACCTATTCTGTAGGCAAATTATGTCAGGATTGGCTCAAGCATTCCACTTTAGCTGCAGTTAAGCTGCATTTATCTAAATTGACTGACAATGTTGATCTGAATGATTTTGTCAAGGGCCCGGCTTGCGACAGATCTAAAAGATGGATATATGCTATTTATAATTTAACTGAAAAGCAACGTTTTATGTCTATGAAAGATGCAACTTTTTCTATGTTACACATTGAGAAGTTGGAACTTTTGCCATTTTCTGTGGCCGAGACAAATTCTGCTATGTGGCTAGTCCATGGGTTAATCACTTTACCTTTCCCTCTGTTCAAATTCGAGGCTTGTATTAAGTACTACGCAATTGGTAGGTATGAACCTCTGGGCACTGCTTATCTTCATGAAGCTTGGTCACTACCATTTACCTAAAGGTGCCTTAGGGAGGGAAAAGAGGTTTATTTGAATGGAGAGGATTGCACTACAACACCAGATTACTCGTAATGTGTAGGAATATCCAACTGCATGGCTCTTGTAATCAGAATGAGCCAAATGTAGCCTGTATTTTAAAAGGCACACCAGCACCTGCTATCATACTCATTCACATTACTAGCAAATGGCAATTATTTACTTTTAAATAATGAGGATTGTTGTGGGATGGTAGCCGGCATTCTTTACGTGGTTACAGTCAGTGAACATGTAGTCTACTGTAAAAACGTAATGTTTCCTCCTCTGCATGGGAAGCTCGATGTTTCCATCTGGCTGTCGATTCCGACCTTGAAAGCTGAGTTCAACAAGATGAGTCGCATAAGAGCTCTTTTGTCTCAAAAAGACGTCGCCCTCACATCTGCTCGTGAAACATTTGTCCTTCACGTGGCAAACACCTGCACAGAGGTGAATGCTTTATTAAATACGTATTTGCCCTTGCATTTCAGTTAATTAATTCAAACAATTTTTAATGCTTCCTCCTCCACAGGGCTGACTCACTTTTTTAAAGTTGTTAGCAGTGGCCTTGTGACTTCTTTTCAAACTATGCGAAACAAAAGGGGATGATGGACGGAGCGTTTGAGAAAATCAAACACTCACCCCCAGTCAACTGATCTGGGTTTAATCCATCACCCTTCTTTAGCTCACTCAGCCACCCCAGTTCAGACATGGCCATATGCAAATCAGTCTGACCCTGTGCCTCATGGGAACAGTCCAGCCCAAACTGCCAAGCCATGTCTTCCCTGGACCGGAAACAAGCTACAGAGGACCGGTTTCTGGCATTTAGGCCATCTTCAGCCCGGCTTGCATGAATCCAGTGGAGAAGCCGCCGTGGAAAAGCATGTTTCAGCCTGCATCCTAATAAGGCTGGCGGTGTCTTGCAGACACCGCCACCATATTTGCTTGCATACACCGCGGATCAGTGGCGGATGGACTTGCTGTCCGCCGCTGATCCCACCGCCATCCTAATGTGGCGGTAGGTGTTTCAGATGTCCGCAGCGGTGAAACCGCATCCTCCAAGCCGGCGGTGGCTTCAACCGGCCCGGAGGATGCGGATTCACCGCTATCCTAATCGACCCTTATATTTGCTGTGTTCCCGGCATTTTTTCATTTGATTTTTTCCAGCCTGTTTGGTGGATTTCCCTTAATGCTCGCTCTGGTTGCAGGTGTACTTCTGTTGTTTTGTTTATTACAAAATGGATGCACGTCATGTGTTGCGAGGAGATCTGTCACGGATGCTGCTGCTCCGCAACCGAATGCTTGAATATTATGGAGCGCTGCCTCTTGCTACACTGAGTGCAGTTTATGGATTATCGTTTCGATTTTCCTTTTTCACATGCATCCAGCCTGTCTTTCATTGCCTGAGTTGCGATTTCGACTGGGCCCTGGATTTGTGTCTTTCATTGAAGTAGACCTGAGTTGTCCTCTGATAGTGCTAGAGGCTTCAGTTATTGAGGAACATGTATGTTCCTTCCCTTTGCTACATTGGATGGCTAAAATGTTTTCAGACGAGAACAATGACTTCCTATTGGAGGCTGTTGTGACATAGTATGCATATACTTTGTTGGAGTGAGATGTGTTATCGCTTCTCTCTCTTCCATGACTGAGTTCACATGTTGGACATCGGATTTTTTTTTTTCGTCTTCATTTTGTTTGCACCTAGGCCTATTGACTTCCCTATGCCCATGGATAAAATTGCTTCATTTGAAGTACTTTCTTTTTTTGGAGTTTGCTTCCGTTTTTTCACTTGTGGCAATTTGAACTTGGTTCTGACTATTGTTCTTGAACTCTGCTTTCCGAATTTGCCCCATTCTTATCCGTGCTCAGATCAAGGGAAGGTGTTGTGGGGCTGAGCCTTGCATTCACACGGTGTAAAGTTGACATGAGCTTATTAGAAGTTTAAACACCATTTTTTCTTTCTGCTGTCTTTTGCACACGGCACACTTTATAATAAATGTTTAGATTTTTAGCCGAGTGTTTTGCTTCACACGAGAATAAAATGTTTTTCTGTATTAGCAGCCTTGCTTGGCAAGCTTAGTCTGAACAGTGAGTGCAGAGGCCTTCAAGGTTATTTCAACACAGTGGTTGTTTTTTGGACTGATCAGCGCACGTTCTAGACATAACACAAATGCAGCTGTGGCCAACTCTGACATTGGGGCGTTTATTAATGCACTGAGTGGGCATGATCACACACTTGGAGAACATTCTCATGCTGAGAGCTGGTGTGGAATCTTATGTGATCCATTTCTGCTAGTACCAGAGGTATGGGGCCGCCTTTGTAATCCCAAGAGACCTTCTGTAGATATAAAATAACCTACTAGCAAGGGAGGGTAAAATATAGGTATATTTTAAACCTGTTTCCATTTAGCATTATAATATGCTTTCTCCCTTTGTATTTTATGGAATAGTAACTATGCTGATAATCTTGTTGCTTATAATATGTCTGCTTGTATTAGCTAAGATACAGCACATGAGAACATGGCATTAGAAATAAATATTTCAAACTTGCACGTGTCTTCTTTTACTCCCTGTTTTGGACTGGAATAATAATAATAATAATAATAATAATAATAATAATAATAATAATAATAATAATAATATTAATAATAAAAAAGGAGCTTATAAAGCGCCTGGTTACGCCTTCCGGCGTGTCCTCGCGCTGTGGAGAAGAGGCTAGTACATAATAGTAGAGAGAAGCCACCAGTCCGCTCTCATACTAGAGGACTCTTGAGAGAACAAGTGAGTTTTGAGAGGACTCCTAAATCTGGTTTCTGATTGTTCTATCCTTAGACCAAGCAGGAGTTTATTCCAGCTTTGCGCAGCTAAGAGGCGAAATGAGCGACCACCCCTTCTCACTTTCTTGATTCTAGGGATTACCAGCTGTCCTGTCCCACCTGATCTCAGTGTTCTGCCCGGGACATACCTCGTAATCAGGTTTCCCAGGTACATAGGAGCTTTGTGCCAGAGGATGCGATGGCAAATAAGAAGGGATTTGAACAATACCCTTTTCTTGACTGGAAGCCAATGAAGAGCTGATTTAGATGCGGCCCTTCTGGGTAGTCTCAAGATCAGACGAGCTGACGCATTCTGCAGGACTTGACGACGTCTGAGGTTCTTTTCCGGGGCACCCAGAAAAAGGACATTCCCGTAGTCTAGGCGGGAAGTAACTAGGGCATGTGTTATAGTCTGCCTAGCCTCTAGAGGGAGGAGATCTAATGTTTTATTGAGGGTTTTTAATACACCGAAACATTTCCCCACTAGCCGGCGGATGTGGCCTTCAAAGGAGAGGGCCGAATCCACCCAGACTCCCAGATTCTTAGCCTCTAGACAGGGTGTAGGGGTGGGGCCCAGACATTGTGGCCACCACTCTGAAGTCCAATATGACTTGTCTCTGCCAACCACTATCACCTCAGTTTTGGCCTCGTTCAACCTCAAGCAGTTTTTATTCATCCAGGAGGCAAGCTCTTGCATGCACTGCCTAAAGTTGGAAGCCTCAGCCGACGGTGCTTGGTACAGGGAGATCAACAACTGAGTGTCATCAGCGTATGATACTAATTCCACTCCAAACGTCTGCACCACCTCCGCCAGGGGGACAGGTATAGGTTGAATAAAGTGTGGCTCAGGGCCGATCCCTGAGGCACCCCCTGTTGAAGAGCCACCTCTTTGGACTGAAAGGATCCTCTTTGGATCTAGAAACTGCGCTCTGTCAGAAAGGATTTCAGCCAGCCCAGCGCTAGACCCGAGACACCTCCTCTGTTCAGACACTGCAGCAAGGTGGAATGTGCTACAGTGTCGAACGCTGCACTGAGGTCTAGCATTATCAGTGCCATGGTGTGTCCCGCATCTACACCTTGCCTGATGGTTTCTGTGGCTCTTAACAAGGTGGTTTCGGTGGAATAGCCCGCCCGGAACCCGGATTGAGAGGTATGCAGAAGCTTAGCCCTCTCCATGTTTGCAGTCAGCTGGATATTGACCACTTTCTCTGCTACCTTCGCTACATAAGGCAGCAAGTAGATGGATCGAAGATTTTCAAGAATGTCATGGCTGAGAGTTTTTTTTTTCCTAATAGGTAATATCACCCCTTTTTTCCAGGATGCTGGCAGCGTGCAGGATGCAAAGGAGATATCCAGGACGTGCCTAATGTACGGCTCAAGAGTCTCTAAGCTCTCTCCCAGTACCTTGGGGGGTGCTGGGTCACTGGGGGATCCAGACTTAATGCTGAGACAGATGCTCCTTATAATCTCTGTGGGGGGGACTGTAAAGCAATTCAATTGGTGTCCCACTACACTATCTCCAGGTACTTCCTCAAAAGCCAATCCACTCCCCGGATTGCTAGTGAAAGAGGCTTAGATGTTCCTAACCTTCAGAGAGAAATATTCTGCTACTCTGTTGCATTCTTCTACTGAGCCATTACCCGGGCATTCGAGTCAGCCACCATGGAGATCTCTTTATAGATTCTAAAAAGTTCTTTAGAGGAGTTCTCAGCCTCTCCTATTCTAGTTTTATAATGGGCGGTCTTAGCTCCTCTGAGTAGGACTTGATATTTCCTCTGTCCTCTATAGAGCCTCCGCTCCTGCGTTATACTCTCTTCTCCAACTCCTTTCCAGTCTCTTGCAATATGCCATGGCCTTCTGCAGGTCGGGTGTGAACCAGGGAGCAGATCTTTTGATTTTCCCTACAGATGTCTTCAGTAAGGGAGGTGCTACTTTATTGAGGGCCTGTAAAATGCGCTCATTTAAGTTTTTACTTGCATTTTCACTGTCCGACCCTCCCGGGGGGCCGCCTTCCCTAAGCAGTAGGTTGAAGGTGTCCTGCGAGAAGTTTTTCCATTTCCTGACAGGAAAGTTATTTGTCCCTCCCTTCAGTGGGTCTTCTATGGTTATAGCCATATTAAGAGGCACCAGGAAATGGTCAGACTAAGGGACTGGAAGTGGAGTCCCTACCTCCACACCCTCCCAACTGGCAAACACAGGGTCTAACAAGTGACCCAGTTGGTGGGTGGGAACAGCCGACTTAAGATCCAGCTGAATCAATTGTAAGTCCTGACGTAGTTCAACCGCCTCCTTATGCAGAGCATCTTCAAAATGCATGTTTATGTCACCCAGCACAAGGATTTTGTTCCGCCTGATCGCCAAATGGGCTATGCCGTCTAGAAGACTGGGCTTAAAGTTCCCGAGTGCTCCGGGAGGTTTATAGAGGAGGATGCCGGTAATAGAAGACTTAGGACCTAGTTTTAATACGAAGTGCCCTGCCTCACTGTTACTTACCAGTAAGGGTACAAGGGAACACTTGTAAGGTGCCTTCGTGATGACTGCAATTCCACCTCCCCTGCCCTCTGGTCTGTCGACTCTAAATATCGTATATCCCGGGGGCAGGGCCTCTACTATATCAGGGTCCAAATTAAGCCCTAGCCAAGTTTCGGTCAGAAATAATACGTCGAGATTTTCATCAAGGAGAAGCTCCGAAATCTCGGCGTTATGCTTACTGAGGTATCTACAATTTAGTAATCCACCCATAAGCAGTTTTCAAATCTGTCTGACTGCCCTGCTCCCTTCTCCCCATATAGGAGCAGTGTTGACACTTTCTTAGTCCCAACGCCACCATGAAGTGTTTACAAGCCATCACCAAGGGAGGGCACAGCTGTAGTAGTTCCTCTCACATACTGAATAGGCTGGCAATCGATTTGGGCAGAGGTACTGGCCCCGGTCCTTGTCCGGCCGTGGACGGGGGCAGACGGGCTTGCTTTCGGCGCGCTGCTGCGCCCGTCCGCTACGCGGCCGCTGTCCTAACCGCATTAAGTAGGGGGGGACGGGGAAACTAGAGCGCTGATCTGCTAGCTGTCTGCCCAGAAGTGCTGGGCTCCTCCTCACCCTCCGCAACAAACACCCACAAGGACGCGGCGGACCGGGGCGGGAGTTACAGGTTAGTCATTAACTGCCCTTTGCTGTTCCCACCACCAATTCCCCACAGATTGTGCCGCTAATTTTTAAAATATAAAAATGAGTCTCAGTCCATAAGCAAATAAAACGCCCACGCTCTTACTCAGCGCAAGCAAGTGGCAATGATAATGGTAAAAGCGGATGGAGCCTGCCTCTGCCACAGACAAGCTCTTCTCCACCATGATAGAATGACGAAAGAGGGTTCATGTGTTCCACCATGAGTGAGGTAATCTAAGTTCCATGTTCTGGGTTGTCTAATAATTGGTGTTATGGAAGAGCCAATGAGACACTGATGCTAGTGTGATAGGGAGTTTTGGCACACCCTATTTCACTGAGGTTCCAAGTCTCTATGCACAGTTCTGTGTAGGAGCAGAATCCCTGCTACACTATTGCATGGTGATCACTATCTAGCCGTGGTACAACCTTAAAATCAATTAGCCTAGTCCAGGATTTGGATCAATTAAATATAATCTAATAAAGAACCACGCTCATTTCTATGGAAGGTATCACTACTCGATGTCTCAGACATAGTTCTACCATTGCAAGCTCTTAGGGAGTGTTTCATAGCAAGGCAGTTCATCTGGATCACCAGAGGGGACCATATTTTGACTGGTGGACATCAACTCTCTGGGACTGCCCAAAATGTATCCTCGTCATATAGGCTGCCCTGGAGCATTCCCTCTAGTGGCTCAAACTGACAATTGAAATCCCCTCATAGAATCACCATATGATTGTCAGCAATGGTACCTAAGAACGTAGTTAATTCTTTCATTCCCTGGGCGGTTGGTCTATAATACACATTTAAAAGAGGTACAGAGATCTTTAGTTGAAACTGCAGTATGACACATAAAATATAGTTAGATCCTGTGTCACTTATGTTATTTGGCATGGCCAAACAACATAGGTGAACTCTAACCCATGTGCTGAGGCCTCCTGATGGTCTCTCTTTACCCCCAGATGTTGCGGGGATACTAAACGTGGCAAAACCCGAGTCTGGAACCTCCCTTCTGGCCCATGTTTCCTGAAACATGCAGATCTCAAATTGGCTGATAAAGGGGCCCCAGTTTGGATCATCTATCTTATTATTCAGACACGCAATGTTCCATGATAGGACCCTCATCTTTGGGCAATCAGGGAGATTTGGTTTATGAGCCTCTCAGGGAGATAATTGCAATGGGGCCTCTCTCTTCCCACTATCTTCCTTCAAATCGGACCCTCTGGATAGTCGAGGTTTTAAATTATCCCTCAGAACCGAGTCACGGCCGTCATGGTTACACCTAGGGCATCCGCTCATGCTCCCAAAGGTTAGACCCTCCCCACGTGGCGTGCAAAGTCCTATATCACTATCGTGGGTCTCAATTTCTATTGGGAGCGGGCATATTTGGTCTTTGATATTGGGGGGGTGATCCTTTAGTCAGTCTACTCCATCTAAACAGCAAAACCTATTTATGATGGGGATATTAAAAGTAAGTTGCCTTTGCCAGTACTCATCTGGGTGAGGCAACTCGCAATTATTGAGGTCATTTCTCCAGCCCCGCTCAAGATGCCTAATATCATGATAAGGCCTGTTGGGGGGGGGGGGGGGGGTAAAAGTAACCTAGTAGGAGAACTTGGGTACCACCTGTTTTTCTCCCATCTTCTCTAGCTAAAAATGTTTGGGCCATCAACAGATTTCTAAAATAATTACTATACAATCTCCATGTAAATCACACTGCGTGTGGTTAAAATCTCTTCCACATACTCATCGCTAAAATATCTATGATTTACAAGCCAGTGGATACATTTATTCTTTAATTCTTGGTGGGATTCAGATTGATCCCTTCTAAGTCCAGGGATACCTGCAAGAATGAGGACGTAGGGAGTTGATGCAGGGGGTAAGTTTATGACCGGAGGGGGGGAAAAATGTGTTTGTAGGAGCGCCTCCCCCAACATGCTGGATTTTATTTTGTAATCGCCCTCTAGATTTGTGCAATGAAGATGGGGAATTAACTGAGATAACCGGTGGGGACCTTAAAACGCTATCTCTAGTAGCCTCCAATGTATGTGACTCCCCATTGAATTTTGAAGGCAGAGCTTGTTCACTGAGGTCAGGGCCTGGATTGGCCAATACATTACATGCAGTGGTCTGAACTAATGTCCTGCTTTCAGGACCAGCAGTATCATGAGTTATCCCCCAGTACTTATCCAGTCATTAAAAAGTACTGTCAACCTGTCAACCCTCTCTATTGAAGATCTAAGTTCGTCCTAAACTATATCCCTCATTTGGGTTTGTAGACCCTCCACTAACTTTGTGACCCACACTGGCTGGTCACTTGTGGTTTCTATGCTGTCTTCTGGATCCCCCATCCCAAAATTCCCATTATCATGAATCGCACCTGGAAGCTTCTTCCTTCTTACAGTCGCTTTCACATTTGCTTTAGGTTTACCTTTTCTACCCGGTTGGTTTGATGTGGCAACCCTAGGTTGCTCGGGGTTGAGTGCTTCAGTTAGTAGCATTTGATCACTAGGAGAATCACTTATTGAAGCCCCTATAATTTATTTTGGTGCTAGGGTCAGTCGGTGCAATTTCTAGATTTGGGGTCAAAGATAGTCGTCTCTCAGTCCGCTCTATTTCAATGGCCACGACTTCTACCGCCTTTTCCAACATCCTATCAATAGAAGTAGGTTTGATGTTTGGTTTGGGCAAGGCCAGGGCCTATTTCTTTTCAACGCAAGCTCGTCTCCCATACTACAATCTCTTTGTGTCAATCTCTCGTGTTGGATAATAGGTTTAAATTTAGAGTGGGCACAAGAGCTTACTGTTGCAAAACTCCACAATAAGGCTCTGTTGGTATACACCACTGCAAGGGTACCTAACAGAGTAACTACTAATGAGGAGCACTGTCTGGGGCCAGTGTGATTGTAAATGTAATGTAATGTAAATGCCAAGGTATTTGTAGAGCGCACTGCCACCAAGCGGTTTCCTGGCGCTATTACTCATACCGCTGTGGAACCCTTCCTGGATTTCCCTGTGAAGTGTCCACTCCTGGGAACCCCCAGGGTGAAGCTAGGCCTCCTAGCGCTGTTCGGGACGGTGTGGAGCGTGGGGCCCATGATTAGAATAGGCACCAAGGCGAGAATTGTCAGGTCCAAGGAAATTGAGCCCAAGACCCGCCGAGACGGGGATTGAACCCTGGTCCTGGGCCAGAACTCTGCATCAGGGTATGCCGCTCTAACCATTGAGCCACACTCCTCCACATTAATGATTAAAGGAATAAAGTAGCAAGTTCTACACACACAGAAAAGAAAACTATTGCAGGAACCACTTTTATAATTTACTTTCCAAAAATCAAAGATTTGTAAAGATAGACAGACTATGCAACTCAAACAATTACATTCAAAGAAGATAAGTGCGGAATAAATGTTCCCCGACAATCTCAGTGCAGTCTTTTGAAATACGCGCTGTATTAACTGAGTACTAATAAAGGAAAAGACAATTCCAGTAAGATAACAGGCTGGAGGTCACAGCCACAGTACCTTATTTGCAAATCCCAGGGCTTGAAAGTTATAGAACAGGCCCAGCCCAGCCTCCTCCAGCCTCTGGCGGGTGCTGACGGGCCCGCCCTTGGCCCGGGCTTTGCCTGCGTGCGCCCCGTGCTGCGGTAGGTGGCCGAGCCTTTTGACCTGCGCCCGGGCGCAAGTACAGCGTCACTGTCACAGGGGCTGCTGGGGGATGGAGTTCTGCCGTTGCCCTCACGCCGCGATTTCCAGCGTGCTGGCCGTTTCCCTCACAGCGCGATCTGGAAGGTGCTGGCCGTTCCCCTCACGGCGTGCGCTAGTGCAGGAGAGCCGCTCCCCTCACGGCAGGAAGGAAGGTGACGTCCGTGAAGCCGTGAAGCTCCATACTCCATACATAAATGCTGATAAATGAATTGTCAATTAAAAGGATCTAAAAAGTAAAGCCTTTGTGAAAAATATTACATTTATAAACTGTGGGTGAATCTGTTGAAATAACAAGTGGCTCTTATATCCACATTTTGTCTAAACCCTGACTGCTTCTTTTAGAACAATGAAGAGCCACTATGGCTAAGGTGATTGTGGGTCAGGGGCTTGAGTATTGCAATGCTCTATCTATATCACCTGTGTTAGGAGGTTATCTTTGGCTGTGGTTGAAACTGTTTCTCAGTGCTTTTCACGTCTCAAATACAGGTCATTGTCTGTTGGCAATCCCTATTATTTCCAATATGCATAGTCCTATCGAGTTTGGCAGTCATACCACCAAAGGCCCACTGCAAATGCTGGGGAACTGCCGTTCCAAGCGGTGTTGCACGGTGTGAGGTATTAATAGGCTGGCAGTACCATTGTGGCACAGCTAAGCATTACTGCCAGCCTTTTCATGGCAGTGAGCCCGCTATAAAAAGGCTGATAGTGAGAGAACTAATGGGGTCCTACAGGGCCCCCGGTGCCTCAGACCATAGCAATGCAAGCAGAGGGGCATGTGTTGTGCCTCCCTTTGAGCATGCACCTCCTTTCCTGCATAGCATGGACTGCAAAGTTTAAGCTGGTTTAGGTGTTGGTGCTCCCAATGCCGATCCTTTTTCAAAGGCACTGCCATAGGACCACCAAAGCACCACCCACAAGAAAAAACTCGTAATCTGTCAGGGGCCGGCAGTGGACTTTGGCAGTGTGGGGGAGGTAAACCAGCCCACATTGCCATAGTCATAATCAGGCCCAAAGTGATAACAAAACCTAGAAAAGAGAGGAATACATAGAGACACTAAAATTAATGTCAATTAACCTAAACATTTTACCTGTAATAATTATATCTGATGGTACATTGGTTTTTTATTAATAAACAGCGATTAGAAGGTCAACTGTACCATCCCCAGTAAGATTTCTGATGATATCTCCACATCACTGGCTACAGTTCACCCCATGCAAACATGTTAAAATCGACAGATCATACAGCACAAGAGTTTCATAATTATCATGCTCACAATTGAGCCACAAGTATACATGTAATAATAAAAAAATATCAAGTCAAAAATACAGTCTCCTTTTCTTACCTAATCATATCCACTTCTAGTTGTTGAACACCACGTCACTTAGAATGTGCTCACAATCACTCCAAATTTTAATACCCCAGTCAGGATTGTAGGTATGCCAAGTCTTCAAGATTAATCACCCCTGGTTTCTAAAACAGTGAGGGAGAGACCAATGAAAATATATAAGGAAAGAAAATATTCTGTTTCATGAATGTAGAACCCGACTAATGATCAATCCATTTACCCGAATTTCCAAAGCACAATAGCACCTAACAATAGAAGTTGGTAACCTGACTCAGAAAAAAAGCTTCTTAAATAGCAGTGTCCCGCACTAAGCAAAAATGACATCACTTCCTGACAATTTCCTTACCGGTTATTCATAATTCCAAATTGACCAAATGGCGTCCGCATCTTCATGTGACTAGCCTTGTTATGGACTGAGTACCCAACAAATCAAAAACAGGAATTCAACATTGGCATGACTTGTAATATCAACCAGTTGCATCCAATTTCCCCATTAAATACAGTGTTCATATTGGCAAAAAATAAACTACGAATTAAAAAATAAATAGGACAATTACTTGAAAAGAATACTTCCAATATCTAAAATATCCGTCAAATAGGGCTCACAAAGAGAAAACATAAAATTTCGAACCATGGTCCTGTCCTTTACCATATAGCCTTCTTATCAACTAGATTCACATATCTATTTTACAATGTCCGAAATATTGTACCAATTGTCTACAAAATTATCACTGCAACAGAGACCTAAAACAACTAGAATCCAACGACCTCATGGTTGTCCAGAACTGAACATAAAAGGCATCCAAAATATAAAGGTGACAGTGGCAATATTTGAAAACCTCACCTGTGGAATGGCTTGTCCATGGTCACAGGTTTAGTGCAATAACTTCTACATTCCCACTTCTAATAATAATGATTTTGTAGTATACTTTTTTGATGGTAGTTTAGATAGTGGGAATGTAGAAGTCATTGCACTAAACTTGTGAACATAGACTAGGTCTATGTGGAGATGACATGGCAAGGGATGGGATCACGTTTCAAAACCTGGACTATTCACAGGTAATTTTTGACAAAAAAGTCATTTTATTAAATAAGAAGAATACGTGCTAATTCAGGTTAAGAGGAATTCCCATGTTGGATGTGCTGAATACAATACTACTCCCCACACCTTTATAAATGTGTCATCATAAGGTCCAACCTTTTCATAATAATCATAAAAGGGTATTTAAGTTTAGTACAGACTTATATAAGGCAAGCAACATATTTAGCTACCTGGGAGATGCATTCCAGCTGTGTTCTGCCAGCATTTTCACTGAAGGCCATCAGCTTCCTGGATATGTCTTAACTGGGGGATGCCATAACAGAGATTCACTGCCACCTTCTCCAAGAAAAGAAGTTGAGGGAAAACAATTCTAATATTCAGCAAAAGAATGAAGTAGTAGTAGAAGTAGAAAAGTTTATGGTTTCAGTTAATTAAAACCATAACAATACATTTTGTAAAATCAAGTGCTGGGATCAAGGCTCTTAATGTTTAACCACATTCTCTTTCGTTTAATCCTAAAACATTCTGAGTCTAGTGCAAAAAATATATTTTTAAATATGAGCATTTTGGTGTACATAATATATAAGTTAAAAGAAAAAAACGGTCATGAAACTATTGTTAACACATATAAAATGTGGTTCTAAGAGTTCTGGTACTCTTCTTTGTTAAGTTCGAGAGGGCCTTTTTTAGGTTCAAGAGAGCGCTCTTCCACGGAGGCCGCCGACATGTGTCCCTTATTCAGGCAGGACACCAGGTTGTATTTCAACGCTTGAGCATGAACCAGCAGGAACTTTATTAATAGGCAGTTCAGGCGGGTGTCTGTTGGGTTTAGGACTTCCATAATCGCCGATCTGCACGTTCTGATGCCTCGTTCATTCATGGCCTTATTTAGGAAGGTGGCTCGAGCGTGGGCCAAATTCGGACAAATGCAAACGAGATGAATGAAGTCCTCCTTGCTGCAACCACATAGTCTACAAGTTTTGGGTCCGTCATGCTCCCAAATTGGCTGGTCCATGGTAGAGGGAATTTTCCCAGACGTAGCGCCATTAGCCTTTGTTTTCTAGGGCCCGGAAATGTAATTGTTAGGTATGGTGCTGCAGTGAGTGTTTTGTATTTGGATATAACCATCCAGGCGTGTTTTCTTGTACTGAAAGTAGCCTTGTCAGTTACGAGTGAATGGAATTTTGTTGACTTATTTATGGCTTGCCTAAAAGCTGGGTAAGGCAGGTTAATTTCCCAAAGGTTTCTTGTTCCGGTGTCAGTTAAGGCCTTCCCGAGAAACTGATTGTATGGAGACTTTGCGTCAGTTTTTATTTCGTCCCACAGGGCTTTATGCAATTCTGAAGCAGATGTATTCTCTTTCAGGCTGTACCAATTCTTTATTGTTGCGTACTTCCTTCCCACTATTTCGTTTATTACCCCAAATTCTAATCTAGCCTGAGCTGGTGAAGCTGCCAGGTGAATTTGGAAAGTAGATTTGTACATAGCCGTCTGTATTTTGTTCAGCGGATCGGCGTCTTTCCCATAAAGGGCTGCACTGCCGTAGGACAGCGTAGGAAGGACCTTGGCTTTTAGTATTGCTAATAGAGGTTTGTATGTTGGCCCCGTAAGCTTTTTTGCTAGAGACCTGAAAGCACATGAAAGTGCGTTTGCTCTCTGGGCGATGTACATTTTTTGCTGCTGATGATTGTGTCGATTGTCAAAATAAAAGCCCAAGTACTTATAGGTGGACACAGCTTCTATGTTTTTTCCCTCTAGTTGGACGCGTTGGCTTAGTGTCCATCGTCTAGTGATGAGCATTGTTTTACTTTTTGTTGTATTTATCTCCAGATTGTTATTACTTATAAATTTCGCTAGCCCCTCTAGCGATCTTTGGAGGCCAATCTTGGTTAAGCTCATCAATACAACGTCGTCTGCGTATGATAAATGAGTTAGAGATAAGGAGCCAAGTTTTGGGGGTGGGATAAGATGTTATTTAGGTTCTAAGCTAGGTCTGCCATGAAGAGATTGAAGAGATGCGGGGTTGAACACAGCTTTGCTTGAGGCCTTTGCTGGTGTTGATTTTCCTTGAGAGCCGTGTACCATTCCCCAATTTTACTTCCATCCACGTGTTGGAGTAAAGAAGTAGAATTCCTCCCAATGTTTTTTCCGGGATATTCCAGCTGCGCAGTTTCCTCCATAGGATGCTACGGTCTACGCTATCGAAGGCCGCCTTTAACTCAATAAAGCAGAGATGGAGGGGCTGTTTCCTTCGTAGATATTTGTCAGCTAACACTGAGAGTGACAGGACGTTTGTCATTGTCCCGCACCCCTTCCTGAAGCCTGTTTGATTCAACGGGATTCTCTTTGTGGCGTCAGACCAGCTTATCAGGTCTTCATGGAGCAGGGATGCAAAGTATTTCGCCTCCACATCTAGGAGAGCGATCAATCTGTAATTTGCTGGAGATGTTCTATCTCCTCCTTTGAAGATAGGTGAAATTATTGAGCCTTGCCAGCTTGATGGAATGTGGTTTTCCTTTCCTTTTCTACTTCATCGAATAGTTTTTTTAGGTTTGCACTCCAGTAGTCCGGGTCGTCTTTGAAAACTATCGGAGGGATGCCATTCGGTCCTGGCGTTCCACTGCCGCGAGACTTCCTTAAGATTCTTCTTATGTCCTCGCCGCGGAAACCTGTGCGTCTGGGCATCTCTGCTGTCTCGTTGTTCTCTGAAGATTGAGCCTCTTGTCTAAAGTGCTTTGCTGCCCTTTGGTCCCCATGTGACAACTGTGTTGCACTGCTTTCTTCGTTCAGGGATTCTGCTTTTGTACAGGGCATTTTTTCTTCGCCACTAATTATGGTTGGTGGAGAAGGAACTCTCTCCAACCAGCTTGGTATTACGATGTTTGTTGAGTTTTAAGTTGAAATAGGTATGCTGATATAAGTGATCACTTTTTGGTGTGAATTCAATTGAAAATTGATGGACGAGGGGCAGTAATGGCAGTGAGACTGCTTTGTAGTCGAGTCTTGAGGTGGTCAAAGTTCCTAGATAAGTGTGCTGTGATGGGTTGTCCCCTGGAGTTCTCCCGTTAAGGAATCGCAGTCCAAGAAATTCCAAGGATGTTACTAGTTGTTGACCGATTGGATCGTAACGCTCTATTTTGAGCTGATTTTGTGGTGTAACATTCCAGAATTCGTTGTCTGCTGCTAACTTCTCGTCTTCCTCTGGTGTATGGATTAGGTTTGAGTTGAAGTCGCCTGTTAGGATGACTTCCCAGGTGGGGTTGTTGTTTCAAATATCCCTAATTGTGGATACTAGATGATCCAGTTGGGCTTGTTTCTCTTTTGCATTTGGAGGTACATAGGAGTTCACTAATAGTACCGGGGTCGCTCTACCAGGTAGAGACAGCTTTATTAATTGCGTGTTTGGCCCGTGCAGGGCTATTTCCTCTGTTTTGATGTTGATGTCCGTCAAGATATAGACTGATAGTCCCCCTTTTGGTCAACCATATTTGAAATTTTTCCTTGCTGGAATGTTAAAATGTATGTACCCAACAAGTGGTAGTGCCTCTAATGCCCATGTTTCTTGAAGGGCAATGATGTCACACGCTGCCCAGTTGTTGAGAGGGAGACGATCTTCCAGCCATTTCCTGGCCCCGGCTATGTTCCAAGATAGTAAGTGGAAGGTTTCCTAATTATTTTCCTTTGATGGTTTTTGGGATGGTCAGTTATCTCTCTGTTTGTTCATTGTGCCAGTTAGCCAGCGCCAGTAGTAGGCGTCGTCTTTAGTATTTGCTTGTTTGACTGGAGTGGTCGGAGGATAGCTTGCCTGTGGTGGGCTATTCCCCCTTGCATTCCGTAATACTGAAAAGGACTGCTCAGTTATTTTTGGCGAATTTCCTTGTTGCCCTTCGTCGCCAATGGTTCCTCGAGCGGGCCTGGGTAACGTGTTTTACCGGTCTGGAGAGCCTTATACCCCATGAGTCAAACCTTTCCCTAGAGGATAGTATTAACTGTACAATCTCTTCTGTTCGGCATGTTGTTAGTGTTTGTTACAGTATGTTGTTATATTCTTGCTTGCGGAATTTGACTGAGAGTAGGTCTGCTGTAGTTAGGTGTTGTAGCCCTTGAATTTTGACGAAGAGTTTAAATATGTTGCCCCTGTTGAGAATGTCATGCATCCCCTGAGTTTCGTATTCTGGAATGAAAATCAGCTGTTTAAGGTGTGGATCATCTTTGCTAGGCCAATTCCGGGATCTTTTCCGGGTTCAGGTTTACTGTCGGTTTTGATTCCGCAATAAGGCCCAGTCAAGGTGGGTGTTTGTGTTACATGCGTCCCCATTGCGTGTCTATCTTTTAGTTCTGCATGTTGGGATATCAGCGGCCTTATGATCTGGTTACTCTCTTTCACCAGTCCCCCGTTTATATTTGAGTTTATATGGGGGGCTCTGGTAAGAGTCGCCTCTGTCCCTTCCTCCATGTTGACATTCTCCTTTTTATTCATATTTACAATTCGGCCTCCCTGATTTAATAGGATCTTTATGTCAGCGATGGGGGGTAAGCTCTTTTCTCCCCCTGCCTGGAGTTTTAAATGTGCAGTACTTTCAGTGGTTTTGAGTAAAACCTCTTTGTTGTTACTTATATTGTCAAAATGGCCTTGTTGTCTAGGGTTTAGTTCTTCTCTGCCTTGTGGGCAACATTTGATTCCTTTGGGCCGCTTTTCCAGAATGCCATTGAGTTTTGGTCCAATTGGTATGGGTTTTTTGTTTGAACCTGCGTATTTGCGTTGTAAGGTTGTCTCCAGATTGCTGGGGGCCTCTGTGAATCCGCTAGTTTGTGGCGGACTCCCGCTTGGTGCGGGGCTGCTTTTTTCTGCCGTGCCATTTGTCTGTATGGAGTAGGCCATGCCCGACCTCGAGTTTGCGTCTCTGTCACTTTTGTCTCGCCTATGGACTCTACGTCAATGCGTGTAGAAGGGTTGCTTTTACCATTTGCCAGTGTGACCTCCCATTCCTTTTTTTGTTGCAAACTGTTGTCTTGGTGGTTTAGGCACTTGGTCAATATGCCCGTCAGATTGTGTTGTCATATTTAATGTTTGCTCCTTTCTTTTGACTGTAGTAAATATGGGGAACATTCTCAAACCCTTCATCCGTATTCCCTACTGTTTGTTTGTTCCTTGCTTTCCTTTCCCGTTTTTTTTTACGTCTAGTTAATGTGGGATGTTTGTTTGGAACTGGTGTATTTGACGACGGTCTTGCTTCTTCCAAGTTCTTCCCTTTGTGTATTTCTGTTTCTGTATTCTTGGCGGGATAGTGGTGTGTAGTGTTTTTGGCAGATTTAACTGTGGAGAAAGGCAGGCCTACTTCTCTGAGAGCCAGTATCTGTTCTAAGAGATTGGGAAGGAAGCTCAGTTTGTCTATAATTGGGCTGCAAGAGCAGGGACTTTGTTCCAATGTGTACTTTGATTGAGCTGTTGTTATCAAATTATTCAATTTGTCGAGTTTAGTGTCAATCCCTGCAATATAGTGAGCTATGGTGTTCATTAGCTCAATTTGAATGTCCATTTTATCGGATTGCCAGTTCAGTGCCTTTGCTGATGACTGAAGGGTTTCTATTACTGAGAGAAGTAACCCTGGGTGAATTGCACTGGCGCTATATGGCTGAGATACCCGCCACCCCCTCTCAACACAATCCCCAAGAATTGGGAAACCGGAAACAGTTCTTGAACTTTTGGAAGGCGGGAAGGGAGTTACCCTTCCCGGCCGTATTTATTAAAATATGAAACAAAATAAAACATTAAAATAACAGTTTCATATTATGTACAATTTCATTTCCACATTACGATGTTTGGCTAACCTTAACAGATCTCTAATACAAAGGTTCTCCTAGCCGAACTAACATCCTACAAAACATTTGACTTGAAATTGTACATCCTAACGTTAAGGGCCAACGGCAAGGTCGTAACCGGTGTCAGATCCCTAAACCAGAAATACCCCCCTCACTTGTGAGAGGAGCGACCGCACAGAGGCGTACCTCAAGTGCATCTACCAATTTCCCTTTGTACTTGTCGGGGGCCCCAATAAACTCGACGCCATTTAACGGTCGTTCGAGGACTCGTGTGAGGTGTCTAAAAGGTAGCGTAAACCCCCTCCCGCACCCCACACAACTTACCCATCTGCCGTCGCAGATGTCCTGGCCCCGGGAAATTCCCCAGGAGGGGCCGTAGCCCCTCCTATCCAGGAAGGGGCCTTGACCACCTTTCCTTTCCTTCCGGCGGCCTCTCCTTAGACGGGACCGCCTCCCCGTTGAGGGGCCAATTGGCCACCTCCCCCGAGCGCTCTCATCCGTAATGGGTGACGCCCCCTCATAGGGATCTTCCAATTACTGCTCACCGATCATGACCTTACCGCCCGACCAAAATAAATACGACAATTCTACCTAACTTACTAAGATTACAAAGCAAACATAACTTATTACCAAGCGTAAATACTGATCAATCCTCGTTCAAAATTACTTTATTTGCAAAACATACTGAAAATAACCATTCTTTATTGCATCTTAGAAATTTCACGACAATCATCACACCCTGTAAGAAAACAGAGAAAAACAAAAGAGATACTATATCAAAACTGTATTCACAACGACTCGCTGTCCTCAGGGGCTGGTGGGTGGGTCAAAATTGGCTCTTCGTTCCGTCTCGAGCTCACGTGCAGCGGGGAGGTGCAGCTTCAGAGCACAGGAACAAGAGGATGCTTTCTTGGCTTCCGCTCCTTTTATCCGTCTTCAGGGCGGGCGTAAACCCGCCCCCGCCTGCCTCCGAGGGCGTGGCCGACCGCGTCAGTGTCTAGGACAGCCCATTCTAGGGCGGGAAAAAGGCGCGCCCCGGCTACGCCGCTTCGGGCATACCAGCCGAGACTCGCCTCCCGCCCAAGATGGCTTCCCGGGGGGATCGTGGTACTCCACCATACGTTCGGGGGGACTGAATGGTCGCCCCTTTCCATATGGCTGAGATACCCGCCACCCCCTCTCAACACAATCCCCAAGAATTGGGAAACCGGAAACAGTTCTTGAACTTTTGGAAGGCGAGAAGGGAGTTACCCTTCCCGGCCGTATTTATTAAAATATGAAACAAAATAAAACATTAAAATAACAGTTTCATATTATGTACAATTTCATTTCCACATTACGATGTTTGGCTAACCTTAACAGATCTCTAATACAAAGGTTCTCCTAGCCGAACTAACATCCTACAAAACATTTGACTTGAAATTGTACATCCTAACGTTAAGGGCCAACGGCAAGGTCGTAACCGGTGTCAGATCCCTAAACCAGAAATACCCCCCTCACTTGTGAGAGGAGCGACCGCACAGAGGCGTACCTCAAGTGCATCTACCAATTTCCCTTTGTACTTGTCGGGGGCCCCAATAAACTCGACGCCATTTAACGGTCGTTCGAGGACTCGTGTGAGGTGTCTAAAAGGTAGCGTAAACCCCCTCCCGCACCCCACACAACTTACCCATCTGCCGTCGCAGATGTCCTGGCCCCGGGAAATTCCCCAGGAGGGGCCGTAGCCCCTCCTATCCAGGAAGGGGCCTTGACCACCTTTCCTTTCCTTCCGGCGGCCTCTCCTTAGACGGGACCGCCTCCCCGTTGAGGGGCCAATTGGCCACCTCCCCCGAGCGCTCCCATCCGTAATGGGTGACGCCCCCTCATAGGGATCTTCCAATTACTGCTCACCGATCATGACCTTACCGCCACAGGCCGGATAGTTGACCGGCTATCCGGACCCCCCACAAAACTCCTACCTAAAGGTCATGCTGTAAACTCCTTAACCAGGCTACGAAGTCTCCTATGAGTAACTCATTCCCCACCCGGGACAAATGAACCCCGTCCCCCAAATACATACTGTCCCCTTTGATACAACCATGCGAAACAGAATGTAGTGTATTTGAACGAAACAATCTACTCACTTTGTTATTTATTTTCTTTACTGAATGATTCAGAGCAGTAACCGAAATAGCCCCCCGCCACACTTTCCGTGGGATCATATGGGACCATGCAATTGTGCACCCTGGAACTCTTCTTGCCAACCAACTTACTGTGGAAAGCATTGCCTCAAGAAGAAGTCGTCTACCAGTGGCCACCAGATCGTTACCCCCAAGATGGACTATGATTATAGACGGCGGTGACCTTGTCCGCTCTAACAACCCTCAAAAAAGAATTGAAACTGGTCAATACAGAGCCCGCCCTTTCCGTAGAAGGACACCCTGTACCCGTATTCCCCAGCCACGTGAATCATATCACCTGCTTCGAATACGTCCGCGGCACGCCTCACATATGAGTGGCCCACGACCCACACCTCCTTATTCGCAGACGGTGATTTCCGACCGCTGGTCCCCAGGAGTCGGGTCGACTGTACAGTCCGCCCCGCTTTGTAAGCTTGCGTAACTGAAAATCAAACAGAAACAAGAAGCGTGAGTATATCATTACAGCTTCGCAACATGTGCAACCGCACATACCTTTTATAACAGTTCGAGGACCAACGCCCCACACGTTTTACTTGTTCCACACTCAGACCCCTGGCTGTAGCCTCAGTAGCAGCCCCTATCCGAAAGGAATGGGTCTCAAACTCGCCGGGGTTCAAGCCCGCGGCCGAAATCGACATCGCAAGCACCCTCTGGAACTGAAACCTCGTCAGTGGGGTGGCGTTAGCGTGTCTCAAGAAGGTCCCCCCCCATGCTGCAACCCTCTGTGCCAAATATTCCTCTACGCATACCACAGGGCACATGGAAGACCCGGGGATCCTCTGAATGATTACGCAGTCCCCGATTGCTCCTTGATCGGATTTGGACCTAACAAATGAGACCGTCATCGTCTCCCCCCTGACCTGAATGTGCTCCCGGCACAATCCCCCCATCGTATCCCGCTTGTTCTTTGCCACTAGTTCGCTTACCCGCATAGCCCCATGGAATGCTAGCGCAAATGCGGCTCGGAATAACACAGTTTCATACTGGGATGAACATGTTGCAGGGAGTACGGAGAATAACAGGGCCAACCTATCCAGACCTATCGGGTGCCTCTCATCCACTCTGCGACCCTCAAGGCGTTGCCACCCACGTAGCGCTTTCTGCACGACGAAAGACGTTGTCGGGTCCTGGATCCCATGAGCCTTTGCCATAAAGGAAATGGCGTCCCGATGCCTCTGGGCCGTAGCTACTGATTTGCCTGCCTGATGTAAAGAGAGCAGAAATTTCACTACAAACTCTTCCTGACCCCAAAGCTCCCCCCTAGCAGTACCCAAAAAGGCCCAATAGGAACGGAACGCCCCTTCATATGCCTTCCTCGTCCTGGGTGCTAAACTCTCTCTCACGAGGTTTTGTAGTTCGGGGCACCGAGAGACCAGAGAGCTTCGGGAAAGGGTGCCGCCACCGGGTCCGCTGTGGGAAGAAAACCCCAGAAGGCCTGCATACGGAAACGAGAAAGCGCATCAGCCGCTTGGTTCATCACCCCCGGCACATGTCTTGCCCTAAACAGTACATTCAGTTGCATGCATAACAACACAATTTCCTTGAGCAGTCTCAGAATCAATATGCATCGTGCTGCCTGACTATTGATACACTCAACCACGGTCATGTTATCAGACCAGAACACCACAGAGTGATCACGGAAACCCCCGGGCCACGTTTTCAGGGCCACCAAGATAGGAAAAAGTTCGAGAAAAGCAATGTTACTCGTCTACCCGCACTCATGCCACCATGACGGACATTTTTGAGCCGACCATTGTGTACCAAATATGGCACCAAAACCTATACTCCCCGCCGAATCTGTCCAAAGCCCCAGCTCCTCGGAGGACACCGCTGGTTTGTTCCAGACAATTCGACCATTGAAATCCACCAGAAATGCCAACCAAATGCGCATGTCCTGGCGAACCTCTGCCGAGAGTCTCGTGCGGTGATGTCCTTCCTTCAGGCCGACCATGGCTTGTGCAATCGAGCGGGAAAAGGGGCGCGCCATTGGTATCACTCTCAGGGCAAAATTCAACTGACCCACCACCTGTTGCAATTGATGCAGGTTTACTTTTGTTGCACGAATACATGTCTCAAGGGATAACCTGAATTTCAACACTTTTTCCTTGGGTAATCGAAAACAACCTTCTACCGAGTCGAGCTCGATCCCCAGAAACTCGTTCAGGGTCGAGGGACCCACAGTCTTACCTGGCGCCAATGGCACACCAAATCGATTCATTTAGACACAAAATTCATGTAAAGCCTGTCCACACTCAGGATCCCCGGCTGCCCCCAAAAACAGAAAGTCATCGAGATAGTGCATAACATGTTGAAAACCTGTCTTCCTTGTGAATACCCACTGCAGAAAACAACTGAACTTCTCGAAATAGGCACATGAAATCGAGCACCCCATTGGCATACATCTATCCATGTAATAGCGACCCTGAAACATGAAACCAAGAAGACGCTGATCGTCTGGGTGTACCGGGAGCAACCGGAACGCTGACTCGATGTCTGATTTCGCCATCAGCGCCCCGGGTCCCAGGCGATTCAACATGACTACGGCCTCATCGAAAGATGCGTACCGCACTGAACACACTTCCGGGTCTATCGCGTCATTCACGGAAAGACCACGTGGGGCTGACAAGTTATGTATCAGCCGAAACTCACCCGGGTCCTTCTTGGGGACCACCCCTAGAGGGGAACAAACAAAGTTAGCAACCGGTGGCAAATCGAATGGACCGGCGACACGACCTCGAGTCACCTCCTTCCCAATCTTTACCTGTACCACCGCCGCGTGCTGCAAGACCGATTGTTGATTCTTACAGTTTGCTACACCCTGAAAATCCCCCACTGGGATGCGGAAACCATATGAGAACCCGTTTCGCAACACCCCAGCGGAAGCATGATCCGGGTATTCGTTGAGCCAAGGAATCATTGCCATGGTATCAATCGGGGTAGGTAAAGGCGCCCCTCGGACTATATCAGACCTGTTTGGTGCCTCCCTTACCACCGTTATCACCCGTTTTGGCTCTGCACAAGGACTCAGGATGGGATGGCTGCCCACACCCCCCACACTCATGTCTGAATTTGCATGACCCCTGGGTCCTCGTACATTTCCCTCTGTTAAAATTCCAACAGATCCCCCTTTTCCCTGTGTTGCCACTCGGCTTCGAGTGGTACTCGTTACCTGCACCCGTCCGAAAGGGTGTCCCAGAGTTTTGGCGGGAAGATTCCCCTCCGTTACTCCCTACCAATGGTACCTTCAACATTCCTGTACTCTCCATTTTTTGCCATGACACGGAGTCGTAACAATCCCAAGTCAACAATGGGTCGTGTTCCTTAGCTTTTCTAAAAAGATTGTCATAGCAGAACCACTGATTGCCCCCATATGCCACCGAATACTCCATAATACGTGACTGATAAATAGGTAACTCGGTCAGCAACTCGGGCCTGCGCTCGCCCATGATGGAGGTAAATATGCCCCACGCTCTGCCCCAAGTACCAATGTTCTCGTCAACCTTAAAGGCGGCCATTTTTGCGCGCCAAACACTCGGATGCATGAGCTCCTTTTGGCTCTTCACATGCTCTATCTCGTAATGGTCGGTAAGCAATGAAAACATGTTTACATACTTATCCGCCCAAATCAATTCCTTAATTTCTAGTGGAACATGCTGGGCAATCTTCTCCCTTCGAGAAGGTACAGACCCCTCCCCCGCAATCGGCAATGGCCGCTTACCTGAAGTAGACCCTGCACTTGCCGCCGAACTTGGGCCTGCTGCACTTTCAGCCGCCGGAACCTGTGGGGGAACAGAAAGTGGTGCCTTCGCAGCCTCCCTAGATTCCCGGAGTTGCCTCATTACTGCCCGGGCGTCGTCAGCCGTGGCGCCCTCGCTATCTTTTCCCAACCACGCTGCCAATTGTGCCGCTAACTCGGGGGGCATATCCTCCCTGTTCATGGGGGTGATCACCACAGGGATTGGATTCCCCTCTTTCGGCACCGGGATTGGCTCCTCACGTGGGGTATCGGGAACCGGGGTGTCCCCCCCAAGTGCCCCCCTTCTGGGCCTCTTGCTTCTTCCACCGGGGACTGCTCCCTGCAAAGGCCGTTTCGGTCCTCCCTCCCCGTCCTTAGCCTCCACCTTTTTCTTCAAATCGGCTATCTCCTTCATGAGCATGCGGAGCATCTGCTCGGTACCGACCCGCTTTCCGACTTTCTTGGGCATTCTCAGACTGGATATCTGTAAGACAAAAGAAAGATTACAACGCTCAAAATTGGCTCTTCGTTCCGTCTCGAGCTCACGTGCAGCGGGGAGGTGCAGCTTCAGAGCACAGGAACAAGAGGATGCTTTCTTGGCTTCCGCTCCTTTTATCCGTCTTCAGGGCGGGCGTAAACCCGCCCCCGCCTGCCTCCGAGGGCGTGGCCGGCCGCGTCAGTGTCTAGGACAGCCCATTCTAGGGCGGGAAAAAGGCGCGCCCCGGCTACGCCGCTTCGGGCATACCAGCCGAGACTCGCCTCCCGCCCAAGATGGCTTCCCGGGGGGATCGTGGTACTCCACCATACGTTCGGGGGGACCGAATGGTCGCCCCTTTCCATGTTCGAGCTTTTGGTGAGAAACAAAATCAGCACATTCCTGGTGAGGCGGGATGTTATCGAGTATTGGGATTGCAGTTGTTCCTGCTCTAGTATTTTCCAATGTTTTTTCCTGGCTTTGCATTTCAGTAGGTTGTTCTTCTTTGTTTAAGCTGTGCGTTTTTTTTCCCCTGGTTTTTTTTTTCCTTTGGTGTTAATTTTGCTTGTATCTTGTAGCAATTCTTAATTTGCTATTGGGCTTGATGTAGAGCTTAATAGCTTTAGCCATGAGATTTTGGAGACATTCTGATTGTTTAATTCCATTTGACTTGAATTTTGATCCCTGTGTATCTTGGCTTCGGTTCTCAGTGGGACTTTGTCAAATAATTTGTATGTTTGCGGCTTTGTAGGGGGGCTCTGTGATTTAGATTTTAAAAATTTTGTGAAGAAGGTTAGTGCTGTAGTAGGTGTTGGGTTGGATGCTAGTTTTTCTACCCTTGCCCATTCTTCTTTCGGCCTCTTACTGTCTAGGGTGGCCTCGACTGTTGCCCCGGTTGCCTGTGTTTTACTCTGACCCAAAGTAGAAATTTCTCCTGTGCTACGCATTTGTAACGAGTTGAAGCTCTCGCCGATATGTTTCGTCAATTTATTGGTTACTGTTGTCGCCTCCTGATGCAGGCTTTGACTAGTGGAAATGGTTAGATTTGCCTTAGTTGGGTGGGGAGTTGATGCTTTGAGTATAGATCTTAGGCCTGTATTGAAGACTGCCTTCTCAGGAGTTAGAGTCGCGGGGAGACCTGGTAAAGCTTGTTTGGTCATAAGGAGAGTGGCTCCTGGGTTTTTCAAAAAAAAGAAAGCCTTGTTTATCCCTGATTTCTCTCTCCCACCCTGCTTTTTGTTCTTAACCGTTGTTGCAATTGGGGAGATTAGAGGAGTGTCCAAGACTGTTGGTAGACTTTTTTTGTTGGCGTGGAGTTAGTTGCCGTTGTCGTTTTATTCTGTTTTGTGTTGCTCTGGTCGGCGAGTGGGGATATCATTGCCTTTGAGGTTTTTTTAGACTGCTTTGGTGTCCTCCTTACCCTGCCTGATCTCATCCTTTAAGGGCAGGGTGGCTGGGTTGTAGTAAATTATTTGCCTCTTTGAGGACTTTTTATTTTTTTGTTTAAAATGTTATGCTTTCCTCCCTTCGGCCTTGTTCGCCGGTCTGTTAGCCCAACCGAGACAGCGTTCCCCTGCCACTCCCCTGCCTCTCCTCTGCACCGCCCCTGCTCTCCCCTGCTCCCCCCCTGCTCTCCGAGGTACCAGGGGCCAGCGGCTGGGCTGTCTCTGCTGGCCAGGGGGGGGAGCAGCTGATCGGGGCGCTCGGAGATATTAGCAGGTATTGGCAGGAGCTGGGAAGTAGTCTACAAGCTCCCAGAGTTCTCCCAGAATGCGAAAGCAAAACCAGGAGCTGGGAGCGGGGGCCGCGGGGCAGCAGTTCTCACCCGCTTGCGTAGCCCTTGTCTCTGATGCTTCTATCACCGTTCTCTCAGGTTCTGCTGTGTTCTCTTACCGCTCTCCTGCCGCTAGGACTCACCGGAGAACGTCCGATGCCGTGGATCTGTGACCAGCTGGCCAACTCGCTGCTCAGCTCACCGCTCACTGCTCGCCGCTCACAGTCACAGGTGAGGCACTATCCGCCCCCAGCAGTCCGAAGGCTGAGGACTGGACCAACACGGCAACACGGCACGGCACCCCACCGCCGGCTTGCCCACGGCTTTTGCCGCCTCTCTGAGCTCCGCTACCAATCCCCCGGAGAGGAGAAGAACGGAGAATGTGGAGCAGGTGTGGAGCAGGCGTGGGGAAAAACGCCGCAACCGTGCGGCTCTGATGCTGCCTCTGTGGGTACTGCGGCTCGCTGCTCCGTCGCGGCACGGCAGTCCTCTGTCAGTTTCCAGGACTCCACTTTAGGGCTGTGTAAGTCATTGGGCTGTTCAAAAGAATGAAGGTTAGTGGCCCCCTAAGAAAGTCACATAGTCATGTTGTTGTTTAGAAGGTTTCGCGAGGAGCTACAATGGAGGGATGGGTTACCAGAGACCGGTTTCATCTGTTGATTCTTTTTTTTAGTGGATACTATCAAATGTTGCATTCTTTTCCAATATATTGTTTATTAATCACTTTGATTGACACTATTGTTTTTATTTTTAAAGTTGCATCTATTCATATAATCTGCACTAGATTAGGCACACATTTTTTAATAAAACCTATCAAAGACATAGGTGCCTACTCAAAAACAGCATTTTGTGACACATCAGTAGTACTAAAATATTACTACTAATATACTGCAAATCTATTCACTAATCTAAGTTAGGAAGTCGATGCCGTCGCCTCACCTATCTCCAATGTGCTGAGATCTCTGATCGTATAGGTCTCCGCACAATTTAGCAGAAAATGTGGGTGGAATGGGAGGAGTGCCTGGGAAATAGGCACTATTTACAAATGAATGGGAGGGTTTAAGGAGCAATAAGCAGGGCTCAAAGGAGGATTAGGAATGGATTTATAGAGGGGCATGCGCTGACCCACAAAATAGTAAAAGTAATAATTAGTAATAGTAAAACACTCAAGACAGTTGTAAATGAACTACAGCTCGTCGGATACGTAGAATAAGTGCAGCACCACTTCTGTTGTACCACCCTCCTGTATAACATAATAGAGGTGGGGACTTGTAATAAAACCCTACAGTAAATAATGCTAAAATAAATTCATTTATTCTAATCTATTTTACTGAAATTACATGAAAATCATAAATTAATTTTATTTTATTTTTACAATTTTTTAATTACTTTTGTAAATGTACAAATAAATGAAAAGTTAATTCTTTAAAAATAAAATACAATGATTGCAATTAATTCTATACATAGCTTTTAGTAACTTGTAACAAATAATATATAATAAAAAAATACTTTTAGTGGATTTTTTCAAATACAATAAAAAATACCTTTAATGTAATATACTTTAATTAATTACATATTTAATTCAGAATCAAGTTAATAGTGCTGTTGCATTTTTTAAATGTGTCCTACCTTTAATATAAATATTTAAATATTTAAAATAAGTATTTAATTGCTCAAAAATGTAAGCTTTTTCTTAACTTTAACCCCTTCGATGCTCATGACGGAACAGTTCCGTCATGAGCGTCGGTTGGCCTGTGCTCATGACGGAACCGTTCGGTCATGAGCCCATTGGCTCATTAGTACGGTCAGCACAGCGCACGAATCTGTGCCGCGCTGATGTGGTTAATAAACGTTTATAAAGTCACATATACTTTACTATAGGGAGATCTCCACCCTGATTACAGAGGTCTCCACAAAGTGTGCAGAACATCAAATGTGGTATGAATGAATACTTTTAAAAGTGCACAGATACTTTGTGAAGTGTCCCAATTCTACAGACCAATAGTACTAAGAAAACACCAGCTAAGCCGAAGCAAATACCCAAGTTTTAAGATTCTTTCTAAAAAGTGACTTCGATCTCAACATACAGAGCTCTACAGGGCTCCAAGCTTGCACAGCCAAATAGGAGAAAGAGCTACTTCCCCATCTAACCTGCCTAACCTTAGGTACCACTACTAGAAAAGATAATGAAGAACAAAACATTCCTTGAGGAGTACCATGTTGCAACCTAGGAATCAGAGGAATCAGGGTTAGCCAAAAATAGGCCCTATAGGCCGAAACCAAAGTCTTGAAGAGAATTATCTTGATTACTGGCAGCCAGTGGAGCAATCGCAAATGAGGGATCATAAATGTTCAGTGAGGAAGTTTGACGACAAGCTGTGCGGCGGCATCCTGAACGATCGGTAATCAAAATAATATGTAAAACCAAGATACGGAACGTTAGCATAATCTAACATAGGGGTGGTATGTTCATGGACAACCGTCTTTCTGAAATTCAAAAGAAGAATGAAACTCCAGTTTTTCAAAGTTCAAAGTAATCCAAAGTATATACCGACCACCAAGGAAACCTGATGTTGGAAAGAGAACCATCAAAGGTGTAGGTGTTTGCCCTACAACTCAGCCACCAATTAGATTTCAAAGACCAGACAACAAAATCTCAGTCTTATCCATATTGAATATTAGGTGTCTAGCACAGAGCTATTAAAAAAAACTGCCCGAAGACAGGTCTTAAGAGGTCCACATACAGCTCCAGCACCCTTCTTAAAAGAGAGGAGTAGATGGGTATCATTGTCTTACGACAGCACCTTGCATCCCAATGATTCACCAGTGAAGTCAGCAGGGCCAGATGACCATTAAACAGTGTTTGACTGAGAAAAGAGCTATGAGGCACCCAACTGAATGGGGCCTTGGCTCTGTGGTGAAGTGGGCCAAAATCACTGATTATCCTTTATCATCCAAGAAAGATTTTATCCAATCTAGGACCAAGCCCCAAGTCCCAAATTAGTGAGGTGCTTTAATAAGATCATATGTAACACTGTATTGAACGCTGTAAAGAGATCAAGTAAAATCAGTGCGGCCCTCCCTGCTTGATTCAGACACTTCAAGCATTAGTGTCTCCATTCTATTCTCAGGGGGAAAGGGAAATACAGATTGGCTTGAATGATGTAACGTATTGGTTTCCAGATAATCCAGAAGCTGCTAATTTATCAGCTTCTTAAGCCTTTTAGATATCAATGTCATCACTAACTTTACAACTGTATTTGACATTTTTACTGTCCCCACCACATGTTTCTGGGTGTGTGAACTTTTAAGTTGACACTTGTGACTAACTTTACACTCATAAATGGTGATAATTCAAAATGAATAAAGTTAATCAAAAGTTCAAGAGTAAACGTATACAAACTGATTTACTCATGTGTTAATATAACTGTGTGAATAACTTCTATAGCCTTGACTTCTTGTGTGTGTCTATCCATGGGGAGAAAAGGTTTGGTACTTTCTAATGCAAAAAATAATCCTGTAGTTTCACAGGACTGATCGTTGCCCTTTAGGCATCATCCTCAAGTGATGAATGTGAAGCTCGTCAGTTGCAGCTGCCAGGTTCCCTGGCTTCGGTTGGTAAGTTTGCTAAACCTGCATTTTGCCACTGTCTTTTGGGTATTTAAAATTGCGCTGTGTTTGTGCCTATAGTCTAAAAAACATGTTACATAACTTTACCTCCGGATGGAGGAACCACACAGGCGTTAATCACACCTCCCTAAATAACGCAGTCTTTACACACATTCTGTTACAACGCAAGTTGTTGCGTTGTCACCTTTGGGAGAGCACTGGAGTTAGAATAGTTTAATTTATTATTGCAACTACAGTTTCTGCAACAATAGGGAAAGCACTGACTTAAAAGTCCAACATCAATCCAACAACATTTTCCTTAAGGCAAGTTGTTGTAACGATTTGTGTGGTAAAGGAATGCATTTGTGGTTCGGAATGCTTTGTTCAGGCACAACATGCTTAGAGCCTCTGGATGGAGGTCCGAGTACCCTTGGGAGACACACACAAGATCGTACCAATAATTCCTATTGAGGAGACATCTGTTGTATAATTGGTTTTCTCCCTCACTCACACAGGAACTCCCTTCTTTTTACAGGATTTGTTAGACACTTGCATGGTAAACAATTTTTTACTGTGCATTTTGAATCTTATTTTGAATGTATCTTAAAATGATGGCTGTACCTGTTGGTATATAGACAACCTTTAGGTGTCTTTTGACAGGATTCCTTACAGGACGAAGATTCCATGAAGCATCAGTGAATTAGTTCTTGTAGTTAGAACACATGCAGCAAACTTTACTCATAGGTGGATTTTAATCTTTAGCTCCTAAACTAGGCATTTTCATACCTTTAAAGCTAGCCCTACTCCTCAGTGCTAAAAGCCATAATAAAAGACTAGAAATTCCTATAGGGTGTCAGCAACATCAAGGATGTGACCACTTACCACACGTAGTGGAGAATGTTAGACTGGTTCCCTTTGGGCTTACAGGAGCTACCTGGTCCATATTGACTGGTTATACAACTTTTTCAGATGCAAGAAATATGAATGCCCTGGAATTAAATCACTTAATAACTGCATTAGTAACTGCATATTGATGGCTTTGACAAAATGTACTATCAATGAAGGAACTGGTATACTACTTCCTGTTGCTGTGCAGGCACATGCCCAAGTACAATTAGTCCACAGACTATTAGTCATTATGGGTAAAGCGCCCACTAAGTGAGATCAAATTCTATTTTGGGTTACTCGTAAAACTAATCAATTGGACGTGGTCTGTCCTCCCATTACACCCCAGGAAAAATGTAGAATTTGTACATTGTGTGCTCCTATTGGCATGGTATGACTATTTGATGATTGTACTATATGGGGAACTACTTTTGACAGTATATATACTACTATGCAGAGCCCTCTCTCTTTGCCTGAAGTATCGGAGGAAGTAAAACAATGCGAAATAAGACTGTAGCTGCTCCAGCGGTTGATTTGGGTAGGAAGTTAATTGGTCATTTTGACACAGAGGGTGCGGAAATCTTATGACATTTCCACAAATAGCATCACCTTTAACTTACTTAGAAGACATGAGGGTTCTACACTTTTTATTAGGTCAAGAATCGTTGCCATTATTTTAGAATGAAGCCTTACACAAAAAAGACATTAATATTTGCATTTGTCGTTCACACAATAAAGAGAAGTTTGGTGACGTTTTAAAGTTTTATTTTCTCTATCAATAGATTAGTCGCTATTTTTATTTATTCTTGTATTCAAATGTGACATTTCAATTAAAGAAAAAAAAGAAATGCATCTGATTAGAAAAAGCATAAAGCATTAAAGAATAGTGTGTTCCATTCAAAATAAAGCCCCTGTTCTAAGCTAAGGGCCTATCCTAATTCTAACAATAACCAATAAAGAGTTCTTTCTGGAAAACAGCAAGCAGAATTTAGAGCAAAGTCTAATAACTAAGGAAAAGATTGAACTTCACATAAAGGGTAGTTCTGGAGACTCAGCTGAGTTCTCCAGACAACTGCTGTAGCAATAGTCTATGCAGGTGTAAAGAAGAAAATCACAGCTGTAGCTATGATCAGCATACAATCAGAAAGTCTCCTCACAGAGCGCAAGGAAATACAGGAATTACAATAAGCAGTAGCTGATGGCAAGTGGGTTAGCACAACAAAGTGCTAAGGGGTATGGCATGGAGAAGGTAAGAAAAATGGCCCTTACAAACTGGAGAAGAACCCTTACCATATAGAAAACAGCTAAACGTGTTGCAAAAACAGGTGAAGGTGTAATTAGTGTCCAATGATTAGCGATCTTCCAGTGGTTCATCGTCTTCATCCTCAATTCCCACTGTAAACATTCTTGTCAGCATGAAGTCAGTTAGAGATGGCTACAATGTATTACAAGTTCATGGGACATGTTGCAAACCTACTCTGTTAGCTGTCTGGTGTCCTATCGTATAACAATGAGCATTTTATTTTTATTAATAAACTTGCTCAATATGTATATGTGGCAAGGAAAGCAATATAAGCACAGTGAAATCAAATGTTATGAGGAAAGGAATATACATTTTTCATGAAACAGCACATTTTTACAAACGCTAAGCCCTAGATTTCGAGTCTAACGTTAAACCACTATTTTATAAAAAGGCTCTTATTTTATTAAAGGCATAGAGGTAAATAATAGAAGACTGCAGCTTTTTAAGTGGAGAACGATAGAAATGGAAGCTTTCTGCATAAAGTAAACAATATTTTCACATTTGTACGTAAAGCAAAGGCACATTTTATAATGTGTAACTTATTATGCATTTCACATGTTAATTTCCAACACTCTTCTATATTATTGTGTGGTGAAATTTTTCGCAAAATTGTACAGCTCTCACAAAACTGTCTCTTCTATAGTAACCTTCAAGTAGTAGCAGCATTATTGGCTGTACACCAGCATATGGCTGCTCTTACCTTGCAAAAGCCTGAGCTACCTATGTCAAGATACCTACGGCAGTCATGTTTCAAAACTAGAACTCAAACTAAAATATTTGGTGTTCAGTGAAGGGGGAAACACTTCAAACTAAGCAAAAGCAGAGCCTGTCTCAGGATTTATTTTGTTTCAGAATATCCAAGGCTCCGACTCAGCCAATAAAGAGAAAGCTGCTGCTGATGAGTGGCTCCCGAAAATGGAAGCGCTACTCCAGCAACACAACCCTGATAAGAAAGTTGTCAGACCATCTTACAGACAACCTGTTCCAAATTTTGTAGTAGAAGACATGTGCACTGTAACCCTGCCATCACAACTTGTCACAAAGAAAATAAAGAAGGTGTGGATTATTTACAGCAATAAGCACTATACACAGACTAATACCTTCAGAACGCTGGTATATACAAAAACAACCGTGCCGTAAACTAGAAAGACAATGGTGGTACGATAATATTTCTGACAAAAGCACATACAAAAAATCTCTGAATTAATATAAGATCCTGATTTTTTAAGAAAAATCCTCCTTTTTCGCTCAAAAAATGAGTCCGCCAAAGACTCTATTAAGGAACTCTTTAAAACTGTGAAATCGCTATCCAATATCTCTGATAATAGAAGCACTAATGTCAGTCAGAATCCTGCAATACATTGGCTTTTTTTCCAAAACAAAATAGAAGACACTTTCTCAGCTTTTTCAGCAAAATGTATAAGTTCCTCTTTTTCATCTGATGATACATTCTCTACTACCAATTTAGAATTCTCAGACTCTGTTTCTCCCCTCTTTTTGAGCAAGTACTCAAACTGATGAAATCCATGAAATCTGGTTCCCCCGAGGACCCGTGACCACCTAAGATTCTTCATTAATTAGCTGAATTAATTTCAGGCCAACTGATAAATATCTTTAATGATGTTCCAGACAGGGTACTTTCCTATAGTTTGGAAGAGAGCCTTCATTCTACCCCTATAAAAAAGATCTTATCTCCCATCATCTGATCCGAGCAACTATCGCCCCATATTTCGACTGCCATTTCAAGCAAAAATCATGGACAAAGCTATGAACCAACAATTGGCAGCCTTTATTCATGGCTTTAGCACCAACATAGCAAAAAGACTGCATTAATTGTTTCAGTGGATAATATAAGAACTCATATTGATAGAGGAGAAAATGCTTCCCTAATTTTGTTAGATCTCTTGGCAGCATTTGACACGGTCAGTCACACTATTCTGTTTGACTGTCTTCACTCTTTGGGATCAGAGATACAACAGCCACATTAGGATGGTGGGGGAAATCGTGCAACAAGCGTGGCGGGCACAAAGAGCACCCGCCACAGGTAATCGTTGCGATTGCCGGGCAGAGCGGATCTGACCAGAGATATGGTGGCGGTGCCTAGCAGCCACCGCCCTCCCGATCGCAATGATGCCGTCAGCCAGCCTTTCCATGGCGGTTGAACCATCATGGTAAGGCTGGCGGAGGCTGGCTTCGGGGGGACTGCTACACGCCCCCTCTGGGGCGGGGGGGGGGGGGGGGCAGTTGTGCACGGGGCCTTTCCATGCACAAGGTGGCATGCGCCCTTCGGTGCCTGCCATGGTGATTAGGGAAATGCACAACATGGCAATTTAACATTGCGGCACAGCACCCGCCGCAATGTTAAATTGCCAGATGCAATCGCCGTGGTGGTGGTCGCATCACAATTAGGGGTGCAGGCCCGCCAAATGACAGGTGGGCAGTCCCGATCCCATCGTGATCCCCCCCTAAATTTTGCAAATGTAACAAAACTGATCGTCGTTTTGGACATGTAGAATTTCAGGAGAAATTACCTTTTTAAATGAAACTGCAACAGATTACTTGCAGGAGGTTTGATTCTCATTCAGATTTGAGGACACCATAATTTTCAAAAATGAATTTTGCAGATTTTGCAGGCTGAAAATGGAAAAAAATATTAGTAATAATAATTTGACTGGAATGATTCCGGATGGAACTGACATTATCAGTGGCTTTAAAAAACTTGATGGGGCCCCTGAAAGCTACATCGAGGGGCCCCCTCCTAACTCAATCAGGAGCTTTCCGGCCAAGCTACTGTCCTGAGGCTTGGGGGCCACCCGCACCGCAGGGGCTGCATGGACCTATGTTAGGCCACTGGATATTGTTTAGTTCAAGCAGGATAGCCTTTGTTAAAAATAAGTGAAATATGGGCTTGGGTGATTGTCTTTTAGGACCACATCCTGTGAAAAATGAACTGTCTTAGATGTCATGATCTATGCAGCTCTAAAAGAACAAGCCTATTCAGTGAGCGAGGCGCAGAAAGAATTAGTGGAGCTAACATAGAAATGATGTAGGTTACTCTTAAATGTCTTGAGATTAGTTTTCAAACTTTATCCATATTGATCTATACTATCTCTTATATTACTTCTTCCCCTTTAAATCTTTTGCAAGAAGATCGTTTCTCCTTACAACATAGGAAAGATTAAATGCGTGTACTGACAATTAAGTTGGATATTGCAAATACTTTAGTTGTATAAAGTGCCATGGTCATTGAGACATCCTGTATTCTTCTGTAGTTTTCTCTCGATTGAACAGAAAGAGAATACACACTTTTCTGTTGTTAAAGATGTACATTGATGTGGCATTTGGGTGGAGTAACTTACCTATTATTGCTCTACATTTCTATGGCTGTCAGAAATACTTTTTAGATGGTATGAATGCTAACACAATACATTTGTACAAAAATCTCAGCGTTTTTTTCTATTGAATTCCTTTGCTTGACCAATAGTAAAATTGCTTTAATTAACACATCTGGACGTATTAATCCTTTAGGATATTCACTCCTTTGTGAAGATATAACTATTCATGGTGCTCATAATCTTTTGAAGGGTGACCTTGCTTGCAAACTACTTGTGACACTTATGTATTTCATTTCCACCGATCAAACATTGCTAAATAAGATTAGTAATACATTTTTTAACAATAAATTCTTGTTGCGGGTTAGCTCAAGCTTAAAACAAACTGTTATTTGTTCAAAAGATGGTGAAATGTTGAAACTACATTCTATTCAGCTCTAGTAAAAGTTTTTGATAACATTACAAGGCTGGCAATGTACATGATAAATACACATATTAGTAGATTAAAGCTAATAGCTATTCTATTCACAGCTCATTCTGCTTCTGAAATTCAGTGACTTTTGTAAACTTGATTCCAATTCATTTTGCTGATCTGCTGCACACTATTGTCCACGCTTCGGGAATACCTGCTATTGTGCATGTTTTTAAAACTATTGGATTTGGCTTATTGGCTGGCTTTGAATCTAATTTTTGAATTATTCCTGGCTTTTCTGTTTTCTCTTTTTAAGCTTGTATGGTGGGATATGAATGATCATCCTCATGAAGGATATATATTTTTTTGTTTTTTTTTAGGGGGGCAAAGTATACATAATTTGCTTTTTCAAGTACTCTTGCAAAATAGCAGCAAAAGTATGTGAAATTATGTGAATCTGTAACTAAGCAGTATATTTGAACGCAATTTTTTGACACCCAAAATGCGTTTCCCAGGAATAAATAGTGCAAAGAAAAAAAATAGAAGCGCAAACAACTGCTGCTCAGGTTCTGTCGCTCCTGTGTGTTCACAGAAACATTTTAATGGAAAAGCTGCATTCGCTAAAAATGTTTCCTGCATTCATTTATCAATGTGCACATTTATGTACACAAATATTCAATAGATTTTCATGGATGAAGTGTGCTTTGCGTTTCTGCTTATATGCCCACCATTGAATTTCATATATTGTTGTATTCAAGGGCACATTTTTCAGTTATTACATGTACGTCAGTTAGTAGTAATTGCACATGTATATCATCTAACGTTTGCTTTATTACAGGTTAATAGCACATCAATTGCTCATACATGTGTATTAATGTGATTTATAGTTCCCTTCAGAGGTCTTCCTTGCGTCCGACTGTGTTCAACATCTATCTCAGACCTCTGATTCAATTGATTCAGTCGTATAGAATGAACATGATGGACTATGTTGATGATATAGAGTTCATTTTATCATTCAGTCCGTCCTCAGGGGCGGCTCCAGGCTCATGGTGGCCCTGGGCAGGGAGGATAGGTAGGGGGCCCCGGAAGAGGGGGTCCGGGCGGGGCGGATCGCGGAGGCCAGTGAAGATGGGGGGGGGGTCAGGGTGTTTGGAAGTGGAACAGAGCCGAAGGCCGCCAAATCCCTGCCAGGGGCCGCCAGGCAAATATGTATCCATCCTCAGAGGATTATTATATTAAGGATATATATTGGCGTGGTGGCCCCTGGGGTTTGGTGGCCCTGTGCAGGTGCACAGCTTGCACATGCCTAAGGCCACCCAAAAACCTTCATATTTGTACGGAAGATGTATTGGATTGGCAGAGCTGTAAATCCCTAAAGTCCAACGTGGGAAAAACTGAAGTCTTCTGTTTCTACTTCTGGAAGTTACCTCCATCACTTACTAATGACCTAGGCCCTCAGTTAGTGTTTGCACTCTCTTGGCCTCTATTTCAGTTTGGAATTTGGGAGTCTTCGAGAATAAAGACCTATCTTTAAAGAGTCATGTCAACAAACTCTCAGGAACATGTTTTTCCTTACTAATGGTTCACAGAAAAATGTTACAGTTTCTCCCCAGCCACACTCGACCACACTCGCAGTAAGCAATTCTCAGCAGACTTGAGTAGTGCAATGCACTCTTTTTAGGCCTTCCTGACTACCTTAATAAACTCCTTTACTGGATTCAGCCCACATGCGCTAAATTACCTCTGGCCCTTCCCTCACTTTAATCCACTTGTGAACGTCTGGATACCGTTTCTTGGGACCCTTTTCCTAAAAGAGTACATGTCAAATCCTTGTGCATTGATTAAAAGGCTATCCATCAGAACGGCCCGTGATATCTACAGCAGACATTTGTCCGCTACTGCCCTGCTTGTCCCTTGCCAACTGCTATTTTTAACCTACTGACTTATCAAACTTCAAAAAGACTTGTGTCTGTGAAAAAACGTTCTCTGTTCAGTCAGCTCAACTCTGGGATCGTCTCCTACTTTCTTTGCAATAGATTGATGTTTTCCTGTCTTTTAACAAAAAGTGGTTATATACACTACAGCATTTTAAGGTCGAGCCTAGAGCAGCGCATGCGCTGCTTGCTCGACTTTTAGTAAGTGGGTTTTCAAAGTACTACCCGCAAGCTTTTGCTGGCCTCAAGCTTGCGTGCATGCTTGCGTGCACGCGCGCAGTCACCATCTGCCTTTCTTATCTCTTCCTTCGCATCGCTCCCCATTACTTTCACTTTTGCGGCTACGCGGCCTTGAAAGTTACAGGGTGCCCAGCGTCCGACAGCCTTCGGTTAAAGGCTTCTAAACTTTCACTCTAGCTGCCCTTCTTGATCATTACAAGGTTCTTGTGCCGACAGAGGGTGCCCAGAGCGCCGCCCGGGGATTTTAACGCCACACAGGTTTCGGAGTTGTTCAGTTTGTGTTAGCCCTGCTTTCAGAGCAGCAGAATTTTAGTTAACAAAGGGGGCCATAGAGGAGTGTTCAGGAGCTTGTGGCTGCAAGTGTGGCAGTGTTTGGCTCCCCCCCTTCACCTGTTCTGTGACAAGCCCGACATATGCTGTGTCCAGATCAAAAGGCCCTCTGCTGCCGCTGGCCCCTTTGTGCGGCACAAAGAGCGCTATCCCTCCGTCTGATAAATTCTGCCCTCTCGTAAAGAGCCCTGATGGGCTGCAGCGCCGGCGAGTGCCCAGGGGATTTTAGAAGGCAACCCCGGCCCTCCCCTCTGTGCGATGGTGGCTCTATGTACCGCTCACTCCCCTGGCTGCCTCCTTGCCATCGAGCACTTGCGGTGCCCTACACTGCCTGTAATGACAGAGCGATGCACTGTTCAGCTTAATTATTATATTTCCATTTCCTGAAATTGCTCCAAACCCAAGCTTGTAAGAGCAGTGGGTTTCAAGGGAGATCTCCTGCCCTTTGTACGCCCAAGTTATAGCTTTTTGCCCGAACTTGTAAAATCGGTAGCTATGCTGTTTGGATCTTGCAATCTCAAATCAAACATCTTGATGTATAGGGGTGGTTGTCTGAGCCTATGCAACCTTGGGGAGACAGAACATTTTCCTTCTGTGCAATATGAACGGTTTAAATAATTCCTCTGTTGGCTTGATTCTGAAAGATCAGTGTATCCTGATGAATGTGTTGGTGTCTGACCTTCTACGAATTACAATAGCTAGTATAATGCTGTATTAGCCAGGAATTACCAGAAAGATCTGCTGATTGTCTTTACATTTTAGGCTTAGGCCTTGTAAGCGAATATTGCCCTACATACTTATTGTAATGCTTCCATTTCTATTACTTCCAACAATCTGTGGGGTGTTTACTGGAATGTCTCATAGTAAATGCTTCCGTTTTTGTATTTATTCGGAAATGTTTTTTTTTCTGTGCATCGATCTGAAAATGTTTTTGCAAGCCTTGTAACCTTTGCAGTTAAACAAGAATCGTTTGTCTTCAGCACTGCTGTGACTCCCACGTTTTTCATACCTTCACAATATAAACGTATAATTGACCATCCATTAGCGTGAAAACCTGTCCTTTCTTTGGTCTGCGATTGGCCAAGCCATGTATATATACGGACTGCATAGCTAATCACTTAAAAGGTCCCAAAGGTGAGACCTGTTGGCTATGCCAATGCTTGTTTATTTCACGTCCTACCCATCTTTATGTAACCCACTCAATTGGCAGTTTTTTCCTTTTAGCACTTGAACACCTTTGTACTCTTCAACTGTGCTCATTAAATGTTATAATAATGTTAACAATGATACTAACAATAATCTAACATGGATTGTATTTTAGTAAATGTGCAGTATATTACTTATGCCAATTTTTGCATTTTACATTATTCATCATAAGGTCTAGCCTTTTCATAATAATAAGGAAAGGGTATTTAAATCTAGTAAAGACATATATTAGGAGAGAGACATTGTCAGTTTTCCTGAAAGCTCTCCAGCTGTGTGCTGCAAACATCTTCAGTGGAGGCCATTGGCTCCCAAGAGCAGGGTTCTTATTTACATATTTTTCAACTCGAGAGCGCCATAACCGAGACCAATTCTCAAAGAATAGAAGCTGATTGAAAACAATTCTGTTATTCAGAAAAAGTATGTTGGTTAGAGGCCACCTTAGGTTCTCAAATGGGCTCTTTGGTTCTAAGAAGATTTAGTGAGGCTCAAGAAGAGAGGGGTTGGCTACTAAAGACTGGTTTCATAATTTCAGTATTAAAATCATTGAATACAATCAACAATGTTACAATTCTTTTTAATAAATTATTTGTTAATCACTTTCGTTGACACTATCGTCAGGGGCGGCTCTAGGCTCATGGCGGCCCTGGGCAGGGAGCGTAGGTAGGGGGCCTCGGAAGGGGGGGTCCGGGCGGGGCTCCGGAGCTCAAGGGGGGGCGGGGGGGAGGTTAGGGTGTTAGGAAGTGAACCAGAGCCGTAGGCCGCCAGATCCATGACAGGGGCCGCCACACAAATATGTATCCATCCTCAGAGGAAGATTACATTAAGGATATATATTGGCGTGGAGGCCCCTGGGGTTTGGTGGCCCTGTGCAGGTGCACAGCTTGCACATGCCTGAGGCCTCCCCTGCTATCGTTGTTTATTTTTATACTCACATTTATTCATATAGGGCGTGATTCACCAAGATAAGCTTACACTTGTGTGTAAGTTTCCGATTGTTTGCTTTCACAAAGTTATTTTACTAGTAGTATCTCTCCAACTGTGGAGTCTATGCACAAAAAATCATAGAAATGTCTGATCTTATATATGCGGTGGCTCCGTAGTCATATAGATACTACCAGTAAAATACATTTGTCAATAGCAAACAATGGTAAACTGACACCAAAGTGTAAGTTTACCTTTGCATATCAGGCTATAGTCTGCACTAAATTAGGGCAATACATTTTTATATAGTCTTTTAAATATTGAGGGGCATATTTACAAGGGTTTATCAGCACACATAGAAGTTACAAATCACCATTACTGATTGTTTATGTGCAGGAAGCTTTCCTGCACACAAACAATCATTCACCACAAAGCAGACACCCTGCCACTATTGTGAAAGAGTGCCTGCATTGGCGCTAGGCAGCAAATTTAGGGCAGTGCTAGGGGAAACACAGAGGTGCAACGCATTCTTGTGAATTGCATCCCTGCGTTTTCAGAATGGCAGAGTGCAGCGTTAGCAATTCCGCCATTCTCTTGTAAATATACTCCATAATGTGAATTTCTTGTGTGTGTTCATACATGGGCAAGAGAGTTCTACAATTCACTAATACAAAAAATGATCCTGTAGTCTTGCAGGAGCTGACAGTTGCTCTATATGCACCATCCTTAAGTTATGTGTTAGAAGTTCATGGGTCACAGACTCCCCACCCAGGTTTGTACTCTGGTTAAGCTAGATGGTTTAGAAAATCAAAAACTGGGCTGCCAAATCCTGCAAAAAATGTATCAATAGAGTTGGCTTTATGTCAGTCCCTTGGTCATGATTGAATACATTTGTCATTTGTTGGCTATCTGACTTGCCTGCTCATGAATTGATGGCATTCTTTTACCTTCACATGCTTGTCCCACACTTGAGCAGTTCAGTCTCAGTGTTCTGAATTGTTGACTCTCACTACTGACAGTGATTGCATTCAGGATACTACTTGTATTGTATTGGAGGCACTCTATGAGAGTTTGTTTGTGTTTTCTTGCTCCTTTCCCTTTGTGCTGTTATCCTTCTCACCTTCTCTACTTCGCTATCTCTGTTGTCCCTGTCTAGCTCATTCATAACATACCTTGGCCCACACCATCCCACTCATTTTTTTGTTGTTTTGAAAAACTATTGCACTAAATGCAGGTATCCATCATAATTTGTTTTCCAACTTCCAGATGGCCACCTACAAGTATGCATCTATACACACATGTTTTGGACACCTGTGAATCAACACATCATTCAAAGACGGCCACTAATGAAGTGCCATATCCACTGTGGCCGTCTTTGGATAGGTTTTTAAAAACAGGCTAAATGCATTCAAAGATGGCCAACATGGATGTGCGCACATCCACAGTGGCCACACTTGAATGGGTTTGTAAGAAGTATACAAATGCATTTAAAGATGGCTGGCATGAATCCGCACACATCCACTGCAGCCATCTTTGAATGCATTTACATTATTTTGACAAATCCAGTTGTTCACCGACGAACTCAAGGACTCCAAGAAGACCTGCGGCTCCCTCGAAAAAGCCTGGCTCCTCGACCAGACCACTGACAACATGACCGCCCTCAAACACGCCACCCGCAAGCACCACCAGCTCATCCGCACCACCAAGAAGAAATCACTGAAGGAATGACTGGACAACAACGCCCACAACAGCAAGGAACTCTTCACTATCGTCAAGGACTTTTCCAACCCCAGCACAGGCAACAACGACATCACTCCCTCACAAGATCTCTCCAACTCTCTTGCCTCGTTCTTCCACCGCAAGATTGCCGATATCCACAACAGTTTCGGCGCACCACCCACGCACCCATTCGTCGAACCAACGCCCCCCACCGCCACCCTCCGCACCTGGACCACGGTGACCACCGAAGACACAGCCCGCACGATGAACACCATCCACTCCGGATCTCCGACTGACCCCTGCCCCCACCACATCTTCAACAAGGCCAACTCCACCATCGCACCCCAACTCCGAGACGTCATCAACACCTCCTTCAACACTGCCACCTTCCCGGAGAGCTGGAAGCACGCCGAGCTCAGCGCCCTACTGAAGAAACCAGCAGCGGACCCCACCGACCTCAAAAACGTCCGCCCCATCTCGCTCCTTCCTTTTCCTGCCAAAGTCATCGAGAAGATCGTCAACAGACAGCTTGCCGCCTTCCTCGAGATGAACGGATCCCTCGACCCCTCGCAGTCTGGTTTCAGAGCCAACCACAGCACCGAGACCGCCCTCATCGCAGCAACCGACGACATCCGAGCCCTGCTCGACAACGGGGAAACAGCGGCACTCATCCTCCTGGACCTCTCCGCAGCGTTCAACACTGTCTGCCACCGCACCCTAATACAGCACCTCAGCAACATCGGCATCCAAGAGAAGGCACTGGAGTGGATCGTCTCGTTCCTCGCCGGAAGAACACAGAGAGCCCCCCCGTTTCGATCAGAGGCCACCGAAGTCATCTGCGGCGTTCCGCAAGGATCATCACTCAGCCCCACCCTCTTTAACGTCTACATGAGACCTCTTGCCGCCATCGCACGCCAACACAACCTCAACATCATCTCCTACACCGACGACACCCAGCTGATCCACTCCCTCACCAAAGACCCGACACCGTCAGAACCAACCTACACGAAGGGATGAAAGACGTCGCCGAGTGGATGAAGAACAGCCGCCTGAAACTGAACTCAGACAAGACAGAAGTCCTCATCCTGGGACCATCGCCCTCTGCCTGGGACGACTCCTGGTCGCCCCCAGCCCTAGGCACCGCTCCCAAGCCAACAGACCACACACGCAACCTGGGCTTCATCCTGGACTCCTCCCTCTCGATGACCAGACAAGTCAACGCCGTATCCTCATCATGCTTTCACACCCTACGCATGCTTCGCAAGATCTTCCGATGGATCCCAAACGAAACCAGGAAAACGGTCACCCAGGCCCTCGTCTCCAGCCGATTGGACTACGGAAACACCCTCTACGCCGGAACCACAGCCAAGCTACAGAAAAGACTCCAACGCATCCAGAACGCCTCCGCCCGACTCATCCTGGACATCCCCTGACGCAGCCACATCTCCGGCCACCTGAGGGACCTGCACTTGCTCCCCGTGAACAAGAGGATCACGTTCAGGCTACTCACCCACGCACACAAGTCTCTCCACGACCTGGGCCGCCTGACCTTCTACACGCCCACCCGCCAGCTACGGTCTACTAGCCTCGCCCTCGCCGCCGCACCACGCATCCGAAGAGCAACCGCCGGAGGCAGATCCTTCTCCTACCTGGCGGCCAAGACATGGAACTCCCTCTCCATCCACCTTCGGCTGACCCAGGACCACCTCGCCTTCAGGAGACAACTCAAGACCTGGCTGTTCGAGCAGTAGCGGACCCCCTCCCAAAAGCGCCTTGAAACCCTTCCGGGTGAGTAGCGCGCTATACAAATGTTATGATTGATTGATTGATTACAATCGCCACCACAGATGTATACACAAATGAAACAGCTATGATAGAGCTGTATTCTTATAGGCATGTCTTATGTATAGAATGTTCAATATTAAACCCTGAACTCCTGCTACTGGAAGTTTAAGGAATCAGCATATGTTCGAAAATGAGTTGTTGGGATGGATGGACGGTGTTCTCAGTGGCTGCTGGGTTGGAGACTTGATGTGTTGAATAGTACCTTAATGCTGTTGACCATGGTGTTGATGCATTTGGTGATAGCTGTTCTTTTGGCCTCCTTGTTGCATAGGTGGTAGTCACTGAGGGCTGCTTTGTGAGTGCCTCTGTTTGTGGGGTACTTGGTAAGGCTTTAGCGGTGCAACTTTGTCAGTGCATTTATTGAACCAGACAGAGAAGTTGTGGGCGGCCTGATCGAAATCTGCGGACATTTTGGGTGGTGTGGAGCTGAGTCACTGAGTCGACTGGGTCTGAGTTACCTTGCCCCAGCTACGGTGGTTTGTGCTGTTGTGTCTAGTGATGGTGTGCTGGACTTTGGAGATGATAAAGTGGAAGATGGCATGGTCGGTCCAGGTGAGCTCTGTGATGTGTGTGAAACTGATTCTGTTGTTGGATGTGAAGATGGCATTGAGTGTGTGTCTGGCTTTGTGCGTGGGTTCAGTGACTAGTTGGTAAAGGCCCATGTTGTTGCAGTTCTTCAGAAGGGAGGTGGAGTTGACGCCTTGGGGTCATCAATGTGAAAGTTGAGATCGCCGAGCCTGACGTAGTGGAGGGAGTCGATGGGGAGAGGGATGATGAGATTGGATATGGCATCTCAGAAGACTGGATGGGGTCTCAGGGGTATGTAAGGTAGGGTGCCTCTTATTGTGGTCTTGGCTTCTATTTGCAGTTAGAAATTGAGGTGTTCCATGAGGGGTGTTCGGTCGTTGTTTGAGGTGGTGCATTGGATGGTTTCCGTGTAGATTATGGCAATTCCCCTGCCATTTTCGTTGATGCGATTTCAGTGTATCATTTTGTAGCTGCCTCAGGAGAGCTGCCTCCAAGCAGAGATCCACCCACTAGACACCAAGAATATGGGGAGCAGCCCCTTAGGCGAGGGGTTTTACTCCCACCAACCCTTTCAAACATTTAAGCCTTCTGCCCGCCATTAAAGGGGGGCAATGAAGGATCATTACCCCCAATCTGCCCCCAGAGGCAGAAAGTCTACTAGCCACCAGGAAGATTTTGATAAAAAATAAAATAGGGGTGAGGGCTGCCTGGCATGGCCATGGCTCCACCCTATCAAAGGGTGAAGCAGTCATTCTTCCCCCAGGAGGCTGATTGTGGGTTTGCCCCAATGTACTTTCCCGGGGGGTATAAAGCGCACTAGACTCCAGGGAAATATAGGGCAAAAACAAAGGGTTAGGGGCTTCCCCCCATGGGCTTGGCCATGCCCCGACCCCAAGAAATGGATTTAACAGTCTTTCTGCCCCTTTGGAGGGCAGATGGGGGTGATTAACCCAATCTGCCCCCATGGAGCAGAAAGCCTGCTAGCCACCAAGGAGATTTTGATAGAAAATTTAATGAGTTGGGGACTGATTACCATGGGCCTGGGCATACCTCTACCCCAGAAAGGGTGCAATTAAATTCTGATCCTGAAGGGCAGATGGGGGTGACTACTCCCGATCTGAACCCCGGGGCACAGAAAGCCCACAAGACATCAGGTTGAAATTTTAGAAAATGAATATAGGGGAGTGGGACGCCCACTATAGGGACAGCCATGCCCCATTCCCAAAACGCACAGACAGTCTTTCTGCCTCCCTGGGTAGCAGATGATGGTACTTACCCCTATCTATCGCCTCCCCCGAGGAAGAAAGTCCACAAGGCACCTAGGACTATTTGCATGGTATTTTGGGGGGGGCAGTCCCCCTGGGCATGGGCCCAAGCTCCACTGAACCCAGGGCCCTATAGGCTATAGACCGGGTAAGTGGGGAGGGGCATTCACCCACAATCTGTCCCTATGTGGTAGAAAGCCCACAAGACACCTGAGATTGCATTTATGCTCTATTTTTTTGTGGTGGTCCCCTGGGCACAGTCCCGGTCTTCCAACAACCGAGGCTCTACTAGACTTTCTACCCCCCAGGGGTGGTGTACAGGGGTATTCACACCTAACTGCCCCCGGTAGCAGAAAGCCCACTAGGCCATTAAGAATAGGATGGGATTGCCTACCCTTGCATTGGGCCATACACCCTCTCCAGAAGGAACCCAAGTATCTTTCTGCTCCCCTGGGGTGGAATGCTGACTAAACACCATGGGTTCTGCATTTAGGGCAAAAGAAAGGGATGCAGGTGTTGCACTCTGTCATTGCCCCTAACCCAAAAGGGATTAACTAATCTTTTGGATATCCCTCAAGACAGACAGGGGGTTTGCACCCAGTTTGGCCCTGGGAAAATTGTAAGCCCACTAGACTTCCGGGATTTCAAAATGTCTCCAAAACAAACAAAAAGATGGGGAAGTCTACCCTGGCTTCTAGCTATACCCCAACCCATTTAAGGGCAATAGTGTCTTTCTGTTCCCTTGGGGGCAGATAGGAGACTTGTCTTAATAAGAGAGGTTGCCCTCTAGACATTGGCCCATGTGCCTACCCCCAAAAAGGGCAAACAAGTATTTTTCCTCCTGCAGAGGGCATGGAGGGAGTTTACCCACAATGTGCCCCCTGATGGGGGCAAAAAGCCCATTGAATGTCTAAACATTTTTTTAAATAACAGGGTAAGCCTGACCCACCTTGATATCAGGTCCCCTATCCCCTAAAGCCTCAACAGTATTTCTGCTCCTCTGTGAACTAAACCTTCCCATCCCAGTGGCAAGTGAGAGGACATTTTATCCTTTTGGGTGTTGTTTTTAACATATGGGCCAAGAGAGCTGGGCTAAATCTCTATATCGTTCCACTTGCAATGGTGAATGGCTTCACTTTTGGGCTTAGGTATGCCCTCACCTGGGGAAAACTACCAGACCAAGACATTTTGGAAAACTAGACATCGAGCAGAGTTCAGGATGGTATTCCTCGCATAGATCCGATGACCTTTTTTACTCACAATGCTCTGTGTACCACAAACTTTGCCTGAAATAACACATTTTCCTTGCATTTCTCTGATGTAACTTCTGGAATACACAGAGATCCACAAAATTCCTACTACTCAGCATTCCCCCAATTGTTCTGATAAAAACAATACCCTTCTTGCATGGTTGGTTCTAGAGTTCACAACAGGAAAATCCCCAACACGTAATGTGGAAACATTACCATTTCCTGTTAAAAAAACAACATGACTTGGAAATGGGGGGTAGCTGTGTTAACTGGCCCTGGGATCAGTTGCTACATATGGAAGCCTACCAAACACACCTCTCTAGTCTCTTTATGAGGCTAGAGGCAAAAGTACATTCAGCAAACTTATTTAGCACACAGTAAATTAGCACAATAAACATTGAGCCCCAGGAGCTTATCAAACCATATATTAAGAAAGTGGTATAAGAACCACGACTGACATAGATACAAGGCCTAGAGCCTTTAGAACCGCTAGGGGCACCAGGAACTACCCAAGGTAGTGACACAGGGACCCACGGGGGACGCGTGCAGTGTCTAAACACAGCTGCGAATCACCATTAACTTCTATGGGGAAAGTCACGGTTGGAAAATGACAGATTAAGGACAATTAGAAGAGGACTTGGAGCAAACCCCTATAGAACTAGGAGGTAGAGTCAACACCAAATGGAGCACCGGAGTACTCAAGTTACCTCCCCCAATGAAGCCGGGTGCATAGGTGTATTTTCGTGTCGGGTTTTGTCAATTTCAATGGCGAGCTGCTGAAGAATGCTGCAGGCGTAGTTACACCCCTTTTGTTTTGTCCAGTTTCATGGCAGAGCAGGGGCTGAGTTCCCCTGCAACCAGTTTGAACTGGGGTATGCACAGGGACACCAAGTGTGCCCCCAGCATTGTCTGAAAAGCATTCTCTGAATGCAACCATCCAGCCCAAATACACTAAAGCCTGTCTGGGAGGTGGTTATACCTCCCTGTGACAGGAAAACTATTGTCCAGGCCTCCCCTGCCAGCGATTCATCATGCAGCAGGAGGTCAGACACGTGTCTGTGGCTGTGGCATCCCTTTTGTGATGCCAGGCCTCTTTTAAACTATTACCGGTTAGACAGTGTGTACATGTCTCTCCCTCTAGAAGGGTGGAATTCTACTCCTGCCACCAGGACTGGCGGAGGGGTAGGATTCCAAAGAGTTTGACACCAAACACAACAAGTTTCCATGCAGCCATTCCAAAGTTAGCATTTACCGCAAGGTTATAATGCACTTAAGGGTATATGGTCTGGTTGCATCACAGAACAGCCTCAGAGAATAGATTCCAAAAGCTGCAGAGAGGTCCTGCTCATGCATGGGCACCCTATCACACAAAATCAAGCACCGTGCATTCAGGATTGTTAATTATTGCCATAGGAGTGACTTGTAGGTTTATATTTGTCAGTGATTAAAGGTAGATATAGGTAACCTATATCTTAGTAAGGGTTGCTTACACCACCGTACCCTGGCTGCAGTAGCAGACATGTGGTGCCATTTTGGAAGCCTTTCCAGAGGTGGCATAATACATGCTCCAGCCTCTGGTAGGCCTCTGGGGTACCTTTGCCCCTATACCATATGTACTAGGGACTCACAAGGGTAACCCAGTAACCAATCTGGATTGTACCTGATGTATATGCAATCAGTTTAGAAAGGAAGCAGCTAGGCTGGGGTCCTGAATAGCAGGGCCCCAGGCAGACTAAGGGCCAGATGTAGGTCGGTCGGTAACGGCCGAAAATCGGTATTTTCGGCCGTTACCGATCGGTAAATAGGTGATCGCTATGTAGGGGGCATTATATTACCGAATCGGTAAAATTACCGATTCGGTCATTTTACTGATTCGGTAAAATAAAAAAATCGGTAAATTTACCGAATGTGAGCCACCCAGATGTAGGTGGGACTCTTCAGAGTCCCAAAGGCCTTACCGAATCGGTATTTTACCATCAAATCCAATTTGATGGTAAAATACCGATTCCCGTGTGCATGCACATGTGTGCATGCACACCTATGCCATGTGACAGGCAGACCTGCCCTTAGGGCATGTATGCCTGCCACATGGCACCCGAGCCTGTTTTGGGGGTGCCAGATGATGTCAAAGTGACACCCCCTGCACCCTTGTGGAATTCGGTATTTACCGATTCGGTAAATACCGAATCGGTAATGCCCATTCATTCTTATGGGCTTCAAAGCCCATAGGAATGAATGGGCATTACCGATTCGGTATTTACCGAATCGGTAAATACCGAAATCATCCGATTCGGTATTCCAGCACATCTGGAATACCTACATGTCCACCCCATAGATTTACCGATTTTTAATTACCGAATCGGTAAAATTCGGTAATTGAAAATCAGTAAACCTATTTCACCTACATCGGGCCCTAAATCCGAAAAACAGTGAAACACCAGCAAAAAAGTAGGGGTAACCATAGTAAGCAGATCCTACTCTCCTTCATCTACTACTTTTTAATATTTTGTTATTTCTTTTTTTTTTAAATGTTTTTATTGGTATTTACAGAATACAGAGTACAATACAATATGACATACAACACATGACTGTGTACGGGCAAAGGTTGAGTGGCTTTGGCAGTTATCTGCTGTTCTGGTGTTGGTGGGTGTGGTCATCCTTTCACGTGTGATAGCTCTTTGATTCGCGCCTCTATGACATATAACATTGAACAGCACGGTTACTTGCACCTGGTTGCGTGTCTTTTGTTGGTACATATAACATAAAACAAATAAAACAGATATATTTGCCTGGCGAATGTTTGCGGTGACATACCTATGGCCCAGCTGAGGTCCAGCTGAGGTTTGTTTGACTAGCCTTGTTTTGGATGCATATTATCTATGGGGGTTAGTGTGGGGTTAGGAATTTATATCGTGTTGACCACATTTCTCTGTTGGGGTTTCTCCAGGGAGTGTGTCTTAGTGCTGTGCTGTCTGCTCCTCTGAGGTACGTCACCCAGTTAAGCCAACCCTTGAATGTGACTTTGGTGGTGTCTTTCCATTTGTTTAGTACTGACTTAACAGCTGTCATTAGGAGGAAGTCGAGGAGGATTCTGTTCTGTTATGTTGCTAGGTCTGTTGTGATGTGCGCTGTGGTAATGGTGGCGAACTCCTTTTTTAGGGTGCATCCTAGAGTTTTGTTAATGAAGTCGAACACTTTCTTCCGGAATTTGCTGACCTTGCTACAGTGGTAGATGAGGTGTGCTAGGTCTCCCTTCTCTGTGTTGCAGTTCCCGCAGTGATCGTTGTCAATCAGGCCTAGCGCTGCTAGCCGCGCCGTTGTCCAATATGCTTGGTGTAGTAGCCAGTATTTCGTCTGTGCCAGTACTGAGGATATCATATTTTTTTATGGGGCCGCCCAGAACGTTTGAAGGTCCTGGTTGCCGAGTCTGGAGCCGGGCTGGGATTCCCAGAAGTCGGTATTTTTGGCATTGAACTTGGATGTGATGGGGCGGAGTAATTTGTATAGGTGCGAGACTTGGTGACCTGTTTTGTTTATGTTTTCCATATATTGAAATATTGTGGCTGTATGTCTGGCTATTTTCGATTTCGTAAGGGCTGTTTTAATTGTAAAGAAGTACAGCACTATTTCTGGTAGATTGTGTTGTGTTTTCAGCTTGTTGAAAGTGAGCGGCTGCCCTTCGATCTCCAGCTGTGCTGGGTAAGAGATCCCTCTCTCTCCATGAGTTTATGTCTAGGTGTTTACCCTTGTATTTGATCTTGGGGTTTGTCCATAGTGATTCCCAGTACGAGTTTTTGATGCTGTGCTCGAGCTTTATGTCCACCTTGAGCAGGGCATGTTTAGTTATCTTAAATATTGGGTTGTTCTTTTGTATTTGCTTGTTGGCGGTGAGGATACATATGGGGTCTATGTTGTTCAGAATGGCCTTCTCTTTTGAAAGCCATGTGGGGGTGTACTGCTGGTTCGGTGGGATCCAGTGCATACCTTGACTGGCTATGAAGGCTGTTTGGAATAATATCGGATCTGCAATGTTTAATCCTCCTAGTTTTTTGAGGCTTATTCTCAGTTTTTTGTCACGCCATATGAATTTGTTTAGCTGCTATCTATCTTGCTATGGAATTCATTTGTGAAGGCCAGCGGTAGGTAAATTCCTGCTAGGTAATTTACTATGGGAGTGATCATCATTTTTACAGTGTCTATTCTCCCCCACCAGGTGATGTATTTAGGTGACCAGGTACCCAGCAGTCCCTTGATCTTTTCGAGGGTGATTCTCTCATTCTGTTCTAGGGTGGATCGTAGGTTTTTCACGAACTGTATTCCTAAATATTTGACATGTTTAGGTTGCCACGTGAGCCCTGAGTTACCTATGACCTCTCTGGTTCTGTGGATGTTAAGTGGCATGCATTCAGATTTGTCCGTGTTGAGTTTGTATCCTGAGTGTGTGGCATAGGTCTCAATGGTGTCGATGAGGGCTTGTATGGATTGCTCGGTGTCTTCTGTGATAATAAGTAGGTCATCCGCGTAAGCTGCAATTTTTGCAGTGGTTTTATTGATGGTTACCCCTTGTATGTTTCTGTTTGTGAGGATGTCCTTTATCAGTGGTTCCAGAGCAAGTAGGAACAGCATAGGAGATAGTGGGCAGCCTTGCCTCGTGCCTCTTTGGAGGCAGAGTTGGTCTGATGTTGCACTGTTAATGATATCTCTGCCTAAGAGCTTTTGTATAGTGCCATGACTTTCTTTAGGAAGGGTTTCCCCAGGCTGTATGCTTACATGCTTTTTTCCAGGAAATGCCATGACACCCTGTCGAAGGCTTTTTCTGTGCCTAGTGTGATTGCCACTGTTGCGTTGTCAGATCTAGAGGAGTGTTCTATGTTCTGACAGAGGAGTCTTGTGTTGTCGTGGGACATGCGTGTTTTCAGGTATCCCACTTGTGAGTTACCAATCAACTGTGGAAGCACTTTACTTAGCCTATTTGCTAGGATTTTGGCGTATATCTCACAGTCTAGGTTTATTAGTGATATAAGGTGGTAATTTTTGGCCCATTGGTGATCCTTGTCTTCCTTAGGTATGACAATTATGTTGGCGTTTGACATAGACTCTGTTACCTCTCCTACTCTTTTGCAGTGGTTGTAGGTTTTAGTCAAGGCGGGGAGTATTTGTTCTTGGAAGGTTTTATAGAAGGGCGATGTGTACCCGTCAGGTCCTGGGGCTTTGTTGTCTTTTAGAGATCTAATGGCCATAGTTATCTCACTTGTTTTTATGTCTTGGCCTAGTGCATCCGCTTCTTCTGCTGTTATCTTGGGTAAGTTGAGCCTGTCTAGGTAGGGTGTGCACCCCTCCTGGTCTAGTTTGTCATCACTCTTGTATAGCTCTTGATAGAATTCCCTGAACGTGTGTAGGATTTCTCTGTTTCTGGTGTGTGTTTTGTTGTTTGTGTCTGTGATTGCTGACATGCAGTGCTTTCTCTGTTTGTGCTTGAGATATGACGCTAGGATCTTCCCTGCTTTGTTTGCCTCGCAGAGATTAATTTGTTTGTATTGTTTTATCCATAGTCCTGCCCTCTCGCAAAGGATTCTGTTGAATTTGCATTTCTGGCTTGTGAGTTCGATGAACGCGGTTGTGTTAGAAGTGTCTGCACTGTGCTTGGCTTCTAGTTCCTTGATGTGTTTTTCGAGTAGGTCTAGCTGTGCTTTAGCTTCCCTGTCTCTTCTGGCTTTGATCTCTATTTGCGAGCCTCTGATAGTCGCTTTAAGCACGTCCCACAGGCTTTTTGGGTCTATGTCTGGTGTGTCGTTGTCTTTGATATAGTCATTAATGACGTTCTCAATTCTAGTTTTGTCTTCTTGCTTTGCAATGACTATATTATTGAATCTCCATCTGCGGGTGATGTGTTCGTTATGTCTACCTGTTAGGTGTAGGCTGATGCATGAGTGGTCGGAGATTGTTCTTGCCGCAATTTCTGTATCTTCTGTCAGGTGTGTGTGTGATCCTGAGATGAGGATGTAGTCTATTCTGCTGTAGGAGTTGTGGGGGTTGGAGTAGAAGGTGTAGTCTCTGGTGTCGGGGTGTTGTAGGCGCCACAGGTCTTTCAGGTTGAACCTATTGCATATGTTCGTTAGGATTTTGTGAGATGCTGGAGTTCAGGTTTGCTTTGTTGATTGTCTGTCTATTGTGGGATCTAGGACTAGGTTGAAGTCGCCTGCTAGCACAGTCATGTCGTTTGGTTGGTTTGTCTCTAATTCCATCGTTAGGTTTTTCCAGAATGTGTGTCATCTGTGTTTGGTGCATATATGTTTGTTACTAGAATCGTTTCTTCCCCTCTCCTCCGCTGCGTGGTCAGTAATCTTCCCTCCTTATCATGGTGTACCTTTTCTATGGTTAGTCTACTCTTTGTGTTTATCAGGGTGATTCCTCCTCGCTTTTAGCCCACTGCCAGTGAGCAGGCTACCTGGCCTATCCATCTCACCTTAATCTTGTTCGCTTCTTCTTTTGAGAGTTTAGTCTCTTGTAGCAGGATGATATCGCCTTTGGTCTTTGCTAGGTAGTCTAGCTCTTTTTTTAATTTAATCGGGTGATTCAGACCCTTCACGTTAAGGGAGACAACTTCGAGGTCCGTTTGCAGCATAATGTTGCTATTCTGTGCCATAGCTTGTGTCTTGAGATAGGCTGACTGGTTTACTGGAATAAAGCTCTGCGTTCGTGTCGTGTCTGTGCTTTGTGTGTGTGGTCTGTCTACCTGTAAGGCCCTTGTTGGCCTGTTGTGGTGTCATTCTGGGCCTGGTTGGTCTGTCTTTGTATTTGGTGTGGGCATGGACAGAGAGATGATCCGGACGAATATGTTTTTTTTGCCGGACAGGACGAACGTGACAGACAGGATAAACAAGACTGACTCCCCGTCTCCCCTCTCCCTCTCCCTCCCCCACCCAACTTGACATATCGTACTGTGGGCATGTGACAGCTAGGTCCCTCCCACTCCGCTAAGTTCCCTGGGAATAATTGTTGCGCTGTTACAGTGGGCAGGTTCTAGACGTTTATCGCTTCTGCATTAAAGGAGTACATTGCACATGGCATAAAGGATATAGACATTTTTGGGGGGATTCAGTCTTAAACTCCTACTCGGTGCCAGGCTTTCCGTCTTGGCGTTGCCTTGTCGGTCTGCTCTGTCCGTATAATCTCCCTGAGGTAGATTTGTATTGAGTGTTAGTCTTGTGCGCTTGAGGTAGAATCGTGTTGCTTTCCGGGTGTTACAAAGCTCTTTCTCTTCGCAGATGCCTAGTTGCTTGGTGTTTTATTAGGTGTTGTTTCTTCTGGCTATTCTGCTACAAGGTCCTTCTCTTGATTGTCTGAGATGTTGTTTCCATTTCCTGCATGTCTGGGCCCCTTAAGTATCTTGACAGTTCTGCTGGGTCTCCGAAGGTCTGCATATTTCCTTTGTTATTTATTCTGAATCTCGTGGGGCCGGTGAAGGAAAAGGTGATATTTTCTTTTCTTAGCATGTCCCGTTGGGCTAGGAATTCTTTACTTATGCCCACTGTGCTCTTTGAATAGTCTTGTGTGAGGATGATTTCATGTCCATTCCATAGTAGATTGTAGTTTTTCCTTGCTACTTTGAAGATTGCGTCTGTCTGATGCGATCGGAGGGGTTGGCATATTATCAGTCTTGGGCCCGATCTGTTGCTCTATCTGAATGCCAGGACTCTATACGCTTTCTCTAGCTCGAATGGGTTATCGAACTTGAGGTTAGTCAGTTTGGGTATAAGGTTTTGTACCAGCGACACACAAGAGCCAGCTTTTTCCTCTTCGCCTTCTGGCACCCCCAGAATTCTTATATTTCCTTTCCTGCTGCTATCTTCGAACTCTGCTGCTTGTTTACGAAGCTCGGCTGTGGCGCATGCAATAGTGCCAATGTTCTTGTTCGTGAGCTGCGACCTGTCCTCTATGTCACTGACTCTTTGTTCGACGTCTGACAGCCTGTTGTTAGCTGTGTGGATATCCACCCTGACCGCCACTAGTTCGAGTTGGATAGCATCCGTGGTCTTTTTCTTGCTTTTCGCCAGGCCGTGGACTTTAGCTAGTTTTTTTAGTATGCTGTCTAATGTGCTGCTGATGTCCGTTTTCTGAAAGCTAGGAATATGGTGATTTAGCACTGCAAACCTTTCGATTATGCCATTTTATAGGAAAATAACTTTTGTGTGCAGCACTTTTTTTGTATTGTTCCACAAAGCTCATAATTTAGCTATATTTTGGCTATTTCTCAGTCCTCTCCAGGGAAATCCATAAACCCTGGTACCTTTAGAATCCCCATGATATTGCAAAAAAGGGCACAAATGTGGCGTTGATACCTTATGTGGAAAAAGTAATGGTGGCCTAAGCATGAAGTAACCCAAATATCCGAATAAAGGGCTCAGCATTTGGGTGAAAAAGCCTCAGGAGTGAAGGGGCTAGCAAAAGTGTTCCAAATTAAACATTGAATAGTCTTGAGGAATTTCTCAAAATATCATGTACTTTGTCATGCATAATCTATAATGCATGATTGTGTCGCCTGGTAAATTTTGTTAACAGATATACCTGGTGGTGCAACCGCATAGGATGTTGTTCTCAACTATGCTCACCATTTGCCTTTTCAGTTTAGATATTTGCCACTGGGGTGTAAACCTCCACCACAGAACAGGAGATGTTTTCCACCTAGGTGGGCTTCTCCGAGTGGATAGAAACAGGCAAATATATGCGTATAGCTCAACTCATACACACATTTGACACCCATTCTCTTAAAACATATGATTACAGCTCACACTCTAGGCTTTGCCCTATTTCTGTTGGACTATGACCATGCGACCAACAGGAATGATATCCTGACCCCAGGATGAACACCACAACACTCAAAAGGAAGATGAACTGACGGGGGGACAGAACTTGTAGTTAAATTTGTGGTAAAATTCTACAAGGAACTACATGGTCTCTTTACATTCTCGTTACAGCTGGGAAGTCAGCCTTGTTGCAGGAGATCATAGACTCTGTGAATGCATTGAGTGAGAAGTCAAGCACCATGGCAAAAATTAAAAAGAATTGGCTGCTTAAGATTAGGGTGAAATTATGCATTATTATGAGAAAAGCAAATCCTTCCCTTTGTGCTATATTTGAGCTCAAATGCATTGTTGTGTCAATTTTTGTTGCAAGGATGCATTTAAACAAAGCACTTTGAACAATAGCTTCCCACGTTCTGTTTTTTGCATGTGTGCATAGTACATTTTTACCATGAATGCTGTGTTTCATTATAAGGTTTTGCAACAAATGGTGAGTAATTGGGCAAAATTGCATACTGGCGTAATTAAGTGCATTTCTCTCAACAAGCAAAAGGTAAAATTCTGGAAATTATGCAATTTTACACTGGCCTAATTTAAATTTCTCTCAGGCTAAGATAAGAGGTGGCGGCTGAAGGAGAAGCGCTCCAGGATTCAGATGGCAAATGCCTTTCATAGGGGCGGACTTGGATCCTGTCTCGGTCACCACCCATGAGAAATGTATCCTCTCTACAATGCCCATGTCCTGCCACATAACCTTCCTGTTGCAGACAACCCCAACATAAGGCCATAAAATAACTACCCCCCTCTGTATGTCAACAAATTACCCTACACACTTATGCAAAAAAAATTTTTTTATTCCTAGCCTCTAATACTTACCTCCTTCAAATATAATACTCAATGTAATTAGCTCTTTTTACTCTTATTTTCTCTGATATAGTCACCATTACAAGTAATTTAATTGCTACAGCTGGGCCAGGAGGTAGGCTGACACATAGTACCAGCCTCCGATGTCACCTCTACAACACACACTACTATGTCAGTAGGACTATGTCACTAACACACCAAAGGTGATTAGTATGCTGGACATAATAATGTTAATTTGTTTTGGGTGTTTCATTTTATGAGCTACTTTACTCAACTGTATCCTGTATTGCTGTGTGTTGGAGTGCAAATATCCTTATCCACTACCATTTTTTAAGGCCTTTGTTGTCTCTTTAATCACCTGCCAGCACCTCCACTTCTGTTCCCTGTGCTACAACAAAACTGAGATTGGCCAACACTCAGCAAATAGATAGTAGAGACTGGTATATATTCTGCTATTTTGGGCCAAAAATATCTCTCTTGCCATAGGTGACAGGGTGGAGTATGTCTAAGGTCACACAGCTTTATATCCACCCATGTTACTGATGGAGCAAGTATTCAGCCGTAATGCGACTTGCTTGTATTCAGTCCTCTCGACATAACTTTAATATATTAATCAATATGTTTTGCCCTATTAATATTGCATTACATGACATCTAAGTGAAGCTTGCATATGTGCTTTTACTAACGATAATCCGCTTGCATTAATATGGCCGCTGCTACGCGGGATTGCCTACTGCGCATGCGTCTGTCACGCTCACGTGACATGATGTACTTTCTGCTTTGGAGGGAATCTTTTGCTTCTGCGCACTAGAACTAAGATGGCTGCCTGTGTCCTAAAGCCTGCATGAAGCTTGCACTGCTGCTTATGCTAAGCTGTTGGTTCTGCCTAATTTCTAATGCAATAGTTAAAATAAAGCAATGGGAATAGAGTAGAGATAAGTGGTATACAGTACATTCATTTATTCTGTGTTCAAAAACTGTTTCTTTTTCATTTTTTCATGTATTGTAATCTTGGGCCTGGCAGGTGCTATTACTCCATCTTGAAAACACACACTGCGCATGTCAAACTCTAGAAGGAGCTTAAGTCATTCATTATTGAACCAAAGCCAAGCTATCATCACACTAGAAGATGCGCCTGGGAACCTGACTGACCCCAAGCGGAAGACAAACTGTTAACATTGTATTACTATAAGAACATCCACTGTTGGGTGGAATAATAAGTGCATGGAAAAATAAAGTTATGGGAGGGAACGTTAATTTTAACATCATCAAGAAAAGTTTCATTTTTGTATGGTGTGATGACCTCCCCTCATCCTTTTGTCCAATCGAAATTGGGGAACCTTACACTTGCAACATTGGGGGGTGGTACACTGACCTGGAAAATAGTATAACTAGGGTAGGCTTAGCTACTTAATTTGTCCCACTTGTCCGAATAGCTGACCTGTCACTGACCCAACGCACTCAATGGGTGATCGGGAGCAGAGGTGCTGGCGGAGGCCTCTGTCAGAAGGTTCGAAACCCAGATCGGGTTTTGAGAGCTGAAGTGCTGGCGAAGCACTTTGTTGGAGAGATCGATAAATCTTACCAGGTTCTGGCTGTTAGCTGCAGAGAGGGAGTAATGCAGGCATTGCAACTTTAACTGCGGTGCTGGTCTTAGCCCTTGGTGGTCCTGTCCTGATCCAATTTGGCTTTACCTGTCCTGATTCCGATCTGCACCTGCTTGCCTTCATGGTGCCTGCATTTTCAGGGTTCTGTCCTTTAAAGTTTAAACCGACCCGTGGCCAGGGTTAGTTCTTCACACCATTCTAGGTAAATATTCTATGTTGGTATGTCATTGTACTGTTTCTTTCTCTCTTCACACCCTATTGTCAAATGCGTAAAGACTGCCTTATAAAATCTCTGCATATTTTCATTCTAATCGTTATTTTCCTAATTGAGAAATTTCTATTGTTCAATGCTTGGATTATGACATTTTAAAGAATTTAGATAAAGAGTTTAAACCTTTCCCGAGTTTGTGATTTTTATGAGTGCAAATATTATTCTACCTATTATTCTAACTCCTTTTGATCCCTTAGGACTTTAGGTACCGATGACAAGGATTGGTAAGTCAATGGTATAGGTCCTAAATGAAATTTATATATCACTGATTAGAGTAAGTGCACAGGTTACCTGATAAAATCTCATTTTATGTTGTTTATGGGCCCAGGTGAGTATGGTAATCTGAGTCGGGTGACTTGCACGCTCTTTCAGTATGTTGCCATTTTATTTTATTATTGCCTGTGATATCCTTTGTGAAGGAATGTGTCAGTAATGTTAGCATAATAATCTTTCTTTTAAACCAGTTGATAACATCCAAGAGAGGACCCACTGAGTTTGCTATACTGTAAATACAACTTGTCATCGGACCATCAGAATGAATGTCTTTGGGTGCCTTATCACTATGAATATGCCTGTGTTGTCAGCTACAAGGACATAACACCCCTGGTGTCCACATTGTGACCAACACAACAGATGACATCAGGGAATATACTGGCAGCAGAGATTCGGCCCTCTACCATTCATCAATCTTGTTGGTCTGCGAAGTTCTGACATCTACTACTATATTCCATCATTTGTGCATTCTAAGCATTTTTCATCTGTTGTTTAAAATATCGGCTTGTTTATTTTTTTAATTATTTGTTATGCCGTATTGTCGATCTTGCAGGTAAATATCTCTACATTGACATCATTTGTGTTCAATACCATTGTTATCCTTTGAGTCATTCTTTTTAGATTGTGGTTTCACATTAACCTTCTCTCCAGCTGTCGGGTCGGGTTTACCTTACCAACACCATCTTCAAGGACACTGGTTCAGAAGCTGATACCAAGGGATCCATTTACAAAGCAAGCATCCATGTTGGAGCATGGGCTATCATATTGTTCATATATATTAATTCCATGCATGGATTAACCTTTACATGCATTTGTGTAAGTCTCATGTTTGTTGAGCACACATATTTTTTTATGTATATCAATTTTCATCATCTTCCTTCTGAATGTCCTGGGGTCATTGGTAATGCACCAACCACAAGCGAAAGACAACAAACAATCCAAGGAGAAAATATTATACTCTCCCAGGGCCTTCAGTTATTCTAATCACACCCTGCTATGTATTCCCAGATATTGCAAGTCCAGAGCTGGGGGTAGGTTATTTTCAGTTCTGGCGCCAGGCCTGCTCTCCCACTCTTCCGCCATTCCATTTCTTCTGAAAACCTGTTTAAGGCTCAGTTAAAACAGACCTATTTTGTGAGCTGTAGTCCGCCTCCGCTACCTGTCTTTTGAAAACCCCAGGATGCTTCTTCTGAAGCAACAGTTGAGCTCTATAAATATCTCTTCATTCACTAATTTATGTATTCCTCTAAAGTCTCTCCTAAGGATTGCAGCACAGTATTCACCTACACTGGCCCACATCCTACAGGTACCTCAGTAGACTCTCCTACACACTTGTTCCATAGAGATGTATCTCCGGTCTTCATTCAATCATCTTCAAACATGCCATTTTGTAGGAGTTATTTCCTTTTTCTCCCAATATTTATATATCCAGGGATCCTGGCGCCAATTAAAGAAAAAGAAAAGCAGCAGTCTCCACCATTTTTAGGTCGAGCATTCAAGACCACTTGTATATACTTTAGTATATACTTATATATGTATGTACTTTGTGGGGTCTGGAGGTCAGCCGAAGGACCAGCAGAGGTCAGTAAAATACTAGAATCACTTTAGCCTTCTCTAGATTCCAGTCCATAGAAATTGTCTTCCAAGAGCAACCCTGGACAATTTTTTTTTCAAATCTTGTATATTAAGTAATATGACCACCGAAGGCCCTTATTTAATATTAAAAACAGCTTTGGACTATACCATTACCCGCTGAAAGGCAATATTTCTTTCCATGTGTTCCCATACCTGTAGTGTCACAGAGTTTGGAGCTTACTAACCCTCCATGCTAAAGAACAGTAGATGTTTAAGCACCCAGGCTAATGTGCTGCATAGATAAATACATATAAGGTCCCAAAGGCGAGACTAATTGCATTTTAAATGCTTGTTTTAATAGTCCCTTCGCCCCGGGGTGGGCCAGGGTGGCATGTGTTTTTATGGGGAGGGGAATTTAATAACAACAAGGGACCCCAATTTTAGTCAGCAGGGACCATGGGGAGCATACTTTTTGAACAACAACAGTGGTCCCAAACATTGAAGGATATCACATGAATAAAATATAGACAGAGTCAATCTATACTTTCAAGAAAGACATGTCCAGCCGGACAGGGGTCTTCCAGAGACTTTACTCGAGAATTATGTATTGAAATCACATAAAAATCATCCAACAATCACCAAGGGTGGACCACAAGCCTGTGTCCAGTACTAACAGAACAAGTACAAGAGGTGATGTAGACAGCAGAGAAGGGCTTAGTAAGGCAGAAAAACGTTACTCTATAAACAGTACAATTATACAGAGTATACCAAACATGCACTGGACATTTTAGTAGTATTCACAGTTAGGTTCAAGTGCATAAAAGGTCGACGGCGTTTCGGACCCCTATAAAATATCAGGGACCATCATCAGGACAAATACATTGAAAAGCCTTAGATTAATTAAGCCTCAAAATGCCTAAAGGGGGGAAAAGGAAAAAAGCAATATTCAAAACACATACAGAAAAAATGAAGGTATGATCTGTAACATAGTGACTTGAGTGTGACCAGTGAGCGACAAGGTACCGGTCAAGTATATCAAGTGGACTATGGTGCTGGTGTGCACATTATTATCCGTGATCCCGAAGCGGGAGAGTTACATATAATAGTGAGAGTGTCCAGTCAAGAACGTAATTAGGCGCAGTGACTAAAATAAAATTGGCCTCGCAGTCAGGGAGTGATGTCGGGTGAAAGCGATGGTAAAACGGGGCAAGACGCGTGATCGTGATGAAATAACGTGAAGAGATAATGTGAGGAACCGGCCGGTGCGGTTGATTCAAAAAAGTGCACAAGGGCTCACCGGGTAGCCTCATAGGATGGGGGCTGACTCCTCGGGCATTAGGATACCGCGCGATCACCCTGCAGGGGCGAAAGAGTCAGTAGTGAAAAGGACGCGGTATTTAAATTAAGGGACCGCGAGCGCTAGGGGCTGAGCAACTCACCAGAATCGGGTCGCGACAACCGCGGAAAATTAAGGTCCGTCGGCTTGCCAGGATACCTAATGGGAGGGGGACGCATTGTTAGTATATTCAATGACAATAAAACCAGAGCGGAGGGGGGAACGGAGGGAGTCCACTTACCGGGTTAGTCGGCATGAATCATCTCCTGGCGTGCACAAGGCAGGGCATCCAGTTAGTAATATACTCGCACCGGATTGGTCTGAGGGTGGGGCATAGAAATCGAAGACGGACACGCATGGGCGCCTTCTTAGGCTGTGTTTGTGAAGGGGATTGTGACGCAGAGTGAAATACCATGCTAGGGAGGCATGCTTTTTAGAAACAGGCGCGTGATTAATGAACAGTGAAGTTAAAATACATTGTTAACATTTATACAGTGGACTGATAGCAGCATCCAGTTCTTAATGAATGCTGCACGGAAGGCACATAGTTATTGCAGTTCAAACACAATCATAAAATAAGGTTTAAAGAGACAAGTCTAACTCCAGACCCAGAGTATCAGATAAGGGCAGTCCATTCATCTTGAAGGTTAAGCCCTGAATTCAGACTGTCAGTCTTCAGGATCCATTTCAGTTCCTCCCTGTTCAAGAGGCGTGTCAGATCACCACCCCTGGGTGAGATGATGATTTGTGAAATCACAGTTCAGCGAATGTCATTTTCGGAGTGTCCCTTCTCCAAAAAATGCTCCACAAGAGGGGCGTTGGGTGTTTTACACCTGATGCGGCTTCGATGTTGGGAAATCCTTAGTTTGACCTTCTGTTTGGTTTGGCCCACGTATATCATATTACACGGGCAGAAGATGGCATACACAACGTTCTGACTGTTGCAATTGGTAAATGTTTTTAGTACATATCTTGCATTATTAAACACAAATTCCTTGCCATCAATTGAGAACTCACATACAACGCACGACCCGCAGCGGGCGTGCCCAAGAAGTGGAGGTAATTGCCAGTGGTCATGGAGGGTTACATTTCTAGTAGATGGTAATGCAGCCCTCACCAATTGGTCCTTGAGATTTTTGTTTTTCTTGAAGGCAAACAATGGAGTATCCCAATTTAAAACCCCTGAGTTTAAAATGTGCCAGTTCTTTTTGACACTTTGCCTCACCCTGTTGGAGACTGGGGAATATGTAGTCACACAAACCAATTTTTCAGTAGCCTTTTTGGGTTTTGGGTCAAGGAGGGTTTCCCGTGGGCAATACCAAGCTCTCTTCATAGAGTTCTTGATGAGGCGCTTGGGGTATCCCCTGAACCGGAGTTTGCTCGATAATATGTTGGCTTCACAGAAATAATCCTCCTTTTTATAACAGTTCCTTCTCAGCCTAAGGAACTGGGAGTATGGCAGACTGTCCCTCAGAGCCCTGGGGTGACAACTGTCATACCGCAGCAGTGTGTTTCTCTCCGTAGGTTTACGGAAAAGGGAAGTGTATAGGGTACCCTCATGATGATGAATAGTCAAATCAAGGAAGGAAATACTGCTTTGGTTGTGAGTAATTGTAAAGGTGAGACCATTACAATTCTGGTTCAACCAGTGTAGGAGCCCGTCTAATTCAGGGATAGTGCCGCCCCAGATCAAAAAGATATCGTCTATATATCTTTTCCAATTTTTTAATCCTTGGTAAAAGGGATTCGTGGGACACAAGATGGTATTTGTCTCCAACCAGTCCATATACAGGATCGCCAGGGTGGGGGCAAAGACAGCCCCCATAGATGTACCACGCACTTGTTGGTAGTACTGTGAGTCGTACATAAAAAAGTTTTGGGTAAGGCAGATTTCTAGAAGTTGAATGATAAATATTGTAGGAACTCTGTGTGGACTGGGTCGGGTGTTGAGAATGTTCTCCATCACCAACAGGGAGTCCCTCTGTGGTATATTGGTGTACAAAGACTCGACGTCTAATGTACACAGGGTCTCAGTGTTAGGGTCATAGGTGTGGTTTTCTATGATATTTATCATATGCATACTATCCCTAATATAACACTGGGTTGTTGATACAAAGTCCCTTAGGAAATAGTTGACATAGAGGCCCAGTGGTTCAAGAACTGAACCACACCCCGAAACGATGGGTCTGCCGGGGGGGTTATCCAATCTTTTGTGGATCTTCGGTAAGGTGTATATTACCGGTATTCTGGGGTTGGGAGTGTTGAGAAAATTATATTCATGTTGGCTGATGATGCCCATTGACATAGCATCAGTAGTCACATGCCTGATGAGTGTCTGAAGTTCCTTTGATGGATTACAGGGTAACCTGCAGTAATGATCAGTGTTGGAAACCTGACGCAGTAGTTCATTTTTGTAGTTTCCAATGTCTTGTAAGACAATACCCCCACCCTTATCAGCAGGTTTAATTATAAGCTGGTTGTTGTTTTTCAAAGTGGAAATGGCATTTTTCTCTTCAATAGGGATATTAAACGGTATGAAGAGATGAGATTTTTCTAGTTCAGAAATCTCCTTAAGGATAACCTTTTCAAATGTCACAATCTCTCTTGGTATCATGCTGGCTGCCGGAGAGAAGGTCGAAGGTGGTCTAAACGGTGTAACAGTGGTTTTTGGCTCAGAGGGATTGAGTTCGAAGTAAGAACGTAGTCTCAACTTGCGAAAAAAGGACATTAATTCAGATTGTAGGTCCAAGAAATTAGGGTATTTAGCAGGGACAAAAGATAGTCCTCTTTGGAGGAGTGACGACTCAAAGTCAGTGAGTACGTGGTTGGAGATATTAAAAATAGGTATCAGGTTATGGGCACAATCAGGATCTACCATTGGTAAAATTTGTGTCTCGTCTGGCGTTCCCCATGGGGATTCTGCCATCTCTGTTGTTGTTTTACCTTGCCTCTCTTTTGGGGTTCTGAGTTGCCTCTGGATAAAAAATGAGGAGGGTTACGTTGATGGCCACTTGTTCCATCACCTGTATCCGAACCGTCAGATGAGTCAGCTGACGAGTCCGTGAATCCAACCACTGTGTTCCTTTTATTAAAACGTCCCCAAGGTCTAGGGGTCTGCTGGTTTGGATTAAAGTTAGGATTGAGATAGAAGTCCTTCTGTAGATAGGGATAGGTACGCTCCAAGGAAAAGAATTTAATGTCCTTCTTTACCTTGTTAGATTTTTTATTCTGTTCTATCCGGTGAAATTCGGCAACTGTTTTGTCAATTTTCTCCAAAAGAGACTTTGTATCAACAATAGTTTTGTCGTCTATGATTTGTTTTTCCAAATCCTTAATAATATCGTCAAGTTTTTTCAGTTCCTCAATAGCGGTATCAATCCCAAGCACTAACCAATGGCGGGAACAGGTGGTGCCAATCCCGCTAAACCCTGTGATGTATTTAGGGTTGTCAGTAAATACACCTGGAATGTTTCTCACCTGTAGGCCAAGGGGTATAGTGTTAGACTTGAGATACTGTGTCAACATAAGCGTCATCAATTCTAAACGTGCATGTTTTTTCTTGTATTTTTCTAATTCATCTGGTAAACTGGTGTTACCTGTCGGAGATGGTGCATCCGGGGTGTCAAACAAGGAGGGGCCTGCACAGATTTTGTTTATGTACTCGATGGAGTATAGGGGTGCTGGGTCAGACATAACACAAGGAAGGGGAAAGGTACACAACTGTAGGTACCGGAGAGCAGGGGCCACTTAGGTGAAGTGGAGGGAGCAGAACCCTTGCAATCAACCGATTGCGCAAAGTGAATTTAATAACAACAAGGGACCCCAATTTTAGTCAGCAGGGACCATGGGGAGCATACTTTTTGAACAACAACAGTGGTCCCAAACATTGAAGGATATCACATGAATAAAATATAGACAGAGTCAATCTATACTTTCAAGAAAGACATGTCCATCCGGACAGGGGTCTTCCAGAGACTTTACTCGAGAATTATGTATTGAAATCACATAAAAATCATCCAACAATCACCAAGGGTGGACCACAAGCCTGTGTCCAGTACTAACAGAACAAGTACAAGAGGTGATGTAGACAGCAGAGAAGGGCTTAGTAAGGCAGAAAAACGTTACTCTATAAACAGTACAATTATACAGAGTATACCAAACATGCACTGGACATTTTAGTAGTATTCACAGTTAGGTTCAAGTGCATAAAAGGTCGACGACGTTTCGGACCCCTATAAAATATCAGGGACCATCATCAGGACAAATACATTGAAAAGCCTTAGATTAATTAAGCCTCAAAATGCCTAAAGGGGGGAAAAGGAAAAAAGCAATATTCAAAACACATACAGGAAAAATGAAGGTATGATCTGTAACATAGTGACTTGAGTGTGACCAGTGAGCGACAAGGTACCGGTCAAGTATATCAAGTGGACTATGGTGCTGGTGTGCACATTATTATCCGTGATCCCGAAGCGGGAGAGTTACATATAATAGTGAGAGTGTCCAGTCAAGAACGTAATTAGGCGCGGTGACTAAAATAAAATTGGCCTCGCAGTCAGGGAGTGATGTCGGGTGAAAGCGATGGTAAAACGGGGCAAGACGCGTGATCGTGATGAAATAACGTGAAGAGATAATGTGAGGAACCGGCCGTTGCGGTTGATTCAAAAAAGTGCACAAGGGCTCACCGGGTAGCCTCATAGGATGGGGGCTGACTCCTCGGGCATTAGGATACCGCGCGATCACCCTGCAGGGGCGAAAGAGTCAGTAGTGAAAAGGACGCGGTATTTAAATTAAGGGACCGCGAGCGCTAGGGGCTGAGCAACTCACCAGAATCGGGTCGCGACAACCGCGGAAAATTAAGGTCCGTCGGCTTGCCAGGATACCTAATGGGAGGGGGACGCATTGTTAGTATATTCAATGACAATAAAACCAGAGCGGAGGGGGGAACGGAGGGAGTCCACTTACCGGGTTAGTCGGCATGAATCATCTCCTGGCGTGCACAAGGCAGGGCATCCAGTTAGTAATATACTCGCACCGGATTGGTCTGAGGGTGGGGCATAGAAATCGAAGACGGACACGCATGGGCGCCATCTTAGGCTGTGTTTGTGAAGGGGATTGTGACGCGGAGTGAAATACCATGCTAGGGAGGCATGCTTTTTAGAAACAGGCGCGTGATTAATGAACAGTGAAGTTAAAACACCCAACGCCCCTCTTGTGGAGCATTTTTTGGAGAAGGGACACTCCGAAAATGACATTCGCTGGACTGTGATTTCACAAATCATCATCTCACCCAGGGGTGGTGATCTGACACGCCTCTTGAACAGGGAGGAACTGAAATGGATCCTGAAGACTGACAGTCTGAATTCAGGGCTTAACCTTCAAGATGAATGGACTGCCCTTATCTGATACTCTGGGTCTGGAGTTAGACTTGTCTCTTTAAACCTTATTTTATGATTGTGTTTGGACTGCAATAACTATGTGCCTTCCGTGCAGCATTCATTAAGAACTGGATGCTGCTATCAGTCCACTGTATAAATGTTAACAATGTATTTTAACTTCACTGTTCATTAATCACGCGCCTGTTTCTAAAAAGCATGCCTCCCTAGCATGGTATTTCACTCCGCGTCACAATCCCCTTCACAAACACAGCCTAAGATGGCGCCCATGCGTGTCCGTCTTCGATTTCTATGCCCCACCCTCAGACCAATCCGGTACGAGTATATTACTAACTGGATGCCCTGCCTTGTGCACGCCAGGAGATGATTCATGCCGACTAACCCGGTAAGTGGACTCCCTCCGTTCCCCCCTCCGCTCTGGTTTTATTGTCATTGAATATACTAACAATGCGTCCCCCTCCCATTAGGTATCCTGGCAAGCCGACGGACCTTAATTTTCCGCGGTTGTCGCGACCCGATTCTGGTGAGTTGCTCAGCCCCTAGCGCTCGCGGTCCCTTAATTTAAATACCGCGTCCTTTTCACTACTGACTCTTTCGCCCCTGCAGGGTGATCGCGCGGTATCCTAATGCCCGAGGAGTCAGCCCCCATCCTATGAGGCTACCCGGTGAGCCCTTGTGCACTTTTTTGAATCAACCGCACCGGCCGGTTCCTCACATTATCTCTTCACGTTATTTCATCACGATCACGCGTCTTGCCCCGTTTTACCATCGCTTTCACCCGACATCACTCCCTGACTGCGAGGCCAATTTTATTTTAGTCACCGCGCCTAATTACGTTCTTGACTGGACACTCTCACTATTATATGTAACTCTCCCGCCTCGGGATCACGGATAATAATGTGCACACCAGCACCATAGTCCACTTGATATACTTGACCGGTACCTTGTCGCTCACTGGTCACACTCAAGTCACTATGTTACAGATCATACCTTCATTTTTCCTGTATGTGTTTTGAATATTGCTTTTTTCCTTTTCCCCCCTTTAGGCATTTTGAGGCTTAATTAATCTAAGGCTTTTCAATGTATTTGTCCTGATGATGGTCCCTGATATTTTATAGGGGTCCGAAAGGCCGTCGACCTTTTATGCACTTGAACCTAACTGTGAATACTACTAAAATGTCCAGTGCATGTTTGGTATACTCTGTATAATTGTACTGTTTATAGAGTAACGTTTTTCTGCCTTACTAAGCCCTTCTCTGCTGTCTACATCACCTCTTGTACTTGTTCTGTTAGTACTGGACACAGGCTTGTGGTCCACCCTTGGTGATTGTTGGATGATTTTTATGTGATTTCAATACATAATTCTCGAGTAAAGTCTCTGGAAGACCCCTGTCCGGCTGGACATGTCTTTCTTGAAAGTATAGATTGACTCTGTCTATATTTTATTCATGTGATATCCTTCAATTTATGGGGAGGGGAGCATGCCTCTTTATTGAGACCCAGTGACCCCAGTATTGAAAAACATATTTTTTAAACTTTGTTGCTGACTCCTATATGGCTTATGGGACCACTTGCAGGGATGTAGAAATGTAGGTGTCAAGGGCACCAGAAAACTCAAAAAGGTTTTAAAAAAAGGTAACCATAATAAATGAGTGGCAGGAACCACCATTTATTATTGACTGCTCCAAACAAAGCCGGCCTCAATATGCCCAGAGAGGGCTCTTTACTAATGTTGCTGAAGCTGGTGGTGCCCTTAGGAGGGGCATGGGCAAAACCAAACTTTTTTTAATGTTGTGCGGGGCTGTAGAAAATCCAGCAGTCCCACAGCATAATGATAAAAAAAAACAGTAAAGGCCTTATTTCAAGTTCCGCCGAATCCGTGGTACTGGTCCAACCTCAGCCACAATGAGGACTGCAGATTTTTCAGGGGCACCAAACCAACTACAACTTCTACCCTCGTTTTCCCACCATTTCTCAAGAACAGTTACTGCTGACTTGTGGACTCTCCTTTGAGAAACACGTTTTCCCTTTCTGACAAAAATGCAAATTCACAGAAACTGAACTTCATGAAGCTCTTACGAATAAGAACATACCAGGGGCACCAGTTGAAGCTGTACTTTTGTTAATTTCCAAATTATCTGAAATCCTTTATTATAGTAAAGGTATTGCATTAACTTAAGGGGTTATAAAACACTTTTGTTCTGGCTGGCCAGGCTGTCGGATGAGTGTTTCCTCTTTATCCTGCTCTTGCTCTGAGTACAGAGCTTATAATTCTAACTTATATTCACTTTAGAATATTCTAGGGCACCAACCCACCTAAAAGATCCACCCTCCTCTTGCCGCCATTTTTGTAGCTTAATTGAAGTAAAACAAAATTATAAATGAAGCAATGACTTGGGCAACATTTTGGCAGAGATGGAGTAATCTCTGCCATGATTACATCAAAGGTCTGCCCGTCTCTTTTAAATTGAGTGTGCAGACCATTTTGTTGGTGGTAAGAATACTTTGTCGTCATTGGGATGGAGTATGCTCCCTGCCAACATAAAGATCAACTCCAGTGTACCCAACGTGCATTATATAAGCCAGTCTGCGCATGTCTTCTTCCTGTCTTTTTTGCTTCTGACCCCCTTTTTTTGACTGTGTGTTGCATTTCATTTTTGCTGGTTTTAGTACTCTGGGCACTTTACCACTGCTGATCAGTGCTAGCGTACAAGCGCTCCCTGTATAAATTGTAAATATGATTTGTTATCCATGATTAGCATATTTGATTTACTGATAAGTCCCTCGTAAAGTGCACTGTCTGTACCCGTGTAAATCAAATGCTACTAGTAGACTGAAGGCATGATCAATTCTTTTTGCATTTGTCGCCCTAAGTGGGGAGGGTATGCCCAGAAGTGGGTCCTGTGCTCGCCTGTTGACTCATTGGCCAAAATGGAAAAGAGAACATGGAAAAGTTCATTGCCTACTTTGTGGGACCCACAAAGAAGACATCATACACATCATATGCCTGTGCCCTCTACTACTGACAGAGAGACGGGCCCTACTCAAGCATCATTGGAATAGAAACATGATTAGAAGCTGTAGAGCAGCAGTTTTGGCCTGTTTCGACCCTAGGAACACTAAATTAAATTGTGCCCTAGTAAGATTCATGGAGCACGCTGCAAAAAAACTTACTGAGCTGCCCAGAGTTTGCGACCCCCCATTGGAATAATGCTGCCAAATTTTACTTGCTGTTGCTGGCTTTTTATGAATATGACTTTTTAAATGGAAGTTTCATTTGTTATCATCTAAACATACTGACTTTTAATGAATTTAACATTCTAAATACAATCTTGAACCTTTTAAATGTTTTGTACTTGCAATGGTTTATTTTTAAATCACGCAATAAAGATTATTATTATTATTATAGGGTCCTGTGCTCGCTGCGCCACCAGATTCAAGCTAGAATGGCTGATGAGGGGTGTTTCACCGAAACAAGTCCCAGGATGCATGTTTCTGGTCCAGGGCAGACGTGGCCTGGCAATTCAGGCTGGATTGTTCCCATGGGGAACAGGGTCAAGACTTATTTGCATATTGTCGGAGTTGACTCTAAGCGCCTACTAGACTTTTCAGGAGACTGAAACTACATCTCCCAGAATCCCTGGTTGGCATGGGAGGAGTCAAAGTTATATTAACCAGCAAGCTCAAAGATGGAGTGCGCGTAATTCTGTGAAAGCAGCTGGGTGCTGCTCGTCCTGTTATCCTGTGTTCTGCAGCAGTCCAAGGATCCTTCTGTACTTTAGCTGATCTGTTCCTGTGTTGATTCTGAAGCACTGGTCTGTGCTTCGAGGTTGGAAGGGATCGTGTTTCAGCGAAAGCTCACTGGTTCGGAGTCTGCCTATCGATTCCTATCTTTGCCGCTATGAAGGACGCGCTGGTAAAGATATTTCCTTTGATGTTGTGTTGAGAGTACGAGTCAAGCGCTGGCTGAGCCCGATTCGTTTTCTGTCAATTTTTTCCTTATCAGGCTGAAGAAAGCGCCGGCCAAGGCAAATCGTTACCTCCACCGCCCTAAAGAATGCGCTGATGTCGAGGTACTTTTAGAGCTATTGTGTTTAGCTTTCCAGCGCTGTGGAAGCGCGATTCAAAATATAAAGCAGATCCTCGCCGCACTGAGGGAAGTGCAGGTGGAGGGGACCCATCTTTTGCAGCATAAGGGTTTTTGTGAGGGCATTCCTAGGATGGGAACACTTTGGAACTGTGCTGTGGTAAGCGTTGGTTCTTTGGAGAAAACAAGGGGAGACCTTATTCACTGAGAGAGACATTGAAACTAATCGTTCTAAGGCCTGGTGGAATACCTGTTTTCTTTGGACTGAATTAACTTCCTAATTGGAATCTAAGTGGATCGCTAAGGCTTTAACTGGTCCCTGGTTTCTTCCTTTTCCTTTTGTTCTCTACGCCACTTACCTGGGAATTCTATACATATTCTTTGGCATGTATGTTTTAGTTCTTTAACTAGTAGCGGAATGCTAGTTGACTTGAATGGATGATTAATGTTGTGCCTTCTTGTTGTAGAATTACCCTGAGGTCAAGGAGAGAAGTATGTCCAGAAGGATTGTTGACGCCGTTGTCGGAATATAGATATTGGTTCAACTTTAAGCCCAGGTACTTGATTAGACCTAGCGAGAAATATATGAGAGTTGCCAGAATTATAAGCTGTACTAATATATGTCTTTTTTTTGCAGGTATCCCTCTCCCCGCTGTTCCCTTCCTAATACCTTCCCTTGCCTGATTACCTTACTACTCGGTGTTGAGTTTCCAGAGTTGGGGACATCAGGAGGTGGACCCCTTTGTGCATCATTCGGAATCCAAGGAGAGGACGTGCATATTACACATATGGCTGGTCTAAACTGGAATGGTGTGGCATGCAAAAACACAATGGATTTAACCCAGATCTGTGACTGGGGGTGAAAGTTTGATTAATTCAGCATTCTGTCCATTATCAGTTTTTTTTTTCACTAGTGGGCCTGCAGCACTGATTGTGCCACCCACACGAGTAGCCCTGCAAACATGTCTCAGACCTACCACTGCAAGTGTCTGTGAGTGCAGTTTTAAACTGCCATGTTGACCTGGCAAGTACACCGACTTGCCAGGTCCAAATCTTCCCTTTTTCTGAATGTAAGGCACCCCTAAGGTAGGCCCAATGTTACCTAATGGACAGGGTGCAGTGTATGTGAAAGGTAGGACAGGTACTGGTGTGGTATACATGTCCTGATAGTGAAATACTGCTAATTTCATTTTCCAGTAGTGCAAGGATTATCTTTCCCATCAGTGGAGCTGCCTTGTAACATTTTACAAGAGTAACTTCCAATTAGGTAGAGATAGAGATTTGGAGCTTGGGCTCCCTGAACTCACAATTGAAAAATACATCTTTCTGTTAAGTTGGTTTTCAGATTATATGTTTAAAAATGCCACTTTTAGAAATTGGTCATTTTCTTCCTTTGCCATTCTGTTTCTCTGCCTGCCTGTTTAATTTATGTTGGGTTTAGGCTGACAGTTGGGCTGTTTATGCATTCACTCTAGACAGTCACACAAAGGGAGCTGAAGTGTGCCCTGTATATCCTGATGACTCATCACCAGGCTGATTGGTCTTCCTGAGCTAGAGTGGTGGGAGGAGTTGTTACCAACACTTGATAAGGGTTGGGCCTGTCCTCACACAAAGCTGTCTCCTCTCCTTTGTTGTGTGTCGGGAGCCAGGTCATGGAAAGGCAGGGTCTTGTGAACTGCAAAGATTTTCCTTTAAAGTTTGCCTACTTCAAAGGCAGAAATTGGTATAAGTACTGAAGCATTGACACCATACCTTTAGAGCACTTCTGGACTAAGAGGAGCTTCTGCCAAGAAGAAGAGCTGGAGAAGCTGTAGGAGGAGAACCGACACTCTGCTCGTTGCTGTTTTGGGCTGGTTTACTCCTTCTGTCTTGGATAGTGAGACTTTGCTTTCTTGCATACTGCTTGCCAAGGTTCTCCAAGGTCTTGTGTGTGCTTGCCTCCTGTTAAGAAGTATCACTGCTATAAAAGACTTCACCTGCAGCCCCTGAACTCCTCTACAGGGAGTTCTGACCTGCCAAGGGGTGCCAATTCCAGTTCTGGGCCTCAGGAGGTGGTTTTGCTGCAAAGAAGCCTGAAAACCGACTTTTTGACCTTCAGCGCCTCTTTTTCCTGACACAGCCCACTAGGCGGCCGAAAAGATTGCTGCACCCCGAGTCTCTGACATCCGAGACACTCGCTCTGACTCTGATGCAGGCCCTGCTGTGTGGCTGAAGAATTGGACGCATCACCTGCTCGCAGCTAGGAAAATGCATGCATCGCCTTTCGCTGCATCAACCCCAGCACGTCTTAATTTGCCACGCATCGCACCTATATGCCAAGTTCTCCATCAAAGTTACCCAGCAGTAAGGAACCTAGGCAACATGTCTAGAAACCAAAGCATCACCTCCCCTTGTAGTAAAGTAACGACGCATCACACCTTCTGATAGCAAGGAACCAACACAACACTTTGTTTTCCGGTGCCTCATCTCCCCTGCTCCTGTTTTAATCTTTGATTTTGATTCATCTCAGGTTCTATGTCATAAAAGTGTCAGATCCATGGTGTCATATGGACTGAACTATTTTAAACCGTTTAAAAGTGATATCTTTGCTTGTGTATGTTGAGATAAGCTTACTACCCAGGGGTTGAGCAGGGGTTATCTTAGTTTTGAATCCCATTACCCTGACTACACGGAAGCGTCCCTACTTGGACAGGGTGCAAGCCGCTTCCAACCAGAGACCCCCATTACTAACAATGCCCACTTTGGTGTTTACCGAATTATTGACAATAATGTTGTGTTCAGAATATTGTGACTACAAAAATACTGTAGACAAAAATATGAAAAGTAAGAATATAATATGTTATTTTGTTTCAATTCTATCAAACTTAAAATATAGTTTTAATTATCATGTGTTATTATTATTATTATTATTATTATTATAGGAGTTTATAAAGCGCCTGGTGACGCCTCCCGGCGTGTCCCCGCGCTGAGGAGAGAGTGTTTCTTGGGTGGAGAGGCAGCGGGCAGTAATTAGATAGTGAAAAGATAAGTTTTTAGCTGTTTCCTAAAGGATGTCTCGTTTTTTTCCTGTCTGATATTCATGGGGAGGGTGTTCCACCTTTTGGCTGCGAGTGTACGAAAGGACCTGCCTCCAAGTCTGGCCTTTTTAGGGCGCGTTGTTTTAAGCAGACCTGTTCCCTTAGAACGTAGGGATCTGTGGGGTTCGTAGAGTGAGGCTAAGTCAAACAAGTAGGAGGGGGCTTTTTGATGAATGATCCTGTGGCACCAGAGAGGTGCCTTGAATACTATCCTCTTGCTGATGGGCAGCCAATGCAGAGTATCCAAAGAAGGTTTCGAGGGAGCTTTGCGCTGGAGTCTTAGCACGAGACGTGCCGCTGAATTTTGCAGGACTTGTAGTTTTCTAATATTTTTTTCGGAAGTGCCCAGCAGCAGCACGTTCCCATAGTCTATACGGGAAGTGATAAGAGCCTGCGTCATGGTACGCCTGGAATTCAGTGGAAGAAGATCCATGGTGCGGCTAAGCGTCTTCATAACTCCAAAGCACTTTCCAACTGTTTTTTTGACATGACTGTCATAGGAGAGTTTGTTGTCTATCCAGACACCCAGATTCTTGGCCTCCTGACTAGGGGTAGGTACTGGTCCCAGACATGTAGGCCACCAATCTTTGGTCCATTTGGTGTTGTTCCCCCCTATTATGAGCACCTCTGTTTTTGTTCCGTTTAATTTGAGGCAGTGCTCATTCATCCATACAGCCAGCTTGCACATGCAGGATTTAAAATTATCGGCCTCAGAGGAGGGGGCTTGAGACAGGGAGATCAGGAGTTGGGTATCGTCGGCGTAGGAGACAAGCTCTACGCCGAACGATTGGACCACCTCTGCCAAAGGTGTCATATATAAGTTGAACAGGGTGGGGCTCAGGGCAGAGCCCTGAGGTACCCCCTGTTCTAAGGTCATGCTGTCCGAGAGATAGGTCCCTCTTTGGACCTGAAAGCTTCTGTTGGTAAGAAAAGCTTTCAGCCAACCTAGAGCCTCTTTTGTGACTCCCGCTCTGTTTAGACACTGTAGCAGTATGGAGTGAGCTACAGTGTCAAACGCGGCACTGAGGTCCAGCATGATCAAGGTATTGTATTGTATTATTCTATTCCTTATTTGTATTATTGTGAAATTTATTTTAAAATATTTTAGATAATATTACGGAAATTTATAATTTTTGTTTCTGTTGTTTGGTGTCTTGAGGGAAGTAGGTATGTTGTTTTTAAATTATATATCAATTTTTGTATTTGTTTGGATCCATGTTTGATGATGCGTTACATTGTTTAGTCCTTTTTAACATCAGTTTTGGTGATTTAAAGTAAGTTTTGTTGGGCAGTGTATTTTTAAGTTATATATTAATGTGAATGGATTAAAATGTTATTTTTTCATAGTTTATCACTTTTTTCAATTTTTAATAAATGTTTCATTTATTTAAAACATTTTGGGCCAGATGTAGGTCACCAAATACCGGTCGGTAACGGCCGATTTCGGTCGTTACTGACCGGTATTAGGTGATTGAGATGTAGGGTGCCTGAATTTTACAGAATCGGAAAATTTACCGATTCAGTAAATTTACAGAATCTGTAAAATACCGAATTGGTAAATTTACCGATTCGGTAAATCTATATGTAGGTGGCACTGCAAACAGTGCCACAGGCCCCTAAGAATTCGTTATTTACCATGTAATACTATTGCATGGTAAATAACGAATTCCTGTGTACAGGCACATCTGTGCATGTACACCTGTGCCATGTGGCACACAGGCATGCCCTAAGGGCATGCTTGTGTGTCACATGGCACACAAGCCAGAAACAGGGGTGCAGCAGGGTGTCAAAGTGACACCCTGTCCCCCTTGGCAATTCAGTATTTTTACCGATTCGGTAATTACCGAATTGGTATTTGCCATTGATTTCTATGAGCTTCAAGTCCCATAGGAATCCATGGCAAATACCGATTCGGTAATTACTGAATCGGTAAATACCGAATCCTATCGATTCGGTATTTGTTACCGAATAATTACCTACATCAGATTTACCGATTTATGAATACCGAATCAGTAAAATTCGGTATTCATGAATCGGTAAATCTGATTTACCTACATCTAGCCCTTTCATTTTAGTTTGAGGGTGATTGGCTAGATAGGTGCTTAAATAAACATTATATAAATTCTTAATGATTGGTTAATATATTAATTGCACATCTTGTACTTAGAAATACATTTTATTTATTGAATTATTTGTGAGTTAGAAAAAGGTTTGTTAATGTGTTTGTTTTTCTAAACCTAATATTTTGTGTTGTTTTTATAAGCTGCGTTCTGTATTGGGGTTCGGGAGTCTATTGCTATATTTAAAGTGCATAATAATTATTGTTACTAATTTCATATTTGTTAACTTTTTTATTACTTTATACTTATTTTATGGGATGTGGGGAATATGCAGGAAATTAAATAACATTTCGTTATTTAACAGTTAGTTAAATTTTTATTAGTTAAAAATATTTTTTATCAAAAGAGACTATACTTTTTTTCAATATATTTGTGTGTTACAGGGGCGGGTTAAGGTGTACTGTTTATTTTATTAGTACATTTTTATTACATTAAAATATATTACATTTTATTTTTATTTTTGACGTATTTTTTGGGTGTGCTGCATGTCAATATATGGACTCTATCCAATGTCTGTTAGATTTGGGAAAAACTAGTAAAACTAACCCTGTCCAATGTATATATTTAGTTCAATATTTGTTAGACCCATCCGTTGTAAGCACTTTCTTCAATGATTGTTAGATAGGAGTTAGATTTGTAAATTTGCTCACACACCGACACACACTATGTATAGATTTACACAGTTATTGTTGGATTGCAGCCACTTTAGGGTATTTAAATTGTGTACATTTTGTTTATTTTTTTCAATAATTTTGGAGGGGCGTTATGCTACTAAATGTCAATTTATCCTGGATTTTTTTTTAATTTGTCTAATCAGATGTTTCATAATTTTACAATAGAACATTACATAGGGAAAGTGACTATGCAAGTACATTTACGGTGGGTAATCATGATATTAGGCTATTAGAATATCCAGAGTATTACATCGTTTTCACTGACAGAGTTCAATCAATCAATCACTATTTTATAGAGCGTGCTACTCACCCGTGAGGGTCTCAAGGCGCAAGAGTTGTGCTAAGTCAGTGCATAACACCCACCTCTAGTATACCTTTACTACAGGATTTCATACATTTAAACATGTTCTCTTTCATCTTCTAGCAAGTCCCTTAATTGCCCCTCCAAGAAATCCCGAATTCTACCTGGCTTACGGGCACAGCCTTGTATATCGGCATCTCTAGCAGTCGGCTTCTATGCATACCATGTCTCCACTTCACCAGAGCAGGAGCGCTTCCTTCATCCATTTCTGCACAATATCATGTTTCCATTATCATTAAAATGAGACAACACCTTTTGGGCGTTTGTGCATCCCTCTTCTTCTAATATACTTAGTAGAGCAACCCTAGCGCAGAACTCTAGTGGTTTCTGGAATATAGCAGTAAATGTTTGAAAAATTCCCTCCCAAAATGGTCTCAATCCAGGGCATAGACAAATCGTATGAATAAAACCACCCAGTTCAGCACTTTACCTCAGGAATCTCTGGTGCTCTTGCCCGAACCCCTCTTATATACTAAGATATCTCATTATATCTCATATACTATATTTTACTATTATTGAATATTTTATTTAAGAATGATTTCTGTGTGTACAACATTTATTATAAATAATTATTTATAATTCTTTGTAACATAATATCTATATTTAATGACAGATAACTAAATAAATTAATCATTATAAATTTGTGTCATCGATACATATATTTTGACTCTAGTTATTTTTAAAACCTTAGTGTTTATATTTGTTATTGTATATTATATTGATGTTAATAATTACATATATATCCTTACCATTATAACATTGCTATTTTTCAGCACAATCATTTGAACCATTATATGCTTTGCTATTACATTATAAATAGGCTTTCCTGTTTTCAGTTTCTATTTTTGGTAAATTCTGGTGGGGTGTTTTCAGTTTCTTAAAAAACAATGGTTATCAGTGGTTACACATTTTCACGTCATTAAAAATAACAGAAACAGTGTTTTTCCGGTGTTTATGGCATTTTTATTTGATTTTAGTTATTGCTTGCCTTCTGCACTGATAGTTCATGTGTATAGATAGCGTGTGCACAGGGTATATGAGGTCCAAAAACATTTTTACTGTACCAGAATGGACTACAAAGTCAATAGTATTCTTCATTATCTCTAAAGATTGTAAAGATACTTTCAGCATACCATCTAGCAAGTGACAAGGATCTCTTTCGGGGGAGCACTTCAGCTCAGGTATCGATTTTGACAATCCATTATACAACTTTTTCATATACGTAGCTGACTTACGTTAAATACAATCAATATCATTCTAATCTTTATTGAACTTAGTAGGAACTTTTTCAGCAGCATTCCATGTGACACTGCGTTCCTTGTTTACCAAACATCTGGAGTCATGTTTTCACCACTATCTGAGAAGCTTGGTGACAGCATTCTTTTTACATATACCTGTCACTACACCATGCATTTACGGTTTAAAGCCTGGGGGGTTTAGCAATTCACTTACAATCAATATTGAATCACTAGAAAAGGAGGCTGATGTATCAAAGGATTTCACCCATTCTCTGTCTGGGGGTAAATGTAATGATACATATTAGGAAAGATTCTTATGAAACCAGCCATTTTACCTATCAGTGAAATCAAATGTAGCCAAAATATCAAATATGATTTTGATATTTGCTGATTTTCTAAAGTATATAAAATTATTAAATAAGACCTAATACATGCATCTAAACACTGCATCTTTAGACCAAAGACCTCAAAACTGAAAAAAGCAGAAGGAAGAAGAGACAATGTTTTAGTGACATCCCTAAACAAGAAAACTCAAGCAGAGTAATGTTAGCCCAGTCTTTCTTGATGCCACCTTGTATAACAAAGTTACATTGTACTGCTCCCTTAAAGAAGATATACAAATTACTCTTACACTCATCTTTTCCTTACTTTGAATGGCACTTAGTTTGTGGTTGCAAAGGTGTTTTTTCAGTGTTTATATGTTTACACCGGTGATGGCTATATTCCTTTCAGTGAGGTTTTATCAGTTATTATAGGTTTAAACCTAAAACCAGATAGCCTAATTATAAAGTCTATATTTTTGCTGTCAATATTTGACTTTGCTTATTTTGTACTGGGATATTTTGTTGTTGATATTTTGTCAAACAACCGTGAATAGCCAGTCAATTTTGTCCGTTTAGCCAACAGCATGTTGCATCCACAGCATGTACTATTGTTTTACAATTTTAGGTATGCCCCGTGAGTGTGTCCCACCATGGTGACTAACTAACTAGGAGTGGCTTAAAGTGTGATACATAACATTAGGCCTCTTAGCAACTAAGAAGTTCTTTCGTATAGTTGTCTATTCTAGTTTTCGAATGCCATGTAATGTGAAAGGTTAAGCAGCCGTAGCCCATCCGCCCGGGCATAGGAACCCCAGCCCCCAACTTTTTTCATGACAAGAAGAGTGTCTGTCAGGTTGAGCAAAAGGCAGCCTGACAGCCAATTTCCTTGGTGCGGTCAGAAAGCCAGGGGCTGCACTTGTGCTAAATGCGCAGACGCCTGGCTGCCAGAGCTAAAATTGCCAGGTGGAGATTTTACAGTTCCTGTGGGTATGACCTGCTCATCCTGACAAAAGTGCCTCGAGATCCTCCCCAGCAGTAGTTCCTCCGCTATGGCAGGAGAGATGTGCGACCCGCCAACATAAAAGGATAATAACCCTGGGTTTATTAGTGTTGAATTTTGTATCCCAACCGAGATTTTAGGCGTGGTCAAGTGGGTGACAGGTACATTTTTGTGTTTCTTTAGGTCATGCCTAGAGCAGCGCATGCGCTGCTTGCTCGACTTTAGTAAGGGGTTTTTGAAAGTGCCACCCACCGCCACCAGCTTGTGGTTACGTGTACAAGCCTCTCTAATCATTGCACCGCACGCATCTCTCGCATGCTTAGCAAGTCATCGCAATCGCAATCACTTTCGTTTTCACCGCAATGACGTGCTAAGCAAGCAAGAGATGTGCGCGCAGCAATGTCCCCTGAAAAATACCGTCCCTTGTAGCTTATTTCTGCCCTCAAGCACTGTCACTTCACGTACCTCACAATACATGTTTACATATGCAGCACGGCTTACACCTCTGCAAGCTCTCGGTCAGTGTGCGTCTCTCTTTGTTGTCTGATTTCTATCTCACCTTCAGTGGTTGCGTTGATTAATCCTCCTCAGCACACCTTTTCAGGACAGCCCAAGCAATACTGCACCAAAAGCTGCAATTCACAAATGTGGACCACTTTTGTTTCATACCCTGCTGGATATTTGGCCCTAGGTCCCTGAACTGCCCTCAAAACTGTTGTCTACCCTAACACAGTTAAATATGCATACTCATTTCAATCCATCTCTCACTTCTGCACCACAAATGTTACTAGACATGGCAGTATAAGTCAAGAAACAGGCTCTGCATCAGAGGTCTTAATAAACCATGGGGCCTCACTCAACCACTGAGCATGAATCCTTGCAGAGCTGCACGACAGAATGCATGGGTCCGACGCCTCCTAGGATCCCAGACAGCTAGCTCTTCCTGATGTCCGTCAGCCATTCGTTGAGGGCATTGCTGGTCACTTTCTCCACGCTGAGCAGCCTAACAAGAAAAAGAGAAGCGAGGAATAAGCAAGAGGGATGTGGCATGGCAGAACTAGCAATCCTGCATATATTTCTTTTATTTTGGTTTCAGTATGCTACGCTGTTCATAAACGCCTGAGTGAGGGAATGCAGTGTCAAAAGAAGACCAGGGTTTTCCTCAGGCTTTTCTATTAGAGAAACCTGGTGCTGTCGTTCTCGCAAGCTGGGTTTTACCAGCATGCAAATGGCAACAGGTATAGAGGTCAAGGGCTTGCAGCATTAGCTGTCAAGTGAAATACCAAAGACTAACAGTTGTGTCAAAGGATCAAGTTTATACTTTCAACCAATGAAAGGGAGCCGTTCGCCAATATAAAGCATCTCGCTAGTAGCAGCCCCCCACTATTTTATCAAAAACACCAGTTAGGGACTGGTGAAATAAATTGGTTTATTTGAACTAAGAAACGCACAGTAAGGAAATCAAACTGATCTGACCGGTTACACAACACCACAATTGTATGTTCACTTGATTAAGCGTTGCACCTGCTACAATAGCCCTCAGTTGTGGAATTTTGGCTTGGCTTGTATGTGAAAGTCACATCTCTTTCATTTACAAAAGCCAAATTGCTAATGAAATAATCCAAATAAGTGAAAACCGTTGCCTGTGTTTAAATACTGCTCCCTCGTACAGTAAGTACCTTGTGAATTACATTTAAACAATGTCTGATGGTTGTAAATGTTGTTACTCGACGTGTCACGTTCCTATTACACACCTTCAATGAAGAAACAAAATGAAAATCTAATCTGTAAGTAACAGATTTGCACAAAGATGAAATGCACCAGTAGGATGATACATTTGATGGGCAATATTTCTTAATTTTAATATAGTTTTTTTTAAAGTACTGCATACCACATTCTAGTATTTAATTATTGGTGTGGGAGCCGTTAGGACGCAACAGTTGTATTATGTAGTGTAGTTCGTCAGCTGGGAAGTGGCCACATGAATATGTTGAAAAAAATGGGATTGTGAAAATAGGGTTTAAATACTGCAGAGGTGGACTTCCAAAGTCTAAAAAACAAAAGAAACAAGCATTGGCATAGCCAATAGGTCTTGCCTTTGGGACCTTATAAGTGTTAGTTATCCAGCACTATATCCTTGGTGCAACAACATCAAGTGGTGCATGGCTAAACACTTATAAGGTCACAAAGGCGAGACCTATTGGCTATGCCAATACTTGTTTTTTGTGGTAATCCAGTCCTTCCCTTCCCCCCGCCCTGCCACTTTGCCTGGACACCGGCTGCTATTGGCCCTCCCACTTCTGATGAGGGGGAGTGTTACTGTTTGCGCCAGACCTGGCCGCTTCAGTTCTAAGGGCTGGAGTGCCCAGGCCTGAGTGTCAATCAGTGACATTCGTCATGGAATGGGGTGGAGTCAGCAGTCTCATTGACCCCATTCCACTCTGTGATGAGTAAGGGACTGCTGCCTCTTCTCACTGGCTGACCTAAGGTCAGCCTCTGGTAGGAGGCACCAGTCCCAACCCTTCTGGGACCGCCAAGGTTTCCTCCCGAGCTAGAGCACAATTAAGTTTTATTTTTTTGAATATTTTGTGTGTGGGTGCATGTGTGTATGAATGGATGAATGTGTGAGTGAGTGTTCTGAATGTGTGTGTGTGTGATTGCAAGGGTGTGAGTGGGTATTTGTCCACCTCACTCCCTGCTAAAATTATACACTGATGTTAAGTGCAGTTTTATAGACTCTGCAGGAAGCTAAATCAGTCACAGGGCCTGCTCGGGCGTCGAGTCTTTTATCGATTCTTCCCACGCCCTTAAGAACATTTGGCAGACTGCTCAGAGGATTTGCAAAAGTAAATACTGCGAAACCTCCGAGATTTCTCCAAGAGGCCCAGAGCTTGCAAATGAAATTGGCTTGCTGATGAAGCATTGCCTGCCCACTGGTCCCTGTGGATGTGGCCGTGCGGGGCAGAGGTCAAATGAGGCTGCTGCTGTCAGCGAACTTCCCTCCAAGCATCATAGCTCGAAAGGCCCCGATATAAAATGCAGCAGTGCTTTGTCGGCAGTCTGCTCCCTCCAGAGAGCTGTCAAGAAGTGAATAGACCACGATGGGATTAGATTGCTTCTTTACCTCAGTAGTTCTCAATCAATGCAGCCAGTTCCACAAGCGGGCCTGAAGCAGGATACAAGTCAACAGGTATAAGAAAGAAAGTGAGGGAAAAAAATGAAAGCAACATACTATACGCCAAAAACCTCCATCCCCTTACACATAAAGAATAGACTATAGAGAAATGAATGACAAAAATCACTAATAATCCTGCACTCCCCCCTATTCCAAAAACTTACAACAATCTGGTGTGGTTTCCCCAATCCTGTGCGCATGGGGGGTGGAGGGGGTGCCATCCTAGAACCAGGGGCAGAGGGTAGGGGTGAGAGGGGACCTAGGTAACTACCAGACCATATGTGTGAAAGGGTGATTTGATGTGGTGTGTTAAGTAACAGAATACCGGGCATACTAGAGACATATCTGTGAAGGAGACTGAGACTTTCCATATCTCAGATAGCTTTCAAAGCATTCTGGAATGCTGGGAGCAAATACATTGAGTTTTGTGTGATGTACTTTGTTTAAAGAAAAACAATAAAAATATATTTAAAAAAATATATATATATGTTTGCTATTAAATTCAGCACTGTGGTAGCGACAAATTTCTTTTTTCTGCAGAGGTTTGAAATATTTTTTAGACATTTCCAAATATTCTTCCAAATAATTGCGTGGCCGTTACCAATAATGTGGAGGAAGGAGCTTTAACATTTATTCCGGTATTGCCCTCTGCCACATTATTTAAGGTGTGCATTATGCTTAGTATGTATACCTAAGACACAATGACCCTGGAGCCTGTATTTGTAAAAGTTTTAGTTATGGACACTGGAAAGGCCTAATTGTGCATCCAAAATTTTTACGCTTAAATATCACCGTGCCGCAACCAAACCATAATCCGTCATCTGCTACATAATGCACAGATTTCAACAAAAAGTGTGGTTATAGATAAAAAGGATCAAAATGTGGTTAAATCTTTGTGTACACCGGATGCAACGATGTACCCAGTTTTTAACCATCTAAAAGGGTGCAAATATTGCCCACATAGTGTAAACATCTGCAGTTGATGGCTAGTGAGAAAAGCTTTTCACTCTGACAAGAAATAAGAACCTTTGAAACTTAAATGAAATTCAAACAGGGTGGATAGATGTGCTTGTACTGAAGGAGGACGGTATGAGTAATGGTAGACTGCTTGGAGCCGAAGTATTGGCACTGTTTTTTTTGGGGGGTGTGCAACTGGTCATAATTCTCAACGTGTGGGGACATGCCTAGGTGTATTTTATTACGAAGAAGAATTTTCCATTTATCTAAAGGTCTGTTTTTCATCACCCACAATTACTGACAATGTTATTTCCACTCCCCTTTATAATGGGTCCTTAAGCACAGGCATTAAAGAGGGTTGCAGAAGCACTGACAAAGTCAAAAAGCTAGTAGGAAGAACTGAATTATGTACATGGGAGAAGAGCAAATTTATGAGTTTCCGCACCGTACACAGGATATAATAGGCATTTTTCAATGAGGAATTCTGAGCTTATCCCTGATAGCTGTGGTTCAAGCTGACATGCTTCTCCCAGAGAAAATGTATGCCAGTTATCCTAGCAGGAACATAACAATTCAATGTCAGGGAATTGTTTAGAACAATTACCCAAACCAATTTAGTAAAAGTAAATAACAGTAAAACGTAATGGCAACAAAGAGACCAAAACAAAAAAGAAATTGATTGGGGTATTAGGAGTGATGAATTCTTAAGGAGAAACCATAAGCATCCTTGGTAAACGATGGGGAGGGCCAAAGCAAATGCTGAACAACAGGGCTTGGGTGACAAGGTGCACTTTTAGGCCAACCACCATGAAGCACTTATCCGTCAAGGCCTAGCGGTTTTCCCTGGCAACAGTTTTATTTCCTGTTACAAAGTCAAATCTCATAATGTTAACAAGTATCAGTAGTCAATGCATGAATACATCAATTAGTATAATTCAATCAATTCAAATATAGCACGTACAAGGATAAAATCTTGTTATGAATCAAATCGAATCGAAGGGAAGATCCCTAATTTGCTAAACTAGAAGAAATCAGGAAACCTGTGAGAAAAGTCAGGAAGGAGGTATTTACGAGTGAAGCCTTAAAAGGTTGAACCAAATGAAGATTCGGTCAAGTGAGTGAGAATGGATTTGACCAGGAGTCTAACTTCTTCGAACAAGGCCAAAGAGTGTCTCCGAGGAGGAGTTTGAAGAGGGCATCTGAATCTAACCAGTTTTGCAACTAACAATTAGAACGCATATATCCAGTTTGAAAAGGGGAGACCATTCGGTCACCCCGAACTTATGGCTGGGTGCCCCGATCCCCCGGGAAACCGTTGAGGGCGGGGGGCGTGTTTTGGCCGGTATGCCCATAGCGGCGTGGTCTGAGCACGCCCCCGCCGCCTAAAAGGGTTGTCCTAAACACCAGCCCGGAAGTCCGTGCACCTATGGGCGGGATGGGGTCGCGGCCCCGCCTTCCCGCTGCTGGATAAAAGGCGCAGGAATCCAGGGAAGCGTCCTCTTGTTCCTGCGCTCTGAAGGCTGCACCACTCATCGCTCGCGAGCCCTCAAGGGAACAAGCTGCAGTTTTTGACCCACCCACCAGCCCCTGTTGCAAAAATTTGGGAGTAAACAAAGTTCTAAGTTGCAATTTGATTGTAATAAAACATGCCTTTTTGAGGAAATCGTTGCCTACATCTTAAGTCGATGCCAAGAGTATGCATGTGTGAAAAATGAATACAATCTTGGTGAACATTATCTGCGCCATCTTGCCCCTTTTCGAGCCCATTCGTGAGCGTAAGCGGCAGCCATTTTGAATGCCATGGCCTCCCTGCCCCTCGCTAAAAGCCAGCGCGTCTCTCTCTCTCTTAGCCTCGCAAGCATTCCCCCGCATGCTGACAACCCCCGCTCTCTCATGCCTTGGGTCATAAACCCCTCTTCAGCGCAGCTTCACCACTGAGTCCCATCCTGTTCCCAGCGCGACACCTCCCCTCATTCCTTTCATGGCCTCAAACCCCTTTGATGCAAACCCCCTTTTTTTTCTGCGTCCCCGTTTATCTTCCCTGTTCCCAGGCCGCCACCTGGCTCTGCGGATACTGTTTATTACCCCGTACAGTAGGAAGCTTCCCCTCCCCATCAAAAGACCCCCGAACCGATCAAAGCCCCCACCCCATGAGATCCGATCAACCCCATGCATTCCGTGAATCGGCGGAATGCCCTGCTGTGCAACGACCATCACCTGTTGTGACCAGGGTGGGGAATCCAACTGTAAATGTATGTGGGAATGGGTCTGAAGGGGAGATTCCGAGGATGTTCTTTCAAGTATTAAAGTATTGCGAGAATGTGTTATGTGCAATAAAGGTCATAAACCCCACTATAAGAGGCCAGGCCTCAGAGATGTGGCTAGAGCACCTCGTGACGATACTTGCTGTCTGAATTGATGTGTTCTCCTCCGGAGAGAATAAAATCCTCGTTTCCTGCCTTCCAGTCTCCAGCGCCTGCTTCTTCATTGATTAATATTGGTGGGTCATAGAGGCGATACCGCCGGGCAACATAAAGGGGTCTTTGGTTACCGGTTGTCTTTGGAACCCCTTTTAACAATTGGCGCCCAACGTGGGGCCCATCAGCGACTCGTGGATCCAGTGGGAGAGGTCCTGACGACAGAGTGAACGACTGCAACGATCGGAAGGTACCCTGTCCGATAGACCCTCGTCTGACAGCCGATCATCCGAACTTCACTGGTTCCGAACAGACCTCTCTCGAGTGATCTGCGGTCCTGACTGGGAACCATCAGGAGTGCCACGAGAAGTACGAAGAGAAGAGGACGATCGGGCGCTGGATTCGGAAGACGAGAAACTGTCCATGCGGTCCGGGTAAGGTCGTGTAAACACGACGAATTGCGAAAGTGATAGATAATTGAAAGAAATTGATAATTGTTGTGAAAATACTAGTATTACTCTTTGTTAATTTATTGGAGATTCACTGTCTACAAACGGAGAAACAACAGGCTCTCCCTTTATAAACAGCGAAGGATAGGTACGCACCCGTCGGACCTATTTTTCTCCCCCACTGAACAATTGCCCCTTCGCCCCATTGATTAACTGTTATAGATTGTTTTCTGGAGATTCTCTGTCTGAAAACAGGGAAGATTAGGTCCCCTCTTTACAGATAGTGAAAGGGTAGGTGACGCGAACCTTTGCGAGCCTACTTATTCTCCCCATTGACCATATTGATTTTTTATTTTTGACCTAACGTTGATTGATCGCTCAGAATTGGTTCATGAGGTATTCACTACGTGCAAACAACGTAGAATAGAAATATTCTGTCTAGTCTTTGCGCGCAGTGATAAGATAGGTAGTGCTGACTATTATCCCATTGTGATCCGTCATGCCTGTCTTCTCCCCACTGGTTAGTAGCCTGTTTAACCCGGACCGCTTATTAGAGATGAACCATCCGGCTCCGCTGGAAGGCACCCCTAATAAGGACATGTTCATGAAGCATGGATTAATTGCTATAGCCTATAGTGAGCTGTGGCATAATTATACAAAAAGGGATCGAGAAAGACAGTGGCCACTGAGAGGATCCTTTGATCTCGACAAAATAGAAACAGTAGAAATAGCCCTTCGTAGGAATGAAACAACACCTATTATGCTCGATAGCCTCGGTATGTGGCGCAAAGAAGCCACGCAACGAAGGGAAGGCGACGAACTCAGAAAAGGTGAGGGGACACGACGGATAACCCTCCAAACGTCTAGTAGGCAAAGGGAAGGGCCAGCGATGGCACTGCCCCGAGGAGTAGACATGAAAAGCGAACGGTGTAAAGGGATGTGCCGACGAGCCAACCCCGGAACACAGCGACCCGAAGGTAATCCCCCGACATTACGCACAGGACGGACAGATTTAAAACAAAACCAATGTGCTTTCTGTAAATGTCTTGGACACTGGAAAGCCCAATGCCCGACTCTGCAAAGCATAGGTAAGAATGGAGGGTTGACAGAAAGGACGGACCGACAGAAAGGAAAAAGACGTGAGATAAAAACCAATCAGACTAGTGCAGACAGAACAGACAGGACCACCCCGTTTGATTATGCTCGGTGGCACAGATTTCGTCAGGCCAATTTTAACGACATGTTAGAGTTCTGGGACTGATTGCTCTCTGTTGCTCCCCCGCTCTGAAAAACAAACACAACTGCAGGTCAGTGTAAACAACCCCCCGTTAAAGAAAAGACTCAAGGAAGCCAAGCGTCTATTATATAAACTTAGGATTTAATTACGGTAAAGAAAACACACAACCAACGGTAAATAGAATAACTAGTAGAACTCTCTAAAACAAACTTTACTGATAGGAAAAATATAAAACGTGTTATGCTCACTCCGGAAGTCCTCCAATGTAACAGTTTGATGGTCCCGCCCATCCGAAACACATAGCACGTGTGGGGCGGGGCCTGCCAGCAGCCATGAGCCAAAAGGAGATCGCTGGCGAGAAAGTCCTGGAGGCTCCGCCAAGCAGGCAATGAAATGGTCTTCCCATACCGCCCTTCCAGGGATGGCGTCCCCCGGGCCACAGGTAGGGAGGGGGCGGCTGCAAATGACCCCCTCCCTCGTATCTTCTGGTCCGGCCATCACGAATTCCTCCATCGAACGGATGCAGGGTGGGCAGGGAGGAAGAGGCGACGCGGACGAGCCTCTTCCACCTCCACAGGTAGGAGGCTTCCCTGCCCTGGCCCGACGCCGATGTCCTCCAGCCGGGCGACAGCCATATACCTACGCTGCACAGGAAATATAATGTCCGGCTGGTATATTTCCGCAACACAGGACATACAATACCCGCCTGGTATACTTGCATAGCACAGGACATACAATGCCCGACTGGTATACTTTCTCAGAACAGGACATACAATGTCCGACGGGCATATTTGCGGAGCACCGGATGTACAGTGGTCCCCCAAGAGTCGGAATCAGGGGTGTAGGGTGGTCATCATGTGCGCCCCTGATTCCAAGGGACGGCGTAGGATGCGCCGGGAGAGGAAGGCGGCACAGACGAGCCTTTCTCACCTCCCCAGACGAAGGCTCCACTGCTGCACCCTGGCGCCCCGAACCAAAATGTCCAGCTCCAGCAGCATGATGCTCTGTCCTTCGCCATCACGAGAAGTTTCTTCCACTCCTGACGGATACGGCAAAGGCGGCTGCCACAAGGATCCCAAAATGGCGTCTGGGCCCTCGAAAGGCGGGTCTAGGCCGCTGGAGTAACTTTGTCCGAAATTGCAACTCGGGCACTTGCCCACCTGGGCGCAAGCCCCCACCATCGACAAACATCCCCTCGACTTTGAAGATTCTACCAAAGTCCCAAGAGCCCTCGACCCCTTCAGGCCTCCGGTGAGGAACAGTTGCATTGACCTCAAATGAAATAACCACGGCACAGCAACAAGATGGCGGTGCTCTCGTGTCTGCATCAGCTTCCGTCTGAACGACCCAGGAACATTATGGGCTAACGAACTTGAGTAAGTTCCGGCTGAACATCAACATGACCCGGTAAGAAAGACTCTACTCCCTCCCTCTCTTGATTGACAGTCCACACCACCAGCCCCTCTGTTAGCACAGTTTTCTTTTGAACTGCCGAAAGGGACTCTGGTCCAACCGCCAATTGTCGGGGATATTTTGCCCCTGATACTACCTCCGGACTAAAACGGCCTCGCCCAAAATGGCGCTGGTATCAATGGAAACTAACGAATGCCTCGTGGTGTTCCTTAGCTAATGAAACTTGATGTACTAGGATATATATATATATATATGCACGAACCATTGCGCACTCGATGTTAAAGGGAGGAGGGTCCACTTGGCGAACATTTAAGAAGGGTTCCGTAAAATGTTGATTTCAATGAACAATCTATTTTCGATATTTGTTGTAACTGATACATAACGTCGCTTATGATGCATACCCACGGTATATATCTAGGAAATGTGATTACGATGAGCTCGACTATGTTTCCATTTATGAACTGAAATGCCCCTGATTCCTTCATCACGCAACGAAATGTTTTTGGTTACTTGCAAATAATTAATTAGACCTTTTTACATGTTCTTGTGCTACAACATAACCCCCTACTGTATGTGCTTCCATCGACGACATATCGGGCCAAAATATGAATTGCGCTCTCACATTCCACGTACTGAATAATTCTGCAAATAAAGGTTTTAACAACTATGAATAAGCATCGCATACTTTTGTAAATGTGGGTATCGATGGGAGGGTTTTTCTGTGCGCAACCGTTCTGCTCCTCTTTTTAAGGTTATCTGAAGAAATGGTTGTTCGGCCCTGGATTAATGATCGAATCAAAGGTATGATACGTTGCCTCCAAAATATGCGACTAAGCCCAGGAACTAACGTATGAAGAAGGACCTCGACTTCTGAGAATGGGTAAAGTAAAGCAGGGTGATTGATAAATTGTTATAAGGATATGGTGATCGAAGGTACTAAGGTACAGGGTTGAACGACGAACTGATATGCTTTAGAACATCACAGCTTTGGGAATGATTTAGGGATCCCGAAGGCCGGATACATCTACAAACCCGGGTACCTCACGCTAGGCACCTCTGATTCTTTTTTAAACGTTTCACTACACCCGATCCTTAATGCCTTCCTCGAACCTCCCCATGAACAACCTATCACATTACCTGCCCCCATGACTTTAGGAAACCAGAACCCTAAGGGATTATATCCCGAAGAGATGAATACGAGTATGCAGTAAGTAAAGGACTTTCGTGCCCATACATTTGATGTGTTTGAATGTTGTCCTCCCACTCCCCCCTTTTCCCTCCTTTTTCCCTCTGCAGGTTACGTTAGAATCCCGATTAGAGTATCCTAAGGGATCTGGAACCACGTCACGCCCGATGCATGAAGACGGACTAGCGCTGCAAAATGGCGCAATGAGGACGCTCTCACGGCCTTTTTTTTACCTGATCTAATGCTCTTCTGTCCCGAAACTGCATGCCTTCTACCTCCTAACACAGACCCGAAACGCCTAAAACGTCGGGTAACGCACTGAATAGCCCAAACAATACACGGTCATTCTCTATGTCCCATGTGTACTGTTTTGCCTATTGTCTCTCTCTCTCTCTATCTCTTACTCTATCTCTCTCTCTGTCTCTGTCTGTCTCTCACTCACTCTTCCACCCCCCCACGCTTTCCCTTTTCCTAGCAACTGGCACCTAATTGGCGAACCTGGTGCACCTCCTGGTTGGCCCCAAATACCACAAGTATTTGCACAAATTTGTCCTAAATAAAATTGTATTGGTACCACGTTACTACCTCTCCTTTTCTACTAAAATATGGATGAAATTTAAATTGGCCAATAGGAAAGGGACAGGTAAGACGACAAAGGTTCCCTAAATTTGACCCACTCTCAGGGACCTATTTGTCAGTGGTTTCTATGATAAAATGTGTCTGTGGTAATGCGACCATTCCCATTGAAAATTGTCTCCGTACCCCAAGCTGTAAGAAATGATCGAGACACCCCCATCTACCCAAAATGCCCCCAGTTTGGTATCAGCCACCCTGAACGAGAACTTGAAAAATGCCCCTTGCTCCGATTCGCTGTGTCCCTAATCGTTTTCCATAAGATCCCTCCTTCCCGGAGGATAAGTTTAATAATTGTTTCAAACCACCCCTTCCGAGTTTTTGTAGTAACCAGGTTGCGAGAATTTATATAGAAAGTTAGAAGGATGTGTGCAAAGTTGAAAATTAGATTGAAAATCGAAAGAACTTGTTGCAGTAAGCCTGGTTGATAATAAAATGTTTTTATGTAATGCAGATTTGTTTAGCCTATGTTCACCCCTCAGAAGGATGCCTATCAGACTATGGTGACTAGCACGTTACACTTTTTCGTAAAATACAAAGCCCTGAAAACCAGCCTAGCCTTGCAAGACTCGTACTAGGAAAATAGGCCTCTACCGGAAGAACTGACATCTACTATGATAAACGTTTGCAGTAAATGAGTACCAGACCCCGTACCTATTACAAATGAACGTAATAACCATCAAAGCACCAAAGAATTAGCCACAAAAGGAAGTTGTAAGGAATCCAGCAAACCCATCATCAATTGCATATACGCTAGCCGCAAGAATCTCCAATGTAGCGAGTGCTTACCCCAGTTGCTTGGTGTTGGGAGAGAAATAGACTTATGTAATTACCTTCTTCTGCAATATCTCTAAAGACTGTCTTTTCAAGACTCATTTAAGGGTATCACTGTCGGAGGAGGAAGAGACCGGATGTGGGAGCACGCGGCCTGACAGCGGATTGTGGAACATCAGCGACGGAGGCCGAGGCGAGACCACAGCAGTAAGGAGACGCCGGACGGGGCATGGTTTCAGACGAAGTTAAGGAAAGGACTGACCTGAAGCCCCTGCTATATGGTCAATGTGTGCCAAAAGCCCCCGCTCTCTGAACATGGTTACGGACTCGCCTGTCGAAAACTCTCCGCCTCCCCCTGATCTACTCCCGACTTGGCCTTGCTCCATCCCCTCCTCCTCCGACCTACCATAAGGACTGTTCACACCCGCACCTTTCCATCCGAACTCCCAAGTTCCTCCAAATCCTACTGAGCTACCCAGAGAAGAGTACTCCCTGCGTCAGAAGGGAGGGAGCTCCGACTAAATAGACCACGAACTATGTTAAACCCCAGAACGGTGACCTAGAACTCCACCAAGGGTCGCCCCCGAAGAAAAGATAAACAAAGTCTGTGGTTCTGCCCGCTACCAAACACCCCGAAGATGATGGAAGCAACAGGAAATGCCCACCACAGAGACTCAAGATACGAACAGATCTCACAATTCTGGAACAATCGCATTTTTTATTGCAAACCTATGCTCTGCGCTACAAAAGAAAGTGCACCTGTTCCGAAACCGTAACGCATTGCTCCTATGGGGTCTGGCGAAACAAAGCAAAAAGTACCCCTGCCCGCAGACCTCCAACGACTCAATCCACATGAACATTTCTGTTGATAGGTAATCCAGGTGCTCAACAGTGCTGACAGAAGACGACAAAGGACAACGAGAACTCTGACATTTTTTACTGTATCTCCTTTCTCTCCCAATCACCATTGGACTGACTATGCACCCGCCGTATACAAAAAGGACTTACTTATATGATAACTCACCAGTTCTTATTCTATGATCTGTACCCAACGCCCTCACTGCGTAATTCTAGTCTGATATTGCATTACGATGATTTTTCCTGCAACCAACTTAACAATGAACCCGCTTACTAGATGATGAGATTTTCCAATGTGATGTTTATAAAATGATGTATATGCGCAGTTCCTTTGCCTAAGCTCCCTCTCCCTTACTTATGATCGCTGCATATAGGTGTAGATAGGAAATAGGCCAGCAAGATGTCTTGGAAATGTTAAAGGGAGGACTGTGAAAAATGAATACAATCTTGGTGAACATTATCTGCGCCATCTTGCCCCTTTTCGAGCCCATTCGTGAGCGTAAGCGGCAGCCATTTTGAATGCCATGGCCTCCCTGCCCCTCGCTAAAAGCCAGCGCGTCTCTCTCTCTCTTAGCCTCGCAAGCATTCCCCCGCACGCTGACAACCCCCGCTCTCTCATGCCTTGGGTCATAAACCCCTCTTCAGCGCAGCTTCACCACTGAGTCCCATCCTGTTCCCAGCGCGACACCTCCCCTCATTCCTTTCATGGCCTCAAACCCCTTTGATGCAAACCCCCTTTTTTTTCTGCGTCCCCGTTTATCTTCCCTGTTCCCAGGCCGCCACCTGGCTCTGCGGATACTGTTTATTACCCCGTACAGTAGGAAGCTTCCCCTCCCCATCAAAAGACCCCCGAACCGATCAAAGCCCCCACCCCATGAGATCCGATCAACCCCATGCATTCCGTGAATCGGCGGAATGCCCTGCTGTGCAACGACCATCACCTGTTGTGACCAGGGTGGGGAATCCAACTGTAAATGTATGTGGGAATGGGTCTGAAGGGGAGATTCCGAGGATGTTCTTTCAAGTATTAAAGTATTGCGAGAATGTGTTATGTGCAATAAAGGTCATAAACCCCACTATAAGAGGCCAGGCCTCAGAGATGTGGCTAGAGCACCTCGTGACGATACTTGCTGTCTGAATTGATGTGTTCTCCTCCGGAGAGAATAAAATCCTCGTTTCCTGCCTTCCAGTCTCCAGCGCCTGCTTCTTCATTGATTAATATTGGTGGGTCATAGAGGCGATACCGCCGGGCAACATAAAGGGGTCTTTGGTTACCGGTTGTCTTTGGAACCCCTTTTAACACATGTAACTGAATACTTGCTTATAGGCCTTTTCTCCTTTGTAGAAATGTTAAGTAATGTATGCAATAAAGAACGTTCTGTGCTATAGGACCTTCCTTCCTTTGTATCAATGTTAAAGTCATTGGATATATCGATCTGTACGTTAAGAGTAAGCATAGGTTTTTCTCCCTAGTAGGTAACTAATTGTCGCATTTATTAGTCTTTGGTCGGGCGGTAAGGTCATGATCGGTGAGCAGTGATTTCAAGGTCCCTAGGGGGGGCGCCACCCATTATGGATGGGAGCCCCCGGGGGGAGGCGGCCATTGACCCCTCCCACGGGGGGCGGCACCCATTACGGATGGGTCGCCCAGGGGGAGACGGCCATAGGCCCCTCCCAGGGGGAGACGGTTATATGCCCCTCTGCAGAATTTCCAGGGGGCCGGATATCCGCTCCGGCGGAAGAGAGTGCGGGGAAAGGGCGGGAGTACACGCTGTCCTTCTTACGGATACCCCACACGGGAACTCGGACGACCTTAAGATGGCGTCGAGTGAAAGGGGGCCCCCACGACAAGGGAAGTTACAGTTGGCTACGAGGGTAAAGTCCTCTGCGCATGCGCCACTCACACGTGAGGGCGGGAATTGGTGATAGGGACCTGACACCGGTTAAGACCTTGCCATTGGCCCCTAACGTTAGGATGTACAAATTCATATGCAATGCATTATGTCATGATGTTAGACTTGGTTAGGAAATCTTTGTATTAGAGATTTGTTAAGGTTAGCCTGAATACCTGTCTTCATCAAATGTAATGGAAGTTGAATTTGTACATGATACATGAAACGTTTTTAATTTAAAGTTTTAAATTTTGTTTAATATTTTAATAAATACGGCGGGGGGGTCGTGAGGCCCCCCTGCCTTCTAAAAGTTCAAACTGTGTCTGTCTCCTCCCATTGGGATTGGTGGTGGAAGGGGTGGCGGGCATCCCGGCCCATAAAAACAATGGGGCATATTACCAAGAATAAGAGATAATTATCGCTAAGCTTGGTTAGCGGCTATAATTTTATCGCTGTGCTTCGCCTTTGCTATTATCAAGGTTTATCTCCTAAGCGATAAAAATCGGCCAAAATGCATGAATATCGCTGAAAAGTCAGCGATATTCATGCATTACCGAGCTAATGCTCTTAACCATGTTATCCACCTACCATTGGATAACATGGCTAAGAACTACTCTGGGCAGGCGTTAGCTTTTGGAGATATTCGCGCTTAGCGCGAATATTTCCAAAAGTAGGTAATAGGAGATAGCGATGTTAGCAACTGTTTCCAGTCGCTAACATCTTGGCACGCCCACTTTGCATGTCATTAGCGATAATTATCGCTGGCATACAAAGTGGGCCCCAAGATGATCGCTATCTCCTACTAGCTGTCGCTAACTGGTGTTAGCGACAGCTAGGTAATAGGGTGATAAAATTATCGCCGCTTTAGCGGGAAAAATTCCTGCTAAAGCGGCGATAAGGCCCTTGGTAATATGCCCCAATGTTCTCTCGGTTCCCATGCAGAGAACCAACCAGGATCTACCATTCTTCGATAAAGGCAGTTTCAGCCTCATTAACCATACTCTGGGTGTCAGATTTGATCAGGTGTGTTCCCTTTTAACCATCCATCTAGGGCAGTTGTAATCCGGCCATTAGTTACAGTTTTGGAGCTCAAAATTCTCCAAAATGGCAAGGATGGAAGTAGCCACCAAGCAGAACTCCAGAATGCCTAATATCTACTCTATGGGGTCTTGCTGAACCTTGATTTGTTGCAAAAGAGAGCACACATTTTGTTGGATGGCACTGTAATCTTCACTGGTTTTTTCCAAAGCAAAAAAGTCTCATTTCCAATTTTTCTACAAATTGGGTGATATCTTCTAAAGAGTACCAAATGCTACCAAACATTCAGGATCCAAGCCACAGATCTAAAAAGGTACAGGCTCCTCTACCACTTACACCTCAGTGCACAGAAACATATAGTCAAACTATCCCGCAACGGGAGGATGAACCACGTGGAGAGAAGTATACATAACACTATCGATATACAGCACCTGCTTCACGATTTTTCTTGTGCTGGGTCAGTCTACCTATACTTCCAGTTGGCTAATTAGGTCCAGTAAGGTGGAATGCATAGGCTGTTGCACGTGCAAACGTTGCCTGTCTCAGTTTACCTATTCGGTCAGACTGTCCTTGTGCCTCACGACCTCACCTGAGAGCACTTAATTACATTCAGGTCAGCTGGCTGGAGGACTGGACTAACTACCACACAGCTCTAGGAATCTCAATGACCCCAGGGGAAGCAATAAGATTAAGAAAGCCTTCATCTTCTGGTAAATTGCAGAAAAGGAGTCCTGCATTTGCCACTGGTGCAGTAGCTGCATTTTTTGTAAAGAGATACACTTTCTTAACACCAATGAAAGCTACAGCTGTTTATTTGTTTAATACGTATTGTGTCTAAACTTTGTATTGCATGAACAGCATGGTTTTAACCAGCGATATGTGCCTTGTGCAATGTAAATTTTGCATTAATTCAAACAGTGTCACTGAATATCCCTCACGCACCAAACTCTAACACAAGTTACCAGAGAGGTAACCGTGTAGGGGCAGCAAAGGAGATGCAGCTTAATGTCTAGAGCTGACAACTTTGGAACTATAGAACAAGGTTTGAGGGGCAGCATAGGCTCAACATCCTGTGATAGTGGACCAATTTTTTTTTATCTGGCCTCCATCTGGCCCCAAAAAATTGGGAACAAGGACACATGCGGTAGTTCGTATTTATTTGGACGTTGCTATTTAATTAATTCAGGATTTTGATGCCTCTCTCAAATTCCAGCATTAATCAGGTACTGTCAAATCGCTTTCTGAATGTTTCCAGCTAGAATTAATAACCCCATCAAGTCCAGATGTTGATTTTGTGAGTGTCTGAATGTCAGTCATATCTCATGCCTGGTAGAATTGCTGAGATGATTCTCTTCATCCCCTTCTCATCAGAGTTTTTTACACTGCACACAGATTTCTTGTATATAAGCCTGAAAAAGAAACATAGCCCAGCCGCCTGTCCTTCCCCAAACTCCACCCCTTGTCTACAGGTCAGCACTGATTACACCCAATACAACCGAGAGGAGGATACACAGCCTCATTACCTTCCGAGGAAAACAACAACAAGACTTCTCTTTCTTCATCATGTCCTCCCTAACTGGAGAGGTCGTCTTAATTCTAGGTGTCGGAAGTCCAAGGATATTGTGACAACTCAACAGTATTTCACTAAGTGCGCTAAACTCGCCGTCACTATCCTCCCAATCTGGACCCTTCCAACTCTTTCAGCAATTTGCTAATTTCAGGTTAAATAAATCCTAAAAAACCTTGTTCTAGCAGTTTCAAAGATTGCAGAGGGCTGGATCAGCCGTAGGAGCTAGCTCAGCACACCAATGAGATTGCCTGTTATAATGAAATGCCTATCTCTCGGTTCTGTGGAAAAGCTACTGAAATGAATCCTAGTCCCCTTTGACCCTCTTTAGTGACATGAGCCAGGATGACTGGGAACATATCAGCTTCAAAGACACACAATGTCTCTGTTTTCACATACATAAAAAAAACCTCCAGTGATCCATTCTACTCTTTGTTTGACCATTTAGTATAAACGTCCTGTCTTGTCTCCCAGTCCTCAGATAAGTGTAGATTGATCTTCCTATAATTGCCCTCACCTGTCGCCTTGCCAGAAACCATCTAGGAGCGCTACTGCACCAAGAAGACCTGCCGCCTCCAGGAAGACCCTGATGAAGATTACATACACCTATTCCATGTCAGCTCTAGTCTGGGGAAATGAACTGCAGTCACTACCCGTCGAGAGAGCCTGGCCGAAATAGTTCATGGGCTGCCATGGCCTAAACAGAGATTAACAACATCTCTGGCGCATATGACTGGGAGGTGTTTAGCTGAGTTAGCGGCCAGTGCCCAGAGTAAAAATATGCTAAAAAAGATCTGTACAGACTACACAATTGGGCATATTTTCCTACAGCTTTATTGTTATATAAGGCAAATGCTAAAACAAAAATAGCCAAACCCCTATATTTACATAGAACAACTCACCTAAAAATATCCTCTGTACTACAGCCATCAAGACATCATGTACATATTCCAGTTTTATAACAGTGATGTTATTAGGTATGTTCAGCAGTTGCAGAGATTGAACATTCCACAGTCTTGCAAGTTGCAACCATGTATTTGAAAGAGTGTCCACCTTTTCTTATTTTGTTATACCTGGGCATCATGTCTGCAGGTCAGATTTAGTCTTAGGAGGAGGAAATACTCTGTTGCAAATGTGAAAGATATGGCGTCCACCATATTACAAGTTCATTGTATCCTATGCCGCTTGCAATACGGGATATCCGTCACATTTCCCATCTGCCAAACTCTAAATCAGGCCCTATATTGGAACTAGCAGACAGCAATAATCTGGAAGGGTGGTAAGGCTGGATCAGATGACTGAGATACACCGGGCAGATCCAAAAAAGACCGGAAACACATTAAATGGAGTCTTGAAATTGAATTATTTTTTCCGCTGTTCGCCAGTGTAAGGATGGAAGCTGTGAAGGGGCAGATGGGTCTTTGGGGATATATAATCATAGTTAGGCTGCAGTGTTCTGGATGTTGTCTGATAAATTATCGATGTTAAAAACAGGGCCCGCATTAGCGCAGGTGGTGCCCAGTGTGACAATGTTTGTTGATGCCCCCCTTTTCCACGGATTTCCTCACAACCACCCTTCAACGGTGCCCCTCAAGTCTCCATGACCACTCTCTCTCTCGTGCATTTCTTTTGTTTTATAGCTTCACTCATACCAGTGTAAGGTATGTAGATAAGTGTATAGGAAATGTTACATCAGATAGAGGACTACAATGTGTAGGAGTCACAAGTTATGCCTACTGGTAGACAGTATAGTTTAAGAGTACTTGGTCTGGAGAAGCACAAACTCAGAATTTAAAACATTAACACCATCGTTGGGGGTTTGCTTTACTAATAAGAATTCATTTCTACTCAAGTGAACCATTTTTGCAACATTAAGATAATGAAAGATTGGGGGGAAAATCATATGCTGTAATCTCTACCTTAAGGTTTGCATGCAGCTCTTTGATGATAATAGTTCACTGTTCTTTATTAGGATTTAAACTTATACACTGCAAGTACCAAAAGAAGCTCTCTGACAGAAGCAGTAATGCATTGACCTATTGTTAGAAATGTGATTTCTGGTTGGCTACGGCTGGCGCCAAAACCAGGCAGAAACCATCACTCTAGTCAGGGCATGGGAGTTACATGCCAAGATAACCCGCTGCTCACCCCCTTGGTAGCGTGACACGAGCAGTAAGGCTTACCCCGGAGGCAATGTAAGTTAAGTATTTGCTCACGCACCCACCAGCAACAACATCCCAGACCCCCCACAAAAGGAACTCCACACAAGGTTATATATAAAAATAGCCTTTGTATTATACCAAACACATTAGATAGGAAACACACACTTTACAATGTGTCATAGGCACGGGCGGAATTTACAGGGGATTATGTACATGGGACAGGGCCACGTGGGCCACTGTCAGAAATAAGCACTTTTAGAACTAGCACTTAGAGCATAGAACAATTGTAGCAAAAAAATAGTAAAAGTAGCCCACAACTAGCAAGCACTGGTAAAAGGTAAGTACCCCCTGCGCAACCCTAACCACATTAGGAAAATATCACGCAGGGAACCATGAACTCACTAGCATAACTATACTAAGAAAAACAACCACCAAAGCATAAAAATACCTTTAGGGGTGTAGGCCAGAAGCTTCCCACACATGATGCATAAAAACACATTCAGAGGTGTCAAAACACAGGGTGCGCAAAACATACTACACACAGTACATTTCCTAACACCCAAGTATTAGCGCATAAATCATAACAGCACATAAATCACCTTAGCGCAGAAATCACATGTAGCCCATGTAGCCCATAACTCACATCAAGGTCCAGGTTGCGCCACGGCACCAAAACCTAAACGTAGCAGCTGCCCACTACTTGCTGGGCAGCTGGGGGACATGAACAGGGCCTAAATACTGCAGCTGGTACTAAGTGCTGCGCAGCTGGGGAGGGCCAAGGTAGGGATGAAGGAGTGCGACTCACTCTTGAGTCCAAAGTACATGTCCCTAGGAAGAAAACCTAAACAGAGCAGCTGCCCACTACTTGCTGGGCAGCTGGGAAACAAGACTGCGACATGGGGGAGCCTTCTAGGCTCTAGGACAATACTGCAGCATGGGGCTCTCACTAGCCCTTCAAAACAAAACTGCCTCCTTCTAAGCTCTAGAAATCAATGCTGTGCAGAAGGGTGGAGCCCTCTAGCTTTGGGACTCACTGTGGCCCTCAGGGGCAAGAACACGGGCCCCTCTGGTCCTCTGGACACTCCACTGGGGTCTTCTACTTCATTATGGCCGTTGCTGGAGCCACGCATGGCTCGGTCAACTAATGGGGGACGGGGAGCCAACTGGGCTCCTTGAACATCAACATGCCCTCAAACGTAGGGGTGATACAGGAATGGGCCCCTAGGAGCCACTCGGGCTCTAGAAATAACCTTGCCCCCACACTGGGGCATGGAAGATGGGACCACAGGCCCCCAGGACCCCCACGGGCCCTTGAACAGAACGTGCTCACGGTTGGAGCCATCTGGCTCTGAGCGGATTAGCAAAACATAGGAGCGGCCCTCTGTCAAGCGGGGCTTCTCAGTTCTGCGCGGGAATCACTCATGTACTCTCCCCCCGCCCCCCTGGGCAGGTCTACTCACCGGCTGCTCTCTGGAGGCGGCGGGGGATGCTGTCTTTGGTGGGCAGTCTGCTGGGGCTCTCCCTCGCTCCTGAGGGCCTCGGCAGACATCCTCAGTCAGTGAGCTGGGCTCTCTCACCTCATGGGAGCCCCGCCCTCTCATCGCGCCCGCCTTCACCCGGTTCCCCATCTCGGGACCGGCACTTCGTCTCCTAGCAGCAACCGTGCGGCTCTCCATAGAGCATGGGAGCCCCGCGCCATAGCTTATGCCGGCCTCTTCAGGGCTAGGTGCAGGCCCCACCTCCGTCCCGGCGGGCCTGCCTGACTTCCGGTTTTCGCGGAGGGCCGCGGCGGTGATCTCTCTGGCATAATGAGGGGTAGGCTCCCTCGTGATACAAGAAATAAACGTCGCGGTGGGCACCTGACCTAATTTAGATATTAGCAACCACAGGCACAATGCAGGGTGGGCACCTGCAATAATTAAAGTAAGAAGCGGGGTGAGCACCCGATCGGCAACAAAAGGGCAGGAGCGCTTCCACCCGAGGGAAAACAACAGCGCTCTGCCCAGCAATCAGGATAAAGCGCCCACGAGGCGCTGGGGGGGCCCAGAAATAACAAAAGGCCCCAGAAAGGACCCCCACAGCAAGGAGGGTCCCAGCAGCAAGCAGGGCATTACAGGACAAGGCTTCTAGACCAAGAAAGTCTCCCAGTCATCCTCAGGCCAGTCAGAGGGCGCCCCAGAAAGAAGTCCTCCAGCAGTTCTGGGGCTGGGCAGGGCCCAGGGAGGCAAGCCTTCCCCTGGGCCCCAGCAGCAGCACACCTCTGGTATATTCAAGTCACGAAACAAGAACATTTTACAGGCTCTTGTCTTGTTAGATCTGTCGGCGGCTTTTGACACGGTCGATCACACCATCTTGATCGACCGTGTCAACAACGCCGGGATCCGTGGGGTCGCCCTTGATTGGGTTCGATCCTTCTTACAAGGCCGCTCTCAGGCTGTCCACCTCTCCACTTTCTCCGCCCCTTTCTCCCCCCTCACCTGTGGTGTTCCCCAAGGCTCAGCCCTTTCCCCGCTTCTCTTCAATTTATATATGCAACCACTCCTGGCATCCCTTCGTCACTCCCCAGCCACCATATACAACTATGCAGATGATCTGCAACTGATTTTTCCCCTGGACACTTCCCCTACCTCCCGTCTTAACATCCAAACCACAATGCTACTTATTTCTGACTGGATGGCTCATAGCCAACTCAAGTTGAATCCGTCCAAAACGGAACTCGTCCTGGTGGGCGGCCCCACCAACCCTTGGGATGACAACTTCTGGACACCTTCCCTTGGCGCCCCCCCTCGCCCAGTCAGTACCGTGAAAAGTCTAGGAGTGATCATCTCGGAGGATCTATCTATGAAACCTCAGATCTCTGCAGTCACATCATCCTGCTTTTTCCAGCTGCGCAGGATTCGCAAGATCTGCAGATTCTTAACCAGAGAGGCACTCATTCTTACCATCTTGGCCTCGGTCATCTCCAGGGTTGACTTCTCTAACATCCTGTATGCGGGGATTCCCGCCTACCAGCTTCAAAAACTCCAGCTAATTCAGAACCAGGCTGCTCGCCTGGTGTTTCGTCAACCCAAACATCAGCATGTTTCCCCTCTCCTGAAGAGCCTTCATTGGCTCCCCGTGGCCAAACGGTGCTCCTTTAAACTCGGTTGCACCCTATTCAAATCCCTTCACAACCACGCCCCTGAGTTCATTTCTTCCAAACTCAAGCAATATCTCCCATCCCGCAACCTTCGATCTTCTGCCGACAATCTTCTCTGCATTCCACCGATCCGTCGAAAAAAACACGGTGGCCTCCGGTTTTCCTTTCTAGGTCCCACTTTTTGGAATTCCCTCCCTGTTTCCTTTCGTCACTGCCCCACCTACGAATTGTTCCGAAAAACCCTGAAAACTCACCTTTTTAAGTTGGCCTTTGAGTAATGCTCCCTGCCTCAGTTTGTTATGTCTGTTATCAGCGCCAAGAAACCGTCTCGGTGTACGTGCGCGGTACAAATTTTTTAACATAACATAACATAACAGGAGGTCACAGCCTCTTTTTATACAAAAAATCCCTTTGTATCTAGGGTGCAGGGTGGGGGAGAAACCAGACGCAGCTGGTTCTGGAGCACTCTGTTGCTCAGCCCCTCTCCCCATTCACTGGCCAGGCTAGGGTCATCAGTCACACCACAGGGGGCGGAGCCAGCATTGTGTGGGGAAAGCCCAGCCCTATTCAGGTCCCAGGTGCACCCCTCCCTCACATCAATCATGCAGATCTCTCCACTCACCACCGGGGCAGACCCATCCTGACTCCTGGAGCCCGGCTCACCAGCCAGCTCCAGCCAATCACCAGCCAGACAACCAATTCACATAAATTTCACAGACATGCCAACTTCTAGAAGTGGCACTTCCACACTAGTCACCTTAAAGCCGCACACAGCGTCGCGCAGCATTCAATCTCACAAGTTCGCACATACCAAACTCAAACTCGCACTCCCCACGCATCAGGATTTACCATGGACCCACATATTCCCCATGCATTCCTATGGGTGAGCAGGCCAATCACACACACGCACTCAGAGAGCGCACGCAATTTACACTGCGCCACAGTGCTAAAGTGCGCAAAGACCAGAAATCACTAAAATGATGTAACATTAAAAGGCAAAAAGTTCAGGGGTGACCCTGCCAGAAGGGCCAAGTCCAAAACCTATTTACGTTGTATACACTTTGTGATCTGCATGGTTCACCTGCAACCGGACAGGACCAGGGGCCACTCATTATGCCAAAGTATCTCCTATTCCCCACAAGAACCAAAACTCCTGCACTCTGGTAACTACCCTCTTAATACCCATACTAATAACAGACTAATTAAACAAGGGATTATGGAAGAAAGGGCCTCCTTTCCTGAAATTAACATCTTCCCCCATGCCACATTCATCACTCAAAAACAGACCAGATATACTGACCCCAAACTAACTATCTTCTACCTCAACACTCGTTCCGTGGTGAAATATCAACTTGACATATTCAACCTACTAGACTCATGCCACCCTGACATCATATTCCTAACAGAAACTTGGCTGTCACAGCATTCAGCCCCATACATTCTAGCAGCTCTCCCTAACAATTACTATATCCTACAGGCAAATTGCACACTAGGAAATATAGGTGGTGGAGTAGCGGCCATTGTTCGTCAAGATTTAAAATTCACAAACCTAACCCCACTTGACCTACCTTTGGTAGACAATTTAGTCCTCAAGTTGAAGTCGGTGTCGACCCCTTTAATCTGTGTGCTAATATATACACCACCCAAGAACATGTCCTTGTTTCCCCATTCACTGGCTGAAAAGTTGACTCAGCTAATTACCAACCATACAAAATTTTGCTGATTGGTGATTTTAACTATTGGGCTAGCACAGTGGCGGCTGGTAGCTTTTAAAAGTGGGAGTGCATAAATTTAAGATCTGCCTTGTAGCATGAGAGCTAGGGGACTTCTGATTTGAAAACTAGTCTCCACCCTCCTGATTCATGGCTGCAGAAATCCAATTTTGAAGACTCTACTGCTTATAGACAAGGGAACTCGTAATTTAGTTATAATGTATGTCAAGCAGTTGTCATCCTGTATCTTGAGCCCGCCCTAAAGTCACAGATGAGCCTCTATGGGTTTAAATGCAGGGCATGGGCTGTTCCATTGGCAGGATACAAGCAACTGGTCTGACTCATCAATATGTGCTGCCTGTGTTTTGCTGCTGCAGGACTCCAATGCATTGACACATTCAAACACCTGTCACCCTCTCAACCACAGCATCGTCTGTGGTCCTGCTTAAGGTAATAAAACAAAATAAAGAATTGATCCAATCAGGTAAGCCCATGCCACTCTTTACAAGCACACGCTGTCTCTTGAGTAGCCCCCATGTGCCACAATCAGATCTCTCTTGGCCTGCTGCTTCCCTAGTAACAAACCAAAACAAGCCTCAAACCTGCTCTGCTCGGAAATCACAACAAAATAGAGGCAGCGCCAAGCCAGCCTTATAATCAAGAAATGAGCATTCCAGAGCAATGAAGTTTTCCAAGACAATAAAACTGTTACCCATTCAGTGACTCATTAAACTTTTCTTTGTATTCTGGTACTTGTAATGAATAAGGTTATACAGTGGACTGCAAGTACAAGAATGAAAAGGAAACATTTGGACTGCACAATATACCTTGACTGGCCCAAAAGAGGAGGTATCTGCACAAATATAACAAACCATCCTAATTTCGTGGAGTACTTATAGGAAGTTTGCAAAAACCTGGCATTGACTGTGCCATGTAGCACAAAGGAAAATAATGTTCAATAAACGAATAGCACTGCAATGCCCACTCCACCCGACGCCCACCATCCTTCCATTCCCTCTGAAGCTGAAAATTGAAGAGAAAACATTGCAAAAACTGGCAGCAAGCAAGCAGCAAGGAGGCGCAGAGGGTCAGAGGCACAGAGACACGAAGAGGCATGAAGCCCAGTGAAGCCATTAAGCGGAATAAAGAGCAACAAATCCCCGCTGTGGCAAAACCTTTGATCTCCCCTGACCTCCCCTGCGCAGAGGTGATGAGGTCCCAAGCAGCCTAAGATCAACTGGAAATCAAAGTAAGAGGGAGTGACAGGCTAAAAGAGAAGAGAAGAGGAGCCAGGGGGGAAACTATTCCCTTTTATTTGCTGATGCATAGTGTATAGTACTCGAATCTCGAATTTCCTCCTGTGCATTTCCTTTGTTAAAGGACAAACGTTATGTCTGACCCCCCTGAGATGAAGAAGATTACTCGTCTCGCTAAGGATAAAGCCCTCCGTCTGTTGGCGAAAGAAGTTAGAGAGGCCAGGGAGGCAGAGAAGGCCGCGCGCTTAGCGGGAATAGAAAACGCCCCCGCCCTCGCATTTGAATGACTCTACAGTTGAAAGCTCAGAGGGGGAGTTAGAAGAAGGGAGCCCAATAACAATCACTCAACAACTCGTATTATCAGGAGAAAGCCCTTGTGAGGGTTCAAGGTCGTGTCAAATAACTACTGCTATCCCCCACACTCCCAGAACAGTGTACAGGAAGGCGACTGTGATTCAGAGGCGCAGAAGAAAGAGATGCCTCAGAAGGGGGTTCAGCAGTTTGCTCTTTTTCGGAAAAAAACTACGATGCCTACTTTACCTACTTTACCTACAGCTCAGGCCTCCTCTACTAGCCCTCACGGCATTTGCACCCCTCAATCTAGTGCACAGAGGTCCACCGATACCGGAGCGGAGGTGCTGAGACCAGAGAATTCTAAAATCGTACAAGCATCTCAAGAGCCCCAAGGCCCATTACTAAATACAAGTTGTCCGGCTATCTCGGCCTCTCCGGGTTTACAGATTCCAATGTTGGCAATAAAGAAATCTCTACTATCTCTGTTATCCGGATCAGTGTACCTGTTGCCAATCTATTTCATTCAGGGAAGGAGCAAGGTAGCGTACAACAAGCTGATCTTCTAAAGAATCATGGGCCGGGTACGAGAGCTTGGGGTTCAGACACCCCCCTATCACCTGGAGGAGGCAGAAGAGGTTGAGTTGAGAGGTTCCCCATCTGGTATAATCTCCCCGACGGCTTTGTATTCACTGCAGACCAATTTAAGTTCTGAGGCTAGTTTGGATCCAAGGGCAGAGACAACTGGGGCCTTCCAAATGAGCATTAAAGATATGATCAATTTGATTTTGAAGGAAGTCCGTGACTTAAAAAAGGCACAGAAGGTAAAACTGGCCACCCTCAGTCTGCGTCTTGAAAAGATTGAGAACACAATGGGGAACTTCCCTATTAGAACCCAAGAGGCTGAGGAAAGAATCTCGGTATTATAGGATCAGCTGTCCACTGTCATGAGAGAGGTCAAAACAGCGGCGAAAGGTAAACAGATACTGGAATCTAAGGTGGAAGAATTGGAAAACCATTCCCGAAGGTCTAATCTTCACTTAGTTGGAGTGCCCGAGGGGATGGAAGGCTCTCAGACTTTGAGTTTGGTGAATACCTTTATCAAACAAAAAGTTATGCAGGACTTTCAATGGGATCTCACGATTACAAGAGCTCATCGTGTACCCGCACACCCAATTCCCAACGCGACACTCCCACGTAAGATCTTGATTAATTTCTCTGATTTTCGAGTAAAGGAAGCAGTTTTAACAAAAGCTATACAACAAAGGCAATTTTCTGTTAATGAGACTACAAAATGTCGTATTATCTCTGACAAATCAGCGGCCACGGCTCGCCGCAGGAAATAGTTTGTCAAAATGCTGCAATTATTCAAGGCAAAAGGGGCACAAGCGTCCATCGCCCGGCATTCCAAGCTAAGAGTCCTAGTTAAGGGCAAGGTTTTTATGTTTACAGGTGTAGACGAAGCTCATGGGTTTCTGGAGGGCATTTCTTCAGCATCTAACAATAGGAATGTCTAAATGTGGTGGTGTCAAGCCAAGCAATTAGCTTAAAGTCTCAAACCTTATTATTAAGATGTAGGGCCTGACAACTTGGATATGGTTCCCTAATCCAGCGTCCCAGATCAGATAATTCATCCTGAACTGATCGATTAGGGGTGATTGAATAACGGAGTCAAAGGTCAGGTCCGACTGCCTTTGTGCTAGAGGGAACAAGTTGACTCTTGAGCCCAGCAGAGTCTCTTAAAATGGTTGAACATAGCCTAGTGTATAGTTAGGGAGAGATTGAATATTAAGTTGAGTAGGTTGAGTAGATTATATTATGATGGCCTGTCACAAGACGCAGAAGAGAAATTGTGATTCACATTGCTAGAGGGGCCGGTCGGGAAGCGCACCAGGGTGTAGTAACTTGACACCCGAATTAAGTTGGGGGTGGATAAAGTGGAAGGTGTGGTAGAGGCTGGGAAGTCCACTTTTTGGTGGGTGGGGAGGGGTTTGCAAAGGGGAAAAATGAAGCTGGTTGTTTGTCTATACTCAATTGTTTTTTGTCTATTTGCTCCATCAATTTCGCTAGAAAAGTCACTACTGTTTATATATGGCTAAAATGTCAATTTTAAAGGTTGTCTTGTTTAATGTTAATGGGCTCAATAATAAGAGAAAGATGCGTGCTATTGAAGCCTGGGTATAAAAAACAGAAAACCCAGGGGTAATTCTTCTACAGGAAACCCATATTGCGACCATTAAGATCCCTGAATTTTCTATGTTCAGATCATGGGCAGGTTATAGGGGGTTCTCATTCTCTTCAGCATCTCATAGAGGGACTGCCATTTTCATTAACAAAAATTTACCAGCAGAGTATATCAACTCCAGTAGCGATCCATCTGGGAGTTGGTGCTGGGCTTCCTTTTCGTTTAGATCCAAACCTTGCCCTCTCACATTTGTGAGTTTTTATGCACCTGTAGAAGACAATATGAAAGCCTATGAGGAACTTTTTCTAGCACTGATCAGGATCCCGGGGGATTTCATTTTAGGAGGGGATTTTAATATTTTGATGGATCCACGGCTAGACTCCACAGTACAGGGGAAGAGGCAGACAAAGCCCAGATCTTTTAAAGTTTTGAAAAATTATGAATCTGTACTGAACTTACATGATCCATGGCGTTCAGCGTTTCCATCTCAAAGGAGATATACATGTGGATCTGGTCGATTCTGCTCCTCCTCCCGTATTGATTTTTTTTTTATCTTCCAGGGGTTAGAGTTTTCGCAAAACAATTTTTTTTTTAATGCATTCTCAGACCACTCAATGCTGACATTGGAAATCCACATGGGGGAAGGATTGAGACTCCCAAAACGGTGGGCTTTCAATAAGCAGTTCTTAAATGATAAAGACTGGGTAAAGTCCATGGATTTAGAGATTAGACAATTTTTGAATCAGAACACTATGTCTGCTGCACCACATATAGTTTGGGATTCACTTAAAGCATTTGTGCGGGGGCTATTAATAGGCAAAGATGCAGCCATGTCCAAGAAGGCTAGGCTGGAGAAGTTACAGCATGAAGATAAGATCCACGCCCTTAACAAGATATTTTTTTAAGTTCCTACTGTTTCTAATAAAAAACTTCTTGATCAGGCCAAATGTGAGCTCTGCTCTGCCTATAACATCCAAAGTGAGATCTTTTTTCAACGCTTTCAACAGAAGGTTTATGAGGAAAGTAATTTCACTGGTAGGCTATTGGTGTGGCAGGCCAAAGAGCAGGCTGCAGCAAATCAAATTAAAGCATTAAAATGCCCCCTGACAGCAGTTCCCACAGAAGACGTAGGGATAATAGGGGACATCATGATGGCCCACTATGACTCTATCTATGGTAAATCACAAAGGGGTGTTGACCAACTGCTTGCTAAATTCCTTCAAGAAAATCCGTCTTCAACCCTGTCTGAAATAGATAATCAATCTATGGCGAGCACTTTTTCCTTGATAGCATTGGAGGAAGTCGTAAAAAGCTTGGCGAATGGCAAGGCCTGTGGTCCAGACGGACTACCTGCAGAATTGTTTAAGGTCTTTTTTGGGCACTTTCAGATTTTTTTAAAATCCTGATTGATTCTTTATTAGAAGGAGGGCCAGTTCCGGAATCTTTTAGGCAGGGGAACATTGTACGTTTCCAATAGAAAGGTAAGGATAAGATGGCTCCTAGCTCCTATCGTCCGATTATGCTGCTGAACTCGGACTACAAAATCGTCACAAAACTTCTATCTTGTAGGTTCAATACATTCGCAGCACAGTTGATCCACCCCGACCAGAACAGGTTTCTAGCTGAAAGACAATTGGCCACTAACACCTACTTTCTTGCAGAAGCCCTGGATTACTTTGAGGGTCAGAAGATTCCGGCTCTCATCTTATTATTAGATGCAGAAAAGGCCTTTGACCTTGTGGTCTGGGAGACATTCTTTTAATATCCCAAGGTCATTGATACTTTTAATTCAGACCCTATATGAGAACGCGATGGCCAATATAATCATCAATTCGGAAGTGGTAGGCTCTATTAAAATTAAGCGAGGCACAAGGCAAGGTTGCCCTTTATCACCGGTGCTATTCGCGCTTTTTATTGAACCCTTAGCCACAGCTATTCATAATTGTGTCGATATTCGTCCTCCAATTACAGCAATGCCCAAAATAAAGCTGTATGCTGATGAGATCATGCTCTTAATTAAGCCCACAGTAGAGGTGCAATCCAAGGTCTTCAAGTTGTTTGAGGACTTTGAAGCTTCAGGGGGATACCACATTAATAAGGGCAAGACGAAAGTTATTCAGTGTGGGAGTGACGCTATAAATCTCCACCCAGATATCCGGGGTTCTGTTAAATCCTAAGAGATATTTGGGAATATTTTTCTCAAATCTAATTGAAGATCTATATAAATTATACTTCGATCCCCTAATATAGAAAGTTAAAGGGCTGTTCTCCCGATGGAATTTACTTCCTTTGTCTATTATGGGACGAGTGGTTATGATAAAGATGTCTGTTTTACCGTTATTTAATTTTTTGTTTGCCTCAATTCCGTGCACTTTATCAAATTCCTTCTTTTCTCAGGTTGAGTCAATGTTTACAGCCTTTATATGGGCAAAGAAAGTCCCACGCCTTGCACTTAGCACTTTATATGAAGACTTGGATTAGGGTGGTTTAGCACTTCCTAATCTTAAAAGCTACTATGATGCGTATTTTGCACAATATTTATTGAGGTTTAAGCCCGCACCTCAAGTAAATTTTTTTGATCAACTTTTTTATCAATCTTATGAGTCAGGATAGCCAAATTCATTCTCCCCAGTTAATGTTCAGATCTCCAAAGCTGGTCCGCTACAAGAGCTTGCAATAGCTTTTCAAAAGAAGGCAGGCATTCTTTAAAAAATATTCCATACCGTCAATCAACTCTGCTTCCTTGTTAGAAGAAATTCCCCCATTTATAGGTGTTAGACAACCCAGATATCTGGCCGTAAAATGGGGGAAGTGGGGTTTGTTAAAATCTCTGACTTTATACGGGATGGTAGCTGGGTGTCTATAGTAGATATGCGCCAATCATTGACCAATGATTTTATCTTAATGAATTCTTATGGTATTTTATTTAAATATCTTGCTGAAATTTGCGCTATTTCTTTCTTGGGTCAGAATCAGTTGGTGGAGGATCTTTTAGTTAAGGTATCAGACAGGAAGCCTGGTAGAAATATTTGACCTCGGTAAGGGGGTGGATGTTGAATCTAAAGCTTTAAGGAAATGGTCAGAGCAGGAAAACTGTGAAATCTCCTCCTATATCTGGACCACTATTAACAGGTTGAATTTCAGCTCCCTAAGAGGGGCAAACTTGGTCAGGAAGAATGCTATTTTTTAGTAAATGGCTGCTGTATCGAACCCCAGTTGCCCTGGCCAAAATGTACCCCAATCAGTCTTCCCAATGTTTCCGATGTTTGAATTTTACTGCTGCCAATTGGTCACATATTATGCTCCATTGTCCAAAGATTATTGTGTACTGCGTAGAGGAATTTGTGTATCTCGAAAAAGAATGTAAATTACAGTTGGAAGTAAATGACAGGTAATTCTATTTGGCTTTGATCCGGATCTCCATTTTGTAGATTCAGTGACTATATTTTTGTACATAGCTATGGCGATTGCAAGATCACTGGTCCTTCAAAATTGGCGCTCCGACTCAATTCCGTAAGCCTTGGAATGGGGCATAAGATGAGAAGGGTAAAGAAAAGTGAATATACCTTTGCAGCAAGAAATGGGGGACTTAATAAATTTAATAAAACATGGGGTTCGAGTTTTGATTAAAACAGAGGGAGAGGATGCAGGGGCCAGTTTGTTTGGTGGAGGGCAGGAATGAGATTTAAGACCTTGCCAATTGTTTATTTATCTATTTATTGTGTGAATGTTTACAGGGGGATTTTTCTACGGGATTTTTGTACTTTTATGCCTGATCAACTCTTTTTTATGAAATGTATAACAAGTTTGTGATCTGGGATAGTGACTCATGGTGATTTATTTGGTTCAAATAGATTTGTTTTGTTGTTCGGCTTTCTGCTATGATAAAATGTGCTTTATGTAAATGTTTATGTTTGACAAACCTTGGCCTCAATAAAAAAAAAGTAAAAAAAAGAAGATTAATAAGCCCCACCGAAGCCCCATTTGCAGACATGCTGCACTGCCCGAGGCAAGTGCTCCATGTCTGCTATCGAGTGTGAATGTGTGAGGTGGGCTGAAGAAGCCACTGCCTGAAACATGAGTAGTTTGGAAGGGACAGTGGAGCCCCTAAGCTGCTGCCATGATGTTGCACTTTAGTTTGAAAACAGACACTCGGTTTCTTGTTAAAGTGTAACATCATGTCAGCTGGTAAATAGAGACGAGGCAGGCCTGGGCCATTTGTTGGTGGTTTTCCCCCCTGCTTCCCCTATGGGCAAACTGCCACTGGGCTAGCGACACACAAGGCGGACCCCATGCCAAAGAACTGAATGACCTCCTTAGTGAGCTAAACCTTACTCAGCAAATAACTACGGCCACACATAACAAGGGGCACATGCTGGATCAGGTGTGGACAGCTAACACCACAGTGTCTGCACTGACTGTCTCTCCCTGCATATGGTCTGATCACTTCTTAATTCAATTCACTATTAAAGACATCACTATGGTAAAACCCTCAAGTATAAAAAGATCAGTAGCTAGGAATTGGAATAATATCAATAGAACCCATCTCAATGCCACCTTAGCAAATACAGTTCCTACCCACCAGGCGTCAATTAATTCAAGTGAGGAAAACCTTACAGCATGCCACAGCATGGCTCACAGCGGCCAGCACTCCACACAGAACAATACGATCGGCAAGACGCCATGAGGCACAAAGATGGCAAAGATGGTTCGCTTCTGACTTAAAAACCCAAAAACTAGCACTTCGTCAATCCGAAAGATAATGGAGAATTAGCTATACTCTAGATAAAAAAGACAGCTATCTGACCCAACAGAAAGAGTATAAAAAGTCAATTTCTTCAGCTAAGGCTGTTTACTTCTCTTCAAAAATCCTGAGCTCCACCAACAGGTCTAAAGAAACATTTTCCATGTTGAACAAATTAACCAACCCTGACAGAGTTACATTAAAATCTACACCCTGCCAAGCATTGTGTAACTCCCTTAATTCATTTTTTATTTATAGAATTGTTACGATAAAAGCTAGTATTCCTTTCTGCCCTGCTCTTGAGGGTTCATCCTCAATGCTGGAAAACTTTGTTCTCTTGAACAGCTCTCAGCAATAGACAATCAGACATTTTTGGATCTTCTGTCTAAAGTAAAGTTGTGATCACCTACTGACAGTTGCTCGCCACATATCTTATAAGAAGTTTTCACTACCTTCCCCGAACCCTCCTTGGCACTTCTCCCTAGCACAGGCTTGTGTTCCGAGAGCTTTCAAAGAAGCAACAGTCGACCCCCTGCTAAAAATACCAGGTGCAGATCCTGGGATTTTGACTAATTACTGGCCTATCTCCCTGCTTCCCTATTTGGCCAAAATATTGGAATCTCATGTGACCAAATGTTTCTGTGCTTTCATTGAGCAGTCTGACTACCTTGATCCAATCCAAGCGGAGTTTCGCCCAACCCATTCAACCGAGGCAGTAACACTTACTGTACTGGACACGTTTCGAGAGGAAGCCGATAAGGGCTCCCCCCAGGCCTTGGTGCTGCTGGACCTGTCCACGGCATTTTACACGGTCGATCATGGTATCCTGATCAACCGTGTCACGCCTGCTGGGCTTAAGGGAGTGGCGTCCAGTTGGATTGATTCATTTTTTGAGGAGCGTACCCAGTCAGTGCGTCTTTCTCAGCTTTCTGCATTCAAAAAGGCAATTACAGGTGGAGTACATCAGGGCTTCTCGTTGTCTCCTCACTTATTTAATCTTTACCTCTTCCCCTACAGGAAGGTGTGCACGTATAATTATGCAGATGATCTGCAACTGGTGTTCTCTATCGATAATTCACCAACTCAATATCTAAATTCCAGTCAACAATGCTGCACATCCGTGACTGGCTGAATAATAACCAGTTAGAGTTAAATCCAGATAAAACTGAAGTGATTCTGATAGGTAGTCCCCTGAACCCTTGGAATGCACAGTTTTGGCCAAGTGAACTAGGCTCCCCCCCTATTCCTTCTTCCTCATCCAAAAGTCTGGGAGTTATCATCAATAGTTATCTCACTAAAAAAATTCAGATAGGAGCAGTAACTTCCACCTGTTTAAGCTGAGGAATATAAGGAAGATCAGGAGATGACTTGCAGCTGGATTATGCCAATTCTCTATACTTTGGCATCCAGCTAAATCTCACTAAAAGACTGCAGATGGTGCAGAACCAAGCAACCAGGCTGATATCCAAGCAACCCAGATGGGAACATATCTCCCCAACTATGAGAAAGTTACACTGGCCTCCTATCCCACAAAGTTGTGCATTTAAAGATGGTTGCCTTATTTTCAAGGACTAGCATGGTGCTAGCCCAAAATTAATATCCAGACTCGTTCAAAAATATATACCTGCATGGAGCTTGCGCTTTGCCCACAAGAACTTCCTAACCATTCCTTCCTATAAATGGAAATTAATAGGTGGCTGCAGGTTTGCAGCACTGGCACCCAGCTTCTGGAACGCTCTCCCCTTGAACATCAGAACCTCCACTGAATACTCTAGATTCAGAAGGCTTCTTAAGACATGGCTATTCACCTAAGCTTATATCTAGATTCTGCAGACAACTAAATACATGGGGCTCCAGCAATATCCTAAGTCAGCGCCAAGAAACTAATCGGTGTATGTTCGCTTTACAAGAAAGTTTTAACGTAACATAACATAACCTGCTTTGCAGCAGGCATTTTAACTTAAAGTGCTACTTTATGATGAGTCAAAACTTCCACTAGACAAAACTCCGATCTCTCTGCAGCAGGTCCATCAATCACCAGTGTTATGTTGACATTTTTATGGTTGCCTGAAAATTGTTGAACGGTACAAAAAGGGGTGGTGATGGACGGAGCATCTGAACCAATCAAACACTCACACCCAGTCATTAGATCTGGGTTTAATCCAACACTGTTCTTTAGCCCACTCTGCCACCCCAGTTCAGACATGGCCATATGCAAATCAGTCTGACCCTGTGCCTCATGGAAAAAGTCCAGCTCAAACTGCCAAGCCATGCCTTCCCTGGACCGGAAACAAGCATCCTAGGACCGGTTTCTGCCATTACAGCCGTCCTCAGCCAGGCTTGCTTGAATCCAGTGGCAAAGTGAGCAAGGGACTCATGTCTGAGCATACCCTGCCAACTTATGGCGAACAAAGCAGTAAAAACCGGGGTGGTGATGAAAAAAGTATCTGAACCAATCAAACACTCACACCCAGTCAAAAGATCTGGGTTTAATCCATCACTCTTCTTTAGCCCACTCTGCCACCCCAGTTCAGACATGGCCATATGCAAATCAGTCTGACCCTGTGCCTCATGGGAACAGTCCAGCCCGAACTGCCAAGCCATGCCTTCCCTGGACCAGAAACAAGCTTCCTAGGACCGGTTTCTGGCATTACAGCCCAGCATTACAGCCCACATTGTACTTGCAAAAAACAGCCCCCCCCTCAAAGTCAGCACCCAGCACGGTGGCACCTATTGCACCACCCTAGAGCCGGCCTTTGTTAAAAACATCATGTGAATAGAATGCTGATTCAAATATATCGACAACCAAATTATTGAGAAGTTAAGTGCAAAATCGAAAGTATAGAAGTGCTGTTCTTAACTCCATTTCTATGTACCTTGAAGATATACATATCTCAAAGTACATACATGTGGAGTTGAGCATTGTAAACTTTGCTCAATGATAGAAACGTCCCTTCACAATATTTTTGTCCTCAATATTTTTGACTCAATATTTTGTCCACACACAATTCTGGATGATGTATGTATGTATGTATGTGTGTTCTTATATAGCGCTCGATGTACCCTTGGGCATCTCGGCGCTTGCCTTGGGAACCCGTCCTGGTTTTTCCCTGTGAGATCACCCATGCTGGGCATCCCCAAGGTGAAAGCCAGGCATCCCGCCGCAGGGGGGCCGTTGTGGAGATTAAGCAAGCTTGTTGACCAGAGCTGCATAGTGTGAACTCATGCTTAGAGTGGGCACCGAAGCGAGAATTATCGAGTCCGTGGACAATTCAGCAGATGTTTAATGGTAGAACATAAGGCAGCAAGATAAAGAGCATTCTACTACTTCAGGTGCTAAATGATATTTGCCTAGACTACCAATTTTGGCTGGTAAGAGGCAGGATCCTGAGAAACCTGCTCAGTTCTGGCCACTTACTTGACCTGGATGTCCATGGTGAGATCGGTCTCCATCCATATCCCAAGATTCTTCCCCACAGGCTTGGCAGGAGGAAAAGGGCCAAGGAGACCACAAATGAGGTTGGTTTCCTGTCACAAGAACTTCAGTCTTTTCTACACTAAGGTGCAGGCAGGTTTGTCCCATTCAGTTGGATACAGGGCTGAGAAGCAGCTCCTAAGATGGTGAGGCACACTGTCATGATCAGGCGATAATAAGAAAACCAACTGGGTGTCAATATAGGATAACAGCATGAACCCATAGGAGTCCACCAGGTCTGGCAATGGATATACATAGGTGTTAAAAATGTGTCGACTCTCGGACAGGTACTTGACACAGGCACAGAGAAGAAAGGATAATTGAAGATTTGAAAGCTGCGCTAATTTAGGAATAAGGAGAGGCAGCCTAAACCCATGTCCTCGGTCCCACAGCTCTGGAGTCTTCCCCGTAACGAGACATGAGAGATGGTATCAAATGCTGCACTGGGATCAAGTAAGTTGACTGCTGTCGCCCCACCCTGATCAAGAGTCAATTGCACCTCTTCTGGCACTTCCTACAAGGCTGTTTCAGGAATGTGGAGTGGTCGTAAGAATGATTGGGAGACCCAAAGTAGATTATGGTTTTCAATGTAGCAAGCCAATTACTTGTTATTGTGTTTTTCCAACAATTAGGTGGAGAAAGGCAAAATTAGATTGACCTATAGTTCTCAGCTTTTGAAGCATCCAGTGTTGCATTTTTAATCATTGGTCTCCCAAATTCATGTTTCCAAGCTGGCGGCACTTCTTAGGTGGAAATAGAGAGGTTGAGAAGCTCAAGCAATACTGCATAGATCACTGTAGCATATTCAAATGGTTGTAGACTCCGGAGCCCTGCCAAACTGGAAGATATTGTACGCACCAACACAACAATCCAACAATCAATGTAAAACAATTCAAAATTACAAAGGAACAACATAAAAATAAAACAGAAGCACAGAGCATTGCACTCAAGAACAACACAAAACATTAGCACAAAACCAATTTTAGAATAAAATGCAATAATAACAGAAATATATGCTGACATATGAACATAATCAAACTGATAACAAAGCACAAAATCAACAAAATAGCAAAGTACAAACCTACCCAAAATAGCACAACAATAATTCAACAGCACCACAACATATTTGTGTTCTGATGGTTAGAACTATATTTTGTTTTGTGCTATCATTTGGTTGTGGTATGTGCTCTTTCTGTTTTGTTGTTTGTGGGTCAGTTCTATACGTATCATCCTTGATGTGGTCTTCCTCCAACTTTTTGTGTTCACCCCTCCTGTTTTCTGAATTTCGCTGTTGGCATTAGGGGTCTGTGCACTTTACTACTGCTAACCAGTGCTAAAGTGCTTGTGATCTCCCATTAAATCATGCCAAATTTGCTCCCACCTGATTGGCACATTCAGTTTACTTCTATGTCCCTCATAAAGTGGCAATGCATGTACTCAGGGCTTGTAAATTAAATGCTACTAGTGGAACTGCATCACTGATTGTGCCACACACTACAGCAGCACTTGAAAAAATGCCTCAGACCTGTCATTGCCACCTGGAGTGAAGTTTAAAAACTTTCATTCTGACCTGGCCCAAAAACCTTTTGGCAGGCCTAAACCTTCATTTTGTAATACATAGAAATCACCCCTAATGTAAGAACTAAACAGCTAATAGTGCAGGATGCATTGTATTTAAAAAGCATGACATGTTTTTAAGGTTTACTAGTCTTGGTAGTGAAAAACTCCTAAATTCTTTTTTCCTTACTTCGATGAGAAGACCTGGAACTCCCGGCCTTTTCATCTCAGACAATCACTGTTGCTGAGTTAATTCAATTGTTATTTAAAAACCCCTTTAATGGTAAAGCCAGATTTTAGATTTCAGTTTTGGAAATGCAACTTTTATAAAGTTAGAAAATATTAAATATTTTTTTTTCCATGCCCAACAGTTTCTGAGGCCTTCTGGATGTTTCCAGCTGTCTGGGCCTGTTAATGAATCCACCGTTAACAATGTATTTTGGGTCCAAACAGGTAATAATACCTAGGTTTTGCTGGGAGATCGCCATCCTGCCTGGATTGTTTGGGACAGCACTGGTACCTGTCCCTCTTACATTTCAAAGGCCTTGCATTTATCACACATGAAGGAACCTGACACTAGCCTATTGCCACTCTAGACTTCTTTGACCCTTGGCAAGGGAAGAGAAGAACTTTCCATAACCAGATGTTGGGGCAATCCGAGAAAATTCCCTCACTTCAAAAGATGACAACAGGTATAAGTATTGGACCTTCTAAGTCAATATTCAGTACATTTATGGAGTAGCAGACATTACAGAAGAAGGATGGCCTTGTTCCCTAGGTGACTGCCCTGATGCTTGATGGCTACCTTGTTCTTTGGAGGACTGCCCTACTGATTGAGGTCTGCATTGTTCCCCAGAGGACTGCCCTTCTGCTTGAGGCCTGCTATTTCTCCAAAGGACTGCCTGATTCTTGCAGCCTGCCCTGCTTTCTGAAAAGGAAGACTTAATCTGCTCCCTTTATCCCATGCTCTCTGAGTGACTTCAAGTGTCAGTTGGCTAACCTGTTCTGAGCTACAGGGAAACAACAAACTCCAGAGGCCTCCCTGCAGTTTCCCAGCTGACCTGCTGCAACTGGACCTGCCTTGACATGAAACTTGACCTTTATGAGCCTTGAGGCCTCTGCTAGAGTGAGTCTCTGGTCCCCAAAATGTGCCTCCCCAGGTCTGACCTGGACCCTTGGCTAGCATAGGAGAGCACTCTTCTAAAAAGAAAATGAGAAATTCTGAGGCTCCGTACTGTTCGAGCACGATTTTTAAAAGGTAACTTTTTCAGCTGGACTAATCTGGTCTCTTTATCCAGTTCATAGTCCATCGCGGTCCACATGAACTTGTGACTTGCTCATGGTCTGGCATGACTAGATGAGGTGCTCTGTCCTTTTAGGTCCTGTACTTTCTTAACACTTTAAAATTGCATATCCTCAGTTCTAATGATTGGATTATTTATAAAAATGTCCTTTACTTTTCAAAATTGGTTTGAGATTTTTCTTGCTTTAGGTTTTCCCTTCATTACTGTTTGTGCGCTGTCTAAATACTTAACACAGTGCCTCCAAGTTAAGCCTGACTGCTTTCGTGCTAATCTACCAGATCTTTAACCACAGGTTACATTTAGTGACTTTTGTGGTTCACGCCAACAAGAATTGTGGTTGTTGCTTGAGGAAGGCTTTTACCCCTGTTGGAATTAGCCCTTTCTACAAGGTAATGCCCAAGCATTTTGACTTCCTTCGCCTATTTTCTGACTTTCCTTTTGTTGGCTTTAGGACTCTGGGTCCTTTACCACTGCTAAACAGTGCCAAACTGCATGTGCTCTCTTCCCTAAACATGGTATGATTGGTTAACACCTGTTTGGCCTATTTGATTTACTTATATATCCCTTGTAATGTGATATACCATATACCGAGGGCAAGTACATTAAATGCTAATAGTGGGCTTGCAGAACTGATTGTGCCACCCACCGAAGTAACCGTTCAAATCAACCTCAAGCCTGCCACCACAGGACATGTGTGCACAGTTTACAGTCACTTCAACCTGGCATGTAAGCCTACTTGCCAAGCCTTAAACTACCCTTTCATTACACATAGGTCACCCCTAAGGTAGGCCCTAGAGAGCCCTATGGGCAGAGTGCTGTGCAAGTAGAAGCCAGAACATGTGCCCTTATGATTTGCATGTCCTAGTAGGGACAAACAGGCTATTTCATTTTTCACTTCTGTGAGGCCAATTCCTCTCAAAGGCTAGCATTGGGAATTCCCTTATCTATTTTTAAGTGATAATTCCTGATCTGAAAGGAGTGGCATTGCCATGCTTGGTATGTTTGGAATGGTAGTGATAAATCCTACTTTCTAGTGAAGTTGGAATTTACATTACTATTTTCGAAAAGTCACGTTTAAAAAGTCGACATTTCTTTGTGCTTATGACTCTTTGTGCTTTGCAGACTGTCTTCAATACACTTCTGGACTGGGTGACAGCTACACTTTGTGCAATCTATCCAGACAGCCACGACACAGTAACGGCTGGGTGTGACTGGGGAAACATCAACATTCATCTTCATAGTCTTCCCCGGGTGAGAAAGGAAGAGGCGGTTAACACTCAAATTTAAATAGATTGTGTCCTGGCTTCAGACAAAGGCTGATTTACCCCCTATAGATTGTTTCAAGCCAGGCCTCAGCTGAAAGGGATTGTTGTGCACTTCTGAGGGTTCTTTTGAGTTCACCTTTTAAATCAAAGGCATTTTTTAGTATAAGTACTGGGGCTCCGACCCCATATCTTTAGACACTGGGAGGGACTTGTAACCAGATGCTGCTGGTTCTACATCTGCACATTGCCTAGAGGACAGCTGTGCTTCCAGGAGAAACTAAATTATTTGGGGGGAGGGGCACTCCAATTTTCTAGATTTTCTCTGCTACTTTAATGCTTAAAGTTTTGTTTTTATTCACAAAACGTGCTGCGTAGGCTTACACAATGTCCCTATTGTGTATGACTAACTGAGGAAAATACTCAAGTGAAACTATTTGGCCTATGCGCACTGTTGCTCACCCAACTTTGGGTGCGAAATGTTATCCTTTATACATCAATCTGAATAATACCTTCAAAATTAACATTGACAAACCAAATAACTCATGAAAATCATAATCACAATGTTTTTACTATTTTTCTTGTACACAAAATACATTTAGAAACATCAATATACATCAATCATATTTCTATTCTATAATTTTTGAAGTTCCACAGTAATTTTTCATATAGTGCCCTATGCATTTTGGGCCAAAAGGCCCTTCGTCGGGGGCTCAATCTGTAAAAATAAAAAAACATTCACTGTATCATAATAAACTCTCAATGTCCAAGAGATCAGTCTAATTAGAGACATACTACATTCCATTCATTGATACTGCATTTCTCATGTTGTCATATACAGCAACGTCTACAATATGGTGAGATACAATGTTCGAGATAATGTGAAAGAAAAGAAAGAGCAAAACAAAAACATACTAATCCATTCTATGCTTGTGAACAACGGAACAATAATTACAAAAGTGAAAAAACTCAATCAAAAAGGCCATTATTCGTGGTCTGTAATGTCGAAGCCACAAGCGTGTGAAACTTTTCCGCTTGTACCTGTTCAGAAACCAATTAAATCTATGTCAATGCACAACCTAGTGTCTCGTTTCTAACTCAAAAATGAACTTCCCAGACACTGACCTTCAACCTTGCTCTTGCCGTGCAACTTCAAAAATGTTCGAGATCTCAGAATACGTGGCTGTGTATAAATTACCTTCTTTAATGCTCCGCCTGCAGAAAATGTGGTGGATTAGCTTTGACCTGATAAATTTATGCCTTAATTAATCTTCTACATGGTGATAAACATACCTCAAAAATTGTAGCAAAAACGTTCATCTCTGTCTACCCTCCGTAAACAGGTACGAAGATAAACTGCTGGCGTAATGCTGAAATTTAATCTGAGAGGACCTTCTCTTTGCGATCTGAAAAATATACAGAACCACTTGTAAATCCCGCTTTCTAAACATGCGGAACCTTTCCCGGGTTCCCTGTCTCCTCCGGTACCTGCACTCTCTCACAGGTTGACACTATACGGCATACCGGGCTTCCTTTCGTTTGACCTGGTGCTCTCCTAGAAACGCTACGCATGCGCTTTAAGCGCCCCGTCGTAGACATAAACGATGGACAATTGTAAACAAGCGGTGGCTGAGTGAGCTAAAGAATGGTGATGGATTAACCCTTTCCATGTGGCCGCGATTCCCCTGGTGTGCTGTGAACAGCACGAACAGGGGCGGGCCGTGACGAACCCCAGCCGTCATCAGCACACAAGCACCGTAGTGCATGACAGCTGGGGTTCGTCATCAGCATGGAAGGGGTTAAACTCAAATCAGTTGACTGGGGGTGAGTGTTTGATTTGCTCAAACGCTCTGTCCATCATCCCCTGTTGTTTCGCTTTGTTCGCCCTAAATTGGCAGGGTATGCTCAGACGTGAGTCCCTTGCTCACTTGGCCACTGGGTTCAAGATAGACTGGCTGATGAGGATTATGAATTCGAAACCGGTCCCAGGATGCTTGTTTCCGGTCCAGGGAAGACATGGCTTGGTAGTTCGGCCTGGACTGTTCCCATGAGGCACGGGGTCAGACTGATTTGCATATGGCCATGTCTGAACTAGGGTGGCTGAGTGAGCTAAAGAATGGTGATGGATTAAACCCAGATCAGTTGACTGGGGGTGAGTGTTTGATTTGCTCAAACGCTCCGTCCATCATCCGCTTTTGTTTCGCTTTGTTCGCCCTAAGTTGGCAGGGTATGCTCAGGCGTGAGTCCCTTGCTCACTTGGCCACTGGATTCAAGATAGCCTGGCTGATGAGGATTATGAATCCGAAACCGGTCCCAGGATGCTTGTTTCCGGTCCAGGGAAGACATGGCTTGGTAGTTCGGGCTGGACTGTTCCCATGAGGCACAAGGTCAGACTGATTTGCATATGGCCATGTCTGAACTGGGGTGGCTGAGTGAGCTAAAGAATGGTGATAGATTAAACCCAGATCAGTTGACTGGGGGTGAGTGTTTGATTTGCTCAAACACTCCGTCCATCATCCCCTTTTGTTTCGCTTTGTTCGCCCTAAGTTGGCAGGGTATGCTCAGACGTGAGTCCCTAGCTCACTTGGCCACTGGATTCAAGATAGCCTGGCTGATGAGGATTATGAATCCGAAACCGGTCCCAGGATGCTTGTTTCCGGTCCAGGGAAGACATGGCTTGGTAGTTCGGGCTGGACTGTTCCCATGAGGCACAGGGTCAGACTGATTTGCATATGGCCATGTCTGAACTGGGGTGGCTGAGTGAGCTAAAGAATGGTGATGGATTAAACCCAGGTCAGTTGACTGGGGGTGAGTGTTTGATTTGCTCAAACGCTCCGTCCATCATCCCCTTTTGTTTCGCTTTGTTCGCCCTAAGTTGGCAGGGTATGCTCAGACGTGAGTCCCTAGCTCACTTGGCCACTGCATTCAAGATAGCCTGGCTGATGAGGATTATGAATCCAAAACCGGTCCCAGGATGCTTGTTTCCGGTCCAGGGAAGACATGGCTTGGTAGTTCGGGCTGGACTGTTCCCATGAGGCACAGGGTCAGACTGATTTGCATATGGCCATGTCTGAACTGGGGTGGCTGAGTGAGCTAAAGAATGGTGATCTATTAAACCCAGGTCAGTTGACTGGGGGTGAATGTTTGATTTGCTCAAACGCTCCGTCCATCATCCCCATTTATTTCGCTTTGTTCGCCCTAAGTTGGCAGGGTATGCTCAGGCGTGAGTCCCTTGCTCACTTGGCCACTGGATTCAAGATAGACTGGCTGATGAGGATTATGAATCCGAAACCGGTCCCAGGATGCTTGTTTCCGGTCCAGGGAAGACATGGCTTGGTAGTTCGGGCTGGACTGTTCCCATGAGGCACAGGGTTGGACTGATTTGCATATGGTCATGTCTGAACTGGGTTGGCTGAGTGAGCTAAAGAATGGTGGTGGATTAAACCCAGATTAGTTGACTGGGGGTGAGTGTTTGTTTTGCTCAAATGCTCCGTTCATCATCCCCTTTTCTTTCGCTTTGTTCGCCCTAAGTTGGCAGGGTATGCTCAGACGTGAGTCCCTTGCTCACTTGGCCACTGGATTCAAGATAGCCTGGCTGATGAGGATTATGAATCCGAAACCAGTCCCAGGATGCTTGTGTTAGGAATTAGCAGATGTTAACCGACTTTCCTTTCTCTGTGCCTCTTTCTGCATGGTATCCTCGGAGTCCTCTCTCTGTTTTCTCCTTTCCGGTAGCCTCCTCCCCTTTTTTCCTCCTCCTTCCCGTTTCTAGGAGCCAGCGCTTGGTTGCAATCACAGAATCCCAGGATTGATTGGATTAGACAAACTGTGACTCTTGATTCAGTCTATTGTCTGCAAAGTTGTTATAAGGTCGCCACGGATTGGGTTACCCCTTTAACTTGTGCAGTAGGTGATGGGTTGAGGAGTGAAGTGCAGAAGATACCTGAATCATATGTAGAATTTGCCGAGGTGTTCGACAAAGGAAGAGCGAGGGACTTGCCTCCCCATCGTTCGTTCGATTGTAGAATTGATTTGGCCCCCGGGGCTACACTGCCCTGTTGTCGTATCTATGCTTCGTCCGGACCTGAAGAACAGCATTTGAAGGAGTACATAGACGAGATGTTGGCTAAGGTGTTTATTCGTCCTTCCTCCTCTCCTGCCTCCTCTGCTATCTTTTTCATTCCCAAACGGGAAGGCGGCCTCCGCGCCTGTGTAGACTATAGGGCGCTCAATAAGGGTACTATTAAGAACAAGTATCCCCTTCCCTTGATACCTGTGTTGCTCGATCAACTGAGGCATGCAACGGTTTTTACTAAATTGGATCTCCGAGGGGCATACCATCTCATACGAGTCCGTGAAGGTGATGAGTGGAAAACTGCCTTCCGGACTAAGTTCGGTCTGTATGAGTATTGTGTTATGCCCTTCGGATTATGTAATGCTCCGGCTGCCTTTCAGTTCTTCATCAACGAGGTACTAAGGGAATATTTGGATTTGAGCGTGATCGTCTATATAGACAATATTTTAATATTCTCCAACACTGTGGCTGAACATGAAACACACGTTCGCCAAGTCTTACAGACCTTGAAAGACCATCAGTTATTTGTGAGGCTGGAGAAATGCAGTTTCCATACTGACAGAGTAGAGTTTTTGGGTTTCCTTGTTTCTGCTGAGGGCATTAGAATGGATCCACGTAAGATCGAGGCTATAACCTCTTGGCCCTCGCCTAAATGTGTAAAGGAGGTGCAGGTGTTGCTTGGATTCGCTAATTTCTATCGGCGGTTCATCTCCCATTTCTCGGAGATTGTTGCCCCCATGACTGTTTTGTTGAGAAAGGGAGTTCCTTTTGTGCGGTCCTATTTGGCGCAAATGTCGTTAGATAAATTGATTGAACGGTTCACCTCGGCCCCTGTTCTTGTCCATCCTGACCCTGCGTTACCCTTTTTTGTTGAAGCGGATGCTTCTTTGGGTGCAGTGGGGGGAGTCTTGTCTCAGAGAGATGTAGAAACTGGGTTTATGCATCCTATAGCTTTCTTTTCAAAAACACTGTTACCAGCTGAAAGAAACTATACGGTAGCAGAACGTGAATTCTTGGCAATCAAGCTATCCTTTGAGGAGTGGAGACATCATTTGTGGGGGGCTCGCCATTCCATTACCATCTTTACGGACCATAAGAATCTTGAATTCTTTAGGTCCGCTCGTGCATTGACCCCTAGGCAGATGCGGTGGGTGTCATTCTTCAATGAATATGATTTCATATTTACCTATAGGCCTGCCGCACAGCAATTGAAATCAGATGCCTTGTCCAGAATACATGTGAAACAGAACGAGTGGGGGACAGACAAGGATATGGGGTCTTTCATCCCACCAGAAAAGATTGTAGGTAGTATTACTATGGATGGCTTTTTTACTTCAGTGAAGGACAAGTTGAGAGGTATAGATCTGACACCTTGAGAATCCCAGCCTTTCTTTTCTGTGAGAAACGGATTGTTGTATCATGAAACCCAATTGTTCATTCCTCCTGCTTTGAGGGAAATTGTGTTGAAATGGTGTCATTCATCGGCCTTAGTCGGTCATCCTGGAATAAATAAAACCAGAGAATTTTGTTTACGTTGGTTTTGGTGGGAGTCATTGGCACATGATGTTCAACAGTTTGTGGCGTCCTGCCCAGTATGTGCTGTGAGTAAGCCATCTCATTCCAGTCCATCTGGCCTGTTACAACCTTTACCTGTACCTCCTGCGCCATGGCATACGATTAGTATGGACTTTGTTACGGATTTACAGTTGGAGTCAGGTTGTACGGTGATACTTGTTGTGGTTGATTCCTTCACAAAAATGGCCCACTTTATTCCCTTATCTAAACTGCCTACCGCTAAGAAAATGGCTTTAATCTTTGTGTCATCTATAGTGAGACTGCACGGTTTACCATCTGCCATTGTGTCCGATAGGGGGTCTCAGTTTGTGTCCCATTTCTGGACTGAGTTATGTGAGGCGTTACAAATGAAAATCTGCCTGTCTTCTGCCTATCATCCTCAGTCCGATGGTCAGACTGAGAGGATCAAACAAACGATGGAACAGTATCTACGGTGTTTATTGACTTCCTTGACCTGTAATTGGGTGTTAGCCCTCCCTCTTGCGGAATTCGCATATAATAACAGCGTTCATTCCGCTGTTGGTATGTCCCCCTTCTACTGTTCAATGGGATTTCATCCAAAGGCCATCCCTATTCAACCCTCGGGTCATGTGCCAGCGGTCGATTCATTGGGAATAGCATTGGGCAGGATTTGGGGTATAGCTCAGGATCATTTGGTCAAGGCAAAGGAAGACATGAAAAGGCAGGCTGACAAACACAGGGTGCCCGCCCCCTCTTATGTAGTCGGTGATCGTGTTTGGTTGTCAACAAAGAACTTGAGAATGGAAGGCTCTAGGAAACTGCAACCATGATTCGTGGTTCCTTTTCCGATAGCACGAGTGATAAATCCTGTGGCCATGAGGTTGGAGTTGCCTGATGAATATCGCATTCATCCGGTGTTTCACACCTCTTTATTGAAGCCATATAAAGACACTGATCAGACCCTGCCCCCTCCTCCTTCAGTATTGGTTGATGGAGAGGAAGAATTCGAGGTTAATGCTATCCTTGATTCGAGGAGGAGACGGGGGAGGTTGATGTACTTAATCGATTGGAAAGGGTATCCTCCTGAGGAACGCACATGGGAACCAGCTACAGGGGTGCATGCTCCTCGTTTGATTAGACTGTTTCACCTCCGTCATCCGACTGAACCCCGTCCTGTTGGGAGGCCTTTGAGGGGAGGTACTGTTAGGAATTAGCAGATGTTTACCGACTTTCCTTTCTCTGTGCCTCTTTCTGCATGGTATCCTCGGAGTCCTCTCTCTGTTTTCTCCTTTCTGGTAGCCTCCTCCCCTTTTTTCCTCCTCCTTCCCATTTCTAGGCGCCAGCGCCAGTACTCGGGGCTTGGTTTCTAGCCTGGTTGGGTTTTTTGTACCAGGTTGTGTTTTGGGGAGTTAGCGTTTCTCCCTCTGGGTGTGTTCCACAGCATTCGGATTCTAATAACGCTGGGAAGCTTCGCTGAGCAGAACGAGGCTTCGTTCTGCTTCCTGGAGTCGGGACGCGTCGGACGCCTTCCAATCAGCTGTTCTCCATCGGAGTGGGAAGTGGTGCTTCAGACCGCAAGTGCCTCAAAAAAGGGATTGGGTATTCTTTTTTTGTTTTTGGGACAGTGGACGTCGTTTTGTTTAGATCGAGTGAGGACTCTGCATTATACGGCGGGGCCGATTTCCGGGTTTTGTGTAACCCGTTTCACATCGTTATGTGAAACTTTGGAAGATTTCACAAAGCTAGTTGCTTCTGGCGTTTTGCGAAGAACGCGCTTTAGTTTGTGGCCACAAGTAGGTTAAACGCTATGCAAGTACAGCGGTTTTGCTGTTAATAGCTGTCAAGGGGGTTTTTTGTCAGATTTATGACTTTTTTCCCCCTGTAATTGAAATGCTGGTAAAAAGAGAGCTTTTCTACTTTCACCTAACGGACTTTCCTCCACAAGTCTCTTTCCTGGGAATTCTTCAGTGTTACACAAGTAAGGAGGGGAATTGGGTTGTGTTGGGCAGTAATATGTGGGTATTGAGGAGAACTCAGGTGAGAGGACACGGGGAACTGTATTGACATTCTGTTTTTTCTTTGTTTCTTTTCTTGTCCCGCTGCAGGTTAGAAGACCTATATATATATATCCGCAAGAACGGGGTCTACCTAGCTGAAACCTAGAAAGAGTCTTGGCGTTTCTCTTTTTTTTTGTTTTTTCCTACCTTCTCCCTTTGTTCGGTCCGCTGTCACGCTGTGATATATAATGGGCGTGTTGCGTTCCGAATAGGGGTAGAGGATTGGGGCTTCCGTGGTGTGGGTCGAGTTGGGTGAAATCCAACAGCTTGTTTCCTGTCCAGGGAAGACATGGCTTGGTAGTTCGGGCTGCACTATTCCCATGAGGCGCAGGGTCAGACTGATTTGCATATTGCCATACCTAAACTGGGGTGGCTGAGTGAGCTAAAGAATGGTGATGGATTAAACCCAGATCAGTTGACTGGGGGTGAGTGTTTGATTTGCTCAAACGCTCTGTCCATCATCCCCTGTTGTTTCGCTTTGTTCGCCCTAAGTTGGCAGGGTATGCTCAGACGTGAGTCTCTTGCTCACTTGGCCACTGGGTTCAAGATAGCCTGGCTGATGAGGATTATGAATCCGAAACCGGTCCCAGGATGCTTGTTTCCGGTCCAGGGAAGACATGGCTTGGTAAATGTAAATGTACATGTAGGTAGTTCGGGCTGGACTGTTCCCATGAGGCACAGGGTCAAACTGATTTGCATATGGCCATGTCTGAACTGGGGTGGCTGAGTGAGCTAAAGAATGGTGATGGATTAAACCCAGATCAGTTGACTGGGAGTGAGTGTTTGATTTGCTCAAACACTCCGTCCATCATCCCCTTTTGTTTCGCTTTGTTCGCCCTAAATTGGCAAGGTATGCTCAGACTTGAGTCCCTAGCTCACTTGGCCACTGGATTCAAGATAGCCTGGCTGATGAGGATTATGAATCCGAAACCTGTCCCAGGATGCTTGTTTCCGGTCCAGGGAAGACATGGCTTGGTAGTTCGGGCTGGACTGTTCCCATGAGGCACAGGGTCAGACTGATTTGCATATGGCCATGTCTGAACTGGGGTGGCTGAGTGAGCTAAAGAATGGTGATGGATTAAACCCAGGTCAGTTGACTGGGGGTGAGTGTTTGATTTGCTCAAACGCTCCGTCCATCATCCCAATTTATTTCGCTTTGTTCGCCCTAAGTTGGCAAGGTATGCTCAGGCATGAGTCCCTTGCTCACTTGGCCACTGGATTCAAGATAGCCTGGCTGATGAGGATTATGAATTCGAAACCGGTCCCAGGATGCTTGTTTCCGGTCCAGGGAAGACATGGCTTGGTAGTTCGGGCTGGACTGTTCCCATGAGGCACAGGGTCAGACTGATTTGCATATGGCCATGTCTGAACTGGGGTGGCTGAGTGAGCTAAATAATGGTGATGGATTAAACCCAGATCAGTTGACTGGGGGTGAGTGTTTGATTTGCTCAAACACTCCGCCCATCATCCCCTTTTGTTTCGCTTTGTTCGCCCTAAATTGGCAGGGTATGCTCAGACGTGACTCCCTAGCTCACTTGGCCACTGGATTCAAGATAGCCTGGCTCATGAGGATTATGAATCCGAAACCGGTCCCAGGATGCTTGTTTCCGGTCCAGGGAAGACATGGCTTGGTAGTTCGGGCTGGACTGTTCCCATGAGGCACAGGGTCAGACTGATTTGCATATGGCCATGTCTGAACTGGGTTGGCTGAGTGAGCTAAAGAATGGTGGTGGATTAAACCCAGATTAGTTGACTGGGGGTGAGTGTTTGTTTTGCTCAAACGCTCCGTTCATCATCCCCTTTTGTTTCGCTTTGTTCGCCCTAAATTGGCAGGGTATGCTCAGACTTGAGTCCCTTGCTCACTTGGCCACTGGATTCAAGATAGCCTGGCTGATGAGGATTATGAATCCGAAACCGGTCCCAGGATGCTTGTTTCCGGTCCTGGGAAGACATGGCTTGGTAGTTCGTGCTGCACTATTCCCATGAGGCACAGGGTCAGACTGATTTGCATATTGCCATGCCTGAACTGGGGTGGCTGAGTGAGCTAAAGAATGGTGATGGATTAAACCCAGATTAGTTGACTGGGGGTGAGTGTTTGATTTGCTCAAACGCTCCGTCCAAAATCCCCTTTTATTTCGCTTTGTTCGCCCTAGGTTAGCAGGCTATGCTCAGACGTGAGTCCCTTGCTCACTTGGCCACAGGATTCAAGATAGCCTGGCTGATGAGGATTGCGAATCCAAAACCGGTCCCAGGATGCTTGTTTACGGTCCAGGGAAGACATGGCTTGGTAGTTCGGGCTGGAGTGTTCCCATGAGGCACAGGGTCAGACTGATTTGCATATGGCCATGTCTGAACTGGGGTGGCTGAGTGTGCTAAAGAATGGTGAAGGATTAAACCCAGATCAGTTGACTGGGGGGGAGTGTTTGATTTGCTCAAACGCTCTGTCCATCATCCCCTGTTGTTTTGCTTTGTTCGCCCTAAGTTGGCAGGGTATGCTCAGACGTGAGTCCCTAGCTCACTTGGCCACTGGATTCAAGATAGCCTGGCTGATGAGGATTATGAATCCGAAACCTGTCCCAGGATGCTTGTTTCCGGTCCAGGGAAGACATGGCTTGGTAGTTTGGGCTGGACTGTTCCCATGAGGTACAGGGTCATACTGATTTGCATATGGCCATGTCTGAACTGGGGTGGGCTGAGTGAGCTAAAGAATGGTGATGGATTAAACCCAGGTCAGTTGACTGGGGGTGAGTGTTTGATTTGCTCAAACGCTCCGTCCATCATCCCCATTTATTTCACTTTGTTTGCGCTAAGTTGGCAGGGTATGCTCAGGCATGAGTCCCTTGCTCACTTGGCCACTGGATTCAAGATAGCCTGGCTCATGAGGATTATGAATCCGAAACCGGTCCCAGGATGCTTGTTTCCGGTCCAGGGAAGGCATGGCTTGGTAGTTCGGGCTGGACTGTTCCCATGAAGCACAGGGTCAGACTGATTTGCATATGGCCATGTCTGAACTGGGTTGGCTGAGTGAGCTAAAGAATGGTGGTGGAATAAACCCAGATTAGTTGACTGGGGGTGAGTGTTTGATTTGCTCAAACGCTCCGTCCAAAATCCCCTTTTATTTCGCTTTGTTCGCCCTAAATTAGCAGGCTATGCTCAGACGTGAGTCCCTTGCTCACTTGGCCACTGGATTCTAGATAGCTTGGCTGATGAGGATTATGAATCCAAAACCGGTCCCAGGATGCTTGTTTCCGGTCCAGGGAAGACCTGGCTTGGTAGTCCGGGCTGGAGTGTTCCCATGAGGCACAGGGTCAGACTGATTTGCATATGGCCATGTCTGAACTGGGGTGGCTGAGTGTGCTAAAGAATGGTGAAGGATTAAACCCAGATCAGTTCACTGGGGAGGAGTGTTTCATTTGCTCAAACACTCCGTCCATCATCCCCTTTTGTTTCGCTTTGCTCGCCCTAAGTTGGCAGGTTATGCTCAGACGTGAGTCCCTAGCTCACTTGGCCACTGGATTCAAGATAGCCTGGCTGATGAGGATTATGAATCCAAAACCGGTCCCAGGATGCTTGTTTCCAGTCCAGGGAAGACATGGCTTGGTAGTTCGGGCTGGACCGTTCCCATGAGGCACAGGGTCGGACTGATTTGCATATGGCCATGTCTGAACTGGGGTGGCTAAGTGAGCTAAAGAATGGTGATGGATTAAACCCAGATCAGTTGACTGGGGGTGAGTGTTTAATTTGCTCAAACACTCCATCCATCATCCCCTTTTGTTTCGCTTTGTTCGCCCTAAATTGGCAAGGTATGCTCAGACTTGAGTCCCTAGCTCACTTGGCCACTGGATTCAAGATAGCCTGGCTGATGAGGATTATGAATCCGAAACCTGTCCCAGGATGCTTGTTTCCGGTCCAGGGAAGACATGGCTTGGTAGTTCGGGCTGGACTGTTCCCATGAGGCACAGGGTCAGACTGATTTGCATATGGCCATGTCTGAACTGGGGTGGCTGAGTGAGCTAAAGAATGGTGATGGATTAAACCCAGGTCAGTTGACTGGGGGTGAGTGTTTGATTTGCTCAAACGCTCCGTCCATCATCCCCATTTATTTCGCTTTGTTCGCCCTAAGTTGGCAAGGTATGCTCAGGCATGAGTCCCTTGCTCACTTGGCCACTGGATTCAAGATAGCCTGGCTGATGAGGATTATGAATTCGAAACCGGTCCCAGGATGCTTGTTTCCGGTCCAGGGAAGACATGGCTTGGTAGTTCGGGCTGGACTGTTCCCATGAGGCACAGGGTCAGACTGATTTGCATATGGCCATGTCTGAACTGGGGTGGCTGAGTGAGCTAAATAATGGTGATGGATTAAACCCAGATCAGTTGACTGGGGGTGAGTGTTTGATTTGCTCAAACACTCCGCCCATCATCCCCTTTTGTTTCGCTTTGTTCGCCCTAAATTGGCAGGGTATGCTCAGACGTGACTCCCTAGCTCACTTGGCCACTGGATTCAAGATAGCCTGGCTCATGAGGATTATGAATCCGAAACCGGTCCCAGGATGCTTGTTTCCGGTCCTGGGAAGACATGGCTTGGTAGTTCGTGCTGCACTATTCCCATGAGGCACAGGGTCAGACTGATTTGCATATTGCCATGCCTGAACTGGGGTGGCTGAGTGAGCTAAAGAATGGTGATGGATTAAACCCAGATTAGTTGACTGGGGGTGAGTGTTTGATTTGCTCAAACGCTCCGTCCAAAATCCCCTTTTATTTCGCTTTGTTCGCCCTAGGTTAGCAGGCTATGCTCAGACGTGAGTCCCTTGCTCACTTGGCCACAGGATTCAAGATAGCCTGGCTGATGAGGATTGCGAATCCAAAACCGGTCCGAGGATGCTTGTTTACGGTCCAGGGAAGACATGGCTTGGTAGTTCGGGCTGGAGTGTTCCCATGAGGCACAGGGTCAGACTGATTTGCATATGGCCATGTCTGAACTGGGGTGGCTGAGTGTGCTAAAGAATGGTGAAGGATTAAACCCAGATCAGTTGACTGGGGGGGAGTGTTTGATTTGCTCAAACGCTCTGTCCATCATCCCCTGTTGTTTTGCTTTGTTCGCCCTAAGTTGGCAGGGTATGCTCAGACGTGAGTCCCTAGCTCACTTGGCCACTGGATTCAAGATAGCCTGGCTGATGAGGATTATGAATCCGAAACCGGTCCGGGGATGCTTGTTTCCGGTCCAGGGAAGACATGGCTTGGTAGTTTGGGCTGGACTGTTCCCATGAGGTACAGGGTCATACTGATTTGCATATGGCCATGTCTGAACTGGGGTGGGCTGAGTGAGCTAAAGAATGGTGATGGATTAAACCCAGGTCAGTTGACTGGGGGTGAGTGTTTGATTTGCTCAAACGCTCCGTCCATCATCCCCATTTATTTCACTTTGTTTGCGCTAAGTTGGCAGGGTATGCTCAGGCATGAGTCCCTTGCTCACTTGGCCACTGGATTCAAGATAGCCTGGCTCATGAGGATTATGAATCCGAAACCGGTCCGGGGATGCTTGTTTCCGGTCCAGGGAAGGCATGGCTTGGTAGTTCGGGCTGGACTGTTCCCATGAGGCACAGGGTCAGACTGATTTGCATATGGCCATGTCTGAACTGGGTTGGCTGAGTGAGCTAAAGAATGGTGGTGGAATAAACCCAGATTAGTTGACTGGGGGTGAGTGTTTGATTTGCTCAAACGCTCCGTCCAAAATCCCCTTTTATTTCGCTTTGTTCGCCCTAAATTAGCAGGCTATGCTCAGACGTGAGTCCCTTGCTCACTTGGCCACTGGATTCTAGATAGCTTGGCTGATGAGGATTATGAATCCAAAACCGGTCCCAGGATGCTTGTTTCCGGTCCAGGGAAGACCTGGCTTGGTAGTCCGGGCTGGAGTGTTCCCATGAGGCACAGGGTCAGACTGATTTGCATATGGCCATGTCTGAACTGGGGTGGCTGAGTGTGCTAAAGAATGGTGAAGGATTAAACCCAGATCAGTTCACTGGGGAGGAGTGTTTCATTTGCTCAAACACTCCGTCCATCATCCCCTTTTGTTTCGCTTTGCTCGCCCTAAGTTGGCAGGTTATGCTCAGACGTGAGTCCCTAGCTCACTTGGCCACTGGATTCAAGATAGCCTGGCTGATGAGGATTATGAATCCAAAACCGGTCCCAGGATGCTTGTTTCCAGTCCAGGGAAGACATGGCTTGGTAGTTCGGGCTGGACCGTTCCCATGAGGCACAGGGTCGGACTGATTTGCATATGGCCATGTCTGAACTGGGGTGGCTAAGTGAGCTAAAGAATGGTGATGGATTAAACCCAGATCAGTTGACTGGGGGTGAGTGTTTAATTTGCTCAAACACTCCATCCATCATCCCCTTTTGTTTCGCTTTGTTCGCCCTAAGTTGGCAGGGTATGCTCAGACGTGAGTCCCTGGCTCACTTGGCCACTGGATTCAAGATAGCCTGCCTGATGAGGATTATGAATCCGAAACCGGTCCCAGGATGCTTGTTTCCGGTCCAGGGAAGACATGGCTTGGTAGTTCGGGCTGGACTGTTCCCATGAGGCACAGGGTCAGACTGATTTGCATATGGCCATGTCTGAACTGGGGTGGCTGAGTGAGCTAAAGAATGGCGATGGATTAAACCCAGGTCAGTTGACTGGGGGTGAGTGTTTGATTTGCTCAAACGCTCCGTCCATCATCCCCTTTTATTTCGCTTTGTTCGCCGCAAGTTGGCAGGGTATGCTCAGACGTGAGTCCCTTGCTCACTTGGCCACTGGATTCAAGATAGCCTGGCTCATGAGGATTATGAATCCAAAACCGGTCCCAGGATGCTTGTTTCCGGTCCAGGGAAGACATGGCTTGGTAGTTCGGGCTGGACTGTTCCCATGAGGCACAGGGTCAGACTGATTTGCATATGGCCATGTCTGAACTGGGTTGGCTGAGTGAGCTAAAGAATGGTGATGGATTAAACCCAGATCAGTTGACTGGGGATGAGTGTTTGTTTTGCTCAAACGCTCCGTCCATCATCCCCTTTTGTTTCGCTTTGTTCGCCCTAAGTTGGCAGGGTATGATCAGACGTGAGTCCCTTGCTCACTTGGCCACTGGATTCAAGATAGCCTGGCTGATGAGGATTATGAATCCAAAACCGGTCCCAGGATACTTGTTTCTGGTCCAGGGAAGACATGGCTTGGTAGTTCGGGCTGGACTATTCCCATGAGGCACAGGGTCAGACTGATTTGCATATGGCCATTTCTGAACTGGGGTGGCTGAGTGAGCTAAAGAATGGTGATGGATTAAACCCAGATCAGTTGACTGGGGGTGAGTGTTTGATTTGCTCAAACGCTTCGTCCATCATCCACTTTTGTTTCGCGTTGTTCGCCTTAGGTTGGCAGGGTATGCTCAGACGTGAGTCCCTTGCTAACTTGGCCACTGGATCCAAGATAGACTGGCTGATGAAGATTATGAATCCGAAACCGGTCCCAGGATGCTTGTTTCTGGTCCAGGGAAGACATGGCTTGGTAGTTCGGGCTGGACTGTTCCCATGAGGCACAGGGTCAGACTGATTTGCATATAGCCATGTCTGAACTGGGGTGGCTGAGTGAGCTAAAGAATGGTGATGGATTAAACCCAGATCAGTTGACTGGGGGTGAGTGTTTGATTTGCTCAAACACTCCGTCCATCATCCCCTTTTGTTTCGCTTTTTTTGCCCTAAGTTGGCAGGGTATGCTCAGACGTGAGTCCCTTGCTCACTTGGCCACTGGATTCAAGATAGCCTGGCTGATGAGGATTATGAATCCGAAACCGGTCCCAGGATGCTTGTTTCCGGTCCAGGGAAGACATGGCTTGGTAGTTCAGGCTGGACTATTCCCTTGAGGCACAGGGTCAGACTGATTTGCATATGGCCATGTCTGAACTGGGGTGGCTGAGTGAGCCAAAGAATGGTGATGGATTAAACCCAGATCAGTTGACTGCGGGTGAGTGTTTGATATGCTCAAACGCTCCGTCCATCATCTCCTTTTGTTTCGCTTTGTTCGCCCTAAGTTGGCAGGGTATGCTCAGACGTGAGTCCCTTGCTCACTTGGCCACTGGATTCAAGATAGCCTGGCTGATGAGGATTATGAATCCGAAACCGGTCCCAGGATGCTTTTTTCTAGTCCAGGGAAGACATGGCTTGGTAGTTCGGGCTGGACTGTTCCCATGAGGCACAGGGTCAGACTGATTTGCATATGACCATGTCTGAACTGGGGTGGCTGAGTGAGCTAAAAAATGGTGATGGATTAAACCCAGATCAGTTGACTGGGGGTGAGTGTTTGATTTGCTCAAACGCTCCGTCCATCATCCCCTTTTGTTTCATTTTATGTTTTTGCATTGTTTTGTGGTTGTGGTTGTTTAATGGTTTTTATAGATTTTGAGAATACTTGATGCTACATGAAGCTAACCCTGATACCAGCAGAGCAGCAACTGTCTCCTATTCTCTGACACTGACTTTAAAACTAGACATGATCTCCTTCATTCTTGCACTTGACTAGTGTGGAACACCACAGATTCCTTGACAGCTGGTGAATAATTTGCTGATATTGGCACTTTCTGAAGAAAAAGTGAGCTCAGACTAAGGGTGGGCGTAAAATCCGTTTCGCAGGCGAATTTGCGGATTTTCCGCGATTTCGCGATCCGCGAATCTCGCGAAATCAGCGGGGATGAAATTTCAGCCAAGCAAGGGTTACAGCAGCAGGTGCAAAAGTTGAACCTAAATTCTTTGTAACCTTTTACAAAAGGGTTACAAACAAATTAACTTCAACTTGGACACCTGCTGCTAATTGCTTCCTGGCGCCTCCTTGCCTACTTGCAACTATTCTCTGACCCTGCTCTGACCCTTGAAGCAGGGTCAGAGAATAGTTACAAGTAGGCAATGAGGCACCTGTCCAAGGAATTAAACCTCATCAGGAAGCACTTACAGATATAAAAAACAGGAAGAAGGGAGAGGATGGCAAATACACCCTTTTTGAGTTGTCAGGAGGGGTTAAACTAAAAGAGACCTTTACAGCACAATTTTCGTATGCATTTTGCTAAAAATAAAAAGCTGTATGTTCTGTAGGGTCAACTCAGGAATCTGGCCCTTCAGAGATCCGGCCTCACATTCATTCTCTCGTTCTCTCTCTCCCTCTCTCTTTCCCTCTCTTTCTCTCTCTATCTATCTATCTATCTATCTATCTATCTATCTATCTATCTATCTATCTATCTATCTATCTATCTATCTATCTATCTATCTATCTATCTATCTATCTATCTATCTATCTATCTATCTATCTATCTATCTATCTATCTATCTATCTCTCTCCCTCTCCCATAATCGACTGCATGGGTAACTTCGCTATGCAAGCGGCTCGCGAAGACGCAAAAAGCCCCGCGAACACGCAAAAAAACCCGCGAACACGCAAAAAACCCCACGAATACGCAAAAAACAAAAATCCGCAAATTCGCACAAATTCGCGAATTTTGCGGATCGCGAATTCATGAATCCGCAAATTCGCGGATCGCGAATTCGCAAAATTCGCCAATGCTTAGCTCAGACAGTCATTAAAAAGGTGTTTTCCCATTAAACAAGAAGAAATATTGGCAATTCCATTAATTCTAGAATTGTTCAGCTCTGCATCTTTCTATATTCCTCTGTACATTGGCACAATTGCGAAATAATTGCCACAGTGAGAGATATCACTGTAGTTGTATATAAAGTTTCAGAACTTTCTGCAGTGGAAAGAAGATTAGTATAACTGCAAGCTCCTCAGCCTCCCATTATCCTCCATTTGCACACTCCATTTGTCTTTCCATTCAAGGCAGCAGCTGTGATGTTTGCTAGCATTTTCAGATAATGCTTCTAAGATGAAAATTGCAACAACATGCAGCTTTTTACTTTCAATTATTGTAATGAGGGCAGTAGCAAATGTACATGAACTAGGATACAATGGAAGATGAGAAGACGAGGAGGAGGGCCTCTTAGGGGAGAGGGCTCTGATTGAGGAGTTTCTACATCAACAAGTGGAGTACAGAAAACAATTACTGTGTCTACTGATCTTTGTTCATGTTTTATGCCTCTTAAAGAGGAGAGGGCTGGTTGAGCTGTGACTTCTTTCTTCACTCTAAATGCCTGGGTGTCTCTCTTTCCACCCATTGTTCCCTAATGACAAGTAGAGGCTGAGGATACAGTGAAATTAGGTGCAATGTTATCAATACAATGCAGCACCTTGGTACTGTGCATTTCAAAGTATATCTCTTTGAATGGGGAATTACCATGTTGCACCACATGGAATTCTCAATTCCGTGCGGTTTAATGCATACATTTACCTCTTGCTTTTGGGAGGCAAGTGGAAGGAATTTTCTGACCCCGACTGGCAAACCAACTGGGAATGAGGCCTGGCTGCAGACAAAGTCTCATGGGATTACTGACTGGAGTTGCCAGATGGAAAAATCAGGCCTAGTTCTCCCACACCAAGGAAATCAGGATGTGGGAAAAAAACTATTTTGTAATCAATCGTGTAGAATACCAAGAGGCAATTCTGTTCAACGTGACTTGTAATCAGCACATTAGGGGCCGATTACAAGTTTCGGCGGTGCGGTAGCGGCCCGCACTGTGGAGACTTGCCGCTGCCCGTCTGCCCACCCGATTACCGACGTTACAGTGGTCTGGTGCGCGGCATGGCGCTCCCTTGGCAATGCCGCTGTGAAAGGCGCAGAGTCTTTGAAAAACGCACTGCATTGGGACCGCACAAAAAGGTTCCTGCAGGGCATGACTCAAAAGTCCATATCGAGCAGGAACTGGTGTGCATGCACACAGGGGAGCTCATGTTATGCTCCCCTGTGTGCATTCACATGCAGTGGAGACAAAGTGGGCCCTTTAGGGCACCCTTTGTCTCCTCTCCGCCATGATGTATGCGGGGGAGGAACCTCCATGACACCACCGATGGAGAGGAAACTTGTAATATGCTTGGCAGGATGTGGCGGTCCCGCCTAGCACATTAAGGTCTCTGACTGCTGCAACACTGCCAAGGAACAGTGGCTCCCTGGCGGCGGCAGCCGTTCCAGGGTGGTCCGACCACTCAACATGTAATGTGGCAGCAGGATCGCCGCTCCTCCATGAGTCTGTCCGTCCTCGGGCCACCAGACTCGTAATCAGGCCTTGTGTGTTTTAGAACGCTTACTTTAGGAAGAGGCGTAAAAGTAATGCCTGTTTCTCCAGAGTACATATCTATGTGACTACATCTGTCTCTCCAGCCCGTCATTACCATTACAATGTCCAAATCTTTTACAAACTGGGAAGTCACCTGCAGAGGCAGGCCTGTGCTGTGCAGCACTGCACAGAGAAAGGAGAATAATAGGTCAGTTTTTCCCCCTTAAGTAGAGCTCTAAATGTCACACACGAGAGACAGTTTGTTCTCCCCAAAATGTGTCATGGCAGGTTGTTAATGTTCAGAAGCCGAATGTTATTAGAGACAGTGGTCACTATCAAGGAAACATACAGTCTTACACACAGAACTACAATCAGAGCTGTGTAGGTCTCTATCCAAATGGAAAACATTGTATTTATTTAAACATTCAATAAACACTGAAAACATATAGTATAATGCAGTGAGAAGAAAGTGATGGGATTTTGGAAATCAACAGATTTCCAGACCTCAGTCATTTGTTTCCAAAGTGACTTTCAGTGATACATTGTTTACAGCAGTCACAATGAGGAGAACATCTTATGCTCCACATCAAGCATAAGCAGATGGTTGGATTTAGATGTAGTTGTCAACAACTTTTCAATCCCCGACTGCGGTCGGGGATCATCATCAGGACAGAAAAATCTGAATGCCTGAGAGGTAGCTGTCAGTCCAAGATGTGGACCGCGAGGCCAGAGGGGCAGGGGATCAATATCCTACCTGTGGTGTCCTGGTGCCAAGGCTCGGGGTTGTGCGGTGATAAGAGGAACCCTAAGGAATCCAATTTAAAGCAGGATCAAATGGATTAGGGGTCAATAACTCGCTGGCTAAGTCCTATTGACATGGCTTGAATTCGAGCGGAAAATGAGGAGAATCCTCAAAGTGCTTGAGATTCGTCAGGATAGGAGCCGATAATCCGGGACCAGGAGCTGGAAGTCGAAGGCAAAACAGCTTAAACTCACAAATAGCAGAGAAACAGGGGAAAACCTTACACTGTGCATGTCACTTTCCAGAATGGCCAAGAGTTAAAATAAAACATGAAAATGCTTATTTTCTCAATTACTGCATGGGCATAAGCAATAATTAATTTCCCACAAGATAAGTGCCACAGCCCTTGTGATGAGGCTACTGCAGTTTGCACCATCAAATGCCCCTCCAAGCACAGCCAATGACAGTACCATCCCAAAGGAGCCATCACGCTCATACAAGTGTGACAATTCAGACTTTAAATATACATTGAAAATGACAAATGCATGCCTCCCCCATTATTCTAAGAGCTTTGGGTGGCAGGTATTAGTGATTTTAAGGTTTACTTAATTATAAACAACTGTTGTTCTGTTCCTCACGAAATTATACAAACAGCTCCACCATAGAACAGGCTGTTATTAGAGCCGGTGTTGACAATAAATTGCCAGTGCAGAGCACCGAACCACTGGCTCACATAAGCACTGGGCATAAGCTACATAGGAATGTATGTGCTTTGTATGCTTGTACATTTTTCAGAAATATGTATTTAGTTACATCAATAATGGCCATAACTAGCGATCACACGCAGAGTACATTAGCACTTACTGACAGACGTTATCACCAGTGGCGTAGCTTGGACAGTAGGATTAGGACGGGTGAGATTCAGATTCCTAACAATCACACTGTCATATAGATGTCTATTTAACAAATATATGCACAGTGCAGGAGCTAAAAATGCTGTGCTGCTTGAGGTGGAAAAGACAGGAGAGCACTCTCCTCCCCTCTCCCTAGCACCATTGCACAATCAGGTAGATGAGCGCCACGCACGCATCTTTGCACCATAGTGCAATGGTGTCTGTGTGAGTCTAGCGTAGATTTTGTACTGGAAGGGCACCCTTCCAGTACTAAATACAATGCTTAGAATTACTTCCAAGTAAATTCAAAGTGCAAAACAAGTTTTGCGCTGGAAAGTAAATATTGACAAAAGATTTTGCATTGATTTGCGTCACTTTCGTGATGCAAATATGGCACAAAATCTTAGTAAATACACCTCATAATGTTAAAATGCAATGTAGGACAAGCAGTGAGCATGAGGGAGGCTCAAAGGGCAGTGGAAAGGGAGAGAAATGCGGATTGGTAGGGGTATTAAGTGAAAAAACACATTATTTTGTGAAGGAACAGAAATGTTTCAATTCTCTGTACAAACAGAGAGAAGGTGTGTGTGTGTGTGTGTGTGTGTGTGCATTTTTTGTCTGAATATGAAAACCCCCGAATGTTATCACTTGTGTTTTGGACATATTTTCATAGTTCACTTTATTTATTTGTTTTGGAACTTGCTTGTGGTACATTTGCAGAATGCTGAACATTTGAGAAGAGCATATCGACAGGGACATCCTTTGGTAGCACAGGTATATGTAAGCTCTGTGGGTAGAGGCTTTAGACATTTTGTAGGTTTTAGCACCCCATTAATATTCATATTGATCTTTCTCTACACATGCATGATCCAAAGCATATACACATCTTGTGGTCAAGTAGAATGCTCTTTTAATATGTCCATGCACAAAATATGACATTGGTGGAAGACCACTTAGCAGGACTGACCTCTTGAACTCACTGTACCCAAGATCGTCAAATGTGTGACAGTCAGAACTCTTTTTCCACACACAAGGGATTTTCCTATGTCTTTAAAGTCACATTCTTCTTCTGTCTCAGGAAATCCTTTTAGAAACTTCACAGGTTCAGCAGTTAAAGTTTCAAGCGTTGTTCCAATATTGCTCATAGTGTCAGCACCCATAAGAATATGTGCCTTGATAAGAACAAGTTTCTTGTACCGAATGTGAATCGTGATTTAGTGTCTTTTCTTGTCTGACCCATAACCCTATCCATAACTCTGACAATTCTTGACTTATGAACATTGCAACAAATCTGAGTAGCACAATAATAACATCTGTGTCATGTGGAAGTAGAATGACTCGCTTGGAAACATTTTGAACAACTCACTCAATATGTGGCACAACACAAAGTTAAACTTCCTCCAATTTGCTGTTATATTCTTGAACAATATGACCTGTACCTTTTGAATATATCTCTGCGGACACCAACTCCTGATTGACAATCACTCCACTTGCAATAGTTAGGAATTCAGTGTACACTCAAGCATCAGCAATGTTTTGGCCATTTAACTTCTCCAAGTACATCTTGTTCGATGTTGATGATCATAGTTTATCAAGTTACACAGTTATAGCCATGGAATTTTTTTATGCAGGCAAGGCCAATTGTTCCACTTGTAGACATTCGCCTGATTCTCTCCTATTCTTTGACAAATACTTCAAGATAACTGTCAAAGACAATGTGCAGTTATTTCAAGGTGCACACTCAGGTTGATATCTGTAGACCAGTCTGAACTATCACTCAGACGTTTTGCAGGAATGAAATCTTGACCATTCGCAGTTGTGACATATAAACCACAGCAACAAAAGTTTTCAATGAGGACACCTTTTTCAATTTAAATTCTTTAGGTGAAAGTTTTGTTTTTTTTAGCTCTTCTTAGAGTTTGTGTTTCACTGGTTTGGTTGCAGCACCTCCACCGAATAATGCATTTGTTGGGAGAAGACCATGCTTCAGAATGTCCTTGATAAATTCACCCATTTCTTTTGCTACATCCATCTCTCTATCTGCATGTTAATGTTGTTTTTTTGTAACCTTTTTTGTAGTGGCTGTTGGATGAAAATCTTACTGTGGCGATTAAAGCTTGGAAGTTTAGCTTTAGTGATTATGTCAAACTGCTTTTTCTCTTTCTATACAAATCTCTCCTCCTTCAGTTCTGCCTATAGTTTTGATCCATGTTCCAGGATAACTAAGAGCCCACCAAGACTTAATAAAAGCACTGAAAGATAAACCTAGATATAGGGCACAGATAGCTGGGCTTAGAAAAGAATATCAATTAATGGTCCTGACCCGTACAAATGAAATTAAATCAGAGGCCTGGGATGCCCTAATGTCCGATGAAGTCTTAAAGGACAGCTCAATGTTTTGGACTATTGTTAATAGCCCGTTGTTCTCGGGGCAGGAGAATGGTATACTGGAAAGTAATATCCCAGAGGATCAGTGGTTAACTCACTTTGAAGGCATCTACGGGAGTAACAAAGTGTTTCAGCCCTTTTTGGACCCCGACACCGGTAATGTTTTACCTCTGTTAGTTTTCAAAGAAGAAGATGTAGAGAGGGCTATAAATGAATCCTCTTGTAACAAGGCTCCTGGCCCAGACGGCGTTCCTGCCGACCTTTATAAGGGTAATGTTAAATTTTGGGCCAAAATCTTAACTAATGTTTTTAATTCTACAGTTGTCCAGGGGTTTCCTGTTTCATGGTCCAAGTCTTTCATCATCCCTGTTTTTAAAAAAGGGCAGAGAGGGGACCCTAGGTGTTACAGGCCCATTTCATTGATAGATTCTTCCGTTAATATTCTGGGCAAAGTGATTTTGGCCAAGGTCTCAGAGTGGGCAGTAGATAATGAGATCTTGTCCTATCTTCAGTACGGTTTTAGATCAGGCAGAAGCACTTTGGACCAGTGCCTTAATCTGTATTTATTGATAAACAAGTACACCGTAGCATCCAAGGGATGCTACTTGGGCTTTACGGATTTATCTACAGACTTTGATCTTGTGAACAGATCGAGGCTATGGTCCATTTTTCTTGACTTAGGGATCGATTTATGTCTGGTTTATTTTTAGCTGATTTGCATCGGGACCTGTTTGCGGCCGTTAGGGTGACCCAGGAGGGCAAATGCACAAGACACTTTAAATCCGGTAGAGGGGTCCGTCAAGGTTGTATTTTGGCCCCTCTACTTTTTACGTTATATATAAATGCCTTAGATAAAACCTTGGACATAGCCAGCCTGGACATTCCGCATGTAGGGAACAGGACCATTCAGATCCTCCTATATGCAGACGACGCTGTCCTACTAGCTTGAACCCCCTTAGGTCTTCAGAGACTATTAAATTCCTTTGGGGATTTCATTAATTACCTGGATCTGGTGGTTAATATTGCTAAATCCCATGTCTTGACGATGGGACAACGTAAGAATAAAGATAGAACTTTTCAATGTAACGGGGCAGAGGTCTCAAGGGTGAAGGTTTTTACATACCTGGGGGTTCTGTTCGACGACAGATGCTCCTGGGCTCCCCAGCATATATATAAAAAAAAACACTGTGGAGAGATCATCGTCAGCCCAACTTAGTTTCCCAAGGCGATTGGGAGGCAAGCCCTGTGAAGCCATTATTGCCACATATAGGGCAAAATGTTTGGCCATTGCGACATATGGCGCAGCTATTTGGGGTACAAGCAAGCAGTAGGGGTACAGAAGACTGAAAATAAATGTTTTCGCTCTCTCTTGTCCATCCCCCAATCCACCCGAACTTTTGCCATCCATCAGGAGCTGGGTATGAGATATGTGTCTGATTTGGTGAGTTTGGCCCCCTTGGTTTGTTGGATAAAAACTTGGCTGAACCCTGAACTTACGTTGAATCACCAGATTTTAAGGGATTGTGTCGCCTTAGACAAAGCTAGTGAAATACAGTGGCTGTCATATATTAAGGCAATGTTTTTTAAACTCGGGCGCCCAGACATTTATTACGTCCCAGATGGAATTATGAAAGCTGACATAAAGTAGGTTAAAACACATTTCTTGAGCTTAATGGGGCAGGAACAGGAGGGCGAGGAAATAAAAAAAACCTCTGGTTAGGGCACATTATTTATTAATCTTATCTCCATCTTTAGAGTCTTACTTAAGAATCGTGACAAAGCCCTTCCACCGCTGGTTACTGACCAGATTTTGTTTTAACCTGATTCATTTCTCATTGGGCAACTTTCCAGATTGGGGTAAACCAGAAGACTCATCCCCGTGTAATTGTGACAGTTGCTCAATTCAGCACACTACGCACTTTATATTATTCTGTGATTTTTATACTGACATCAGAAAGAAGTTTTTAATTCCACTTCTGAGAGGCAAGGGTTTTTTACAGGTCAAACCAGCCTTATTGTGCCTTCATTTATTGGATAATCCCTGGAATATTTTTAATATTGCTAGTTTTCTTGTAGCTTTTGTAAGGATTAGGAAAAAAAGATTCCTAGCAATGATTGAATTATGAATTTTACCGGACCATAAAATATTATGAAATTGTTCTATCTGAGATATTTCTCTTATTTTAAAATAATGTCTTTTTTATTTTTTTGGTTTCACCCAAATGTATTTTATTGTTTTTTGTCTTGTATGTTTACTTTTATGATTTTAATTAATCGAATAAAGTGGTTTTTACTGACTTACTGAAGAGACATGTCTTTATATTGTTGTCCACATATTGTTTGATCACAAAGTTGTATAGTCGCAGAGGCTCAGCCATTACAAAGGGTTTTCCTTGCTGCTGCTTGAAATGAAGAAGCCTGTCAACATGGTTATTAAAATGTTCCCCTTTTTTCCCACAAGTTTGTGATGAGAAACAGTTTCACGATGGTCCATTAATTTTGGATTTTTTCCTCTCTTTGAAAATATTGCAAATAGAAAGAACTCTTTGTTTTCTTCCCATTCAATTTATTTCTCGTTCAGCGTTCCAAATTAGTAACGGCCCCATATGAGTAAAAATGAAAATTAGCTCATTACTATAGTACACATTTTTATTTTATTTTATTGGTGAAGACAAAAACATGAATTTCAGATTGCTTCTGTCATTTTTATGTCTTTCACTCTTTATTGCATTGTGATAGTAGTTTGCACACTCTGCTTTTTTTTTTGCAGTGCGTGTGTCGCAGAATACTCTCATTTTCATTTGTGTGTTTGGTGGGATGTGATATTTCAGCCCAGAAAACTACACACCTTGTGCCACGCAGACACTTTAAGTAGCTATTTCATTGCTGTCTATAGCATTGTATTGTAGCATTTATATTGCACTTAATCTTCCTGCCATTACTTTAAAGTGCTCCAGTTTGCATCAGGACCCTCGGTGCCCTTTCAGAATGCACGTTGGAAAAAGGTGATGTATGTAGAATATTGGGTAATGTACGTGAGGATTGAAGAAGTATTTAAAACATGGTGCAGCAGTGTTGATGCGCTTAAGACGTGTTGTAGACAATTATTGCAATACAATACCTACAATCTTTAGGGGTTATTGTGTCATAAAGTAGAAGCCACCCAACAAGGACAGCAGCACAACCCCTGGAGTCAATATTATGCCATAGCAACACAAAAAGATGATGGACGGAAGGCTGATTGGTAAACATTCACCCACCAGTCACAGATCAGGGTTAAAACCATCACTTATTTTGCTCACCATGCCACCTCAGTTTGGACTCACCCATAGACAAATCAGTCTTGACCCTGCTCCCCATTGGTACAGTCCAGCCCAAACTGCCAGTCCAGCTCCTTCCTGGACCGGAAAAAAAGCATCCTGGGACCGGTTTCGGGGCATCACCCATCATCGGCCAGGCTAGTTTAAATCCAGTTGCATGGTGAGCACAGGTCCCACGTCTGGCCATACCGTTCCCACTTAGGGCGACTACAGCAACACAAAAAGATGATGACCAGGATGCTGAACATTGGCAAACATTCACAGAATTGCATATGGCTGGGTCCAAACTGGGGTGGCATGGTATGAATAAAAACTATGGGTTTAACCCACATCTCTTACTGGGGGTGACTGTTTGACAATGTTTAGCATTCCGCCCATCATCTCTTTGTGTAGCTTTAGTCATTATGCCACTAGAGAATAATATATGAAACCACTCAGGAGTGACAGAAGCCCAGGCCCAAGAGTTACAGCAAAGCAACCATGGAACACCATGAATGTATGACGTTACCTCGCATCCCATCTCTCGGCATACCATTACCCCACAATTTTGACAACGCAAATTGCAAAGCTCCGCATTATATTATAACCTAACCAACGTAACGCAGACTGCATTTAAACAGTGAAATGTACATCTTCAATGCATGTTTCCACAACGCTGTCTACTGCCACGTAAATACAGTATTTCTTTTTCAAATTAGTAAGTTAACTCCTGTCACTGGATATCCGGAAAAACACACATCCTACACTACTAATCCTACCATAAAACATTTGCTTGTTATTAAATGCAAACGATTTTCATAAACAAGTACTTAAAAAATATCTCAACCCCCTAACACATTATACTTTCAATAGAATATTTAAAATATTTATGCCCGACCCCTACCCACGCCCTGAGCCCTAAAATACCCCCACGCCAAAATTCTTCCTTGATCCCAGCCCCCCACCTTGAAATCAAACTTACCTTCCTGCAGATCTCTCCTGCATCCGTCCGTGTTTAAGTCACTCTACAAAGTAAAAATAATAAATGGTTTACCGCTTTCGACAATAAGTGTAATAAAGATAAAAAAGAGACTAAATAGCCTATGCATACCTTCAAACACGGTTCATCATAGGTAATACTCTTGTGCAACGTTGGAGCATCGCGCCGTCCTGTGTGTACATGGGAGGAAGGGTCTTCAATAAAGTTCTGCAGGTAGACGGACATCTTCAATATACCTTGACTCGGGTGCATGGTTTAATTTTCGGAACAGCGGCATATCAACATTTTAAAGGTCTCCTGTGCAAGTTTGCCGTGTTAACATTGTCGGGTCTGACTGAAAGTCTACTGCAGTGCAGGTTAGCTACAATTGCTTTTCTTTTCAGTTTTTTTCTGCACCATTTTTATATATCTCTACTCAGTTTCATGTGCTTTTATTGAATTTTTGTTGTCTTAGTAGCGAGTTTTTTCATTGTCATCTGAATACGGGGGTGTAATTGTGACAGCTTTTCATTGTCATAGTTTGCAGAGAGAAAGTATATGCGGAGTAAAAGTATGTGGAGTAAAAGTATGTGTAATAGTGTTGGATGTGTTATAAAGGAATGTGGGGTAAAAGACTTTGTTGTCACAGATTTGTTGTGAAGGACATTTACCAACAAGTAGGGGGAAGAGTGGAACACTTGTCCTGTGTCACCAGGGTCTCAACTAACGTGGCAGACCATCGTTGTAACAAAAACCCTCATATACGGACACAGGCGTTGGGCGGTATATGTTGATCCTCCGCCTTTGTGTACCGTAAGAGCATTATCATTGGGTCTTTTCTTTGCACATTATGCTGACCTCCACATGGAGGAAGACCAACTGGATTTACAGTAATGGCCAGAAATCAAAAGAACGGGCGTGCTCTGTCTAAAAAAAGTAACTTTAAAATTCCTAAATTGACGACTGTGGCTTGCATGTTTAGACTTAGTTATTGGTCTATCGTACTGGTGATCGTGGTCATCAGGGTCAACATGTTTCAGCCTCTTGGGACCTCTAGAGGCTTTTGTCAGGACCAGTAAATTAAAAGCCTTGTTGTAGCTCTTAATGTGAAAATCAAGGGTTGTCTTTTACTCACCGGAAACAGCCAGATTCAGAACAAGTCGTCCCGACGGACCGCCGCAACTCGGTGGCACCCCGATGTTACCTTCCACCAAAAACTTGAAGGTTCAGATAGTATAGATCTGACCAACTGTCAAAAGGGTGAGTAAAAGACAACCCTTGATTTTCACTTTAAGAGCTACAACAAGGCTTTCTCCAAATTGTCGCCAGTGTTGTAACAGAGAAGAAATCCAAGTAATCTTAGAGTAGGTTACATGAGTAAGCTTTATTAAATCTTAGTTACAGGATATTCAGATGTTATGTAGTAAATAGGAAGTTCAGCCCCACTCGGAGCAGCCTCCTTACTGCTCAGCCCACACACTCCAACTGAGTAAGTTATATGAGTAATATTTAATAAATCTTAGTTACAGAATAGTCAGATGGTAAATAGTAAATAGGAAGTTTAGCCCCACCAGGAGCAGCCTCCTTGCTAGTCGGCCCACAAACCCCAACTGACACTCTCAATAACACTAGGCGATCCATCATTCCATTACCTCATCAAGCACTCCAGCATTCCGCAGCATCACATCCATACTGGCCGAGCAGCAAGGAACAGGTAACCAAGGGAAAGGATGAATAGTAGCAATTCCAAGTCACAACAGTCTGCCTAGAAGAAGAACTGTCCCAGCCAAAGAGATAGAACCTAGGACCTGGTCCTGCTCAAAAATAAACATAAAGTGATTCAACCATTGCAAGAAATAAAGCGAAAACACAACACAAAAAAATCAAACCAATTTAGAAAAATAAGGAATATTTTCATGAATGAAATTACACTAAAACAACAAACACTGAAAAGTAGAACAGAGTTATGAATTTTAAATGTTAAGTTTCAAAATAGCATCAAATGTGTTATTCGTAAACTGTGGCACTCCAAGGGGTTTGACAGATGGGACCTTATTGGTATCTCGAAGGTTGCCGATATGATGACCAGGGGGGAGGTGAAAACTTTCGAAGCGTTGCAGACGGAGTTCCAACTGGGTAAAACAGAATACTTCCGTTATGCACAGCTTAGACACGCTCTCACTTCTTCTTTACCTGTGGGGGAGAAAGTACCTGAGTCATCTCCGCTAGAGGACAGAATACTGGACGGCCATATTCCGGATAGCGCCATCTCCTTGGCTTACAAAAAGCTTATCAATGTAAGGTCTGACCTACTGGTGAAACTGAGGGACCTCTGGGTGAACGATGGGATTGAAATGGACGATGAGGAGTGGCAGTCGGCGGTTTCTTCGCCTAAGGAGGTGGCGATCTCGGCCAGGCTGAGACTTGTCCAGCTGAAGGTCCTACACAGGATTTACGTCACGGGTCCCAGGTTGATACACATGGGTCTCTCCCAGGATGGTTTGTGCAGGAGGGGATGTGGTGCAGTGGCTACCTTTATGCACATCATCTGGGAGTGCCCGGAGGTTGCCCAGTTCTGGGGACGGGTGCATGAAGTGATGAGAGCTGTGACCGGTATTTCCCTGCCTGCGGAGGCCCGACGCTGCCTTCTGAACGTCTGGGGCCCGAATGATTACAACGTGGCCCAGACCCGATGGGTCACCCTGGGCAACATGATAGCCAAAAGAGACATAGCCCAGAAATGGGGCGCTCCCGCGTCCCCCACGATCGGCCTGTGGAAGTCCAACATGGACTGGTGCATGCTCCGTGAGAAGACAGTATATGTAGCTCGGGGCAAGCCCAGGATGTGGGGATTGGTGTGGGGAGCGTGGAACTCGTACAGAGGAGATATTTGTGCACCCCCCGAGACGGCACCGCCAGAGGTCCGTTTGTCTCCGTAGCTCCCCCTTCCCAAGTTCCAGGCTTGGTATCCTGAATTTACGCCCCCCGTCCATACGCTTGCTGCACATCATGTTGTTGAGATAGAGGTGCTACCCTGCCCCCTCCCCGCGACATGTGCCTACGATATTACGCTTGTCCTCAGCCTTGTTTCCTTTTCTTTTTCCTTCTCTCTTCCTCTGCTTCTTTCTCTCTCCCTTTCATTCTGTTTCTTTTCGACTCTGGTTGTCGTTATTGTCAATTTCAAGTTTATATCGCAAAATTAAACCTGATCACTCCAGTGCCTTGTTTTTGTGCATGGTTCCGAGATGCAAAATGATGCTGCCTGGCCTCCGGGATGTATGGCTGAATAGCGGTGTACTTATTTTGGTAAATAAAGGTTTTCCAAAAAAAAAAAAAAAAAATGTGTTATTCGTTAACAGCAGTCATCTGGTTGCACTTGACCAGAACAAAGTCAAAAGATAAGGACAACTGTGATGGAGGGCTGCATCTTTTTAAGAGGGTGGTTTGAACAAGTTATTCATTAACTCGAGAAAATGACACTTGAGCATTTTTAAGGGGTAGACGTTGTTCTATCATCTGCTCTGTTAGTTCCAGGGACACACTTACTATTATGGCCGAGATACCCGCCACCCCCTCTCAACACAATCCCCAAAAGAAGGGAAACCGGAAACAGTTCTTGAAGTTTTTGGAAGTGGGATGGAGTGACCATCCCGGCCGTATTTATTAAAACAAAATAAAAACATTAAACGTTTCATGTTATGTACAATTTCATTACCATATTGCGATGTTTGGCTAACCTTAACAGATTCTCTAATACAGAGGTTCTCCTAGCCGAACTAGCATCCTACAAAACATTTCTTGACATATTGAAATTGTACAACCTAACGTTTAAGGGCCAACGGCAAGGTCATAACCGGTGTCAAGATCCCTAACCAGACTTACCCCTCCCACTTGGGATGGGCGACAGCACGGAGGCGTACCTCAAGTGCAACTACTACCAATTTCCCTTGACTTGACGGGGGCACCTAAAGACTCGACGCCAGTTAAAGGTCGTTCGAATACTCGTGTGAGGTATCTAGAAGGTATCGTAGACCTTATCCCAACCCCACACAACTTACCGCATCTGCCGTCGCAGATGTCACTGGCCCCGGGAAATTCCCCAGGAGGGGGCTGTAACCCCTCCTACAAAGGAAGGGGCCTTGACCGCCTTTCCTTTACTTCCGGCGACCCATCCTTAGAAGGGACCGCCTCCCCATTGAGGGGCCAATGGCCACCTCTCCCGAGCGCTCCCATCCGTGTTGGGTGACGCCCACTCATAGGGATCTACTAATTAGTGCTCACCGATCATGACCTTACCGCCTACCAAATTAAATACGACAGTGCTAACTAAACCTCAGAATACATTGGCCACTATGACCGAAAGAGCATGCATAAAATTCAACACTAAATCTGAATCTCTTTAATGGCAAAACGTACTCAAACAGACCATTCTTTATTAAATTCAACATCAACATGACACTCCAACCTGTAAACGAGAACAGAAGCAAAATTAATCAACTTTATTACAAACAACTGGCTGTCTTCAGGGGCTGGTGGGTGGGTCAAAATTGGCTCTTCGTTCTGTCCCGAGCTCACGTGCAGCGAGGAGGTGCAGCTTCAGAGCACAAGAACAAGAGGATGTCTTCTGGTCCTGCGTCCCTTTTTATCCGTCTTCAGGGCGGGCGTATACCCGCCCCTGCCTGCCCCGAGGGCGTGGCTGGCTGCGTCAGTGTCTAGGCCAGCCCACTCTAGGGCGGGAACGGGCGCGCCCCAGCTACGCCGCTTCGGGCATACCAGCCGAGACGCGCCTCCCGCCCGAAAATGGCTTCCCGGGGGGATCGAGGCACTCGGCCATACGTTCGGGGGGACCAAGTTGGTCGCCCCTTTCCATATGGCCGAGATACCCGCCACCCCCTCTCAACACAATCCCCAAAAGAAGGGAAACCGGAAACAGTTCTTGAAGTTTTTGGAAGTGGGATGGAGTGACCATCCCGGCCGTATTTATTAAAACAAAATAAAAACATTAAACGTTTCATGTTATGTACAATTTCATTACCATATTGCGATGTTTGGCTAACCTTAACAGATTCTCTAATACAGAGGTTCTCCTAGCCGAACTAGCATCCTACAAAACATTTCTTGACATATTGAAATTGTACAACCTAACGTTTAAGGGCCAACGGCAAGGTCATAACCGGTGTCAAGATCCCTAACCAGACTTACCCCTCCCACTTGGGATGGGCGACAGCACGGAGGCGTACCTCAAGTGCAACTACTACCAATTTCCCTTGACTTGACGGGGGCACCTAAAGACTCGACGCCAGTTAAAGGTCGTTCGAATACTCGTGTGAGGTATCTAGAAGGTATCGTAGACCTTATCCCAACCCCACACAACTTACCGCATCTGCCGTCGCAGATGTCACTGGCCCCGGGAAATTCCCCAGGAGGGGGCTGTAACCCCTCCTACAAAGGAAGGGGCCTTGACCGCCTTTCCTTTACTTCCGGCGACCCATCCTTAGAAGGGACCGCCTCCCCATTGAGGGGCCAATGGCCACCTCTCCCGAGCGCTCCCATCCGTGTTGGGTGACGCCCACTCATAGGGATCTACTAATTAGTGCTCACCGATCATGACCTTACCGCCACAGGCCCGGATAGTTGACCGGCTATCCGGGCCCCCCACAAAAGTCCTACCTAAAGGTCATGTTTCAACGTTTTTAACCATGCTAAGAAGTCTCCTATGAGTAACTCATTTCCCACCCGAGACAAATGAACACCATCCCCTAAATACATACTGTCATCATAAATACAACCATGCGAGATAGAATGCAATGTCTTGGAACGGAACAACCTACTCACTTTGTTATTAAGTTTTCTAACAGAATGATTCAAAGCATGAATCGAAACAGCCCCCCGCCACACTTTTCGTGGGATCATATGAGACCACGCAATTATGCACCCCGGAACTTTCCTTGCCAACCAACTTACAGTGGAAAGCATTGCCTCTAGGAGAAGTCGTCTACCGGTGGTGACCAAATCATTGCCCCCTAAATGTACTATGACTATAGACGGCGGTGACCTCGTCCGCCCTAACAAACCCTCAAAGAATGCCTGAAACTGGTCAATACAGAGACCGCCCCTTCCGTAGAAGGACATCCTGTACCCGTATTCCCCAGCTACGTGAATCATGTCACCTGCTTCGAATACGTCTGCGGCACGCCTCACGTATGAGTGGCCCACGACCCACACCTCTTTTCTCACAGCCGGTGATGTCTGACCGCTGGCCTGGTGTTGGGTCGACTGCATAGTCCGCCCCGCCTCGAAGGCTTGCGTAACTGAAAACCAAACAAAAGACAAGAAGCGTGAGTACATTATTACAGCTTCACAACATGTGCAAACGCACATACCTCTTATAACAATTGGAGGACCAACGCCCCACTCGTTTTACTTGTTCCACATTAAGACCCCTGGCTGTAGCTTCAGTGGCAGCCCCTATCCGAAAGGAATGGGTCCCAAACTCGCCCAGGTCCAAGCCCGCTGCGGTAATTGACATCGCGAGCACCCGCTGAAACTGAAACTTCGTCAGTGGGGTGGCGTCCGCGTGTCTCAACAATGTCCCTCCCCATGATGCCACCCTTCGTGCTAGGTAGTCTTCTAAACACTTTACCGGACACATGGAGGACCCTGGAATCCTGCGAATGACTATGCAGTCCCCAACCCCACCTTGATCGGTTTTGGACTTGACAAAGGATACAGTCATCGTCTCACCCCTGATCTGAACGTGTTCCCGGCACAAACCCCCCACCACATCCTGTTTGTTCCTTGCCACCAGCTCACTTATCCTCATCGCCCCGTGAAATGCAAGCGTAAAAGCAGCTCGGAACAAACAGGCCTCGAACTGAGACGAGCATGTGACGGGGAGTGTGGCCAGCAACTGGGACAACCTATCCAGACCTATCGGGCGCCTCTCATCTACCCTGCGACCCTCAAGGCGTTGCCACCCACGTAGCGCTTTCTGTACCACAAAAGACGCTGTCGGGTCCTGGATATTATGAGCCCTGGCAACAAAGGAAATGGCAGCACGATGCCTCTGAGCCGTAGCCACCGACTTCCCAGCCCTACGCAAGGACATCAGAAAATGTACTACCCAATCCTCATGCCCCCAAAGCCCCCCTCTCTCAGTCCCCAAAAAGGCTAAATAGGCCCGAAACGCCCCTTCGTATGCCTTCCTCGTTCTTGGTGCTAGACTCTCTCCCACGAGGTAACGAAGTTCGGGGCACCGAGAGACCAGAGAGCTTCGGGAAAGGGTGCCGGCTCTGGGTCCGCTGAGGGAAGGAAACCCGAAAAAGCCTGCATTTGAAAACGAGACAGTGCATCAGCCGCCTGATTCATCACCCCTGGGACATGTTTCGCTCTGAATACCACGTTCAGTTGCATACACAGTAAGACAATTTCTTTAAGCAGCCTTAAAATCATTTTACAACGTGCTGCCTGACTATTGATGCATTCTACAACGGTCATATTGTCAGACCAAAATATGACAGAGTGATTTTTGAATCCATCGGGCCAGGTTCTGAGGGCCACCAAAATGGGAAACAGTTCAAGGAAAGCAATATTACTCGTCAGCCCCTCATCATGCCACCATGTTGGCCACCTTTGTGCCGACCATTTTGTGCCGAAGATGGCGCCAAAGCCCATGCTTCCCGCTGAATCCGTCCATAGACCAAGCTCTTCAGAGGACAAGGCTGGTTTGTTCCAGACGACTCGACCATTGAAATCCGCCAAAAATGCTAACCAAATACGCATGTCTTGGCGGACCTCAGCCGATAGTCTCGTGCGATGATGACCCTCCTTTAGGCCGACCATCGCCTGGGCAATTGAACGGGAAAAGGGGCGGGCCATTGGGATCACCCTCAGGGCAAAATTCAACTTCCCCACCAATTGCTGCAATTGATGCAGCGTAACTTTAGAAGCATTTATACACATTTGCAGGGCTGCCCTGAATTTCGACACTTTGGCAGCTGGTAAACGAAAACAACCCTCACTAGAGTCCAACTCGATCCCGAGAAACTCGAGGCAAGTCGTGGGACCCACAGTTTTACCTGGTGCCAATGGCACGCCAAATCGATCCATTAATACACAAAATTCAGTCAAGGCCCGGGCACATTCATCATCCCCAGCGGCCCCAAGGAACAGAAAGTCATCGAGGTAATGCATCACATTTCGAAAACCCGTTTCCTTCGTGTAAACCCATTGTAGAAAACTACTGAATTTCTCGAAATATGCACAAGATATCGAGCACCCCATCGGCATACACCTATCCATGTAATACGAACCTTGAAACATGAATCCCAGAAGACGTTGGTCGTCCGGGTATACCGGGAGCAAACGGAACGCTGACTCGATATCTGATTTCGCCATCAGCGTCCCGGGCCCCAGGCGATTCAAAATGGCTACGGCCTCATCAAATGATGCGTACCGCACCGAACATACCTCTGGATCAATTGCATCGTTCACAGAAAGGCCATGAGGAGCTGATAAATTGTGAATCAATCGAAACTCACCTGGGTCCTTCTTGGGGACCACCCCTAAAGGAGAACAGACAAAATTCTGTACCGGGGGAACACTAAACGGGCCGGCAACCCGACCCCGGATAACCTCTTTCCGGATCTTATCCTGTACTACAGTCGTATGCTGCAAGACGGAAAGTTGGTTTTTGCACGTCCCGACACCCTGAAAGTCCCCCACCGGGATGCGGAAACCATATGAAAAACCGTTTCGCAGCACCCCAGCAGAAGTACGATCTGGGTATTCGCTGAGCCAGGGAATCATCGCCAAGGTATCAATCGGGGTTGGTAAAGGCGCCCCTCGGACTACATTAGACCTGTTTGGCGCCTCCTCTACCCCCATTTTCACCCGTTTTGGCTCTGCACGAGGACTCAGGATGGGGTGCCCCGCAACCACTACATTCGTGCTTGAATTTACAAGACCCCGGGGGCCTAGTACATTTACCTTTGTTGAAATTGAAACAGAAACCCCTCTTCCCTGTATTGCCGGCGGGTCTCAGATAATCGTCGGTGGCCGTACCCGACCGAAAGGGCGTCCCCCCATATTGGCGGGAGGACTCACCAACAGTATTCCCCACCAACGGCATTTTCAACATCCCTGACTCTTTCATTTTATCCCATGTCAAAGAATCATAACAGTCCCAGGTTAAACTTTTGTTGTGCTCCATCGCTTTCCTGAAAAGGTTGTCATAACAGAACCATTGGTTACCTTGGTGCGATGTCGAGTACCCCATAATTCGTGACTGGTATACTGGAAACTCAGGGAGCAATTCAGGCCTACGTTCCCCCAAGATTGACGTAAAAATTCCCCAAGCATTGCCCCAGTTGCCAATATTCTCATTCACTTTAAAGGCGGCCATTTTTGCGCGCCAAACACTTGGATGCATCAGATCCTTTTGACCCTTAACAGTTTCAACCTCATAGTGATCAACGAGCAAGGAGAAAATGTTTACGTATTCCCCCGCCCAAATCTTTTCCTTTATTGCCAAAGGAACATGTTGCCCCAATTTTTCTCTACGAGAGGGTGTTGACTCATCCCTTGCGATCGGCAATGGCCGCTTACCTGCACCGGACGCTGCTTCCGCCCCTCGTGGCTTGTCTATCACCGCATCCGGCGCGGGCACCCTGGCTGTATCACGTTTCTCGCGCAACTGTTTCATGAGTGCTTGCGCTTCGGCAGCCGTGGCGCCCTCGCTACTGTCCCCCAACCACGCTGCTAACTGTGCCGCCAACTCGGGAGGCATATCCTCAGCGGATGTCGGGGTGACTACGACGGGAATCGGATTCCCTTCCTTCGGTACCGGGGCCGGTACCGGGGCTGGCGCCTCGAGCGGGGAACAGGGAACCGGGACGTCTCCCCCGACTGGCCCCCTTCTCGGCCTCTTTGGCCTCCCTCCGGCCGGTGGACGCCCCGATCCCTCCTCACCGTCTCGCTCCGCCAACTGCTTCTTTATTTCGGACATTTCCTTCATGAGGACCCGAACCATCTGGTCAGTCGACATTCTCTTCGCGCCTTTCTTGGGCATCTTTCAGACGAAGTATCTAGAAGACAAAAAGAAAGATTAAAACGCTCAAAATTGGCTCTTCGTTCTGTCCCGAGCTCACGTGCAGCGAGGAGGTGCAGCTTCAGAGCACAAGAACAAGAGGATGTCTTCTGGTCCTGCGTCCCTTTTTATCCGTCTTCAGGGCGGGCGTATACCCGCCCCTGCCTGCCCCGAGGGCGTGGCTGGCTGCGTCAGTGTCTAGGCCAGCCCACTCTAGGGCGGGAACGGGCGCGCCCCAGCTACGCCGCTTCGGGCATACCAGCCGAGACGCGCCTCCCGCCCGAAAATGGCTTCCCGGGGGGATCGAGGCACTCGGCCATATGTTCGGGGGGACCGAGTTGGTCGCCCCTTTCCAAACGCGATGTCCTTGCTTTGTTATGTACTCGTAGGAGACAACTCTTTTTTACCAGATAGCATCCGCTTCGAATTCGATGAGAGGCACTTCACACAGCAGTTATCATGAATGCTGCATGGAGCTGCGAATGAGAGGCAGCTCCGCAAGCTACCAACATTCATCCTAAAATGGAAAATAGCTTTGCAAGCAGAGATGTGTGCAGGCTTGCAAACTGATACGGAATACATTTGTTAATGCACTGAGGCTGGCTTCCTGAGACATTACACCAAGGTATGGTGTTAGATCAGTCCAGCTGGGTCTCACAGAAGGTTACTCCAACATTGCTCTCGCTAGAATAAGGGTATTAGTGACAGTTAGTAACATTAGGAGATTTCGGAGATTAGATGCGGGTCTGTGAGCTAAGCAAGCCAACATTTACTGGTGATGGGAGAAGACTTAGGGCCTGATTTAGATCTTGGCAGATGGGTTGCTGCGTCACAATGGTGATTGATATCCTGTATGCAAAAGTATAAATCCCATAGCATATAACAGAATTTATATTTGAGCGGACAGGATATCTGTCACCATTGTGACGGAGTAATCCATCCACCAAGATCTAAATCAGGCCCTTAGTCTCTGTATTTTGATGTTTTGTTAATCTAATACACAGTCTTTTTGAATTTATAGGAACCGTATAAAAGTGATGGTCGGATACAGGCACCAGGTTTATCCCAGTGGAAAGTTTTTGCTGTATACATAATCTTAGTATGGAAGTAAAACATCCTCAGTGGAGCAAGGCAACAGGCTATTTCCAAAGAGGGCAGCATGCCGAAGGATAGACACTGGGTGAGGTTTGGTAAGGTTGTTGAGTTTCAATGGGAAAGCTCAGAGTGAGAGAAATTAGAATTTTGCACCTTTATAATGTCCCTTGCTGGCTGGATACTTTTTGTGCCTTCACCTGGTGAAGTTTTCTTCCTACAGACTTTGCAACTCTTTTAGAGCTTGGGGTCTTCCAGAAGGGCAAAGCTGGAGGCTGTGGCCAAGGACGGTTAAACAAGCCTGCACACTATTTCTTCAAATTACCCCTGGATCAGATTTGCTGCTGCATAGAAGAATGTAAAGGGTTCAACCTGAGTAGGGCGTCTTTCTAGACTGTTCAGGCCAATTCCCATGCTGCAGAGCAGTGCAGCGATTGGACAGGGAGTCTGAAGCAGCCCTAGTACCTACTGGGACATGGAAGAAGAAGCACCCAGTGTGGCCGTCAACTTAAGATAAAAACATTTTTTATTCCCCTGGGCTCTCCCGCCCGCATTCCCCCTCTCCCCACCCCACTACGTTTTGTATGTGACAGCCGCTCTTGTCCAGTTCCTCGGTCGGTTCCCAGAGCAAAAGGTTGGTAAACATTTCTAAGTCCCAGGTTTCAGGAAACTTTAGGCAGGGTTCATTTTGACTTCAGCCAAGGGTGCAGGACTTTGAGGACAGTGCTTGGGGATCAAGACTCGCTCCAGCAGAGGCAAGCAGCAGAGTCCAGGACGTAACGTAACGCAGACTGCATTTAAACAGTGAAATGTACATTTTCAATGCATGTTTCCACAACGCTGTCTACTGCCACGTAAATACAGTATTTCTTTTTCAAATTAGTAAGTTAACTCCTGTCACTGGATATCCGGAAAAACACACATCCTACACTACTAATCCTACCATAAAACATTTGCTTGTTATTAAATGCAAACGATTTTCAAAAACAAGTACATAAAAAATATCTCAACCCCCTAACACATTATACTTTCAATAGAATATTTAAAATATTTATGCCCGACCCCTACCCACGCCCTGAGCCCTAAAATACCCCCACGCCAAAATTCTTCCTTGATCCCAGCCCCCCACCTTGAAATCAAACTTACCTTCCTGCAGATCTCTCCTGCATCCGTCCGTGTTTAAGTCACTCTACAAAGTAAAAATAATAAATGGTTTACCGCTTTCGACAATAAGTGTAATAAAGATAAAAAAGAGACTAAATAGCCTATGCATACCTTCAAACACGGTTCATCATAAGTAATACTCTTGTGCAACGTTGGAGCATCGCGCCGTCCTGTGTGTACATGGGAGGAAGGGTCTTCAATAAAGTTCTGCAGGTAGACGGACATCTTCAATATACCTTGACTCGGGTGCATGGTTTAATTTTCGGAACAGCGGCATATCAACATTTTAAAGGTCTCCTGTGCAAGTTTGCCGTGTTAACATTGTCGGGTCTGACTGAAAGTCTACTGCAGTGCAGGTCAGCTACAATTGCTTTTCTTTTCAGTTTTTTTCTGCACCATTTTTATATATCTCTACTCAGTTTCATGTGCTTTTATTGAATTTTTGTTGTCTTAGTAGCGAGTTTTTTCATTGTCATCTGAATACGGGGGTGTAATTGTGACAGCTTTTCATTGTCATAGTTTGCAGAGAGAAAGTATATGCGGAGTAAAAGTATGTGGAGTAAAGGTATGTGTAATAGTGTTGGATGTGTTATAAAGGAATGTGGGGTAAAAGACTTTGTTGTCACAGATTTGTTGTGAAGGACATTTACCAACAAGTAGGGGGAAGAGTGGAACACTTGTCCTGTGTCACCAGGGTCTCAACTAACGTGGCAGACCATCGTTGTAACAAAAACCCTCATATACGGACACAGGCGTTGGGCGGTATATGTTGATCCTCCGCCTTTGTGTACCGTAAGAGCATTATCATTGGGTCTTTTCTTTGCACATTATGCTGACCTCCACATGGAGGAAGACCACCAACTGGATTTACAGTAATGGCCAGAAATCAAAAGAACGGGCGTGCTCTGTCTAAAAAAAGTAACTTTAAAATTCCTAAATTGACGACTGTGGCTTGCATGTTTAGACTTAGTTATTGGTCTATCGTACTGGTGATCGTGGTCATCAGGGTCAACATGTTTCAGCCTCTTGGGACCTCTAGTGGCTTTTGTCAGGACCAGTAAATTAAAAGCCTTGTTGTAGCTCTTAATGTGAAAATCAAGGGTTGTCTTTTACTCACCGGAAACAGCCAGATTCAGAACAAGTCGTCCCGACGGACCGCCGCAACTCGGTGGCACCCCGATGTTACCTTCCACCAAAAACTTGAAGGTTCAGATAGTATAGATCTGACCAACTGTCAAAAGGGTGAGTAAAAGACAACCCTTGATTTTCACTTTAAGAGCTACAACAAGGCTTTCTCCAAATTGTCGCCAGTGTTGTAACAGAGAAGAAATCCAAGTAATCTTAGAGTAGGTTACATGAGTAAGCTTTATTAAATCTTAGTTACAGGATATTCAGATGTTATGTAGTAAATAGGAGGTTCAGCCCCACTCGGAGCAGCCTCCTTACTGCTCAGCCCACACACTCCAACTGAGTAAGTTACATGAGTAATATTTCATAAATCTTAGTTACAGAATAGTCAGATGGTAAATAGTAAATAGGAAGTTTAGCCCCACCAGGAGCAGCCTCCTTGCTAGTCGGCCCACAAACCCCAACTGACACTCTCAATAAAACTAGGCGATCCATCATTCCATTACCTCATCAAGCACTCCAGCATTCCGCAGCATCACATCCATACTGGCCGAGCAGCAAGGAACAGGTAACTAAGGGAAAGGATGAATAGTAGCAATTCCAAGTCACAACAGTCTGCCTAGAAGAAGAACTGTCCCAGCCAAAGAGATAGAACCTAGGACCTGGTCCTGCTCAAAAATAAACATAAAGTGATTCAACCATTGCAAGAAATAAAGCGAAAACACAACACAAAAAAATCAAACCAATTTAGAAAAATAAGGAATATTTTCATAAATGAAATTACACTAAAACAACAAACACTGAAAAGTAGAACAGAGTTATGAATTTTAAATTTTAAGTCTCAAAATAGCATCAAATGTGTTATTCGTTAACAGCAGTCATCTGGTTGCACTTGACCAGAACAAAGTCAAAAGATAAGGACAACTGTGATGGAGGGCTGCATCTTTCTAAGAGGGTGGTTTGAACAAGTTATTCATTAACTCGAGAAAATGACACTTGAGCATTTTTAAGGGGTAGACGTTGTTCTATCATCTGCTCTGTTAGTTCCAGGGACACACTTACTATAACGCGATGTCCTTGCTTTGTTATGTACTCGTAGGAGACAACTCTTTTTTACCAGATAGCATCCGCTTCGAATTCGATGAGAGGCACTTCACACAGCAGTTATCATGAATGCTGCATGGAGCTGCGAATGAGAGGCAGCTCCGCAAGCTACCAACATTCATCCTAAAATGGAAAATAGTTTTGCAAGCAGAGATGTGTGCAGGCTTGCACACTGATACGGAATACATTTGTTAATGCACTGAGGCTGGCTTCCTGAGACATTACACCAAGGTATGGTGTTAGATCAGTCCAGCTGGGTCTCACAGAAGGTTACTCCAATCTTGCTCTCGCTAGAATAAGGGTATTAGTGACAGTTAGTAACATTAGGAGATTTTGGAGATTAGATGCGGGTCTGTGAGCTAAGCAAGCCAACATTTACTGGTGATGGGAGAAGACTTAGGGCCTGATTTAGATCTTGGCGGATGGGTTGCTGCGTCACAATGGTGATTGATATCCCGTATGCAAAAGTATAAATCCCATAGCATATAACAGAATTTATATTTGAGCGGACAGGATATCTGTCACCATTGTGGCGGAGTAATCCATCCACCAAGATCTAAATCAGGCCCTTAGTCTCTGTATTTTGAAGTTTTGTTAATCTAATACACAGTCCTTTTGAATTTATAGGAACCGTATAAAAGTGATGGTCGGATACAGGCACCAGGTTCATCCCGGTGGAAAGTTTTTGCTGTAGACATAATCTTAGTATGGAAGTAAAACATCCTCAGTGGAGCAAGGCACAGGCTATTTCCAAAGAGGGCAGCATGCCGAAGGATAGACACTGGGTGAGGTTTGGTAAGGTTGTTGAGTTCCAATGGGAAAGCTCAGAGTGAGAGAAATTAGAATTTTGCACCTATATAATGTCCCTTGCTGGCTGGATACTTTTCGTGTCTTCACCTGGTGAAGTTTTCTTCCTACAGACTTTGCAACTCTTTTAGAGCTTGGGGTCTTCCAGAAGGGCAAAGCTGGAGGCTGTGGCCAAGGACGGTTAAACAAGCCTGCACACTATTTCTTCAACTTACCCCTGGATAAGATTTGCTGCTGCATAGAAGAATGTAAAGGGATCAACCTGAATCTTTGTCCCAAAGGCAGAACACCTATGTCAGATTGGTTCGGCAGGGGGGTCACAGTACCAGGGGCGGCTCCTCCACAATGGCGGAGGAGCATCGCTCTACTGGCAAAGCCAGCAGGCAAAAAAGTAAAACGACATTTGATTATCATTTTCTTTTTAAGCTGCTGGCTCAGCCAGCACGTGCTAGAAGGGGTAGGGGCTGGGAATGTGAGGTGATAGGAGGAGTGTTATGTGCACTCTATAAGTACACATGTGTGTTTAGACAGCCATCTCAGGCCGACCAAAACACACATGCGCACTTAAGTTTCTCCAGCCCAGCTGCATTGAGCAGTTGGGCTGGAGAAACCCCACAGACTCCCATGTCTGAGTAGGGCGTCCTTCTAAACTGTTCAGGCCAATTCCCATGCTGCAGAGCAGTGCAGTGATTGGACAGGGAGTCTGAAGCAGCCCCAGTACCTACTGGGACATGGAAGAAGAAGCACCCAGTGTGGCCGTCAACTTAAGATACATTTTTTTTTTATTCCCCTGGGCTCTCCCGTCCGCATTCCCCCTCTCCCCGCCCCACTACGTTTTGTATGTGACAGCCGCTCTTGTCCAGTTCCTCGGTCGGTTTCCAGAGCAAAAGGTTGGTAAACATTTCTAAGTCCCAGGTTTCAGGAAACTTTAGGCAGAGTTCATTTTAACTCCAGCCAAGGGTGCAGTACTTTGAGGACAGTGCTTGGTGATCAAGACTCACTCCAGCAGAGGCCAGCAGCAGAGTCCAGGACAGATCCACTGGATCCTAATCAGCCGGCCAGTAACAGAGAAGGCCTCTGGCTTCAGCTTTCCCTTCCACTTGATTTTGAGCCAAGCTGATTTAGAAGACAAAGGGGGATAGGGTAGGCACCCTTTGAATGTCAGATAGGGGCTGAGCACATTCAATCAGGCCATCTTGCTCACAGAGGAAAACACTTCTCCACACCTAGGTCTTTGGTCCATTGTCTGGGAGCAATCTCCGTCTCACCACAGAGGTACCATTTAACAGTCAGGTGACACTGGACGCTTACAGAAAGTCACATTTGGCTTAGGAAGGAAACCAACTACTGTTTAAAAGTGTCATTTTCAAAATAGTACCATAAAATTACAATTTACAATTACATTGCATTTTAAATTACTATTAACCGCTGGTACTCAGGACTAAAGTGCAGAGTCACAGGGGCAAATGAAACTCATTCAAGTAAAGAAGGCAAAAATGTGTGGGAGTACCATGGAAAAAGATGGTCATTTCCATAAACCATACTAATCTAAGACAACCTCAAAGACCACAAGATATAGTTAATATTGGACCAACAAACCCCTGCCTTCAATGTTGATACTACTTATGCAGAGAAAGGGCTCTGGCCTTCCTATAAACTGTTTGATTAGTTTCAGTATATAGTATGTGTTGTCATGCATACAATTCCTGGTTTATCACCCTTATATTTCAAGAATGTACAGGAAATGTCTAAACCTTAGACAATTCATGTTCTTTTTTATGTGGGGTTTTATACAATACTCCTGCCTTTTTACAGCAAATAAAATAAGGTGGTTTGACATGAAAGGCTGGTTAACTTTACTCCAGTTTCAACTTGTGATTTGCTGACCACAACATGTTTCAGCAAGCGACAGTTAAACTCACTGGGTCAACCAGTCCTCAACTAACTGGTAATTTTGGGGCATAATAACAAGCGGCAGCGATAATTATCGCTGGCCACTGTAAGCGTGAGGAAATCTATCACCGGCTATCGCTGGCGATAATCTCCATGTTAGCGTAACGACATGGAGATAAAAATCCCAGCGACAGCGGGGATTATCGCTGTTTTCAACCAGCGATATTCCATTGAAAATGGTGATAACCTTGTTGATAGGGCCTTTGGTTTCAGCCACATAATCCACCCCCGTCACAGGTATGCCTAAATCAGGAATTTAGCAGACGTTAAATTCCTGAGTTAAGCCCCTGTTAGCGATATAAATCGCAACGCTAAAGCTGATGGGGCCTCGTTAATATCACAAAGCCCCGTCAGCGATAGATTTCCCTGAAGTATTCCCAGACACGCCTACCACACGCCTACCTTGCATCTCATTAGCGCTGCTAGGCTAGGTGATAAAAAAATCCGGTCGCTAAGCGTTGAAAACCAACGCTAAGTGGCCTTGTTGATACGGAGATAAAATTATCGTCGCTAAAGTGGCGATAATGTATTTATCGCCGCCTTGTTAATATGCCCCTAAAATTTTCATTTTTCTTTGAAAAGTACATATCCCAAATTCGTATAGTGCTAGCATTCCCGGGCGGTACGGTACCACTTCTAGAACAGGGCCTGCGCCGGAACCAACCACTGATCTGAAATACGCATCTCACCTGCAGGGCGTGATGCCAATGCACCTTTAGTGAATGTACGTCCTTGGGAGAAAAAAGGGACTACGCATTTTGCCTGTGTGGTTGGTCGCTGGATCCAGTAGCCCAAATTGGCCTGCAGATATTCGTTGGTCAGAACAAATGACTGGTAACTTATATTTTGAAAGTGCTAGTCTGAGATTTACGCGCTGTATCTAATCGAATGAATGTTATGATGACGGTTCGTGACTTCGTTCTCGCTCAGGCGGCCACGGATGGGCTGGTGCTCTGAAAGCACGCTGGGACCAGAGTTCCTTTGCAGCAGGGTATCTTTCTTGAGACATTTGTCATCACTTCTCCGTGATTTGCTGCAATCAGCTAGATGGAGGGACATCGCGCGCCGCGCTGTGACACCTCTGCGAGTCTCGAGCGTGATTGGGAGCACGCAGCGAGACAATGAACTCTGTGTCACCCCACTTACAACAAATCTCCGCAGTCTGACGAAATGCGGTCACATCCCGCGAATACTAACTGACTTCAAGCTAACAGCGGACCGAGCCTGCGTCCAGCCCAGCCAGTCCTGCCTGTCGGTGATACCGGGGAAGAAATATGAGTTGTTGGCTGCTAGGGATGGCTGTTTACGTACCTCATGCGCATTGTAGGGCTGCGCCTATTTACAGCAGCCCCATGTGACAATATTTCTATGTGGCAAAAAAGAAGACCCCAGGTGTGGGGGAGTTTTAGAGGCGGTGGTCAGGAACGGTGAAGTTTGTGGCGTACACGGATACATTATTGGCGCACATGAAGGGCAAATGATTGGAATAATTTGTTTTTAGATTTTCTCATCTTTTTACACCACACCACTGACGATAGAGTGCTCGCGCCACCAGTGTGCGGCTGGTTGCCCGCTGATTCAATACGACCAGACCCTGTGGCCTAGAGTGAGGCATACATCTCTACAACAGGTGCATTAACGCATTGACTGATTACACTAGGGTTGAAATGTGTGAACTACATATTCCGCATTATTCTCTGATATGGGTATGTTAACACGGTGAAGTCCCTCACTCTTATAACTTGTCACACGCGGAGTCATCTTGTTTTTCGATTGAATTCTTTCTCTCTTCATTTTCATTTTGTCCCTCCTAACTAGCTCTGTGTCTTCTGTTATCTCCGTTCACTTTTCTCACCTCCTTTCTACTTTTTTATTGATTTTCTTTTCCTTTTCGGGTTACCTTTGTCCCTTTTCTGTCTTTGTTTCAACCTAGGTAAATCCATGTAATGTCTTTAATCTATCTTCCACCCCATTCTTAAGATATATATATAGTTTTTTTGTTTGTTTCTCTGTTGTTTTGATGTCTGGCTTTACCGCACATTTGTTTTCATGGCGTATTGTTATTCATTCTTTAGGACACATAGAATGAGCGTTGGCTCCACCCGCAGGTGTATTCCCTCTCGCCTCATGCTATTGGCGACCTTCTCCCACTGGAATGCATGGCAGACCGTTTTCCTTCTAAGCAGTAACATCAGTCATCATCTTGTAGGTCTTATTCAATTCTTTAACTCCTGTATACATTTTCTACAGGAAGCAGTCCCTTTTTGATTTTTTTTCTGCACCCTTGCCTCAGCCGATGGAGGGGGACTTTGATGTGATAAATAGCACTTGTGCATGAAATACACATAACCAGCATTTGTGAATGCCTGTGCTATATGAACGGTCACATTAAAGACAGGCATTAGTCAATGCCAATGCTTTACTTACTTAGTCATCCTTTTTCCCTTCCTCCTTCTCTTCCCTCATATTGTTTCTGTGTACCAACTCCCACATGCATGTCTGTGCTCTAAGTGAACTTAGTTGTAAAACTGTGGAGTGCGCGTGACCAAGATAGGAGGGTGAAAAAGGGGCAGTATGGTGCTTTGACTTGGTATGATTCTTAAGGAAGAGTCTAGGTCAGCTCATAAGGTCTATTTTCATGTAGGCAAAATGTTCCTTGGAACTTCATCTCCTTTCACAAATGGGGGAGGGAGCCTGTTTGAACTGAATCAAGATGTTCGTTAGCACAGGTACCTGAGGGTGGAAAAAGAAGTGGGTCCAAAACCCATCTCTATGAGAGCAGAGTAAGGCCTGTAAATGCTGGTTACATGTATTTCATGCACAAATGCTATTTATCACATCAAAGCCTACCCCATTGGCTGAAGCAAGGGTGGAGAAAAAATATCAGAAAGGGACTGCTTCCATGTGAACAGAGTAAGGCCAGCACAAGCACCAAGGCTCTACGAGGTACCATCGTCAATCTCAAATTACAAGAGATGTAAAATGTCATGTGCACATGTACTAAATCCACTCAAATTATAAGCTTTACTTTTCAGGTGACACAGCAACAGCAGTGAAGCATGATTGCACGTAGTAGAGACCAGCATATACCACTGCTTTACATTCTCACCACAAGCCACCATCATGGCAAAGCATGAAGCCTGTCCAAAACCACCAATACACTTGGGGGCTTGAGGAGTTTTAAGGACCTACATGAGCTAACTCCCCACCAAATTATTGACATACAAGAAAAGAGCCACAGGTCCGGATTGGAAGGAGGATAATAAACTGTTTGAATGTTATCTGCCATGCAAGACAGGGTATTTCCCTTTTCAGAACGGTTCCCCTCGCACACTAGCGGTGTCATGCTTCATCATAGGGATGCCTCCTCACACGAAAGACCTAGTCTTTGCTTGGGCTACAACCCCCGATCTACGAGGAAGGAGCTCAGTGATGTTTCTATTGAGTCAGGTGGGGGTGTACTAAACCCCTATGTGAGCTTGGCGTGTGTGTAATAAAGGTGCAGTGCTGTGATGTGAGAATGTAAAACTGGCTACAGGGTTAGCTATATTGTAACTTTATTCGGCTACCCGGTGTCAGGATTAAAAACAGTGATGAGCTGATAACACAAGTGGCGACATTAGAGACAGATGTGTAGATCACTAGACAAACATGTTTCGGCCAGAGGGACCTAAATAGTGTTGCAGCTTTCTTCAGAGTCAGTTTATTCAGCTACTGCAGAGGTTAAGTGCAAATACGTGAAAAAAACATGAAAAACGTGAATAAATCAAAATGATGATACAGAACGAGTATTATTGACTGTTCAGTATGTACTGCATACAACCTATATTAGAGACAAAAAACATGTTGTCACCATTTGCATATCCTGTATAAATGTAGCATGGGTCAAACATACAGTTTCTAACCTCCTGAATGAAAATATTTTTTATCACATATACATATTAGATCAATGTGTAGTTAACAGAGACGTGTGACTTACCACGGTGAGTTGTGCAATTCACTACGTCTGTCCCGGCATATTAGCCATGTGGTAAGTGCACCAAAACCTGCCAAAAGAAATACATGGTATTAAAAACAAGAGATCCCAAGGGAGGGATTTAAAGATAGAGCGTAAGTTCGACTTGATTTGTTAAGTGGCCTATAGTTAAACTTTAGCGAAAAGGTGGTTGGTACTAGTTTGCTGTCAATGAGGGCCACAGGTATAGGTGTACACACAGACCCGAGTACATACAGAGACCGGAGCGCAGGCAAGAGACCTTAGGCGTGTGCCAGCAATTGATTTAAATACGCGGACTGGTGGCAAGGGCGTAACATAGACTAGAGTAAAGTTAAGAGACCCCAGGCATGCTCCAGCAACAGACTTGATTTGTAGTTTAATGGCAGGGGGATAATTCAATGTCTGTGGAGGGCAGTGAACAGGGGAGGGTGACGAGCGGTCAAAAGGGCAGTCCTTCTGTTGGGGGCCACGGGCTGTGGCAAGTAGTGTGGGTGGGGGCTCCCTAATAATAGAAGCAGGTTTCGTGCAAGCCAGGTTGCAGTCAAGGGTTTTGTGGCGGCGGGTCCGTTGGAGCCATGGCACTTGGTGTCAAGCGCTGCTGGATCATGGAGGATGAAAGGGGGTGGCAAGGGTGCAGGCACTGCTAATGTCCAGAGTTGGTGCTGAACAAGGCAGGGTGGTGTAGCACGAGGGGTAAAATGCGAGGAGGCGTGTTGTACCTTGGTACCACAGCTAAAAGCGGTGGAATCCGGTTGGCGGGGAAGTTATGAGAGTAAGCGCCTATGATGATGGTCAGGCCATGATACTAAGTGTGGCATAATGGTGTGATGCGTGGGGTTACCGCCCATCATCCTCCCCTGTTCACTACCCTCCACAGGCATGGAACCATCCCTCCGCCACCAAACTACACATCAAGTCTATTGCTGGCGCATGCCTGGGGTCTCTTAACTTTACCGTAGTCGATGTTACACCCTTGCCACCAGTCCACAAATTTAAATCAATTGCTGGCACACGCCTAGGCTCTCTTGCCTGCACTCCCGTCTCTGTATGTACTCCGGTCTGCGTGTACACCTATACCTTTGACCCTCATGAACAGCGAACTGGTACCAACACCTTTTCACTAAAGTCTAACTATAGGCCACCAAACAAATCAAGTCACACTTATGCTCTATCTTTAAATCCCTCCCTTGGGATTTCTTCTTTTTAATACCACATACCTCTTTTGACAGGTTTTGGTGCAGGTACCACATAACTAATATGCCGGGACAGGCATAGTGAATTACGCAACCCACCGTGGTGAGTCACACGTCTCTGTTAACTACACATTGATCTAACATGTATGTGTGATAAAAAATATTTTTATTCAAGAGGTTAGAAACTGTATGTTTGTCCTATGCTACATTTATACATGTTATGCATATGGTGAGAACATGTCTTTTGTCTCTAATATAGGTTGTATGCATTACATACTGAACAGCTAATACTACTGGTTCAGAATCATAATTTTGATTTATTCACGTTTTTCATGTTTTTTTCATGTATTTGCACTTAAATCCTTATTTATTTTATTATTTATTTTATTTAATTTATTTATAAAGCACACTATCACCTAACAGGCATCCTGGCGCTAGCAACTCAGAATAAAGAAAGGCAGATGTGCCCCAATACCGACATCCAACTAAGTTTTAGGAAACAGCCAGGTTTTAACTCTCCTTCTAAAGACAAGAAGGTCACTAACTTGTCTAAGCTCCAATGGGAGCTGATTCCAAAGTTTACCAGCAGCAATTCTAAAGGATCTCCCACCTGCCCTAACTTTCCTGAATCTAGGAATCTTTGCTAGTCACGCCAAAGGAGAGCGAAGACTTCTCACAGGAGCAGATCACTCAAACTTTCTTTGCATAGACACGGGCCCAACCCATGCAAGGCTTTAAACACTATACAAAGAGACTTGAACTGAACTCTCTGTCTCAGAGGAAGCCAGTACAGTTCTTCCAAAGCCAACGAGGAAGCGGACCTTCTAGGCCAATCCAGTGCCAACTTGGCTGCAGTTGACTGAATCCTCTGCAATCTGTCAATCAGAAATTTATGAGACTCGAGAAGCAGAGCATTGCAATAATCTAGTCTGCTAAGAATAGTACTCTGTACTATTTATGCACGCGCATGTGAGGGTAACAGAGAGTGGATCTTCTGCAGTGATCTAATAATGGCCAGGCAACATGTCACAGTTTTCACAACCTGAGCTTCCATAGTAAGTTTGTTATCAAACATGATGCCCAGGTTGTGGACCTTCTTCACTGGTTGAACCCAGGACGAGGTAACGGTGGGCCAGAAATTACTGGGCAACACAGAGGGAATCCTATCCATAGGACAATAAAGCACCTCTGTCTTATCCGCTTTAAATTGCAACGAGTTCTGCTTCAACCAGAGCGCTGTGTCACGCAGGTAATTGTGAAACACTTCCAATGTGGTTGACTGATCTCCCTCCAGGGAGAAAATCAGCTGTGTGTCATCTGCCTAATTAACAATGTTAATATTGTGCTCTTTGATGACTGCAATCAGGGGTTTCATATAGATGTTGAATAAAATGGGGCTGATAGCCAAGCCCTGTGGTACACCATGCGAGATATTAGTATAGGCAGATTGAAAAGGGGGAAGGGACATTGCTTGCTGTCTGTACAGTAGAAATGACTGGAACCACCTCAAGGCAGATCCCGTCAAGCCCACCTCTCTCAGCAAAATCCCATGGTTAACCGTATCAAAGGCAGCAGACAGGTCAAGCAGAACCAGCACAGCTACCTGCCCCCTGTCTGCCCGCATCCGAAGTTCGTCCATCACGATCACCAAAGCAGTTTCGGTGCCATGGGCCGGCCGAAGACCAATCTGAACCTTCTCCAGCAGATTATATTGTTCCAAATATTTAGACAGAGTGCTAATCACCACTCGCTCCACAATTTTAGCTGGAAAAGGCAGAAAAGAGATAGGCCTATAGTTCTTAGGACACTCCGGGCTTCTTTAGCAAGGGTGTCATGAATGCTTGTTTCCACTGGGCCGGGACCACACCACTAGACAGACTAATCAAATGAAGAGTGAAAAACAACTCTGCTTTAAATTCTATCCAAATTTTGTGGGGTACATGGTCCAGAGGAGACCCAGAGGGGATACCACATGCTAACATGTTAAAGTCCTCCAGGCCCAGAGGTACAAACTCAGAAAGGCGGTTAACAGCCTCCCTTTCTACACTAGAACCAGAAGCCTCAAAGCCAATTATCACCGTATCGTCACTGCCCATAGTCACAGTATTTACCCCCCGTTGTTGATGACCTTCTCCCAGATCCTCAATAATGGTTTTGATTTTAACATGAAAGAACCAAGCCAGGTCCTCAGAGTTCTTGAGAGGAGGGTATCACGGTCTTAGAACACTCAGGGCTGGTTAAGCTATTCAGGATGTTAAAAATACTTCTTGAACTATTAGGGGTATTAAGTTTCAAGGAGGAAAAATAGTCTGCCTTGGCCATGTTAATCGCCTTTTTATAGCCCGCAATCTTGGACTTTCATATAGACGTGTCATTGTCCTTATAGCCACGTCTCCACCTCCTCTCTGCATGCTTACATTCCAGTTTCAAGTTTTTTAGACTTTCCTTAAACCAAATAGCCGAGGGTCTACCCCTGGTACGATGGTTTTTTCAAGGAGCTAATAAATCCAAGGTTGAGGAAATTTCGGTACAAAAGGAAGCATAGTTCTCTTCTACTTGCCTATCTGAGGAGAAAGAATCCTCTACCTGGAATAATGGGACATTGCTCTACATACGCAGGAGGGCCTTCCAGTCTCTACTCACATATTTGCGCACAGAGTTAGTTGCCCGAAAATTGTGAGTAGCAACATCCACAAAAAATGTGATCAAAAAATGATCTGTCCGATCCATCGGCAATATTTCCCCAATAAAAAGGTGATTAGCCTCTGCGAAAATTAAGTCAAGCATGTGCCCTCCCTTATGAGTATCCTGAGACAACTGCTGGAATAGGCCAAGGCCTTCACAGGACTGGAGACATTGGCATTGGCATTGGCTAAATCAAGAGACCCATTAGACCAGAGATTAAAATCCTGTGCAGTGGCAGGTTCTCTTATAAAATGCAGAATCCATGTCAACAGCGACCTTCTGCAAATCGTGTAGGACACATATAGGACAGGACAAATATATGTACTGTGAATCGCATCCCTCTTCTGAGCACTGGGGTGCACCAAAGTGTTAGAAGTGTAGGGCCAGCATGTAAATAGAAAATATTCTTACAACACCTATGGGATTCAGTGGTTGCTGGGAGTGGATGAAATAATATCATATTGTTTCATTGGCACAGTCAAAGATGTGGATATGTGCTTGTGCCAAGGAGGCTTCTTGTAGCAGAGGATTGCACCATTTGCGTTGAGTAAGTCCGCATATGATGTTTTAGAAAACAACTTCGTTCTAATGTATTGATGTCTATCATATAGAAAGGCATGACCATTTTTTAATATACTTCGATCAAAATGGATCATGTGTGTATTACAAGAGGCCAGTGCAGTGCTGTTATAGTTCAGAGAATGAGGGTAACATGATCCTGCATCCTGGCACATTGTGTGGACTGCGGCACAATGGACCAGAGGGTGGGATCGAAGGAGACATTGCTTAACATGATTACTAGCTGGACTGTGTATGCTTGTTGTGTCTCCACAGTGTCAGGAGTAGGACTATTGCTCAGGATCCAGACAGCACGAGTGGACGCAGGAAATATTGGACAGCAATGCCTGTTTCAAAGGCCAGTGTTGCTTGTCCATTACATAGTATCCTTCTACTATAGATTTTCATGTGGGCTGGTGGGCTTTGAGAGCAGTCAGTTTTGCCTCAACCATGTTAGCATAAATTGCCACCTACATTCGTTGGTCAACGATGCATCTACGGCTTTTGGGAGAATTTATGGAATTGTGAATTGCGACAATCCATGTATGAGGTCCAACTAGTGCTAGAATGACTCAAAGGCACAAAGATACAGTTCTGTTACCTTGGCGAAGGGTGGTATGGCTGTCTGGATTTTAACATGAAGCTGATGGGTTTCGCTGGTGGCACCCAAGAAGCAAACATTTTGGGGAAAAAATAGTAACAATGGGATGAAAAAATTACTGAAAATCAGGGAAGGAACACATTATAATGCATCCATCAATTCCTTATACATGATTACAACAGGAACTGATATCCACAGGAAAATACTTCACTTCAACTTGGACTGGTAACCTTGGATCACCTCATATAGATATGCACCATCTTGGAATGGGCATTTTATACAATTGTCCATGCTCCTACCCTGGAAGACATTGCATTTATTTGGCAAACGAAGAGGCACAAGTGTGAACGGCTTCACCCGGAGCTGAATTTTGAAATTCCATCCACTTCATGCCTGCCACTCTAGGTGGCTTGCCAAACACTTCTTTGGCTAGACACTAGAACAATCCAGCAGGCGGGGGCTCCAGCAATGCGCTGAACGGGCCTTTCAACAACATGCTGTCAGGCAAGACATAGAGTTCTTCTACCTTCTCTGAATGCCTACGGCCTATGGTAAACTGTCTGTAATGTTCTCTGCACTTCTCTTGTTATAGATGTAAAATGTATTTGGAGTTAACTCAGAGCAGTTCATCCTAGGCCTTTTCCGCTTGCAGCTGTCGTAGTGTCCTTTATCATCATGCAGCCTGCTCCTCATCTTTGTCCTGCAGCAGGATGCATTCAAGTAGTGTGGTGATATGCTTGGCAATAGCAAGTATCCTGCAGCATCTGGTATTTTGCCTGGTGTTGGTTGACTGTTGGTGGTGTATGTTCAAGTAGTATGTTGATATACTGAGCATTAGCAGGTGTCTTGCAGCATTTGGTATGTTGCCTGGTGTTGGTTGACTGTTGAAGGTGCATGTTCTAGTAGTTTGGTGACATGTTGAGCAATAGCAAATGTCCTGTAGCATCTGGTATTTTGTCAGATGTTTGTTGGCTGTTGTTAGTGTATGTTCAAGTAGTATGTTGATGTACTGAGCATTGGCAATTGTACTGTAGCACACAGTATTTTGCCTGATGTTGGTTGACTGAAGATGACGCTATTGTATGTATATCGCACTGTTGTGTTGCAGTTGTTTTGGGGAAGTCTATTAGAGGGCTGTCATGTCTGAATTACTGTCTGTGTTGAGCTGAATTTTAATTGTTTTATTTGAACTCTGTGTTTTAAGTTCTGAGAGATATGGATGTCTGGCTACCTTAAACACCTGCTCTTGAATAAGCGATCATTTCTGTTGTCACTGTTGGTGATATGGTCATATATTAATACTGACTTTAAAAGCCATCTTTTCATGTAAAGCAGATCTGTGTTAGTGGCTATGGATTTGTCTTTGAAGCTGTTAAGTTGCTATCAAAAACAAAAGTTCAGCGTGATATTTATTAACGACCCCTATAAATTGATCCTTTATTGTTATCTACATAAATTTGTTTCAGAGTGGTGTCTCTGGCAATATAAAAGCAAATGGAACACAAGTAATTTATGAAGACAAACAGGCCTTTCATTACTTTCTCAGTCGGTGCAGCGTGAGTCGGGAAATCACACTGCAGCAATCAAAGACCGCAATCCCGCGACGCCGAAATGACAACAGGCAATTACTGTAATGCGCTTGTACGTCTAAAATGATCCAGTCTAAACGGAAGCACTTACTTCTGCTGCGTGCCAACCCCCACCCACAACGCGAGTAAAACTGGTAGGAATATTGTGTTTCAACTCAGGCAGGTCTTTCAGGCCACCAGAAAAAAACATTACCAGTTACTTAGCTATCATTGAATGCATTTTGTAATTTCACTTTGCACTCCGTTAATGTATTAAATCAAAAGCATTCTGAAGTACCTGTTTTCGTTCATTTTATAGACATTAGAAAATGAAAAAAAAAGATCCTCGCGAGGAAAGGGCGAATTGCAGTTATTTTCACCTGGAACGCTGCCACAATCGGGCAATTTGCCCACCAAGAAGGGGAGGGCAGTAAAGCTGATGGGACCTGGAATGGAGACATTTTCTTCCTCGGACCCTCCTGAGCGCCCATCCGTGAGAGTAAGATAGGTAGGTGTGTTAAAGACAGCACGAGTAGAAGAAGTCAATTGTAGAATTGTGGATAATTCGAGAGAAGTATCAGTCAGGAAGGAAGGGGCGGGTACTTCTAAAGTGACTGTCATTCATATGCAGCTGTTCTGTTCCTGACATGTACGTCCAAAACACTTTCTACTTCTGACCATAAGGAGGAAGTCTGGGATCAGGTCTTGCAAAGAAATTGCAATTTTTCCCTCTCAGGTTTGTTAGCAGAGGTTACTATAAAGGTAGCAATCTACCTGAAAAAGGCAGTGAAAATGTGAATGGAAAAAATAGGAGGTCCAAGCATTTGGAGTTCTAGAATGAAAACGAATCAAGGCTTCAGAGTAAACTCTCGAAGATGTGCATAATGTTCTCTTTTGCTTTGACCACTTCCATTTCATACTCATTTACGTTTTAAATTGTTAGCAATATTGTAAGGTCGGATGGCCGAAAGTTGATAGAGCTTTGACTATCCGAGCAAGAGTGGTGAATGTGGTGTCAGATATTGAGTGAGCAATCAAAACTACATGGAGAAATGACATTGATATGGAAGAGTGTTAATTTCAGGGGCTCTTAGAGCAGTGTTTGCGGTCAGAAAGTGTCCGCTGGCTTGTCGATTGCTGAAGAAAGGTGCATAGACATCAGCCTAGTAAGTCTAGACGCCCTTTCAACAGATGGTGTAGAAGTGAACCATAAATCTATGACATGAGAGTCAGTAGGACGATTGTGTAAACCATCTCGATTGAAGTTATTGTGATTCAGAGTGGGCAATGTTAGTACATCCTGTATTTGTGTTGCTGTTGTATGCAGATAGAAAATCTATGGGAAGAAATATTAGTACATCGCATATTTGTGTTGCTGTTTTATGCAGTCAGTGATATAGAGGAGGCAATGTTGGTGCATTCTGTACTTGTGTTGCTGTTTTATGAAAACAGTGATCTAGGGAAGGCACTGTTAGTACATCATGTATTTGTGTTGCTGTGGCTGTTGTATGCAGACAGTGAACAAGGGAAGTCAATGTTTGTGCAGCCTGTATTTGTTGTGTTGTTTTTTGAAGACATTGATCTTGGGAAGGCAATGTTAGTACATCCTGTATTTGTGTTGCTGTGGCTGTTTTATGCAGACAGTGATCTAGGGAAGCAAATGTTTTTGCATCCCGTGTTTGTGTTGCTGTTTTATGAAGACATTGTTCTAGGGGAGGCAATGATAGTACATCCTGTATTTGTGTTGCCGTTTTATGAAGACATAGATCTAGGGAAAAGCAATCTTAGTACATTCTCTATCAATGTTGCTATTTTATAAATACGGTGTTATGGGGAAAGCACAGTTAGAGCATCTTCTCTTTGTGTTGCTGTTTTATGAAGACAGTGATCTAGGGAAGGCAATGTTTGTACATCCTGTATTTGTGTTGCTGTTTTATGCAGATGGTGATCTAGGGAAGGCAATGTGTATGTGTTTGTGTGGCTGTTTTATGAAGACAGTGTTCTAGGGGAGGCAATGTTAGTACATCTTCTATTTGTGTTGCTGTTTTATGAAGGCAGTGATCTAGGGGAGGCAATGTTAGTTCTTCCTGTATTTGTGTTGCTGTTTTATGAAGACAGTGATCTAGGGAAGGCAATGTTTGTACATCCTGTATTTGTGTTGCTGTTTTATGCAGATGGTGATCTAGGGAAGGCAATGCTAGTGTATTCTGTGTTTGTGTGGCTGTTTTATGAAGACAGTGATCTAGGGGAGGCAATGTTAGTACATCTTCTGTTTGTGTTGCTGTTTTTTGAAGACATTGTTCTAGGGGAGGCAATGTTAGTACATTCTGTGTTTGTGTTGCTGTGCTATGGAAACAGTGATCTACGGAAGGCAATGTTAGTACATTCTGTATCGGTGTTGCTGTTTTATGAATACAATGATGTAGGGAAAGCAATGTTAGTGCATCTTCTATTTGTGTAGCTGTTGTATGAAGGCAGTGATCTAGGGAAGGCAATGTTAATACATCTTGCATTTGTTTTGCTGTTGCTGTTTTATCCAGCCCGTGATCTATGGAACGGCAATGTCAGTGATTCCTGTATTTGTGTTACTGTTTTATAAAGACATTGATCTAGGCAAGGCAATGCTAGTGCATCCTGTATTTGTGTTGCTGTTTTATGAAGACAATGAACTAGGGGAGGCAATGTTTGTACATTCTGTTTTTGTGTTGTTTTATGAAGACTGCGATCTAGGGGAGGCAACGTTAGTGCATCCTGTATTTGTGTTGCTATGTTATGAAGACAGAGATCTAAGGAAGGCAATGTTAGTACATCCTGTATCAGTGTTGCTGTTTTATGAAGACAGTGATCTAGGGAAAGCAATATTGGAGCATCTTCTATTTGTGTTGCTGTTTTATGAAGACAGTTAACGAGGGAAAGGCAATGTTAGTGCAACTTCTATTTGTGTTGCTGTTCTATGAAGACATGATGTGGGGAAGACGATGTTAGTACATCCTGCATTTGTGTTGCTGTTTCATGCAGACAGTGATCTAGGGAATGCAATGTTAGTGCTTCCTGTATTTATATTGCTGTGTAATTGAAATAGTGATCCAGGGAAGGCAATATTAGTACATCCTGTATTTGTGTTGCCACTTTATGAAGACAGAGATCTAGGGAAGGCAATGTTAGTGTATCTTCTATTTGTGTTGCTGTTTTATAAAGACAGTGATCTCGGGAAGGCAATGTTAGTACATCCTGCATTTGTGTTGCTGTTTTATGCAGACAGTGATCTAGGGAAGGCAATGTTAGTTCTTCCTGTATTTGTGTTGCTGTTTTATAAAGACAATGATCTAGACAAGGCAATGTTAGTGCATCCTGTATTTGTGTTGTTAGTTTTTAAAGACAGTGATTTAGGGAAGGCAATTTTAGTGCATCTTCTATTTGCATTGCTGTTTTATGAAGACAGTGTAGTAGGGAAGGTCAATGTTAGTACATATTCTATTTGTGTTGCTGTTTTATGCAGACAGTGATCTAAGGAAGGCAATGTCAGTGCTTCCTGTATTTGTGTTGCTGTTTTATGAAGACATTATTCTAGGCAAGGCAATGCTAGTGCATCGTGTATTTGTGTCGTCGTTTTTTGAAGACATTGATCTAGAGCAGGCAATGTTAGTGCATCCTGTGTTTGTGTTGCTGTTTTATGAAGACAGTGATCTAGGGAAAGCAGTGTTAGAGCATCTTCTATTTGCGTTGCTGTTTTATGAAGGCAGTGATCTAGGGGAGACAATGTTAGTACATCCTGCATTTGTGTTGCTGTTTTATGCAGACAGTGATCTAGGGAATGCAATGTTAGTGCTTCCTGTATTTGTGTTGCTGTGTTATTGAAATAGTGATCTAGGGAAGGCTATTTTAGTACATCCTGTATTTGTGTTGCCGCTTTATGAAGACAGAGATCTAGGGAAGGCAATGTTAGTGCTTCCTGTATTTGTGTTGCTTTTTTATAAAGACAGTGATCTAGGCAAGGCAATGCTATTGCATCCTGTATTTGTGTTGTCATTTTTTGAAGACATTGATCTAGGGAAGGTAATGTTAGTGCATCCTGTATTTGTGTTGCTGTTTATGAAAAGTGATCTAGGGGAGGCAATGTTGGTACATTCTATATTTGTGTTGTTTTATGAAAACAGTGATCTAGGGGAGGCAATGTTAGTACATCCTGTGCCAGTGTTGCTGTTTTATGAAAACAGTGATCTAGGGAAAGCAATGTTAGAGCATCTTCTATTTGTGTTGCTGTTTTATGAAGACAGTGACCTAGGGAAAGGCAATGTTAGTGCATCTTCTATTTGTGTTGCTGTGTTATGAAGACGGTGATCTAGGGAAGACAATGTTAGTACATCCTGCATTTGTGTTGCTGTTTTATGCAGACAGTGATGTAGGGAAGACAATGTTAGTGCTTCCTGTATTTGTGTTGCTTTGTTATTGAAATAGTGATCTAGGGAAGGCAACTTTAGTACATGCTGTATTTGTGTTGCCGCTTTATGAAGACAGAGATCTAGGAAATGCAATTTTAGTGCATCTTCTATTTGTGTTGCTGTTTTATAAAGACAGTGATCTTAGGAAGGCAATGTTAGTGCTTTCTGCATTTGTGTTGCTGTTTTATACAGACCGTGATCTAGGGAAGGCAATGTTAGTTCTTCCTGTATTCGTGTTGCTGTTTTATAAAGACAGTGATCTAGACAAGGCAATGTTAGTGCATCCTGTATTTGTGTTGTTAGTTTTTAAAGACAGTGATTTAGGGAAGGCAATTTTAGTGCATCTTCTATTTGCATTGCTGTTTTATGAAGACAGTGTAGTAGGGAAGGCAATGTTAGTACATCTTCTATTTGTGTTGCTGTTTTATGCAGACAGTGATCTAAGGAAGGCAATGTCAGTGCTTCCTGTATTTGTGTTGCTGTTTTATGAAGACATTATTCTAGGCAAGGCAATGCTAATGCATCGTGTATTTGTGTCGTCGTTTTTTGAAGACATTGATCTAGAGCAGGCAATGTTAGTGCATCCTGTGTTTGTGTTGCTGTTTTATGAAGACAGTGATCTAGGGAAAGCAGTGTTAGAGCATCTTCTATTTGCGTTGCTGTTTTATGAAGGCAGTGATCTAGGGGAGACAATGTTAGTACATCCTGCATTTGTGTTGTTGTTTTATGCAGACAGTGATCTAGGGAATGCAATGTCAGTGCTTCATGTATTTGTATTGCTGTGTTATTGAAATAGTGATCTAGGGAGGGCTATTTTAGTACATCCTGTATTTGTGTTGCCGCTTTATGAAGACAGAGATCTAGGGAAGGCAATGTTAGTGCTTCCTGTATTTGTGTTGCTTTTTTATAAAGTCAGTGATCTAGGCAAGGCAATGCTATTGCATCCTGTATTTGTGTTGTCATTTTTTGAAGACATTGATCTAGGGAAGGTAATGTTAGTGCATCCTGTATTTGTGTTGCTGTTTATGAAAAGTGATCTAGGGGAGGCAATGTTGGTACATTCTATATTTGTGTTGTTTTATGAAAACAGTGATCTAGGGGAGGCAATGTTAGTACATCCTGTGCCAGTGTTGCTGTTTTATGAAAACAGTGATCTAGGGAAAGCAATGTTAGAGCATCTTCTATTTGTGTTGCTGTTTTATGAAGACAGTGACCTAGGGAAAGGCAATGTTAGTGCATCTTCTATTTGTGTTGCTGTGTTATGAAGACGGTGATCTAGGGAAGACAATGTTAGTACATCCTGCATTTGTGTTGCTGTTTTATGCAGACAGTGATGTAGGGAAGACAATGTTAGTGCTTCCTGTATTTGTGTTGCTTTGTTATTGAAATAGTGATCTAGGGAAGGCAACTTTAGTACATGCTGTATTTGTGTTGCCGCTTTATGAAGACAGAGATCTAGGAAATGCAATTTTAGTGCATCTTCTATTTGTGTTGCTGTTTTATAAAGACAGTGATCTAAGGAAGGCAATGTTAGTGCTTTCTGCATTTGTGTTGCTGTTTTATACAGACAGTGATCTAGGGAAGGCAATGTTAGTTCTTCCTGTATTCGTGTTGCTGTTTTATAAAGACAGTGATCTAGGGAAGGCAATGTTAGTACTTTCTGTATAAGTGTTGCTGTTTTACGCAGATAGTAAATCTAGGGGAGGCAATATTAGTATAACCTATATTTGGATGTTGTGCTGTTTTATGCAGGCAGTGAACATTGGAAGTGTGAGAAATTTGGTTGATGGTTGAGTGGAGGTGAAACCCTACCCAAATACCAGCCACAATCGTTGCCCGGGGTGAACCACAAAAAGTAATTAACGTGTGATTTACCCTTTGGTAGCTTGGCACAAAAAGCAGTCAAGCTTCACTTGAAGGCAATGTGTAAATTATTTATAAAGTACTTAAACAGTAATGAAGTGAAAAATCAACACAGGAAAACTCCCATGCTATGTTAGAAAAAGAAAGGATATTTTAATAAATTCTTTAACACAAAAAGAACAAAAATGTAATCAGTTGAACTGAAATTATACATTTTTAAACTTCAGATAGTAAAATAGCGCCTAAAAGTTTGAAGCCCCAACCACGGACATCTATTCGCACAAGACTGTTGCAAAGTTAAAAGTGATGGCAGACATCTATTGAGCGCAGTTCAAATGCATGAAGTGGATTGGACCCAGTCTCTGCTTACCTTCAGACCTAAAAGAATTTTTGAAAAATGACTAAGAAGGTAAAGTTCAGTGGGTCCAGGCAGCGGGCAGTGCCTGAGGAGGAGTCATCACCAGGGAGCCGCTGAATGAAGTTGAGGTGAAGGTTTCTATGTTCATCCTTAGAACCATATGTAGAAAAATTAGGAATAGCCATTTCCAAATTGCAATTTTTACTGAATCGCAATTTAGAAATCACATTGCTTAATGTCCTAAAGAATATATTTTAAAATAGCAATTCCTAGCGGGGTCGCAAGTCCACCTACCTCATGAATATTTATGAGGTAGTTTGCGATTTGTAACCCACTAAGAATCACAGCAATCACAGGTATTGTGGCCTGCTGGATTTAGCACACCACCATGCCTGTCAGTGCTTTTTAATTAAACAAACTTTTTGGGGGGAAACACAACATATTTTCCTTAAAGGAAAACAGGATGTGTTTAAAGAAAGTTTTTTTAATTTTTAGTTTTCATTTTTTAACTGTAGGCAACGGTCCTAGAGACCACTCTCTGCTCTTGAAATATATATATATATATATATATATATATATATATATATATATATATATATATATATATATATATATATATATATATATATATATATATATATATATATATATATACCACCAGTCCCCGCCTCTTCCTCAAAGAAAGGGTCCGACACATGCATTGAGACTTTTCCAGGTAAGATTTATTGCTGCCAAGTTGGAAGACACACGAAGTTTAAAAACACCTGGCAGACGCGTTTCGGCGTTTGCCTTATTCATTGCCAGCATTGTGTTTTTTGCGTTGTGTTTTGCGTGGAAGGTAGGCTGCTTAAAAAACTCCCATTGGAGCTTGGTCGTTCCGATTCAGAGGCACTGCTCTTGCCACATTTGTTGCAGTGTTTGCTGTTGCTTGCTGGTAGTTGTAGTTCCCACGCTAGCAAGTCCTCCATCTAGTTCCCGACGTTTGTACCAGCTGACGTTCTCCATTTTGCGGACTCTGGTACAGTGACCGGTCCGGGCATACGATAATGCCCCAGCATACGCCAGCATTTTGAGTTCGCCCGCTCTCCACCGCGGGAATCCTGGCAGCAATCGTCTCCCAGAATCGTCTCAACCGACAACATATAATTGCCGCTCTCTCCCCGATACCACGAAGCAAGTCCTGGGCGGGGGGGCGCCACTTGTGTGCATTCAGCACGCCAACCAACAAGGAAATGCCGGCCATCAGTGGAGCACCTGAACGAGAGGCGTGTCGGGAAATGCAGAGCCGACCACTGCATTTAACATATACCACCAGTCCCCGCCTCTTCCTCAAAGAAAGGGTCCGACACATGCATTGAGACTTTTCCAGGTAAGATTTATTGCTGCCAAGTTGGAAGACACACGATATATATATATATATATGTATATATATATATATATACTGACTTGGGAGCTCCGCGTCAGGCTGCGGTTTCCTGCTGTAATAGACTGAAAAGAGAGTTGCTCAAACTATTAAAGACGCTTTTACGGGGAAAAGCGGATGCGTGCAGTGTGCTGCTCACTTTTTGGTCACCCCACTGAGCGTATATATATATATATATATATATATATATATATATATATATATATATATATATATATATATATATATATATATAACACCATTCCACCCAGGGACAGCCGAACTCACGGCGGGTGCAACCGAAAAGCGGAGGTGGAACCGCTTAAAAGATCAACAAACACACGGCAACTTCGGTGCACACTCGGGGCATTAGGGGGCTTTGTCATATCCGCAGACGCGTTTCTGGCTTCTGCCTTCATCAGTGCGGAAAAGCCGTCGATGATTAGCCACAGTCTTTTGAACAGTCCTGCCATTTAATAGGTGTATCCTTGGCCAATGAATGGCCCGCGAAGGGGCGTCTTCATTTCCGTTGTTTCTTGCCAATCACAATGTTCATGGCGCACCCATCGTTGAGATCAAATTACAGCTGCATCTGCTGTAACCCTGTGTCCCCTCACCTGCCGCTCCACACCTGTAAGTGCTCCACGCATTAGAGAGACACTCCTGCTTTGTCTAAGCAATGACCTCACTCGGTCGACAGAAAACTCTCGAAACGCGTCAGGGTTGCAGTTTGCTGCTTTAATTAATGGACCAGCGCAATTGTTTTTACCTGATTAAAGCTGATGGGGAAAAGCTACTCTGTGTTCATTTGCTGCCTAATTGTTGGACATCCCCTTGGAGCTTGATGTATTTGCGGCCGTCCTGCCGCAGGGCTTGCACCACCTCGACAACCAACAAAAGAGGGCCACGGAGCTTCCAAGTCAGTGGGGCTCTCAACGTGGGGCATGGATGAGGATTCAGAACAACGCGCTGCCCGGGGCTCGTGATGAGCCTTTCAGTGACAGTCAATATGAGGCACCACCATCAAAGGCAGATAAGCGGACTACACCTCCCATAGTACTACATGAAAAATGCTCATACAGAGCGGACCAATAAGGACCCACGATAGGAGGAATAAAAAGAAGGTGTCGCCGTGAGTGTGCCTGTAACTGCAGTTTACCTTTGAAAAAGAGAAAACTCTCGAAACGCGTCAGGGTTGCAGTTTGCTGCTTTAATTAACGGACCAGCGCGATTGTTTTTACCTGATTAAAGCTGATGGGGAAAAGCTACTCTGTGTTTGTGTGCTGCCTAATTGTTGGACATCCCCTTGGAGCTTGATGTATTATTTGCGGCCGTCCTGCCGCAGGGTTTGCACCACCTTGACAACGAACAAAAGAGGGTCACGGAGCTCCCAAGTCAGTATATATATATATATCTATATATATATATATCTATATATATATATATATATAGATATATATATATATACAAAAACGAGTTGCCTCCAAAAGAGATTACCACACCCGGTAAGTTGAAATCCTTTATTCAGAGAAGCACAGCAGCAGCGCAACCAGCGTCTTCACAGCACTAATGTTCAAGCCAAACGCGTTTCAGGCGTTCCATCACCCTTGATCACTGGCAGGAGGAGGGAGCAGTTAAGGCAGATCACGTGCACATTAAATATCTCCCGCCCAGTTGACGTGTGCACCGAAAGTATCCTGGTACTTGTGGTTTGCCAAAAGTTAATAACGCCCCAGTGGGCTCCGCTCTCCCTCCAGAAAACCTTCTATTGTGCTATCTGGACATCTTTCGAGTGATTCCAATGGTCCTGGACTGTAGGGACACCACTTGGTTGGAGGTTTTTCTGTCCATTTTGCTCTGATTATGAGGTTAGCTAACTAGCCCTCGGAGACACTCTGTAGGTCATGGGTTCAAGCAGGAAAGCAGATCTCAAGCAGCGGTTAGTCGTCTGAGGACACAGTGCAGGCATCAGGCAGCAAGGCACTTCTCTTTGGGCAGCAGGGAAGTCCCTCCGAAGTACATGGCAGGCCAAAGGGAGTGGGCCAGCGGGGCAGTCTTCTGAGTGTCCAGAAGTGAGCAGAAAATAGGGTCTGAGGGTCCTATTTTTATACCTGATACCTCTTTGAAGTGGAGGAAACTTCTGGAGCTCCCTCACATAAGTGTCAGGAATTTCCTGCCTTCCTACCCTGGTCCTAGTCTGTCTAGGGGCACAGTAGGCTAGTGTGAAGTTCTTTGTGTGAGCTGACGCAGGGTCTTTGTAGTGCTCAGCTCCACCTCTCCATCCTGCTTGGATGGCCCATACTGCCAACACTCAGTCCCTCTATTTTGTGGCGGTCAGGGAGGAATATGCAAATGCCAACTACACTGAGTCATGTGATACATAAAAAAGGCTGCAGGCACCAAATGGTCAGGTCAAGAAAAAGCCAATTTATTAAATTGGCATTTTCAAAATGGTTTTGTAAAATCCGCTATACCATTAAAGAGGATTTTAAATTACAATTTACCAAACATGACAAGTCCTCCTGCTCCAAAACAAACACTTATTAAATACAATAAGGTACCCCAATGTTATTTTGTGGGAGAGATAGGCCTCATAATACTGAAAAACAAATTTAGGAGTTTTTCACTACCAGGACATGTCAAATTTAAAAGTACATGTCCAACGTTTTAAATATGATGCACCCTGGCCTATGAGCTGCCTAAGGCCTACCTTAGGGATGATATGTAATAACAAGCATAATAGTTCTTGGCAATGACTGAGCTATTGGTCTTGTCAATGTGAATGTCTTTTAGCCATGTTGTCTAGCAGCACATCTGCTGTACAGCATGGCTGAAAGTCACTGAAAGCCAAGAATAACAGGATGCGGAGCGGTTGCCGAGTCTTTTCGCCCCCCCCATGTTAAGTTTATTGTCCTGACCCTCCTAACACAAAAAAGCTCTATAATGGTGCCTGTGCTGGCCGCATCATAGCATGTTTTTCAGTGGCTTTCAAGAAGCATTTAGCTCACCAGCCCAGGGTATATGGTATACCACTTTACTAGGGACTTACAAGTATATTACATGTTCCAATCAGGTGTAAGTCAATATTATGTTTTAGGGAGTGCGCACAGGCACTTTGAAGGATTCTCTAAAGATTCCTAGGCTATTTGAGAAGCTACCTTAGTAGACCTAGGGTAATCCAAAAGATTTTGGGGAAAACAGCTCACTACAACTTCTGCTGGCATGCTACATAATGAGCGGTTCCCCACACCTCAGTAGGTAAATACCACCTTGGTGGACATTGCTGGGAGTCCTTATATAAATCCTTGCTGGATTATTTGCAGGGATCCAGGTAACAAAAATACCTAAACATAAACCTGTGGATTTTCCTTTATTATTGGGTACCCTCGGTATGACTAAAACAAAAAAGGTCAGGTCTATGATGAGATCAGATGCCTCTTCTAGCCATATTTTTATGCCACATGTTTCAGCCATCCCAAAAAAAACCAGATGCGGATCTATGCCCGTCTTCAGGTCTCTCTACTTTTCATTACCCAATGACATTTCATCAGCACCTGTAGGCATAATCGGTTGAAAATGTTATTTCTTAAGTAAAAGAATTTAACATCACTCACTAAAAAATGTGTGGAAATTGATGAAACTGTTCAGCATGTCACCTCCTACCTGCAAACGAATGTCATCAAATCTATAATCACCTGTGCTGTGAAAAAAAGAGCAGAGAAAAACACAAGGAATGCACTCCACACGTGGGCATGCCATTGTGTTCCTCAGTAAACATTCTTGTGCTTATGTATCCAACACTTATCCAACACTCTGATTCTGGGTGGGTTCAGAGTATTCCTGGTCAGATTGGGGAGACACCCCTCTGTGGTCACACACTATGTGAATTTAAGAGTAAAGGTTAGTTCTGAAAAATGTCCTAAGCTCTTTTAAATTACTAATAATATATAACATTTTAGTGAGACTTTTAGCCTTGAGAAACCGATCTCTACATTTGTCCTACAAGACCTTTTTCGCCCCATAGGGTAGAGTCAACAGGACAGACTAACTTTTTATGTCAACTGTAATTTCTGTTAGTCATACCATGGGCCTTTGCCCTATGGTGCATATAAATAATTGTGATGGTAAACATAATTTACCATGAATCCTTTTCCCCACAGGCTATTACAATGCGGTTGTTGTAATGACCGCGTTGTAACAACGCATACCATTACCCCACGAATCATAACAATGACCTGCGGAGGGGTCAGCAGGTGTTGGATTTAAAATCCAACACCTTCCCTACTGTTGCGCAGACTGGAATTCGAATAGTAAATGATACCATTCCAACATCCAGCGTCCCCCCTAGAGCAAGTCGTTGTTATGACTTGCGGGGTAATGGTATGCGTTATTACAACGCAGTTGTTGTAACAACTTCATTGCAATAGCCTGCGGGGGAAAAAGCATGGGTTGTGAGGAGGCATATTCAATTGTGATAAAAACTGATGACCAGCACTTGTTCATTATCGATTGCGTAAGTTGAATGGAAGTAGTAGGACACACAAATAGTAACCAGACAGACTGACACGCATTTAGTTGATCCCATAATAATTTTACTCATTCTGTAGACAATGCACATGTTAATTTTAAACAGAGCCCATCCTTTTGGAAAAGAGTGTGATGTTTCCAAAATATTAGCCAAAGGCAGAAAATACAGCAATAATTTGCACTTAACTCATTCTGATATCAAAACAGCCTTTTTGGCTTAAGGTACCCATCTATTTAGTTAATTATTGGTAGGACATGACTCTCCCCTCGATCATGCAGACAAACATGATCTCAATAAGGTGTTGTGGTCCTCCATCCCCCATTTACTTCGTCAAGAGGAAATGTCTGCAAATCCTCCTACTCATGCCGCCCACAACGGCTGCTGAACAGTTGCAAAGAAGTAGCGACCAGCATTTCAATGTCTAGGAGGGCTGTGGGCATGGAAGAATTATGTCATCAACGTAATGACGTTAGAACATTGCTGTTTCTCTCAGACGCTGGACCGCTGACAACTCAAACCAGGATAATTGGGCGTGGAGCAACAATAGAGTTGGGGTAATGAGTTTGCAAAAGTACTGCTTATCCCAAATGCCAGACCACTAACTGCTAATGCCGAGTGGCTATTGTTCATGTGCAGTGGGATAATTTTGGTGCGCTGAGGAGTCCTGAGGGTATATAACACTGAAAACGTGATAAATCCAAACCCTGAGGTTTCCAGGATCATATTCAAGGCCCTCTGATTGGGAAAAAATGAGTTTCATGCATTTGGAAGATTGAAAAGGGTACCCCAATATAAACTGACATCATAGTAGGCATAGCCCCTCAGAAATCCTAATGGGTATACCCACACATAGTATGGTGCTCATGGAGTCCCAGTGGGATCCGATAAAATATCACCTTAAACTCTTGAGTTTAGGCCACAGCCATGTGTCCAGAAACAGCCAAAAAAAGCCAATATAAGCTGGAGAAAAATACTGTACATGTGTTTACAGACTCAAAGTATGTGTTCATGCATGATTTTGAGCTACTCTGTATGCAGAGGGGTTTCTTGACTTCTGCCAGTACCTCAATTAAAAACAGCTCGTATGTTCAGAATCTATTGAATGCTTTGCTATTACCCAAGCAGACTGCAGTTGTAATTCACACTGGTGCAATTCTAGCCACACCAATGTAGCTCCGCTCAAGTAGTCGTTTAAATCATGTGCAGAGTAGTTTTGCCTGGGGGAATATAAGTCTGTTAGACTGGTCAGCCTTAGGGTGGTCTTTTCTCCAACTTTTTGCCTTTCTTCTCCATTTTTTTCTGAGCTCGGTTTTGCTAGCATTTGGACTCTGCAACTTTTACCACTGGTAACCAGTGCTAAAGGGCTTTCTCCCCTTTAAACATGGTAATATTGGCCTATCCTCAATTGACATATTTACTTTGCTTATAAGTCCCCAAAACAGTGGCACTACCTGCACCCAGGGCCTGTAAATTAAATGTTATTAGCGGGTCTGCAATTCTGATTGTGCTACCCACTTAAGTCGCTCTTTAAACATGTCTCAGGCCTGCCATTGCAGTGCCTGTGTGCGCAATTTTGAACTACCATTTCGACCTGGCAAAACAAACATTTTGCCAGGCACTAACCTTCATTTTTGAAAAATAAAAGTGACCCGTAGGGAAGGGCTTGGACAAAACATTTAAAAAGTAGGATATATACTTTTAAATTTTACCTATCCTGGTAGTGAAAAACTCTTACATTTCTTTTTCACTACTGCAAGGCCTATCTCTTCCATAGAATAACGTTGGAAGTGGCTTATTACACTTTATAAGTGTAATTTCCAAATGGGAAGAGATAACTGGTTGATGTTGGGTGTTTCTGGAATCACAATTTAAAATCCAAATTTATTGGGAAGGCAGATTTTAAATTGCAATTCTGAAAATGCTCTTTTATAATGTTGGCATTTTCTTGCCTTAGTCTTTTCGTGCCTGCATCCCATCTCTGGTCACATGACTGGGCAGTTGGGATTTGTGTTTTCTTCCTGGACATCCACAAACAAGGGGAGCTTAGTTGTGAGTTGATGGGTCATTGCTGGCAGGATGGGAGGGGGAAGCTGGACCCAGCTTCACTCACACCTACATAGGCTCTATCCTGTATCCACACAAAAGGCCTAACGACCCTGCACTGTCACTCCAGTCAGCTTGGAGCAAGAGCATGAGAGGCATAGAATTCCTTGTTCTTCAAAGCCTCCATCTAGAAGCTTTACTCTGCCCGGAAGAAGGACTGCTGTACTGCTGGACTGTACTCTGCTAAACTACTGCAGTGCTGTGCTGACCTGCTGCCTGCTGCCCTCTCACCTGGGCGAGAATGGCTGGACCTGCATCACTGAGGGTGCACAGGAAGAGCACTGGGGGGGTTGATTTGTGGAAAAAACATGCCTACATTGGGGTTGGGCACAGTTCTTACTTTAGAGGTTGGGAACCAAACCACGTACTCTCCCATGAGGGACATCTTGATAGTTAAATTTGGGCTGAGCCTGAAAAGTACTGCAAAATGTTCAGGGACAGCCAGAAGCTCTCCAACCAATCCTTGGTAAATGTTATGGATTACTCCAGCAGGTCATTGAATGGTTGGGCGCGGGCAGCAACGTTAATGACTAAAATGGGCAATACAATATAATTTTGAGAGAGAATGTGCTCAATATTTGTTTACCAGAGTTGATCCGCCACTTAGTTATCAGCAAGCTAACTGACCACAGGAAGCTTGCTGAAGAGGCAGACCTCTTAGCCAGTACCGAAGTGCTTTAAAACGTATCTGTTGGGATCTTCCCCAAGGGTGGTCAAGGGTTCCACCAGAAGAAAGAGGAGGGAGAAAAACGTACAATTAAGGAGCTCTCTAAAGGCCCCCCAAAAAATTCCCAAGGGAGCAGTGGTTACCAGTCCCAGTCTGAGCCTAAAAAGAGGGGTTATTTGACAAACAGACAGGGAGGTTTGTACCCAAGTGCACTGAATTCTGTAAGTATGGGTGCTCCAAGGGTGACTCCCAATGTCCCAAGAGCCAAACCACGTACACTGCCACGAGGGACACCTTGATAATTAAATTTGGGCTCAGCCTGAAAAGTACTGCAAAAGGTTCAGGGATAGCCAGAAGCTCTCCAACCAATCCTTGGTAAATGTTGTGGATTTCTCCAGCAAGTCCCTGAATGGTTATGTGCGGGCATATGAGCTATACAATGTAATTTTGAGAGAGCATGTGCTCAATATTTGTTTACCAGAGTTGATCCACCACTTAGTTGTCAGCAAGTTAACTGACCACAGGAAGCTCCTAGGGTGACTCCCAATGTCCTAAGAGGGCATAGCCCCCCACTGGTGGGCAGACATCTGGGTTGGCTAGTGTAGCGCTCCGGAGGAGGTAGTCACAGCTAGCTTTGGGGAGCAGACAGAGGTGAACATAGATTCCCCGGAGCTTAGGAGATGATGCTGAAAGCCAATATGCCTACCAATAATTCGAAGCACAGGCAGTGGGTCACCATCAATAAGCAACGGGTGATGGCACTGAGGGACACAGGAGCCAGCATGACTACTGCAAAGTGTCAACTGCTGTCCTCAGAGCAGGTCTTCCCTATCTCATTCTACTAAGTCATAGTCACCGACAATCATGAGAGCCAGCTACCTGTGGCTCTTGTTCCCTTGAGTGTGTGGGTTCGCAGGTTATCTAAAAGTAGCTGTGAGCCCTGCCATGACTGTACATTGTCCGTTGAGCAATGACCTTGAACAAACTATCTGGAGGGAGGTAGAGCTCAGGTCACACTTGGAGATGTTGGGATTGGCTGAATGTGTCTGTATGACCACCAGGGCCATTGGCTGCCTGGGAAGAGATCCAAGAGCGTCTGGAGCCAGGAACAATGGCCTAGAGAGATGCCAAGAAGGAGAGCAGCACGGGGTGTGTGAAACAAGCCCCTGAAATTCCTACTGTTGAGGTTGACAGGACACCTGGGGAGGATGGCTCTGAGCCAACCATAGATGACATTGTTGCCCTGGGTGACCTGCCAGAGCTTGCTACTTGGCAAGCTGATGGTTAGCTTACCAGGGAGGAATTCTGCAAGGTGCAGAAAACGTACCCTACTCTAGAGGGCTTAAACCAGCAAGCTGAGGTCCAGGCAGCAGGTGACACCTCTGTGGACAATAACATAACATGTGTACTTTGTAAAGTGCACGTTTACTCAAAGGGGTATCTTGGTGCTGAAAAGTTGTTTATTGTTACCCACCTCAATGGTACTCATTTTATTGACGGGTAAAATGCTGAGTGGACCCACTGGGATTTGAACCTATGACCATGAGGTCCAACTCAGGCCCCTAGAGTAGGCGCATTAGTCCACTAAGCCACCAGACTCACCTTCCCTGTTCACAGGATCTATAAGGAAAATGACCAACTATATAGTGAGATTAAGGATCCTGGATCTGAGGCAGCCATGTGCTGGTGGTCCCTTAGTGTTACACAGGACTTTCCTACTGGGATGGGCTCATGACAGTTCCCTGGCAGGATATCTGGGACAAGACAAGACCTTTCTCGAGGCTTGCTGCCCAGCTCTATTTTCCCAAGATGAATATGGCCTCAGATACATTCTGTAGGTTCTGTCCCATGGACAGCCCAGAGGGTATGGTGTAATGTATTTAAAAACCAGGACGTGCTTTTAAGTTTTACATGTCCAGATAGTGAAAAAAATGTATTTTCCACTGCTACAAGGCCTATGTCTCCCATTTGGTAACATTGGAGTTGGCTTGTTACATTGTAATAGTTTAAATTCCAAATGGAAAGAGACAACCTGTTCATATTTGGTGTCTGTGGAATCACAATTTAAAATCCTACCTTATGGTGAAGTTACATTTCACTGTGAAAACTTTTATCAAGTTGGCATTTTCTAACCATAGCCATTTATTGCCTGCACACGTATCTGGTCACATGACTGGGTGTAGTTGCAGTTGGGATTTGTGTATTTCTCCTAGACAGCCGTAAACAATGGGAATTTAGGAGTGACTGAATGGTCCATCACTGATACGATGGAAGGTAGGAGATGGACCCAGTCAGACTTAGGCCTGAATAGGTTTTGTCCTGTCACCTCACTTCAGCTAGCTTGGAGCCAGGGCAGAGAAGGCAGGGAATTCATTGCACTTCAAAGCCACTGTCTACAAGCTTCGCCCACGTTCCAGAACCTGGGCACCATGGTCCTAATTGATGGACCTCAGACACCACCATTCGGTACACTTTATGACCAGTGTATACTCTTTATTTATTTATTTGAAAGGTTTTATATAGCACAAACATGAACCATAAGAGTATCAGAGCGCTGTACATCAGATCGAGGATAAGATTGCTCAGTAAAAAGCATACATAATAACCATTTTTAGTTAACCTGCACAGTTACAGAAAGAGCAATCCAAACATGTGGAACATGTAATGTGAACAAAAAGTGCATTGAAAATTGCCACAATGAATAAGATACCCCTGTTGTCTATAAGACCTAAAAGTTAGTTAAGTTGTCTTCAAGTCGATTGTTGCACTGGTTATTCAGCTGCAGCCCTTTGACTTGTTTTTTGAATGATGAGGTTGGAGTGTTCAAACGGATATCGGTAGAAAGAGCGTTCCAAATTCTTTGTGAGGTTTCAGCAGGAAAATGCTGGCGCTTCTTAGGGCCTGAATCATACCAGATAGTTTGAGCTTTTTTGCCAAGTAATTGGAGGTGTTACAATAAAGAGCTTTGTGCCTCAAGCAGTCAACTTTGAATAGAATCCGATCATCGAAGATTAGCCAGTTGAGCTGGATTAGGTCAGGTGTGATGTGATCATGTTTTATTGGCTTCCTTGTAATGGGAGGTCTGGTCGGCCTCGTGGCGGGGCCAAATCCCGAAATTCAGTTCAGACATTGCAAAAGAGTTTTGTCATGCCTCACCTCAAAGGAAAAAGGGATTTGGCCCCACCACGAGGTCAACCAGACCTCCCATTACAAGGAAGCCAATAAAAGGCCACATCTTGCCCTCCCAAGACATTTTGAAGCCTTGTTGGCTCTCCTCATATTAAAAAATCTTGTAAGCCTACTTTTGCTTGAGTCTAAATGCAAAAACGGCGGATTTCACCAAATAGTGATTGGTCCTGAAGAGAACCCCTAGCCAACAATCCACGGGGTTTGAAACGCGATATCTTTTTGGTTGTTTTTTTGTTTAACAAGTGTGATTAATATAAAGATGTTTTCTGCCTGGGTAAATGATCTGTGAAATAACGTCCATTAATTGGCACAGTGCAGAAAATTCTTGCGTCTAAGATTTCACACTGTTTGTTCTGGTTTTTCTTTGACTGATTAATCAATGTCTAAATATTATGAACAGAAAAGATCACTAGGTTAAATGTTCTGCGTTCCATATCTTGTATGTGAGTGAGTCATCTTTGATGTTGTTTATCATTGGTGTATTGACCCAGAGTCATTTATTGCTTTTGTTTGGTCAATTTTTTCTTTGGTCTTGTGGTATAATGTGTAAAATTGTTAAATCGTGTTATATGATATATGTGAAACCAAATGAAATTTTGAAAAAGAAAAAATATATTTTTGAATACATTTTGAGTAGGTAGACAGTAATTTGTTTGTTGTTACCTGGAAGATTTGAGTCTTAAATTAAGGATCAGTACAGGCAAGTTTGTTGTTGTTTTCCTCAATTAGAGCCTCAGCCTTGCTGATTAGAGCCTGACCCAGTGTTGTTAGAAAGAATATATTTCTCATGGAATGTATATAGTGCTCAGTGAGGTCATCCAAATTGGTCACGTTAGGGGTTGGAGGAAGTTAGTTATTACTAAAGGAGGTTAGGTCAATTGAGTTCATGTCTCTCATATCCAAGATCACTGTTTGGTCTTATGAGGTTGACCTTGTCTAGACAGTATCTTTTCCATGATGCGAAAAGAGATTATGTAGTGATCTGACTAGTCACAAGGTGATATGATTTCAAGTTGTATCATGTTATCTTTAACTATAATTAAATCAAGTGTGGAAGACTTGTTATGGGTGGGTTTATTGCAAACCAGGGTGAAGTTTAGGTCTGAGAGGAAAGCCTTCAAGATGCACAGCGAGGGATCAGTTGTATTGTTCCAGTGTAGGTTAAAAATCCTCAACAAATATATAATTGGGGGTAGGGCAGATATTGATGCTATAATTTCCATAATTTGGTCAAGAAAAGAAGATGTCGCAGGGTATGGCAGATGATGTGGAGCAAACAAACTATGTATGTATGTATGTGTGTTCTCATATAGCGCTCGACTTACCCTTGGGCATCTCGGCGCTTGCATTGGGAACCCGTCCTGGCTTTTTCCCTGTGAGATAACCTGTACTGGCCATCCCCAGGGTGAAAGCCAGGCATCCCGCCGCGGGGGGCCGTACTGGAGATTAAGCAATCTGTTGCCAGAGTACTGGGAGGATTTGTCTCAGTGAGCGAATTGATCTTCCAAAATATTTCCATCTTCACTGAGAAGTGTAAATGGGTTCTGCAAGCTATCTTTAAGTAGTTGAAGATCATGCTTGCGGTCTGCCAACTTATCATCTATGGAGGGTGGGTTGTCAGTGTGTGAGGCAGAAGTAGGGGTAAAGAGTAAACGAGGCCCCTCGGGGAAGGGGGGATAATGGAGGGGAATTGGGAGACCGTATACGTGAGGAGGCACATGGAAGTGTAGTTTTGTGCTGTTGTAGGCTTGAGGAAGGTGTACTAGAGGATGAGAGTTGGTGAGGGGTAGGAGGAAGTTAACCTATTAACTTTCCCTACAAGATTCTTGGGTTTAGAGGAAGTGGACACCAATTGACTGGGGGGTACGGTGGAAGGGTGTGAGCTCCGTAGGGGCGAAGTAGGGGTAGGGGACAGGTAGTTGGTTGACCTAAAGTCTATTATATATGCATTCTTCAGGAGGGGCGCTTTGTCTTTCAGACTCATGAGAGAAAGGGGGGAAAGCAGATCCCCTAATTTGGTGCTCGGGCAGATTATGTTGGATATACTAGATCCAGGTTCTTCATCATTGATATTCTCATCATTTTCAGTGGACTCTGTGTTCGAGGTGACGTGGAGAAGTGTGGCTCAATGGTTAGAGCGGCAGACCCTGATGCAGAGGTCTGGCCCGGGACCAGGGTTCAATTCCCGCCTTGGCGGGTCTTGGGCTCAATTTCCTCTGACCTGATAATTCTTGCCTCGGTGCCTATTCTAAATGTAAAAGAATTTATATAGCGCAAATCACCGAGCGGTTTCTAAGCGCTTGCTTAGGGTACCTGTCCTGGTATTCCCCTGTGAGATAACCCCGGCAGGGTATCCGCAAGGTAAAAGCCAGGCGTCCCGCCGTGAGGGGCCGTTGTGGAGATTAAGCAAGCTATTGCCCAGAGTCGCAGAGTGTGAACCCATGAATCGAGTAGGCACCGGAGCGAGAATTGTTGAGTCCATGGACATTTTAGGACTCAAGACCCCACCGAGCCGGGAATTGAACCCTGGTCCCGGGCGGACCTCTGCTTCCAGGTCCTCCTCCTCTAACCAGTGAGCCACACTTCTCCACACAGTCCCACTCTGCAACTCTGGGCAATAGCTTGCTTAATCTCTACAACAGCCCCACCAGCGCTGGGATGCCTGGATTCACCTTGGGGGTGCCCATGAGTGGACATTTCAGAGGGAAAAGCCAGGAAGGGCTCCACAGCGGTATGCGTACAGCGTCAGGAAACCCCGGTTGGGGTATAAGTGTGCTTTACAAGTACAATTTCATTTCATTTCAATTTCATTTCCAGGTCTGGTGAGATGGGGGAGAAATGGTTGTGGTGGTAGAGTTAGATAAAGTGGCATGCAGCTTCAATACTGAGGGAGGACTTTGATTTGGTGAGGTATCCAGGCCAGGATTATCCAATGTATTTATAATCCTGGTAAACTATCTATCAAATTGATTAAGATTTGTATCAGATACTTGTATGAGGGTGATTTCATTGTTATAGGGGGATATGGTCAGATCTGCATTGAAGTCTGGTGAGGGTGTTATGGTTACTCAGAAACCATGACGGTTTTCCATTTTGGTTTGTATCGAAACATTGAAGTTATTAATTTTCCCTATCGGACTCTTCTGTTACTGAAGAGGATTAAGTCATTAATCACAACACTCTTTTGACGTGCAGAAATAGGCATCTGATACTAGTGTTCCTGGGAACCATTTAAGTAGATTGTCTTTGAAGCTTTTTGCCGCTTTTTTTTAAAGGTTAGTGGAGTAAACAATCTTGCAAGTGTTCAGACCCACTTGAGAAAACGGGTTAGCCTTAGAGTAAGAGTTAGCTGGTTCCATGTTGGAGGTGAAAACACAGTGGTGGCTTGTGTAAGGAACAGGTTAGAGACTGATATCTGCCATGTGTTTCAGAAAGCCCCTGCAGTGCTGTAGACTGTTCAGAGAGAGTGAGAGCAAGTGTACAGTGAGCAAAATCCTACTGTGCTTTCACGTACTGGCAGGTTGACAAAAAATATTTTAAAAACTCTGCCAGGAAGAAGGACTGCTGTGCTGCTGAAGGACGTCCACTCTGATGTACTGCACTCTGCTGGACTCCTGCATTGCTGTGCTGCCTGCTGCCCTCTTTCCTGAGTGAGAATGTCTGAAGCTGCATCACTTGAACCCAGAACCTAGAGTGACTCTAAGGGCTAGTTGACTGGCCTTCTGATCTGAAGCCTCAGTGACATAACGAGCTTACAGCAACTTTGCATTTGCACCTGGACTATGTCATCTGTTAGTCTACACAGTCAGGTTCTGCCTCCCCAGTCATGGACCATTGGAAGGGGGCCTTAGGTGCTTTGCCAGCCTCTGGGGATCCAGCGAGACCGACACATTTCCTCTACGGTGTGGTGGAAACGCATGCAGAACCGATAGACCCCCGCTGCTGCGTGGATTGGACCCATCACCAAGACATGCATTGCTGCCGTAGCACATATCTAGTACCTTCACAACCACCAGTATGCAATGCATCCTTGGCACAAGCCTTCACATCTCTCGTCAATGGCAGCCTCGATGATGATGCTGGACTCCACATTGCGGTACAAAAGGGGGTGGGGATGGACGGATCATCTGAATCAATCAAACACTCACACCCAGTCAAAAGATCTGGGTTTAATCCATCACCGTTCTTTAGCCCACTCTGCCACCCCAGTTCAGACATGGTTATATGCAAATCAGTCTGACCCTGTGCCTCATGGGAACAGTCCAGCCCGAACTGCCAATCCATGTCTTCCCTGGATCGCAGCCTCTCAGCTTTTCAGAATCAATGCTTTGCCCTGACTGCACGTTGCATCCACGACACTGAACTTTGCATCACAATTCCTGTAAAAGGGATCCTCGACGTCAACACAACAGTACCTTGCACAACAGCATCACCGTACCTGATAACCACTGCATTACCTTGGCTGCGCAACGTATCTTTGATGCTGATCCACACAACGCCCCCAAACCAAGATTGAAGGTCCTCTGTTCAGTGGACCTAACTGAGCCCCTGTAGTCAGCACACGCTCCATCATGCTCGGCCGGAACTTGTGACTTTGTTCCGGTCCGGTGCAATCTGATATCCACAGTTGGCGCTTTGCACCTTTTGTCGCAATTTTCTTTAAAAACTTTAAAATTCAATATCTCCAGTTATACTAAATGGATATTTGCGTTTTGCTTGGATTTTGTTTGGTAAACATGACTATATTTTTCTAACTCTGTTGTGGGGTCTTTTTGTGGTGTAGTTTAACTGTGTTACTGTTTGAAGTGTGGCACAAATACTTTACACATTGCCGCTAAGTTAAGCCTGACTCCTCTGTGCCAAGCTACCAGGGGGTTGAGCACAGGTAAATTTGGGGGTCGCTTGTGCCCTAACCTGACAAGGACTGTGCTTGCTACTTGACCAGGGCTCACACCCCAGTCAACCAACAATCCAATGTCTTACAAAGTCTGTGTGATAATCTGTAAATTCTTGTCATAGATCAGCTGATTTGGAGTTTATTTTAACTTTTCAACTCTCCTATTGGGCTATGTCTGAGTCTGACCCATGCCTAATGAATCATCCCAAGTTGGTATGACCTGGTCTCTCTTCCTTCCCATATCTCCTAGCTGTGACATATTTACCTAGCAACTTAACATTGGCATCCCTGAAATCTAGCACTTTAGTTACAGTTAGTTGTGCCTCATTCAGTGTCTCTCTGCAGTCCCATTCAATGTCAAGAATTTGGCACCTAATAAATATGACTTTTGAGTATAGCGTGAAGGATCCCACATCCCTTCGAGACACACACCTCTTGTAATTTTTTAATGCCTACCATGATGTCCCAAATGTTGCAGCAGACAACTTGGTTCATTTCAAAGTGGGAAAGAATCACCTTACGTATTTCAGTTTTAAAACTGGGTGTAATATTTAATTAGGGATGAGTCTCCATAAATGATGTGGTTTTGATATGAGAGGGGATGGCTAGTATAATAGTCACTGGTGAGTGGTCTGAAAGGGTTTTGGCTATAATTTCCATAATTCTGTCAAGAAAAGCAGATGTCGCCCAGGTATGGAAGATGGTGTGGAGCAAACAAACTATATAGTTGTTCGCAAGAGGACATCAGCACCATTTGTAAGTGTCTCTGGGTAAGACTGAAGCAATACATGTTTGCTGCCCAATACGTCCTTTAACCCCTGCCAAAAATCTGTTTGTGAGAGGACCCTTGCACTGCCAACTGGAACGTCTAGTTGCTTGAAGCTGGATTATTAATTCAATGTATGCCCAATATTTTAAATTGTTGGATAATGCCCCACTTGTCTGGTTATGTCTATTACACCTTAGTCAAACACACAAAAGGTGATGGGAGGATGCTTGCAATAAATCTAACCACTGGCAATCGCTCTGTTGGCTTTCTACCCCCTTGTTCTTTTGTCAACCATACCACCTCAGATTAGACCCAGTTATATACAAATCAGTCTTGACCCTGCTCCAATAGGAACAGTCCAACCTGAACTGCTAAGCCAGGTCCTCCCTGAGCTGGAATACATGTAACCCTAGACTGATTTTGTCCTGATTGGGTCTTTTTAGTTGGGTGTAGCTTGGGTCCAGTGACACAGTGAGCAAGAGGCTCACAACTTTGCATACCCTTGGCCACTTTGTGTTACACATCAAACACCCATAAGGTGATGGGAGAATTCTTGTAATAAATCAGGTAGTATTTCAAACCATCATTCTTTTGCCAACCATGCAACCTCAGATTAGACCCAGCTACATGAAAACCAGTATAGGAACAATACCTCCAAGTGTATTATTAAGTTCTGGTCTCAGTGTGACATTAAAGTTTCTACCCAATATAATAGAGTGCGGAAAGTGGAGCCAAGGATATCCATGATTTTGGAAATATAGGCAGGATTATCAAAATTCGGGGCCATATACATTCAGATTTAAAATGTGTTCAGTCCCTAGAAGGCCCCCTTAACAACAGAACCAACCCTATGCATGCACCATTGTCTAGAGGTTTGAACTGCACCCCATGTCTCACCAGTACTGCTATGCCCTAGAAGAGCCCAGCTTTTAGTTAATTATCTAGTTCCACACTATGAAAAGTGGGTCTCCTCAATCACTGCCACATTGATCTTGTATATGTTACAGTATGCACAAACGTGTCATACTTTATGAGAGTTATTTATCCCTATATAACATTCCACTTTATTAGTCTAATAGTACATGCAAGTTTAGGACTAGGTACCTGAGTAATTCATAATCTCGAATTCCTTCTACTTTTTGCTCCCATGTTGAGTAGACTCTCTTCTACATGCCATGTGTGTCCCTGCTAACTGTTGAATCTCAGTCGCTCCTAATAACTCCCCTGCAACCACCTCTCCCTACATTGAACCCAAACACCTCAATAAATTCCCCAAAACAAACTCACTGGCTGTTTCAACATAGCTTACACGAACAACACTGCTATAATACTTGTTAACCCCTTCCACACTCATGACGAGCTGGGCTCGTCATGGTGTAGCCTCCTCGTACACTGATGACGAGCCCAGCTCGTCATAAAACAATGTAAAAGAACAATCCCCAGCACAGCAGGGGAATTGCCTTAGCAGCCATGGGGTTAAGGAGAGAAGCTAGAGTGACATAAATATTATTGTCCTGGAACTAACCTTCAGTAATTGTTTTACCGCAGAGCAAGTACAACCAGAGAGTAAATATAGATTTATAATGCCAAACTATCAGGCAATAACCCAGAATCTATTAGCTAAGAAGTTCAATGTTTGCTTAAACAAGCTGTTTCCAGAATAGTGTTCAGTCTGAAAGGATGGACTCCACAGCATCCGTGCCTGGTGGAGACAGGGGGGGAACAAGAGTCACCTTAACAGCAACACCCTCAAAGCCTAAAGAAAGGTGTCATTGCCAGTCCTCATCACTTGGGTGATCAGATAGAGAGGCCGGTGGACTCCACCTATTCCTAACACTGGCACAACCTGTCATATTGTTGTAGTAATTTGCTTCATCAGCGTCCATGAACACACGCACTTTGCCTTTCTTAATTAACTTATTTTGTCTGGCTACTGCATGGCATACTATATCCAGGTCACATTTGTTTTCATCCTAATAAGTTTCCTCCGGGCATCATGAACCGCCTGCATGAAATTCAAGTAGAAGAAAAGTGGTTTACCATCATGTTGTATTCCATTTTTGTCTCTTGTTATTTGCAGAATGTTATCCCGATCCTGTAAATTGAGCAACCTAGCAATAATGGGGGAAGGATGGGCACTTGGTACTGACTTTGGAGCAAGGAAAGTATGTGCTCCTTCGATGACTATGAAGGAGAATAAACTGTTTTGACCAAAGAAAATGATCAGCAACCTCTCCATGTATTCCTCAACTCGCCCAACATTCGGATTCGAGGAGCCCAATAATCCAGACAGGGCTTCGAAATCTTCATTTTTAGTTTTGATTTTCTCCAGTTCGAGCTGAAGCTCATTCTGCATTTTGAGTTGATTATGAGCATCATCCAAAATATCTTTCGCCAGGTCGATACACTTGTGCTGTTTATCTAATCTGTCCTTCATTTAATATAAAATTAGGGGCATATTATCAAGACAGGCAATAAAATTATCGCCGCTTTAGAGCCAGAAAACTGCCGCTAAAATGGCGATAATAGGCTTGATAATATGCTCTATGGAATTCCAATTGAAGCCCATGTTAGATGTCCTTCACATCTAACATGGGCTTCAATTGGAATTCCATAGAGCATATTATCAAGCCCATTATCTCCGTTTTCGCTGCAGTTTTCTGGCGCTAAAGCGGCGATAATTTTATCGCCTGTCTTTATAATATACCCCTTGGTGAGGGAGTCTGTGTAGTCTAGGGTAACCTACCGTCTGTAAATTTCACGGACTGTCCATAATTTGCACCTCACGTCCATTGTCCGTAAATATCTCTTTTACGGACACCTTTTGTCCATAGTTTTGGGCATTGCAGGGAGCAGCTCTGTTCCCCTACAAGAAGCCTCAGCGCCCTGATCAGGCCGCCCGCACTCTTCCTCTGAGCAGAAAGCAGCCCCACCCTATCCATTGTCATTCTGTCTGTGGCTGATGATTGCCACATGCACATCTGCACATCTGGGCTATTAGAGCATGTGGTGACCTCCTCCTGCCTGGTTTAGGGCAGGGCATTCTGTCAGATGTAAGAAATGTACAAAAAGTTCACAAAAAGAAGGCAGTGAAACCACGTATGCCGATGACACCCAGCTGGTGCTCGCCATTACCAATGATGGAGAAGAGGTAGCTGTACGTTTCCAAGAAGGCATGCTAGCGATTAAAGGTTGGATGGCCTGTAATTGTCTTAGGCTTAACTCCGAGAAGACGGAGGTGGTCATTTTCGGGAAAATTTCCCCGTTATGGTCATCAGTCTGGTGGCCTCCATCACTTGGAGCCTTACCAACTCCCGTCCAAAAGGTCAGGAACCTGGGAGTAATCTTTGATGAAAAGTTGAATTTTGTCATCCATGCAAACCAGACAGCGTCCACGGCATTTCATAAACTGAGGCTTATAAGAAAAATAATTCAGTTTCTCCCTGAAAGTGCCGGAAAAACTGTGGTGAGTTCATTGGTACTTTCCACACTGGATTATTGTAACGGCTTACTCGCCAATGCTCAATCCCGGGTGGTCGCCAAATTACAAATGATTCAGAATGCGGCGGCAAGACTGCTTTCTGGGACCCCCAAATTCAAACCAATTAGGCAAACAATCAGGAACTACCAGTGGTTGACGATTAAAGATCGGATCAAATTCAAAACTTTATGTCTAACTTTCATAGCGCTTCACAAACAAGGGCTGGAGTATCTTAAAGAGAAGCTTATTGCTTATTGCCCCACCAGACAATTAAGATCTACGACACTGTATCAACTAGTGGTACCGCGGACCAGGACTGTCACATGGGGAGACAGACGTTTTACTGTTACAGCTGCCAGACTCTGGAACTCCCTTCTGCTGGTGATTAGATCAACACCCTCTCTACTTCAATTCAGGAAATTGCTGAAGACCTGGTTGTTCGACCAGTAATCTCCCCGTTATCTATTATCACTTATAGAATTCCTTCCGTCTTTTCTGAGACACCAATTTAAGTCACAGCGCCAAGACGCCCACGGGCAATCGTTGCGCTTTACAAATTGCAATAATAAATAAATAAATAAATACATAAATAAACAAGTGAAAAAGAAGAGGTTATAGTTCTTTCACAGTCATTATTTTAGAACGGACACATTTTCATTATTATATTCAATGAAACAATGGTTGCTGCTTTTTCATTTTATGCAACTAACAACCATTGACAAAGCGAATAGTTGTGGCTTGTTGTAGGTGTAACATTACTTGTGGTAGTATATATCTGGTTGCAATGACAGAAGCAGCAAAATACCGGTCGGGCAGCACACTATGCTAAGCACAGATTTTTAGCTAAGGTGTATTAAGCCATGCCATTAAGTACATCAAACACCACCTTTGAAGAGCTCCCCCCAGGTTTTTCATCCCACTTAAAGCTGTGGAAACAACACCATGTCACATTCGCCTCACGTCCTGGCACTGTGCATCATGCACAACTCATTGCTTCCACTTTTTCCAAATTGCCTATGCGCAGGAGCATAGTGAACCCTCCCCCACCCCACCCCTTGCTCTAGGAACTACAGGAAGGTTGGAGTTTTTGATGGGGGCTCAGTTCATAATTAATGTGAACATGTGGGTAAGTAAGTAAGTGAAGGGATGGCTGGATGGAAAGTGTAAATGGATGAATTAAAGGGTGAATGGATGGATGGATCATGAGCGAAAGGATTGATGGATGAGTTAGTGGAAGGATGCATGAGAGAAAAGGTAAGATGGATGTATGAGTGGAGGTTAGATGGATGGTTAAAAGGATGGATGAGTGAAAGGATGGATGGATGGATGAGTGAAAGGGTGGATAATTGGCAAGTGAATGAGTGGATGATGAGGGAAATGATGGATGGATTGATGAATTGATAAGTGCAAGGGTGAATGGATGGACTGATGAATAAAAGGGTGAATGTAAGGCTGGATGAGTGAGCAAAAGGAATGCTATATTGACAAAAGGGTGGATAGATGAGTGAAGGAGTGACTTTAACCCTCCAGTTGCAGAGGGGGATAGCACCTTGCACTGCAGTACCCAATTAAGCAATCCTGCATTCAGAACCTTATCTGGTCAAATTAGTTTATTGGCTACTGGGGAATTGATCGAGGCAGACCAGGGAGAGGGATCGCTTGGTCTTGAGGCAGCTAGAACTAGCCCTACAAGATCTACTAGTGCAGCCACGATTGCTCCAATCTCTCCACAGGGTCGGGTAACTCGATCAATCCAGGGATACCAAAACAGGGAGGGAGGACGGGGGTAAAAAGGAAAGGACCAACCACAGGCGCAAAAGCCAAACGCCCTGGGGAAGAAGGGAACGGACATTATGGGCTCCCTTCTTTCGCTGGATGGGCTTATTAATGACCAAAATCGAGTGTAAACTAGATACCATTAGGACACGCCCAGTCGCTATTGAGAAGGAGTTAATGGAGATTACCCAACGGAGGAAAGTAGAGGGTCTGGATCCTCGAGGGGGCCCCCCTCCGATCATGGTGCAGCTGGTCCAAGAGGTCTTCAGTCCTCAGGTGTACCAGAGAACATCAGCAATATTGTCCTTTCACTGCCAAGAGAGACCCCAATTAATGGAGTAGGGGCTTCAAGGTGATTGTGCCCCATAGCCCGTCCAGGCCTAGCTAGACCTTCAGAAGGAACAGTTGAGAGAGGTGAGGATGGCTGTTCATTCAGACTCTATCGTACTAGACCTCATGGGGATAATCCACGGCAGTTGCTTCCAATGATATATCTCCCCGGAATGCTTTCTTTATGTGGTGATACTTGGCAATGTTCGAGCTGTTGAGGAATTCGACCAGCTCAAGGATAAGTTTTTGCATTGGCTGGGTCGGAATACTTCTCTTGGTCTAAAGCTGCGTGATCGTTAATTTCAACAGACACCCACCATACGGAGAGGATTCTAAACTCGGTGTCCCAGAGCAATTGGGGGGGGGGAGGCAGTTTCAACCATAAAGCTGTTCTGCCTAGGTTTCTTTTACGATTTAGAAAAGGGGGTGGTGATGAACAGAGTGTCTGAATTGAGCAGACCACTCTTACCCAGTCCAAAGATCAGGGCTTGATCCATCACCGTTATTTATCTCACTGCCCCACCCCGGCTCAGAACCTGGCTATATGCAAATCAGTCTGTCCCTGGCCCAGTGCATCATGGGAACAGGGCAGACTAAACTACCAAGCCAATTCTTCACCAGAAAGGAGACAAGCTACCGGGGACCGGTTTCTGGCATTTCAGCCGTCTTCGGCCCGGCTTGCTTGAATCCTGATGGAGCAGTGAGAAAGGGACTCATGTCTGAGTATACCCTGCCACACCTATAGTGGCCAAAAACGATTTAGAAAAGGGGGTGGTGATGAACAGAGTGTCTGAATTGAGCAGACCACTCTTACCCAGTCCAAAGATCAGGGCTTGATCCATCACCGTTATTTATCTCACTGCCCCACCCCGGCTCAGAACCTGGCTATATGCAAATCAGTCTGTCCCTGGCCCAGTGCATCATGGGAACAGGGCAGACTAAACTACCAAGCCAATTCTTCACCAGAAAGGAGACAAGCTACCGGGGACCGGTTTCTGGCATTTCAGCCGTCTTCGGCCCGGCTTGCTTAAATCCTGATGGAGCAGTGAGAAAGGGACTCATGCCTGAGTATACCCTGCCACACCTATAGTGGCCAAAAACGATTTAGAAAAGGGGGTGGTGATGAACAGAGTGTCTGAATTGAGCAGACCACTCTTACCCAGTCCAAAGATCAGGGCTTGATCCATCACCGTTATTTATCTCACTGCCCCACCCCGGCTCAGAACCTGGCTATATGCAAATCAGTCTGTCCCTGGTCCAGTGCATCATGGGAACAGGGCAGACTAAACTACCAAGCCAATTCTTCACCAGAAAGGAGACAAGCTACCGGGGACCGGTTTCTGGCATTTCAGCCGTCTTCGGCCCGGCTTGCTTGAATCCTGATGGAGCAGTGAGAAAGGGACTCATGTCTGAGTATACCCTGCCACACCTATAGTGGCCAAAAACGATTTAGAAAAGGGGGTGGTGATGAACAGAGTGTCTGAATTGAGCAGACCACTCTTACCCAGTCCAAAGATCAGGGCTTGATCCATCACCGTTATTTATCTCACTGCCCCACCCCGGCTCAGAACCTGGCTATATGCAAATCAGTCTGTCCCTGGCCCAGTGCATCATGGGAACAGGGCAGACTAAACTACCAAGCCAATTCTTCACCAGAAAGGAGACAAGCTACCGGGGACCGGTTTCTGGCATTTCAGCCGTCTTCGGCCCGGCTTGCTTGAATCCTGATGGAGCAGTGAGAAAGGGACTCATGTCTGAGTATACCCTGCCACACCTATAGTGGCCAAAAACGATTTAGAAAAGGGGGTGGTGATGAACAGAGTGTCTGAATTGAGCAGACCACTCTTACCCAGTCCAAAGATCAGGGCTTGATCCATCACCGTTATTTATCTCACTGCCCCACCCCGGCTCAGAACCTGGCTATATGCAAATCAGTCTGTCCCTGGCCCAGGGCCCAGTGCTAAAAAACGATGTTGGATCTAGCCCTGATCTCTTGACTGGGTGAGAGCTTTCTGCTTAATTCAGAGACTCTGTCCCTCACCACCCCTTGTTGTAAATATAGGTTTCTTTTACAGCCTCCCCCCTGACACCCAAAGGCCTAACCGGGAGGGCATCCATAACTTTTGCATCAACTTAGGGCATCTGGAAAAGTCTCAATACCTTAGACAGCTGGTAACTCAAGGCATTCCTGTTTTAAACCCCTTTGCTCCCTTGGAATTACTGGACGCTTGCGATTGACCCACGGCCGACGAGCCAGTGGAGCCAGAACCCCCTCAAGAAGTTATCGCAGGGTATCCTCCAGTTGGGTAGGATCAAGTTAAATCTTGCAAATTTATCTCTTGGAATATAGCTGGGCTTGCAAATAAGATGATTGACCCCGGATGGATCTCTATTATGAAAGGATTTATCATTATTTGTTTACAGGAGACATGGGCCACATCAAACACCTTCTTTCTCGAGAGTTTTAAGACCTTTTTTAACCAGCTACTGCCTCACAGATGGGTAAACCGAAGGGAGGCCTGAAAATATACGTTTCTTTCAACATTCCATGCTGAATGAAGGAGATTTCTACTGAAAATATCCGCTTAGATTTCACTTTCCCAAGGGTCGACAAATATGGTGTTGTTAAACTTTTACGATGCAAATGTCGGGCATCAAACTCTTTGTAATATCACTAGAATGGGTAATTTCTTAAGAAACTTGGACATAAAGGGTTTATCGAAATGTCACCTTGTGATCTCAGGAGATTTAAACTTCACCTTTGTGGTGATCCAGGTGTAGGCTTCAAAACCAGGATGGGATGCCCCCCGTCGGTGGGGCTGCATGTTGAGCACACCATCCAGGGAGATAGTCTTAATGCGTTAGCTGATGAGTTTGATTTAGCTACGTCAAGGACCAGGATGGCCAATAGTAGGAAGTACCTCCTCCCGACTTTTACAGGAAGAGGGTGCTCAACACTAATATATTATATCTTTGATGTTAGCCCTTTTCTCCAACTCCTTTTGGATTTTTCGGTTGTGGATAGCATTTATAGTGATCATAACCCACTGTGTATCTTTACGACCTGGCCCAAGGCAGGGTAACACTCCGGGGTTGTCCCTAGTGGATCATTAAGGGTAGCAGATCAAGGCAGAAGGCTTAGGTGGGTGCAGCTATCCACATGTTTACAAGACCCTTATGTTAACAAGCAAGAGGGAATTTGAGATTTTTACAACGGGAGGGGGTGAGCCTGATGCCGTATAGAAGGCATTCTTGACCATCTCCTGTACAATTGGACTCCTCCTTAAGGCCCCACTCACATCCCGGAAGGGACACGCCATGAGCTGCATCGATTGTCGCTGCTCGAGGGCAGCTAGGATCCTGAGGGTGGCCTTGCGTACCCTTCCAAGGAATCTCGCCATGATTAGGGTGTGTCGAGGGATATATAAATCTGAAATAGTAAGGCGGAAGAATGAGCTCAAAGAGGAGGCTTGGAGCAAACTCAATGGGGCTTGTTGCCAGAAAAAATAGCACCCAGTTTTGGAGCACTGTCAGCTGCCCTTTTTTGTCAGGGAAAACTCTGAGCCCCTATATGCCCATATTACAGTAGAGGAATGGGTTGGTCATTTTCAGGAAATATTTTGTCAACAAGCAGATATACAACAAGTTGGAGTGGGAGGGAAGTCGCCCCTTCTCGTAACTGTCGAGGGAGTCAGTAAAGGCATAGTTAGGCTGTCCAAGAACAAAGCCCATGGCCCAGATGGTATCCCTCCCGACCTTTTTTAATCTAAAGCCCACCAACTCACTGCGGTTATAAATGCTGCTATCAGCAAGGAATTGCCTAGCATCTTCCTTATAGACCATAGTTCAGTTTTTAGGTCTCGGCTGTGTAGCCTGCGCATGCGCAGTCTCGCTGGCGAGATCTTATGTCTCAGAGTAGCAAGGCCTAAACCCGCCCCTCTTCTCCATTGGCTGGCCTCCTAAACAGCGGCCAGCCATTGGAGAAGAGGTCTCTGTGACGATCTCTTTTTGCTGTAAGCCCCGTCCTTTTCGGATTGAGGGGTGTGTTTTTTTCTCATTTCTTTCTCTAAAGAAAAACCTGCCCCCAATCGGAAAAGGACGGGGCGTACAGACTCCTGCTGCCCATCTGCCCGATGCCTATTAGACCTACCCACAACCTTTTCTATGCAAATACTTCCGTTTTCTAAGCTCTACGTTAGAACCCAGCACTCTGATTGGCCAAAGCCCCAGAATTCTGACATATCCCCTTGGTAATGAGCGTTCAGTGATCACAGCACATTCTTGAAATTAGGGGGCTCCGAAGTTAGCTATAAAGCAGCAGAAACTCTATAAATGAGGCCTGGGGAGTGGCCTACCTTTATCCCCCTGTATGCATGTAACTAACATAAATGCTGTCGGCCTCCCAGCTGTGCGCGCCTTCTGATCTAGTGAAAATCATACCGTCTGCGCAGGCTTTGTCAGCTGGGTCTGGGAACCACTGGGGAATCACTAATAAAAACGGCGGGCATTTTCCGAGACGGAGCTCGGATGGGTGCTTGGAGGCCTTTCTTGTGCAGAACAAAAGGCGCTACAGCCCTTTTGGAGATGAGGTACTCGGACAAACAGCCTGCGAAGAGTGAAGTGCGCCCTTCAGGGAGCGACAGCATGAATGTAACAACAAGCATTGTCCAAGGAGCACTCAGCTCCATGCAGTCTGCAGCGTGCACTGCGCCACTTGTAGGTTTATTTGCTCTTCGCATCTCCTTCAAGATGTTTTCCTCTTTCTCCAGCTGCCCCAACCCTTTCTTCTTTTCCTTTTTCCTCTCCGCTCTCCACCTTTTCTCTTCGCAGCTTCCTATGTCTCTTTTCTCTCCTTTTCTTCTTCCTGAACTCACGGCTTTCTGTTTTCTCTTATAAGCCTGACGCTTTACTTCCCTCCTTCTCCTTGTTTGGACAGCTTTCAACTTTCAGAGCGAAGGGAAAAACATGTGTCACAATGTAAAAAAAAAGCGAAGCAGTCAGACACATGTTTTCTAAGTAGTACATGCCATTTTTGTACGTGTTTAGTGAGGACTTTGTGTCAATAAACTTGTAATTTTCTGTTCTTTGATTTCTTACCTCACATTCATGGTAATCTCGATTTGATAACCATGTAGATGTTCACTCAATTTGCCATAGCTTTCTAGTGGTCACTACTGTTTTTTTTTATTTTAAACCGAGTGTAGTTGGTGTATTTGAGACTAATTCCTATGCACACACATTACAATCAAACAATTGGTAATACAATAGTATATTAGGTCAAAACAATGAAATTATTGTCCATATCTTCTTTTTGAGATTTTCTCTTTTTAATGCTCGAGCTACACCGCGCCAGCCGACACGTGTTTCGTCAAAGTATAGGTAGCTTTGACTCTTCAGGTCTGCCTTCTATTTTAGGTGTATGTTGTAATTCCACTAGACCGGTGATAATTTCAACCCGGTTAGGGTAGTCCTCCAGATGCTTCTGTCGCTCGAGTCTGCCCCGGTAGTTCCACTGTTGTGTCCACTGTGTAAGTTGCAGGACTTCTGTCCGACCGTAAGGGATAAAGGGAGGAACAGGACTCTCAATTTACTGGATCAACTTGATCTAACTATAAATGCGGCCAATCTTCTTCTCCACTTCAGTAGTATTCACCATTTCAATCTTCAGTATATTTGTGGCATCTCCTGTTCCAACCTGCCGAGAATCCGGCCTCTGTCTCCAATGGTGTGTTCAAAACCGGAAGTTGGGGTTGGAATTATCACCGGTCTAGTGGAATTACAACATACACCTAGAATAGAAGGCAGCCCTGAAGAGTCAAAGCTACCTATACTTTGACGAAACACGTGTCGGCTGGCGCGGTGTAGCTCGAGCATTAAAAAGAGAAAATCTCAAAGAGAAGAAGTGACCTAATATACTATTGTATTACCAATTGTTTAATTGTAATGTGTGTGCATAAGAATTACTCTCAAACACAGGTATTGTGCGAACAATATCCACAATGGGGTTGGGAGGGTCACCCCTTTCCTGTAGCACCACTACCTTAAAATTTCAAGCCTAACTGGCATCTTTCAGAAATATTGCAGAGCGCAACACGTCCCTGAGAATAAGAACCCTGCCCTTTGGATATATTGGATGTAGTTGGTGTATTGCTTTGTTTACATATAAGTCTCTTTTGGTGTTGTGGGGGGAACAGGCTTTAAATCTTGATTATACTTGTGAGCAGTGTAGGCCTAACGTTGTCTGCTCTTCTGGAGCTGTGTGGTACTGTATCTACGCTGGTTTGTGGTGCGTTGATACTGCATTAAAAAATAGACGCTCTGTAACCCTTGAACATCATTTTTGTTTACTGATGAGAATATGTGCAAAACTTGCAATTACGCTGCTTAAAGTCAGTCCTCCCTACACAATAAATCTAGGGGTGTCCAGCATAAGGGAACGTTATATAATTTGACTTAGATTTATGCTGTATTTCTTTCTGTTTGCAATTGAAAGAAGGCAATTCTGTTGGTCACATGACTGTTTAAGATCTTTGGTTCTGGCTTTCTGTTAACAAGAACCTCAATTTACAGTTTGACATGCGTTTCCTAATTATCTGGACTGCAGGCAATGCAATGTGGTGTGATTTTCTCGCTAGCCAAGTAATGCTCACCATGTTGTGCTGAAGGGTCTCTTGACATGTAGCGGGTCAAGGCTGTCAGACTTGTTGTAGTTCGAAAGAGGCCTTGTAACATCACCTCCTGGGGATATTGTGCGGGGACCCCTCTGACAGGTGGAAACTATCTCCAACATTGGTGTCCATTTCCCTACCATATTTGTGCCACACAATAGTAGCTCAAAATGCACCTTTTCTGTTAATGCCAATGGAGATCTGATGACGAAAGAGCAGTCTGTGATTGATAGACTCCATATTGGGGTTGTTTTTACAGGTAGCTCACATTAATACAATGGGTGGGCTGTCAGTAGAGTTTTTCCTTCAGACGAATGAGTCACTTCAGTGCAAGTACTTCAAGGACGCCTGGGCTCACTGTAGCCATAGAGGCATTGTGCGTGGCTGTAGATGTCTATAATGGGGGTGGCCTGTCCACAGGGGAAACTGTTGGGATGAAGTATCCGCTTGCTACAGCGTAATATGCGCTCATTAGCCTGGTATATTTCTTTGTGACCCGAGGTGAGTTGCTGTGTGGCTGTGTGGGGCTGTGTGTGTGTGTGTGTGTGTGTGTGGCTGTGTGTGTGTGTGGGGCTGTGTGTGTGTGTGGGGCTGTGTGTGTGTGTGGCTGTATGTGTGGGGTTGCGTGTGTGTTGGGCTGCGTGTGTGTGGGGCTGTGTGTGTGGGGGGGCTGTGTGTGTGGGGGGGGCCTGTGTGTGTGGGGGGGGCTGTGTGTGTATGTGGGGGGCTGTGTGTGTGGGGGAGGCTGTGTGTATGTGTGGGGCTGTGTGTGTGTGGGGCTGTGTGTGTAGGGCTCTGTGTGTATGTGTAGGGCTCTGTGTGTGTGTGTAGGGTTCTGTGTGTGTGTGTGTAGGGCTCTTTGGGTGTGTGTAGGGCTCTGTGGGGTGTGAAGGGCCCTGTGGGTGTCTGTGTGTGGATGTCTGTGTGGGTGTCTGTGTGTGGGTGTCTGTGTGTGGGTGTCTGTGTGGGTGTCTGTGTGTTTGTGTGTGTGGGTCTGTGTTTGTGTGTGGGTCTGTGTGTTTGTGTGTGGGTCTGTGTGTTTGTGTGTGCGTGTGTGTGTGTGGCTCTGTGTGGGTCTGTGTGTGTGTGTGGCTCTGTGAGAGTCTGTGTGTGGCATTTGCGAGAGATTAAGCTATTGGCATTGTAAATAACAATGCCATGTATTTGTCTGTTTTCAAAACCAACACATAAATAAACATTTTGTCATTTACAATGCCAATAGCTCTAACTTTTACAACGGCGAGACCGTTGCATTGGAAATGCTTGTTTAAGAAAGGTAATAGAGACAGCACCCTACGTTATAGGCCCATATCCCTTTAGGATTACTCTGTCAAGGTGTTGGGACAGGTCCTGCTGGAAAGGCTGTCCACATGGGCTGATGCTAACAATATCATGACAGATATACTATATGGCTTTCGCCCTGGGAGGTCAAAAATCGACCAATGCCTGAACTTTTATATGATTGTAACTAAATATACAGTTGCTTGCTCAGGCAAGATATATCTTGCATTCATGGACCTGTCGTCCGTATTCGATTGTTTCAACCAAAATAAGCTATGGGAATGTTTACAGTGCATGGTTGTGGACAAAGAGATTGTCCTTTTCCTCTGAGAGCTACACAGGGACACCAAAGCTGTGGTACGATTCACGAAAGTAGGTCAGGTCACTCGGCAATTCCCTATTCAGAGAGGAGTGTGCCAGGGTTGCATCCTGGCCTCTTCTTTTTTATTAAACCACTATATTAACGACTCGGAGAAGGCCCTGACCATTACCCAGGTAGATGTCTCACAGATGGGTCGTCGTGGTCTGCCAGTACTATTGTACGCAGGCGACGGTGCCCTCATGTCCAGGCCAGCGAGGGGTCTGCAAACCCTCATCAATTCCTTTGTGAAATTTATGACGGACTGGGACCTATTAGTTAACAACTCCAAATCCTATGTGATGGAGGTGGGTCCTGGCACAGGGAAGTCGTTCAATTTTAAGGTGGGTTCCACACCGGTTCCCAAAAGGTTTTTTTTTCCTATTTGGGGGTCATGTTGGATTCAAAACTAAATTGGGGCCTCCTAAGAAGTAAAAAGAAAGGGGATTTTTTTAGCACCAATGCAGCAACTTTTAGTTTTGCCTCCCGGCTGGGTAGTAAACCTTTAGGTGCAATGTTAGGGATATATAGAGCTAAGTGCCTAGAGCAAGTATCATACAGTAGTGAAATCTGGGGTTACTCCAAGGCCGATGAGTTGCAAAGAATTGAAAACAGATTTCTACGATGGCTCCTAGGTGTGCCTCAGGGAACCCCTACCTTTAAGGTACATGAAGAACTGGGTATGCCATACTTGTCAGACCTACTGTCGTCTCGCCCTTTACTCTACAGGTTTAAAGTGTGGGCAGCCGCGGTGCGTCCATTGGGGCGTAGGGGCGTAGGGGCGTAGCCCCACTAAGCCTGGATGCACCATGGCAAGCACACTGAGATAGAAGAAATTCCCAAACAATAATAAAGCTCCGCAGCGCAGCGCTTCAATCCTGACACAGCGATGATGGAATGCGGAGTGCAGGGGGCAGGGCTGCTGGTCTGCTGCAGCTTGAGTAACAGTCTGCAGCAGACCAGCAGCACTGTGCGCGTGAGGAAGTTAGGGCTGTGACTTGCCCGAGCATGCGCGCCAAACACCAGTGAACGTTCGCAACTGAGGGAGGACCGGGGGTGCTGCTTCAGCCGGGCCTGGGGTTTACATAGGGCACCAGGGCGAGTACTCAGTATGCCCCCCTAGCCAATCGTGGCGCTGCATGCAGCGCCAGGATTGGCTAGCTGCCTATCATGGCCAATCACTGTGTGACTTCAGCATGAAGCCATGCAGTGATTGGCCATTCGGGACGCGCGCCGTGACGTTCTTTAGTTTGAGTCATTCACTACTAGTAGTTTCTGTTTCTTTGTAGTGTAGGGCAGCGGCCGGCTCGAGTCGTCGTCGCAGCAGCAGTGAGCAGACGTCCGACGGACGCAGCAGATTTTTTTTTCTTGGTGATACAATTTTGCGGCGCGTGGCGTTTACTTACCGTCATTCAGCGTTTGCCGAGTTGTTTTCTTGATATTTTGCGAGTGCTGCGCCATTTTGGATCTTGCTGCGGGATCCCGTGGGAATTTGGCGAGCGTGATTACGTAATAGTGGCTTGCCAACTTGCACAGCGAGAGTTTGTCAACGTGAGTACGCCGTGATCACGTATCACGGTACTTCGCAATTGCGAGCTTGGAGATGCGGCGAGCAGCAACAATCTGGCACTCGCGAAAATACAAAATTTGCAATTCTGCACAAGAAATCCACCAGCAAGCAGCATAAACCTTCTGGAAATGATGATTTTATAGCTGAATAACTCCTCAGGTTGACATTTGCCTGCACTTTTTTTGCGAGGAGTCCATTTTGGGGAGGGGGTGGGGGGTGGGAGGAAGGAAGTGCCCCACAGTCTTCAACTTCCTGTTCCTGTCCAGCAGGCTCCTCCCAGTGCTTTGTCCATCTCCTGGTCACTTTTCATTTGGATCTGGGGCTGGAAGGATTACTTTTTGTGGATGCTGCTGGATATTTGGATTTGAGGCCTTTTTGACTTTCTTTGGATCACTTTTGGATTAGAAATTTCACAGGCAAGTTTGTTTGGGGCATTACATTTGCTGCAACTACAATTTTGGAATTTTCGATTTTTTGGCTGTTTTGTGGCCTTTTGCCCAGTGGTACTCAGTGGTGGGTGCACTGAGTCTTTCTGTGGGGTGTTTTAAATTTAAACATCATGGAGGGGCTGGATGGCTTGGGATTGTGCTGATTTTTCTGTGATTTTCGTTTTTTTGGCCTGTTGTGGCCTTTTCACCAGGGGTAGTGAGTGGTGCATGGGCCTAGTCTTTCTGTGGGTTGTCTTGAATTTAAACAACACGGAGGAGCTGGATGGCTTGGGATTGTGCAGATTTTTCTGTGATTTTCGTTTTTGTGGCCTGTTGTAGCCTTTTCACCAGGGGTGGTGAGTGGTGCATGGGCCTAGTCTTTCTGTGGGTTTTCTTGAATTTAAACATCATGGAGGGCATGGGATTGTGCTGATTTTTCTGTTTTTTTTCGATTTTCTTGGGGTGTATAACTGAACTGATGTTCCTCTGACTTCCATTGCTTTTAGGTGCACAAGACTCAAAAGAACCACCAGTGCCAGGAAGAAGTCCTGCAGCGGTGTGTGTGTGCGCAGCATAACGTCACGCAGCGTCACGTCTGGCCACAGACAACTCTGCAACTCGTGCAACTGCGGCCTGCTGTTCTGACCTGCTCTGAAGAAGATGGGCCCAAAAAGAGTTCCCCATAGCTCCTCTAGCAAGAAAGTTGCCAGTAAGGAGAAGAGGAAGCGAGTTACCAAGGAGGCTAGTGTGCCGGCCGCCACGTTTTTTGGGAGTAAAAAAAAAAGTACGCCTGCAGCAGCAGCGGGATCTGCAGGGGACCAAGCTGGGAGCAGCACCCCCGCTCCATTGGGCTCAGTGCCGCCACCACCACCACCACGCCAACTTAAGTCCAAGCCCTTGAGTGCTGCAGAGGCAGTCAGTGTACTTCTTCAATCACCATCGACCAGTGATGTTGTCTCATCGCAAGAAAGTAGCAGCATTGTCCCTGAATCAACACAGGTTGTTGTAACTCATCTGACAAGTGTTGAACAACCACAGCCGCAACAACAACCACATGGGCAAGTACAAGCCCAAGTACATGTGGAAGGAGAGGCAGCGGAAGGAGATGCGCAAGCAGAGGTGCATGGAGGGTCACAAGTACCCACAATAGTTGTTCCTCCCGAAGTAGGGGCACATCAGGAAATCGACAATCAAACCGAGGTATCATTTGAGGAAGCCACTCCTCCTGATGATGATTCATTGTCTTCCACATCCCTAGCAAGGAAAAGATCAAGGGGGCTGTCTACATCTTCTTCAAGCCCACCTCCTTCTCATGATCTGGATGAAGATTGGGAACCATCACCGCCGCCTGAGAGTGAGGCACACCATGATCTGACAAAGGTACTTAAGCGTAAAAGGAAGGTCATCGAAAAACTCATACTTATGGAGTGTGATGAGGCTCAACAAGAAGTGGCGGATACTGCTGCTGATGAAGCCTCTCACGTCAACGAGCCAGTCATCATAAAGGTCACTGCAGCCCCAGCGGGCATGCAGCAAAGAGACATTTTGACCCTAGCCCGAGAAGCTGCTGAGCGTGATGATGATGTCGACGAGGAGGCAATGGAAACACAACAATCATTGGAGTTAACTAGTACACCAACACCTACCGCTTCCATATTTCTTCCTCGCAAGAAGGGACCTCCATCCACCTCGACCTCAATTAGTGTTGGTGAAAGTGCACAACGTACTAAAATTCGGCAATCCACATCCTCCACTTCATCTGGCATTAGCAGCAAGACCACCGCCACCAGTATCGCCGCCTCCTCCGGCCCCCACAGACAATTCAAGTCCCCAGCTTGGGACTTCTTTAGTGTTTGCCCAAAAAGGGAAAACTTCGCCATTTGTAGCATTTGTAAGGTTGCAGTTAGTCGTGGTAAGTTTGGTACCAACTATGGTACCGGAGGTCAGAGAGGTCATCTTAAGAGACAGCACCCTGTCCAATGGTTTGGGCACCTACAGGCGATCAAGGAAGCCCTAATTGCACGTAATGAAAACGTTGATTTTTCATCTGATGATGACGAGGAGGAAGAAGACGTGTCAAACACTTCTCTTACACCCAGTACCCCTGTCAGCAGCACACCCCATGTGAGCCACACTAAGAGTGTGGGAGAGAGTGAGACACCAATGCGAAAAAGTTCATCAGCGAGCGTAACTGGGTCGAAGATATCATCATCATCATCATTATCCCGTAAATACTTGGTCCAGGGCAACATTAAAAAGATGTTGTTTACAGAAGCGCAATATGAACGCAACCACCCACTGACGCGTCTGTATAACACTAAGCTGGCTAAAATGCTAGCTCTGGACCTTCTCCCTTTTTCTTTTGTAGAAGGGGTTGGTTTTCTAGAATTAGTGGCAGCGCTCTGCCCTAAATGGAAGGTTCCTAGCCGGTTCTATTTTGCCCGAGTTGCAGTTCCAGCACTACATGAAGATGTTCTGGAGGTGATTGGGGCAGCTTTGCAGAAGAGTGCTGTTCACTCTATACATCTGACAACAGACATGTGGACCAGTGGCGCCGGCGCTGATTACATGTGCATCACTGCACACTGGGTCTCTTTTTCAGGGGTTAAAGCAAAGCTAAACGCAGGTGTTGACCCAGACCAAGTTGTTAAAGCTGCTCGGAAACATGCAACACTAGCCATGTTTGGTTTGGAGAAACGTCACACAGCAGAAAACATTTTGGATGAGTTTAACACAAAGGTCCTTGACTGGCTGTCCCCAAAAAAACGCCAGATTGGTTATGTTTCCACAGATAATGGCACCACTGTAGTTAAGGCCATGGAGCTGGGTGACTATTTCAGAGTGCCGTGTTTGGCGCACTGTATAAACCTGGTTGTCAAAAAAAATTTGAGTGATAAAGACTACAGGGTAGTGGACACCTGCCGAAAAATGTGCAACCATTTCAGCCATTCTTTTAAGGCCCGGAAGCATCTGAGGAGCCTGCTATATGAACGTCGAATGCCAGTGAAAGCACTCATCCAGGAGGTGGCAACACGTTGGAACTCAACCTTCTACATGCTTGAGCGTCTGTATGAGCAGTATACGGTACTCGATCACTATTTCTTAGCACAGGGTACAGCTCAGAAGGAGGACCTGAGGATGGGTGCGGCGCAATGGGACATAGTTAAAAGCCTGACACGCATGCTTCGTCCTTTTAAGTTCTTCACGCGTGCAGTCAGCAAGGAGGACTCTAATTTGGGAAAAGCTATCCCATTGTTGTACATGCTGGAGCACCAACTGAAGGAGGTGTGTTTCAAAAAGATGAAAAAAACCAAGACCCTTTTGTTTTGGCGGAGAAATTATTAGAGCGCCTACAAGGTGATGAACGTCTTAAAATGATCCACTCAAACCAGCATTACATTTGTGCTACTATTCTGGATCCACGCTACAAAAAGGCGCTGCGAGGCCAAGCATTCTTTCCTTTTGCTGATGAAGATGTTACAAAGTACAAACAGTGGCTAGCCTCCTCAGCCAAGAGGTTTGAAAGAGAACGGCAAAAAATTGAAGGAAAAGGCAGTACATCAGCATCAGCAGGCCATCCCCAGTCAAAACAATCCACTTCTGCACCTGTGGCTGCGGCGCAAGTGAACTCTCAGCCGTTAAAGACACCGGCAACCGGATCATCTGCACCACCAGACACAACAGTAACATTGGAGGCTGAAGAGGATTGGCTAGCTCGGCTTGGGTTTGGTTCTCAAAAGGTCACAGCAACAGCTAAGCAAAGTGGAGGAACCTTGGAGGAGCACCTTGAGTCGATGGTGAAGGACTATCTGAATGACTCAACAGAGGTCTATGTTAATGCTGACCCATTGGCGTATTGGCATGGGACAAAAGAATTGTGGCCACAGCTCTCCAACCTGGCTTTAAACTACTTGTGTTGCCCACTCGCAAGCGTGACTTCTGAACGTGTTTTCAGTGCTGCTGGTGGCATTGTAACTTCCAAACGGAGCCGCCTCTCGCCCAAAAATGTGGAGAGGTTAACAATGATCAAGATGAATCAGCACCTCATACCACCAGATTACAGAGTACGAGAAAGCACGCCGGATGAAGACGAGGTGGACAGCAACATAGATGAGGGAATTTCTTCTCTGTCAGGTGACACTGAGATCACCCTGCCTGAATTCGCAGAGTATGATGACGAAGCCTTATTCTTATTCGTGGACCGTGACACCGAGCCCTGAAAATGAGACAATGAATCAATAACTTTCTTTTTCGTCCTTATTCACTTTTATTCCTGTGTGTCTGTCTTTCTTTGTTGTGCACAGTTAATATAATTCAAAATTTAATCACCTAATCACAAAAACAAGCCCATCAGCAGAACTGTCTTCACTTGTTTGCTTATTGATTTGAAGGTGCCGCAGTCTGCATTCCTCAGGTTCACAAGTTCAGAAGAACATGCTCCTCTATCCTCCTCCTCCAGACTCCTATTTCCATCAAAGCAGAGGGCTGGTTTACGCCCAATGAAGAAAGACTCAGCACTTGTGGGGGTGTTCTACTTCTTTGCAGGTGAGTTGACAGCTCTGGGGCCATTGCTGGGAAGCTCTAATACCGGATAAAAGTGGTTTTGAGCAAATCGGAGGCGGAATTTTTTTTGTGTTTTTGATGACTTGCTTGCCTTTGAGGAGCTCTTTGGGGGGGTTCCGGCTGTTTGTGGGTGAGTTTCGGGGTCTGGGAGCACTGCTGGGACACTCTAATCTTGATTGCATTTGCTTTTCAGGAATTCCGTGGTGGTAAACCGGAGTTATGGCCTAGCTACTCAGCGCGTTTGGACCGAAGGCCGAGAAATATTGTAAGTATGAGATTTTGCTTTTGGGCTGTTTGGGGGTGTTGTGCTTTTTGACGGGTGGGTTGGCGGGTCTTGGGGCATTCCTGGGAAGGTCTAATACCGGATAGAAGTGGTTGGGACAAAATCCACATGTTTTTGTTGTTGCTATTTCTGACATTTTGCTCAATGTAGCGTTTTCGGGGGCCTGTGTGGGGGGCTTCCTGGTGTTTGTCGGTGGGTTTCGGGGTCTGGGAGCACTGCTGGCTATGGATACTTTACTTTGCAAGAGGTTTGAAGCAAATCCATGGTGGCAGAGGGGAGTTAGGGCCTAGCTGCAGAGCGCGCGCGGAGTGATTTGGGAAATTGGCAAAAAAATGACTAAGTCCCCATTTTTGTACTTTTGCTCTTTGGCTGTTTGGGGGTCTTCTACTCGTTTTCTCCTGGGTTGACGGCTCTGGGGCCATTGCTGGGAAGCTCTAATACCGGATAAAAGTGGTTTGGACCAAATCGGAGGCGGAATTTTTTGGGTGTTTTTGCTGACTTGCTTGCCTTTGAGGCGCTCTTTGGGGGGATTCCGGCTGTTTGTGGGTGAGTTTCGGGGTCTGGGAGCACTGCTGGGACACTCTAATCTTGATTGCATTTGCTTTTCAGGAAATCCGAGGTGGTAAACCGGAGTTATGGCCTAGCTACACAGCGCGTTTGGACCGAAGGCCGAGAAATATTGTAAGTGAGAGATTTTGCTTTTGGGCTGTTTGGGGGTGTTGTGCTTTTTGGCGGGTGGGTTGGCGGGTCTTGGGGCATTCCTGGGAAGGCCTAATACCGGATACAAGTGGTTGGGACAAAATCCACGCGTTTTTTTTGTTTGCTATTTCTGACATTTTGCTCAATGTAGCGTTTTCGGGGGCCTGTTTGGGGGGCTTCCTAGTGATTGTGGGTGGGTTTCGGGGTCTGGGAGCACTGCTGGGATACTCTAATCTTGATTGCATTTGCTTTTCAGGAAATCCGTGGTGGTAAACCGGAGTTATGGCCTAGCTACACAGCGCGTTTGGACCAAAGGCCGAGAAATATTGTAAGTATGAGATTTTGCTTTTGGGCTGTTTGGGGGTGTTGTGCTTTTTGGCGGGTGGGTTGGCGGGTCTTGGGGCATTCCTGGGAAGATCTAATACCGGATACAAGTGGTTCGGACAAAATCCAAAAGGAAAAGCCTTTTGGCACTTTTTGTAACTTAGGGTTCGTTAGGGTTAGCCCTAGCAGCAGGATTGCATGTGTTTTGGGGTGTTCTAGATTTTTGCAACTGTGTTCTGGGGTCTTAGAGCACTCGTGAGAATGTGTAATTTTGGTTGCAAGTCATTTGAAGAAAATCCATGGTAGGAAAGGGGGGATTTGGCATAGTTAAAGAAAGCCTCTTCCACTATTCTTGACTTAGGGCTCGTTAGGGTTAGCAGTATTTCTATTGCATGTGTTTGGGTGGGGGGTTTTCGAGTCTTGGAGCGATGCTGGCTATGGATACTTTTGCTTGCTTGCAAGTGGTTTGAATACAATCCACGGTGAATAAGGGGGTATTTGGGCCTACTTTTACTTTCGAAGTGCGTTTTGTCACCAGTTTTCTGCTAGGCCTCGTTTTTTGACAGGGTGTCTTCTGGTCACCAACATTGATGGACGAAGCGTCAGCTGGAATGGTGGAGTGCCGCTAATAAGAGGAATTGTTTGCTGCATGCAACTTACTTACCAAATTCAACAGGACAACTACAACAATACAGATACAGTATCCATTATTTTATTCAATGAGTGTGTGTGACTGCATTTCTTGGATCTCTCTGCTTCTAAATTGATCCCTACAGCCATTCTATAGGTTTTACTTCGGCTATTTTTTAAACCTAATTTAATGTAGCCCTGTACTGTCGCATTCTGTCATTCACGGTTGTCGAAAGTACTACTTACTTTTCTGTAACAATGCATTCAGTAGTGCATGCACTTCCTTTATGTCACGTAAAAGATTTATGGTTAGCTTTGTACCCAAACATTTCTTTATGTTCAATTATTGTTTGTTCATGCTGTGCTTTTTTTTCTCTCAACAAAACCTACCCAAAAAGAAACCCCCATTCCTATCCATTTTACAAACCCTAACCCTCTTCCCCCGAGTTGTGTGGTTTTGCTTGATGTGTGACTAAATGACATCAATAATTCCACATACTTGCTGGGGAGGATAAGGTCATAGCAACAGGCTGGTGAAGGAATCCGAGGATATATTCTAGACTTACTCAGCTTCAGTACTATTTCTTGTAGTATTAGCCAATGTCAAAGAAACAAGTACAAGTTATACTATAAATACTTTACCATTTGTTAGGCTACATTTTGGCACTGTTGTAGTCTAGTGTACTGTCACCTGCTATATTCTCTATCGTACCGTTGTAATGCTACAGTAAGGACAAACCAGGTTTCATTTTCTTTTTTTCCATAGCCATGCAACTGCCACTGTGTCACACAACTAGTACCACCACAATGAAGAGGAAATTTCAGCCGCCCTGGATTGCAACCTTAATCGCCATTTCCCGTGGAGCCAGCCCTGGGCCTAGCCCTACTTGCAAACAGAAATTACAGGTAAGATAAGTGTTTGGTTGGAGGTAGTATAATGGAGTATTAGGAGAGACGAGAGATTGACGGTAGTACTACTAAAGTCCTAGGACTATTCAGGAAAACAAACTTACTGTTAAACCCCCACCCACCAGACTCAAAAGCAGTAAAAAACAGGTATGGTCAGATAAAGTTTCAAAAAGTATATTTTTATAGCCCTAACAAAATAATCTCCCGCAAGACCCTCCCTAACCCAACGATTGTCCTTCAAAAGTCTTCAAAAAACCCAACTCCCAATTCCCACCCCCCAAAAGTCTCTAGAAAAGGGGCAAGGGACACTATGGCAGGGTGCTGTTGACTTTAGCAGCCAGGGCATCATGCTCCTTGCGGAGGTTGGCATGTTCGAAGCGGAGGCCCTCCACCAAGTTCTTATAGTTCAGGACCTCCTGCTCCAGGTAGGACACTCTGAGGGATATCCTGTGGGGGGCAGCTGCTGTCTTTGCTGCTCGGCGGTGGCGTTTGGCTTTGGTAGCCCGGCTCCGTACCGCTGGAGCACTGCGCTGGCTGGCAGCCCGCACGGAGGAAGATGCAGCTGTCCAAGTGGACGTTGTTGTTGTACTAGACTGCGTCTCCTCCTCCTCCAGGGCCACCAGCCGCCGATATTCAGCGACAGTGGCATCCAGCCTCCGTTGCCGGGCCATTCGAGCCAGCTCCTTCCTCCTTGATGGTCTCTTGGATTTGGAAGGAGCAACTACATGAAGAAAGAAAGACATAGTCTGTAACCAATGCTCCTTAAGATTAACACAAAATGATTAAGCAGAAAGTTGTCACAGTACAAGTAGCAAATTGAAAGCACAGTACATAACTATTGAGGACAGTATCTATGTAACCTCCGACTTCTTCATCCTTGCTCTAACATTAGTGGGAGTTTAAGGAACAAATTCTACGAGCACTATGGACTTCCATTACAGTCGACTATGACAGTACACCAGTCTTATTCTTCTTCTTCTCTCTTGTTTAGGAAAATTGGTACGTTATCTTATGCAAGCCGGCATAATGCCAGCGGAGTGAACTTGCACCCGAGAAAACAGACGCACACCATGGTGAGTGAGACAGACTTGCGTTACTGTACCGGTCCAGTACATGCAGTTGGTGAAGCTCTTACTTTTCTATTACGGGTGGCACTGAGAATACTCTGTTAAAAGGGCTACTGCTTAATTAATTTAGCTTTCACCCTACAGTGCAAATGAGTATTAGAAAAGGAAAATGAAGAAGCTAAATAATCTGATTATCTATCACTTCACATGGGATGTATTTGATGACATATGGGGGATGACTTTAGGTGCTTTGCTTATTATTGAGTGAACAGTGATACACCCACACATGAATGACGTACTACTACTAAACTAAAGTTATTAAGAGAGGTAGGGAGTGTCCACCGTAATAACCGGATATATGCTGTGCTTGCAGTTGCAATACAAACTACTGCTACTATTCATGGTAGTATTTGGACAAAATTACAACTTCTTTTCCTTGCCTTTCCTACACTGGAACAGACGTGCGGGTGCGGTGTTACATGCTCTTCAAAGTAACACTTAGTTCATCCAGTGACCGTCTACTCTCTCTAGATACACATATGCTATCTAAGAGTCAGATAGTACCATGAATGATCCAGGCATCCATCCATTCAAAGTATATGCATACATACAGTTTCTGTTTCACCCACCCAGGCTGTTCTCCTTCCACCCATCCTTGCTTCATCATTCACCCAGCCATGCACCATACCATATTCTTTCCTTCCCAGCCACCTAGGGGACCAAGCAAACACATATCATTCTTCTTTGCCAGTCATCATTACATTTCTCGTCCTTCCACACTTACTTACACCCTTCTTTTGCTTTTCGTTCATCCCATCCATCAAGTTCATCTCAGATCTGATTGGGATTCTTATCGCCAAAAACTTCACAGCTAAGTCGAAGTACATTTAGAGGAGGCTACTACCTGGTTCATTTATAATTCACCCGTGCAAAAAGCACACTCTGCAGTCTTCAATCTCAATAAGTAAGGAATATATAGCTTACTTCTGCCCGCCACCACCTTGTCATCCCCCACAGATTTGTCCGGCACTTCCACCGCCTCCTCCCCAGAGTTGTCCTCGTCCAATGCCACCACCACCTCCGCGCTGGCCCCGCCTCCAGATGTTCCTCCTACAAAGTACATTTAATAATGTTAGAATACACCACTCACTACTATATAATATTTGGTCTAGGAGGAAGAAAGAAATGTGAAAAAAACAGTATTTAATGTAATAATTTGTGACTGTCTACTCTAAAGTAAAAATGTCCCTTTTTCCAGGGAAGGCTGTTGTCTTGCTGCACTTTTTGGCACAACTGATGAATGCTTGCTTTTTATTTTTAACACGCACCACTTTTTCTCCTAACAGACAGAAGCTTGACTTCTAAGAACACGAGCAGGATCAAGTTCAAACCAGGTGAGAGCTCGGCTCGACCACAAGAAATGTGTCCAATTAATCGTCAGCACTAAGCACTTTTCCATTTTCACTTAAACGTTTACTTTTATGACAAACTTGATTTTAATAAATGTGTTTACTTTTAATAAAGCTTTTAAACTTAAATAGACTCTGTGGTTTTTGGTCCTCCAGACTAGAGTGGATGAGCTAAAGGTTTTGCAATTTTTGCAAGCATGAGTCAGTGCCTCTGACATCATTGGGGAATAATCATAATCATCGGTGACTTTGGGAGCTAAATGACTCTGCCACACTATCAAGTCAGTAAGGAGATTGGGGGTTCAACTACAAAGTCTGTTATCACTGGGGTATGTGGAAAGTCTAACAGCACCTATTATAATTGATAAGCTAAGCAATGCATTATTTAGTGTCCATAGTTCTGTTTGTGCAGATTTGTCCCTGCAACAGTAGTAGAATGGATTGTCCTCCCATCCAAACCAAAAGTAAAGTAGTATCTTATTCTTTCTTGGAGCTCATTCACCTTTTTATTGTTGGCAATTGTCAAAGCATAAACATTTAGAAGACTTGAAAAGACATTATGGACAATCCCAGAGGACTGCACTCTGTGCATAGAGCTACTGCTGACTAGAATGGGAGTCCAATGGAATTGCCAAATGTGCAATCTTAGTTAGCTACACAGACAGACTAATAAGAATAATCTAGTAATACCACACGGAGTCATAGTCGAGGCAGGATAAGAATTTAGATCCAGTCTACAAGAATATCAAAGACGATTTAGAAAAAATCGAATGAGAAACGCTGGGAAAAAATAAGTACTCTATATTAAAATTAAAACTTACTGGGGCCAGCAAAGGAGCCCTCGCCTGCCCGATCCTGGCCTGCATCCTCAACAGCACCCTCCTCCTCCTCCTGTGTCCTCCTCTTGCCCCTGGGGGAAGCTGATGTACAACATGAAAGAAAGAAAAACAGAAAACATGGATGATATTTGTCAACCAAATCAAACATTTCAAAAGAACTAACAAAATATTTTGGCGAAATAGCAAATAGACAACTATTTAACGGGATATATTATTGACAATCTCATGTGGTCTACTACGTTATTAGTATTGCTTGATTTGCGGACCGTCGAATTGTAAACTTCTTATGTAACTCACTACACAAAGTACTAAAAAGGTTTGCCTAGGATTGGCAGGCAGCAGTCCGCAGCACGCGAAGTGACAGCCAAAGTCCATTGTGATTGCAGATCAGCGACAACACTAAAGTTTCCTACTACATTAACCAGTCATTAAAATACTCAAGCTATCAATCCACCACCATTATTTCTTCTTATCGCCATGTGTACAAAGGAAGGACTGGACTTGAGTCTGTAGGGGCTGATTTAGAAGCCCCTTGCGGCTCTTTTGCTCTATTGTTGCGTGACTTTTGTGACGCAGCAGCAGCACAAAAGAGGCGCAATGGTGCGGCGTATATTAACAATGTGACGCATATGGGAGATGCATCGCGTTGTAAAGCCCTGCGCCATCAGGGGGCGGTCCGGCGCAAGGGAGGGCGTTCCTGCGCAGGAACGCATCCTAGAAGTGGCTGAGGGAAATCTACAAGATTTCAATCACTCACTTTAACGACAATGATGCGTGACTCAAACCCTGCGCCTGCTTGAAGCAGACGTACGGCTTGACGCAGCTTTGGGGAGATAGGGCACCCCAGAGCATTGATGGAGCTGCACCATCGTTGCGACGCAACTCTAGCAATGCGCCGCCCTTACGGCACAGATGCGTAAAGTTTTGGTGACGTTTTGGGCCCATGGTGCGCCGCATTGTAAATACGGGGCACCATGGGTGATAGTGGCGTGGCGCACAATTACTGGCGCATCCCTGCTACTTTGCAGGGATGCGCCGGTAATTAAACATCTGAACCTTAGTGTGTAGCATTACGCAGTTCTTTAAACTACACTCATACATAATTTCACAGGCCAATGAAATGAACACAAAATCGGAAACAAATAAGCATAGTAGCAACACTACTGAGAAGGAGAGCAGTGCACCTGAAATGCACAGAAGATTTTGAAATATAATATACCTACAATGTAATGAGCAGCATTATTGCTCTTGGTAAAAAAAAAAATTGCAATATAATAACACAGCAGGAGAAAACAGAGTAGTAAAGAAATAGCTACTACTACTACTCAACAAGCCCGGGGATCTCGAGGCCAAGCAGGTCGAGCAGATCTCGTTCACGGGTCAGGACATCCGTCCAGCGGTGGGTGGCCTGGTTGTAGGTGCGCCGGACCCGAGAGTGGTGGTGCATGGCCCGGCACACCTTATCCCACCGCTTCCGGCGATCCCGCATGCCGTACCCGCCTCCGATCTTGCCGCCTGCCATTATGGTCCTGGGGAGGTGGCGCTGTACATAGAACAGTAGTGCGCCCACCTCCTCCGGGCTGAAAATCTCCCGGGGTGCGACTGTCTCCCCCCTCAAACGCCCGCACGGGAGCCGGGCACGGGGTGGGGGACCCATCCCCTTCTCGGGATGCTTCCCGGCTCCCTTCACCATGGTCTGGGCGGAAAGGAATAAAGAAAATAGAACAGGGAAGAGAAGAAAAGAAAAGAGTTTAAAAGAGTAGTTTAAAAGTAACAAAAAGTAGCAGTAAACACAAAAATATAGGGCTAGAAAAATAGAGGGGTAGATAATAAGTAAAATAGATCAAAAAAAACTTCAAACAAGCAAAGGATGGCACAGATTTAGAGAGTATACAAGAAGCATGCCCAGAACCATAGCAATGAATGAGAAACAAGATGGCCGCGCCCGTTCACGACCGCGCGGGTAAGTTCGCGCGAGATGTTACTCGCGAGCACTTGCGAAATTGTACTTGCGAGCCGCACACTTTGCGAGATTACACTTCGCGCCCGGAAACGGAAATACGTCATGCAAACAAGATGGCCGCGCCCTTGAACGACCACGAGGGTAACTTCGCGCCTTGCGCTACAAGCGGCTCGCAAAAACGCACAAAACCTTACGAACTAACACGCCGCAAAAAAAGAAATCACATATTCGCACAAATTCGCGGCTTCCGAATCCGATCTCGCGCGTGTTCGCTCCCCGCGAATCCCGCAAAATTGCAGAAAAACGAGTTTTGCAAAACTGAAAGCGCTCGGCAGGTGCAAGAGTTCAAACTCATCATTAGTAACAATTCACTGTAGTGCTTCCTGACTGGGGGCCCTCCAGAGTTCAGTTGCTAGTTGCAACAATTGTATGACCCTGCTCTGACCCTCACAGCAGGCTCATAGAATAGCTACAAGTAGGCTACAAAGGTCCTGGAAAAAAAATTGCACTGCAACAGAAAGCAAATTACTGATAAGGAAGCAGGTGCCAGACCTGGAATTTTAAAACAGTGACACATTAATAAACTAACCGCAAATTAATTCATGTCAATTGGAGCAGGGCAGGTGTGCTTGCTTTTCCCCCCCATAATCTACAGTGATGATGAACCAGAGGGTGGCACTGATGTAACAGAGGGTGGCATGGGTGAAGGAGAGGGTGGCAGTGGTGAAACAGAGGGTGCTGGGAGGCTGTGATGATGAACCAGACGTAGAAACAACATAGTCGCGACCGTTGCAAGCCGACAAGTAAGTCCGCAATTGCGAACTAGTACCAAACCCTCGCGAACTGGCAGAAACCCTTGCGAACATAAAAAAAATCCGCAAATTCGCGAGAATTTGCGGATTTTGCGGATTGCGAGTCCGCAAATTCGCAAAATTTGCGAACGCCAGATTCGCAAAATTCGCCCATGCTTACTCAGCACTGTGCTGCCAAATGTAGCTCCTGCAGTCTGGTTGATAACTCCCTTTTCCTGCTTAATGCTCTTACCCTTATACAAATCCTTTCGGCTATGGGTCTTATCCAGCACTCAAAACTATTGTATTGTATTGTATTGTATATTGGATTTATATAGCGCTTATCACCCAGGGGTCTCTAAGCGCTTGTCTTGGGAACCCGTCCTGGCTTTTCCCTGTGAGATAGCCCCTACAGGGCATCCCCAAGGTGAAAGCCAGGCATCCCGCCGCAGGGGGGCGTTGTGGAGATTAAGCAAGCCTAATGCCCAGAGTTGCAGAGTGTGAACCCATGATTAGGTCAGGCACCGAAGCGAGAATTATCGAGTCCGTGGACATTTGAGCTCAAGACCCTGCCACGTCGGGAATTGAACCCTGGTCCCGGGTCTGACCTCTGCTTCAGGGTCTGCCTGCTCTAACCAGTGAGCCACACTTCTCCACAACTATATCAGCAACTATATCGCTGATCACTAGCTGAATGTAAATGGAATGCTTGAAGCGATCTTACACATTAAGCTGGCCACTCGGAGGACTGCATTCTAGTCCAGCACTGCAGGTCCCAATTAGCTGCATCATACGCATGCCGCTTTACATCTCACAATGTCTATCTGAGAAGATCTTCCCGACCATTTTTCTAACCAAACATGCCTGCTCAGGACCATGAATTATAAACAAAATATCAGACTGGACAACCAAGTGCAGTAACCTTATAAATAGATTATTATAATATGAAATGCCACAAAAGACCTGCAGAGTTGCTCAGACTGAAAAACCATGAAGTGCACAATTTTCTCAACCTAATATAAACTTATTTTGACTTATTTTGACTTTTACATAAGTGGTTGAATATTTACTTACTTCTGTTCAATTGCGCGACCTCCTCTGATGCGTCTGTAAAACTTACCTTTTGTCCCTAAGTTTTGGCCTGAATTTTGACCTCCTGTCCTGAATTTCTTTCCTGAATTTTGACCCTTTTTCCTGAATTTTTAACTCACCGTCCTGAATTTGCACCCATGCCATGCCAGTTGGTTACCGTAAATCTATTTTTGAGTAAATTGCTGCTAAACTGCCTTTCATTTCCTATAGAATCATTGTGATGTCAGTCGGGTGCATTCTCCAGTTCAGTTGAGTCAAGCAAGATACAGGTGCTATCTAGATCTAACTCTTTATCCTGAAATAGTGTGGCTTTCTTATGCATTTCAAATGTGAGCCTGGGCTGTTTCTCATCTGATTATCCATTATAACAGTGCAAGTCGCCTCAGAGCTGTGGCAATTTTATTATGTCTACACAAGGGGTTGTTTAAAAAAAAAGAAAATCAGAGAATGCGCGGCTCACTCAGTCAGGCTCAGTGACCTGCACATGACAGCATATGCGCACCCCCTCCTCGCCCTCCATCCCCATAGATCAAGTCTGGACTGATATTGGTAGTTAGCAGTTTCCACCCAGAGCAAGAGGCGCAGCTAATAATCCACAGGTTGCGCCCTGCATGCAGGCAGAGCCGCGTTCATAGTGCTGCTAGTTTGAATGCGGTAGAGGTTCCCTAGCTTGTCCATACTATACCTACTCAATAAATGTCTTGCTCACATCTGGAAGGCCCGCTGCTCTAAACTGCTCATACACATCTCTTTCACTCTCTTCGCAGAGGCTGCCTCCACGAAGGGGGGGGGGCTCGAGAGCCAGTGCCATAACGGTTGCCGTGTCCTTCTGTGGAATTTTAGTTTACGAGCTGAACATCATCTGCGCCAGCTTGTCACCCATGTACAACGTGCACGACAACCATTTTAGGTATCATGGTCTCCCTGTCCACGATCGATCGCCAGCGCGCCCCTCTGACCCAGCAGGCATCCTCCGCGCACCCAGGCTCCCCCTCCCTCCCTCTCATGAGCATAACCCTTCTGCATGACCCTGTCCTTGGGAGTCACGCCTGCGCCTGACCAGCATCTCCTCTCCTCCCATGAATGCCCCTCTGTTGATAAACCTTCCCTCCGCGATCGATTGTCCACGCGGCATGAATACCACTCCTTTGATGACCCCTTCCCCCGTGTCCAGCTGTCCACACAGGTCCGAGGCCATCGCCTAAGCCGGGAGATATCTTTTACTGCCCCTTATTGTATGAAGTCACTCTTCTTCAAAGGACCCTCTATTGATCAAGACCTCCCCACCCCCCGGGATATGATCAGGCGCACACTTCCTAAGAATCGGCAGAACACTCAGCTGCGTGATGACCCCCTCCTCTTATCAGCAGGTTGAGGATCTCTATTGTAGAGGCATGTGGGGTGGGATTGACACGAGGATTACGGGGATGTCTTTTTCCTTACTTCACAATGTTCTGATTGTAATAAAGAAAGGTCACATGCCATAAACCAGTGTATAAGAGGCCAGGCCTCCGAGAGGCTGTTAGAGCATCTCGAGACGATACCTTGTTGTCTGATCTGATGTGTTCTGCTCCGTCGGAATAAAACTTCTGTTTCCTGCCTTCTGGTCTCCGGCGCCCGCCTCATTGCTTGGTAATTTGAATGGTACAAAGGCGGTTAGCGCTGGGCAAATCTTGAAAAAGGTCATAGCCCTACCTTTTTCCACAATTGGCGTCCCAAAGCGTGGGGCCCATCAGCGACACGTGGATCCAGTGGGAGAGGTCCCGACGACAGAGTGAACGACTGCAACGATCGGGAGAGCTCGTGTCCGATAGACCCTCGTCTGACAGCCGATCATCCGACCTTCACTAGTTCCGAACAGACCTCTCTCGAGTGATCTACGGTCCTGACTGGGAACCATCAGGAGTGCCACGAACATCACGAAGAAGAGAGGACGATCGGGCGCTGGATTCAGAAGACAGGAAACCGTCCATGCGGTCCGGGTAAGGTCGTGTAGACACGACAAACTGAGAAATGATTGTTTGGTTTGGATAATACTAGTATTACGCTTTGTTGAACCCTCTGGAGATTCACCGTCTGCAAACGGAGAAAACAACAGGCTCTCTCTTTGCAAGCAGTGAAGGATAGGTAACGCAGACTTTTGTCCCCATTGTAATCCATCGTGCCTATCTTCCTCCCCCACTGTTTTCCCGAACTATCGTTCGTGGATTATTGTCTGGAGATTCTTTGTCTGCAAACAGGGAAGAACAAGGTCTCTCTTTGCAGGTAGAGAAAGAGTGGGTAACGCAAACTTTTCGTACCCACCTATTCTCCCCACTGATTGTTTGATTGACCGAACACTGATTGTTCGGTATTGGTTCTTTTGAGGTATTCACCGCCGGCAAACAACGGAGAATAGAAATATTCTGTCTAGTCTTTGCCCGCCGTGATAAGATAGGTAGTGCAGACCTTTGTCCCCGTTGTAACCCGTCATGCCTATCTTCTCCCCACTGATTGGTAGCCTGTACAGCCCGGACCGCTTATTAGAGATGAACCATCCGGCTCCACTGGAAGGCACCCCTAATAAGGACATGTTCACTAAGCATGGACTAGTCGCTATAGCTTATACTAAGCTATGGCATAAATATACAAAGAAGAACCCTGAAAGTCAGTGGCCACTGATAGGTTCCTTCGATGAAAACAAAATAAAAACATTGGAAATAGCGCTCCAGAAAGATAAGACCACGCCCTCTATGCTCGATAGTATAGGCATGTGGCGCAAAGAAACGGAACAACGAAAGAAAAGAGAAGAAGCAAAAATAGGGAAAGAATTACGAAAGGCAGCCCACCTAGCCGCTAAGCAACTAGAAGAAGAAATAAAAGAAAGAAAGGAAGCTACACAAAACCAAGAATCAGGGTCGACAGGTCAATGTCCTGTTAGGACCCCCTCTGCGCTCTACCCTGAATTGCCCTCCAAACAACGGGCGAACGATGAGTTACTGCTAGGTCCCCCAATCATCTACATGCCCCCTCCATATGCCCCCTGCCAACAAAGCTTGCAAGCCCCGAGTGCGAGCGACAGTGACCTTAATGCTAGTGCACCAGCCCTCACGGCCTCCGCACCAGCCACATTAACAACATCGTCAGACGACCCCGAGGCTAGCAAACAACCACCAGCCAGACCAAATAGGTTGAGCAAAGATGAGCGGGATGGGATCGACAAAATAGCAAAGACATTAGTAGAACGAAGGGAGAGCGAAGAATACACAATGAGCATATATAATTCACATGCCGACAGCCACAGACGGCATTTCGTTTTGCGATTCAGCTATCACATCCTGAACGCATATGAAGATAGGTATACAAGTAAGGGCCCCGCTAAACTAACAACGCTGTATAGGAAGATTGATGTTGGAGATGGGACTGAATGTGAGGCGACGGAGCTCTTCATGCAGATGCTTGAGGTCCTCCGCCACCTCACGGAACAAAAACCAGAAGCCAAGGTTACAGTCCCTGAAACGACCTCAGTAGAAGTAGCCAATACTATGATGCCCATCAGAGAGGCGGCCCCTTACTGGATCCCGCCACGTGGCCTGGGAACAAGCGACGATATTAATCACGCAGATGCAAAAGGGAGAGTTGTGTATAATTGGGTTTACCAACCATGGGACCGACAAGATATCCTAACCTTTAAACAAACTCTGCCCGATTTGAGAAAGAACCCGACAGCATTCTATACCGAATTAGGCACAGCCTTGGGTTCGACGATAATGACTTTAGCGGACATTGACTTGTTCTTCGGGTTATGCCTGCCAGCTGACGTGTGGAAGCAAATCCGGAAGGCTGACCACACGGATCTGTTTGGACATACCTGGGACCAACTCGGTAAACTAGATAGACAGCGAAAGCCAGGAAGGAAACCAGTAAAGGACATACTGGAACTCCCAGACAAACTAGTTCAGAAGTTAAAGACACTGATCCCAGAAAGAAAGGTAGACTGGTCGATAGTCACGGCCTGTCGACAGAAACCCCAGGAAGATGTGTCAGAATACTTCTCCCGATTCGAGACAGTGTTCTCCGACTACAGTGGCCAAGACATGACCACCGCAACCGGACAGCACCTGTTTGTACAAAATTATGTAAAGGGCCTAACACAAGAGGTCTCCCAAAAACTGCAGACGAGTGAGAGTAGTTGGGGGGCCTCCAAACCCGCAGCTATCCTTCAGATGGCTCAGTATTACGAGCACCAAAAGAATGAGAATGATAGGGCGTCCGAGAAAAAGAAGAAAGATTTAAAGGAAAGGGTAATGATAGCCCAGATACAAGGTATAGCGGTAGGACGGGAACACCAAAGGGGGAACTACCAATCGACCACCCCCAGAAATCTACCTCCTAAAGATCACTCCCCAACACCACACACTGGACGTAGAGACATAAGCAATGACCAATGCGCCTTCTGCAAAGGATTCGGCCACTGGAAATCCGAGTGTCCGGTTCTGCTAGAGATGAATAGAAATAGGGACCCCAGGGATGTGGCAGGTGGTCAGAGAAACAGAGGACAGGGACGAGGGCACACAAACGACACCAACAATGACAGATCAGGGAGATTGAACACATTTGACCGCCCCCGACAGAACCAATATCAACTGTCCGATGGTGAGAATGCCCCTGATTTTGCATAGGACTGCCAGGGGCAAGGGAGGGATCCAGTCGAGCTCTGTGTTGACCAGCAAGGTCCTTATGTCACTGCTAAGGTCCTGGGTACAGAGTCTCCATTTTTGGTAGACACTGGGGCGACACGTAGTGTGTTATCGAAACGACTGATTCCAAGGGCACCCTTGTCTGGCTCACACATTACATCGATAGGTTTCGATGGGACGCCCTCCACTAACCCCCTGTCCGTACCTATCACCTTTGACCTAGAAAGCAACACCACTGACACGACATTTCTGCTCTCCTCCAACTCCCCTGACGCCATTATGGGCATTGACTTACTGAAACATTTTCGAGCTACCATTAGGTGTTCCCCAGATGGAATCCGAGTCATCCTGTACGACAACCCAGGCATGCCCAGATCCTGCCCCTCACGACACATGTGCTCCATAACTGACGCTGACCTGTCCTTGCTTGACACCCTGCCTCCGTACCTGTGGGCCAAAAATGACTCTGATGTGGGACAAATGATGATTGACCCTATTCATATAACTGTAAGACAGGACGCTATGCTCCCGAAACTCCCACAATATCGGATATCCCCAGAGGGCGAGAAGGCACTGGTAGCGATCATTCAGTCTCTGGTAGATGCAGGAGTGGTTGAAGAGGTGGTTAGCAACGTCTGCAACAGCCCAATCCTACCTATTGTTAAGAAGCAAGGCGAAGGAGATGAGAAAGCATACCGCTTCATCATCGACTTGCGAGAAATTAACAAAGTGGTTGTACCCCAATACCCTGTAGTCTCCGGTATCACCACCATTCTGACCCTCATCCCGTCCACTGCCACCACCTTCACTGTTATCGACCTTAAGAATGCGTTTTTCTCTATCCCCATCCATCCAGACAGCCGTTATCTCTTCGGCTTCACTTTAAAATCCCGCTCGTACCGATTTTGTAGAGCTCCCCAGGGGTACACTGGAAGCCCCAGCATTTACAGCCAGGCCCTCAAAAGACAGCTGGATGCTTTCCAGCTACCAGATGGAGTGGTGTTGATCCAATATGTCGATGATATCCTTTTGGCGGCCGACACCACCCCACTTGCAATCACAGCCACTATCCAACTCCTACACTTTCTTGCAGAGAATGGCCATAAAGTTTCCAAAAAGAAATTACAGTTCTGCCAGCCACAAGTGACATACCTAGGCCATCTCCTGTCCGAAGAAGGGAGGAAACTCACGCCCGACCGAATCCAAACCATCCTAGACACCTCCGTCCCAAAAACACAAAAGCAAGTCCGCTCTTTGGTTGGCCTAACCTCTTTTTGCAGACAGTGGTTACCTAATTTCAGCCTCATTGTAAAGCCCCTACTTGCCCTGTTGGCCAAAGATGTCCCCTCCCCGCTCCCTTGGACCCCTGAGTGTCAAACATCCTTTTGTGAATTACGAAATGCACTCTGTTCAGCACCCGTCCTAGGAACCCCGGATTACTCCAAACCCTTCTCCCTCTTCACCCACGAAAGGGAGGGGTGTGCATTGTATGTCCTGACTCAATCAATTGGTCCTAAGCAGCGTCCTTGTGCCTACTTCTCCGCCACTCTTGATCCTGTAGCCAGAGCTTTGCCTGCCTGCCTTCGAGCAGTAGCTGCCGCTGCTGTCTCTATCCGTCAGAGCGAGGGAATCGTACTTTCCAACTCCCTCACTGTGCTAGTACCCCATGCTGTCGACACCCTCCTGAACCAAACCAAGACTCAACATCTGACTAGCGCACGACTGACAGGGTACGAACTGACGCTACTTGCACCCCACATCACACTAAAGAGATGCACGACTTTGAATCCTGCCACATTGTTGCCCCTGCCTGAAAATGACCCCGACGTTCCTCCCATACACGACTGTGTGACCCTCACGGACGAACAAACTAGGAGTAGAGTTGACCTCCAAGATACTGCTTTCACTGACCCCGATGGAGAGCTATGGGTAGACGGCTCATGCATCAAACTCCCAGATGGCACCACTTCAGCTGCCTATGCAGTTACGACAGCCCGAACAGTAGTTGAGACAGCCTGCATCACACAACGATCTGCCCAGGCAGCAGAGCTGATAGCCCTCACACGAGCATGCATCATAGCCACAGGGACCACGGCGAACGTATATACAGACAGCCAGTATGCCTTCGGGGTGGTTCACCATTTTGGGCTCCTGTGGAGGGAGAGGGGATTCCTGACGTCCCACGGCACCCCTATCCTCCACGGAGATCTAGTCTCCGCCCTGATTGATGCAGTTCTCCTCCCCAAACGATTAGCGGTGATCAAATGTCAGGCACACAAAAGGGTGACAGACATAGTCGGACAAGGGAATGCACTGGCCGACATCACTGCACGAACCACAGCTGAGAATAGGACGGTGACACGCATGTATGTGACCAGGTCACAAGCAGAGAAATGGACTGACACAAGGGAAATGATCAGAGACATCCAGTCGGCCAGCACCCCTCACGAACTGATTAAATGGGCAGGGGTGGGTTTGAAGGATGATGAGGGCTGCTGGCGAACAAAGGATGCCAACAGATGGTTGCTGCCTGACTCATACCTGATCCCCATACTGACGATGGCACATTCCCCTGCACACATAGGATCCGCACCCATGATCGAACTCATTTCCAAAGTCTGGCACAACGACAAAATCCCCGACTCAGCCAGACGCCTAGTCCAACAGTGCCTTATCTGTCTGCAACACAACCCCGGGAAAGGAACTGTGGTACCCCGGGGAGGGTTTGGGACCCCCAATCACCCCTTTGAGGTCCTGCAGATGGACTACATCCAACTAGAGAGATGCCAAAGCTTGAAGTATGTACTAGTCATCGTATGTGCCTTCAGCAAATGGGTAGAGGCCTATCCAACCCGTGACAACACTGCCATGACTACTGCCAAAGTACTACTGAAAGAATTCTTCCCTCGCTATGGCCTTTGCCGAATTTTATGGAGCGACAATGGCCCCCACTTCATAGCTGAGGTTATCCAATTAATCTTAAAGGGGTTGGGGGTGAAGCAAAGGTTTCATGCGGTCTTCCACCCCCAATCCGCCGGCCTGGTGGAACGCCATAATGCCACACTGAAGCTGAAATTGTCAAAAATAGTGGCCACCACTGGACTTAAATGGCCGGATGCCCTCCCACTGGCATTGTTATCGATGCGCTCCACTCCCACCAAACATCATTTGACCCCCTACGAGGTTGTATTCGGGCGACCGATGAACCTCTGGACTGCTCCCAAACCAACCTCCATTCATGACGTCCCGGACGTCCTACTGTCTGATTATTTGTGCAAATTAACTAAAACGTTGTCTGTCATTCATCAACAGGTGCAGCAGGCCATCCCCGATGCTTCCAGGGGCCCCGGCCACGACATCCAGCCGGGAGATTTCGTGCTAATACGAAATTTCCAACGGACCAAGAGTCTGGAACCCCGGTGGACGGGCCCCTGGCAAGTGCTGATTACCACACGGACGGCGCTTCGAGTGGAGGGGAAGAGGCACTGGCTGCACGCGCATCACTGCCGGAAGGTCTCTGCAAACCTGGCCACAACACCCAAGAAGAGCTCCTGAACAAAGACCGACCGACATTGAACTGTTATCCCGATACTGAGGCACTCGAACTTGCAAAATTCTCTGATCCCACTGTGCCATCCAGAGAAGGGTATTTCCTGCGTCGAAAGGAGGGAGCTTCGGCTAAGTAGGCCACGGACTAAGTTAAATCTCAGAACGGTGACCTAAGCACAACCAAGGGTTGCCGGGAGAGAAGCTAAACGAAGTCTGTGGTTCTGCCCGCTACCGAGCCCCTTGAAGGTGATGGAAGCGCCAGATAAGAAGATGATGGAAGCGCCAGACAAGAAGATGATGGAAGCAACAGGAAATACCCACTATAGAAACCCAAAGACTGACAATTTGCACAAATCAAAGACAATCGCCCTCTTTATTGTCTTCCTCTTCTGCCTCCTCCTCATGACCTCCTTCTGGATTCTGGAGGAAAGCACACCGGCTCATGAGGCATTGCTACCTACTGCACAACCAACACCCCTGGAAGAGCATCACCTAATCTCTCTGTCGCCTCAGCTCCGAGAAAGGCGCAGGGAATTCTGGAACAATTCCTTCGTGCAACTGTTGCACCAACACAACCTTGCTGCAAATGCTATGAGCTGCTGGATCTGCGGGTTGCTCCGGCATGCCACTGGACACTCCATCCCCTTCATCCCTTCTCCTTTCTCAGTTCACGGCTCCTGCCTCGCCTGGTTGATCCTCATGCAAGAGAGCCACAAGGACAACGCCACTTCCAGCCAGACAGTGTCGCACTTCTACTCTGGGTTCTGGCTGAACAAAATCGGAAAGACCTCTGCTCCCCTGTGTCCTGCGCTCACAGGCGCCACCTTCCTTAAAGACATTCCAGCCAAAGAACGTGTTGAAGTACAGGTGCTCCACAATCCAGCTAGATCCACCTTCTCTCATCTGCAAAAACAAACTACTGCCACTCTGACGGTGGCTCTGTCTGTTATCAATGTCACAGGTCTTGTGTGTCTCGAAGGCCAGGGAACACAGCCGGTGGGTCGCAGTTCCTGCCGAATCATCAGAACATTGGACTCAGCCGACCCCCCTTCCTTTGTTGCTTCTCCAAACATGTACTTTGTGTGTGGCACCAAAGCCTACACCTGGCTCCCGAAAGGTTGGAAGGGTATCTGTTACATTGCCTTCGTTCTTCCCCCCACGTATGTAGCCCCTGCCAACCATCACCGGCAGAGGCGTGCAAATGACATTGGACAAGCCGACTCCACTGGAGCACAGTTCCTAGATGCAGCAAAGGGACTTGTTCCTCTGTGGGGCCCAATGGCAAATAGCCGCGCTATCCGACACCTGACCCAGGCAGTAGAAACAACGATCAACATCACGGCTGGCATCCTCGCTAACAACACGGCTGAGCTTCCGGCGGTCCGCCTTGTGACCCTACAAAACCGCCTTGTCCTAGACTTGGTCCTAGCCGACCGAGGAGGAGCATGCCGCATCATCGGATCCAGCTGCTGCACCTACGTGCCAGACAACTCGCCCTCAGTCTAAAAGGCAATTGAGCACCTCCACAGACTTTCCTCGGAGGTTCACCAAGAACAAGAAAGATGGTCGCTTGGAAGCTGGTTTTGGGACACTTTGAAGGACTGGGGTTGGAAGTTATTTTCTTTCGTACTGATACCTGTTGTAATATTATGTGGGTGTTGTTTAGGTATTCAATGTCTACCCTCCTTGTGCAGCCTCGTTTCTAACTGTATGTGCCCAAAGACTTTGGACTTCCGAACTGAGCACATGAGTCCCCTCTATGAAGTAGAAATACGTGGCCTTATGGGGATAAATGCGAACTGACAAGTTGGCGAGACATGTTAAAAGGGAGGACTGTGGAATTTTAGTTTACGAGCTGAACATCATCTGCGCCAGCTTGTCACCCATGTACAACGTGCACGACAACCATTTTAGGTATCATGGTCTCCCTGTCCACGATCGATCGCCAGCGCGCCCCTCTGACCCAGCAGGCATCCTCCGCGCACCCTGGCTCCCCCTCCCTCCCTCTCATGAGCATAACCCTTCTGCATGACCCTGTCCTTGGGAGTCACGCCTGCGCCTGACCAGCATCTCCTCTCCTCCCATGAATGCCCCTCTGTTGATAAACCTTCCCTCCGCGCTCAATTGTCCACGCGGCATGAATACCACTCCTTTGATGACCCCTTCCCCCGTGTCCAGCTGTCCACACAGGTCCGAGGCCATCGCCTAAGCCGGGAGATATCTTTTACTGCCCCTTATTGTATGAAGTCACTCTTCTTCAAAGGACCCTCTATTGATCAAGACCTCCCCACCCCCCGGGATATGATCAGGCGCACACTTCCTAAGAATCGGCAGAACACTCAGCTGCGTGATGACCCCCTCCTCTTATCAGCAGGTTGAGGATCTCTATTGTAGAGGCATGTGGGGTGGGATTGACACCAGGATTACGGGGATGTCTTTTTCCTTACTTCACAATGTTCTGATTGTAATAAAGAAAGGTCACATGCCATAAACCAGTGTATAAGAGGCCAGGCCTCCGAGAGGCTGTTAGAGCACCTCGAGACGATACCTTGTTGTCTGATCTAATGTGTTCTGCTCCGTCGGAATAAAACTTCTGTTTCCTGCCTTCTGGTCTCCGGCGCCCGCCTCATTGCTTGGTAATTTGAATGGTACAAAGGCGGTTAGCGCCAGGCAAATCTTGAAAAAGGTCATAGCCCTACCTTTTTCCACACTTCTCCTCCCCCCCAGGAATAAGTCAACGCGCCAAAGGTCATCGCTACAACCCCCCGCACACCCACAGCCTGGACCGCCCGGGCCAATGGGGGGAGTGGGATTGGAACCACCCAATGGGAGCCTAGCCAGCGGGCAGGCCACCAAGCAAACAAAGGAAAGGGGGGATATAAGGCTGCTCCCCCAGGTGAGCTCCATGTACACGTGTGGAGCAGGGGGAGCAGCGCCGGGGCTGAATTTTACCTGGTGAACAAGGAGTCAAAGGGCGAAGCGCTGTCCAGAGTAATCAAGGTGCCACCTACTCCAGGAACAAACCTGCAGCAGCGAAGAGGAACCGGAGCCCACCCGGCAGGAAGGGAAAGACCGCCTCGCAGGTGAAGCCGGAGTCCACCCGGCAGGAAGAAGGGAGGTCGACGCCAGGAGGACATTGGAGCCCACAGCGAAACCGGAGCCCACCCGGCAACCGTGAGGAAGAGGGCGCCGGAGCCCACCCGGCCGGAGGACCGAGAGCTGCGGCGGAAGTAAGGAGGCCGGCGTCGACAAGCGGGAGGCAGAGGACACCGGAGCCCACCCGGCGAACAGGGAGGAGAGCTGCATAAAGCAAACCCGGAGCCCACTCGGCGGATGAGCAGCGCTCCCGGGACTGCCGCCGCACTGCCCTGAGACTCCAGCTGGAAGCGTTGGGGACGGAGCAGCAGTACAGCCGGGGTGCGCATCTAGCGCGCCTCGCCTCTCGAGCCCGCGCCAGCTGATCAGAGGGATCGGGCTGCGGCCGAGTGGGCGGGAAGCACCCCCCCCCTCCTCGCAAAAAACTCCCCAGCAGGCCATGCAATAAGCAAGGGAGCGCAGCGGGGACCCGACGGCAGCAGTCCCCACGGGAGGGGCAGAAGGAGAAGCAGGTGGCAAAACGTGCTCAGCACCTGCAGGCAGCAGTTACTGAGGCACAAGAACAAAGGCATTTGGTGCATGAAATAGGCTGCACCACCCCGCCAAAGCCGTGCAGTCGGGCACACGTCACAGGGATTATAACCCCAAAGGAACAGAGACAGGCGCGGATGGTGCATAAACTCGACGGCAGCACCCCGCCAGGACCAGACAAGTAGGTGCAGCGCGCCGGGATCCCCTACAAACGCAGGAGCAAACTAAGGGTTGGTGCATAAGACTCGGCAGCACCCTGCCTAGACAGCACAGGGGGGATAACCCAGGATATCCCCCTTTGGCACGAGTGCTCAGGCAGGAGCACGCGACCGCATCCAGGGGGCAAGTGGCGAGTTAACAGCGTGAGCAGCATGGCGAAGAGGGGAAGAGGCAGGAATAACAGGAGGACCTCAACAACCTGCTGTAAAGGATCAGGAAAGCATCTGCGGTGCACGGGAGCGACTGGCTGCAGCCCCACCTGTGGGAGAACAGAGGAGAAGGGCCCAGTAGTCACATAAAGGGGGAAGCCAGCGCACCCCCAGGCAAGAGACAGAAAAGGGTTCCAGCCAGGTTCGCAGAAGTGGTGACCCACAAGAAGGCAACCCCAAAGACGACCCGGCCACCAAGACCTCCCATGGCGGTGGCTGGACCTGACAGGGGAGACTTGGACACACCGGCAGCGGGTGATCATATAAGTGCTATAGTAGCAGAATATATTAGGACAATGGCACCAATGTTTAAGAATGCAAATATGCAGGGCGGGGGGATCCCACTAGGGGGAAGTCAGGCAGGCGCGAGAGGGGCGGGGGCAGCAGAGGACACAGAAGAAGAGGAGGAATCGTTAGGGTTGCCCTGGCACCTGCTTGATCCAGGGTTTGTGCGCCAGGTGGCATTAACAGGCCACGGGGCAATAAACAATAGACCAGGGGATGGGTCACCAGTGGTAGCGTGAAGAGTGGGCGTAGATCCCATGCCACCAGCACCGGCGCCAGAGCCATATGCGCGGCCCTCCCCGGGTCCGGCACCAGTGACCACCTGAGCCACAGGGCTCGCAAGCTTAATTCCACTCGCAATTACGGAGAGAATTTGGAGGAAGGAATTTTTAGATATCTTCTTGCTATTAGAAATACAGCTAGAGTGGCTGGACCTGACAACATGCGATAAGAAGGAGGAGGAGAGAAGGGAAAGGCGCAAAGAGCGGAAAGAGCGGAACTTCGATAATTGGCTGGACGCATTTCGAATTAGGGTATGCATAATCGTAGAAAAATTCCCGCGCTGCGCAGCAGATCTGTGGCTTTATGAAGCAGCATCGATAACGCGCAAAGGCAATTCCCAGGCGAGGCGTGGCTGGAATACGACAAAGGTTTTAGACTTAAAATGCAGACCCACCCGGAAATGGAGAGGAATGAGGAGGACGTGTCCGGTTTCAACCATAAGATGATGGTAGTGAAGGAGGCGAAGACATGGTATGGCAGGACCGAGCAGTCATTTTGCGGGCACGCCCACATGGGGAGGGGTAAACCATTTTAGAGGCACAGGCAGTACAGTGCAGGAAAACCCACGCACAACACTTGTCCACCAGCAATTTGTTGGAAGTTTGAGACCAACGAATGCACATATGGGGCAGCATGTAAATCCCAACACATATGAACCACGTGCGGGGGGGGACACCCGGCAGCGGGATGCCAGCGCCAAAAGGAACAGAAGGGATACGGGAAGGATAAAAAGAAATGAGGAGGGGGAAACAGGGGAAGAAGGGGGCACAGCAGGGCACAAGGATTTAAATAAATAAATAAATAAATAAATAAGGCTAGCATGGTCCCCCATCAAAATGCCAGAACTGAACAGACTAGCCAACAGGTACCACAATAAGACAGATGAAGCAATCGTAGTACAGGGTTTCAAAGAAGGCTTTCCTATCCCTTTCAAGGGCACCCTCCCCATTGGCAGCAAGACGAACCTAGAATCCATGACGGAACACTCAGGGGTGGTAACCAGGAAGATTGAAAAGGAGAGGAGGCTAGGGAGAATCGAGGGCCCCCTCCCCGCAAAGATGGCACCATTGTCGCCTGCACAAAATCCCTTGTTGTCATACTCGTCACAAAACTCAATCTACTCTCCCATATTAATTTAATTGCAAAGTCTGCTCTATACTAACTGTGCCTTCTTTGGGGGATTTGTCACTTCTTCCCAGAGCATGACCTTAAAACCCTGATCCAATCGCTGGTCCTCTCCAGACTGGACTACTGCAATTCTCTTCTTACTGGCCTCCCCAAATCCCACCTGTCCCCTCTTAAGTCTGTTCTCCATTCAGCAGCTCGGTTCATTTATGGGGCCAAAAGAAGCGACCACATCACACCCATATTATCCACCCTCGGCTGCCTTCCCATCTAGGCAAGATCTATCTACAAGACTGCCTGCATTACCCACAAAGCCTAGCACTCCTCCTCTCCTCGCTACCTGGCGAATAAACTGAAACTCTCTAGAGGCTATAGACCATCACGAAATGCGGAGAATCTATTGCTTGAACCTCCCATTTTCAAGAAGGAAAGATTGATGGCCCAATCATTTTCAGGCAACGCAGTGAGAATCTGGAACTCACTTCCGCCTCAGCTCTGGACGACCACCTCCTCCCAGGCTTTCAAAACTGACCTCAAAGTTCTCCTCCTTCAAAGACACTTCCAAAGTTAATTCATGCCCTCTCTATTATCTGAAGGAAGACCTTTTAGTATATAACATTTCTATTCTCCATGACTATGGAAGTGCCTTCCCAGTCGTTCTTGTGATTTGAGAATTTGCCATTTATTGCAGTATGTTATGTTATGTTATGTTATGTTATGTTATTAACTTTTGTATAGCGCACAGATGCCGCAGCTAAGAGGCGTCCCGGCGCTTTTGGAGATAGAAGACATAACACAACAGAGATGACCAAAACACAGAGCTATGCAGCAGAGAATAAATGGGTTTTTAATTGTTTCCTAAACTGAAACAAATCGTGGATGGAACGGAGTGAAGCAGGCAAAGAATTCCATAGAGTAGCCGCCATCACCGAGAAAGAGCGTCCACCCATTCTGGACTTTTTAAAACGAGGAACAATGGCCAAATTAGACCCTGCAGACCGCAGAGCTCTTGCGGGGACATAGTGGAGGATGGTCTGGGTGAGAATGGGGGGGGAGGCCAAATTGAGAATTTTAAAAGTGAGGCACACAGCCTTGAACTTAATTCTTTGGCCTACTGGTAGCCAATGAAGGTCGCGGATAGTACTGCGAGCTGAAACAAATTTGGGGAGGCCGACTAGCATCCTGGCCGCCGAATTTTGTACCCGCTGAAGACGGGCAAGCTCAGCTTGATTAACGCCCAGAAACAGAGAACTGGCGTGGTCCAATCTGGTCAGCACCAGAGCTTGGACTATGATCTGCCTGGTATCCGCGTCAAAAAATTTAAAAATAGGCCGTAGGCTTTGTAGAGCGCCAAAGCAGATTCCTGCAACACGTTTAATGTGGGGAATAAAAGACAATTGATTGTCAAGCCAGACGCCCAAATTTCTGACTTCGGTTACAGGAGTAGGAACAGGACCCAATTCAGAAGGCCACCATTGGTCTCCCCAGAGCTCACTGTCTCTACCGAAGAGAATGACCTCCGTCTTGGTGGCATTAAGTTGTAAGCGATTGTTCGCCATCCAACCGGCAACCGCTTTGAGGGCTGCCTGAAAAGTGGAGGCGTTCATATTGGAATCGCCATTGAGTGACACCGCCAGTTGTGTGTCATCGGCGTATGACACTATTGTAAGCCCAAAACTAGCAGCTACCTGCGCCAGCGGAGCAACATACAAGTTAAAAAGGGTGGGGCTGAGGGCCGAGCCCTGTGGCACTCCCTGTAGAATGGGGCGAGGGGCAGAGATGCAGGGAGGAGTAGAAACTTTAAAGGTTCGACCCGTAAGAAATGATCGAAACCATTCAAGCGCCTGTTCTCCAACTCCTGCCTCAGCGAGGCGATGTAAAAGGATGTGGTGGGAGACCGTGTCGAACGCGGCACTTAGATCCAATAGGATCAGTGCCGCCGTCTGACCTTGGTCAAGTATATTCCTGATGTGTTCCACCACTGCCAAAAGAGCAGTCTCGGTACTATGACCGGCTCGAAACCCATTCTGGGAGTTGTCCAGTATGTTTGCATCTTGCAGGTGGAGGGATAGAATCCTATTAGCGTGAGCTTCAGCTATTTTAGCCATCCAAGGAAGGAGGGAAATAGGACGGTAATGCTCTGATTTGGAAGGGTCAAGAGACGTTTTTTTTAAGATAGGTATAATAGTGGCCTGCTTCCAAGCAGTGGGAACACTACCAGTTCTAAAGGAAAGATTTATTAAGTTCTGCATCGCCAGATAACAGCAATCTGCGAAATCACGAAATTGCATGGGTCTCATCGGGTCCTCCGGAGAACCTGATTTAACTTTCCTTCCCTTTTACCTGTGTTTGGCACTCTTTTGTAACATTCACCCGTCACTCTCCTCTTGTAACACACTGTTTGCTACCTCTTACATTTTGTTTGCTTTCGATACTTGCACAAGTGCCACCATTGCCTACGTTTGTTCTTGTGTCTGAGTGTCCTTCATTTATTGCAGTATTATACCTCTACTAGTACTTTGTACGCTTTTATTACCTGCACATGTCACTTCTTCCTCCTGTAATGCACCGTTTGCTACCTTTTGTATTTTGTTTGCTCACGGTTGTCACTTTTGCCTCATGTAATGTAACGCTTGCTTTTGTAATTTGTTCACTTGTAATGTTCTCATGTTTCAGTTCTGTTCCTATTGTGAAGCGCTCTGACACCTTCGGGTAAAGTCAGCGCTATATAAAAAAGCATAAATAAATAAATAAATCTCTCTGTAAGGGGTAGTCCCCAAGAAGGAAAAGGGACAGTACCACCTAATCCATCACTTATCCTTCCCAGAGGGAACTTTGGTGAACGATGGGATCAGCTCAAAGATATGCTCAGTGAGCTACTCCACGATTGAAGACGCCTTAGACCTAGTGAGGGCGTCGGGACAGGGGACCCTAATGGCAAAAGCGGACATTGAGTCTGCTTTCCGCCTCCTCCCAGTGCACCCGGAGAGTTTCCATTTGTTAGGTTTCCAGTGGGAAGGCAGCATCTACATAGATAAGGCTATGCCGATGGGATGCTCAGTATCATGTGCATATTTCGAGATTTTTAGCACCTTTGTACAGTGGCCACTGCACGAAAGGCACCCAGCAGGAGGAAAACTCCACTACTTGGATGACTTCCTTTTCACGGGCCCTGCAGAGTCTGCCGAATGCGGAAGCGCTCTGGCGGCATTCAGAGCATTGGCGAAAGAGCTAGGGATCCCCCTTTCGGAAGAAAAGACAGAGGGACCAGCCACCAGGATCACCTTCCTGGGGATAGAGCTGGATTCGGTAGCAGGAACGGCCAAACTCCCGCCAGAGAAAGTGGAAGACTTTCGGAAGGAGATCAGGGGTTTGTGCGGGAGAGAGAAGGCAATGTTGCGGGACCTCCAGAGATTAATTGGCAAATTGAACTTCGCAACCAGGGTGATCCCAGCGGGCAGGGTCTTTGCCAGGAGACTAACACAGCTGACACGCGGACTCACGCAGAAACATCACCAGGTCAGGTTAGGAGCAGAGGTAAAGAAGGATTTGGTGATGTGGGATGTCTTCCTGGCAAACTTTAATGGCACATTAATTTGGCGTAAGGGATGGCTAACTAACAAGCAGATCGAGTTGTACACGGACGCATCAGGTAGCACAGGCATTGGGGCTATCCTGGAGGACAGCTGGTGTGCAGGGCAGTGGCCCGCCAAATGGCACAGACAAGGCATCACAAAGAAGATCACCTTCCTAGAGCTGTTTCCCATCATAGTGGCACTGACGATATGGGGCGAGCACATGCGGGACATGAAAATAACTCTATGGTCAGACGACAAGGGGGTGCTGCACACCATTAACAGGGGCGCAGCTAGGTGCCTGGACATCCTACGTTTAATGCAGAGGTTGGTTGCATTACAGCTGGACGGCAACATGGAGGTGTGAGCACGCCACGTCCCAGGGGTGGAGAACGTAGTGGCGGACGCCTTGTCCAGTCAACAGGCAGACAGGTTCAGGAGGCTGGCACCTACGGCGGAGCAGAGCATGACCCCTTTTCCAGAGCAGCTGTGGAGACTGGCAGGACAGACCTAACTGAGTTGGTGCACCAGGCACTCTTGCCCGAGGCAGCCAAGAGGTACAAAAAGTACACAGAGTCAGTGATGAGGGTAGGCGGGATCAGTTCCCTGGGCGAATCAGGGGCGACGCGCAGGGCAGCGGAGCAGTTTATTCAATGGGCATTCAAGGCAGGAAAATCCAGGTCCTGGGCCCAAGCCCACTTGGCCGCTGTGGCCCACTTCGCAAGAAAAAAGACGGGGCAAGACCCTGTGGCATCTCACTACATTAGGGCAGCAATGAAAGGGTGGAGAAGGAAGGAGGGTCCTAGAAAGGATACCAGGCGTCCCATCGATTTCACGCGAATTTGTGTACTGCTCGGTGCTCTTAGGGGGGGGTGGGTGGTAACGGACGAATTCGAGGTAGTACTGGTCAGGGCGGCCTTCTCCACCGCCTTCTTTGGGGCCTTCCGCCTCAGCGAGCTGGTAGCCCCAACCAAGTGGGGATCAGCAGGGAACTGCATACAGGCGAGCAATGTCACACCCGCAGCAAATGGGGTTGAAATTTTACTAAAATGGTCAAAAACCGACCAAGCGGGTAAGGGCACAAAGATAAGGCTACATTGCATAAAGGACCAGGGGTGATGCGCGGTATGTTGCCTACTCGCCTTCATGGCAGTGCGTCCTGCGGGGGAAGGCCCTCTATTCAAACACAGAGACGGTACACATTTAAGCAGATTCCAATTCACAACAGTCATGCGCAACGCACTGGGTAAAGCAGGATTACGTTAAGCAGCTTTCGGGTCCCACTCCTTTAGGATAGGGGCAAGCACGAAGGCAGGACTGCTCGGGATGACGGAAGCAGGCATTAAGGAGGTAGGAAGATGGAGGTCACAGGCCTACAAAACTTATGTGAGACCTCAGCTGCTTCAACTCATAGGGCATGCGAACCCATAGCGGACCGAACCACGAGTGACGCATTTTACTTTAACAGGAAGGAGACCATGCCTGGTATGGGTGGTAGGGCACTCGTTCATATCCCGGATGCAGACATGGTGGCGTGATGGGGGCAATAAGACAATAGGGGTACCTATGGACACGTGCATCCGGCGGTTCAGCCGGCCGGGTTGAGGTGGGACCAGCTGCCGGCGACCCTCGAGGAATTGAGGGCAGATACAGCATGGCATCCAGACGTACTGATAATACACCTGGACGGCAATGACTTGGCACAACTCGGGAGGAGGACGCTGCTGCACAGCATACAGAGGGAGCTCACGGAAATAGCCAGGATATTCAAGGACTCATCGGTAGTGTGGTCTGAGGTAATCAGCCAACACGAATGGCGCGGGGCGGATTCACAAAAGGCAGTTGATAATTCCCGCAAAAAATGTAATCTGGCGGTGAGCAAATACTGCAGGGCCAATAACCTGGCGTTGGTAAGACATGGGCTCATCCAAACGGGTCACCCAGAACTATTCACCAAAGACGGCGTACACCTGACAAGCGAGGGCATGGGCCTGTTCTGTAGCAACCTCTGGGGCGCTATGGCATTAGCAGGGTGCAAGTAGCGAGATACACGGCGTAGTCGGAGGGGAAGCCGAAGGCAGACGGAAGCCTCCCAGTCAGCGTGGCGGAGAACTACCCGGATTAGGGTTGGTAAAGAGGCACACCGGAGGGCTGTGTGCCAGGATGGGATCACTAACCTTGGGATGCCTCACGGCTGGGAGAGCTGGCCAGAGGGTAAGACCACCCACCTTCAGATGCCTCACGGCTGGGTGAGGCGGCTTACCAAAAAGGGGGAGTAGCGAAAACGAAGACGGCGCTCGCAGCCCAGCCCCCGCCGGACGGCAGGACACAACCAGAACCGGAAAGGTATCAAGTCATGGCCTAACTCCTTGGACAGAAGCTACCCCTCTCCTCCACACAAGTGGAGCCCAAAAATCCAACCTACCGAAAAGAAAAAGAGACTAAAAAACCAACAAAATGCAGAAGTTATGTATATTTTCACTGTATTCCAAAATAAAAACTGCGGCCAATAAATGACCACAACAAGAAAGAAGTGTGTATTGGTTATTTTATTGGCACAATCGGAATACAATATGGTGGATGTTACAAAAAGGGGAGCAAGTGCGAAGGTTATCTATATCCAAGACCCGTGCTGTCCAATACATTGATGGTGTGTGTAATCCATAAACACACAGTGGACAACTAGGCCTGTGTTAACACTGTATGTTTTCTGCTGGCAAATTTCAGTCTTGCTTTATTATAATATGATTCAATCAGTGCTTTAAAAAAAAAATAGAAGTGCAGGTACTCTGTACCTGAGTACCTGCTTGTTTCTGAGAAGTGCCGATACTCTCCAATTAAAGGTATTACGGGGCTTATTTACAAGCCCCTTGCACCGCTAGTGCATCACTTTTAATATGGGAAAAAGTGACGTACCAGCGGCGCAAGGGGATTGTAAATAATAAGGTCCTACATTTCTCTTCCTCTCCCTCTCAAAATTAAAAAAAAGTGCTGGTACTCAGTGCCGGACAGTACCGGTTCATTTGAAGCACTGGATTCAATTAAATATTCTCACTGTTGTTCAGTTTCATGTAACGGGATCATGCTGTCACGTCGTGCAACCGCAAACGCAACCACAGACTTTCTGGGCAGCCCAGCTCCTCACATGTTTAAATCCGCTGCGGCTTTCTCTTTTATCGGCCCTGGGATTGCTCTCAGGTTGTTGATGCATGGGGCAGGTTCTCTTCACCACAATGATAGGTGAAAGGGCGAATCTCGCAGCCGCCCACTGCTAAGCCGCCTGCTGCCACACTTCCTTCAAAGCCTCCAATGGATTCCACAGCCTCTTCACTGTCCCATCAATACAACTCCATGACTCTGAATGGTTACTGCACCTGTGCACACTATTTTGAATTTATGATGGTGGCTTTGAAAGGATGAATTTGACAGTTATTTGCTCCAGTCTCAGGAGCTATTTTACAAGGTGGCCATTTTCTTTAACGCAGCATTTGTATTTATTTTTTGTAAGAAATAATTGTAAAATCAAACTAAATATTTAAGTACACTGTAGGACTAATAAAATATAGTGAAAGAGCACATTTCCACTTCAAAATAAATGGTCACTAAAATGTTATAATTCAAATATATTAATTTATTTTATAACTATTCATTATAAACAATATAAATGAAAACACTGTACTTAGCATTTTTATTTTAACCTAATATATAGTAACTTTAAATAAAAGTTTCAAAATTAAATAAAAAAACTCAATTTTAATTAATAATAGTTTACCACATATATAAAACATACATAAAATTAAACAGCGAGACTGCAAAAACTGTAGAATTATTTAGCAGAAAACTCGATCTTTGTTAAGAAAGTGTGCTTTTTATGATTTGGTGTAATACTGGTCAATAGATTTTGAAAAATGAGGATTCAAAAGTTTTGTATAATTGAAACCATGGAGGATCTGAGGAGCCGGCTGATCTCTAGATAAGAGTTTATTTGCTGCTCCCACACCAAAAAAGTGGCAGCAGCCATTTTAGGACTCAGGGATTCTGTCCCTTGTCTGACAAAGTTAAATAAAATAATAATATGGGGGGCAGGGCAGGAATACCTTACCTCCCTAGGCCTGGTGAATGGGTCCCAGAGAAACGCCCTAACCTCCCGGAGCCAATAATAATCTTTTTCGTTTATCAGCACCGCAGATCGAAAGAGGACCCGTGAACGATCCATAGCTCCAATATTGAAAAATGGAAGTCTTTCGCTTTTAAGCCCCCCCAGGTTGAGCAAGGGTCCAGGGGTTAGTCGTAGATCTATTTTCAGAAGAGGTTGCCATGCAGCCCCCCCTCCCACACTGAGCCTCCTAGAAGCTCCGGAGACACCATCCCCTAGGGCCGATTTTAATTTGAAAGGAGGGGGGTCATGTTGCCTCCCTCCCAAGACTTATTGAGGCCCGGGACCAAATCCCATAGTGCCAATTTTAATTTTAGGGGAGGGTATACAGGCACCCCCAAACCTTTTGGGGCCCTGGGGACCCCATCCTCAAAGCCAGTATTTACATTTTTGGACGGAGGCATACTGCACCCCTCCCATGCCATAGATTGCCTTGAGGACCTCATCATCCTCCTATCTTCTTGAACTCTGCAAGTAACCAAAGACCTAGTTTTTCAATTACCCAACATGCCCTATGCAGGGCTAGGCCTACAAACCTGCTCAGTACAAGATTACCATCGCAGGTGAAAATGTGCTTTGCAAATTCACAAAAGATAACATAACAGAACTAGTAATCACACAAATGTATAATCTACTAAAATCACCCAGGAGAAAATAATGGTGAAGAGCCACATCAGTAAATATCTCATTCCATTCCCCCAAGCTGCAGGAATAGCTGTGAACCATCTGCAGATTAAATGTCTTTCGGAGTTGGTGTGTGTTGCTATGCAGTAAAGAAAGGAGTAATTTACTGAATTTAAGCTAACGTCTTTGCAAAGCAATCTTTCCAATAAATGGTCAGAGGGTGGTATTGTGTAGAAACTGGAAGGCAAAATGTTCATGGCTGGAGGAAGACCCTGAAGAAACAAAGGACAGGGAAAGTGCGATTCCATTTACGACACTGAAAATGTGTTTGCCTTAACTTACCACAGAACTTGATCAGTCTGCACAATATAAACTAGCCAGATTTCACAAAATCAATACTCCACCTTTTAGAATAGCCCCAGAGGAGCCGGCTGCTCTTTAAGGCTTTAATACATATCTATTAGAAGGGGCAGTACCAACGATGTGTCATTAATGAAGAACCCAATTCTTAACTTATTGATAGAGGTGCCGGTAGATAAGCATTGAAAACATCTGGATTTTCCTCTTTACCTCTTTCAGGTGAAGATATTGATGCAGTTGGTATTTCCAACACATGTCTTACCCACTAAATAAGGAAGTCAGCGGCTTTAGGTCTGATTACTGACCCATATGCCTTTCTCTTTAGCCCTAACATCCTAGAGAGGGACCAAATGCATATATTTAAATGCACTGTGTGCTCTAGTGATGGTATGTATTTGAATGGGCATTAAGAAAACGAAAATGCTGCTGCAGTCTCACTTCAATCCGTGTCCGACATGCTTAATCAGATCCCCCCTGTGGTCTGCGCATGCTAATGAAGTATGTTGTTTTCTCATTGTAGAGTCCATAAAGTTCAAAATATCAAAGTAAACCTCACAAGAAAGGTTTCCCTGTATCCCCTAGAATCTGCAGCCCAGAAGTGGAGCCAGGGATCCACCCACTCGTTGCTGATCTGTTGAAACGTGGAATTTCAGGGACCTACTATGAGCCTGTGTAACAGATACATTTTTCTGATCAAAGAGCCTGGTAAATAAATTGCCAAACTTAACTCTAAAGTCTTATTCTCCCTCTACATTGTCGTAAATACTGGCAAAACCTCATATGTTACCATCATAATTTTTAATTCTGCCTCCTTTTCTATTCCAATATATCCTGACATTCAGAAACTCTTTGCTTCACATTATCCAGAGGCCAAATCATTTAGGGCCATATGTAGGTAATTGCCAAATACCGAATTCTTAATACCGAATCGTTAAAATTCGGTATTAAGAATTCGGTATTTGTGATGTAGGTAAATATGCAGTAAAAAATACCGAATCATTATTATTCATTATTACCGAATCGGTAATACCGATTTGGTAATAAGGAATACCTACCCATTCATTCCTTTGGGCTTGGAGGCCCAAGGAATGAATGTGAAGACATTCGGTATTACCAATTCGGTATTACCGTATCGGTAATACCGGGAGGTATTTCAAGGGTGCCAGGTGTCCAAAGGACACCTTGTTGCACCCCTAAAATGTGCATGTGTGCACATGTGGCGCACATACATGCCCTAAGGCACATAGCACTTTTAAGAAAGCAAAAATGTGCTTTTTTAAAGGAATTCACGAATTCCTAAGGCCCAAAAGCACCTTTTTAGAACAATAAATACCAGTGTGTGAGATACCTCAATTGTCTCAATACGCACACCTTTCATTTTAAATACAGTCTCGCACCCTGTTTGATTAAAGTTTGAAATACAGGGTATACAAGCCTTTTTAATTTTTTCACAACACTGCAATTCCCTATCACTAATCACAACTGCTGTAACCAAAGGGTTTTCCTCCTGGTGGAGGTTGCATAACCATCAACCCAACGATTATGCACACATGGGTCTAAGGGGCGGAGAATCAAGATACACCGCTTTCGCTTAACATCAGACACGTGCATGAGGGTTTTTAATTGGGACAGAAGTACACTACCTGCAAACCCAAGTTAAAGCAGGACAAGTGATCCATTCTCATTTGATTGCTAGATATTGCATACAAGGAAGTTGAATGGATCACACTTTCCTTCTCCCTCCACAATTGTTTATGAATAAAATCCTTAAATGCAAGGCCATAAGGAATCGGTATTAAGGAATCGGTATTTACCGATTCCTTAATACCAATTCCTTCCCTACATCAGGAATGCCTAAATACCGGTCGGTAACGGTGAAATGTAACGAATTTCACCGTTACCGACCGGTATTGGTCCACCTACATATGGCCATTAGTCTTGGTTGCCTCAAGGCTACACTGAGTCACATTCAATCTTCTCAGAAGGTTTCAAAATGATCGTCATATTCCTGTCTTCCTGGAAGGATTCACACTGGGTCAATATGTTGCAACTTTGTTGATGCTTTTAGCTCAATTGAAATAATGCAAGCTTGATTCTGTATCTACTCACTAAATTGTTAAAAAGAGGTTTGAGGCATCTAAAAAAAATTTACCCTATTTGCTATTTAGGTCATAACATCTCAGTGGGGGACAGACCCCTGTCTGAACACTGAATTGACTGTGGCGGCAAGGTGGCAGAGAACTTACCGGCAGCGCGCAGAAAGCCGTGAGGGCAACGGCCAAACACCGCTGCTTCATTTTTTTCCAGCCGTGAGGGCAACGGCTGGATAAAATGCCCAAATCCAATTTAATGGCAGCCAACACAAATGGGAGGGGGAGAGGGGGAACAGGAACTGATACTAAATTAGCGCCTAGTGGTCAAATTAATTGCAATAGTGTATTACAACCCCCAAGCGCAACTGACCCTATGGTAATCCCCCAAATTGTACCATGTATAACCTGTGGGAATAAGGGGGTATCTCCATAACAACTGATGACCTCATTAATAGAAGCAATAGGACGACATCAGGATCGGACGGCAGAAGGTCAGCAGAATCCAAGATAGGTCGTCTCAGCAGGGTATAGTACTAGCTGCCTGTTCTAATGATACAAAGGCAGGCGCTAGTAATTTTGGTACAAATCCCAATACAGACGCTTTACATCTCCCACCAGCCTCTGTCCCTTAGGTGCTTGTCTTAACTGGTGTTCCCACGCTTGGTGAGGGCCAGAGAGAGGCATGGTCCGAACTTCGAAATAAATCGGTAGATTGGCTCCATAAACATAAGAATTTTGATTTATGCATGATGAAGGAAATAATCATGGTCAAGAGAGTGGGGTGGGTTGGCCCATTAAATAAGTGTATAGATGGAGATTGTATTGTTTTAAACTTTAGCAATTAAAGAACAATCATTTGTCCCTTCAACTGACATCAGCGCACTCCCTTAGGGTTATTTTTATAAACCACCCACAATTCCAAAAAGGAATATTGAAACAGCTGGGCCTCAATTGAATAGATATCACACGCTCTCTAGTCTGGACACACAGGATTGACCATTAGCTATGGCATGTAACACACAAGCCCCTGATAGGCCAATACTACATTTACCATCTACATCTAATGGCTCCCTAGAGAGGACAATTACACCTAGAGGCGGCAATGGAGCTACCTTGAGCATCCTACCCTGGAATGTGGCAGGTTTACGTTCCAGACTCAATAATCAAAACTGGTTAAACATAATCAGGGAGCATGACATTGTCATGTTCCAGGATACCTGGGCCACAGAAGAGTTATACACCGAGGGGTTCCATTGTTTTAGCGTGACAACCCAAATACCTAGGATGGGTAGACCATCAGGGGGACTGTTCATAGGGATTAATGTGGCTGCTGGGGGAACTTTTAAGGCAATCTCATCTTGCAGTCCAGATTTCCAGGTAGTGATCTATAAAAGACAAATCCATTTTCATCTGGTAAATTTTTATAATAATGATTTTCATTCAGTTCCAAACAAGAGTTTTATTAAGCTTTTTGATTTTATTTCGAATCTGGATACCCAGTCTAATAATGGGGACCCCTCAGGTATTCTTCTGGGGGGTGACTTTAATGCCAAAATTCCCGGCACAGAATTTGAAGGAGGGTTGGTCTTTTATGGTCAATCCACACGCAGAGGCGCAGAACTTGGCCAGTTCATAAGATCTTATAATCTGGCCAATGTTATGGATCTGTTAGCAGGGTCAACCTTGATTAACCATCCAACTTTCAGGGGTAGGGGCTGTAGCTCCACAATAGATTTTGTTTCCATATGCCCCTTGATAGAAAAACAGCTAGCAACAGCTGCATTTATTACCTCACAGTTCGGAGACCATAACCCCATTAAAATATTGATAAATACTGCCTCCAGGCCAAATTTCCAGATAGAATGTGGGGCTACAAATCTAACGTTGTCAACTGATAACTTAAGATTACACTAGAAGGGGGTCTATAATTCTAAAATATTCAGGAAATTGGCTAAGGATCAAATGTACCTTATTGGCTCTTGTCTTTCATTGCAATCTTCACCTGTAATGATAATTCAAGACTTCAGTAAATTGTGTCAAGCGATCAAAACCCTTCTTTCCAGACCCTTTTTTCAAGTGACAAGCACCCCCAGGTGGTTTAATCATGATTGCACGCAAGCAAATAGGAATTTACGCAGGGCACTTTCAGCTAGTCCAAGGTGTATAATAGAAGTCAAACCAGCCAGAAAGAAGTACAATGAGGTGACTGAAGGTAGGAAGAAGGATCTCTTGAGTGAATGCTGGCAAAAACTTTCCGAGGCTGAAAACCGAAAAAAGGGTAACATCTTTTGGGCAGCAGTAAGGGACCTTCAATCCATGGGCCAGACATCCACCCTGATTAGCTGCAACATTTCTAGTGATGCATGGGTTGAAAATGTTTCAGAAATTTATGCCACACCGCTATCAAGTGAGGCAACCTATGCTCCAGGTAGCCCTATACCTATAGAAATAAGTATTTTAGAAGTTGTTGAAGCCATCAATCAGAGCTAAGGCAATAAAGCGCCGGGGTCAGACGGGCTCCCTATTTATTAAATCAAGTGGAATCTGGATTTTTGGGCCCCTTTGCTTTTGAACATTTTTAACAGTCTAACTGTGGCTAAATTACCCAGCACTTGGGCTAGGAGTATAATAGTCCCGATTTTTAAGAAAGGGGATAGATCCCTTCCATGTAATTACAGACCTATTTCCCTAATAGATAATACCCTCAGAATTTTAGGATGAGTTCTGTACAATACAATTTTGGCATGGACTGTAGTGAATGCTATTTTAGACCCATGTCAGTTGGGCTTCAGGGGTAAGGTTGGAACAATTGAACAATTTCTCAACCTAAATCTAATTGTTGGGAAATATACCATTGCACGGAGGTCTCCTATTTATATGGCTTTTATGGATTTGTCCACAGCTTTAGACTTAGTGAATAGGGCAAAGCTGTGGACAATCCTTTTGGCAGGAGGGTTGGATGAGCCATTAGTAATTTTTTTTGCGTACCTACACAAAGACCTCCAGGCACAAGTAAGTCTCGGCATGGGAGGTGAGGTTTCGGGGACTATTGATGTAGGCAGGGGGGTCAGACAAGGTTGTGTCTTGGCGCCCCTGCTTTTCATTATATATATTAATGGGCTGAATAGCTCCTTGAAAATGGCCACCCAAGTAGTCCCCTTCATAAATGGGAAGCCCATACCTGTGCTCCTTCATGCAGATGATGCGGTCCCTATAGGCCGCACACCAAACTCTTTGCGTCTCTTGGTTGAAAATTGTAATAATTACATGAAAGAATTGGGGGTGAATTTTAAGAAATCTTTTTTAATGTGTAGTGGGCCAGGGAAGCGTGAGTTAGGCACTTTCACAATAGATAGCCAAAAATTGACCTGTGTTAGATCATTTGTCTATTTGGGGTTGGCCTTTGCTGCAAACGGCTCCTGGAGTGAGCATTTAGGTCACTCCAGGAGCAAGTTCTCAAAGGCCATCAATTCATTATTGAGCCTGCCCCGTCTTAAGACTACGGGGGCTCTCCTAACAGTTCAGAAAATCTATAAACTTCAGTGCACTCCGGTAGCTACATACGGTGCTGAGATTTGGGGAACAGTCAAAACTGTAGGTATTCAACAGGAAGCAAATAGGTTCTGTAGGAAACTGCTGAGTACTTCAATCTCAACCCCTCAATATATATGTCATAAGGAGCGCAACATTAATTTTATAACTGATTTTATTCGTGCCCGACCGGCACTTTTTGGGAAAACAGTGTGGAAGAACGAAGCGGTATCCCTGACACGGCATATTATTACTGACTGTTTAAAATGCGATAAAGGGCTGGAAATCACTAGGCTAAGAGGCGTGCTTCAAAGTTTGCGTAATGTTAAAAAAGAGTCTCTCTTCCAATATCCCATCTCAGCAGAAGCAGTCCCAAAAAAGGTATTGCAAGACGCTTTATACTCCCTTTATAACAGAAAACGGGACGTTGCGGAGTTAGAGAAAACACTTGTGCGCAACTATATGGTTATCGAACAGCATTGCCACCCGCTCCATATGTATTTGACCTTAGCCATGAGCAGTTAGGAGAGGAGCCTATTGTTCAGATTAAGAGCAGGCACAATTAGATTTGCACTTTGTTTTCCATTGGGCTTTAGCCCAAATTTTAATCAAAACCTGTGCCCTTGTGACAGGAGGAGTGAGCAATCTATTAAACATTTTTTATTCTTCTGTAAATATTATTTGAAATACTCTAAGCAGTTTCTTTACCCATATTTTAAAAAGAGAAGACCAATTACCATGGATGTATCATATCAGTGTATATTAACTTTAGATGATGTTGAACTAATTTTCCGCACTAGCACCTTCCTTAAAATCTCGATCAGAACACGTAGGTCTATGATGGATCCCTGAGCATTTGTGACACAATTTGGGAATTGTTTTAACCGTTTTATGTAAAAATGATGGTTTTGTTCTTCGAACGATGCACTTTAGATATAGGAACTTTTTATACTTGTATGGATTGTTTGTGATGTATTTATTATTTGTGCTTTTATGGGAACTATCGTATCTAAATAAAGTTGAACTGAACTGAACTGAACTGAATTGACTGAAGCTATGAAATGAGGAGTGCCAGCCACAACCTGGGAGAAAGAGGAGACAAGGAGCCATGAGGCAAAGCTTATATCAGCAGGAGCCTCGAACAGACCTTGGTCGTTTGCCCTCGGAGCAGGCTTAGAGACCCCAGGCCCTGGACAGTGGACCTAGCAGACGCTGCAGCCCTGGGCGTCAGGAACAGGGAGATGCCAGAGATAAAACTACAGCTCATTACCGCAGCCAGGGGGTAAGTGCAATATGTTGCAGGCTCCTTGTGTTGCACAATGGCCAGTGCGGTTTGTGCTCACTTGTGGAGCCCACACGGCCACTGCCAATCTGCGAGCATTGGACTTTCGACTTCAGCCCCTTTCCTGATGCCCCTGGCTGGCCTTTCTGCCCCCTGCCTTGCCTGCAGTACCTGATGTGTGGAGAAAGCTCACACTGCATACACAACACACACAGTTCCACAACGGAAAAGCGAGGCACCTCAAGTAGTATGAGAAGAGGAGAGTGAGGAGAGTGCTCACATCTCTATACACCTCTCTGCATGACTCCTCCATGCGCGACTCGCTCATATAAGTTAAATATTTCAAGGTGAGGGAGTACAGGACAGAAAGCGAGTGGAACCCAGGACAAATGTGGCTTAATTGCTGCCCATCGCTAATATGCCAACATTTGACATAATTTGCCACTATTGATTTGTTACTCCCTTTTCAGAACCTCACAATTCTATCATCTCTATAAAGCAATGGCGTCCCAAACGAAGAAATGTATGGACTTAAAGAACATGCACACAAGAAGGACAAGAAGAATGTAAGGGACAGGCTCCGTCCAAAGAGGAATTCCACATCGGGCCTAAGGACCTATGCAAAGATAACTCATCATAGTCCCGTACCGCAACACTATTTCGATCATATTTTGGCCCCCACCATAATGGCATCACAATCATCCACAATTTCACTAATATCTGCACCACTGCCTTCTAACAATCAAGGGGAAACAAGCCCAATGACAAATACTGTCCTAAGTACTGGCAACTCAATCCTGCCTAGCAAGATCTTTGTACCTCTGGACTCTAAGGTTCTGAGGAGCTCTTATTATGCCACAGCTAAGGAGCTCAAACTTTTTAGAACCAGCGATCCATGGAATGATGTCTCCCAGTCCGAGGCTACAATTAATAGGTCACAGGATGCAGAAAATGACAAGTGCAAGCTCTCGGCAGCCCTGTCCAGGAAAAGTTTGATCATGGAAAACCTGTTAATGTCCATTTTTGGCTTGAAATATCATGTGGAATGGATCGAAGCAAGACTTCAAGGTCCGAATGTATTAATCAGAAAAGCCAAAGCAGCAGTACCTCCTTCCCAAATGATATCCTCGGATTCGTGTCAAGCAGTCATAGCTAAAGTGGAAAAGATTCCAGCCATCCTGAGGTCAATTATAAATGATTTTGTAGTATTGTTTAATGCTGTTTGTGAATGCTTCTTCCTTCTGCCTTGCCTATAGTTGCAGGAAGAAGCATTCTCTACCAGTATTCTATGATTGCTGGGATACTGTGACTCTCTAATGATGTATTTTTAGAATGTTTGGTTTAACCCCTTCCATGCTCATGACGAGCTCAGCTAGTCATGAGGCACAGTTGAGCTGCATTCATGACGAGCTGAGCTCGTCATGACCACACCCGTTTCCATTGACCTTCAGCATGGAATGAGGATCACTATAGCAGCTGTGACTGTCAGTTGAAGCTGTGGTGATGGCTGGTGGAGTCCTTGTTCCTTGACTCCACAACTGTGTAGCCTACAAATAAATGTCTTGACTTACCTTGGCTGCAGCGTCCTCTCTACATTTTGTTGGCGATTATCTGGCTAAACGGTCAAACCTTCTGTGTGCTTTTGGTCTTCGGTTCATCTTCAGACAGTGGGATTCCTCTCCGACTACTTTTGTGGATTAATTCTACCGTCATTTTTTGCTGTATCGCTCTGGTCAGGTTGGTCCCTGAGTACAGTGAGTTTTGCTGCTATTTTTACCTGCTATAGGGGAGTCCAGTGTCCCCAGTTTCGGCAGCTCAAAGTCCCCTGGCGCGTTCCATTCTTGGTCTGTGTACCATCGCACCAAGTGTTTTCAGCCAAGGATTATTCATAGTTGTCTCTCTCTATTCTCGTGTCTTAACGAGGCAAATGGGAATCTCTACAGCATTTGCCCAAGCGGCGTGTGAGGCCTTCCAAGCGGCACCCACAAGCTCCTAACAACTCAAGAGGTCACTCGTGTGACGCAGAAGCATCCACGAGCCACTGGCAGCTCGTGAGGACGCTCAAGCGGCACCCTCTAGCCTCATGAAGGTATTAGACCTAGGCAAGGTGTGGTTGGCGCTATTATTAATGCTTCACCTCCTAATGACAAGTGTGGTGTTAAGTCACTTTTAGGGTTATGTGTGCACTACTCACGTTTTATTCCTGACTACGCCAGCATTGTGTGTCCTATCAGCAGCTTGCTCAAAAAGGGTGTGAAATTTATGTGGTCCAGTGAGTGTGCATTAGCTTTTGATCTTATCAAGCCTAACTTGAATAAGAGCAAAGCCCTCAAAGTATTCGATCCGGATGTACCTTGGTGCATTACTGTTGATACAAATCAAGTAAGACTTAGTGCTATTTTGATGCAAGTGTGTGGTGATAACGAGGACACTGTGGCATTTGCGTCTAGAATTTTGAGAGATGCAGAGGTCCAGTACTTTGTCATAGAGAAAGAGTTACTAGCGTGTTCGTGGGCCATGGAGAAATTTCACCCATACATCTGGGGCAGGCAATTCAGATTACAAACTGATCACAAGCCTTTGGTAGCCATTTTATGTGCTGGGGTTAGTACCTGTTGGACCCCTAGGATCTTGAGAATGGTGTCCAGGTTGTTGTGGTACCAATTTGATGTGTCTCACATTGTTGGTGGGAGGAATGGAAGAGCTGATTTTTTTTATCCCGTTTTCCACTCAAAAATGATGAGAGTGAGAACATAAATTGCGGTGAACTTTATGATGATTGCTTTGTAGCTGCTTTGGACATACCCAAGTCCGAGTTAGGTTCTGTAGATGATTGGAAAAAGGCTTTGAGTGATAATGCTTTACTGCAGCAAGTTTGTGAGTTTGTGAACAAAGGTTGTCCTAGTTAAAAGGTTTTGTCTCCACTTCTACAACCTTACAGTAAGGTTGAGGATGACATATCTATTGAGGATGAAATGTTGCTATGCTGGAATAAGCTTGTTCCTCCTCATGTGGTCAGACAAGCTATTATTGAAAATGCTCATGAGGGGCATTTGGGTGCAACACTTACTAAAAGCCGCATTCGGAAAATTCTTTGGTGGCCAAGAATGGATGAGGAGATTGATGACATAGTTGCTAATTGTTGAGTGTGCAGTGTTGCTGACAAGAGTTTCAAAGTTGTATCACCTCCCTTATTACCCATTGAGTGTCCTTCTGGCCCATGGGTTATATTCGGCCTAGAAGTTATGGGACCATTTGATTGTTTACCTGGTGGCTGCAGGTATGTTTTAGTACTAATGGATTATGCCTCCAGATGGCCTGAAGTTAAGGTGGTGAGAGAAGCTAATGCTTCAAGTGTTGTGACATTTTTAAGCAAAGTTTTCTTGAGAGAAGCCTTCCCTGAAACTCTTGTCTCTGACAATAGAACTCAATTTGTGAGTATTGAGGTTGAAACATATCTTGCTTCCTGCAGAATAAAGCACTTCAAGAGTTCCTTATACCATCCCTAGACAAATGGTCTCGTTGAGAATATGAATCGTGTGGTGGGGGAGTGCATTAAGTGGGCAAAATCAGGCAACCATGATATTGTGAAATCATTGAACAGCATGGTGTGGTTCTAGAAAACTATGCCTCATTCCTCCACCAAAGTCTCACCTTTTGAACTGCTTAAAGGACGCAAAGTCAACACCAGTTTCAGGCCTGATTGGATGGATAAATGGCTCAAGCTTAAATCTGATGTTAAGATGCTCATGGAGATGGCGAGGTGAAATATGTCAGAGACTCAGGTTAAATAGAACACCTGGTATGATCACAAGAAAGGTACCTCTAGTGGTGGGTGATTTGGTCAGGATTAAGTCTCCCACTCATGTGAAGAAAGGGGAAAACTAGTTTGGTGAATCAACTAGAGTTGTGAGATTTGGGAATAATGCGGTCGAAGTCTTGGGTGGACATTGGTGGAACCTTTCCAAAATTGTTAAAATGAAAAACAATTCCAAGATTGGTGCTGACAAGGATGTATTGAACAATTACATTGGGCCCAGTGAGGATCTTTGTAAACTCAGGAGAAGTTCTAGACTGTCCGTCATTCCGCAGAGGTTTCGGGAGTAGGTATGTATGTATATACTGTTGTTTTTTTTGTTTTGTTCCGAGGGAAGAGGGACAGTGTGTGGTACTGTGTAATGCTGTTTGTGAATTTTGCTTCCTTCTGCCTTGCCTATGGTTGCAGGAATAAGCATTCCCTGTCAGTATTCTATTGTTGCTGGGATGCTGTGACTATCTAATGAAGTATTTTTAGAATGTTTGGTTCAACTGTGACTGGCAGTTGAAGCAGTGGTGATGGCTGGTGGAGTCCTTGTTCCTTGACTCCACAACCGTGTAGCCTACAAATAAACGTCTTGACTTACCTTTGTTCCAGCGTCTTCACTACAGATTTGAACCATTATAATGATTTCAAAGCATTGAAGCCTCTTCCTGAATGCAACCAGTTGTATAGCTGCAAAACAAAAATTGGCAGCCAGACTCATGTGGTTATCACCTTGGCTGATGTGTATAGCGGGTTACCAGAGACCCATAGTCGACCTGGCAGGCCCCCTGACCCAATGGTAGAAAAATGAGGGCCACCTTGAAAGCCAACTGGTGACCAAATAGAATTATCTCCCTGATCTCCCTCAGGCTGTGAGCCTACTAAGACAGAATCTCTTACTGATTTAGTGCAATACAGTACGGAAAATCCATTGATTGATATCTACCCAAGTCAACCAGCTGACTGCTTTTCAGGTAGAACATTGGTTGGAAAGTGATCCTATTCCTCAATAGACAGTGTTACAGATTCAAGGTTACAAGATAAACCGGGCATGCAGTTAGGAGGAAGTCTTCCCTCCCTAAGAATAAACTGGATAAATTGGCCCTTCAATGCCGAAAAACACCAGTCAGCAACGACTGACAGATACAGTGATAAGTGCACTAACTATTTCAACTACATCATGATTGATAACCAATTATCAGCTCTTCAAACTTTGATTGTGCTATGTTTGAACTAAACTATGAGTTAAGTTAAACGAGTGACAAACTAATTGACTATCAAGGAACTACTGCTAATGGGGAGACGTCATCATGGTGCAAACATGTTTGCTTTTCGAAAAAAGAAAGGTATAAAAAGTACCCAGATCAATCAGCAATGGATCCCAAGGAACAGAAGAACGTAAGGCCGAAATTTTAAAACTATGGATCCAATTTAAGAAGCTAGTCTGAGAATCTAAGCAAGCAGCACATGAACAAATCTGGATCTTCTTATTCAATCAATCAATTGATCAATCAATTTATCTTTATTCGGATATATTAATATCCATAAAAGAATCACCTGAAAAACATTAATTATAATATATTTCACTCTCTTTCACAGTACATTTAAAAAGATAAAAATGTAAATAAACTGTACATAAGCATTCTAAACACAGCTCAAGATTCGCATTAAGTACTTCCCATAATGCAAAATATGTTATTTCATAATACAACACTGTTCATTTCTCTGCATTATGTAATAATACCTCCAGGTAAAATGGCCACAGAATGAAATATATAAATACATATTACACTATTCAGAAATGAATAAAAACAACTATAAAAATGTAATGATATTAATAAAATGTGCATAACAAGTCAAACATGGACTATTCAATCATTTCATTTAGTTGAACAATTATTTTCATCACCCAGCCTCATATGTCAATACTTCTAGATGTGAAAGGCGTTTCCTTCTAACAATAGTGGATATAATGAAGTTAAAAACCAAATCACATTTATCTGCATTGACAGATATACTTAAAAGCTTCCTGATAATAAATATATTGTCCAGTTTTAAACATTGGTAATAAAAGTTGTCTTTTTAGATCTTTATAAAATTTACAAAACAGGATAATGTGCATCATGGTTCGATTAGATCTACCATCATACATGCATTTGGGAAGTGTCTGTGCCCAGGCCCCCTTTTTTTGAGTAAAGCAACCCTAAAATGCTAAATCCTTAGGCGTAATCCCATGAGGTAAAAACTATGGGGCATATTATCAAGAACAGGAGATAAAATTATCGCCACTTTATCGGCAGAAAACATGGGCTTCGATTGGAATTCCATAGAGCATATTATCAAGCCCATTATCGCCCTTTATCTTTTTTTTTTTGCTGATAAAGCGGCGATAATTTTATCTCCTGTTCTTGATAATATGCCCCTATGTTGTGTAATCCACACAATTAAAAAGTAATTTTGTAAACCTTCATGTGCCGGGCCGGAACTGTAACTATGCACAGTTGACTTACTGCTCTCACGAATGTCCCTTTCTGCCTTGCTCTTTCCCTTAAGGAAAGTTTTAGTTCTTTCTTTCTATATCGTAGGATGCTAACAGGATCCTCAACTCTGGTATTCTTGTCCACCTTTTTCAGATCGCTATCATTGTAGGTCAACCATGGTATCCTTTTCCAAAACTCTAAAGCTAATGGGGTACATGCATCAAGGTAATCCTTTGCGATTAGCAAATAGCTAATTTTAGGGATTTGCTATTTGATAATCACAAATGTATACACATGAAGGATTCGCAAATCTTTTTGCGAATCCTTAACATTCCCTAATAGCGATTCTCAAATTGCGATTCTCTGTAGGGAATGCATTCACAATCATTCTTAAGGGCCCATAGAAATCAAAGTGAATGCATTCGCAATTTGCGATTACCAAAGTGATAAATGCGAATTGGGAATGCAATTGCAATTGCCTCCCAGAGGCACCCACAAAAAAGGTAAGTGTGCACATGTGGTGCACACATGGCTCTTTGAAAAATGCACTTTTGTGCATTTTTCCAAAGATTCACTAATTACTATCAACTTGGAATTGATGGTAATTTGTGATTCCTAACTGCAAAGTTGCATTTTGGAAATGCTACACATGTCGCATTTAGGGAATCCCAAATTGTGAATCGATAAATGCATTCGCAAATTAGGTAATCACAAAAATTGTGATTACCTATTTTGTGAATGCAATATGTTTGATGCATAGGAAAAGGCATTTAACTGGTTGCAAACGGGCTGATTCTTTGAATCGGCCCCTTTGCGACCAGTAAATTGCTTGATGCATGTGCCCCAAACAGTCTAATATTAACTCTTTGGTACATTTTGTGCCTACTTTCACCCATAAATTGTGCCAAAATAAAACTGGGCTATATAAAACTGGGCGGGCACGTATAGTATCCTGTAGAAATGGAACTGTCACTTCCTTATGTACAATATAGGATGAACTTCACTTTGGTACATCCAGCAATCTGTCTAAAAACAAGTTCTCCTTGGTTTATAGAACTCCACAATGTACCTACCCCCCAGAGGGGAGCCCATTAGCTAACGCTCTGAAGATATTTATTTTTATATCGCATCAATGGTTCTCTGATAGGTTTGTTGCCTATTTTAGTCGCAAATCTAAAAAGGGCTTCTATAGCTCTTAGAAATTCCAATTTTCCTGAATGCAGCTGGGTACCCCAACTCCCATCACTGGAAAATTGTATTCCTAGATATGAAAAATCTTGGGTCTCGGCCAATACCTCTCCCTTAATATGATGTTATCTTCTTTTGGCACTCCCCTTTTCACATACCACAGTGAATGTTTTCTTTAGGTTAATTTTCCTATCTTTAGCCACCATATAGTTAGCAAAATCATCAATTATGAGCTGGAGCCCATTTGCAGTTTTGGATAACAGAGCTGCATTGTCGGCATATAATAACATAGGCACCAGCGATGTTTTGACCCTGACGGCATCAGCCTTCACTTTTTGCAATATCTAATCCACCCCATTAATATATAATGAGAAGAGCAGGGGGGTGAGAATGCAGAGGCCTGGCAAATCCGATGTGGGATTTTAAAGCGGGAAGTACATTAAAGTACCAGAGCGGTCAGAAGAGAATACAGTTGTGACAGGAAAGTAATGATCCCAGTCGGAACACCCATCTCAGTCAGTGTTTTCAAAAGTTTTGCCTCCTTTACCCAGTGAAAGGCACTGCTTAAGTCTGCATAGCACAAGTGTATGTATCCCTCTTTTGCTACTGTATATTTGCTGATACGGAGGTGTAGGTTGACACATTGTTCAATCATACAACATCCCTCACGAGCCCATATTGAGTGTCTTTGAGAATGTGTTTATCAGTCACCCACACTTCCTACCTTTCCAGAAGGATTCTACCCATTAATTTGGCACTGGAGTCCAGGAGGGATATTGGGAAACTTTCACTGACACCATCGCCAACCTCATCGCACACTACACCCTCACCTCCACAGACTACATACTACTCAGAGACCTAAACTTCCACATAGACACAGACAATGACCCCGGCACCACCGCCCTCCTAGAGAGGCTCACGAACATAGGACTGATGCAACTTGTCACAGCTGCCCCACGCAAAGAGCAGGACACACACTCAAGCCCGTCTTCACAGCAGGAAACAGTGTCTCCTACAGCCACACCACAGATCTCCTCTTGACAGACCACCGCTGCATCCACTTCTCCTTCACAAAACCAACCACACACAAGCACACCCACCACCACCCCATGGAAGCTGGAACAAAATCACCGAAGACCAGCTCACCTCTGTCCTCATTAGCACCTCTGCCTGCCCTCACCTGCACTGACTCAGCACCTTATTTCACCTCAAGATTAAGATGGTCTGCGACAACTTTGACAACCAAGATCTATGCACTGCACCAACTCCCTCTCCCCAACAGCACTACCCAACAACCCTGCTCATGTTGTGGACCCCTCTCATGACAGAATACACTGTAAAGACCATGAAGAGCATCCATTCTGGCTCAACCTCAGACCCCTGCCTTCCCCACCTCTTCCACAAAGCAGCCACGGCCATCGCAGCCAGGCTATGCCGGACGATCAACCTACCCTTGAAACTGCCACATTCCCCGATGACTGGAAATACGCAAAAGTCAACCACTCCTAAAGAAGCCCTTGGCAGACCTGGCGGACCTCAAGAACTTCAGGCCCATCTCACTGCTCCCATTTGCAGCCAAAGGCATCAAAAAGGCCGTCAACACCCAGCTAGCAAACTTCATTGAAGCCAACAACATCCTAGAAATCTCCCAATCTGAATTTTGCAATAACCACAGCACAGAGACCACCAACTTGCCGTCACAGACATCTGTCCCTCCTTGACAAGGGGCAAATGGCAGCCCTCATCCTCCTGGACTGCTCAGCTGCCTTTGTTGCCTTCTGCCACTGCACACTACCACCAGTCTACACAACGTCGGCATCCCTGGAAAGGTCCTTGACTGGATATGTTCATTTCTCCCAGGCAGAACTCAGCGAGTCTGACTCCAGCCTTTCCTCTTGTGACCAACTGAGACCAGATGTGGAGTACCCCAGGGATCCTCCGTCAACCCCACCCTCTTCAACATCTACATGGCCAGCTCACAACCATTGTCAGAAACCATGGACTTAACATAATCACCTTTGCAGACGACACCCAGCTCATCCTCTCCTTCACAAAGAACCCAACATCTCCAGGCACAACTTCCAAGAAGAGATGAAAGCCGATGCCACCTGAAGGAAGAGGAGCTGCCTGAAATTCAACTCAGAGAAAACAGAAGCCCTCATCCTTGGCAACATCCTATCTACCTAAGACAACCCTTGGTGGCCCCCCGCCCTAGGAAACTCCCTCCCGAACCTCAGCAACATACTAGACTCAGCACTCACAATGACTCACCAGATCAACTCTGTATCGTTGGCAAAGTTTAACACCCTCCTCATACTCTGAAAAACTTTCAGATAGATCCCGCGAGAATCCAGAAAACTATTCACACATGCCCTTCATCAGCAACATACTGGACTATTGCAACACTCTTTATGCCGAATCAACAAGAAACTAATCCACAAGCTCCAGACCGTCCGGAAGAACGCTGCAGCCAGATTAGTCCTAGACATACTCTGCCACCACCACTTCACCCAACATCTTTGTGATCTCCACTGGCTCGCCATTGAAAGAGGAATAACCTTCAAGCTTTTCACCCACCCCTTCAAGGCCCTCCAGAACATTGGACCAGCATACCTCAATGACCACCTCTCCTTCCACGCACCCAAGAGACACCTCCGATCAGCTGACCTCTCTCTGGCCACCATCCCACACATCTACAAGACCAGTACGGGAGGGAAGTCCTTCTTCCACCTCGCAGCCAAGGCCTTGAATGACCTCCCCCTCTGGCAAATCCCCTCACTGACCCGCCCCACCCTCTTCAATGTCTACATGGCCCCCCTCTCAACCATCATCAGGAACGACGGGCTCAACATCGTCTCATACACCAATGACACCCAGCTGATTTTCTTCCTCACCAATAAACCCAATGTCACCAAACATAACTTCCATGAATGGATGAAAGCCATCCCCACCTAGATGAAGAACAGCTGCCTGAAACTCAACCGCCAGATAAAAGCTGTATCCTCGACCTGCTTCAACACCCTCCGCGTGCTTCGAAAGGTGTGCAGATGGATCCCATCCAAATGCAGAAAAACTATCACAAATGCTCTCATCCCCAGCAGACTGGACTACAGCAACGCTCTCTATGCCTGAATCAACAAGAAACTCCTCCGCAAATTCCAGACTATCCAGAAGGCCACAGCCAGACTGACCCTTGACATCTCCCTTTGCAGTCACATCACCCAACACCTCCATGATCTCCACTGGTTCACATTTGAAAGAAGAATAACTTTCAAACTCCTCGCGCACCCATGCAAGGCTGTACATTAGACGGGACCCACATACCTGAACAACCGCCTGTCCTTGCAAGCACCCAAAAGACACCGCCGATCAGCCAATCTCTCAGGCCAGCTTCCAATGTATCTACAAGACCAGAACAGGAGGAAAGTCCTTCACCTATCTTGCAGCCAAAGCCTGGAACGACCTCCCCCTCCATCTCCGGCAAGCTCTCACACTGCCCTATTTCAGAAAGGACCTCAAGACCTGACTCTTTGGATAACCCCAGCCCTCAACTGAGCTGTCCCCCTTCCCCACCAGCGACTTGAGACCCTCACAGGTGAATAGCTGCACTTTACCAACCATGATTTATTGATTGATTGATTGATTGATTTATTAATTGACTGATTTATTAATTGATAACTTTCTGTTATATCATGACTGTTAAAGGTGAGATGTGTGCAATTGTAGAGTCAGAATGTTGTACTTTTATCCCAAATGTTTTCTTACATAGCAGATTGACGGTATTTGAGAATGTAAAAGGGCTTATATTCCTATGACAAGGCAGTTGTCTTCAAAAAGTTTTGGTCTTGGTTGAAAGGTGTTGAGGAATGTAGGGCCAAACGTAGAAAGCATGCATTTTTTGTCACAAACCCTACCATTCAGAGTTTGATACCACAAAAAGGATTTTTCAATGTACAAGACTCATTTTGGGAGCCAGCAACTTTTTTCCAACACCTGGCCTGAAGATTCTTGAGCTTGATTTGATTGTTCTGAATTTACTGCTGGTAATTTTTATTAATGTGAAGATATGCATTGCAGCTATCTCACATCTTACTAGATCCAAGAGTACTTTCCAATGTACTCTTTGGAAATGTTTAATGATGGTAATTATCATGAAGACTGGAAATCTGACTATGGTTCTTGGGAAGGTTTTGAACATGACATGTCCAAAAAAAGTGAATGGATTAATAAATATTAAAGTGTTTTAAGATTGCACAAACAAATTAGTGCAAAGGGAGGGTGTAAAGGAGGATGTGTCACTGTTAATTTTGTTGCAACCACCTTAGGAATGCTTTTTTTCTTAATTTGAGCTGTGTCTAAGGGAGATGTGCCTGTCTGTGGTGATTTATAACCTCTTTCACATTTTGACACTTGAGACAAGAGAACGTTGATTAGCTAAGTTTGTTATATTTCCTAACCTAGGCCTAAGTATTAAAGCAACCTTTGACCTACATGTGTCCTACCTTGCTCTACATAACAGTTCTACCAATGACCTTTTACCCAGTGATGTGCTTAATAAATGTTGATTGGTTACCTTGAAACTAGCCTCATTTATTATGCATGAGTATTCTTAGCATCATATCTTAATCCCCTACAAATGATGTACATAACAGGATTAACATACTTTGTACAAAAGTCTTCGTCCTTGGCCGACAGGGCTACTTTGCAATTATTGATTTAAGCTCATTTACATAATCGTACTCACAACATATTGATTGTGGTAGAACCCAGAGGCTACCCTTTTGGTATAAAAAGACCGCACATTCACTATGTAACTAGAAGAGACGCTTCTACGCTGACACAGACTTAGAGGTCCCTACACTCTGAGACTTCAACACGCAGAGGTCTGACATCCCTTGCGGGTTGTCCAACTTGTGACCAAGACGGGGTCCATCATTCTCTCCCATTAGGTAATGGGGTTGGCTCTTCCCTAGGGGATTCTTGGATAAACACCCCCTACATGCTAGGTACATTGAGGTACACTTAGGTAGGGTACATATAGTAGGAGTACACTAAGATTGCTGCATGTTTATATGCTTGCATATATTCACTGTTTTAGCACCAAGGTAGTATTCTACCTTCTATTTACGATTCTGGTGCTTTTAATCATTTACATTTGCTTCTGTCTATTGATTGTTACAGCAAACATCTTTTACCCCTTGGGCACGGATGGAATTTCACCACAGCGAAGTCCCACGTGTGGGCAGATCGTGCAGCTCCTGGCCGTCCGACGCACACGCCCACAGTGGCGTCGGCTGGCCGGGGGCCGTCTGACGCATGCAAGGGGTTAAACCAGAATGATGCTGGTCCAATAAATGCTTGTTGAAAACGTTCCCATCATTAATTCTGTGTACCTCTCTGAGACTAAGTGAGCATGATTGAGCGAAAAGTACTGTACTGTTTCCAAGATCCCTGAAGGGTCAAGGATTGTCATATTCAATGGTTACGTTATATTATGTTAATATTATTTTTAAAGCGCACTTACACCAAGCGGTTTCATGGCGCTGGGTTGCCAGAAACTATTGCACTTTGGTAAAGTTTGGGGACTTATGGTGGCACTGTGAGCTGGCTGGTCTATAGGCTGACATATCCTGTGAAGGTGTTCGGAATCAGTCTAGACACCAAACCCTTAGTTTATGTTGTCCAACAAATGTGCAGATGGTATGTATTTTAAGGAACCACTCAACAATGTGGCCAGAAAAGCTTACCTTCTTGTTTCATTTGAGGTATGTCTCCCCTTTATCATGATCTGATTCTTGCTCCTGCATACTGCGTTTGTTAAACAAGGTCTTGTGATACTAATTTAAAGCATATTATCAAAACTCTATATAATGTCTTTGCTTAGGAAGCTTACTTATGTTTCTGGATCAGTAGAAATCTCCATCCAACTGGATCTGTAATTCATGGCGGATGTATGACGTTACAACTTATGCTTTTACCACGCATGCCTTTACAACGTGGTTTTTACAACGCATGCCTTTACAACGCATACTGCTTTGGGTCGTTGGATAGTGAATAGTTTAATTTCCTATTCCAACTCCAGTCCCCGTGGAAAGTAGGGAAGGTGTTGGATAGTACATTAAACCTATTCCCTATCCTAGAGCACCCACCCAGAGCAATGCGTTGTAATGGTTTCCGTTGTAAAAGTTGCGTCGTAATGGTAGTGCGTTGTAAAAGTTTAGTTGTAAAGGTTGTTTACCATTCATGGCGAATGAGCAGCTTTTTGTCAATAAACCCTCTCAAACTTCGATTGGGGCCTGCATATTCTTTCTTAATCAAGGGCATTCAGAGCATGTCAACATGTAAAAGGCAGTGCAATGATACTGTTGTGTTGAAGAGCAATATGTTGCCTGTGTGTAGGTGCTAGGTGGATGTAAAGTAAAATAATGATGTAGACTTGTAGGTGCTTTGATTTGGCCATCCACATGCAGACAGTGGGGACATGCAAAGTGCAAGTCAAAAGAAGATCATGCACTTCATAAACTATTCTAGGTGTATTAATTGTTTGTTTATTATGAATCTCCCAAAAACATTATCACTGAAAAAAACATGGCACCACATTTACCCCAAATTGTTACCTGAAAGAGAGGGGCTTGCATCCTCATATTAGTTCCAAACAAAGTGCTCTCATAATTTCCTTCTAGGAGGGATGTCGCCTTTCCAAGCCGTTAATTAACGCTGTCAGACATGTGTGCGTGTCTTGTAAATCGCACTGCTACCCAGAGGCGTCCTGGCGCTATAGACCGCTGGGGAACCCGTCCTGGCTTTCCCTGTGAGATGTTCCTTCCTGGGTCTCTCCAAGGTGAAACCAGGCATCCCCGGCGTTTGTGTGGGGCCGTTGTGGAGATGAGGCATGCTAATGCCCAGAGTTGCCGAGTGTGATGTCTGGTTAGAGTAGGCACCGAGGCGAGAATTATCGAGTCCGCTGACCGAGAATTATCGAGTCCGCTGACCCTGGTTCACGACCCTGCCGCGTCTGGGATTGAACCCTGGTCCTGGGCCGTCCTCTGCTTCCGGGTCTGCCGCCTCTAACCAGCGAGCCACACCACATCCTTCTAGTGCCTACTGATCCCCTCTAAGCCAATCCTGGATGACCAGTTAACAAAGTCCACAGCTGAATATGTCCGCTCCATAAATATTGGCTGAAAGCAGACAAATCAAACAAAAGTGAAAAAGTGAACGCTTCTGTCCAGGGGTTTTATTTTTATATGGGCCAAACAGCACTGCTTTCTCAACTGCATTCTTAGAAAGGCCGCAAAAGTAGACTTTTTAAGTGGAAGTTAAAGTTTCAACTTCAATGAATAGGTCTCCGGGTTCCTACTTCTGCTTACCTGACTCATACCAAGTAATGAACATGCCAAGTGAGGCTACAGCTTACAATATTTTCCAAACTAACATTTCTTAAATGCACACTTGAGCCAGCAAAAAAAACACACACCTCACTGCATTAAAAAACATATTTACCTACTTTCCATCCCCAGAAACTTCAGATTCATCTTGGCCGAGGGCCTGTTCTGTGCTCGTTCCCCACAACACTCAGCAAAAGCCTTCTAAGACATATTTCTATGACTTTTGTCAAGCGTTCTAAGACAACCATCCTGCTCACCCAATACTATATCCTCCATAGACCTAGATTTACAAAGGGCTGCACTGTCACTCAAGCTGCACTGCACAATCTTGCACTGCAGCTGTGGGCCTTTTTAGTGATAGGTAAATCAATGCAATGCTTTGCGTTGATTTACGTGCGGTGACTGCCCATGTTAAACGTTGGAAATAACCCCCATTTTTCCCCAGCAAAACAGCCGACCAAAATAGTATACCCAATTCTGCAAAAATTAAACATATCGCTGCAGTTCAGTAAAAACGCCCTCTTCCCCCAACACAACCCAAAATATTGCAGGTGGTCCTGAAGCAACAGAGTGTGATCCATGCTGGATCATGAATGGGCACTTAAATCATCCTTACCTTTTTTACAAGGAGTTTGAGCTTCATCCTTCTAGTAAACTCAACTCCAGTGCTTCGGAACTCCGAGAAATAAAGTCAACAAACACTTTTAACATCGGCCCTAAGAAAATTGCGAAACTGCGCTCAAAAGCCAAAACAAAACACCGTTTGGGCTGAGATTTCCTGCAGCCAACGTGAACCCCAATCATAAAATCCAGTAAAAAAAGGGCGAAATCTAAAAAGTTGTCTCCAATTAAACACTGCACGTCTGCACTGACTGAACGTGCACTCTAAAGTCAGTAAAAACGAACAAAAGCAATGCAGTAAAATATGTGTTCTTGACTTTGGATCCATCTGGACCAGAAAGCCTGCAGACCCCTTCTGGACACCAGCACCAGAGACCTTCTGAAGACCTTTAGGATCCCCCCACATCTTAATCACGTCATCACTGCTTCAAAGCAGCAGAAGCCAACAAACACCTCCCTCCAGTAACTTTGTTTTAAGTTAATATTTCATACTTGCAGCCACATAGACCTCGGCAGTTGGAACTAGTTGTATATGCTGAACAAGCGGGCCTGAATGTGATTAAAGGAATGCATTAAAATCGAATATGATTAAAGTGGTGTATTGCTGCTTCAGACAAGAGGCCTAAAAGCTCATTTGGAAGATTATTTTTGAACGAGCTATATGCGATGTAATGTTAGTGTTTTTTTTTAATTCAGTGCCTTGGAGTCCCTTTTAAAGGACACAGCTTATAACAGAGTCACCAATTTGAAAATTCCCACAGGATTGTTGACGAATTTATAGTACTTCTAGCTGTAAAGTGCGCGGTGAATTGATAAAATCATAAGGGTTCAGTGAAAGAGCATGCCAGATCATGGCTTTAAATGAGTTTTCCCTGGCATGCCGAAGCTGGCCAAATATTGAGAGATTCGTTTTGGCGAGTGGTGCTGCAGTTCTTCTTCGATTTTGGATTGGCCAGTGGAATTGGTTGAATGGAAGATCAGCCTGAATAGGTTGCATTGTGCCCAGCGGTCCAGCTATCCTGGGCTGGAAAAGAAAGTAAATCATAGTCAACAGAAGTAGTTTTGTGTGGCTGACTGGATGTAAAGGCTTAATTGAAGACATTTCTAGATTATTATAGAGGCAACAGATAGCATAGTTCAGAGAAGCAATGTTACGTCTTAAGTAAGCCATTTTCTCATTTGGCAAACCTTGTTCATCAATACATACTCCCAATTTGCAGTATTTACAATGTTCTCTACTGGAGTATCACCCACCTGCCATCTTTTCATCTTACACAATTTGTAGCCAATTAAATTGCATTATTTTTTAATTTGGTATTGTGTTCATACTTATTGAAGTCAGCCAAGCACATCTGTAGACCAGTTGCTGTGTGATCTAGAATAATTGTGTCATCTGCGTGTGACAGGGGTTGAAAGCAGTGAGTGCCTAATTTTGGAGGGTGAGTTCTTTGCACTATGATTGTTCCTTAGAAGTCTGTTATATATCAATTAAAAGGCAGTGCAGCCAACATGCAGCGCTATTTTAGTCCTATATTGATCTTTTTTGCGTTGTTATTGTTTATTACATTTTTTGCATAAGATTTCATCAATAAAAGATTTTTGTACAAGATTTCATCATGAAAATAATGGCTCCAGCCGCACTTTTAAAATAGATAAGTGAACAAGTTAATAAGAATTGTGTGCGACAAATTCCTCTTAATGGATAAGAAAAACATATATAAATAGATATCAAGCTGAGGGAGGAGTGAGGAGGGAGGAAGGGAGAGGGGAGGGGAAAAGGGGAGAAGTACAAGGAAAACCAAGAGCTGATATATATAACAATAATAGAAAATCTAATGCTGGCCTAATGTATGAAGTCCTAAGAGTGGTAGCTTTGGTCAGGTAATTGGGTTTAGCGTATGTGGCTGGAGTCAAATATCAGTCATCAATCAAACAAATCAATTTGTGACTCTGGAGGAATTCACTCTTTATTCCTGTGTGTAGCTGCTGTGCCTAGTTGTGGAGAGGTGCTGAAATTTGGAAGGGGAAGGGGGTCTTATTATGTACCTTCGGTTGCTGGATCACTGCACGGCATCAAAGTATAAAATGATAAGAGAGTATTTATTTATTTATTTATTAAGCTTAAAGAGTGTGACAGCTACCCAAAAAGGGTTTCCCAGCGCTGGAAAAGGCAGTGTGCTAGAGGACCGAAAGATTCCTACGTACTGGAAATTTCTTTTCTTTTTTTTTTTTAAAACCTTTATTATCGTATGCACAGTACACAGCGTCTGCCTACAACCCAATCGGGCCGGCCGCTATGACTATCGACAATGTTCCAGACCACATTGCGCTGCGAAAAAAGCCAGAAAGAACATCACTACGGTGCATTGGCATCAAACTTCAGAGAAAGGATCACTTAGGTTTCATTTTATAATTTTGATGAAATTTGAAACAAACAACACAAACACTCACATGGTGGGAACAGTGTCTAGGGCCTGGGAGGGGGGGAGGGGGAAGATCAATCTAAAAAATAAAGGCAACCTTCTGGGGGGCGGGAGACGGTGAAGAGGATTATTGAAAGGGCATAGTAGTCAGTCTATAGGAACGTCAATTACGGGGACGAGGGGATGTTAGCAGTAAAATCAAGTGGTGGGGTACAAATGTCTCCACGGTATTCATTCCATTGTGACCAAATTCTACCCCATTTCCTGGGCCGGCCCGAGCCTCATATACCGTCTTCTCCCGAAACATGCACCAGTCCATGTTTTCTTTCCAAGCACTTATCCCAGGGGGTCTGTGGGAGCCCCAGAGTTGCGCTATATCCCTCTTGGCAACCATGTTGCCCAGAGTGATCCAAAAGGTCTGAGCAGCCGTACAATCCATAGGCTCCCACACATTAAGCAGGCAGCGCCTCGCCTCAGGGAGGAGGGAGATCCCGGTGACCCGCCTCATTACATAATGCACTCTGGACCAGAAAGCGGCGATTACCGGACATTCCCATAGAATGTGAAGAAAGGTGCCATCCATACCACCGCCACGCTTACATAGCCCATCAGTCGAGAACCCCATCCGAACCAGACGCGTACCAGTCATGTAAACTCGGTGGAGAATCTTTAACTGTACAAAGCGAAGGCGGGCCGGAATAGCAACCTCCCTGGGGGAGGAAATCGCCATTTGCCAGTCCTCGTCATCCAGTTTGAGGCCATCCGCCGTCCAAGAGGTCCTAAGCCGCACCAGAAGACCAGCCCTGGTATTAATAAGTTTTTTATAAATTAGAGAAATCGTGCTGTCCGGCACATGGCCGTCCAGAATCCGATCCTCGAGCGGGGATGATTGGGGGATGTCCGTCCCAGGGGGGAAAACAGAGAGCAAGGCACACCTGAAGATAACGAAAATATTCCCTGTCATCCAGTTGATACTCCACCTTCAGGGCCTCGAAGGACTTGATTGTGCCTCTGGCCCAAAGATCCTCCACCTTGCTAATACCAATCATTTCCCATCTGTCAAACCCTTTCGTTCGCCACAGGCCACCCAACCGCTCTGAATCATATAACGGAGTCATTCGCGTCAATCCATCACTCCAATCTGTGGCCACAGTCGCATCTTTCCATGCACGCACGGCGCATTTCGTAGGTCCAGTCAGAAGGCGGAATGGTGCCTTCGAATATATTGCCCTATTAAAGTTGCTGCCCGGCAACAGGAGTTTATCCATTGCAAAGGCGGGAGTGGGCCCCGGGAAGTACGTCACGTGGTTAATCGCGCTGAGCTGTGAGGCCCAGTAGTATTGTCTGATGTCCGGAAGGGCTATGCCACCATCGTACCACGGGAGCGTGAGTTTAGATAAGGAAATGCGAGCTCGTCCGTCCCAGATTAACTGCCTCTGAAGACCTTCAACCTCGCGAAAATAACGGGAGGGAACAGGATCAAAAAAATTCTGCAAGGCATACAAAAATCTAGGAAGGGACATCATTTTAAAAAGTGCTGCGCGTCCCAATGTAATGTAATGTAATGTAATGTGTCTTGTAAAGCGCACTGCTGCCCTAAGGCGTTGTGGCGCTGTAGACCGCTGGGGAACCCGTCCTGGCTATCCCTGTGAGATGGTCCCTACTGGGTATCTCCAAGGTGAAACCAGGCATCCCCGGCGAATGTGGGGGGCCGTTGTAGAGATGAGGCAAGCTAATGCCCAGAGTTGCCGAGTGTGATCACTGGTTAGAGTAGGCACCGAGGCGAGAATTATCAACTCCGCTGACCCTGGTTCACGACCCCGCTGCGTCAGGAATTTAACCCTGGTCCCGGGCCGTTCTCTGCTTCCGGGTCTGCCGCCTCCAACCAGTGAGCTACACCACTCCACTAATGGGGACAGAGGCAAGCCACGCCACCTCCGCACATCCTGTTTGAGGCGACGAAGAGGAGCATAGAGATTACGGTCATACCGCACAGAGGAATCCATGGAAATGAAAATCCCCAAATATTTGAACCCAGTCTCTGCCACCTGGATCGGGAATCTACGAGGTAGCGGAGGCAGCTCCCCCGCTATAACATACACACATGATTTGGTCCAGTTAATAACGAGCCCCGAGTTCCTCCCAAAAGAGGTAAGAACATCAAAGAGCACGTTGAGGGATTTCTGAGGTGAGGTAAAATAGAGCAGAATATCGCTGCGTACAGAAAGACGCGATCTTCCAGGTCCTGTGCCCAGCGGATCCCCTTAATCGAGGGCTCTCATCGAAGCCACGCCGCCAGTAGTTCCAATGCCAAAGCAAAGAGAAGCGGAGAGAGCGGGCATCCCTGTCGGGTGCCACGCCCCAATGCGAACGGTCCAGAAACTCTGCCGTTAACTACGACTTGGGCCAACGGTTGTTCATACAGGAGCCGCACCCATGCGATAAAGTTAGGGATAAAACCAAACTTCGAAAGGGCCGCCCACAAATATGGCCACTCAATGGCATCAAAAGCCATCGTGGCATCCAAGGAGGCCACGACAGCGGGTTCAGTGAGGGTCCCGGCTCTCGCGAGAACGCTGGGGAGTCTACGGAGATTGAGCGCCGTATTCCGATGAGGAATGAAACCGGACTGATCCGGATGGATCAAGTCACAAATAACTGTCAGTAAGCGATTAGCAAGGACCTTAGCCAGGATCTTAGGCTCAGCGTTAAGCAACGAGATAGGGCGATATGAGGTGCACCGATCATGAGGCTTGCCGTCCTTGTAAATGACTACTATAGTGGCCAAACGCTGGTCGGAAGGGAGGCTACCCACCTCAAAAGCATCAACAAACATAGTGCGCAGATGGGTCGCCATTTTGTCCGGGCGCAGTTTGTATAGCTCGATAGGTAAACCGCTGGGCCCCATAGCTTTACCTGATCGCAAGGACCGAATGGCAGTGGCAATCTCATCCACCGTAATAGGCGCGTCTAGAGCGGAGCTGTCCTCTTCCGACACGCTGGGAAGCGCGATGTCACGCAAAAGCAAGCGGGAGTCAGCCTCGTCTCGATCACTCACAGACCGGTATACTGTTTGAAAATGGTCCACAAAACATTCGCAATCTCCCCCGGATCAGTCACACACACTCCAGTCTCACGGGTTATCACGGGCACCACACGATTCAGTCTCTCAGATATATCTAACCACGCCAACAACTTACTAGCCTTATCGCCCACATCATAGAGCCGGCCCAGCTGATTCATACACATCACTTTAGCAGCGTCAGTCACCAGGGCCCTATAGTCTGCCTGTTTCAGCGCTAAGGAGTGCAAAATTGCAGGGGTATCGTCACCACCCAAGCCACTTTCAAGCGAAGTAATTTCTGCCTCAAGAGCTAACACATTTTCTCTCCTGGCCTTCTTATCAGCAGCAATAAAGGACAACGCGGAACCCCGTATGACCGACTTAAAAGCCTCCCACAAGATAGTAGAGTAAGAGACGGATCCCTCATTCTTGTCAAAGTAACAGTCAATGGCCTTAACCAGGTCTGAATGAAGCTGAGGATTCCTAAAATGCCAGGGATGAAGAAGGGGGACCCTACCTCCAGAACCGTCTCCCACCGAAGCTTCAAGTAACAGGGGGGAATGATCAGAGATACCTCTGGGAAGATGTCGGACCCCACGCACCAAGGAGGTATTGGCAGTTAACATCAGAAAATAATCAATCCTCGAAAGGCTGCCGTGGGCACCTGAGTGGAAAGTGTACTGGGTTTGTGTAGGGTGCAACATCCGCCTGACATCCACTAACCCAAAAGTCTCATTCAACTCAGTCAGCCACAATTGGGACGAAGGCAAAACCCTGGGGGGCAGCCGGTCACATTCACCCGAAACCACCGAATTAAAGTCCCCACCCATTATAAGGACACCGTCCGGAAGCCCTAGGAGGGTCCTACCAAAATCAGCGTATGTAGTAGCCTGGAGTCCCGGAGGAACATAAACAGCAACTATTACAAGCAGCATTCCCTCCCACCTCCCCGAAACAGCAGCATATCGGCCCCCATCATCAAGTGTGACTTCGTCTATCTCAAGGGGCATTGAGGATTTTACCATTATGCCAACCCCCGGGAACCGGAAGTGAAACCCGCATGTGCCACCAATCGGTAACCTCGGCGATCCAGAGCTTTACAAGCGTTCCCTATCAAGTGGGTCTCCTGCAGCAAAACTACATCAGGGGAATGGCGTCTGATAAATTGAAGCACAATACCACGCTTAATCCTGTCTCCCAGACCATTAATGTTCCAAGACAGCACTTTCATATCACCCCCCCCCCCCCCATCCCCGTAGAACCCCCAAACCACCCCCTCCCGGAACCCCAGAACTAAGGATAAAAGCAAATGAAAAGGTACCATGTGAGAAACCATATACAAAACACAACGAACAACCAGAACCCCCCCACCTCCAACCAAGAACCCGTTACAACAACCCGCACCCTGCACCCCTGCTGACTTAGAAGCCACCCCAAACTGCAGTGTGCCTGTCGCCCCTTCATCAAACTCTACACAAAGAACCCCTGAGGAGGAAGGGAGAGACAATCCCCCCCGCCCCACCCCCGGGCCTAACAGTGAAAGCATATAGACCATACTCTGTAAATAATACGACCCAGGATTGAACCTCAGGAACCAAAATGTCACTCCTGTGCCGATGCACCTCCGTCCGCACCTCCGGGGCCTCCGCTCTCGGTGTCCTCCTTGGGCAATGATTCCAACCAATCGCCAACACTGTCCATGTGTACGAGAGGCCTGAAGGATGGCGTCCCGGTCCCGAAAGTGGAATAGCCTAGCAATGATAGGCCTTGGGGGAGCCCCCGGCTTGATCTGTCCACCCGGGAAGCGGTACGCACGCTCGACCGCAAAGAACTTACTAAGGCCTGCAGGAGCAAGTTTGGTCACAATCAATTCTTCGACAAGAGATCGATAGAAGCAGCACCAATGTCCTCCGGCACCCCGACGAGGCGAATGTTGTTCCGTCAGGCCCTGTTATCATACTCCTCCATGCGTCTGGCCAGTAGATCGTGCGATGACCGCAAGTTACCGATCTCCGATTGTGCTTCCGCCATGTCGGTAACCAGACTGGTGGCTTTGAGGTCCAAGGCTTTGACCCTCTCATTGGTCTTAGCAAGTCAGCTCTACTAAGGGTATCATCCACCGCCACCGTGTCAAACTTGGATACGATGGCCTCGTACTGTTGTCCCATGTCTGTCTTGATCCCAGGAATGGCGGCCATGAGATCTTGAAGGGACACCTCCGATGTAGCTACCAGGTCCGTCCTCGGGTCCTCAAGACTACGGCCTGCAGCATTGGGGGAGCCTTTTGGTTGAGTGTAGCGGTCCATTGCATTGGATTGGACTGATCCCCCACGGGTAGTCACCTTCGTCCTGCGTTTCTCCGTCTCGGGTTTAGTTGCCATATTGAAATCAGCACCCCGAAGGGTCTTCCTGGACCTGGTGAAAATGGCAGCGATCCGCTGGTCTCCAAAGTGGGACTTAGACGAGGAATTGCATCCTGCCGGCCCAGGCCTCCAGTCAGAGAGCACAGCTAGCTACACTACCGGAGCCAGGAATGCGGATTGCTTCCTAGGTAGTCAGCTCGGAGACAGAGGGAAACCGAAAGTGAAAGTGACAACGTCACCGGTTGAGCAGATGTCAGGCGACCGTTGTTGTTGAATTACATCTCGGCCATCCAGAGCAGCAGAGACCCCGGTCCCGTCCGGGGCTAGGCCAGAAAACGTAGGACGGCGTAGAGATGGTTCCCAGAGTCCGATCCCAGCCCTGAAAAGTGCAGCAGTATCAGCAAGAGTAGTACTTCAAAAGCCCATCAAAATAATCAGGATATCGAAAGGATAGATCGATGAGGGCGGTGCGGGTCCCGGGAGCTCTCTGCTCATGCGACAATCTTGGATGCCCGCGTAGCTCCTCCAACTGGAAAATTATTGATTGAAAAGCGAGGTCTTGATGGCTCTGCGAAATCGGACATAGCTGGTTTCTGTACGGATATTCATGGGGAGAGAATTCCAAAGTTTAGTGCCTAAAACTGCTATATTGCTACACTTCTGTAATACTGTGTTGCATTATTTTTTAGAGTAGAACCGGGGAGGGGGGAGGGTAATGGGCTTGGGAGGGGAAAGGCAAGGGGGGAAGGAGAGGTGGATTAGGAAAAAACATGGAACAAGGAGGGAGAAAAGAAATGAACCTGTAGGGTATCAAAGAGATCTCAGAATGCTCAGCTGAAAATACAGGATGACGGGAGGTGTCAAGGATTAGTAATGAATAATATAAAGCAGACTTAATGTGCCCATATGAGGCGTATAAATAAGGGGGGAGAAATTTGAGGTGCATGAAAGAACGCGTGGGAACTGATGGGGGATAGTAGGAGAAAGGATGATATCTTAAGCCAGGGGCCATTATTGTTCTTTTGTATTAAAGAACCTCACCTGATGTCACTGTTGCTGCAAAAGTTGGAATGTCTGCTATGGAGTTCTTGTCAATGTCGCTCTCCACTTTCAGGAAAAGTGCCCATATCTAAAGGAATAGGTCAATCTGGTTGAGTTGATTATAAATGACTTGTTCATGGGAGGCCGTGTGTTTCATAGTTACAAGCCATTCCTCCTCCGATGGTGGGGTCAGTGATTTCCATTGTTGCAGTATACATATTTTGTCTGTGACTAGTGCTGTACCTATATTGATCTTTATCTTGATTGAGATGTGGCTATGTGTGCTTCTTTAACCTAACCCTGGCCCTAGTTCGCATAGTAGGGCCTCGCGTAGCTACGCAAAGTGTACTTCGCACTACGTAAGCTACGCATAGCTAAGCGAACTGCGTAGTGCACTGTGCAAAATACTATTAGCACTGACTGCAAAGTGGCGGATGCTTGTCCGCACCCGTATGAGATTTTCTACTCATGGGTGACCTTCCCAGCTATGAATGCACAAACTTGTGTGTTCGACACGTACACTCCCACGGCTGTGCCAAAGGAATATGCACCGTATAGGGCACAGGAGATTCCTATAGATACTTGGCAGCATTGCGTTTGGTATGACGGCGCCCTACCCCATACTTTAGCAGCTTCGAGGTTAGGTCCTTTGTCCATTCCGGGCACAAATTGGCCTGTTCTGGCTGGATTTACACCTCATCCTCAACACGGAGCATGTTCCGTGGTTGAGTTAAGATGACTACATGTGTTAAGATGACTACATGTAGTCGCAATTAGCGTGATTAGGTCGATAGTGCAATGCATTACCCGTAATCTCCCGGGCGGGGCCCCGGGTGGTGAGGCACTTCCTGCCAGACAGGGTGGAATGAAACTCAGTCCCGTTATGGTCAACGCTGTGATGGGCAAGCGCCCCCAAGAAAAGGATGATTTTCCTTTCTGGCTTGGCGAGAAGTTTGACCAGCTGGAAGCAGTATTTCCTAACACGTCTCCTGGTGAAAAACAGAGGATTCTAACAATTAGCTTACCAAAAGACTTGACCCCTGAAATAGGTGACTGTGAGACCTGGGGTAAGACGTTTGCGGTGGTCTACACGGGGTGTTACGGCACTCCGTCTATGACTGTCTTGCCGACGGTCCTTAAACGTGTTAAGGATGAGCACGGACCAGAGGCTGCGGTTGAATTGGGTATGCGCCTCTTTGGCACCTTTGATGTGGTTTCTGATCTAATACTTTCGAATGTCAAGGGGGATGTGGTGAACTTTCAGGTAGCCAATGCTTTGCAGGCGATTCCCGATGCCGACAAACCCCGACAGTTGGCGAGGATTATTGTGGCGGCTTATAAAAACGTGGGCCGCAATAGTAGGGGTCCCAAGCCTTTTTCTAATAAAGAGAAAAAACAACCCCAAGGGCAGAAGTCGGAAATTGATGACCAGCCCAAGACCAAAAAACAAAACTGGCCAAAAAAACAAAAACAGTGAAAGCAACAACAACAACAGAGACAGGAGTCTCATCCTGCGTCTCCTTTGCCTGCGCCCATAGAACGTGTTTATGACTTGCGCGATTATAAAATCACCTGATCGTTTTTAGGTTTCTGATCAACGCTCTCCTCGTTCTTTTCAGGAGTCATCGGCCTTTTCGACCGGTGGTGGAGGAGGCGGCAGGGGTCGGGGTGGTCAGCAAGGACGTGACCAGCCCCGCCCGAGAGACGGTAAAGGCAAGCAGGATGATTCTATACCGAAGAGACCCCAGTTTCAGAACAAGAAAGTCGCTGCTTCAACAGCACACAGATATGCCACAGATATTGAGAACGCATTTTCGGAATCAGACATGGGCTCTGACCGTGCTGGACAGCGTGGGGGAGATAACCATAGTGCGAGAGGCCCTGCGTCCACTACTGAAGGTGACAGCGACTGACCGTTATGTTGTTGTGGAGACAGCTGACACTAGAGTAGCTCCCCCTGACAGACTTTATGAAATAGTCCTATTCATTGAAGGTGACATTCAACGTACCATGGAAGGGGTATTTTGGGTGAAACTTATGACTACCTATGACATTTTGTTAGCGGAGGCTGACAGGCCCCCACCTTTTGTGCTCGCGGCTCCGAGAGGGGAGGAGGTAATCCTCCCTAGTTTTGCGCACACTGTTTCGAAGGAGCATGCGCTGAATTTTGCAGAAGAGTTGGCAAAAGCCCTTGCGCCGGCTCCGTACCATACACACTGTGGATGGGATACATTTTCCCCCCACCACGAATTCCTTTGCGGTCTATGCCTCAGCCTCAACCTCAATATCCCATAAAGCGCGAAGCTAAGGCTTCCGTTGCGGAAATCCTTGAACAATTGGAATATCAAGGAGTGATTGAAACTTGTGTGTCACCAATGAATAACCCTCTTTTTACTGTGTCCAAGCCTGACGGTTCATATCATTTGGTATTGGATTATCAGCATTTAAACTCGCATTGTCGTACCTGTGTAGTACAGAATACTCACGGCTGTGCTTTAGTGGATAGTCTCGTGCATAAGCGGTTTAAAACCACTCTTGACATTTTCAACGGTTTTTATGCCCACCATTTGGATGGTCTGAGTTCCCAATGGACCTCCTTTACTTGCGGCGGTGTCCAAAAACATTTCAAACGGTTACCGAGGGCTACAAAATAGTCCTGGAGTGTTTGCTGCCCGCATTGTCTCTCTCTTAGAGAGAGTTGACCCAGATGCTTGTTCATATGTGGATGACATTTATCTCACAGATGACGAACTGTGGAAGCATCTGTGTCGAGTTGACCGCTTAATTTGTAGCTTTGCAGACTTCGGTTACAATTTCAACTTTGCAAAATCGCATATTGTGGAGTACACAGTGTTGTTCCTGGGCTATGAGCTCAACAATGAAGGTCGAGGATTAGCTCCTCACTTCTTGGTGAAATGCGCACAATTGCGCGCTCCAACAACTCTGAAGAAATTACAGTCTTTGCTGGGATTTTTGAATTTCGGGAGGACATACATACCTGAATATGCCCAGCGTATCAAGCCTTTGTATGCTTTGATACTACGAACTTTTACCAAATCAAACTGGCTGCCGGAGCACTCAGCTATACTGCAATCTTTGCAGTCTGATCTGCTCACTTCTAAATACATATTGACTCTTGATAACCACACCAACCTGGTGATAAGAATCATCCCTGGGACGGTGGGTTTCACATACCTTACTTTTAACGAAGGAGACACAGTACCTATTGCTTACAAGTCAAACTTGTACACTTCGGCTGAAATGCGATTTTCCACTGAGGAGAAAGTTTGGACGGATGTACAGATGGCGATTCTGAAGGAACGCGCTCTGTCACAGTGAAAACGCATGTTGGTTTTTACCCCGTGTCCTGCTTTGGAAGCAGTTACGAAAGCCAGTGTACCTAATTTTAAAGCTTTGCACCCTCGGTGGATACAATGGGCAGCATCATTGACGTCTCCGGATGTCACGTTTGTTTTTGATGTCTCCTTACGGTTGCAGGAGTTTTTGCAATATGAATTTGTTCATCCTGCACCTTTGGCTATGCGGCCTTTGGAGGATTTCCATTGCATCATTTACACTGATGGTTCGGCACAGGTTGCGCATGGTTCTAAACACGCCTACGTTTCCGCATGCACCATTGTGGTAGGTGCCATGGTGAACGATGAGTTCAAGTCCAGAGTCGTGCACACGCAGACTCTAGGGGACTGCACCGAACAATTAGCAGAGCTTTGTGCTCTGATGCTTGCATTGGAGTACGCAGATCCATAGTGTGACGACATTAATCGTAAGTGATTCTTACTACTGTGTCCAGTCTTACAATGAGAACCTCTTCTTTTGGATTCAGAATGATTTTCGTGATTCCAAGGGTAGCACAATAAAACATAAGATGATCTGGGTCCGAGTGGCTGAGCTTAAAGAGCTGTTGCCACTCGTGTTTGTAATTCATGCTCTCGGTCATCAGCGCGTGGGAGTTCACGCTGTTGGCAACTCGCTTGCTGATGAAGCCGCGAAATCAGCGGTATCAACATATTTAGTTGCAGCAGTAACACGGTCCAAAAGTAAGATTGATGATCATATCTTGGCGGCTGTTGCTGCCACTGAGAAGGGAGGTGTTGCGTCTGCGCATGCGGGCGTTTCAGCCACTGTGTCTCAATTACAGCAACGTTTTTGGTGGCGGGGACTGTACAATCAGACGCGTGACTATGTCCTTCAATGTGACATTTGCCAGCAGATTAAGCCTTCAACTGCTACGCGTCTGCCCCAAACACAGTTGTTCATTTCTAATAAACCATTAGGTTGTGTTTATTTAGATCACTGTGGTCCTTTTTTTCTGACACTGCGTATAAGTACCTCTTAGTAGCAGTTGCTTCATGTACACGCTTTGTATGGGTGTGGCCTCATCGCAGCGCTGATTCAGGGACTGTCATAAGGGATTTGCGTGTCTTTGTAGGGATTTTTGCCTGTGGTACCTTCCATTCGGATCAGGGTCCTGCTTTCGCTTCTAAAGCGTATAGGGATGCCATGGTTTCGATGGGGGTCCAAGTCAAGTTTTCGTCTCCATACCGACCTGAGGGTAATAGTGTTGTGGAACGAATGAACCATGACTTAAAGCAATCATTGACAGCTCGAGTTACAGGCACTGGCAGAAACTGGCTGGCCCATCTTAATGGCATGCAGCGTGCTCTTAATATTCTCGCTAGAAAGTCTCTGGGTGGCTGGACCCCATACGAAATGCTCTTTGGTATCAAGATGTATGTACCGGACCTTGACAGTCTAGACTCGGTGGCTGCTGCTGCCTCCTTTGATGTAGATGAACATTGCACTGTTTTACAGACTCTACAATAGACAAGAGACAGTTTTATTTATGTATTTATTTATTTATACCATTTGTAGAACGCACTAATACCAACCGGTGTCCTGGCGCTAAGTGGTAACTCCCTGAGTTTCTAACCTCTAATCTAAGTCGAAAATAGCCAAGTTTTCAGTTTTTTTAGAAAAGCCAAGAGGTTGGCACTTTGCTTTAGGGCTAAAGGAAGGGCATTCCAGGCCATCGCTGCCCCTCTCATGAAGCTTCGCCCCCCCCAGCGCACCTTCCGAATACGGACAGTCTTGATCAGCCCCAAGTTAGCCGATCTTAATTGTCTTTCCGGCGTGTACCATTGGAAGAGCTGCTGGAGGAACTTTGGACCTATTCCATGGAGCGCTTTGTGAACAATGCATAGGGACTTGAAACTGATCCGTTTCCGCACCGGGAGTCAATGCAGCTTATCCAACTCCCTGGAAACGGAAGCAAATTTCGGCAGACCGACAATAAGACGGGCCGGCGCATTTTGTAATACCTGCAGCTTATTAAGCAGCCCCTGTTGAGCCTCAAGAAGTTAGCTGTTACAGTAATCGAGGCGGGAGAGCACAAGGGCTGACACCACCGTCTTTCTACTCCCTGCTGGTAGAAAAGGGAGGAGTTTCCTGATAATTTTCAAGGTCCAGTGGATGGATGAGGAGAGCGCCTTTACTTGCGGTTTATAGGAGAGTTGGTCGTCAATGATCACTCCTAATAGCTAAGATACTGCGTTTGAGAACACTGCATTAGTGAATAAATATTTCAAATATGCACGTGTCCTCTTTTACCCCTTGTTCTGGATTGGAATGATTGTATAACAAAAGAGTGTTCATGTGTTCCACGTTACCTGAGGTGTACTAAGTCCATGTTCTGGTTTGTCTAAGCATTGGGAGTTTGTAATCACCAATGAGACACTGTAGCAAGTCTGGTAGGGGATTTTGGGTACTAAGGTGAGTTTTGGTACACCCTAATTCACTGAGGTTCCAAGTCTCTATGCACAGTTCTATATGAGAACGGAATCCTTGCAACAGTGTAGGTGGGACAGCTCCAATTAAGACCAAGGGCCCTCACACACCCGAGGGGTGTCATGTTTCATCATAATTAGGGCTCCCGGTTTTCCGTTTAAACAGATTTATACATATAAATACAGACAGAAAACAAGTTTTCTTTCATCTGTCTTTATATATAAAAACGGGAAAATACTAGTACATTTTGTCATTGGCCTCAATGGATTCACCCCCCCAACCATCTGCTGTCTCCCCCTCCTTTGAGGTGTCAGCCCAGGCTGACACAGCTCCGGGGCACACACGCAGCCACACCCGAGTACTTCACAGGTCTTTGAAAGACTGTTTACTTGTTAATGTGGCTTTGTTGTTCTTTCACACCTTAGTCCCTGCCTCTTCACTCTGCTGGTTGTACTGAAGGCCGCTCTGCTATCTGTGGGCACCCCAGCTGGGCCTGCTTCGAGGCCGCATTTACTCCTCTACATGAACACAAAAGGATTGTTTCTCTCGGCTGCACCTTCGTTTGTTCTTGCAGAGTGTGCCACGTGGATTGTGCCTGTTTGCAATTTGCTTAGAGCTTAATACAGGAGTGTTCTTCTAAGCACTGTAAATAATAGGTTATTTTTACTCAGTCCAGGATCACTCTATTCACGTCTGTAGGAGGGCGGGGGAGCCACACTGGCCTGCAGTTCACACCAGAGGTCAGCAGAGGGTGCTGCGCCTTGAAGATAACATTTGAAGCGCCAGCATCTTTGTGAAGCCAGCAAATTGTTTGTACTGGATCCCTCTGGAAAATGTCAGCATCATTTCAGGGTCTGGGGGTGTCTCCCCAGCAGGTTTATGTTTTAAACTAGCATGTTCACCACTGAATACCAGGTTTTTTTGTCTGACTAGAGATAGCATTAGCAGTAAGCCATGACTCGTGATGGCAAAGAAGTATACACAGAGGGGCTCTTCCTGTTTGCTTCAGCCGTTAATGTCTTTTGTGTTTTTTTAATTGGTGAGGCAGATTCAAAAAGTAGATTTTCTACACAATTGCTCCACAGAGCTGCCTTCACACAAACCCAGCCTCTGGTGTTGGTTCATATTTACAACAGCAACAACTATGACAGTGACAAAATCTCTTGTCCTTGCTCCAACCAATATGGATAACCAAAGCAGCTGCTGTGTGGCAGCTGTTGCGCCTCTGGTCACTGCTGTTGTCCCTACAGTGGTCGCAGCTTTGGCATCTTCTGTATTTCCTTCTCTTGTGATAGAAACATCTTATTTGCAACGTTCTTCTTCTTATTTACCACAAGGTGTTAGGTGTCCCTGTCTTCTGGTTTTGGGGGCGGGTGGCTATGGTTGCGACATGGCCAGTCATTGGCAGGTCAGGTGAAGGGCCATAAAGGTCACAAGATATTTCCTCACCAGATTAACATCAGGAATGAGGGGGATTAAGAGAGGTTTTTGAGATAGGATTTTAAAAAAAATGAGAAACAAACAAAGAGCTTTATTGTGCGTGGGCTGAGAAAGGAGACAAGAGGCAAGTCGGTTTAAACACCACAATGAAATGGATCCAAAAAAAGAAGAAACACTGTTGCTGCAAATGTCTTTGTCTGACATTTTTCTACTCCAAAATGCAGCCTCTGGAGGAGAGAAAAAAAGGTTTTAAAATGCAAACAATAAATACATAACTATATAAAGCAAGACAGAGTAGGTGCAAAGTGGCAAGATTGGTTTCATTTACACTGAAACACATTACCGCCACCTTACAGATTTTGCCAGTGAAGCGCTACTTTTTTTTCATGTTGTTAGCTTTTCAAGCAAAAACACTCATTGATTTCTGAAAATGATGATGGTAAAAGCTTTAAGTTGTATTCCCTATGAGTGTTTGCTTTTCTCCAGTATGTTGTTACTTTTTTCAGGCAGCATATTACTGTAGTCTAGTGCATAATTTTAAATGAATTGCTTCCTGGTGTTTAAAGCGGGGCACAATTGGGTTGCAGCTGAAGGCAGTTTGAGTTTCTCTCAGTGGGGCAGTATGGTGTTCAGTAGGGGAGAGGATGTGGCACTCTGCCAATGACAGAAACTGCAAGGCTCTGAGACAAATGGCTTGTGATAGCACTTTTAAGCATATTTAGGACATTCTGCAAATGGCAAAGTTTTCAGATGAATGTATAGTGTTGACCAATAACAACCAAGCGCATGTGTGCATTGTCAATTTAAATAAATGTGGAAAAATACTAGCTGTAGCATCATCTGTTGCTTGTGGCAAAAATAAATGTGGATAAATACAGAAAAAATGCCCAAGAAATAAATATGGATAAATACAGACGGAAATGGCAAAACATAAATACCATAAAAGCGGGAGCCCTAATCATAATGGACTAACTCGATCACAGCACTCAACTGCACCCCTACCATAGTGGATTCTGTCAAATCTCGGGATTACTTTGGACCGTAACCTGAATATGATTGAACACATCAACGTAATGGCCAAAACTCCCAGATTCCATCTGAGCTACTTGAGAAAACGAAAACCTCTCCTTGAAACTGCCGACCTTAAAACCACAGTGCAGGCGTTAGTTATCTCCAGAATCAAATACGGCTGGTCCACGCTATTTGGCCTACCTAAGACTTCGACAGCCCCCCGAAAAGCTTGCTTCAATGCAGCAGCTAGACTCTTATCTGGCTCAAGAAAATTCAACCACAACTCACCACATCATGAAGGCCTTGAACTGGCTTCCTCTCGAAGGCAGAATCCACTTCAAGCTGGCCTGCATCACTCACAAAGCTTTGTACACAAACTCCCCGTCATATCTCTCCCGAAAAATTGTGATTTCTGGGAGTTCTAGAAACTCCCGGTCCACCAGAGACTGTGTGCTCCAGCCACCATGCTTCCGCAAGGCAAAAACATATAATCGAGCATTCTCCGGGGCTGCACCAAGAATCTGGAACTCGCTTCCTTCCTCCATCGGAAGAACACCTTCTCTGGCACTTTTAAAAAAAGAAGCTAAAACCTTCCTAATGAGCAAATTCCTCCAATAACGCTCCCTTGGTGCGCATACCACCTTTCTTGATTTATTTCTGTGCTTAATTTCCTTTACTGCTTGGCCTCTCTGTTGTGTATCTAGTCTCACTCCTTCCAATGCACTGCCAGTTCTCTCTGTTCTTTGCCTCCTCTGTACCTTCGTAAACAACTGCTGGTCTTTTCTTTTTGAGCTGACATGTTGCTCACCGAGTATGGAACTGTACAATCAATCAATCAATCAATCATTTGTAAATTGCACTACTTACCTGTGAGGGTCTGAAGGCGCTGGGGGTAGGTGGTGCTGCTACTACTCGAAAAGCCAGGTCTTGAGGAGTCTTCTGAAAGAGAGCAGGTCTTGGGTCTCCCATAGGTGGATGGGGAGGGTGTTCCAGGTCTTGGCGGCGAGGTGGGAGAACGGTATGCCACTGGAGGTCGCTCTTCGGATGCGGGGGACTGTGGCGAGGGCAAGTTAAGCAGAGCGGAGCTGAGGGGTGGGGGTGTAGAAGCTTAGTCTTCTGTTGAGGTACACTGGTCCGATGTTGTGGAGTGCCTTGTGTGCATGGGTGAGGAGCTTGAAGGTGATCCTCTTGTTGACAGGGAGCCAGTGCAGGTCTCTCAGGTGGGGTGTGATGTGGCTGCGGCGAGGAATGTCGAGGATCAGGCGTGCAGAAGCATTCTGGATGCGTTGAAGCCGTTTCAGGAGTTTGGCCAAGTCTCCTGCATGGAGGACGTTTCCGTAGTCCAACCTGTTGCTGGGTACCGTTTATTGTAGACATCTCTTTCTTTTGTCCTATTGTAATCAAGCCGCTCGCTGATTTTGGAACTGTATTGACTCTTGTATATTTCCATGGCTTTGTCCCACCATTGTCGACTCTGACCCCCATCCTTGTATTTTACCTATGCCATCCTGTACCTAGCGTATCTTTCCCTGTAAAGCTCCCTGATACCGTACCGGGTCATGTTCGCGCTCTATAAAACTTCAAATAAATAAAATTAATTAAAAAAAATCATAGGGCAGCTCCTCGCTAGGCTGGCGCTTCAATGCCGAACGGGCCCCGGGAGGGGTTCATTGCCAGAGATCTTCTCTTGTTGCGGTAGTGAAGCTGAAAAGTGGTAGCGGGACGTGTGTGTAGTGAATAGAGATGGGGAATAGTGTGTGTGAATTAAAAATAGTTATCGGAATCCGACAGAATATTTTTATTGGTGGGTTCCAATGCTATAAGTTAAAAACAAATGACTAAAGGGTTGTATCAGAAGGGGGAAAATTATTCCCACTTGAGCTTAAGACAGTGTTTTTGGTGTGGAAGTGGTCAACATGTTTCATGCCATATGCAGTCCAAAGGATCTTTGACAATTCATCAGGACCGGGAGATCCTCGTCTACTCTAGTGGGTTCGGTGTAAGAATGTATCATAAAGGTCCCATCACCTACAATGTGGACTCTTGCAGTAGTCCTGTGAGGAAGTGAAAGAAATAAAAATGAATCAAAAGGAGTGGATGTAGACCTTCTGGAAAACACCTAGAAGGGGAGTATATTGGCTCCAACGGTGACGTCCAACAATCTCGCAATTTGGTGAGAGAGGAATCAGAGTAGAGTCCTGCTGGGCCAGGACCTACCGCGTCTGATCATCACTGGATTTTGCCGAATTGCGAGAGCATTGGACATCCCCGCTGGGGCCAGTATAGCCCCTGCCAGGTGTTTTCCAGAAGGTAAACATCCACTCCTTTTGATTTATTTATTATTTCTTCATAAGCCTAAGTAGTATTATGTTTCCCCTTGAGCTACAACCCTTTAGTCGTTCGTTTTTAACTCATAGACTTTGAACCCAACCAATAAAATACTGTGTGGGATTATGATAGCTATTTTTAATTCTTCCTACACACATGCCCACTACCACTTTTCAACTTCACTACAGCAACAAGAGAAGATCTCTGGCAAAGAGCCCCCTCGTGGGGCCTGTTTGGCATTGCAGCGCCAACCCAACGTAGAGCTGCGCTATTATGAAGCATGACACCCCTCTGGGTGTGTGAGGGCCCTTGCTCCTAATTGGAGCTATCCCACCTACACTTTATCTTTCCCCTGCTTATGCCTGGTACCCCAGAATTTACCCTAACCTGTCCCCCCTACCCTCTCCCCCCACCCAAGGAACTGCACACTCCTAATCTTGCTATAACGACACAGGGCCTGTGTGCTGGACATACCAATCCCCAGAACCCTCCCTCTGTGATGTATATATCAGGAAGGACATTAGGGCAAGATGCGCCATTAGATTATAATGCTTAAAATTAAACTGGTTTCAGTGGAAACTGCTCCATGGGTTGACATATAGGGAGGCTCACACCCAGTTGATTCATCCATGTATAACATTTCAACGTGAGCAATCCAAGTTTGCTCATGAGTTGAATTACCCAGCTCCATTAAGTAGTGGGGGTCCAGGCTGTTTATACATTGCCAACATTTCCTTGGGGTTCCTGACCTGCTCATTTGTATTGTTTTTAACCATTGACTTTGTGGTGTCCTCCGTTCTTTCTTGGAACCTGGAACACTCTATGTGAGAAGAGGTTCCAGGAGAGATCGGTTGGCTCAGGCTTGTCAAGACGTTACCTGAAGTGCTCACAGCATTGAATAAATTTACGGAAGTAAATACAGCGTCCCGTCTCATCTTTAAGGAGAATACATCACTGGCGACGATAGAGAACCGAATCCGCTTCTCGCAAGCCTGAAGCCCTGCACACATTGCAGATCACGAATACCGTTGACTTGTTTGCCCCTTTAATTCTCTCTACGTTTTCGTTGAGGACAAAACTCACCACATTGACCTTGGAGCTGAAAATCCTGCGTCTCCGACAAGTTGGGGTGAGGATATTTTTAATTTAGAACATTTTTGCTGCAGTGTATGATCCTCTCACGCTCTTGAGAAATAACTCTACGTCATCTTCACGCATGCGCAACAGCTCGAGCATCTAAACGCATGCGCAATGTCTCGCGCTTCTTGACGCATGCGCACCTATTACCTCATAAAGACTTCCACGCATGTAGAGAAGAGAATGCTGCTTCTCGCGCATGCGCATATGTGCTAAGGAGGATTGTTTGTTTACGTTGCCAAGCAGCAAAACGCTTATGACGCACGGCACCGACGGCACTTCATTTACATGTTGCCTTGTGCTGAGATCATAATCAGCGTTGCCTAGCACAACGAGCAGCAAGAAATGCACTAAACTAATTGTGCATTTTAAAGCAGTTTCAGTATTTTAACACAACGTTTAAGTCAAACTACCTGCCATTTTCTTTCTGTAAGTGCGTGTCAAACATCAAACTACGCTGACACACACAGCATATTAGAATCTGAACTTTGATACAAATGGAACATTTTAGTGCTCCTCCTCCATTTTTAGCCTCCCCAGGTGAACCACCTTTAGAATGGAAGCAATGGTAGGTGTCTTTTGAAGCATAGATGAAGGCGATTGGTGGTGATGACTATACTGATAAGTGCAAACTGGAAATTTTAAAACATTCTCTTGGAGCAGAGGGCAGACAGGTTCTAAGTCACTTACCTCCCATTACTACGGATAATTCTAGCGATGAGGATGTTGATGTCTATGAGAATGCCATAAAGCAACTTGACAAACAATACATAAAAAAAGTTAATGAGGTAGTTGCTCGACACAGATTTTTAAGTAGGTTGCAATTACTTAACGGACCTGTTGACACATTTGTAAAAGACTTGAGAATTTTTGCTGCAAAATGCAATTATCAAGAATTTCACGGTCAGATGGTAAGAGATCAAATGGTACATAATGTTGCTGTTGCCAAATTACAGGAACAATTATTATCTGCACAGGAATTAGCTCTTACCAAAGCTCTTGATATTGCTCATCATTTTGAGGATATGAAATTGGGCATGAAGGAATTATCTGAGAAGAAAACGGTGTCATCTGAAGTTTAATTAGTTTTTTTAAAAAGCTACGGAGACCAATAACAGTAAAGCTTCTTCTACAGTGACCAACAGTGATAGAAGAGAAGTAGTTTGTTTTAAATGCGGGTTTCTGGGTCATGTTGCCACCAACAAATGATGTCCAGCTATAAGCCAAGTCTGTAGATATTGTAGATCCAAAGGACATTTTGCCAGAATGTGCAGAAATAGGAACAGGTTTAAAAACAGAACTGTTGAAGTCAGGAATTTCAAGCCAGAAAATGTCAACAAAGTTGATAGTGATATAGACGACTCTGAGAATTTGTTGGCTGTTTATGAAATTGATGAAAACAAAAAAGATGCTCCATTTTGTATGTTACAAATTGGAACCAAATTTATAATGGTTATGGCTGATTAGGGTGCTAGACATACGTTAATAGGCGATGAATGGTTAAAAGAATTTCTTACTGTATTTCTACTTCCCTCTGATATTAAATTAGTTGGGTATGGGAAAAAACCTATAGAAGTTTTAGGTTATTTTACATCTGATCTTTCATTTAAAGGTAAAACGATATCTTTTAAGGTTTATGTGGCTAAAGAGGTTTCTTGTTTATTAGGGTGGCCACAGCAACAAGATTTAATTATTGTTTGGCTTTGCAAATTAGATGTCATTGAAGAAAATGAGTCATCTGTCGTGGCACATAAAACCAATGGCAAGGTGAGATTATGTGTTGATACGAGAGATCTTATTTCCAATGTATGGGTCGACAGACATCCTCTTCCAAATATAGGTGAAATGTTCTCGAAACTTAAGAATGCAACCATATTTACCACGTTAGATTTATCGAACGCATACCATCAGATAGCGTTACATGAGGATAGTAAACATGTAACATCTATATTACAACGGAGGGTGCATACAGGTATAAAAGGATGCCTTTTGGGTTAGTATCTGCCTCTTCGGTATTCCATAGGGTTATGCATAAATTATTTAAGGACCTAAATAATGTACTGTACTTCCAAGACGATATTTTAGTCTTTGGTAAAGATATGAGAGAACATTCAGAAGTCTTACACAAAGTTTAATCTATTTTACAAAATATTGGGTTAACTTTAACCAAAGAAAAATGTAAATTTTTGCAAATAGGGATGTATGTAGAAAATTGCAATTTTTTTGCGATTTCTTAAAATTCCTTAATTGCGATTAGCAAATTGCGAATCGCAATTAAGGAATAATTTCCTATTTATTTCTATGGGCCCGGAGGCCCATAGGAATGAATGGGAAGTTATTCTCAATTTGCGATTCGCAATTTGAGAATCGCAAATTGAGATTAATTTCAAGGGTGCAAGGGTGTCATAAGAACACCCTGATACACCACTGAAATGAACATGTGTGCACATATGGCCTTAGGGCATGTATGTGCGCCATATGGCACCTTCACAAATGCCAAAAAGTGCATTTGTGAAAGAAATCGCAAATTACCACCAACTTTAAGTTGCTGGTAATTTGCGATTTCTTAATGAGAAATCGCACAATTTGTGTGCTTCATACATAGCATTTAAGGAATCGCAATTTGTAATTTCCTTAAATGCTGACGCAAAATTAAGGAATCCCAAATTTTGCGATTCCTTAATTTTGCGATGCGATTTTCATCATACATCGCATTTTCGTTTTCTTTAGTCGCAAATGTTGCTTTTGTGCAAATCGCAGTGTTTGCGACTAAAAAAAAAGGATGATACATATGCCCCCTAGTCACTTGTACACAAATCCTATGCCATGACATCAGAATCTATGAGTTCATTCACCCTCTATGAGATCGCAATCTAGCTCCATGGTGTCTTATTAAGTGCCATGCAATTGTGATTGGAGACATTGTAAGTCAACTCTGTGCTAGCAGAAATCACTCTATAATACATGGGATTCTACAGTTTCTGTATAAATGCTCAGCTCTAATTTCTCTATAATCTGTGACTTGTGACACACACATTTGCCGCTTAGAGCAAAAAAGACACCACAACTCAACTGTAATAACTAATTACGGTTGAGTTTTGACACTGTAATGTCTGTTGCCAGAGCCTACAGTGAAGGGGAAAGGCAGGTCAGATCATGGAGCATAATCAACACAGCTTTTTAAAGAAACAAAAATAAAACATTGCTTTTCTTACTTCTGCTCTGCATTTCTATCTTACAGTGACAAGCAGAAAGACTATGTTTCGTTATTGCACTCCTTAAATAACTATAGAAAATTGAAAATCTTTCTGCATGTTTCTACATATTCCGAGCAACTGCATCTTTTTTAAATAAATAACTGACTATTATTGAACTGTTTCTAATATTTTTTTTGCAACAAACACTTCACAGGTTTTTGTTGTATTTAATATTACACTAGAGGTTCTAATTGTATTCTTCAGATTTGCGAACATGCTTTCTCTTTCATATGAAAGAGCTAGGTACCAAGGACTTAAGAGGTTTGTGGGAAAGGTGATGGTATGATCATGTATCATTTGGGATAAAGTGCCCCCTACCGTACTTGATAAGGATATTGCAAGTCACATCTGAGGAGTTTCATAATCTTTTACAGGCCTCACACCTTTATATGGTTATTGATCACCTTGGTGACTGGCAATATACTTATAATGTACAGCAGTGGGTACTTTATCCCTTAATATAATATAAACATTGTATTAAAATGCTCTTCCATAGCATCACAAAGTAGCACCAATACATTTATTTATGTTACATGTCATTACTATGTATATCCATGACTTCAAGAACCCTTGGGTCAAAAATAAAATTTGTCACATCACATTACAGCACTACGCAGTCGTAAACTAACAATCTAGCTGTGCAGTATCAGGTTTGTGCTCCGCTGTAACGCAATCCAGCTTTGTGACTTCACAGTCTAGCTCTGTGGCATCCACTCAATTTCCAAGGGATTATGATAAAGCTCCAGGATATTTTATCAAGTTCAACTGGACCACAGTTGAGGTCTGTGACATCACAATCCAGCTCTGTAGCCACACGATCTAACTCTATGATGTGAGAACCCTGCTCCATTCTATTATAATCCAGCCCCATGATATCACAGTCTAGCTTGACGGCATGTAAATGTAAATGTATTTGAGCTTATATAGCGCACAGCTACCCACAAAGGGTTTCCCGGCGCTTGCTTAGGGAACCTGTCCTGGTATTCCCCTGTGAGATAACCCCAGGCAGGGTATCCACAAGGTGAAAGCCAGGCATCCCGCCGCGAGGGGCCGTTGTGGAGATTAAGCAAGCTATTGCCCAGAGTCGCAGAGTGTGAACCCGTGAGTCGAGAAGGCACCGGAGCGAGAATTATCGAGTCTGTGGAATTTTTGAGCCCAAGACCCACCGAGGCAGGGAATTGAACCCTGGTCCAGGGCCGATCTCAGCTTCCGGGTCTGCCGCCTCTAACCCCTGAGCCACACTTCTCCAGTCAACCTCCATGGGTTCATAATTGAGCTCCATTAGATCCAATAAAGCTCTACTGGATCACAGTAGGGAACAATTCAGGTGTCCGGCATCATGATCTGTCTCCGTTGTGTTAGATTCCTGCTGGATTACACCAGAATCCATACTGCCTGGCATCACATTGCATTTATTGTTCTACATTCAAGCTATACGACATTGGGAATCTGTGACATCACAGTCCTGCTTTTCCGCATTAAAATCAATGCACAAGGTGTCAAAAACAAGTGAAATGCATCGCAATATTATGTCAAGAAGAGGTGACTTGTATTCACTTTTGTGATAATTGCAATTCAATGTTTTTCAAAATTCTGCCATTTCTTAAAGCACTGCATTCTTACCTTGTTAGGACGATTGGCACTCTGTTAAACGGAAATTGCTTCATTTTGTGCATGGATTCCACAGGGCAGAACGTTATAAGTGGCTTCTGCCCTTTCCCTGGCGGCACATCATGAAATCCTAAGAAGCAGATTCAACCGTGGAAATCCAAAGGTCGGAAATTGGGGCTTTGTGCATCCAAGGGGAACGCTGCGCTTTCTGTGTCTGATTTTTATTTGACATTTTATCAGCTGTTGCCCTTGATTTTCTACCGTATGAGCCGACGAGCGTGGAGTCCAACCCCCAGGGTTTTGGTAAAGGTCTGGATTATACAGCAGTAGAGTAAACTCTGAACGACCTCGGTTTATTTGCTCCATCTAACATAATGCAGCAGCCTCCATGTTGTAAAACCAAACTAACATGCGTCACATGCCACATCGATGAACACAGAGAACCCTACACATGAAAAGCCTGTAGAAGTAGAGGATGAGGTCTGGTGTGTATCTCCGTCTGAGACAATTATTACAGGTTGTTCTATTCCCAAACATTCCCAGACGTATGCTTGGAAAATTGTGGCAGTGCAAGATTTCCAAGCTTACCTCTGGGAATGTGATATTTCCTGTCGGCTCCTATTTCTCCTGTGCTGCAAGACATGGAATACTATATAGGGAGCACTGAGCCCTCTGTGCAAATACACTTTTTTCACCACTAGGAAAACATGTGTTCACCATGCAGGCAGCTTACCCTTGCCTGCCACCGAATGTGATGTTTTGTTCCCCTTCTGAACCAGGAAGGAGAGTGTTTCTAATCTGTAGCAAACCATTTCTTGGAACGTCCCCTTCCAAACCCTTGAACGGATTACACTACTTCAGATTCCTCTGCATTTGTGGTGGAGAAATCTGCAGTAATAAATGCATTCATGCCTGCCAGGAATCCTTTTATTAATTCCTATCAGACTCAAATACTGACATTGCCAGTATACCTTCTTGGCAACTGTTAGACCTGGCATCATGAGGCACGGTTTCTCCTGTCTTTTTGCTTCTCTCCTCTTTTTTTGTGACTGTGTAGAGAACTTCGTTGTGGCTGAATTTAGTACACTGAGCACTTTACCACTGCTGACAAGTGCTAAACCCCATGAGCCCTGTGTCTAAAATGTGATGACATTTAGTTTTGTACATGATTGGCATTATTTGTTTTGATAAAATGTCCCTAGTACAGTCCACTACATGTGCCCAGGGCCTGTAAATCAAATGTTACATGAGTAGCCCTTAAACATGTCTCAGGCCCGCCAGTGCAAAGCCTGTGTGTGCAGGTCTAAACTGCCATGTTGACCTGGCAAGTCCACCGACTGGAACATATATATGATAGAATGCACACCCACATTAATTAATTTAACATCATCGCGTTATTGAGTGGTTAGTAATTATGTGAAATTTGTTGTGAAGTGTTTATTCTGACAGTTTCTTTTTTCATATGTTCATATTTCATTTACCCCTGGCAAAGGCACTATTCCCGAAATGGATTGGGTGTATTTGATTATGGATAACATCTGTATGGTCACAAGCTGAAGTTCGTAAAGCCTTTCTTTGTGGATTTTGTATGTTGGATTCATTAAACTGCTATTAAAACATAAAAGGTCTGAATATCAACATTACATTTTTTCAAAACTGGTTCAAGATGGGTAAAATTGGTTTATGATGGACAAAAATAAGATCAATAAGCATTTGCAATGCAATAGATCTTGCGTTTATGGGAGTTTGAGCTATTGGCATTGTAAATAGCCATGCTTTTTATTTATGTGTTGTTTTTAAAACAGATGAATAAAAGGCATTGTCACTTACAAATAATGCCAATAGCGAAATCTCTTGCAAATGCAAGACCTATTGCATTGCAAATGCTTATTTTTCCTCTGTCTGCGGCTGAGATGCAGAGAGTTTGGCATTTAGCACTTTTATTTGGAGCCGAGTACGCCTCTCTCTAGTGTAAAGTTATTTCTATCGTTCGGGTGAAAACTTGGGACTGAGGGCATGACTTCCCGCTGAATCATAATACAGCCCTCAAAGGAGTGGAGAGGAAACTGGGATGCTAAAACATTGTGAGTTCAAGTGTAGTGACAAGGAGGCGGAGAGCCGGAGGATAATGTATTCCCGGAAGTGACGCTTTCACTTTGCTTCCATGAACAGGAGATGCAGTGTCCATGGTTGATGACCTCTGGTCTTGGTTTATAGGCCAGAGTAATACGCATTCACATTGATGTTCACCTACTTAATTTTATATATTTTATATATAAAACTTCGTACTTTATATATGCATTTCCCTGCCAAACATTGATTGTGTCCCTGATGCAACCCGACTAAATCCCCGGTTTCCAATAGTATCCAGTCCTTGTCTCTCACGGTTAGTCCACCGATATAGAAGCTTATGAGGCCATGGATGCAATACAGCAAACATCATTCTTCTAGTGACAACCCCGACTGTTCACACCGTGAGAGCGCAAACGGTTGCCCACACAGTAAACCGACTCCACCGTCTCCATTATGTGCGGCCTCCGGTTAATCCTTGAAAAGAGATGAGCTAAGAAAGCATTAGGAGAGAGCGTGTCATGCCTGCAGTAGCAAGCAGTACAAAGCTATTTGAGAAAATAGTGCTCGGAGCCTGTAATTAAAGCCTACTGAGCAAGAACACACGTAACAGTAGGTGTCACCATTGGAGGTTACAAAATGAGACAAGGTGGTACGAAGGAGGGACTACTAAGCTTTTTGACCAATGAACAGCTACAGTTTACAGTGGACAATGACACAAGCCAATGAAAAATGTGGGCAGAGACTGGGCAGTACTTCAAATCCCTACCTCAACACAGCATGCCTTTCAGAGCAGCCCATGTGATGCAAAGGCGTGACCAAAAAACTATCACTTTTAATATGTACTTCTCAGTGTAGTGCTATAATGTGATATACTGATGGAAAAGCTTCCACGTGTTAAAGAAATGCATTTTTTTTTATTTGAAGAGACCTTATATTTTATGTGATGATTGTTGTAAAATTTACATGGCAAACATTGAAAGATTTTGACTCGTGTGCAGGCTCTAAGAGCCAAGCAAGCTAATTTATTGGCACGTCCTTAAAGAGCTTAAACTGCCTTTTCCCAACAGCTTTATATAATGAATTTATTGCTTCACAGTCACTTTTCTTTCTCAGACAGATTTTTCTATTACATTTTTGTACCGTGGTGCAAAGATGTGAATGTGCTGATTGCACAGAATCAGGACTGGAAGCATACCCTTCCAGTACAGAATCCTATGCCTAGAGAAATTCTTAAAAATTCCACACATTGTGTGCGTGATGCACACTCCGGCACACCTTCATTGTGTGAAATGTTTGGAAAAAAGAATGCCTTTCACCTTGCTGGTGCCTGCTTTCAGGAGGGTTTCTTTTTTGACCCAATGCCCGGTCTGTTATCCAACTAGATTAGACTTTGTGTGTGAAAAACTATGGGGGCTTGCGCTAATCTACCGATAACTCCCCCTTGACGTAATGTGGTGCAAAGCTGTGCAAAATGCTATTTGCGTTGAGAAAACAGAACCGTTGCAGTGCAAAATATAACATTGTCTTGCGAAAGTTTGCATTAATCAGTATCACTTTGTGTGACTTCGAACTGGTACTAAGCCTTGGAAAATATAGCCCCAGGTTTCTGTTGAGCAAGTCCTGCTGTAAAATTATACAAGAAGCTGTTTCTATGAGCCATATTATTATAGCAGGACTATTGACTGTCCAACTAACTATACCACAATGCCCCTTGGAAGGCGGGCCCCTGGGCAATTGGCCACCCCTTAAAATGCTGCTGCAATTGTTTACATTGCAACATATTTTTCAGCAGGTGGCAAGTGACTTAAAATGTGTCCGCTTCGCCTCGACTTCAATTTTCCAATATTTATTTTAAATATTCCTCCTAGTTTGGGTAAGAAAAGTAAGGCAGAGCCGCAGCTGTGTTAAAATCATCTGAGACCCTAAGTAAGCAGGGGCTCCACATGTTTAAAAAGCGCCTTCACACAAACTAAAAGGACTTCAGGACTCAACAACTTTTTTCCAAGAAAAGATGCCTTTCAGATGTGGTAATACAGGGTGTTCCTAGTGGAATAAACACAGCTCACGGCTCAAATGTACAAGACATTAACTTAGGGTAATGTCCGAGTCTCGCGCATAACATACACTGATGTGCATTGGTGGTAAGCAAATGTTCTGAACATATGGAAAGCAGTAAAGACTGCATCTCAGACATACTCTGCAGCTTGAGGTTAGAGTCTTCTGCCATAACCCAGACCTGCATCTGAGCTCGTGCTGGGTACATAACTTACAAGCATTCCACAAGAGTGCAAAACATCGCCCACATACTGTGGACTAAGCCTTTCACCAGGTAAAGGTTGCCAAAAACAGACCACTGGATTGGGAGATGAGGTTATCTGGCATTTAAAGTGCTATTAAAGTAAGTTCGTGCAAAATGCAAAAGAAATTTCCCGTAATTATGCAAAAATGCTGATCCGCGACCGAGTGGCCATTTTTTGCATATTGCAAAAAAACCAAAAGCGCAAATCGGGAGTGACGCAAAGAGACGCTTGCGTTCGCTTTGTTGCCAGGCTCCTGAGTCCTGTCAATGGATGTTTAGCCACAATAAATCTTGTAGATAACATGGCGTAATCTTGGACATATGCATAATAATCATAATGCAAAAACTGGAACCCTTGCAACATTATGCCAGTGTAAAATACTTTTTTTCTGGATTTTTATGAAATGTAGAGATCAGAGGAAGAGCTTTCCACTGTAAACTACAACTCCTACCATAGCATCGTGAAGCAGTTCTAGATGTCACGATCTAAAAACCACCAGTCAAAAAGAAAAATTTAAAGTGCCCATGGTTGGACATTGTGGGGAGCTACATATGTAAAAATCATCAACAACAACAACAAGCATTTACAATGCAACGGTTTCGCCTTTGGAAAAGTTTGAACTATTGGCATTGTGAATGACAAACTTTTTATTTATGTGTTGGCTTTGAAAACAGATAAATAAATGGCATTGTCATTTACAATGGCAATAGCTTAATCTCTCGCAAGTGCGATTTGTAGTGCAACTATTTCGCAGGTGCTACGGCCAGGGCGAAACCTAAAAATGGGATGTTTTCTGCATTCTGGCTACACCTCTGACTCCGCCCACTGATCTAATCCTCTGGTTATTCCCGGCCTCTGATTCTCTGCCCACAGTTCCCCTACTTTTTTCTCCCACTTCGTCCACTGACTTTAGCACTGATTAGCAGTGGTAAAGTGCACAAAGTTCTAAAAGCCAGAAACAATGTTTTCAGAATACAGAACAGTAAAGGCAAAAAGTTTGGGGATGACCCCAAAAAAAGGGCAAGTCCAACACTGATCTGCTAGCATTAGGCACTCTGAGTGTGGGGATAAACTTGGGGTGCATTCCCAGGCCACTAGAACCTCGTGGTCTGCCTGGGAGCCAACCAAAACGTCAGGAGCTCTTCCAGTGCACACTGATGAATTCAGTGGTGTAACAAAGGCACCCAGAGCCCCCGTGGTGCAGGGGGGCCCAAACTCCAGGGGGGCCTTCAGCACTGCGGTGGCGGGGGAAAGAGCAAGGTGAAGACTGCTCCGGTCCTGGCCAGCGAGGACAGGGATCGCCGTGGCGGAGCAAAAGGCAGAGCCGCAGGCGCAGAGGAGAAGGTGGTGAGGCAGCCTCCTTAAGGTACCGGGGCTGCAGCGGTGATTGGCGGCCAGTGCTCCTCGGTTCAGGTCCCTGGGGCTGCGGCAGTGATGAGGCAATTAAGGCAAGAGGACCCAGCACATAGCAGGTACCGCGCGTGGGGCACCTCAGCAGGTCGGCCAGGTTCCGGACGACAGCGGCAACTAGTTGGCCGAACCTTCCGGAACATACTCAACCTAGGCCCCCAGAAAACACTCTTCATCGGAGCAGCCTGTCCCGCCACAGACTCTCATGGACCTCTTTACTTTTTCTTTTGTCCTGGCCGCCATTTTGCTGCTGTTCTCGGCCTCTCTTATCTGGACCCCGACCCGCCATCTTGTCCATTCCCTTGTCCTTTACCCTTTTCCCTTGTTTCCCCCTTTACGATCCTCAAATGTTTCTTCCCTTTTCTGATTTGCCTTTTCTCGATACCCTTGTATCCCTCCCACCCTCCCTTGGTGCTGTGACTGCGTCTCCCCTCCGACCCCACTTAATGGAACTCTACTCTTCTGGGTTTTTTTTGGGGGGGGGGGGGTTGGATCTTGACCTGAGAACATCTACTATGTGTATATATATATATGTATATATATAGATAACTCTAATTACTAGTATATGCAGTAGACCTTTGTACTCTCTACCATTCCTATGTGACTCTTAGAATATATCTATTTGTATCTCTTCCTTGAGTGACTTTACTATTTGTACATTTGCAATTTTTCTTTCTGTTTGTATCTCTTCCTTGTGTGACTTCACATCTTGTACATTTGCAATTTTTCTTTCTGTTTGTATCTCTTCCTTGTGTGACTTCGCATCTTGTACATTTGCAATTTTTCTTTCTGTTTGTATCTCTTCCTTGTGTGACTTTACATCTTGTGCATTTGCAATTCTTTCTGTTTGTATCTTTTATGTAACGCATGTAATCCTAAATGCTTATGTTTTGCAACTAGTTCTTATGTAAAGCGCTCCGACACCTTCGGGTAAAGTTCGCGCTATATAAAATCACATTAAATGAAATAAAAATAAATAAACAGTTCCCTGGTGTGACAGCTCCTGACGGAGTCCGGAGGGTGCACCTCCATGGAGTATGCAGGGGGGTCCTCAAGTTTTGTTACGCTAGTAGATGAATCCACTGGCTGGGGTACACTAGGGTCAGACAGGAAATGACGCACAGAGGGCGGAAGCAACTTCTGTCCTTATGGAGCTGATCACTTCCGCCCGATTGCTCCTGTACACAGGGAGCCACTGTGGTGAACTCTCAGCTGAGTGGGAGTGAGACATGACAACATATTGACCACTTATTGGGGCCTGCTATGGAAATTCATACAACTCAGGGGCGAAATGGGCCATACATACAATTATATACAGTTAACCTGTCTCCTAGCGTCCTGAGTTCCCTTCCAGTGGAGTAAAGTGAATTGCACAAGATCACACAATTTTGGACAAGCAGGATTCGATATGTGTTGCTTGTCTTGGTTCCAGGAACTATTTCGTTAGCCGATCAATGGAAGTCTCATTTATCCTTCAATTTAGCAGAGCATAATGTTAGCCTGGCTACGTGAGAGGTCCAACGTGCCTTCTGACAGGGCCATTTCACACTCAGGGCACCTCGCAGCAGCTAGAGTGCATCGGAGCGCTACAGAGGTACTTTTAAGATTGTTTAAGAACGGAAGCCGACTCCGGTCACATTTCTCACATTTCTCTAGACCGTCACTGTGACTTCTTGACCAGCTGCTTTTAATTCACTTCTTTCTGTTGCTGAGTTTGAGTGTTCTTTGAAGCGTGCTGTAGTGTTAAAAAGGTGGGGGTTCCATAATCGATTTCTGTCCACTAGCGGGCACCCCGAATATCGGAGGTGACAGGTGACGAGGCGCTAGATTCCTGCAGACAGGTGGAGAGGCGCACAGTACCTGAGCTGACAAAAGGGACAGAGACCCCGTGCATTATTTATGGGTTCCTTGTCAGCAGAAAGGGAGCGAGGCAGCAGCATGCCTGCCTGCCTGCCTGCCTGCCTGCCTGCGCTGGCGCCTCGCGAGGAGTGCGGGGTAGGAGGAGGGCTGCAGAGCGAGAGCAGCCCCCGTCTGGTGCAGCACCGTGGGCAGACTGAACGCAGGCAGGGAAGCAGCGCCCGGGTACCGCGCCGCTGCTGCTGTCGGTGCTGCTCCGTCCATCCGCGGCCGCCGCATCCTGACCCGCCCGGGCCCCGTCCTCCCTCGCCATGGCTTTGATAGTGCACCTCAAGACGGTCACCGAGCTGCGGGGCAAGGGGGACCGCATCGCCAAGGTGGCCTTCAGAGGTAGGAGCCCGCGCTGTGTGCATGTGTGGCCCTGGGCACCAAAAGTTACCGGCGGCTGTGTGGGCGCTTGGCGTGGCGCGTCTACACACAGCCGCGCGGCGCTATAGCGCCAGCCCACCTGGGATGTGTTTAGTATTCTATGACATACATAGACAACGGTCTGGTGCAGTATGTTGTAATGTGTCACGCTATAGCATTGTTTGGCAAGGTGTGTACTGATAGATTACGCTACATTTTGATACAGTACGATACAGTACGGCTTCTTCTGCTGCGCTGAATTGCATTTTACATTCTACGAAGGTGGCGTGTCTGGTGTCTGCAGAGCACTTCCACGGAGAGAACAACGTGCAGACCGATAAACACGCCCATAGCTATGCCCTGCCTCCACGCGCCACCACCCACCTCCGATTAAACAGACAGAGGGCGTGGCTTAAAAGTTCGTAGGCGGGTCAGCACCAGGATGGAACTGCCTGACCTCTCCCTTCAGCGACAAATGTGCACCCTCTACTCACGTCCTTCTTAGGTGTCTGACTTTCAGGTCCCTCTTACAGGCACAAGACCGATGGCAGCAGGCGGGTATATTAGAAGGAGAGGCGTGGGCATGGAACTTAGCAGAGTTGTATAACTGTCACTGTTAACTGCTGCAGATCACTCCGTGTTTTCTCATTGTTACCTCTATTTATACCCATTTGATGCTCCTGTTTACTAGTTCGTAGAAGTCGATTATTATTTCCTTTTTTTTTAAATAAATTAAAACTGCGTGAGTACAGTGAGTACAGTGAAGTAACCATACAATTGCACATGTAAACAAGGTCAATTTGGGATTCGGGGGCGTTTTTCGTGCTCTCCCCTTCCCATTGGCTGGAAGGTAAAATTCCAGCCAATGGGAAGATGAGAGGGCGGTACTTAAAAAAAGACACGGAAACACCCCCGAATCGCGTCTAGGCGGCCCTGAACTGAGTGACGCTCCTCTCCTCCAATGGCTGGCCAGCATTTACGAGGCCAGCCAATGGAGAAGAGGGGCGTGTTCAGGCCCCCCTACTAACAACAAAAGATTTCGGCTCCGCCCACTGCTTACGCAGTGGGACGGTAGCCGAAACCTAAAAAGGGATCCCCCCTGCTTCCTTCCAACTATCGTCCCATCAGTCTTATTGACATATCCCAAAAACTCTTCGGTAGACAGATCCTGAATCGATTGCAGGCCTGGACTGAAGAAATGGACATCCTGTCCCCCTATCAGGCAGGATTCAGGGAGGGTGTATCGACCATAGATCAAATTTTCAGGCTAAATCTCCTCTACTGGAGAACAGCTGTAATCGAGGGCGGCACTCTATATACCATCTTTGTAGACCTACGTGCCGCCTTCGACTTGGTACCCAGAGCGAGGCTGTGGAGCGTCATGGAAGAGCTGAACGTTCCTGCTGACATCTTGGCAATCCTGATGAGACTCCATTACAACAACTACGCTCGCGTAAGGTGTGGCAAAGGTGGCAAATTAACCGAAAGGTTCCCCGTGCGCAGAGGTGTGAGACAGGGTTGCGTGCTCGCACCGACCCTGTTTTGCATCTTTGTGAACGGGGTTGTTGCCCACCTAAACAGGATTGCCAATTCCGATGCCCCAAAGTTGACAGGCACCAGGGTGCCTGCAATTATGTTTGCAGATGACACCCTGCTGCTGTCCAAATCCCCCATGGGGATTCAACGCATCTTGGATGGCTTTTTAGACTTCTGCTCTGATCGGGGATTGGAAATCAACCCCCAAAAAACTAAACTTATGATTCTGAATCCCAACCCCCAGAATCGAGCCCCACCCAGGCTAGGCACAGTCCAACTAGAACGAGTGCACAATATTGAATACTTGGGGATCACTTTAAATGAACATTTAACGTGGACGTCTCACCAGGCTAAAGTGACCAAACTGGCTCAGTTTGGCCTGGCGAACAAATCCTCTATCGCCCACTAACCCCAATCATTCACATTTACAAAACCCAAGCCCGGGCGGGTGTCACATACGGGGGTGAGCTGTGGGGTCACTCTCAACTTCCAAAGTTACAGTCCACCGAAAACAAATTCCTGAGACGGGTCGTTGCCCTCCCTCAGAGCACTCCACTACTCCCCCTCAGATTAGATCTGGGAATTAGACCAATAACAGAGGAGTTAGGACTCAAACCCCTAACCTTTTGGAGGCGTTTGTGGTGTAGCCCAGATCTCATAAACTACAGAGAGGAACTGCAGGAATTCCTGCAGCTACGGAATGCCAAGAGGATCCCATGGTTGACCTACGTTAAGGGAAGGTTCGAGGAATTAGGCTACCCGGAATTATGGACGGATCCTTCTAACTCTTGTATAAAGACTCCAAAAAAGGTACTCGTGAGAGCATACTATGAACTGATGCTCACAAGAGCTATCAACGACAGCCGAGAAGGATCCCTGACACACCTATTCCTGAAAGTGAAAGACTCTTACTGCCTCGAAAGGACTCTAGATGCGATCTCCCCTGTATTAACGAGGAAACTATTTTTACAATGGAGATACGGATGCCTCCCCCTAGCATCATTTACAGCGTCTTGGTCACCTCGCTCCACCGTAGCAACTTGCCCAGTGTGTGCCCATCCGAAGGAGGATGATGTTCACGCTGTTTTCCTCTGCAAGGGCTATGAGAGGAGCAGGAAATACTGGCTAGTCCCGATACTCAGGAACTTGGGCTTCAGATCTTTTCAACCTGCTTATAGAGTTTTAAAGACAGACCTCTCTCCCACTGTAGTTTTTGCCCTTTCGAAATTTTTAACCTCCTTGTGGTTCACCCGAAGCCGAGTGATGAAAAGACTTGTATAAAAGACCCCTTGAAAGTTTATAGCGCATTCATCGTATCCCTTGTTTTTTAAATGTTTTAACTATTGGATCATATCATGTTTAATGAGTTTTTAACTGTGTATATATTGTTATGTATCTTTTATGATCTGTGATCGAAATAAAGATTTTTTTAAATGAAATGAAAATATAAGCTGGCCTGCATCACACACAAAACCCTTCACTCTCCTGCCCCCAGCTACCTAAATAACAAACTGGTAAGAGCAGGTCAATCCAGAACGCTGAGAATCTCCAACTCACTCCTTATTCCTCCGAAACTGAAAAAAAAAAACCAATACAGATCGTTTTCTGGCAACTCTCCCAGGATATGGAACGCTCTCCCGGGAATCCTCCGATGCAACCCCTCCTCTCCTTTTTCAAAAGGGACCTGAAACTCCATCTCCTTAACAAATACTTTCCTGACCAACGTCAACTTACCTAGTCATCTATATCCGAGTTGTCTCCTCTCTCTCTGGACATGCAAGGTCAGTGGGTGACTGGAATAGGTCATTCCCTCCTTTCTCTTTTTATTGTTCTCTCCCCCTCCGGTGCACTGCATATGTATTTCCCATGCTATATTGTTTCTCTGTGGTTTCCTTCCTTACTGCCGGCCTACTATGTAATATAATTGTCTTTTTACTGTATGTATGTAAAGCGCTCTGATACCTATGGGTCAAGTTAGCGCTATATAAACTTTTAAAATAAAATAAATAAATAAAACAAACAAACACACCCGAAGTAACAGAGTCCCCCAGATATAAGGGCAGCAGAGGCAAACCCTTGGCACTTGAGGCCTCCACAGATAAGGGCAACATAAAGACACACAGAGGTGCAAAAGACCGCCAGATAAGTATAGAGCAGAGTCAGATTTCTAATAGCTAAACATGCAAAGTTAAACGACCTTTCAAGGTTACTGTGATTGCTCCAATTTGCTTAAACAGAATAGGACACCCAGCGACCAAAAGGTAAGTTGTGGCGTAAATAAAAGAATTAAATAAAGAGGTGACATACTAAGAGAAATATGGACAAGCAACCACGGCGAAACTGACAGGCAGGAGAGGGGAAATGGCATGCAAACAGAAAAGCGAAAAATGGCACGCAGACCAAAAGAAAACAAAACTTCCACGCTGAGAGAAAACTGGAAATGCATAACGAAAAGTGATAAGACAAGCAGAGAAACTGACGGACAAGAAGAGGGGAAAGTGTCCTGTCACTGAATCGCACACATTGGCACGTGGAGGAATTGACAGAGCCCAATGTGCACAACAAACAACATTAAAAGGCCACGTGTTCCAGCTGGCCAACATTGCTTGGGAAACAAGTTTGCCTATAGCAGCTGCTGTACCCTCCCCCCCATGCACCCCACTGCCCATGGAGGAGGCATCTGTGTACCGGAGGCTGCCTTACCAGTAGCATGCGGGAGGCAGGGCTGCTGAGCCGTGGTATCCACCACATCCTGGAGAGCTCCTAGGGGCACGGGGCCCCCCTAAACACAGCGTGCAACAGACGGGGCGAGCAGCGCCCTCCGCCCTGTGCCGGAAGCCAGGGCTGCCCTGTTGCTGCCTCCCCCGCGCCGAGCCTGGGGGTGCACACACAAAAAAGAAACTTTCAGGGAGCTTTAGTTAAAGCTGAGCTCTGACCCGGGCGCAGTCTGCAGAGCACTTCCAGGGCCGAGGCGGGGGCAGGTCGGCCACACCCCGTGGGCCGGCCGTGGCATGCATGCAGGCTCCTTAAAGCAGGCAGCTATGGGAGTGAGGGCGTGGGGGGGGAGGAGAGACGGGGAGCCCCGGTGTGCGAAAGAAGTGGCAGAAAATAGGAAAGAAAGAAAGGGACAGGATCGGGTGGGAGAGGGCAGGGTGCGAGGCTGAGGGGTAAGGGGAGGTGACTCGCGGACTAGGGCGGGACTAGGAACGGGGATAGCGACTTCCATAATATGCATTTATTTAATAAACGTAAAGAGATTGCATCGGCACCCTCCGCGCGCCTGGCTGTGAGTGATGGTAAAGTGTGCTGACATTATTGGATGGTGATGTGGGGCGGAGACTACAAGGGACTATAGATAGGAGGGACTCTCGGGGGCGTGCGGAAGTGCGCGTTCAATGTAAACACTGCTGGTGAAGCTGCCTGGGACGTGTGGAAAATGCATGCCCTTGTAGGTAGCCAAAGTCAGCAGCAGCAATGCCATACCGGCCACTGTGGGGAGTGGAGGTGTTTGTGGGGATCGGGGAAGAGGTACAGGCATCCTGGGCACAGCTGTCACGTATTTATTTATGCGATTTTATATAGCGCGAACTTTACCCGAAGGTGTCAAACCGCTTTACATAAGAACCAGTTGAAAAACATAAGGATTTAGGATTACATGCGTTACAAAGAGGAAACAAACAGAAATAACAAGCCTTCGCAGCACAAATTTATTGAATATAGGACAAGTCAGGTCCTGGGCCGGCAGCCAATCACAGCGCGGCCCGGGGAATGACGTCACGGGGTGTCCCGGGCCGGCTGCCAATCACAGCGCGGCCCGGGACACAAGGCAAAAAGGGGCGGGGCTTAAAAAAGACCCAGAAACGCCCCCGAATCGCGTCAAGGCGGGCCCTGAACTCAGTGACGCTCCTCTCCTCCAATGGCTGGCCAGCATTTACGAGGCCAGCCAATGAAGAAGAGGGGCGTGTTCAGGCCCCTATACTACTAACAAAAGATTTCGGCTCCGCCCACTGCTTAGCAGTGGGACGGTAGCCGAAACCTAAAAACCTTTCTCTCTCAAGGGACCATGACGTGAATTATCTTTAAGCTTCCAAGAAAACATTTCAGGAACCAAGGTTTAAAGAATGGCTCTGGGTAAAAATATTTGAAATGCCATAGGTCTCGCATTTAAATGCGAGACCTATGGCATTGCAAACAAGTGGCCGCCATTGTCCCGGCTCAATTAAGAAGCATGTACATGTACCGTGTAACAACCAACTAAAGGGGCCAGTAGCCATGGGAGGATACAAATGATGACATGGCCTGTTGAGGAATCAAACAACAGCATTTACGAAGGACAAAGACTCAAGCCAATGAAAAATATGGATGGGGATTCTCTACCTACAATCGATCGCATGAGCAGCGCTTGCGGGCTGGCTCAATCAATCAACCAATCAGGACACTTGTAAATGGCACTACATACCGGTAAGGGTCTCAAGGCGCTGGGGGGGAGGGGATACAGGGGAGGGATGCTGCTACTGATGGAAGAGCCAGGTCTTGAGTAGTCTCCTGAAGACCAGTAGGTCTTGGGTCTGCTTAAGGTTGCTGGGGAGGGTGTTCCAGGTCTTGGCGGCGAGGTGGGAAAAGGATCTGCCTTCGGCTGTCGTTCTACGCATGCGCGGGACAGCGGCCAGGGCGAGGGCGAGGTCGGCAGAGTGGTGCTTGAGGGTGGGGGTGTAGAATTTGAGTCGTCTGTTGAGGTACCCTGGGCCGGTGTCGTGGAAGACTTTGTGTGCGTGGATGAGGAGCTTGAAGGTTATCCTCTTGTTGATTGGGAGCCAGTGCAGGTCTCTCAGGTGGGGAGTGATGTGGCTGCTTGGAGGATGTCGAGGATCAGCCGTGCCAAGTCGTTTTGGATGCGTTGCAGCCGTCCTAGAAGTTTGGCTGATGCGTAGAGGGGGTTACGGTAGTCCAGCCTGGCTCAGGCTCGACCTAAAAATTATTACTATAATGTTGCTAGCGCCATCTGGATTTAAGGGTCGTCGCAAAGAATGTGTGCTTTGGGGACTGGTGAACCACATTGTCAATAGCTTTGTTTAAAGTTCACCTACTTTTCAGGCCCAAACCTTCCCTTTTATTACATATAAGGCACACCTACGTTAGGCCCTAGAAAGCCTAATGTGCAGGGTGCAGTGCATTTAAAAGGTAGAACCTGTGCCTTTAGGGTTTACATGTCCTGGTAGTGAAAAACTCCTAATTTGTTTTTCACTACAGCAAGGTCTATCCCTCACATAGGTTAGCATATGAGCTGCCCTGTACCACTTTACATGTGTAACTTCCAATTGGGAGCAGATAGAAAATTGGAGTTTGGTGTCTCTAGACTCACAGTTCAAAAACACACATTTTAGTGAAGTTCGCTTTTAAGCTGCAGGGCTGAAAATGCAACGTTTAGAAAGTTGACATTTTCTTATTTTAACCATTCTGTGCCTCTGTCTGTCCCTAGAATACATGTTTGGATTGCATGACAGTTGGGCCTTGTGAATTCACTCTAGACAGTCACACACAAAGGGAGCTGAAGTGTGTCCTACGTATCCTGGTGGCCCATCACCAGGCTGATGAGTCTTCCTGAGATAGAGTGATGGGAAGTGTTGAAACTTGCACCTGAATAGGACTGTGCCTGCTCCCTCACAAATAGCTGCATCCCCCCTGTAGTGTGTCTGGAGCCAGGGCCAGAAGGCACAGGGTCTTGTAGACTACAGAGACCTTTCTTTGAAGTCTCCCTACTTTGGGGGCGAAAATGGATATTAGTACTGGACCTCTGACACCATAGACTTAGAAAACGTTTCCACTTCATTCTGCCAGGAGGAAAGGCTGTTGTGCTGCCAGGAGTGACTGCCACTTTGATGCTTGCTTTGCTGTGTTAGCCTGTTGCCTCCTGCTTCTTGCATGGGAGTAGGAGGACTAGGCTTTACTCTCTCTGTCCTGCTTTCTAAGCTTCTCCAACCCTTTGACTGAACTTGCCTCCTGTTGCTATGAGTCTCAGGTACATCAAAGACTTCACCTACATCTTGCTACCAGCATCTGGGCTTCTCTGCTGTAAGTCATGCTATGCAAAGTGGTGTTAAAAACAGTCCTGGGCCTTTGGAGGTGAATTTAATGCTGCAGCCAAGAAAATCGAGACATCAACTTTACAGTGTCAGTTCGGAACCGGCTCATCCCTGCAAAATCAATACATAGTCGCCACCTGCACTGAAGCCGTGATCCCTGCTCACACTCGAGTGCGTGACACATTGACTGCGACTTGCAACGCAGCCCGACTTTGCCGAAGTACCTTGGAGGAAGCGCCACTGTGTGAGTCTCGAGCACCGCCTCACCGAAATCTGTGACGCACCACTCTGACTTCAACTCAGCCCTTGCCCTGCATTGCTTTCAGCCGGCACATCGCCTTCAGCCCAGTAGTTTGACTTTGACACCTTACAATTGACGCATCCTTGATGCTGTGTCGGTTTCAGGAACCGAGGTCTTTCACCAGCAACTGACGCATCACCTCCTCTGTGCAATGCATCATCCCCGGGAGTTAAAACTTCAATGACCTTGCACCAGCTTCAGGAACTGACGCATCACCTGCATCCACAACGCCTCACTTCCTCTGCGCCACGCATCTTATTTAATTTCTCATGCATCCAATGTACTGTTAGGGTGTATACGTGACTCTTGTATCAGGCCCATGCTACATTGCAGTCAGACTGAACTTTTGGATTTGTCCTGGTCAAGCACAACCAGGTATCCCCAGTTGGAGCAATTGACTTCTAAACAATGCATGCTAATTTAATCTTCAAAAATTCAAACCCTGACACCTGTATGTTGTAATTTTGTAGTTTTGGTCTTGTTTTACTCAGTTAAATATTGCCTATTTTTTAAACAGGTGAGGCGTAGTTTTGTGGTATTTTCACTATGTTAATGTGTGTGTTTGCACAAATACTTTATTCATTGCCTCTTTACTTAAACCTGACTGCTCTGTGCAAAGCTTCCAGAGGGTGAATGCAGGTAAACTTTAGTGTGTTCTACATTTATCTTGACAAGAGTGTGGCTTCCTACTTGGACAGGGTGCACACCTCTGCCTACTACAGACCCCATTTCTAACAGCAACTAAAAGGATTGCATTATTAATGATGCCCAGGCCACACAGCATGTGTGAAAATCCAAAAATGAGACAAGAGAACATTTACTGCTCTGCTATATGCCTGGGTCCCATCGACCCATACTGGGGCACAGACTCATTTTTTTCAGCTCTCTTCAGCACCCCGAGTAACTCGTACACAAAAGACATTGAACAGATATGCGCATAATAGGTGGGTATAAAGGGTAGGAGTTCCAAGAGTGAGTATGGTGGTTACTACTTGATCATCATATTTGATGGAGGACTTTGGAAAAGCACCGCCTCTGCTTGTCAGCGCCATCATTCGTGATAAAGCTTACTTTCTGGCTTTTGTGTGTGTATATCAAAGGCACAACTATATGGATGGTCTCTCTACCACCCCTGCAGGTTGTGCACTTAATGGGGAAGGCCAGTGGTAGGCTTGGGGGCTGGAACATCTGGAGTTTGTGCTGGTTGACTCTATGATGATGGAGGATGGAGCCAGTGAGTGTTGAGCTCCAAAGGCCTCTATCAATATTCCCTGATTTAAAAAAAAGATATGCAGCTAGAATGTCAGCATATGTTCACTAGGGTTTTTCTCCTGTTCCATTGTCAAAAGTGGACATGGCCCTTTTTGGGGTGAAGTAGGGCCACAAATGCGGTGAAGATGAGCACATCACCTGCAGTGGATCTGGCTCTAGCATACAGTGTCGAAAAGACTCTGGCACACATTCGTGCCCTGGGAACTCCAAAGGTATAAGGCCCATGCCATACTGTGCTCAGAGCCTCACTGGCCAATGGCAGTAGAGGTACAACTCTTCAAAACAGGCAGTCCAAAGGAGTTCACTGAGGGTCAACAGTGAACCTCGGGTGGATAATGACGTAACACAAAATGAAAGCCTCCCTGCAAAATATGGCCCCTTAAAAAACTGCTCTACATAAATTTAATTTCTATGAGTATATAATGTTGCAACATTTCAACTCTGAGCTTGGAAAGTACAAAGCTCGCAAAGATTGAAAGAAGGAATATTTTAGCAGACCTTTACTTAAAAAGGAAACCTTCCACGCTGCTGTGCATGGCCAGACATGGACTGGTGCTGCAAGTCAGTTGTTCCCCAATCTCGGGTGTAGTGAGAAATCTAGATACATTGTTACTAATACGGAAAATAATGTGTGCTATGTGTTAGAATATAACAGACTCCACTATTGGCAGGGGAATATTTACAATTATGCTTTCTATGTCGAGATAACATGAAATATATATAACATGAAATATATAAATGAGATGCGTTACTCATTTGAAATGTCTCCGAAGAATATTAATGCATGCTTTACTAATCACTATGGTGTGGCACACTTTTCACTGGACCTACATAGAGATAGAGAGAAACAATAATGTATCCACGTTAAGAATTGAACTTATGAACTTAATTTAGAATGACATGTTTTAACACATTGAAAAATTATTAGAAAAAAAGATGTAAAATCAAAGACTCTAACATGACCAATTGTTATAACATGTATAGGAAAATATGCTTGTGGGGAAGATCATTTTGAACTATTCCTACTATGCTATATTGAAGTACTGTTTTCTAGATAAAGATGATGATAGCAGTTTATAATGCGCACAGCTATTCCAAGGAGTGCCTGAGAAGAGGTATAGGCCTGCGAAAAAAAGCCAAGTTGTATGATTCTTCTTAAAAATTGCCTCCTCACTCATAGTCTGCAGCTCCAGAGGAAGCTGATTACAGGCTGTCAAACCTAGGTATGCCAGAGAGTGCATATGAATTGTAATTAAAGTCCATTTATCTGGCACTGCAGTCTTAATTGGCACATTTAATTTACTTGTAAGTCCCTACTAAATTGGTACTACATATACTCAGGGTCTGTAAATTAAAAGCTACTGGTGGGACTGCAGCACTGCAGCCACCCACTTCAATAGTCTTTTTAAATATCTCTCAGGCCTGCCTTTTCAGCTTGTTTTTGCAGTTCTAAACTGCCATCTCGTATCCAACAAATTTCTCTTGTGCACACAATTTGGATGAATAAATGTAAATGAGTATTTTTACTGTCGTATTTAAGAAACTCAAGGTTTTTACTGTAGTCTTAAAGCAACTTTGATTTGCGGCATACCTATACAACACTATGAGATTCTGTTTACCTTGGTTGCGAAAAGGATATGCAGTACTCACATAAAATCAGAATACATTACAGTTTTCTATGTTTTATGAAAACACAGATTTCAACAATATCAAAATGTGAAACATTCAATTGATTTTCTAATGAACGGTGTGGTTCAAGGATTTTAAAGTCAAATGAGCAAAGGTTACATATCATTTTATTAAGACGATTATGTGATCATATACCTTTAAAACTCATAATGAGAAGAAACGATGAAAAGATATGTCATCTGCACCTTTACAAAACTGATAAGCAGGAATGCTAGGCTGATATGTGGTAGCTTACAGTGCAGCTTTACTGTAATGAGATGCGACGAGGATGTGATGGTAAATCGTAAAATAACTGTGTGATACGCCTTCTGGTGAATATTCAAAACATTGAAGTGAGTGTAATGTTGGCAGGAGTCTTTGGAGAAAGTGTCACTAAAATTGAAAACACTGGGCACTAAGAGCATGCTTATGATAGACTCCACTATGGGAATGAGAGTATTTGCAAGTATGCCTTCTATGTTGAGAGAATATGAAATATTAGCTGCCTTACTCTGTTGCATTGTCTCTGGGGTTTATGATTGCATGATATAATAATTACGGTATGTTGCAATTCTCACTGTACCTATGTAGAGATATCAAGAAACAGTATCTGATCTACCTTACAAATCGAATTTGTGGACTCCAATAGAAGTTAGAATTATTTTTTTAGCACATCGAATAATTATTAGTAAAAAGATGAAAACTGAGAAACTCAAACATGGTGTATTGTTAAATAAACCTTCAGAAATCTTTGCTACTGATGTAGCATGCATCAGAAAAATATTTTTATGGTCAAGATTGTTTATAATTATTTCTAAAACGTTATATTGAAGTACATTTATATTTCTATTTTTTAGATTAAGAATATATATGAATTGTAAATGGCCCTGATGAAGCAGCATGGTAGTAGTGAAACATTTTGGAACGTGCGAAAGACAGAGAAACAGGACTCAATTTTGGCAGGGGTCACGTAAGTAAGACCCAAATTACATCATCTCCCAAAATAGAAAAAGGTCTATACCAGCACCCTTAGGTCTCAAGATAAAATTTCTTGTGATATAACAATGGAAAAATGTAATAAATTTTTTACTGATAAGTATAGTATCATCTATGCCTTGCTCTGCATATCGTGTGAGCCCCACAACCCCCACAGCCCACCAGCAAGGAACAACAGGGACGGGTACGGCCAAGGAGTAAAGGGAGAGGAAGACGGGGTGCAGCCCGCAGCAAAACCAGATCAGCGTCACGTAGGTGACAGAACGCTACCATCAACTGACCCACAAGTCGAACACCTGGAATGCAGTTGGAGTGTCGAGGAGGAGGCCAAGAGGCGCTGGCATAATGTGTCAACCTAAACCAGGCACAAACCCGCTGCCACCAGGAAGGCTGCAACAGCGACAGGAGGTAGTAGTCCAGCGCCACAGGAGAAGCTGGAGGAACTGGCTCTGCACATGCACAGAAACATGCCTACTACATCTGACAGAGCTGGAAACTGTAATGAAAATGTACACGTACAACCTCACATCTGTCATGTAGTTCAAATGTACACTGTCCGCAGCAATATTCTGCACCTCCCAAACTGTCACAATGTACATTGTCATACAGTCTGCATGTAAACAAGAACAATGCGCCAGCATAATTATCAACACAATGTCAACATGCATCTCCCCTTCACATGCTGAGGGGCACACAACACCTCCAGCAAAGCACAGAAGACAACACACCTGTGATCCCGGAGAGGACCACCACACCTTCGACACCGATGCCCTACAACAGCCCATGGACATCCCACGCAACCCACCAACAGAACCCGGGCAGCCAAGCTACTTAGAGGAGAACACAGACTCTGCAATAGACCACACAGCAGGAAGCACCCGCAAGCACAGCTGGTTCACAACACTACGCCCACCCACACATGGCACCCCAAGGCCAGGTGACAGCATGCCAAAAGGAGGTGGCCGAACAGGTGTGGGTGGAGTCCGAACCCATGGAAGGTGAACTAGATCACATATGTTGGTGTCTATTATCCTTCAGGGAGAACCTACACTCAACGAATAAGACCCACACTGCCATAGAGACACATGCAGATGCACATTCAGGGTACAGAACCACGCCCAAGGGCACGCAAATAGCAGTCAAACACCCACGTTGGCTCTGCATAGGATGGCCCAGGCCGCTCCCCTTAAGAAATGAGTGGTTGACGACAAAGCTACATGTCCGAGCTACAACCCACTGCCTGCGGTGACATGTCTGCGCCTGCTGTACACAGCACAATGTAATGTTGTAGGGCCAAGGGCCCTCATGCAAACAAGACTACAGGGGGACATGCAGATATTATGTTGAACTGGCTACAGGCACATGCGCCCGGGACCTTTATTGGCAGGGCCACATGTACAGTGATGCCTGTGATGGATGTGTGTGGGGTGAATGTAAGCCAGCCTGCATGGAGTGCTTGGTGCTGGCAACAACTTGAACCGTGGACACCAGTGCAATGAAAACTGAAACCACCTGCATAACAGAGTCAACTGCTGAGCTGAGCAACATGTAGGGAGCCAGAACAAGTACAGAGGTCCCCCAACATTAGGGTGACCAGACGTCCGGGTTTTCCCCAGGCGGTCTGCGTTTTTGGAGAAGTTTCCCCGTGTCCCGACACTTTTCTCCAAGTGCATGAAATGTCCCAGTTTTCGAACAGTGTCTGGGTTAAACACAGAAATGTCCCATTTTTTTCATTATCGTTCCGGTTGAGCATGTTTGCGCATGCTCTCTTTGCACTGCTTCCGGCGTGTGACATCACTTAGGTGAGCGCTGTAGCAGGAAGGGAAATCCTTTGAAGAGAGACATTTTCTCTCTGGATTTCCCTTCTCTTTGTACACGAAGCACCACCTTCATCATCGTCCCAGTCCTCGGCACAACAGCTGGTTAGAACCACCTGTGACCGGCATGACCCTGCTTTTACTGCCTGCAGCAAGATTCCAGATTGTACAGCCCTCTGGCTACAGGTAGAAAAGGGTACCATACTCACAGCTCCAGAGCTCCGGATCATGGACAGGCGGTGAAGCTGTATTGTTTTGCTTCTGTATTTCTTCGACCTGTTTCCGCAGGTTCATCAGCTGGAACCTCATCCTTCCTTCTGGCACATGGAAAATAGAGGTAGGGCAGGCCAAAAAACGCAACTTTGACCTTCTCAGCGCTGCAGTACAACATGAATTGGGGAGGGACGGAGAGGGGACTGCTGTTGCTTGAGTGATGGGTGGGTGGAGAGTGGCTGTGTCTACTGCCAGAGGTCTGGCGCAGTTCTCGCAGTCGGCACTGAGGCACCTAAGCCAAGCCCTCGGGAGTTGTGTGGGGAGAGAGGTGGGGTGTTGAAGATCTGTCGGGATCTGGGCTTGGCTGGGATGGAGAGCAGAGCTCTGCCCACTGGCACTGGACAAATGTCAGTGGTGCAAACCCATCAGCCTGTGCAGAGCAGGAGGGAACCTGACCGCCCCCTCACCACTGGTGCTGCCTAAAACAAACAAGCCTGGCAGGCACCACCAGGAGAATGACATCCGCGCTCCATACATACCTCGCCATGTGCACATTTTTCAATTTGGTTTTTTTGTTGCTTTAGTGGTGATGTTTTTTTTCTCCTAAAAAAATGGTAGTTATTGTTAGATAAGAGAACACCATAGAAACGAGATTTGACTTCGAATTCTATAATATTTCAATGTCTGGGCTCTGGATGTATGACATTCCCTATGTCTTGGTGTGAAGGGGTAGTTGCATCTCTCCACCCCAGATTACCTACACTCATACATATTGATTCAGTTCCGCTCCAAATAGCAGACCACAGACAATCGCAGATCGCAGCTGGTCTCCTGAGTCTCAGTCACTTTCAATCCCTCATTAATTAAATAACTCACACTGGATATTGTATTGTAGTAGCTACTATGTAGTGCTTCACACTCCTGGTGAGGAGCTATAAAACTCAACAACCTCTACAAATACAACATCCTCTACCTAGATTACAATATTCTTACTGCTTCAGCACCTCATCAGGGGTATAAAGCGCTATAAAAAAGTCTGTTAAAATTGAATTGATGGTTACTGCCAATAAACTACCTCTAACTTATGGTCTGTAGTGCTTCATCTTGTTCTGTGGAGGGAGCTATTATTTTAGTCCTTTTTCCATGTCTATGACAGCTGTCAAATAGTCCTACTTTTATGTGGATGTGGATGGTTACTACAAACCTGTACCCATTTTTTGTTTTGAGAATCTGGTCACCCTACCCAACATGCAAACAGAAGTGTCCGTGAGTTGCAGTCGGTTGGGGCACTAGAGATGCGCTCGATCATGTGAAGAAAACATCTAGGATGGTGTCCCTTTGAGATATTCCTGATGCAGATGCAGTGGGGTGTGTTGGACCTGCATCATCTTCCTCATCAAAGTCCGAGGTGTCCCACACTGCTTGAGTTGACATTGCTGCGAAACCTCTCCACAGCACAAAACTCAATTAGTAAAGGTCCATGGGTTGCGGTGCACTGAGTCAGTGGCACCTGGAGTGCTGAGCAAGGGATCAGGCAGAAGATGGCATCTACGACAGGTGCGAGCAACTGCGTCAGTCTGCCAGTACGACCGTTTGGACACTGGCAGTTGGCTGTTGGAGTTGGTCTTGGCGTTGGTAGCTTGTGCCTCCTGTGGTCATGCGATGTTCGGGCCGCTGAGGACTGGATTTGATGTGTGAGCCCTGGTGGGTCGCAGTTGAGGCTGGAGGCAGCGGACAGCGCAGGGCCACAGACACATGGCATTGATGACCCCAAGGCCATCGCCTCAGAGGCCATCCAATATCTCAGAAGAAGGGATCCCGGACCTGACCAGCACAGAGTTAGTGGCCCCGGATGCACAGTGGCCGGCACAGGAACCCTGCCACGGGATGGTGACTTGGGGTGCACTGAGGTAGGGCCACGTTTATTGGGCAGGTCCTCATCGATGTCGAAGGTGAATGTTGCGGAGGGTTGCGGGGGACAGTGGAAGGTGTGCTCTAGGGCATGATGCGGAAGGTCTGATGTTATACGGAAGCAGCAAATGGTGAAGTGGAAAGCGACAGCCTTATTGCCAGAACCAATTCGGTATCAGCTACATGAGGATGAAAACTACCCCCTAGTCCATAGACTCAGGCGCCACCAATGTACGACCAGTGAGTGCCCATGAATGTCGGGGAACAGACTTAGTGGCACCGGGGCTGAGAGGGAATGCAGTCTGCGATCATACCAGTACACCGATATGAACTCCGCCATTGCTAAATCAAGACTCTGTGACCTACTGGACTGCAGTGTAGGCCGGAGGCAGCGGTCAGCAGTGGCCCACAGCCATGTGTTGTTGGCTCGCGATGCACAGAGTTAGTAACACCAGGGCAGGTTTCTGTAGTGTTCCATCACCTCCGTAACGATGATCCTTTTTTGCTCCTGACTGCAACGTGTTATCCTCTTACACCTCTCCTTGCGTGCAATATGTACTCTGCCATTGAAAAATTAAGACTTGATTTCAATTGTGTGACCAAATCGACCGCAGTGTAGGCTGTAGGCAAATCCAGCAAGGGTCCACAGAAACGTGTGGTTGTGATGCTATACATAAATGAAATGAAATGAAAAATTACACTTGTATAGCGCATAACTACCCGGAGGCCTCGCAGCGCTTTTGACTGAATGCTAGTGGCGAGCTCAAGGTAGATCAACAAGTTTTTGCGAACAAGTGAGTTTTCAGGGCCTTTCTATACTTGGTGTCACCACATCGAAGTGAGTATAGTGATTTAAAGTCTGCATTGCCATGTGTACCTGACCATTGCATGATCAAGACACAGTTCCAAATGTGTGGCCTACTCGAGCTTAGTGTGGCCCCGGAGCGGTAGTCCAGACATGTGTGGTTGTAATGCTATGCACAGACTTGGTGGCACCACATCGAAGGAAGTATAGTGACTTCAGCTCAGCCATATACATCATCCTCAACCATAGTGTAATCAAGACTCAGTTCCAAATGTGTGACCTACAAATACGCTGTGTATGCCAGTAGAGTACGTAAACGAGAAAGGAGTACTGCGGGCCGTGCTTGCAGAGGACGTGATGGTTGTAGCAAGTTGCTAGGTCACGGGCTTTGGGCTTGGACCTTGCACCGGCATGTGGTGGGCCCTCTTCATCACACGTCAGTGTCGGCAGGTGGGCATTGAGGCATGGGTGGGGAGGGTAAGACTGGTTCAAGGACCAGCGTCCCAGGGTACAGCATGCGCACAGGATTTCTGGCAATCCTGTTCACGTCTACGGTGTCGGCCTCATGGTGGGGTGAGAGGCACCGCCCTGGCAGAGACGTTGGGCATTCCGGAAGAGGACCATGCCCAGAGTTACGTGCCTTTTATTCACATCCCAACGCTGGCCTGGCGTACGCCAGGCCAGCCCACTCCGCTCACGCTTAAGGGAGGGACATAACAAACTACATTTCCGCGTTCCTCCCCACTGGCTGGGATGACATGGTTGTGTCCACTACACTCCAAACACCAGCTGTGTGTTTCGACATGGCTATGTGCGCGGTCTGTATACTGCAGTCTGTACAGCACATCCATGCGACACTTGCTATTGTGTACATTCTCATTCATGGGCCACTTGCCTCCTTCGCACATGCCTGGTCCCCACCTCTTCCCACAACCTGCTATTGTGCAGCTGAGGTGCCATGCCGTTGATGGTTTGTGTACATGGCTAGCCCAGGTACCCACAGTAAGTTGTTCTGTCATGTCTGGTGGGTGCATGTTGTATGGGAGCTTGTGACGTGTGCATTTCCTATGTTGTGAGTTGCATGATTGTGGAGTTGATGTGTGTGGTGTGTTCATTTGGTATTGGCCAAAGAGCAGTGCATTTCCATGGGTGCCATTGTGGTAGTGCAGGTGGTTGATGGACTGTCAGTAGGTGTGGGCTCATTCACAATGCCTGGCAGTTGGCAGCAACGTTGGCGGGCATTACTTGGTGGGCCAATATGGCCTGGAGATTGACGAAATACGTGCGCTTTCTGTTGCGCTTATTGTGTGCAGTGTTCCCAGGGGGCACAAGTAGGACATTTGGGCAGTCAATTGCCCCCTGACAGGTGCGGGAAGCCAGCTGTGGTGTAGACGCCTTTCTTGATCTCCAGCTGTTCCTGCACAGTGGGTGGGAAGTATAGAAAGTGAGGTACCAAGCTCTTGGTGTCATCCATTACCGTTGTGAGGGACTTGGATTGGTCTGAGATGGGATGTTGGTTGTCCGCTGTGTTGGTACCGTCAGCCTGTGTACAATGGTGGTCAGGATACTGAGGATGTTTGTCCTTTTGTGCTTGTTGGTCTGGGGGAGTGGGGACCGGAGGTTGGACCTGGGTAGGTGGCAGTGGGTATTGTGGCCCTCTTGTGTGTCCGGGCTGCATGTTCAGTGGGTCCATGGCATCTTTTGTTCTTCAGGTGTGACTCTGGGCTGGCCTCCCTTTTGTGGTGCTGGCTGTGGTTCGACTTTACACTAGGTCAGAGCAGGTGTTAGTTTCCTGCTGCTAACGCGCCTTATCGCATGTTTTGGGATCTTATCACTGATCTGGCTAGTCGTTGTAAATGTTGCGGAGTGGTGTCACGGCTTTTGGCACGGGAACACCTACTCTGCATCTCATTAACGATAGTTGCATGGGTCATCTGTGGCAATGTTTTTTGCGGCTGCTATTGCAAGTAAACTGGTGCTATGGGCTGTTAGCACCAGCTTGTGAATGGGGTGATACATTTATCGCATATTTGGCTGCGATAAAGTACTGTTAACTCGGCGATAGCTCCTTGAGAACATGCCCCACAGTGTGAGTTCCAGTAACAGGACAAACAGTGTTCCGTGCATGAGAAAGTGGTGAATGATCAACCCCAGTCTTGTTGGCACTAACACGGAGTCCTGCCACGGGCTGGATCATAGAGAGGGATGGGTTATTACCCATTCACAGTCCAAGTGCTTGTATGTATGTATGTACTATTTTCATAGTGCATATTTGCCCAAAGATGTGTACTGCATCCCTTATGCCCTTATGATGCATAATTATGTCATGGACCAGAGCAAAAATGATAAGAGACCCTGCAATGTTTGTACAAGACTTGCATAGACATTGAATAAAGTATGTGCTGCATAAGTCAAGGGGTTAATTAAGTCTTGGATCCCATTTTATGTAAGAGGGGGGTTGAGTCTAAACCACAGGGGCGGCTTAGCTTCTGATCGCAGGTTGAAAAATGGGTTTGTGTGCATTGGTTATGTAATGAAGGAAACTCATGACTAGGAGACAGTGTGCCCCTTTAACTTCTGCCCCCACCTTTGCTGAGCACTTCACCTGCGGTAGACCTTGTTTATCCTGAGTGCCTATGCAAGCCCAAAAACCAGGGCTTGAAGAAGACGTGGGATGAATATGAGACAACAGCAGATGCACTTCCTCAAGGGCATACCCCCCTATATTGCATCAATGACGACAAAATGATCAAAAGCACTACACCAGTGTAAATACTACATCACAGGTTAGGGTTAGCTAAGTAGAGGAGGAGGTAAGACTAGTAATGACATACTTACTTTGGTGACGCAGTGGCAGGCGATGTCGTAGATCATATATTATTGTAGGGTGATATTATCATCTTTGATACAGTATCACCCAACCTTCACGCTTTGGTCACAATGTATACGCGTACCCTGCATAGGGAGGCAGGTATTATGGAGCGTGCCCTAGTTAAGACATCTCTGCTGCGGGGAACAGAAGCAGTGCTGGGAAGGGGCCACGTGAAGCCCCCATCCTAAAACATGAGCAATACCCTAGATTAGCAGCGCCCTTTTCACATGGAGGCCTCTTTTCCCTCTCATTCGTCTTTCTTTGAATGTGAGTGCAGTAGTCTCGGCTTTTAATCATGTTTGAAGGGGCCGTCTGCTCGGCCGGGGCTGAGGCTATTGACAATGCTGAGAGCACATATCTATTGAAGCTGCCCCTGGTAATGGGGTCCTTCGGGGAGATGTTATGCTCGTTTATCAAGGCAAATTCTCCCAGCGGGCGGCCAAAGATGGATCCGCGCTCCTGCAGCAAGCTGTTAGCGAGCTCTCTCTCGCGCAGACACCGTGTATTTATGGCCTCCCCCGCTGCAGGGTGACGTGCTGTACATGTTCGATGCCCTTCAGAATCCGGCTGTCACGCCCAGTGATGAATGGATGAGACGCAAGGGGCAATTTTATATTTGTATAGCAAGTGCCTTCGCGAATTTGCATGTGGTTTACCTCACCTTATAGGCTGCAGTGAATCTTCAAACCTTTCTTTGTAAATAAAAAGTTTAATTAAACTTCACTCCTTTTCATCCTTTTTTTTACCAAGCGTGGAAGAACTAAAGTTTCAAATTGATATACAAATCGAATCTGTGACCTTTAAACGTAGTATAGTTTACGTAGCACAAAACAATAACCCAATGACCTGTATTGCCACCTATTAACACTTATGGAGTTATACCTGGTAAGTTAGCTTAGAGTGTTCTGTGTACACTGCAGAGACCAGACACTGTCCAGAGGCATTCATGTTCCATCATTGATCAGATAACTTATAGGGTTCATAGGCTTGCTACACATATCTGTTTATAACTGCAGAACACAGGGTTGAATCTTCGTGGCTCAGGGGGTAAGCATGCTTACTGCAGAGCACTTCTGTTCATCAGTTTCAATCTTTGCAAGGCAGTTTTGAGGGTTCATTTGTCCACTACATACCACTACACTGCCGGTGCATAACCTGTGAGGCCCAGTTTTGGTGGATAGCAAAGTTGTTCAGTAGCTTGCTGTATTTGTTTATGTGGAGGGTTTATAATGCATTGAGTGTAAACTTTTGGTTATTTCAGAACCCAAAAGTTAAGGGGTTGTAACTCTGGGATGGAAGGTACAATATTGTGCACATTCCACACTTTCTGGGCATGCTAAGAACCACATAACAGGCCGAATTCTTCAGAATGACTGGACTGGAATTTAACACCTTAGATGCGGCGCAAATATCCCTCCCCAGTGCTGCGCTGTCCATTGGAACTAGTGCTGAATGGACGTCCAATGGTCGTGCGCAGCACTGGGGAGGTAGTGCTGCCGTCGGCCAACGCCCCGACGCAGCACTTAAGAGGTTAAAAGGAATGGTCATTTAATTTTCTCACCACCACTTGTGCCCTTTAATATGGAGTTTAATATGCAGATTTAGTGCTCTGTATAGCAGAGAACTCATGTACCGGTATTTATCGGGCATTTCCTCCTGGTTACTTTCGGTAGGTTGGCCCTGCTTAATTTATGGGGATGCGGTACTTACTACAAACATTGTGATTCACTTTTTTGCCATGGCAAAAACATGCTCCGCTTGTCAAATGGTCCATAGGACATCTTCCGATTGTGTGAGAATGAGACTGCTTGTAACAGCGAGAGAGGAAGGGAAACAAGAAACGCTCCTATTCCCCTCGGGGGAAAATTCAATAGAACAACAGAGGAGCGTCACTAATAAGAATGATTACAAAAGGAGTAGGCAAGTGGTCTAGCACATGGTCTAAGTCTCTTGCGAAGGAAACCCTTATAGGTTGATTTGAAACCCCTCACTCACCGACCTGGTCGGTGACATACTTCATCACCGGGCCCCACCAGAAGTGGCCGAATGCCACCCTGGTGTGCTGCAACGCCAGGTTACTGCGGAGCTGGTTTTTTTGTGAATGTGAAGTGAATAAAGAGTGTAAGGTTAAAATGTCACAATTGAGTGAATAAGGGAATTTATTTTTTTTGCCAATTGGACAGAGATAAAAAAAAAAGGGGATAGGATAAGGGACCAAAATTATAAGTCCAATATTATCCTAGTGTGAGGTCAGCATGTTTCAGCCTATGTGAAATGGTATATCAGGCATTCGTCAGGACCAGTGAATTAAAAGATATATGTGTGTAGTGTTAAACCCCAGTGGTGTGGGCGCGCTAAGGCCCACCCTAGCCTGGGGATACCTGTGTGAAAAATAGATTAAAAACACACTTTTCCAGGATTCCAACGCATTGGAGTGGAACCGAGTTTATTGGGGGGCGCTATAATTTAAAGCATCATGGATCTCGGGAGGGGGGTGGTAGCAAATTGGCACACCGCCCTGCTAGCTAAGCACCCGCTTGGCACCTGCATCACCTTCATCAGCCGCTCCTCTGTTGTTCTATTGAGAATGAGACTGTGCAGCTCCTTTAATTAAATGTCTTAACTTTCTGGGGGTGGTGGGGGTGGGGGGGAGGTCAGGGGTTCTGGAAGTGGGGGAGTGGTGGGGCGCTGTGCCTATATTCCAACAACCATGTCAATCTGAGACGTTATAGTTGATGATACTTGAAGATACTTGAAGAGTATTTTCCAGCTGGACACCTGTCACAAATACTGTACAACGGGTAATTAATTACCTGTTCAGGAGTCTGCGATTATTTGAAGCGGTGCTTGGTAAATCTGTAAGAAACGTTGGAGCTAGCAAAATTTACAAGAATTTTAAACGACGGTCTTTTTATTTTGGTTGTGACATTTTCCTTTTTTACGCTCTATTGAGCTTTTTATATCCTGCTCTGCCAATTGTACTGTTTGAGACTCTCCTTTCTTTGCCTACCCTTATTTGTGATGCCTATGTAGGATCTTCTTCAATTACCTCCTAAGTGACTCTTCTTTCTCCGTGTCCTTCTATTTTGCTATATGATAGCACCTCTCGGATCATCACAGGTGCACTGAATGATCCAGTATTCCTTTATTAAGGGTATCATTCACCAATTCCAACCTAGCCTTGTCCTGGAACTGCTGAATGGCTAAGGGGCTTGCCCTCATTTGGATTTCAGTTGATACATCTGGCCTCTGAACTACTGTGGTCATTTCTTCAACTATTTTATAAGAAGGCATTACAGCAAATTTACACTGGTCTTTTACTCTAGTTCCAGTACAGTATTCTGGTCTGAAGGAGCAGTATGCATCATACTACAGCCTTTTTTATGTGTGCTGAATTCTGGGATGGCCGGTAAAAGCAGCTATCCTATTATGCAGGAATAATGCATGTGCGGAGTGTTTTAACTAAAAACAGGTGAGGTCACCAAACAAAATAGCAGGGAGAAAATAGTAAAAATGTCTGGAATGGTAAAGGAAGCAGTAGATATAGACCAATATACAAGGATTAGAGCCTCATGTAAGATCCAGGTAAAAAGTGGTCAGGTATGGAAACTGTGGAATACAGAGAGATGGAAACTTGGATGAGAAACGGCATGTTTCTACTCCTGGGTTAGCGTGGTAATTCCAGAGGATATACAACAACCTGACTCTAAAAGACGTTTGCAGGTATTGGGCAGGTGCCTGGCAATGTGCGTAGTTGTTTCAGCAGTTTGCTGTCAAATCAGTCCATCACCCATCCTTGCAGCCACTCACTTTGGGTACCTCCTTTCTTGGTTCCTGTTCCCCGCTGACACTTCTTATTAAACTGACCTTTGCCCTCCTCCTTTTCCTACTACAGACTTCTAATCTTCCCACCCTCGGTCAAGGTCCGAGTAACATCATTCTGCCTCTGCACCATCTTGGCAATACTGATCTCCTCTCTTTGGCCTCTTCAACTCAGGATCTGTATCCAGGTAGGACCAAGACTTTTTACAATCTTCCGCAGCCGGACGAGAAATAAGTTGTCAACTCAATTATTAATGTTTTGTATTTCGATATTTGTTTAATCATAAGAGTTGCAATAGTCTTTGCTTCATATGTGTTTCCTGTCTTAACTGAGCTGTGGTTCTGTCAGGTCCCGGTGTCCTCAGGATTGTGCGATGCTATAAAGGGGTCCACCTCTCGACAGCTCCTGGGTCTGAATGAAAACAGACTCACAGAAGTGGTCAAGCGAGGGATATCAGGTAGGGTAGGAAGGGAGCAGCAGGGAGAGGAAGCTGAAACGAGAACAAGGCACTATGAGCAAAGGTCACACTCAACCGATATTACGAACAAGTAAATAACACAGTGTATACCTCAGTTTTACATTTCTATGAAGACAATTACCTGGAGTGGGAAAAATGTTGGCTTGGCCTGGCAATCGGTAAAGTAGGACAAATAGTTCTGATCTAGAACACAATAACCTTCACGTTATCAGGTGACTCAGAATCACATGGTTTCGTACAGATACGCAAAACATACACGTACCAAATGTAAGTACTGTCAGGGCTTCAACAGAGGGCAAATGGTAATTAGCCTGCCAGGCGAAGCTCATAAAACCCCTGTTGTACAAAGCAAAGAAAAAACAGAAATAAGAATTCACTCTTCAATCATCCACAAGAGTGTCTCTGGATTAATAGCCATCCAAGCAGTCTTTCGGTATTTTGCAAATTAGCACAATCAACAATGTCTGATCAATGCCTTTTCAGTCTTTACTGAACTGTAACCATAGTCCACGACAAGAGCAAATCTTACCTTCAGAATTGCTCTGAAAACGAAAGAAGATGAAGTTCCCTCCCAAAGCAGGAATTAACTTGACAAAAACCCACTTTGAAATGCGGAATAACAGCGCAAGGAATATCCAAAGTGCCTGTAGAAAAATTGCGCTGTTATATCTTTCTCAAAGGCTCTCCACGAAGGAATACGCACCCACAGAGGGAGTGCCCGACGCTGCCAGAAACTAGAACAGTCACTCATAAGCACCCCCAAGGCAGGAGTGCAAACCAGCTGCCAATACCAGAAAAGTCAAGGAAACACTGCCTCCGAAGAGACCTAATAGCGGAGCCACAGCCGAGGGCTCCTTGAGCTGCAGCAAAGCTCCGTGGCTAGAATCGGGAGAGAATAAACCCCCACACACTCGAGGATCACCAAGATAAGCACAACCAAGAAAGGATACTCTGGATACCACCGGAGAGGAATAATCCTACCGTGTCTTCGTCTTGCCACATCAGAATCAACGGCGAGGTCTCTCCGGCTCCGTTCTGTCTTGAGGGTTCCGCGTGTGACGTCATCGGCAGAGGCGTCGCACGCGAACCTAGATTCATGGGAAATGTAGTTAAACGGGACGCGGAAATGTCTCAAGGCAGTGTTCGAGACTGCCCTACTCCGTGGGACGCGACAGTACATCCCTCCCCCGAAGAACACTGACAGAGACATGGTTTGTCCGGGAACCGTTTGTGGAATGACTTGACAAATCTAGGAGCATGGACACCTGAGGCTGGTTCCCAAGAATTCTCCTCATTTCCATATCCCTTCCATGCCACCAAATACCACAACCTGGTGCGATATATTTTGGAATCCACAATACCTCTCACCTCATATTCCTCCTCTTCATCCACCGCCACAGCTGCCGGGACGGTCCTTTTGACAGACCGTGTGGGGATAACTAAGGACACATGAAATGCGGGATGGATTCTCAAAGAGGAAGGAAGAGCCAACTTAACCACCACCGGATTGACCAGTTTGATTACCTTGTAAGGACCAATGTATTTAGGATTAAAAATGCTATATCTTTTAAAACGTATGTTCTTGGTGGATAACCATACGTAATCCCCCTTTTTATACACTGGACCAGTTCTTCTGTGCCTGTCCTCATAGGCCTTGTATCTCAGTTTCGCCTGTTTTAGCTGACTCTTGACTTCCTGCCATGTCTCCTGAACCTTGTGTACTCTTTCCTGTGCTTCCGGGACTTGGGAGGCTGAAGCCGGGTGTTGGAAGGGTGTGAAATTGGGATGAAATCCGTATGTGCAGTAAAAAGGGGCCTGTTTTGTAGAACCATGCACAGCGCTGTTATAAGCTATTTCAGCAAGCCATAATCTATCTACCCAATCCTCCTTGGTGACATCCAAGTAGCAACGTAGATATTGCTTTAAGGTTTGGTTAACCCTTTCTGTTTGCCCATCGGTTTGGGGATGGAAGCTAGTGGATGTGCTAGAGGTGATACCCAGGGCCTTACACCAGGTTTTCCAGAATCTAGCAGTAAACTGACTGCCCCTATCGGAGACTATCACCCGGGGTAACTCATGCAATCTCACTATGTTGACGAGAATCAGCCTGGCTAACAAACTCGCAGAAGGCACCCTTTTACAGGCGATGAAATGAGCCATCTTTGTCAAGTAATCTACTACTACTAGAATGGCAGTACAACCCTGGTCGATCGGCATACCCACTATGAAATCCATAGAAATGTTCTCCCAGGGAAAATCAGGAGTGGGAAGAGGCTGTAAAAGACCTGATTGTTTTGAGTGCAACGTTTTCATCTGATTACAAACTGGGCACTCCGCTATCCAAGCAACAACATCCGTCTTTATCTTAGGCCACCAGAATTGTCTCTGTATCCTTTCTAGTGTCTTTCCTATTCCATTATGGCCTGCACACGGTGCGTTGTGGCACCATTGAAATACTTGTTTCCTCAAGGTCTGGATAGGTAACAAAAGTTGTTTCTGCCGCATCGGTAGCCCCTGGATCATCTTCCACTCTTTATGTTCATTGATCCATTTTTTCCACTCTTCTGTTTGTACATTCCGTATGACACTCTGTAAAAAACATTTGGGTACAGGTGATTCCAATAACCTTCTGAGGGTTGATGATGGATTCCTCTCGCACCTCAGTTGGTTCTGTTTTGACGAACTGTCGTGATAAGGCGTCCGCCTTTCTATTGTCCTTTCCTGGTCTATATATCACAATGAAATCAAAGTCCGCAAAATGCATCATCCACCGCATCTGTCGAGGAGTTAAATGCCTGGTGGCTGCCATGTATTGGAGGTTACGGTGATCCGTATATACAGTCACTACGTGACAGGCTCCCATGAGATGATGCCTCCACTCCACAAAGGCTGTTCTTATCGCCAACAACTCCTTTTCTGCTATCACGTAGTTCTGTTCGGCCTGGTTCAGAGTGCGAGAGAGATATGCCACTGGATGTAATTGGCCAGTATCTGAGTGTCTTTGGGATAGAACGGCCCCTACCGCAGAATCTGACGCGTCTGCTTCCACTATGAACGGTTTGTTGGGATCTGCATGCACCAACACGGGTGCCGAAACAAAGGCTTTCTTCAAGTCGTCAAAACCTTTTTGTGCCTCCTTTGTCCAAACAAAAGGTACTTTTTTCTTTAGTAATCTCGTCATAGGGGATGCCATGGCCGAAAAGTTTTCAATGAAACGGCGATAGAAGTTCGCAAACCCAATAAAACACTGGATGTCCCTCACTGTTTTGGGTTGGGGCCAGTTCTTTACAGCCAATATCTTTCTTTCTGACATTTCCTGTCCGGTAGGCGTGAGCATTACACCTAAAAATTCCACCGAGGTAGCGTTGAATTCGCATTTGCTAAGTTTGCAATATAGGTGATGTTCCAGTAACGTATTCAATACAGCCTTCACATGCTCCACGTGTTGCTCCGGGGTAGATGAATAGACCAAGATGTCATCTATGTATACCACGACGAATCGCTCTAAATACCTTTTGAGTACATCGTCCAGAAAGAACTGAAAGGCGGCAGGCGCGTTGCAAAGCCCGAAGGGCATTACTAGATATTCATAGAGACCAAAACGTGTTTTGATGGCGGCCTTCCACTCGTCCCCTGATCTCATTCGGACAAGGTGATATGCGCCCTTTAAATCCAACCTTGTGAAAATCACCGCTTCTTTCACTTGCTCCAACAATACATTGATGAGCGGAAGAGGATATTTGTTTTTAATAGTAATGGCGTTGAGGGCTCTATAATCCGCACAGGCCCTGAGTTCCCCATTGGCTTTGGGAATGAAGAAAAGCGGAGAGGCCGCCGGAGATTTGGATTCTCTGATAAACCCCAGTTTCAACAGCTTATCCAGGTATGCTCGAAGATGTAAGGTTTCTGGTTCAGTGAGTGCGTAAACACGCCCTGCCGGAATCTTTGCCCCCGGAATCAAGTCGATTTGGCAATCATATGTTCTGTGTGGCGGTAACACTTCTGCCTTGCTTTCACTGAATACCTCCGCCAAGTCCCGATACTCGAAAGGGAGTTCTACATCATGTTCAATGGCTGTGGCTATATGATGGATGCAAGCTAGACCAGGCTTATCATGTCCTCGCAGGAACTGGGTTGGGGATCAATCTGAGCCAGTATGTCCTTCATCTCCTCTGTCAGACCTGTGTAGAAGATGGCATGTCTTTTTTCTTCTGGCCAATCTGTTTCAGCTATGAGCCTTCTGAAGTCATTAAGGTATGCAATTAAGTCCCTATTTCCCTGTTTTAAACCTAACAGTTCCCTATCAGCAGACATGGTGGCTGACCTACGGTTGAAGGTTTTCTCAAAATCTGTTCTAAAGGCCTCCCAATCCCTTAATATGGGGTCATCTCGTCTTACTAAGGGTACCGCCCATTGTGCTGCGTCCCCATCTAGATACGAAATGAGAAACGCCACCCTGGCATGATTTGTATTGAAAACTTTGGGCTTACATGAGAAGTGTAATAGCACCTGAGTGAGAAATACTTGTACCTTACTACTATCTCCGTGGAATCTTTCAGGGGAAGCCAGAGGTATCGAAGCAGGTACTTCTACCACCAGGGAAGTGGCCTGAGGATTACCTGCATCAAAAGGATTGCGACTCATTCTATCTACCTGTGCCTGTAGAGCGGCTGTCTCCGCCCTAGAAGCCTGTAACTCAGTTTGCACTAGCGCTAGGGCTGCCAAGATATCCTCTGTGGTGGACATTGTATCGCACAATCGGGAGGACTAAATTCGTGGGCCGTTGATTCTGTCAGGTCCCGGTGTCCTCAGGATTGTGCGATGCTATAAAGGGGTCCACCTCTCGACAGCTCCTGGGTCTGAATGAAAACAGACTCACAGAAGTGGTCAAGCGAGGGATATCAGGTAGGGTAGGAAGGGAGCAGCAGGGAGAGGAAGCTGAAACGAGAACAAGGCACTATGAGCAAAGGTCACACTCAACCGATATTACGAACAAGTAAATAACACAGTGTATACCTCAGTTTTACATTTCTATGAAGACAATTACCTGGAGTGGGAAAAATGTTGGCTTGGCCTGGCAATCGGTAAAGTAGGACAAATAGTTCTGATCTAGAACACAATAACCTTCACGTTATCAGGTGACTCAGAATCACATGGTTTCGTACAGATACGCAAAACATACACGTACCAAATGTAAGTACTGTCAGGGCTTCAACAGAGGGCAAATGGTAATTAGCCTGCCAGGCGAAGCTCATAAAACCCCTGTTGTACAAAGCAAAGAAAAAACAGAAATAAGAATTCACTCTTCAATCATCCACAAGAGTGTCTCTGGATTAATAGCCATCCAAGCAGTCTTTCGGTATTTTGCAAATTAGCACAATCAACAATGTCTGATCAATGCCTTTTCAGTCTTTACTGAACTGTAACCATAGTCCACGACAAGAGCAATTCTTACCTTCAGAATTGCTCTGAAAACGAAAGAAGATGAAGTTCCCTCCGAAAGCAGGAATTAACTTGACAAAAACCCACTTTGAAATGCGGAATAACAGCGCAAGGAATATCCAAAGTGCCTGTAGAAAAATTGCGCTGTTATATCTTTCTCAAAGGCTCTCCACGAAGGAATACGCACCCACAGAGGGAGTGCCCGACGCTGCCAGAAACTAGAACAGTCACTCATAAGCACCCCCAAGGCAGGAGTGCAAAGCAGCTGCCAATACCAGAAAAGTCAAGGAAACACTGCCTCCGAAGAGACCTAATAGCGGAGCCTCAGCCGAGGGCTCCTTGAGCTGCAGCAAAGCTCCGTGGCTAGAATCGGGAGAGAATAAACCCCCACACACTCGAGGATCACCAAGATAAGCACAACCAAGAAAGGATACTCTGGACACCACCGGAGGGGAATAATCCTACCGTGTCTTCGTCTTGCCACATCAGAATCAACGGCGAGGTCTCTCCGGCTCCGTTCTGTCTTGAGGGTTCCGCGTGTGACGTCATCGGCAGAGGCGTCGCACCCGAACCTAGATTCATGGGAAATGTTGTTAAACGGGACGCGGAAATGTCTCAAGGCAGTGTTCGAGACTGCCCTACTCCGTGGGACGCGACAGGTTCTACCACAATCCGAGGCTGCTCTTGGTGCCATCCTGAACCTATGGGCATGGTTAAGAGTTTGATGGTCTCTCTGCTGTAGCGCCATGGCGGCGGTCCCATGAAGACTGCTGGCCCGGTGGTCTCCCCACACTGTATTGCGATCTTTCTAGTGGGCTGGCCGTCTCTGGGCGGCAGTGTCCTAATTGAGTGATGTCTTGCTGCGGGAAAGATAGGTAAGTACAACATGTGTATATCTGAAATACATATATATGTTGTGTAGGTTTCGTAATGTATATGTAGGTCATGTGTCCTGGATGTTTTGTTGCATGTTAAATATAATAAACTGTTACTATGCACTATATAGGAGAAGTGACGGTGAAGCCTACCTTTGCATCCAGCGACAGGGTTTCAGAGCGTCGTGATCTGGTGGCAGCAGCACAGGATGGACCTGTACAACGCCGTCCGACACAGATTCCGGAGTGGACCCCGAAAAAAGGGGAGTTTTCTCCTCTTTTTGATCCTTTCCGTCGACCTGTGCATGGCGATGTTGGCACCAGGATAAGGTCGAGGGTAAAACAGAACAAAATCCGGACGGTGGGAACCTTGGCGGGACTGCCTCCAAGTCCTCCCTCTGGCTTTCCTGCCATTGTTTTGCAAAGAAAATACAGCAATGATGTGAAATGTGTACACTGTTGTGCTGTATTTGTGCCGCATTATTGTAGTACGTATTTGCATTACTATACTGTAGTGATGTGGCTGTAGTGTTTTATGTAATTGTGCAGCATTCTGTTGAGGTTGTTTGGTTGCGTTATGATACATTGTATCTTGTTATGTTTTTGTGGTATTTTGTTGTGTGGCATTGTAATATTGTATGTTATTGTGTTCTGTCCCTCAGTTCCTATACGGACGTCAACAGAGGCTGCTAAGCTTTAGCCAAAGCAACACATTGCACTGAAATGTCAGTGAAGAACAGCTATTTACCACTGCTGACCACTATTCCAGCTCCACCACCCATTGGAGTTAGGACACCACTCAGCCCCAATCCCTGGCAGTGTGAACACTTCCACAGATACTTTATGTGGTCTGGTGCTAAGCGTTCTGTTTTTGAATGGTAGTGGTGTGTGGGCAAACCCTGACCTATATTTTTGTGGTAAGGGGTGGGGGTAGTCCGTAGGAGGGGCAGGTGTGGGGCTGAGGGTACTTGCAAGTGGCTGCTCGAATTCAACAGTTTTCTGAAAAGTGAGTATAGCTCAGTGTAAAGGCAAGAGTTTCTCATTCTCAGAGGAACGCCTTCACTTTAAATGTCCTTTTCCTAACCAGCGATACAACAATTTATTCACTTACATAGAATGGAAGAATACCTGTGATTTAACAAAAGCTAATGTACTGCAGCCTCTTTGTACAATTCTTTCACTACAATGATAAAAAAAATGGAATCACAACCTTCGCAGAATCCAATTCCGAAAAGCGCACAGGTTAAATACGCCTGCCACAGGAATTTATCATCCAGCCGCCGCTGTGCAACTAACTGGCTTCAGAAATCTGAATCTGGCATAGTACACTCATGGCAGTTTCATGGTTCAGAAGGTAGGTTAGTTATCTTTTTATAATTATTGTCGCCATCTCAGGAAGAGATTAATTAGCTGGCGTGAGCAGCCTAATTTGCATAAAACACCATGCAACTCTCTGTTGCACCCGCGGCGCAGTCAGTCTGTCATGGGCCCTTATGCAAGGAGGCCACTGTTAGAACTGTGAAATACAGAAATAATAAGAATTCAGTGGGCCCCACTCCAGGCCTCTGGGCCCCGGTGCCACTGCACCTGCTGCACCAATAGAAGCTATGTAGCACCATATGACATGACTAGGACCAAGGAAGGTACATTGCTCGAACCAGGCACCTTCGAGCGTTACAGCCGAGGGACATGGGTCCTCTTCAAATATCTTGAAGAGGTAGGTGAAGAACATTGCTGAATTGTGACATGGATAAATCTGACATTTTTTCGATCCACTCGCAGAGCTATGCTGGACTATAAAATGGCCTAAGATTTCTTCACAGACACATCAGCTAGATTTCAGATGTTTGTGTGCTTTGTATATATATATATATAAATTTCTTTATTGGTTTTACACATTGGCAAACCATAAAAGCAACATTTTAAAAATACAGTTTCATATCACAGAGAATAAAAAATAAACATGTTACATGCTAAAATTCAGGCGTAGTCAAGCTAATACATTTAAAATAGTGGAGGGTATTAATTCATTGCATTATCTAAGGCCACATCCAGAATGCATTTTTACAGATTTTTCCTATGCCTCATGACACATTTTAAGAAGTTCAAGACATGATAACAAGCAGATTCAGATTCCAGCATTTGGAGACGAAGCATTGCAGGGCGGCATTGTCTCAGTCCCCACTGCCTTAACAGTGGTAGTAGCCATATTTTCCGATGTGAGAGGTGGAATTTGCAGAACAGTTGTGGAACATGAGCCCGCATTACTATCGATGCCCAGGCTGCTGGCGCAAGTCGCCTATTAGTTCCCATTCTGAATAGTTACCAAAATAAAGAGACGGGCGCTGGAAGCCGGAATCAAAGAACAGAGTTTATTTCTCATGAGGAGAGCCAGTCATTTCAGACACGAAACAAGGTGTCATCGGGAGGTGCTCTAACAAGTGAGCTGAGACTCCGTCTTTTATACCTTACAAAACACTTGGCATTACAATCAGGACATTGTGACACAAAGAAAAGACATCCCTATAATCCTCGTGTCAATCCTACCCCACATATGTTATCAATAGAGACCCTTGAACTGTAGATAAGAGAGGGGGCAATGACGCAGCTGAATGTTCCGCTGATTATTAGGATGTGTGCGCCTGATCGTAGCCCAGGGGGTGGGGAAGCCAGGATCAATAGTGGGTCCTTTGAAGAGGAATGACTCCATACAATAAAGGGCAGTAAACAGTATCTCCCGGCTTAGGCGATGGCCTCGGACATGTGCGGACAGTCCATCGCGGAGGGAGGGTTTACTAATAGAGGGGTTATTCATGAAAGGAAAGGAGATGTTGGTCAGGCGCGGCCGTGACTCCCAAGGACAGGGTCTTGCAGAGGAGGAAGGTTCACGACTTGTCCATGTGAGGGAGAAGGAGGGGGTCAGGGTGCGCGCAGGGACAGAGTCGCACAGAGAGAGAGAGAGAGAGAGGTCTTATGACTTATGTGTGAGAGAGCGGGGGCAGTCAGGTGCAGCTGGGGAGGGCTATGTCAGCTAAGGCAAAGGATGCCTCTTCAAGAGGGAATGGGGGGGTTTGCGTGGGTCAAGCAGGAGGGTTGTCTTTCAGGGCAGGGTCGCGCAGAGTGCTGGGTTTCATGGTCCATGCATGTGAGGGTGGGAGGGGGGTGCTCAAATGCGCGCAGGAGGGAAGCCGGGGATTTTATAAAAACGGACAGAGAGGCCATGGCCTAAAATGGCTGTCATGTATATATGGGCACGGGCTTTCATTGGCAGAATGATGCGGTCAATATTTCAGGGTATACGTGGTGCCTACAGGGAGGGGGACGGGAGAGGGCAAATGAACGCCGCTTAGGTACATTAATTTTGCTAATTTCCACACAGTATTGTGTGTAAATTAGTTTGTTTTGATTTTACATCACAAGGACAGACAGGGAGAGTTAGGTCCCACCTATTTCCATCGTAGAAGGCTACTAGTCTGAAGAAAAGGTCTCGCCTGAATCTTGTCAGCAGCATCCTCTCATAGGTACTGATCTGTAGTGTTAGATAGGGCTGGATAAAGTCTGTGGCCTGAACCATATTAGCGTGGAGAACCTAGGGTTTCGAGGACTCAGAGGTCAACCTCAATGACTCTAGATGACTTAGTGCCAATTGTTTCAGTGCTCTCTTTGGTAAATCAATGATGTTTTCAGGTTGGAGATAGTACTTCTCCTTACCTAGATCTTTAAGAACATTTCTGATATAACGGAGCTATGATATGTTATTAGTTCGGTCAAGAGTCATTGACTCTGCTTCAATTGTCTGTGTGAGTGAGTTTTTATCGGAAGTCCAAATACGCCTCCAAAGCAATAGCGGCTGAATCTTTATAAGATCCTCTAAATAAGGGACACCGAGTTCCAGATGAGTTGCGTAGATAGAAGTGCATCTTGGTGTTGCTAGGAGGAATCTAAAAAAAGAGTTTTGTGCGACCTGAAGGGTACTAACATCTACATGACCCCAGAGGCCCGCCCCATATAATGCAATCGCCGGACACTTTGCGCTATAGATTTTTAATAGCTCTACTGGAGCCCTTCTCCCCAGTCTCTGTGAAAAGCTCATCAAGGCCACTGTGGCTCTTTTAAAGAGATGACACCTTGCGTCCACTGCGGGCCGCCAGTTCAATTTTCTATCAATCATAATACCTAGGTGCGGGTACTGGGCAGTTACCTCAAGTTTTTGGCCTTTGAGATAAATGCTCCTCACTTGTTTTTCCCACTGCCTGCTATCATGACGAACGTTTTTTTAACGTTCACATGTAGGTCCAACTTGCCCATATAGTCAGTATACCTATTCAGGGACTTATGTAGTTCGCGCGGAGTGCGCGCCAAGATGACGGCATCGTCTGCATAAAGCAGAGCGGGAATCAGATGCTTTTTTACCCGTGGCAGGTCCTGCGCCACCCTCAACATCTCTTCCTCAAGGCCGTTGGTATACAAAGAGAATAAGAAGGGGGCCAGGACACATCCCTGCCTGACTCCACGCTCCACACCAAACAACGCCGTCAGCTCCCCCCTTAAGCCAAAACGCACTCTCGCAGTAGCTCTAGAATATAATTCTCTCAGGAAATCTAAGAGGACAGAATCCACTCCCAATAATCTCAAGATTGTCCAGAGTTTCACGTGCGAGACACAATCAAATGCCGCGGACAGGTCTACGTACACCATGTAGACCATGTCCTTCTTTGCTTGTGTGTATTTGCCTATTAACAGACTAAGATTAAGGGCCTGCTCCACCGTACCAAACCCCTCTCGAAATCCAAACTGGAGATCGGAAATAATGCCTTTCACCTCAGCCCACTGCTGGAGTCTCTCGAGGATTACCCTATCTACAACTTTCCCCAAGGAGTCCAGCAGTGAGATGGGGCGATAGCATGTAACGTCCTGGCGATCCCCTTTCTTAAAAATTGGGACTTTGTATAAGAACCGCATGAATATCTGCCAAACTCACTCGTTGCCACCATTTGACACACGATAGGTGAGGAGCCTATTATCAAACAGTGGCAGGGAAAACAAGCTGAAAACCACTGTAAATCATGGATTTCCAGCTTGTTCTTCTGATTTTATTTAAGGGGAATAAAAACACCTCAGGACATCTGCACCAGTCTCATAAAGCTTTTTTTTGGTGGGGTCGGGGGGAATTAGGGGGTGGAGGGGGTTCAAAAGTGCCTCCTAGGTATCTCTCGGCATGATGCACCACCCCCTTTCAAAACCCACCCTCTCCTCACATGGAGAGATTGTTCTTCAAGTTGGCAGGTATGCCCTGATCTAGAGAGTGGGCCAGGCTCTCCCAAGACACGGTCCATCCCATGAGGCACAGGGTCCCCTCCCACGGTCCATCCAAAAGCAGATAACCATCTTATGTTATTTTTCCTAACGAGCCTGCACCCTTCTCTTCAAAGCCTAATTGTGCAACTTTTATCTATAATATCAATGCCTTGGGCTACTTTAAGTGACTGGGAACAGGGGTGAGGTGACAGGGGATTGTGCTGATACTGTGGCCACGTGTCAACGGAAGGGGTACCCGAGACACCATCCACTATGGAGGCCGGAAGCTCCCCTCACAACAGTAATTAGGATATGAAAACAGTTTTATGACAGAAACAGCGTGAAAGATTTTGTCATTGTAAGAAAAGTAAGTGGAAATGAGTATACCATCAGAATAAATTTTTTTGATCACTCCCTCATTCAAACGTAAAAAACATGGAGGGCTTAGATTTGCGGTCCTGGCCCAGCAATTTTGGAACTCGCTCCCAATGGAAGTGAGGCTGGCAAACCCTTAATGAACACTTCAGAAAACTACTAAAGACCTTTCTGTTTTCTCTATCATATCAGTAATTCTACTGTGCTGTAAATGCCGCCATTTTTCCACTGACCTTAGCGCTATGAAACCGCCTGGTGTACATGCACTTTATAAGCTCTTTTAACATAACATAACATATATATATATATCTTAAGGGGCCGATTCCAATCTCGCTCGGAAGGGCACCAAACGCGATCCGGCTGGGAAAAGTTCGAGCTGTACGCATGTTTGCTGCACGACTCGTACAGCTGTACGAGCGAGCAAGTACGATGCGAGAAACATGAAATTCACTGACCGATTCGATTCCGGGTCCGAATCGCTCCGTACGTCGTGTCCGTAAGTAAACCATGGCGTGCAATGGATGCGATTTACAACCGAGCCAGTACGATGCACGCGTCAGACAGCCGGTGCGAGCCGAAGTTTCCGGCTGGCAAAACGTCCGGAAAGCTGCCTTTGTGGGTCTGCATCGGACCCCCTGTCACCCGCCGCCTTACGACTCGGACACAGGGGGAGACCCAAGGGTCTCCCCAACACAGGTTTGTACAGTGCGGATGGCACTGATGCGTACCCACTGTAGTGGGTGCCCTTGTGTGAGACGTACAAAATCAATCAATGGGAGCCCATGTACACGTTGTACGACCAACTCCCATTGACTTCTATGGGAGTCCGACCGAACCGAGTCCGGCAGCATGCGGCACGCATCATACCTGCTCGGTCGGACTGCAGGACTCCGGCTCAGTCGGAAAACACTCCGGATACGGCTCTGTTGGAGAGCTTTCCGACCCAGATCAGATTCGGCCCCTAAGTAGTGAATCGTTATATTTTCTTTCTACTGTGACAGTATTCATAATTATGGCCAGGGCCACGGTCATTATGCGGCTGGGGAAAACCTAATTATGCAGCAGGGTTGTCTAAATTATGTGAAAAAAAAGTCAAATTACTCAGTGTAATTTTTTGCACATTTTAAGATAGTATTAGTAAGTAAGTAAGTAAGTAAACTGAATTTCTAAAGCGCCTGGTTACACTAACAGTGTGTCCCCGCGCTAGCTGTACACATTAACACTATGGAAGAGAAGGTTATACCTCATTGGTACCACTTTAACACTGAAATACAGCAATAGGCAACTAAAAGGAGACCACTCAAACTTTGTGAAGGGTCTACTGCAACGCAGCAACACTTTGTTGCTTTTTTAGTAACTTTCAAACCGCTTGAGCTAGAAACAACATTTTGTTCTGTTAAAATATGCAAATTCCGCAGCAGGTGATGGATTATATGGCATACGTGGCAAATCCACAATTAGGTGGAATACACGGCAACTGCAAAATTGTTCTGTTTTTGTATTTTTCTTTTTGTGCAGCATTCTTCACTTGTATAGTGCATGCTTTGAACTGACTCCTCTTGAGGTGTTTATAACAGGCCACTGTTGAGATCTCTGGAGTTAAGGCTGAAGGCACTGCACAGTTCTCACAGTGTCTGTCCCTGGGTAAAAAGGAGTTCAGAATGCCTGGCCATCCAATCCTTTGACCTCTCTGCAGAGAATTCAGAGAAAACTATTGATAAAGCCAATAGTCCTGGGTGGTTTTAGGTGCATGCCATTGTTGTGTTATATATCAGGATGCAATAACAGAAAACTTGGAGAGACATCAAATTACAAGTTGGGTGGCACACTACTGAAATCATAGAAATGTAGTTTATGTTTTAAGCCATGCCTATAACTTCACATGTATGCCACTTTTAGAGAAGCCCCCCTATTGTTACATCTCACTTAACGCCCTATAACGCCATATTAATAAAATAAACGGATAATGGCAGAGTTTTTACTCATCTTGAGTGAAGACCATGTCGACTGCCCCAAATAATAATCAACCATTTTACAGCCTGCAGCCACTATAACAAACAAGCATTGGAAATGCAATAGGTCTCGGATTTATTTGAGTTAGAGCTAATGGCATTGTAAATGGCAATGTCTTTTAGCCATGTGTTATGGAGTGTATGCATGTGGTGTGTAATGGAATTATGTGGTTTGGATTGGAATTGTTCACCCTGCACGCTCACACACTGTTCACCCTGGACGCTCACACACTGTTCACCCTGCACACTCACACACTCACCACTCTGCACTCACCACTCTGCACTCACCACTCTGCACTCACCTCTCGGTACTCACCACTCACTACTCTGCACTCACCACTCACTACTCTGCACTCACCACTCACTAATCTGCACTCACCACTCACTACTCTGCACTCACCACTCACTACTCTGCACTCACCACTCACTACTCTGCACTCACCACTCACTACTCTGCACTCTGCACTCACTACTCTGCACTCACTACTCTGCACTCACTACTCTGCACTAACTACTCTGCACTCTGCACTCTGCACTCTGCACTCACTACTCTGCACTCACTACTCACTACTCTGCACTCACTACTCACTACTCTGCACTCACTACTCATTACTCTGCACTCACTACTCACTACTCTGCACTCACTACTCACTACTCTGCACTCACTACTCTGTACTCACTACTCTGCACTCACTACTCTGCACTCACTACTCTGCACTCACTACTCTGCACTCACTACTCACTACTCTGCACTCACTACTCACTACTCTGCACTCACTACTCTGCACTCTGCACTCATTACTCTGCACTCACTACTCTGCACTCACTACTCACTACTCTGCACTCACTACTCACTACTCTGCACTCACTACTCTGCACTCACTACCCTGCACTCACTACTCTGCACTCACTACTCTGCACTCACTACTCACTACTCTGCACTCACTACTCTGCACTCACTACTCTGCACTCACTACTCTGCACTCACTACTCACTACTCTGCACTCACTACTCTGCACTCACTACTCTGCACTCACTACTCACTACTCTGCACTCACTACTCACTACTCTGCACTCACTACTCACTACTCTGCACTCACTACTCTGCACTCTGCACTCACTAATCTGCACTCACTAATCTGCACTCACTACTCTGCACTCACTACTCTGCACTCACTACTCACTACTCTGCACTCACTACTCTGCACTCACTACTCTGCACTCACTACTCGGCACTCACTACTCACTACTCTGCACTCACTACTCTGCACTCACTACTCACTACTCTGCACTCACTACTCTGCACTCACTACTCTGCACTCTTCACTCACTGCTCACTACTCTGCACTCACTACTCTGCACTTACTGCTCACTACTCTGCACTCACTACTCTGCACTCACTACTCTGCACTCTGCACTCACTACTCTGCACTCACTACTCTGCACTCTGCACTCACTACTCTGCACTTTGCACTCAATACTCTGCACTCACTACTCTGCACTCACTACTCTGCACTCACTACTCACTACTCTGCACTCGCTACTCACTAATCTGCACTCACTACTCACTACTCTGTACTCACTACTCACTACTCTGCACTGACTACTCTGCACTCACTACTCTGCACTCTGCACTCACTACTCTGCACTCACTACTCTGCACTCACTACTCTGCACTCACTACTCTGCTCTCACTACTCTGCACTCACTACTCTGCACTCTGCACTCACTACTCTGCACTCTGCACTCACTACTCTGCACTCTGCACTCACTACTCTGCACTCACTACTCACTACTGTGCACTCACTACTGTGCACTCACTACTCTGCACTCTGCACTCACTACTCTGCACTCTGCACTCACTACTCTGCACTCACTACTCTGCACTCACTACTCTGCACTCACTACTCTGCACTCACTACTCTGCAATCTTCACTCACTGCTCACTACTCTGCACTCACTACTCTGCACTTACTGCTCACTACTCTGCACTCACTACTCTGCACTCACTATTCTGCACTCACTACTCTGCACTCACTACTCTGCACTCACTACTCTGCACTCTTCACTCACTACTCTGCACTCACTACTCTGCACTCTGCACTCACTACTCTGCACTCACTACTCTGCACTCACTACTCTGCACTCACTACTCACTACTCTGCACTCACTACTCACTACTCTGCACTCAAAACTCTGCACTCACTACTCTGCACTCACTACTCTGCACTCACTACTCTGCACTCACTACTCTGCACTCTGCACTCACTACTCTGCACTCACTACTCTGCACTCTGCACTCACTACTCTGCACTCTGCACTCACTACTCTGCACTCTGCACTCACTACTCACTACTCTGCACTCACTACTCACTACTCTGCACTCACTACTCTGCACTCACTACTCACTACTCACTACTCTGCACTCACTACCCGGCACTCACCACTCTGCACTCACCACTCACTACTCTGCCCTCACTACTCTGCCCTCACTACTCTGCACTCACTACTCTGCACTCACTACTCACTACTCTGTACTCACTACTCACAACTCACTACTCTGCACTCACTACTCACGACTCACTACTCTGCACTCACTACTCACTACTCTGCACTCACTACTCACTACTCTGCACTCACTACTCTGCACTCACTACACTGACTACTCTGCACTCACCACTCTGCACTCACTAATCTGCACTCACTACTCTGCACTCACTACTCACTACTCTGCACTCACTACTCACTACTCTGCACTCACTACCCGGCACTCACCACTCTGCACTCACCACTCACTACTCTGCCCTCACTACTCTGCCCTCACTACTCACTACTCTGCACTCACTACTCTGCACTCACTACTCACTACTCTGCACTCACTACTCACTACTCACTACTCTGCACTCACTACTCACTACCCTGCACTCACTACTCTGCACTCACTACTCTGCACTCACTACTCTTCACTCACTACTCACTACTCTGCACTCACTACTCACTACTCTGCACTCACTACTCACTACTCTGCACTCACTACTCTGCACTCACTACTCTGCACTCACTACTCTGCACTCACTACTCACTACTCTACACTCACTACTCTGCACTCACTACTCTGCACTCGCTACTCACTACTCTACACTCACTACTCTACACTCACTACTCTACACTCACTACTCTGCACTCACTACTCTGCACTCACTACTGTGCACTCACTACTCTGCACTCGCTACTCACTACTCTGCACTCGCTACTCACTACTCTGCACTCACCACTCACCACTCACCACTCTGCACTCACCACTCACCACTCTGCACTCACTACTCTGCACTCACTACTCTGCACTCACCACTCTGCACTCACCACTCACCACTCTGCACTCACCACTCACCACTCTGCACTCACTACTCTGCACTCACTACTCTGCACTCACTACTCTGCACTCACCACTCACTACTCACCACTCACTACTCTGCACTCACTACTCTGCACTCACTACTCTGCACTCACTACTCTGCACTCACTACTCACTACTCTGCACTCACTACTCTGCACTCACTACTCACTACTCTGCACTCACTACTCTGCACTCTTCACTCACTGCTCACTACTCTGCACTCACTACTCTGCACTTACTGCTCACTACTCTGCACTTACTACTCTGCACTCACTACTCTGCACTCTGCACTCACTACTCTGCACTCACTACTCTGCACTCTGCACTCACTACTCTGCACTTTGCACTCACTACTCTGCACTCACTACTCTGCACTCACTACTCTGCACTCACTACTCTGCACTCACTACTCACTACTCTGCACTCGCTACTCACTAATCTGCACTCACTACTCACTACTCTGCACTCACTACTCACTACTCTGCACTGACTACTCTGCACTCACTACTCTGCACTCTGCACTCACTACTCTGCACTCACTACTCTGCACTCACTACTCTGCACTCACTACTCTGCTCTCACTACTCTGCACTCACTACTCTGCACTCTGCACTCACTACTCTGCACTCTGCACTCACTACTCTGCACTCTGCACTCACTACTCTGCACTCACTACTCACCACTGTGCACTCACTACTCTGCACTCACTACTCTGCACTCTGCACTCACTACTCTGCACTCTGCACTCACTACTCTGCACTCTGCACTCACTACTCTGCACTCACTACTCTGCACTCACTACTCTGCATTCACTACTCCACACTCACTACTCACTACTCTGCACTCACTACTCCACACTCACTACTCACTGCTCTGCACTCACTACTCTGCACTCACTACTCTGCACTCACTACTCTGCACTCTTCACTCACTGCTCACTACTCTGCACTCACTACTCTGCACTTACTGCTCACTACTCTGCACTCACTACTCTGCACTCACTACTCTGCACTCACTACTCTGCACTCTGCACTCACTACTCTGCACTCACTACTCTGCACTCTGCACTCACTACTCTGCACTCTGCACTCACTACTCTGCACTCACTACTCTGCACTCACTACTCACTACTCTGCACTCACTACTCACTACTCTGCACTCAAAACTCAGCACTCACTACTCTGCACTCACTCGTCCGCACTCACTAATCTGCACTCACTACTCTGCACTCTGCACTCACTACTCTGCACTCACTACTCTGCACTCACTACTCTGCACTCTGCACTCACTACTCTGCACTCTGCACTCACTACTCACTACTCTGCACTCACTACTCACTACTCTGCACTCACTACTCTGCACTCACTACTCACTACTCACTACTCTGCACTCACTACTCACTACTCTGCACTCACTACTCTGCACTCACTACTCTGCACTCACTACTCTGCACTCACTACTCTGCACTCACTACTCACTACTCTGCACTCACTACCCGGCACTCACCACTCTGCACTCACTACTCTGCCCTCACTACTCTGCCCTCACTACTCTGCACTCACTACTCTGCACTCACTACTCACTACTCTGCACTCACTACTCACTACTCTGCACTCACTACTCACGACTCACTACTCTGCACTCACTACTCACGACTCACTACTCTGCACTCACTACTCACTACTCTGCACTCACTACTCACTACTCTGCACTCACTACTCACTACTCTGCACTCACTACTCTGCACTCACCACTCTGCACTCACTACTCTGCACTCACTACTCTGCACTCACTACTCTGCCCTCACTACTCACTACTCTGCACTCACTACTCTGCACTCACTACTCACTACTCTGCACTCACTACTCACTACTCACTACTCTGCACTCACTACTCACTACCCTGCACTCACTACTCTGCACTCACTACTCTGCACTCACTACTCTTCACTCACTACTCACTACTCTGCACTCACTACTCACTACTCTGCACTCACTACTCACTACTCTGCACTCACTACTCTGCACTCACTACTCACTACTCTGCACTCACTACTCACTACTCTGCACTCACTACTCACTACTCTGCACTCACTACTCTGCACTCACTACTCTGCACTCACTACTCACTACTCTACACTCACTACTCTGCACTCACTACTCTGCACTCGCTACTCACTACTCTACACTCACTACTCTACACTCACTACTCTGCACTCACTACTCTGCACTCACTACTCTGCACTCGCTACTCACTACTCTGCACTCGCTACTCACTACTCTGCACTCACCACTCACCACTCACCACTCTGCACTCACCACTCACCACTCTGCACTCACTACTCTGCACTCACTACTCACTACTCTGCACTCACCACTCTGCACTCACCACTCACCACTCTGCACTCACCACTCACCACTCTGCACTCACTACTCTGCACTCACTACTCTGCACTCACTACTCTGCACTCACCACTCACTACTCACCACTCACTACTCTGCACTCACTACTCTGCACTCACTACTCACTACTCTGCACTCACTACTCACTACTCTGAAAGCAGGCAAGGCTACCGACTAATTTTACACTGGTCACGGTTAACACTCTTATCTAGAAGAGAATAGACACGTTTATCTCGGTGGGTTGAATTAAAAAAACACATGGCGCACCCTGGTGTCCAATAAAGAATAGGCGATCAGTAACGTGCACGCTCAGAGAGCAGACTGTACTGAATGTTCTGTGTACATTCACAGAATCCTTCAAAGCACATCTGACATCATTCTTTGCTCCCGCCATTCCGGTACTTTACACTGCAAACACCCCCGCAAGTCCATGCAATTAGAGGACAGAACATTCTGAACAAGCACCTACCTCTCAGTGCCCTCACTGCGTGAAACTTCTCGATGCCGGCCGGGAAGAGAGCAGTGATCGGCGCGCGGCGGGGACGCTGGCGCCGTGAGCGTGCGCGCGACCGAATCCACGCGTGGCCAGCACTTGTCGCACCTCTCCCATTGAGAATGCTGGGCGCGTGCCCAGCTCTTGTCTCCTTTTGTCGGCTTTGGAGACTGAAACGATTGCAATAATTCTCTGCCGAGAACGCGCTTTCAGCGCGTCTCTAGGCCGAGACCTAAAAACACTGATGTCTTACTTTAAAAATAAAAAGTCTGAACTGCTAGGTGTTCCTGATCTGGACACACAACACACTTATCTAAGCTTCAAATAAATGTGATGTTTTGGGGCATTTAGAAAGCTGGAATGCTTAACTCACTTATAACACTAATGATTTTAGTTAAAGACTAAGTCTCAGCTGTTGAATTGGTGGTGTCCTGAAAAACCCACGGCCATCTTCAGAACCGTGGCTTCAAGCAATAACAAATACAATCAAAGATTCCATAATCCTAACAAGAGGAAAAGGTGATGGGGTACATTGATGAGTGATGGAGGATGATTAGAGTAAAGCATGATGATAAAAAAGATGAGTACGAAAAATAAAGGTAGGACAAGTCAAAATAATAGTAAGGGAATGGATGAAACAAGAGTGAAGAAATAATTGAAAGGGAAGAGGATACATATTTCACAGAGGGTTGAATAGTGAGGAGTAGGGGATGAGGAGCATCATAAAGTAGAGAAGATGAAGAAGATAGTGTTAAAAGTGTATGAAGGAAGATGAAAAAGGGGTCTGAGGAAGTAGGATGGACAGAACATGGTATTGGTGAGAAAAATGAGTGATAATAGTAGGGGGATGGGTAAGCAAGTACTGGATCAGGCGATAAGAGATGAGCAGAGGGAGAGGAATACAGAAAGGTGAAGGGGGAGGATGGTGCTAGTGAATGATGGGGATAATGAGAAAGGAAGGTGGTCACATAGGAGGGTCATCAGCAAATGATAAGTGGTTGGGAGGGGCCGGAGAAGGATTGTGAAGAGACTGGAGGATAGTGGAAGAGTTGGAAGGAGGAGAGATTGATTGACATAGAGGGTAATGGGTAAAGAGGGGGTGATGGGAGTGGGAGAGACTGGTGGGAGACAGGAGAAAGGTGAAAAAGAGAAAGCATGCCTGTCACTGTATAGGAGAGAAAGTTCAGTTTTGAGGCACTTACATAAGTTGCATGTTTCCTCTTTGTCCCACTTAATATACATTCTTCTCAAACAATAGATAACAAAATAGTGAAAGTAGCCACCAAATTGCAAGTCCAGTCATCAACCTTAGAAGATATAATCTTGGAACAGTGGGCAGGCCCACATTTGATATCTGGTTTGTTTTGTTGCTCAAGTTGCCGCCTTTGATTGCTCTTCCAATTGTTACTTACTATTTAGTTAAACTATGTATAACCCTAGGGCTTAGTAGATCTCGTGTGTCATCATAAGTAAGCTCTATGTAATCCAGGCCTAATTGTTGCCACTGTAGAATGTGGGAGCTACCAGGGACAAACAGAACCAGAGACAGAAAAGTGCCAGGCCCGATTGCGGACACCAAGGCACACACATAAGCACATGCACACTCATCGTTCCAATACATACACAAAATATGTACCCCGTAGGCTGCAGCAGTGAACATGAGGCTGAAAGAAGAGGGTTTCAGGTGATGAGTCCAGGGTGCGGTGACGAGGGAGAAGTGTGAGGTGAAGAGAGTGGAAGGTGAAACAGTGAGGCAGGAGGATAATAGGCATGGCCACTCAAATTATGCATCAGGAGAGGACCAAATCATGCGGCAGGGTTGAGTAAATTATGAAGCAAGAAACTGCTAATTATGCAGCATAGTGCTGAACATTTTGTAATAGTACTACTTCTTTAATTCACAACTTTTAAACTTAGTAACACTCTCTGGGCATTGGTTGACCTCATTAGTACTAGTTTAACATCCAAATTAAGCAATAAGCAACAGCAAGGTGTGCAGTCCAGCTTTGCAATGGGCCATCCCCTGCATGGCAACACATCATTGCATTTATAGTAACATTTAAACCGGTTAAGTTTGAATCAATACATTTTTTTGTTAAAATCTGTAGATTATGTGGCAGTCGATTGATTGTGTGGCAAATTATGTAAACCCCTAATTATGCAAAAATTGCTGCAGCTGCACAATTGCATATTTCCAGTGGTCCTTGTAATAGGAAAGATGTGGAGGCAGCAGGGAGGATAGTGCAACAAATTAGAATGGTGAGTGGGAGAGAAAGAGAGTGAGTCGGAAAGATAGGAGGGTGAGGAAGAGTGAAAGGAAGGTGCGGAAGAAAGAGAAGGGTGAGTAAGAGAGAGAAGGGTGAGGTAGAGAGAGAAGGGTAGGGTGGAGAAAGAAGGTTGAGGTGGAGAAAGAAGGGTGAATTATAGCCTCTCTGGGTGAAGCCTACATGGGAGAAGCCTCTCTGGGTGAAGCCTATAGCTGTGCTGCACTCACTCCAGATCTTTGATCTGGGAGGGTCTAAGCAACACTCTAAAGAGTTGTTGACCCTCTCTGCGAAATCACAAGGTTTGATTCCATAATGTAGGCTTACATCTCCACCTGGTGAAGTCTCACAGTCTGACTCATAGCCCCAGGGTTTGCTGGGCAATCCCTATACCTGATATCTGTCCTGGTCTGCCCCGCAGTCACAGGATAAGACCCTTGCCTTGGGACTGTGACAATCTAACAGCAAAACACTCAAGATGATGAACGGAATGTTGCACAATGGCAAAACATTCACCCCCAGTCACAGATCTGGGTTCAATCCATTGTTATTTTGCTCACCAAGCCACCCCAGTTCAGACATGGCCATATGCAAATCAGCCTTGACCCTGTTCCTCATGGGAACAGTCCAGCCCAAACTGCCAGGCCATGTCCCCCCTGGACCGGAATCAAGCATCCTAGGACCGGTTTCTGACTATCAGCTGTCTTCAGCCAGGATAGCTTGACTCCAGTGGCTTAGTGAGCACGGGACCCACGTCTGGGCATACCGTTCCCACATAGGGTGAACAGCAAAACACACAAGATGATGGACGGAATGTTGCACAATGGCAAAACATTCACCCCCAGTCACAGATCTGGGTTTAATCCATCGTTATTTTGCTCACCAAGCCACCCCAGTTCCGACATGGCCATATCCAAATCAGTCTTAACCCTGTTCCTCATGTCTGCATTCTGTCCATCAACTGTTGTTTTTGCATTTAAAACCCTGAGCGGGACGGGTATGCTCAGACGTGAGTCCCGTGCTCTCCACACCACTGGAGTCAAGCTATCCTGGCTGATGATGGCTGATAGCCAGAAACGGGTCCTAGGATGCTTGATTCCGGTCCAGGAAAGACATGGCTTGGCAGTTCGGGCTTGACTGTTCCCATGAGGCACAGGGTGAAGGCTGATTTGCATATAACCATGTCTGAACTGGGGTGGTGTGGAGTGCAAAAAGACAATGGATTAGGCCCAGATCTCTGTACTGGGGTGAATGTATGACATTGTTCTGCATTCTGTCCATCAACTGTTGTTTTTGCATTTGTCACCCCGAGTGGGACAGGTATTCTCAGACGTGAGTCCTGTGCTCTCCACACCACTAGAGTCAAGCTATCCTGGCTGATGACGGCTGATAGCCAGAAACCGGTCCTAGGATGCTTGATTCCGGTCCAGGAAAGACATGGCTTGGCAGTTCGGGCTGGAGTGTTCCCATGAGTCACAGGGTCAAGGCTGATTTGCATATGGCCATGTCTGAACTGGGGTGGTGTGGAGTGCAAAAAAACGATGGATTAGGCCCAGATCTCTGTACTGGGGTGAATGTATGACATTGTTCTGCATTCTGTCCATCAACTGTTGTTTTTGCATTTGTCACCCCGAGTGGGACGGGTATGCTCAGACGTGAGTTCTGTGATCTCCACACCACTGGAGTCAAGCTATCCTGGCTGATGACGGCTGATAGACAGAAACCGGTCCTAGGATGCTTGATTCCGGTCCAGGAAAGACATGGCTTGGCAGTTGGGGCTGGAATGTTCCCATGAGGCACAGGGTCAAGGCTGATTTGGATATGGCCATGTCTGAACTGGGCTGGTGTGGAGTGCAAAAAAACGATGGATTAGGCCCAGATCTCTGTACTGGGATAAATGTATGACATTGTTCTGCATTCTGACCAGCAACTGTTGTTTTTTCATTTGCCCCCCCTAGTGGGACGGGTATGCTCAGACGTGAGTCCCGTGCTCTCCACACCACTGGAGTCAAGCCATCCTAGCTGATAGCCAGAAACTGGTCCTAGGATGCTTGATTCCGGTCCAGGAAAGTCATGGCTTGGCAGTTCGGGCTGGACTGTTTCCATGAGGCACAGGTTCAAGGCTGATTTGCATATAGCCATGTCTGAACTGGGGTGGTATGGAGTGCAAAAAAACGATGGATTAGGCCCAGATCTCTGTACTGGGGTGAATGTATGACATTGTTCTGCATTCTGTCCATCAACTGTTGTTTTTGCATTTGTCACCCCGAGTGGGACGGGTATGCTCAGACGTGAGTCCTGTGCTCTCCACACCACTGGAGTCAAGCTATCCTCGCTGATGACTGCTGATAGCCAGAAACCGGTCCTAGGATGCTTGATTCCGGTCCAGGAAAGACATAGACTGTTCCCATGAGGCACAGGGTCATGCCTGATTTGCATATGGCCATGTCTGAACTGGGACGGTGTGGAGTGCAAAAAAACAATGGATTAGGCCCAGATCTCTGTACTGGGGTGAATGTATGACATTGTTCTTCATTCTGTCCATCAACTGTTGTTTTTGCAACTGTGACAATCTAACCCTCAGGCACAGAATGCCAATTTTCATACCTCCAGCTGCAAAATCTAAGAGAATGGCTCTCAGTGTGAGGAGAGAAGAGAGGACAACATGTTCTCTAAGCTATTAGCCTCGAGTGGAAATCTCAGTGTCTGAGCCTAAGTTTCAGAGTTTGCAGTACCGTTTTCATAGTTCATGGTGGGCACAGAGCGCTGATGTTTCCTGCAGGCTGTTTCAAAACTTCGCAGACAAACAATTGTGAAAAGGAAGTTACAGAGATGTCTGGGGCGGTAGAAGAAAAGGAGGAATAGGAGAAGGACGAAGGAAACGTGATATGCCAGGCAGCAGCTTTTAAAGAACTTACTGGTGTTTGAAAGCGCTACAAGGAGCTATTAATAATGACATATTATGGGCCTCTTGAGACCAATTGGAGGACGCAACTTTGCTGGATTTCAAGCGCTCACAGTCATTGTTCGACTGAATGCACCGTGACAGAGAGATCTACCATCTTGATTTCTGAAACTTGGAGTAATTACTAAAACAAGAAGACCACCGGACGAGCGAAGAGAACAGGCTGGGCGTACAGCAGAAACCTGAAAAACAAAATGGGGGCAAAGACTTTTCAAAGACTAATTTAGAACAATTGCTGACTCTCAGATGTAGATCAGCTTCTGCAATCTCTGGAATCAGTACTTGTAAGGGGTTGAATCACTACATTCCGAGGTTTTACTGACGATATTGTGTAAAGGTTAACACTCATTGATTTTGTCAAACTGCCTCCATCATCCTTCTCTTCTTGAATTATCCTTCGCATGTCGCTCAATTCAATGCAGCCCCAGTTACCTCTTGGTTCCCCTGTATGGATTTCTCTATACTACTAACAAAGGGCCAGATTAGCACAACTACTGGTAGTTAACAAGAGCGGGCTCTCAGTCCTCGCAACTGAAGTATGCAGTGCAGTACTTCTCACATAAAGTACTTCCTAACCAATGGAAGGACATCAAAGGTGCGCCTATCTGATGCCTTATCATCCAAGGAACTGCATAACCACTTGTACCCATTCAAAGGACCAGAGAGCCTAAATCACTGTGCCAATAGTCCTTTGTTCAGGGAGCGTATGTGCAGGCTGCAATGTGAACAGAAAAGGAATCCGACTTACCTCATCATTCCGGACATGGCATGCACACACGTTTAGTGTCTCCAACATCTACAGAGCTCAGGACAGTGGGATCATGATGGCATCTGGATACACTAGGTTTGTTTCTGTCACCTGGTGTGTTAGCTTCCCTGCAGCCTAGTCTCTGCAGTAACCCATAATCCCTGCACACCCAAATGCTGGGGCGTTAGGAAACTAACTCGAGCAATGCAACACAGACTCACAGTGGGAGAATTGTGGTATGTTGTTTCCTCCAAATAGCATCAGAATGAGTAATGGCATACCTACTCACTTACCTCTAGGACATCTGGTGCATCGCCTGCTGCTAGGACAGAAAGCAGCACCCACAGATTGCTGTATAATGGATTGCTCCATTGTTCAGTTAATCCTCTGGGATCATGGGCATAATTTTGTCCTGCATTTCTTTCCCACTTAAAGCCCTTCTCCCATGGTCCTTGGCATTACGTTGCGCTACGGATCCATCCTCAAGAATGGTGATGACGGCGAGGCCACCGCAAACAACAAATTCAATCCACTCATGCAGGGCCAAGTGCCCACTTATCCAGCTCAGGTCCTGTGTAATCCAACATGCAGATAGCAAGGAAAGGGAAGCCTCCAAGGGAAGGTCTTCCCGAAAGAACAACATTTTGCCAGGTGCCCACTCACTACTGCCTCCAGGCTTGAACTCTCTCACTTCTTACAAACATGCTGGCTCAGGCACACCTTGGACACACACATCAGTACTCCTAGCCTATCAATCACGCCAGGTCCATTGGTAACAAGATGCTGCCACCACTCTACCTTAGCTCGCGAATACCTGTCCGTTATCCCTCCCCCATCAGGCATGTGCAGCAATTACACCTAATGGAATCGACGAGAATAAGCACTCAGTTCACACTCACCTTCTGATAATGGCATGCATATGAGTGCCCCAGTCTTTGCATTTACCTGCTCACTGTGAAGGTCGAGGGCCCCTAAAACTATGCGCTACATTATTGCCGCTTTTATCGGCAGGAAACTGCCGCTAAAGTGGCGATAATGGGCTTGATAATACGCCCTTGTGAATTCCCATAGAAGCCCAGGTTAAAACCAGAACCTGGGCTTCTATGGGAATTCACAAGGTTATATCATCAAGCCCATTATCTCCGCTTTAGCGGCAGTTTCCTGCCGATAAAAGTGGCGATAATGTAGCACCCTTATTTGATAATATGGCCCTATGTGTTTGTCTTTTTCCCAACCTTTAGGTTTGGTTTCTTCTCCTCATACTTCCGAGATTTGTTTGACCCCTTAAGTCATTTAAGATTTTTTTCCCTCTTGTGACTATACGTTTGAGTTGACACATTCTCTTTCGTGTCAGTTTGGTTGGCCTACTCGTGCATAAAGGGTGCATTTGTTTCTCTTTTCCCAATAGCTGCTCAGATTCTTCACGGGCAGGCTTCTGACACATAGGCAGATTCTGAAGCAAGCCTGCAATGAAACCTGTCTTTACTCAGACTGAATAAATGCCTTTTTGCGGGAATCAGTCAAATGCCTCCTAATAGCTGCTTGACATTCGTTTTGACATTCCTCACTTTTCTTGACAGACGCCCTGCGGTCTCAAGATGCCTTCTCATTCCAGTTCAAACGAGCGGTGCCAGAAGGATATAATTTCTCTTTCAAAACTGTCTATTCGCTTTTATGACATCATTCTGATATCTCATTCATTGGCAGAGGGGACACGCGCTGCAAGGGCTTCACAGACAGCCTCTTCACTGACCTTCGTATGCAGCCGATGCGCTCTCCTTTTCATGGGTTTCTTCTAACATTGATTGGTATTTATTTCTACATTTATTTTGTAAAAAGCCAGCTTGTGACTATTACCACTTCATAGCACTGGTGGTGAGGATTCAACGCTGTTCTTGAAAACACTGCGCCCTTCTTTGCACTGTATTGTATTGTAATTGCATTTATATAGACTTACTACCCCTGATGAGGCTTCAAAGCACTTTTTCGGCAAGTAGCACACTACTCCGGAACCCATAAAGGACTAATGGTGAATTAGCATAGTGAAAATGTGAAAGTAATTTGAGTGGTGGATATGTTAGTCAGTTATTTGGATTCGGAAGGATAGTGGGGGGATAGAAAAGGGAAAAGAGTTTTGCATTTATATTAGCGCTTGCTACCCCAGATGGGGTGAAGAAGTGCTTTTTTGGTGAGTAGCACGCTACTCGGGAACCCATACAGTGTTAGTGGTGAATTAGTATAGTGAACTATGAAAGTAATTTGAGGGGTGGATATGTTAGTCAGTTATTTGGAATGAGAAGGATAGCGAAGTGGTAGAGGAGGTAAAAAAGGTTTGCATTTATATAGCACTTGCTACCCCTTATATGAGCTGTTGCAGTGCTTTTTCGGCAAGTATCACGCTACTCCGGAACCCATAAAGGATTAGTGGTGAATTAGTATAGTGAAATATGAAATTAATTTGAGTGGTGGACATGTTAGTCTGTTATCTGGATTGAAAAGGATAGTGGAGGGATAGAAAATAGAAAAAATAGTAAAAAGAGGTATGAGATGATGCAAGGAGGGGTGGAGTAGGGAAGAGTCTCAAGCGGGTTATAGTGGGGATCAAAGTAGTGGTATGGGGTTTGGGATGAATGAGAGAGTGGAGGTAATGGATATATTGATAGAGGTATATGGTGCGAAATAGGGTACTGCATTGGAAGGAGTAGTAGAAAGAGGTTTGAGACGAGTCAGAGTTGAGGTATAGGATATATTGAGAGTGGTATATGGTGAAAAATAAGGAAGTGCGTTGGATATGCTGAGTTAGAAAAAAAGTAATAAATAAGTAAAAGTAATATATAGATCCAAAAGTAATGAAGATATAGATCCATAGGTACATAGAAGGTATATGGATGCATAAAGCAAGGTAGTATATGTAGATTAAAGATGCATTAAATAAAATCTGGCTATCAAGTGTTGTACTTTAAACTAGTTTTATTTCTTTATATATATATATAGATATCACCAGTTGGCACTTTATGCTTTTATGCAGTATTCTACAGATTATTCTTTCAAAATTCATAACTCTGGTTCTTCTGATTAGATTTTTGTCGTTTTGGTCTTGTTTTATTTATACAAAAACAAGAAAAGAGAGGTCAGATCAAACACTTGATCAGTTTAAGCGTAAACTACATAGACCACAATTCAGGGAGTCAACACAAGATTAGATTCTCACACCCGATTTGGGTGATAAAGAAAGCCCTCACACACTGACCTAGTCAGTGTCATGCTTCATCATCGGGCCCCACCGACAGAGGCCGAATGCCTCTGTGGTGTGCTTCGACGCCAGAAAGACTGCGGAGCAGGTTTTTTGTGTGTGGAGGGCGTGCTCTTGTTTACAGTGAAGTATTAAAAGTGCCTAAAGCAAGGGTATCGGAAAAATATATTTAATAAATGATCCCTGAGGCACAAAAATAAGGAGTATTACGTGTCTGTATTTATATGCCAAGGTTCAAGGTTGGTGAAATACAGAATATACTCAGTTCATTCCAGTCAACATGTTTCAGCCATAAGGGTGGTATATTACCGTGGCATTCATCAGGACTATACCCCGGCGGTATGGGCTCTCTAATCACCCACCCTAACCTGGGGACGTGAAAGTGAAAAGTAAAAAGTGAAAAAAGTGCAAAAAAGTTGTGGAAGAGTAAAAATACTCAATTCCAAAAATACTCCGTAATTTTGGAGTGTAATTTCAAAAGGGGCGCTACTCGCACCATGGGTCTCGGGAGGGGGTCGGAGCGACCTGGCACATCGGCCTCAGCGCTTCCGACCCGCTGATCAACCTAGTAGTGACCTCCAAACCGGACCCCGAAGAATTGTTTTATTTATAACACTAGCAGCCTGCCCCAGCGTTGCCTGGGGCAGAAGGGGGCTGGGGGCAGCATTTCAGGCTTGCGTGCACTCCCGCCCCGGCCCCCGCCCGCCACGACATTGTCTCTGTCCCGGACAATGTCGTGGCGGGCGGGGGCCTGGGCGGGTGTGCACTCAAGCCTGAAATGCTGCCCCCAGACTCTGAGCCTTACCGCAGTTGTTACGGCCCAACCTCCCGCACCGGCTCCCTCCCGTCCCGTGTCCCAGAGCCTTACCTGAGCCGCTGTTCCTCCCCGAGCTCCTCACTTCACCGCTGCTCCTCCTCGTCATCACGTATGTTGCGGCCAGCGCTACATCGTGGCCGTCAGCGTCGCGGCCGGGGCTACTTTCAGGGCACTACTTTTTTTTTTAAGTTATATTTTTTAATTTACGTTTTTTTTATTTTCTATAGCCTATGTCCATCTGCACACCCTGAGGATTACAACAATGTATTGGGTGTGTGGATTGGCGCTGTGGTTCCCGAGTTTACCTTGCCAAAAGGTTTGTGTTCTCTCTTTATAGTAGTAGTATAGATATATATATATATATATATATATATATGTATATATCTATACTACTATTATAAAGAGAGAACTGTGTCCTTTGAGCCAGGTAAACTCAAAAAGTACACCACCAATCGCAACACCCAATACAGCGTTGGAAATGGGGGGTCCTGTAGATGGACATAGGCTATAAAAAAAATAAAAATAAACGTTGCTTAAAAAATAAACAATAAAAAAAAGTAGTCCCTAAGAAGTAGGGCCGGCAGTGTGCGCTAACAACGTGGATGTGCGTCCTGATATCATCTAGCATGGGGAGGAGCGGCGGACAGCAGTGGTAAAGTCGGGCTGAGATACATGAAGCGCGGGGAGGAGCGGAATGTGTGCGGCTCAGTGAAGCGATGGGAGGAGGCGGAACGAGGAGCGGTGAAGTCGGGCTGATGGGATGAGGCGGAAGGAGGAGCGGTGAAGTCGGGCTGATGGGAGGAGGCGGAACGAGGAGCTGTGAAGTCGGGCTGATGTGAGGAGGCGGAGCGAGGAGCAGTGAAGTCGGGCTGAGGTAGGTGAAGCGTGGGAGCGCTGGGAGGAGGTGGAACGTGTGCGGCTCAGTGAAGTGCTGGGAGGAAGCGGAACGTGTGCGGCTGAGTGAAGCGCGGGGAGGAGTGGAAATGTCGTGGCGGGCAGAGGCCAGGGTGGGAGTGCACGCAAGCCTGAAATTCTGCCCCTAGCCCCCTTCTGCCCCGGGCAACGCTGGAGCGGGCTGCTAGTATATATATATATATATAGAGAGAGAGAGATATATATATATATATATATATATTGTAGATCAATAGTGAAGCAATTGTAGATAAATAGTTATGATAAAGCTTTACTTATTTATGCAGTCACTTATATACATGTTAAAAAAATATAATACTCGATCAGTAAGATGTACATTTGTTAAGCAGAACTAATGAATATCTATAGATAATAAAATATAAAAATAAAAAATATTCTACTGGTTTATACAAAGCAATACACATGTGTAGGTACATATCTATAGTACAAATAAATGCTTATATACAGAGAGATATACTTTATATTTCTATCTGTTTAGGTAATGTGGGGAACATCAATTCTTGAGTAGTTTTCTGAAGATAAGGTGGTTATTTGTGACTCTCATGTTGGAGGGTAAAGAGTTCCATAGTTTGTCTGCTTGAACAGAGAATGATGTGCCGCCCATTGTTTTTCCTTGTATCTTTGGATTTTGAGACGAGTTGCCACTCTAGAGTGGAGATTCCTTTGTTGAATGTGTTTGGTGCCATGGATCACTTTGTGGGTGATACAAATCAGCTTGAACGTGGATCTTCTTGCAACCAGTAAAAAATGAGGGGCTTTTAAGGCAGGGGAGATGTTGTCTTGCGGTTTTATATGTAAGAGTAGTCTGGTAGCTGAGTTCTGAATCAGTTGAAGTCTTTTCATGGTCATTAAAGGTGATCCATGGTAGAGGCTATTGACGAAATCAAGTTCGGACAAAACAAGGGAGATGGTAGCCTGGAACTTGGGTAGAAATCCCAAAGAGGGGAAGATTTGTCACAGAGTTTTCATAGTAATAATGCTTGATCTTGCTAATTTGTCCACTAGGGCATTCATTGACAGCATGGAGTTCATGGTCATTCTAAGGTTTCTTACTTCCTTCAATATTTTAGGCGGTGCTCCCAGATCATCGGGCTACGTGGCGAGAGGGGGTCATAATATTTCCAATCACCACATGTGAGTATTTCTTTTTTGGAAGCATTCAATTTGAGATGACTCAACGTCATCCATTGATCCACGGCTCTGAGACAACTGAAAATTGGCGAGATTCCAATGTCTTTGGGGCTTTGAAGTTGAAGGAGTATTTGCGTGTCATTTGCATAGTTATAGCACGTGAGGTGAAATTGATTGATCAGTGCCAGTAATGACTTCATATTGATGTTGAAAAGCATGGGCGAGATAATAGAGCCTTGAAGTACCTCTGCTTTTGTGAAGTACGGTTCACAAATATATGTATTTATGTATACCAAAGGGCAGACGTATCAGCTTTGGTAGCTATGCCTTTCTTGGGGCTCTAGTTTAACCTTATCTTGGTCTTTGCTTAGGCATTTCTTTTCTCCTCTGGGCTACTACTTTACACAGTCCCGGAGGGTTACCTATTCTCTAGGAGGGCTTTTTCTCCTACTGAGAGTGGTCTCTACCAAACGTTGCTATTGTTCTTCTTCTCCTTCTTCTCACAGTGCTTTTGTTCAGCATTGATGGAATCTCTCTCTCTTTCTTTCAAGGATGTGCTCTGAGATTCCCTTTTCACCATGTTTCACAGGGTAGCGTTAGCTCACATACTAGTGTTCACGACAGGGAGCTGGATCTCTAATTTAGTGGTATGGACTGTAGTCCTTGGTCCTTTAGCCTAGTCCAGTCATGGGTTTGAACACCTTCAGCATGGTTACATAGTGAAATTGTTTCTATGAAGTGCTTTCCCCAACACTTCCTTATCCCTCTGCTGTGGGTCATGTCGTCTACATGTTTCTCAAGGTCTTGCAGACTTCAGTTCCCTATGGCCTACCCATAGTCCTTCTGGTGGAGCATCTTCTTTGCACGTATAATTCCTATGGGAGCCTGGTCACTTTATCCCAATATGGATCAGCTAGTCCTATTAACCCCTCCCATGCTCAGCTCGTCATCAGCCACGGTGCTCATGTGCTGACGACGAGCTGAGCTCGTCATGGCCATTAGAACGCTCGCACACTGGGATAATTCCCCATCTGTGCTGAACGTTCTAAGGAAATGGGTGTGGCCGTGACGAGCTTAGCTCGTCATGAACACAGGAGCACTGTAGCTCATGACGAGCTGAGCTCATCATGAGCACCGGGGTGCTGTGCGCTTCCCCGCCCCCCAGCACAGCAGGAAAATTACCCCAGCAGCCAAGGGGTTAAGGGATCTTTCATGAGTTCAGTCCACACTCTGTAAAGTTTCTGGATCTATTCCGGTGCCTGGGAAATATTCTAAAAATGAGTAATGAATAAATTACTTACCTTTGATAAAGCCTTATCTGGTAGAGGCAGGCTCTATTGTGTTGAAACTAAGCATGGGCGTAAAATCCGCTCCGCTCGCGGATTTTGCGGATTTTCGGTAAATTCGCAATCCGCGAGATTTGCGAATTTCCCGCAAAATCCGCAAATTCGCACGCAGCGGATTTTTTTTTTTCTTGGTGATACAATTTTGCGGCGCGCGGCGTTTACTTACCGTCATTCATCGTTTGCCGAGTTATTTTTCTTGATATTTTGCGAGTGCTGCGCCATTTTGGATCTTGCTGCGGGATCCCGCGGGAATTTTGCAAGCGCGATTACGTAATCGCTGCTTGCCAACTTGTACAGCGAGAGTTTGTCAACGCGAGTACGCCGTGATCACGTATCGCGGTACTTCGCAATTGCGATCTTGGAGATGCGGCGAGCAGCAACAATCTCGCACTCGCGAAAATACAAAATTTGCAATTCTGCACAAGAAATCCACCAGCAAGCAGCATAAACCTTCTGGAAATGATGATTTTTATCTGAATAACTCCTCAGGTTGACATTTGCCTGCACTTTTTTGCGAGGAGTTTATTTTGGGGAGGGGGGTGGGAGGAAGGAAGTGCCCCACAGTCTTCAACTTCCTGTTCCTGTCCAGCAGGCTCCTCCCAGTGCTTTGTCCATCTCCTGGTCACTTTTCATTTGGATCTGGAGCTGGAAGGATTACTTTTTGTGGATGCTGCTGGATATTTGGATTTGATGCCTTTTTGACTTTCTTTGGATCACTTTTGGATTAGAAATTTCACAAGTAAGTTTGTTTGGGGCATTACAGTTGCTGCAACTACAATTTTGGAATTTTCGATTTTTGGGCTGTTTTGGGGCCTTTTGCCCAGGGGTACTCAGTGGTGGGTGCACTGAGTCTTTCTGTGGGGTGTTTTGAATTTAAACATCATGGAGGGGCTGGATGGCTTGAGATTGTGCTGATTTTTCTGTGATTTTCGTTTTTTTGGCCTGTTGTGGCCTTTTCACCAGGGGTAGTGAGTGGTGCATGGGCCTAGTCTTTCTGTGGGTTGTCTTGAATTTAAACATCATGGAGGGGTTGGATGGCTTGGGATTGTGCTGATTTTTCTGTGATTTTCGTTTTTTTGGCCTGTTGTGGACAGACCATATGGTTGGGGGCCATTTTGAGTGCTGCTACAGGCCCTGGCCATGTGCTGTGATGGAGGGGGCCATTTTGAATGCAGGCAGTGTTCTCAGGCCTGCACCCATTTTGCCTAGCTTTCATCCATTATGCCCAGGGGTAGTGAGTGGTGCATGTGCCTAGTCTTTCTGTGGGTTGTCTTGAATTTAAACATCATGGAGGGGCTGGATGGCTTGGGATTGTGCTGATTTTTCTGTGATTTTCGTTTTTCTGGCCTGTTGTGGACAGGCCATGCGGTTGGGGGCCATTTTGAGTGCTGCTACAGGCCCTGGCCATGTGCTGTGAGGGAGGGGGCCATTTTGAATGCAGGCAGTGTTCTCAGGCCTGCACCCATTTTGCCTAGCTTTCATCCATTATGCCCAGGGGTAGTGAGTTGTGCATGGGCCTAGTCTTTCTGTGGGTTGTCTTGAATTTAAACATCATGGAGGGGCTGGATGGCTTGGGATTGTGCTGATTTTTCTGTGATTTTCGTTTTTTGGCCTGTTGTGGCCTTTTCACCAGGGGGTAGTGAGTGGTGCATGTGCTTAGTCTTTCTGTGGGTTATCTTGAATTTAAACATCATGGAGGGGCTGGATGGCTTGTAATTGTGCTGATTTTTTTGTGATTGTCATTTATTTGGCCTGTTGTGGACAGGCCATGTGGTTGAGGGCCATTTTGAGTGCTGCTACAGGCCCTGGCCATGTGCTGGGAGGGAGGGGGCCATTTTGAATGCAGGCAGTGTTCTCAGGCCTACACCCATTTTGCCTAGCTTTCATCCATTATGCCCAGGGGTAGTGAGTGGTGCATGGGCCTAGTCTTTCTGTGGTTTGTCTTGAATTTAAACATCATGGAGGGGCTGGATGGCTTGGGATTGTGCTGATTTTTCTGTGATTTTTGTTTTTTTGGCCTGTTGTGGCCTTTCCACCAGGGGGTAGTGAGTGGTGCATGTGCCTAGTCTTTCTGTGGGTTGTCTTGAATTTAAACATCATGGAGGGGCTGGATGGTTTGGGATTGTGCTGATTTTTCTGTGATTTCGTTTTTTTGGCCTGTTGTGGACAGGCCATGTGGTTGGGGGCCATTTTGAGTGCTGCTACAGGCCCTGGCCATGTGCTGGGAGGTAGGGGGCCATTTCAAATGCAGGCAGTGTTCTCAGGCCTGCACCAAGTTTGCCTAGCTTTCATCCATTATGCCCAGGGGTAGTGAGTGGTGCATGGGCCTAGTCTTCCTGTGGGTTGTCTTGAATTTAAACATCATGGAGGGGCTGGATGGCTTGGGATTGTGCTGATTTTTCTGTGATTTTTGTTTTTTTGGCCTGTTGTGGCCTTTTCACCAGGGGGTAGTGAGTGTGCATGTGCCTAGTCTTTCTGTGGGTTGTCTTGAATTTAAACATCATGGAGGGGCTGGATGGTTTGGGATTGTGCTGATTTTTCTGTGATTTCGTTTATTTGGCCTGTTGTGGACAGGCCATGTGGTTGGGGGCCATTTTGAGTGCTGCTACAGGCCCTGGCCATGTGCTGTGAGGGAGGGGGCCATTTTGAATGCAGGCAGTGTTCTCAGGCCTGCACCCATTTTGCCTAGCTTTCATCCATTATGCCCAGGGGTAGTGAGTGGTGCATGTGCCTAGTCTTTCTGTGGGTTGTCTTGAATTTAAACATCATGGAGGGGCTGGATGGCTTGGGATTGTGCTGATTTTTCTGTGATTTTCATTTTTTTGGCCTGTTGTGGACAGGCCATGTGGTTGGGGGCCATTTTGAGTGCTGCTACAGGCCCTGGCCATGTGCTGGGAGGGAGGGGGCCATTTTGAATGCAGGCAGTGTTCTCAAGCCTGCACCCATTTTGCCTAGCTTTCATCCATTATGCCTAGGGGTAGTGAGTGGTGCATGGGCCTAGTCTTTCTGTGGGTTGTCTTGAATTTAAACATCATGGAGGGGCTGGATGGCTTTGGATTGTGCTGATTTTTCAGTGATTTTCATTTTTTTGGCCTGTTGTGGACAGGCCATTTGGTTGGGGGCCATTTTGAGTGCTGCTACAGGTCCTGGCCATGTACTGGGAGGGAGGGGGCCATTTTGAATGCAGGCAGTGTTCTCAAGCCTGCACCCATTTTGCCTAGCTTTCATCCATTATGCCCAGGGGTAGTGAGTGGTGCATGGGCCTAGTCTTTCTGTGGGTTGTCTTGAATTTAAACATCATGGAGGGGCTGGATGGTTTGGGATTGTGCTGATTTTTCTGTGATTTTCGTTTTTTTGGCCTGTTGTGGACGGACCATGTGGTTGGGGGCCATTTTGAGTGCTGCTACAGGCCCTGGCCATGTGCTGTGAGGGTGGGGGCCATTTTGAATGCAGGCAGTGTTCTCAGGCCTGCACCCATTTTGCCTAGCTTTCATCCATTATGCCCAGGGGTAGTGAGTGGTGCATGTGCCTAGTCTTTCTGTGGGTTGTCTTGAATTTAAACATCATGGAGGGGCTGGATGGCTTGGGATTGTGCAGATTTTTCTGTGATTTTCGTTTTTTGGCCTGTTGTGGACAGGCCATGTGGTTGGGGGCCATTTTGAGTGCTGCTACAGGCTCTGGCCATGTGCTGTGAGGGAGGGGGCCATTTTGAATGCAGGCAGTGTTCTCAGGCCTGCACCCATTTTGCCTAGCTTTCATCCATTATGCCCAGGGGTAGTGAGTGGTGCATGGGCCTAGTCTTTCTGTGGGTTGTCTTGAATTTAAACATCATGGAGGGGCTGGATGGCTTGGGATTGTGCTGATTTTTCTGTGATTTTCGTTTTTTTGGCCTGTTGTTGTGGCCTTTTCACCGGGGGTAGTGACTAGTGAGTGTTGCATGGGCCTAGTCTTTTTGTGGGGTTTCTTGAACTACACAGTGTCCCATTGTTGCGAATCATTGTTTTACGTGCCGCAGGGGCTGGGCACGTGACCAGTCAGCACGCTTCGTGATATTTAAGGATGATCAAGTTAAAATGAAAAACTTTGAAAAAACAGGAGTGCATCCCATCTCTGAATGATGTTTTAAAGTTATTGGCCCCATCGGGTTTGCACCCAATTTAAGAATGGAAAATAAGTACCAAAAAACGGAGACACAGCTTCGTACCACATGCTAGGCGGAACATCTGATTTCATACATACAGTTTATTTATTTGAATAATGAGTCAGAAGCAACTTGAATTCTACGAGCACAACACGGGATTATGTTTACAGACTTTTTCATTTACGCACCGGAATATTGACTGTACGTTAATGGTCTTAGTTCACGCTGTAATAGGGCTACTGTGTTTAAATTACATAACACATAATGGTTTTTATCATTACCATGCATCCTGGGTAACGTAGTGCGAAAATCAGAATAACATCGCTAGTGTGCAACAGGTGGGTTTAATTGGGAGGAGGGGCGTAAGGTGGTTTTAAAGGTCCAGGGAAAACTGAGGGAGACTCGTTTGGCATTTTAAAGTGAATTCCAGCAATGAACTAGCAGGTACGTGGAATAGGCACGGGTTTACAACTAGAAAGAAAGGAATTGAGCAAAGTTTTTGAAAAGAGTATTAGAATGTTGTGAAGAGCAATTTTCTGTAATTTGCAAAGCGGATGTTAGGTTAAGTAAACACCACGCAGTATGATAGTATCAGTAACTGCACGGGGAGGGTAGATGGTTAGTTAGTCTGTGAAACAAAGCAGGCCACGGGAAAAGCATTTCATTTATACGAGTGAAGGCACTTAGCATATGGATCCAAGTCGTACCTCGAGGAGGGTTGATAACAGTTAGAACAGATTAGGCATGTATGGTGATGTTGTAAACGCCTTGTTTAATGACATTTAGTCGACATGAACTCAGTGATTAATGTGATGTTATAAGCTAGTGGTTCAGCAAGAGGTCACAGTTAGGCACAACGAGTCAGAGCATAGTTTAATAATGATGTTTGTAGACCAGTTAACAATGGATAAGAATACAAAAAGAATATATCCTGTGGAAAAAAGTATTGTAACACCTATTTTAATTGATTTTCTAGTTACCCCTGACGAAGTGCCCATGGAGGCGCGAAATGCATTGGGTTTGCAAATAAACTGCTATTTTAATGAAATCTGCTTCAGTGCATATTCTTGAAAGAAGAGGTTCGGATGGCCCATCAGGAATACTTGAAACTCAGAAAATTGGCATCATCCTACATGTGGATTGCAAACGGTTAATGAATATAAGGAATGGAAAATGTAAAAGTACGGATTGAAAAGGTTTAAGATGACGAATATTGGTTTATGCATTGCACATGCAGCAGCAATTGTGCTATGGTTGGGGGCACTACACAGTGTCCCATTGTTGCGAATCATTGTTTTACGTGCCGCAGGGGCTGGGCACGTGACCAGTCAGCACGCTTCGTGATATTTAAGGATGATCAAGTTAAAATGAAAAACTTTGAAAAAACAGGAGTGCATCCCATCTCTGAATGGTGTCTTGAATTTAAGCATCATGGAGGGCATGGGATTGTGCTGATTTTTCTTTTTTTTTCGATTTTTTTGGGGTGTATAACTGAACTGATGTTCCTCTGTCTTCCATTGCTTTTAGGTGCACAAGACTCAAGAGAAACACCAGTGCTAGAAAGAAGTCCTGCAGCAGTGTGTGTGTGCAGCATAACGTCACGCGACGTCACGTCTGGCCTCAGACAACTCTGCAACTCGTGCAACTGCGGCCTGCTGTTCTGACCTGCTCTGAAGAAGATGGCCCCAAAAAAAGATCTCTGTAGCTCCTCTAGCAAGAAAGTTGCTAGTAAGGAGCAGAAGAAGCAAGTTACCAAGGAGGCTGGTGTGCCGTCTGCCGCGTTTTTTGGGAGTAAAAAAAAAAGTACGCCTGCAGCAGCAGCGGGATCTGCTGGGGACCAAGCTGGGAGCAGCACCCCTGCTCCATTGGGCTCAGTGCCTCCACCATCATGCCAACTTAAGTCAAAGCCCTTGAGTGCTTCAGAGGCAGTCAGTGTACTTCTTCAATCACCATCGACCAGTGATGTTGGCTCATCGCAAGAAAGTAGCAGCAATGTCCCTGAATCAACACAGGTTGTTGTAACTCATCTGACAAGTGTTGAACAACCACAGCCGCAACAACAACAACATGTGCAAGTACAAGCCCAAGTACATGTGGAAGGAGAGGCAGCGCAAGGAGATGCGCAAGCAGAGGTGCATGGAGGGTCACAAGTGCCCACAATAGTTGTTCCTCCCGAAGTAGGGGCACATCAGGAAATTGATAATCAAACCGAGGTATCATTTGAGGAAGCCACTCCTCCTGATGGTCATTCATTGTCTTCCACATCCCTAGCAAGGAAAAGATCAAGGGGGGTGTCTACATCTTCTTCAAGCCCACCTCCTTCTGATGATCTGGATGAAGATTGGGAACCATCACGGCAGTCTGAGAGTGAGGCACACCATGATCTGACAAAGATACCTAAGCATAAAAGGAAGGTCGTCGAAAAACTCATAGCTATGGACTGTGATGAGGCTCAACAAGAAGTGACGGATACTGCTGCTGATGAAGCCTCTCACGACGACGAGCCAGTCATCATAAAGGTCACTGCAGCCCCAGCGGGCATGCAGCAAAGAGACATTTTGACCCTATCCCGAGAAGCTGCTGAGCTTGATGATGATGTCGACGAGGAGGCAATGGAAGAAACACCACTATCATTGGAGTTAACTAGTACACCAACACCTACCGCTTCCATATTTCTTAGTCGTCAGAAGGGATCTCCATCCACCTCGACCTCAATTAGTGGTGGTGAAAGTGCAAAACGTACTGAAGTTCGGCAATCCACATCCTCCACTTCATCTGGCATTAGCAGCAGGACCACCACCACCAGTATCGCCGCCTCCTCCGGCCCCCAAAGACATTTCAAGTCTGCAGTTTGAGACTTCTTTAGTGTTTGCCCAAAAAAGGAAAACGTAGCCATTTGTAGCATTTGTAAGCTTCGAGTTAGTCGTGGTAAGTTTGGTTCCAACTATGGTACCGGAGGCCAGAGAGGTCATCTTGAAAGAAAGCACGCTGTCAAATGGTTTGCGCACCTACAGGCGATCAAGGAAGCCCGAATTGCACGTAATGCTGTTTCATCTGATGATGACGAGGAGGAAGAAGACATGTCAAACACTTCACTTACACCCAGTACCCCTGTCAGCAGCACACCCCATGTGAGCCACACTAAGAGTGTGGGAGAGAGTGATACCAGAATCAATGTGGAGGGAAAAAGGAATTTGTGATCCAACCAATTTCCTCGGGTTATATATTCTGATCAGGGGGGGGGAAGGATCACTTGTCCTGAGAGTGATACACCAATGCGAAAAAGTTCATCAGCGAGCGTAACTGGGTCAAAGATATCATCATCATCATCCCGTAAATCCTTGGTCCAGGGCAACATTAAAAAGATGTTCTTTACAGAAGCGCAATATGAACGCAACCACCCACTGACGCGTCTGTATAACACTAAGCTGGCTAAAATGCTAGCTCTGGACCTTCTCCCTTTTTCTTTTGTAGAAGGGGTTGGTTTTCTAGAATTAGTGGCAGCACTCTGCCCTAAATGGAAGGTTCCTAGCCGGTTCTATTTTGCCCGAGTTGCGGTTCCAGCACTACATGAAGATGTTCTGGAGGTGATTGGGGCAGCTTTGCAGAAGAGTGCTGTTCACACTATACATCTGACAACAGACATGTGGACCAGTGGCGCAGGCGCTGATTACATGTGCATTACTGCACACTGGGTCTCTTTTTCAGGGGTTAAAGCAAAGCTAAACGCAGGTGTTGACCCGGACCAAGTTTTTAAAGCTGCTCGGAAACATGCAACACTAGCCATGTTTGGTTTGGAGAAACGTCAACAGCAGAAAACATTTTGGATGTGTTTAACACAAAGGTCCTTGACTGGCTGTCCCCAAAAAAACGCCAGATTGGTTATGTTTCCACGGATAATGGTGCCAATGTAGTTAAGGCCATGGAGCTGGGTGAGTATTTCAGAGTGCCGTGTTTGGCGCACTGTATAAACCTGGTTGTCAAAAAATTCTTGAGTGATAAAGACAGTGCAGCGTACAGGGTAGTGGACACCTGCCGAAAAATGTGCAAACATTTCAGCCATTCTTTTAAGGCCCGGAAGCATCTGAGGAGCCTGCTATATGAACGTCAAATGCCAGTGAAAGCACTCATCCAGGAGGTAGCAACATGTTGGAACTCAACCTTCTACATGCTTGAGCGTCTGTATGAGCAGTATACGGCACTCGATCACTATTTCTTAACACAGGGTACAGCTCAGAAGGACGACCTGATGATGGGTGCGGCGCAATGGGACATAGTTAAAAGCCTGACACGCGTGCTTCGTCCTTTTGAGTTCTTCACGCGTGCAGTCAGCAAGGAGGACTGTAATTTGGGAAAAGCTATCCCATTGTTGTACATGCTGGAGCACCAACTGAAGGAGGTGTGTTCTGTGTTTCAAAAAGATGAAAAAAACCAAGACCCTTTTGTTCTGGCGGAGAAATTATTAGAGCGCCTACAAGGTGATGAACGTCTTAAAATGATCCACTCAAACCAGCATTACATTTGTGCTACTATTCTGGATCCACGCTACAAAAAGGCGCTGGCAGGCCAAGCATTCTTTCCTTTTGCTGATGAAGATGTTACAAAGTACAAACAGTGGCTAGCCTCCTCAGCCAAGAGGTTTGAAAGAGAACGGCAGAACATTGAAGGAAAAGGCAGTACATCAGCATCAGCAGGCCATCCACAGTCACAACAATCCACTTCTGCACCTGTGGCTGCGGCACAAGTGACCTCTCAGCCGTTAAAGAGACCGGCAACCGGATCATCTGTACCACCAGACACAACAGTAACATTGGAGGCTAAAGAGGATTGGCTAGCTCGGCTTGGGTTTGGTTCTCAAAAGGTCACAGCAACTGCTAAGCAAAGTGGAGAACCTTGGAGGAGCACCTTGAGTCGATGGTGAAGGACTATCTGAATGACTCAACAGAGGTCTATGTTAATGCTGACCCATTGGCGTATTGGCATGGGAAAAAAGAATTGTGGCCACAGCTCTCCAACCTGGCTTTAAACTACTTGTCTTGCCCACTCGCAAGCGTGTCTTCTGAACATGTTTTCAGTGCTGCTGGTGGCATTGTAACTTCCAAACGGAGCCGCGTCTCGCCCAAAAATGTGGAGAGGTTAACAATGATCAAGATGAATCAGCACCTCATGCCACCAGATTACAGAGTACGAGAAAGCACGCCGGATGAAGACGAGGTGGACAGCAACATAGATGAGGGAATTTCTTCTCTGTCAGGTGACACTGAGCTCACCCTGCCTGAATTCGCAGAGTATGATGACGAAGCCTTATTCTTATTCGTGGACCGTGACACCGAGCCCTGAAAATGAGACAATGAATCAATAACTTTCTTTTTCGTCCTTATTCACTTTTATTCCTGTGTGTCTGTCTTTCTTTGTTGTGCACAGTTAATATAATTCAAACTTTAATCACCTAATCACAAAAACAAGCCGATCAGCAGAACTGTCTTCACTTGTTTGCTTATTGATTTGAAGGTGCCGCAGTCTGCATTCCTCAGGTTCACAAGTTCAGAGGAAACATGCTCCTCTATCCTCCTCCTCCAGACTCCTATTTCCATCAAAGCGGAGGGCTGGTTTATGCCCAATAAAGAAAGACTCAGCACTTGTGGGGGTGTTGTTCTACCTCTTTGCGGGTGAGTTGACGGCTCTTTCTGCCAAATCCGAGGCAGAAATTTTTTGGTGTTTTTGCTGACTTGCCTGCCTTTGAGGTGCTCTTTGGGGGGGTTCCGGCTGTTTGTGGGTGAGTTTCGGGGTCTGGGAGCACTGCTGGGACACTCTAATCTTGATTGCATTTGCTTTTCAGGAAATCTGTGGTGGTAAACCAGAGTTATGGCTTAGCTACACAGCGCATTTGGACCGAAGGCCGAGAAATATTGTAAGTATGAGATTTTGCTTTTGGCCTGTTTGGGGGTGTTATGCTTTTTGACGGGTGGGTTGGCGGGTTGGGGCATTCCTGGGAAGGTCTAATACCGGATAGAAGTGGTTGGGACAAAATCCACACTGATTTTTCTTTTGCTATTTCTGACATTTTGCTCAATGTAGCGTTTTCGGGGGCCTGTTTGGGGGCTTCCTGGTGTTTGTGGGTGGGTTTCGGGGTCTGGGAGCACTGCTGGCTATGGATACTTTACTTTGCAAGAGGTTTGAAGCAAATCCATGGTGGCAGAGGGGAGTTAGGGCCTAGCTGCAGAGCCCGCGCGGAGTGATTTGGGAAATTGGCAAAAAAATGACTAAGTCCCCATTTTTGTACTTTTGCTCTTTGGCTGTTTTGGGGTCTTCTACTCATTTTCTCCTGGGTTGACGGCTCTGGGGCTATTGCTGGGAAGCTCTAATACCGGATAAAAGTGGTTTGGACCAAATCCGAGGCGGAAATTTTTGGGTGTTTTTGCTGACTTGCTTGCCTTTGAGGTGCTCTTTGGGGGGGTTCCGGCTGTTTGTGGGTGAGTTTCGGGGTCTGGGAGCGCTGCTGGGACACTCTAATCTTGATTGCATTTGCTTTCCAGGAAATCCGTGGTGGTAAACCGGAGTTATGGCCAAGCTAAACAGTGCGTTTGGACCGAAGGCCGAGAAATATTGTAAGTATGAGATTTTGCTTTTGGCCTGTTTGGGGGTGTTATGCTTTTTGGCGGGTGGGTTGGCGGGTCTTGGGGCATTCCTGGGAAGGTCTAATACCGGGTAGAAGTGGTTGGGACAAAATCCACGCGGAAAAGCCTTTTGGCACTTTTTGTAACTTAGGATTCGTTAGGGTTAGCCCTAGCAGCAGGATTGCATGTGTTTCGGGGTGTTCTAGATTTTTGCAACTGAGTTCTGGGGTCTTAGAGCACTTGTGAGAATGTGTAATTTTGGTTGCAAGTCATTTGAAGAAAATCCATGATGGGAAAGGGGGGATTTGGCATAGTTAAAGAAAGCCTTTGCCACTATTCTTAACTTAGGGTTCGTTAGGGTTAGCAGTATTTCTATTGCAAGTGTTTGGGTGGGGGGGTTATCGAGTCTTGGAGCGATGCTGGCTATGGATACTTTTGCTTGGTTGCTTGCAAGTGGTTTGAATACAATCCACTGTGGGTAAGGGGGTATTTGAGCCTACTTTTTCTTTCAAAGTACGTTTTGTGACCAGTTTTCTGCTAGGCCTCGTTTTTTGAGATTTGATTGGGGGTCTTCTACATTTTGGCTGGCTTTAGTAAGGGTCTGGGTGGGAGCACTGCTGGGAAGATCTTATTTTGTTCTAAAACACAGTTTACAGTACACCTAGCTTGAGGGGAAAGATCTGCTACATTAATGTGCCTATACTTATTTATCCTTCAAAAGGTGACTCAGACAGAGTACGCACTTTCAAAAATATTGTACTGTCTACTAGGAAAATCAAAGTGTGACTTTTTGCACTCCACAGCCTACATACCTTATATTTATTTATCAGTGGTGTTGTAATATTATATCGCTTCCTGTTTTTCGTTGAATAATTACAGGCCGGGTTTCAGTCTGTGCAATGGGGAAAAAAGGATGGAGTCAGGCTTCACATTAGAAAGCCGCAATTCAGCATCCGCCAGGCAGGCAGTGGACAGGGTCTCTTCTGGTCACCAACATTGATGGACGAAGCGTCAGATGGAATGGAGGAGTGCCGCTAATAAGAGGAATTTTTTTCTGCATTAAACTTACTTACCAAATTCAACAGGGCAACTACAACAACATACAGATACAGTGTCCATTGTTTTATTCTATGACTGTGACTGCATTTCTTGGATCTCTCTCTGCTTCTAAATTGATCCCTACAGCCATTCTATAGGTTTTACTTCAGCTATTTTTTAAACCTAATTTAATGGAAGAAGTGTTTCTCTGAGTGCAGGGATAGGCAAGTGAAAACGCTGCAGCCCTGTACTGTTGCATTCTAGTACTACTTACTTTTCAGTAACAATGCATGCAGTAGTGCATGCACTTCCTTTATGTCACTTAAAAGATTTATGGTTAGCTTTGTACCCAAAGATTTCTTTATCTTCAATTATTGTTTGTCCATGCTGTGCTTTTTTTACAGGGTGTCTTCTGGTCACCAACATTGAGGGACGAAGCGTCAGCTGCAATGGAGTGCCGCTAATAAGAGGAATTTTTTTCTGCATGCAACTTACTTACCAATTTCAACAGGACAACTACAACAACATAGAGATACAGTATCCATTGTTTTTTTCTATGACTGTGACTGCATTTCTTGGATCTCTCTCTGATTCTAAATTGATCCCTTAACACATCACTTAGTCCACTCCACTATCACATCTGCACCACACATAGTCATTTGTAAGTGCTCCTACGTAATTCGCAAGTCGCAGCATGCCCCAGCCCGTAGAGGACTGGGATGGCCTCAATGATGAAGCATGTCACCAAGGGGCAACCCTGGTGAGTGAGGGGACACCTAGAAAAAGAGCAATTTCTCCTTTTCTATCTACAATACCTTCCAGACCAACCCCATTGAGTGTTGTGAATGGATTTATAGTGACCAGCAAGGCTCTCAGGTATCTGGCAACAGAGACCTTATGTTGAATATAGTTATCAATAATTCCACACACGCCCTGTACTGTCGCATTCTCTCTTCCACAGTTGTCGAAAGTACTAATTACTTTTCACTGACATGCATGCAGTAGTGCATGCACTTTCAAAGATTGATGGATAGGTTTGTACCCAAAGATTTGTTTATGTTCAATTGTTTGTCCATGCTGTGCTATTTTTTCTTGTCTCCCAAAACCTTTCCCAAAAACCCCCGTACCCATCCATTTTTCAAACCCTAACCCTCTTCCCCCGGGCTGTGTGGTTTAGATTGATGTGTGACTGAATTACAGCAATAAATCCACACACTTGCTGGGGAGGATAAGGTGATAGCAACAGGCTGGTGAAGGAATCCGAGGATATATTCTTACTCTGCTTGACAAAGACCCATGGCTAATGTCAAAGAACTTCAACCGAATTAGTAGTTATACTTTACCATTTGTTAGGCTACAATGTGGCACTGTTCTAGTGTACTGTCACCTGCTATATTCTCTATTGTACCGTTGTATTGCTCAGGACAAACCAGATTTCATTTTCTTTTTTTTCATAGGCATTCAACTGCCACTGTGTCACACCACTAGTACCATCGCTATGAGGAAATTTCATCCGCCCAGGATTGCCAACCTTAATCGCCATTTCCCGTGGAGCCAGCCCTGTGCCTAGCCCTACTTTGAAACACAAATTACAGGTAAGATAAGCGTTTGGTGGGAGGGAGTATAATGGAGTATTAGGAGAGACGAGAGACTGACGGTAGTACTACTAAAGTCCTAGGACTCTTGTTTGGGCATTTACACTTAAAGGAAGAAAATGGAACTAAACTTTCAGGAAAACAAAGTTACTGTTAAACCCCCACCCACCAGGCAAGCAGTAAAAACAGGTATGGTCAGATAAAGTTTCAAAAAGTATATTTTTATAGCCCTAACAAAATAATCTCCCGCAAGACCCTCCCTAACCCCAACGGTTGTCCTTTAAAAGTCCCAAACCCAACTCCTGATTCCCACCCCCCAAAAGTCTCTAAAAAAGGGGCAAGGAACACTATGGGTGGATGCTGTTCACTTTTTGGGCCAGGGCATCATACTCCTCGCGGAGCAAGGGGTGCTCTAAGCGGAGCCCCTCCAACACGTTGGTAAAGTGGTGGAGCTCCTGCTGAAGGCGGGACACCCTCAGGGTACTGCGGCGCAGGCGTGCCTTGCAGTTGCAATGGCTGTGAGAGGCAGCTGTTGTACTTGCTGCTCGGCGTCGGCATTTGGCTTTGGCAGCCCGGCTCGGTCTGGCTGGAGCACTGTGCTGGGTGGCAGCCCGTGGGGGCACGGAGGCCGATGCAGCAGACGTTGTTGTTGTGGTCGACTGCGCACTTTCGTCGTCCTCCAGGGCCACCAGCCGCCGATATTCAGCAACAGTGGCATCGATCCTCCGTTGCCGGGCCGCTCTAGCCAGCTCCTTCCTCCTTGTTGGTTTGGAAGGAGCATCTATATGAAGAAAGAAAGACAGTCTGTAACCAATGCTCTTTAAGATTAACTCAATCATTCAGCAGAAATTTGTGTTACAGTACAACTAGCAACTTGCAAGCGCATTACATAACTATTGAGGCCAGTATCTATCTAACCTCCCACTTCTCATCCTTAGCTCTAACATTAGCGAGGTTTAAGGAACAAATTCTACGAGCACTATGGACTTCCATTGGAGTCGACTATGAAAGTACACCATTCTTATTCTTCTTTTTGTCTCTTGTTTAGGAAAATTGGTACGTTATCTTCTGCAAGCCTATTTACAACAAGGGGTGGTGAGGGACAGAGTCTCTGAATTAAGCAGAAAGCTCTCACCCAGTCAAGAGATCAGGGCTAGATCCAACACCGTTTTTTAGCTCACTGCACCATCCCAGTTTCAGAACCTGGCTGTATGCAAATTAGTCTGTTCCTGTCCCAGTGCATGATGGGAACAGGGCAAACCAAACTACAAAAGCCAATTCTTACACTGGGAAGGAAACAAGCGCCCGGGGACCGGTTTCTGGCATTACAGCCGTCTTCGGCCCGGTTTGCTTGAATCCTGATGGTGCAATGAGCAAGGGTCTCACATCTGAGAATACCCTTCCACGCTTAGGGTGGACACAAATATTTACAACAAGGGGTGGTGAGGGACAGAGTCTCTGAATTAAGCAGAAAGCTCTCACCCAGTCAAGAGATCAGGGCTAGATCCAACACCGTTTTTTAGCTCACTGCACCATCCCAGTTTCAGAACCTGGCTGTATGCAAATTAGTCTGTTCCTGTCCCAGTGCATGATGGGAACAGGACAAACCAAACTACAAAAGCCAATTCTTACACTGGGAAGGAAACAAGCTCCCGGGGACCGGTTTCTGGCATTACAGCCGTCTTCTGCAAGCCGGCATAATGCCAGCGCAGTGAACTTGCACCCGAGAAAAAGATACGCACGCCATGATGAGTGATCTAGACTTGCGTTACTGTACCGGTCCAGTACATGCAGGTGGTGAAGCTCTTACTTTTCTATTACGGGTGGCACTGAGAATACTCTGTTACAAGGGCTACTGCTTAATTAATTTAACTTTCACCCTACAGTGCAAATGAGTACTAGAAATGGAAAATGAAGAAGATAAATAATCTGATTATCTATCAATTCACATGGGATGTTTTTGCTTACATATGGGATGACTTTAGGTGCTTTGCTTTTTATTGAGTGACCAGTGATACATCCACACATGAATGACTGAGTACTACTAAACTTATTAAGAGAGGTAGGGAGTGGCCACCGTAATAACCGGATCTATGCTGTGCTTGCAATACAAACTACTGCTACTATTGATGGTAGTATTTGGACAAAATTACAATTTATTTTCCTTGCCTTTCCTACACTGGAACGGACGTGCGGGTGCAGTGTTACATGCTCTTCAAAGTTACTCTTAGTTCATCCACTGACTGTCTACTCTCTCTAGATCATGGGTACTCACAAACTTTCTCTCGGGGGCTAAATTTACAGTGTAGTTTGTGGCCGAGGGCCGCACTGGTGGGGGCGGAGTCAGAGGGGGCGGGGCTAAAGCAAAACCAAAACTTGTGACCATGAGGTTGCACACAGGTCCCTGCAGCAGATGCCTTCAACCACTGAGCCACCAGACCCAGCATTTACATACATCTCTCTCCCTCCTGCTCTCCCTCCTGCCCTCCCTCTCCATCTCTCTCTCCCTCCTGCCCTCCCTCTCCCTCCCCCTCTGTCATCTCACTGTGTGTGTGTCTGTCTGTGTCAGCCTTCAGCCCGGGCTGAGACAGCTTCCTCAACGCACACACACAGACAGCCACACCAAAGTACTTAACAGGTCTTTAGAAGACCATTAACATAAAATTGAGGCTTTGTTTGTTGTAGCGCCCCTGCATCTCCACCCTGACAATCACTGCTCGCCCGGCCCCACAGAGCAGAGGCTTTGTTCTATTTCACCTCTTTGTGGCCCTGCATCTCCACTCTGCTCTGTGGGGGCCGGGGGAGCAGTGATTGTTAGAGTGGAGATGCAGGGGCGCTAACAGGTGAAATACAACAAAGCCTCTGCTCTGTGGGGGCCGGGGGAGCAGTGATTGTCTGCAAGGTCTGCGCACCACCAAGGAAGGCTTGCCGGGCCGCCACCGGCCCGCGGGCCGTACTATGAGTACCCCTGCTCTAGATACACATATGCTATCTAAGAGTCAGATAGTAGCATGATCCAGGTATATGGACATATACAGTTTCTATGTCATCCACCCAGGCTGTTGTCCTTCCACCCATCATTGCTTCATAATTCACCCAGCCATGCATCTCATATTCTTTCCTTCCCAGCCACGTCTTCAATCTCAATAAGTAAGGAATATATAAGAGCTTACCTCTGCCCACCACCACCACCGTCTCAACTCTCACAGCCGGCACTGGAGCCGCCGCCCCCTCCCCTGAAGAATTGCCCTCCGCCTCCGTGTCGAGCACCACCACCTCCTCGCTGGCCCCGCCACCAGATGTTCCACCTACAAAGTACATTTAAGAATGTTAGAATAAACCACTCACTAGTATTTGGTCTAGGAATGAAGACATGTGAAAACAATGTAATTTGTGACTGTCTACTCTAAAGTAAAAAAAATGTCCCTTTTTCCAGGGAAGGGTGTTGTCTTGCTGCACTTTTTGGCACAACTGATGAAGGCTGGCTTTTTAACACGCACCATTTTTCTCCACACAGACAGAAGATGGACTTCTAACAACAAGATCAAATTGAAACCAGGTGAGAGCTCGGCTCGACCACAAGAAATGTCTTCAATTAATCGTCAGCACTAACCTCTTTTCCATTCTCAGTTAAACGTTTAGTTTTATTATGACTTCATTTTAATAAATGTGTTTACTTTTAATAAAGCTTTTAAACTTAAATAGTCTCTGTGTTTTTTGGTCCAGACTAGAGTGACTGAGCGAAAGGTTTTCCAATTTTTGCAAGCATGAGTCCGTGCCTCTGACACTTCTTGACTCTGACTCCGTACTCTTGAGCTACGTTGGATAATCATCATTGGGGATCAATCATCGATGAATTCGGGAGGTAAATGACTGTGCCACACTATGTAGTCAGTCAGTAAGGACATTGGGGGTTCAAAGTCTGTTATCACAGAGGTATGTGGAAACTAACAGCGCCTATTATAATTGATAAGCAATGCACTATTTATTGTCCACAGTTCTGTTTCTGCAGAAGAATTGTCCCCGCAACAGTAGTGGTATGGATTGTCCTCATATCCAAACCAAAAGGTAGTATCTTATTCTTTCTTGGTGGTCATTCACATTTTATAGTTGGGAATTTTCAAAGCAGATAGAACACTTCAAAAGACATTATGGACAATCCCAGAGGACTGCACTAAGTTGATAGAGCTATTGCTGACTAGAATGGGAGTTTTGCCAACTGTGCAATCTTAGTTAGCTACACAGACAGACTAATAAGAATAATCTAGTAATACCACAGGGAGTCATAGTAGAGGCAGGATAAGAATTTAGATACAGTCTACAAGAAGATCAAAGACGATTTTGAAAAAATCAAATGAGGAACGCTAGGAAAAATAGGTACTAGTCTAAAATGAAAACTTACTGGGGCCAGCAAAGGAGCCCTCGCCTGCCCGATCCTGGCCCTGTTCAACAGCATCCGCCGCCGCCTGCTGCTCCTGTGTCCCCTCGCCCCTGGGGGGAGCTGACGTACAACATGAAAGAAAGAACAGAAAACATGGATGATTGTTGCTTGTCAATGTCAACCAAATCATACATTTCAAAACAACAATAACAAAATATTTCTGCGAAATTATATTGATTAGGGTTAGTTTTCATTGATTTGCGGACCTGCGACTTCGAAAGTCACGTAACTCACTAAACAAAGTACTGAAAGGTTCACCTAGGACTGGCAGGCAGCAGTCCGCAGGCAAGAAGCAAAGAGACAGACAAACTCCATTGTGATTTCAGTCAGATCAGTGTCAACACTAACAGTTGCCTGCTACATAACCAGTCATTTAATGAGTCAAACTATCAATCCACCGCCACTATTTTTCTTATTGTCAGGGGTACAAAGGAAGGGGCAGATTTAAGCCCCTTGCGGCTCTTTTGCTCCGTTCTTGCGTGACTTTTGTGACGCAGCAGCTGAACAAAAGAGGCGCCATGGTGCGGCGTATAATATTATAACAACATGACGCATTTGGGAGATGCATCCCGTTATAAAGCCCTGCGCCATCAGGGGGCGTTCCGGCGCTAGGGAGGGCATTCCTGCGCTGGAACACATCCTAAAAGTGGCTGAGGGAAATGTAAAAAATTTCAATCAGTCACCTTTAGGACAATAATGCGTCACACAAACCCTGCACCTGCTTGAAGCAGACGTACGGCTTGAACCAGCATTGGGGAGATAGGGTACCCCAGAGCATTGCTGGAGCTGCGCCATCGTTGCGACGCAACTCCAGCAGTAAAGCTTCGGTGACGTTTTGGGCCCATGGTGCGCCGCATTGCAAATACGGCGCACCATGTTTGGTGGTGGTAGCGGGCCGCACAATTACTGGCGCATCCCTGCTACTTTGCAGGGATGCGACGGTAATTGCAATTCTGCCCCTTAGGGGCATACTTACTTACGCGTTCTGGCGTTTCTCCAGAGATGCGCCAGATCAAATGCGTCACGCAAAACTACCCTTGCGACACGGCAGATGCGCCTCATTTACAATGTGGCGCGCCCTGGCGCAAGGGTAGGCACTTGCGTGACGCATCTCGTCACGTAAGAGCAGCGCATCGCTGGAGTCACGTCGCCAACGCAATGCAACTCCAGTAATGCTCAGGGCCACCCAATGCTTAACATGCTGTGTCAGTCCTTACGCCTGCTTCAAGCAGGCATAAGGAATTGAATTGACGTAGCAACGTCGCAAAAGTGCCTGCGTTAAATCTTGTAGATTTCACGCTGGCACTTTTGCGAGACGCACAGCCGCTGGACCGCCCACCCTGCATACTAGGAACGCACCCATTGTGGTGGAGGCCCATGGCTTTATAACGTGACGCATCTCCCTAGATGCGTCACGCTGTAAATGACTCGCAGGGATGCGCCATGTTTACGCCGCTGTTGCGTCACGCAAGGAAACGTGGCGCAAGGGGCTTGTAAATGTAATCTGTCCCCTAGTGTCTAGCATTACGCAGTTCTGTAAAGTACACTCATACATAATAGTTACTCAGGCCAATGAGACCACAAAATAGAAAACAAATAAGCATAGTAGCAACGCCACTGAGAAGGAGAGCAGTGCACCTGAAGTGCATAGAAGATTTTGAAATATAATTTAACTACAATGTATTCGTCAGCAGCATTATTGGCTTGCTCCATGTAAAAAACAAATATTTGCAATACAACAACACAGAGCAGGAGAAAACATAGTAGTGAGTGATGAAATAGCTACTACTACTCACCAAGCCCGGGGATCTCCAAGCCGAGCTGGTCCAGCAGGTCGCGCTCCCGGTCCAGGAGGTTCGTCCAGCGGTGGGTGGCCTGGCTGTAGGTGCGCTGGACCCCGGAGAGTTGGGACATGGCCCAGCACACCTTTTGCGACCGCTTCCGGCGCTCCCGAATGTTGTAGCCGCCGGCCGCGATCCTGCCGCCTCCCGCGATGGTCCTGGGCAGGCGGCGCTGGACGAAGTAGACCAGCCCGCCCACTTCCTCCGGGCTGAAGATCTCCCATCGCGTCACCTGCTCCCCCCTCAATCGCCCGCATGCTGTCCTGGCACGGGGTCCAGGACTCCTCCTCCCCGCCGCCGCTGCGGCCCTCAAGTGCCTGGGCAGCTTCACGGCGCCTGGCTTCACCATGGTCTGGGCAGGTAAGGTAGGAAGTAGAAAATTAAGAAAGAATAGGATAGGGAAGAAGAAAAGAAAAGAGTTTAAAAAAGTAGTTTAAAAGTAAACAAAAATAGCAGAAAAGACAAAAATATACAGCTAGGAAAAGAGAGGGATAGATAAGAAGCAAAATCGTTCGAAAAAAAACTGAAAACAAGCAAAGGATGGCAAAGATAGCAAGAGGATAAACACCATGCCCAGACACAGGAAATGAATGAAAAACAAGATGGCCGCCCGTTCACGAGCGCGAAAGTAAGTTCGCATGCCATTTTCCTCGCGATCTCGTGCAAACTTGTACTCGCAATGCGCTTACTTCGCGAGATTATACATAGCGGGCGGAAACGGAAATACATCACGCAAACAAAATGGCCGCGCCCTTACTCGACCTTGGGGTAAATTCGCGTGTTGCGCTGCAAGCGGCTCGCGAATACTGCAAAAAACCTCGCGAAATAACACGCCGCAAAAAAATATAAAGCTCATTCGCACGAATTGGCGGCTTCCGCGGTCGGTTTCGCACGACGCCGCGCCTCGCGAATAGCGCGAAATTACCAAAAAACTATTTTTGCAAAAGCAAAACAAATGAGCAGGTGCAAAAGGTCAATCTCATGATTTGTAACGATTCCCTGTTGTGCTTCCTGAGGGGACCCTCCAGAATTCGGTTGCCTACTTGCAACTATTGTGTGACCCTGCTCTGACCTTAACTGTATGCCACAAAGGTCCTGATTTACAGCTAAGGGAGCAGACAAGCAGGTGCCAGGCTGGAACTTCAAATTCAGTGACACATTAATTAGCCCCTAATTCATTATTGTCAGTTGGGGCAGGGCAGGTGTTGTTAATAAACTAACCCCAAATTAATTCATGTCAGTTGAAGCAGGGCAGGTGTGCTTGCTTTCCCCCCCATCTTCTACAGTGATGATGAACCAGAGGGTGGCATTGATGTAACAGAGGGTGGCATGGGTCAAAGAGAGGGTGGCAGTGGTGAAACAGAGGGTGCTGGGAGGCTGTGATGATGAACCAGACGTAGAAACAACGTAGTCGCGACCGTTGCGAGCCGACAAGTAAGTTTGCAATTGCGAACTAGCACCAAATCCTCGCGAACTGGCAGAAACCCTTGCGAACACAAAAAAAAAGAAATCTGCAAATTCGCGGGAATTCGCGGATTTTGCGGATTGCGAGTTCGCAAATTCGCAAAATTTGCGAACGCCAGATTCGCAAAATTCGCCCATGCTTAGTTGAAACATTGGCCTATGTAACAAATTGAAGAAGAGTTCAAAGGTACCTTCAATCTTCCACCTCTATTTTCATATCAAAGAACCAGGAACTGAAAAAATTCCTTTCCAATGCAGATAATTCCAAGAGAGGCCAAATATACAGAGGGACTACACTATGCCTCAATTGTGGGAGCTGTAACATCATCAAATTACTACCACTATTATGCACACAGTTCAAGGAACCCCCATCAATTTGTATACATTGGCCATTTGCTACTCTAAAAATGTTTATCTGTTGAAGTGCCCATAACGATTGGCATATGTGGGTAAAACAGAATGAAAAATGAAAGTCAGACTCACAGAACACAAAAGTACCATCCGCACCATGAATGAAAAGTCCACCATTGTTGTGCACTTCTGCACACATAAACACAACGTGAGCCAGCAGAGATTTGTCATTCTGGAAATTGCACCTATCAAAGAAAGCAGTGACAATAAAACATTTGTGCTTCAAAGAGAAATTTACTGGATGAAAATAGTGGATTGTGTCAACCCTAAAGGCTTGAATGAACGGTTGGACCTAAGCTGTTACCTATAAATCCATATTTGATATTGCTTGCACATTTAAAAAAGTTGGTATTTTCAATGAAACCCATTGTTGATTGCCAATTTTCATTTATCTTTATGGTGGCCTTTTACACTTTTTAAAATTTCTGTTCATAAGTTTTGCTCCTGTTAGCTAATAAGGATTGTATTCACTCAACTCATTGAGGTTTGTAAACTCTTCTAATATGGCGTCCAAGGTATCCTAGTCCTTTGTTTCACACTTCAGTCCCATTCTATTAAAACATATTTCCTTTTAATGAGCCGCGGTAAACCATGGCATTTAATCTACACACTAAGTTCACCTCGAGTGTTTATCGCCATGAACGTATGTTTGCACTTATAATTTTATTGACTATTTTTCGACATGTGCGCCACTAACAGCCACATTGTAAAACGCGTGATCAATATTCACTTCTTGAAAACCCATCACGACTTAGATTAATACAGTGTAATTCGCTTTATCGGTTATTGAAATACATGCATAGCTTGTTTGCTTCAGAGCGATGAAGTCACCATATCGTCATTACTCATGGTGTTAGTTTACATTTACAGAACGTGGCGTTCGCTTGACATATTATGTCCAGCTGTCTATAAGCATTTTTATCAGCTAATTTTTTAATCAACATTTCCTATAGCTCGATTACAGATGTACCCCTGAGTTTGCATGCCTTGCACAGTGAAATATAATCATTGGAAGTAGTGTTTTCCATGGTGCATGAGACATCCTCCATGTTGTTTATTGGAGATAATTTTAGAGAATTGTTTGAAAGCACAACACTGGACTCACAGAGGGTTGCACACCCTTTTGCACTTGGATTGTAGTTGGATTCGATAACGGTCATTCTTTCTTCTTTTTTTTAAGACTTAATTTCATTTACAATATACCGGCAGTGTCCTCTAGATTGTTTGGTTGGTCGTTGCTAGAGTAGTTGATTATTTGTTATTCATTGTATTTCAAGACATATTCCCATAACGTAGGGCCAGTGCCGAATTGCATTGGGATATTTAGGTATTGATGATGATGAATGATATAGCTTGATGGAAAAACACTATACATTTCATGAATCTAGACTAGAAAATGATGATTGGAATTCATAAAATTGATGACATCCAGTGAATATTAAAACAAGAATTACCTGTGAGAAAAATACATACATGGTCAAAACTTTCCATGGGAGTGCATAGTGCGGATGTTATTCCCATCCAGAGAAACGCACCAGTGAAGGGACAGGAACCAGCCACAGATTCCTTATCTTAGAATTCTCCTCAGGAGCCAGACTGAATCTGGAAATGTTTGCAGCAGTATCGCTGTGCACCGGTAGAGGGCGTTGAGTAACTCAATAGTGATGTCGTCCTACCGGTGTGATGTTGACGGAGTCCATACAAGCCCTCCGCTGACGCCAGTTTCTTCTGCGACAATTTTTCGCACCAACAACGCGGTGCCACTAATAGAAACTGCCTATGGAAATAGTGTGCCAAAGCAGGGACATCTTTTTGTCAAACAAATATGAAGTCCTAAAGAAAGGCATCGCAATGCCAAGGAAGAGACCTTGTAGATAACAGAGCTAACAGTTTGCAGAGCCGGGACTATGAGTCGGTCATTGAAAAATCTGCGGCTAGATCCTGTCTCTACCAGATAAGGTTCTACAGAAGGTAAGAAACGTATTAATCTGATAGAGATATCTATATGCAGATTCCTTATTTTAGAATTAGATACCATAGCAACACCATCCTGGAGGAGTATGAACTGACTGTGAGAGCACAAGGATTTTATGTGGAGATTCAGATCTAGGAATTGGCAGTTGTCAGGCTGACTTTAGTGGGGTCCTGTGTCTTTCCCTTTTTAGAGGGCGTAGTCCCGGTGGAGTTGTGGGGAGGAATGGCTTATTTTCAGGTTTTTTTTAAGCGGCAATCCATATCTTGTTGGAATCTTGGGAATGGGTGCAATCCTTTTCACAACTGTGCTACTTATAGCTAGATGGGCTTGATGCTCTGTGCCTTTCAGGTGAATCCGATCTGAGTGGCTGTTGAATGTTTGTCCATATCCCTTGTGTACATTGAAGGCGATGCAGAGAATGGTGAAGTTTACTCTGAGAGCTTGAGAGCCATGGTACTGTAGTACGATTTCAGTTTCTTAAGTTTTGCTGTCAATATAACATCTAGATGCTTTTTTTGATTGAGCCTAAACAGCGCTTGTGTTGTTTTGACATATGACTCCTCCCACGCTTTGGATTAGCTTGTGTGTGTGTCCTTTAAAAACATAGCCTGCAAATGGCTAATTCTGGGTGCACAACCCACCTGTTCTCCCAAGTTCACTCCCATAGAGTATTGCCGCGGGAGCGAGCAGGGACATGCATGCTGCTAGCATGCCTTTATCTTCTTGTTTTTAAATTGAACCAATTTGCATGTGTGCACCTGACATTTCCACACCCAGCCAGGGAATGAGGGGTTAATCAGTGGGTGAGCCTGGGCTGCAGAGCGCAAACGGAAGGTGAGTGTTACTAGCTCTTTGCGAGTGTGGGAGCTCATACTGTTAATGCTTTCATATTTGACCTTTGCTGGGTGCTGGAATGTCCTGCTGGCCTTAGGGGGACAGTAAACACGAAGGAATAATGTTACAAGAGACAAAATAGGAGAAAATATAGTTTTTGGAAGATGGGTTTGGAATTTTGAAACCATAGTTGGGGGCGCAGGACAAATGAGACTACATGGTTTGAAGCACACATCTTTCTGGGCAGAACTTTTTGCAGAGGTGCATGGCTCTTCCCCTGAAACAATCACATGCAAGAATAAATGGCTCAGAGCAAAAAATATATAAAAAAGCAGAATAAGTGTGCGAGAAAAGGAAACTACAACCTGAGCACAGTTCCTCACCCTATCCTTGAAGTTTATTTTTTAAGATTTCGTTCTTAAGCTGAAATTATAGCGTGTCTTTATAAGAACTACAGAACAAAGTCAGCATGTTGTTGACAGCTCCTGAATTCCTGTAAGGGCAGGGCGAGCGAAAATAGTCAACATGGCCTGGGTGTTGGCACACTGATGGTGCACGCACATGACTGACAGGCACCTTACAGTTTCAAGGAAATGCATTATAGTCACTTGTTTTCAAGCATCTGTACTCCTTTGGCAGAAAAATATCTTTATATAATATCGCAATAAGGCCCTGAAAAGCCTTCTGGGAAAATACTAGAAAAAGGAGCTGCGAGTGCTTAGAATAGGATGGTATTTTCTTCTAGGCCCCAGCAGAGACGTGTCTTAACTCTTACAGGAATGACTGACGGGTGCTAGAAGGGCATCTTTTTTTTAAGTGCCAGGGATTAGGGTGGGACGATGGGATTAACAGGATCAAGGGCCGGCTCGATGTCTACAGCAACTCATCAATTTGGCAGAAAAAACAGTTTTATTCCCACAAATCATTTCTTCTTCTTTTTTGCGACCATTTGCCCTCACGAGGATAGTACAATCTTCAAATAAGTGAGGATCGGAATCCGCCCTTGAAGACGGTCCTCGCGAGCTCAGCACAGCTATCCGGCTCTCTACTTCCTGCCAATAGTACTAAGGCCCTCATTTACACCGGGCAGCACAGCAAGTCACCCTGCACTAAAGTGAAAGGGTAGGAATGCATGGCCTGGGTGCAGAATGCAGCAGACATAGAAAGAGGTAAAAACAAGGAGAAATAAAGTTATTTCTCCTCGTTATGCCTCTAAGGTTTTGGCGCTTCCCCAGCTTTACACGCTCTCCTAATCTGGGCCAGTGTCAAAATCCATGGATGTTGTGCGGGAAAACCCACTGCAACGTCCATGGAACACCTCCTGATCGCATTGTAAGGCAACTCAGAGATTTGCGCTGCCATGCCATACTCCATATCTATGAGGTTATTCAAAGCCACACCTAGTAGCTTTGTGTGGCTACATAGATATGAGTTTGTGATTAGCACAGATCTGCTCCACTCCAGGGCAAAACAATCTGCCCCACTCCAATCCTTCCCATTCCAGTCTGCTCCACTCCAGTTCAAAACAATATGCACCACTCCAATCTGTCCCACTCCAATATGCCCCACTCTAATATGCCTCATTCCAATCCAAAACAATATGCCCCACTCTAATCTGCTCAACAGAAACAGGGGAACCCTACTCACTACGGAACCAGGGTAATAATTATATAGGAAAAACAGAGGTTCCTGTGGAATGATATACTATGAGGTTATGATACATAAGCACAATCGGAATATAGAGGGTTAGATAATGGGACAGTGCGAAGGAATCACGAACACACCGATTCCAGTAAACAGCAGCTATATACAATGATATGTGCTGGGAAAATGGTTCACTTCTTCCGTTTGCCAACTGCGTTTTGACCCTCAAAACAATGTGGGGTCTCTTCAGGACTATTAATGTAGGAACATCTGAATTTATGATATGATTGCGCAGCCTTGTGAAAATAATGCGCCACATGTAAAGAATAGAGGAAAAGGGTTTACTCACATGAGGACCCGTAAGGGTACTCAATCTGAGGACAGGCTGTTAATCCAATGGGGTATGTAGGTAGGCCAGAGGGGCTCAATTAATTTTACGCCACAGCCGTAGTGTTGTAGAATCCCTTTGTGGATTAACAGTGACAATGCACTTGGAGTTACTCTTGGTAGAAGATTAGAAAAGCGGGACAGTGCTCCGCATGCAGATTCAGAAAAAGCTGCATCAGTAAGCTTGATCGGGTACAATGACACTCCAATCTGCCCCACTGCAATCCACCCCTCTCTAATCCACCCACACCAATCTAATCCACCTCATGCCAATCCACCACACTCCAATCCAATCTACACTCTCTAGTCCAATCCACCCACCCGTACCAAATCCAAACCACTCCAATCAAATCCAACCCATTCCAGTGCTACCCAGCTCACTCCAATCCACTCAAACCCAATCCACCCACTCAAATCCATTCCAGCCAATTCCAATCCACCCACTTCATTCCAATCCACCATAGCACAAAACACAACAATCCAACCCACTGCAATCCAATCTAAACCATCCCACCCCACCCCACCCCATTCCAACCCACCACAAGTCAAACCACCCCATTCTAAACCAGTGTGCCCACCCCACTTTAATCCATTCCACTCCAATCAACTTTAATTTACCCCACTCCAGTCCAATTGAGTCCACCTTAATCCACCTCACTCCAATCCATCCCACTGCACTCCAGTTCAATCCACTACGATTCGCCCCATCAAATCCAGTCCAATTCAATCCAATCAACACACTCCACAAAATTCACCCACTCCAAAAAAAGCACCCCATTCAATCCAGTGCACCTCAATCCAATATACCCCACTGCAGTCCCACCACCCTCTAATCCACCCCAATCCGAGCTACCTCAATGCAATCCACCCCACCACACCCTAATGCAGAGGTCTTGAAACTGTGGGGTGCGCCCCCCTGGGGGGGCACCGATGGGTTCCCAGGTGCGCGCAGGTGCCTCTGCAAGTATATATAAATGAAGATGGCCTGGAAGTGCAGCAATGTTTATTTGCTGCATTTCCAGGCTGTCTTAATTTACTTGGAGCCGAAAAGTGTGAATGGTGATCAGAGTGGCGTGGGGGCGGGGGTCAGTGAGGGTGCTGGCAGGGTCAAGAGGTTGCTAAAAAAAAAAAAAGCCCGATCTAGCCTCCAAGCTGTAGCAGTGTAGGCTATTTTGGTATTGACACACTCTGAAAAAGGTGGAATGTTAGCTCTGTGTGCTTTATTTTTTTCTATTGTAGTGTAATGTAGTAGTTAAAAGGGGTCGGAGAGATTCCAAGGTATCACAGAGGTGCAGTCTGTTTAGTGGGTGCTATCCAAACAAGCTATTTAGCGCCTACTAATCTTCATAGGTGCTCCTTAATGTGGTGCAGCTGTTTAGAGCAGATTCATACTCTGCATGTCGAGAGAAGAGCACTCACCAGGGAGTCCAAGGCCTCATCTGCATGTTCTGTCTCACTCCAGAGGGCCATCACTGGAGGGCGTGAGCAGGCCCACAGTCAGTGTCTGCATGTGAATAACACGCTTTGAACTTCTGGAAAAAAGTATGTTTCTTTCAGCAAATGTGTCTACGGTTATTTGGTGAGAGTCTGGAACATTGTTATTCCATAAGAAGAATATTCCAGCCACTGCGTTTTGTTTGGGACCTCATTGCCCTAATTTGTGAGCATTATTTTGGGCTCTTCAAAATGAAAGAAATATTCTTTTTTGATTATTGCCAAAAATAATTAAATGTGTGCCAGAGGTTTCCATCCATGACAGAAAACATTTGACCCATGGAAAATTGGAGTGTGATTAAACTAACCGAGAAAATTACTGACTTGAGTACACTGAGCTGCATCCACCATACGAATTTGCTGGTAGAAAACTAATATTATATATTTACCGGCTTTCTACTTTCTTCATATGCCAAAGCTTCCATCTTATTTATTTACTTAGTTATTTGTAAAGTTTTATATAGCGCTTGCGGATTGTATCTTCGTAACTCAACTTCCCATCACTGCTCAAAAACAAGCCCTTACCTCATTGCCCACAGTCACCAAAGCCGCTTCAACCATGAAAAAGACTGCCCACTCGTGGGCCCCATCTGATCCTTTCTCTCACCACAGATTCATCAACGGACTCCTACCTGAACAGTTAAACACTAACATCCATCCTCATTGCCCCACTGACTCAACCACATTCCCAAACACCTGGAAACATGCCAATGTCATGCCCCTGCTCTAGAAGCCATCCACTGACACAGTTACACTCTCTTATCTACAGACCCATGTCCCTACTACTATACCTGGTGAAGTTCTTATAAAAACTAATAAACCAACACCTTACTGTCCACTTCAGCAATGACCAGATTCACACATCACACAGTCTCTTTTCCAGCCCACCCACAGCACAGAAACAGCACACATTGCTGCCAAAGACGACATCCGCATGATCCTTGACAGAGGAGACACAGCAGCCCTCATTCTCCAGGAAATTCTCTGCTGTATTTGACAGGGTCATAACCTCATTTCCATCAGGTGCCAGGCCTGCAGGAGATAGGCATCCAAAATCTTGGGGAGAGGATGTGGTCCGTCGGCTAGACTGCCAACTTTGGTGCTGGAAACCAGGGTTCAAGCCTTGGGGTCGCATCCACATCCTGTGATTCTGGGCAAATCACTTAATCTCCCGTGCCTGAATATGTAATTTAAATACAGTGCTCGTGTAAAGCGCTCCCATACCTTCGGGTCGAATTTGTGTTATATAAATATGCATCAAGAAAAAAAAGACCTTTTCTCTGCTTGATCTGCTCTTTCTTAACAGATAGAACACAAACTGTTATCATGACACTTTACTTCTTAGAATACAGCAGATTCATCTAAGGGGCGCCTTCATGTTCATTGCTCAGTAGCCTTTCTAACACTTGCATGATCACTCTGATGAATGTCATCAGTACACATGCCATCAACATTCTCTCCTACCCCAATGAAATGTAACTCATACTTTCCCTCTTGAACAAGAACCACAAAACAAGGAAAAAGTTACTCTCTGCATGTCGAAAGTCACTTACTGGGTGAAAATAACTTGTCTCAAGCTCAACAGCTCAACACCTATAAGATAGAAGTAGTGATCTTCTGCAAAAACACCTCTGTAACGAAGTAGGTCGGAACATGCAGGAAAGTTTGATAGATTCTTCTTTATTAAAGTTAAACATCTACAGGATAAAACGTCCTATCCACAGAGTGCCAGCAGCAACTGACACGCTGGTGATCTACAACTATTCAAGCTACATCAACACTCTGGAATAAAGAACGTTAGCATTCAGTATGTGGGAAACATGGCATGCTGGTCATTACACAACGTTCCCCTTTACATAAGAGAAATAAAAGGAGCATGAGCACAAAAACATTAATGTAAAACGAAATCACGTAACATCATAGGAACCTTGCAAATACGAGAACTTCTGCATTGCATGGCACACTATTGGAAGGCTCCCCAGCAACCACTGTTTTGGTCTGACCATTAGTACGCATGGGAGCAATCCAACTCAAGTTCCTAATTCGTCCATCATTTAGTTTCACAGCATTTTGGAAGAGCTTTTTTACCACAAACAGTGAGGAAAATTTAGAAACACCACCAGACTTCTGAGGAAGATGTACTCTCACTTTGTCACTCACACACACACGCGTGAGGGCAACAGCATGCCTGGAATCAAAATACTCCTTTCTCTTGATGGAATTCAACTTTTGTGTTTCTTCCCAGGGTGCCTTACCAGAATCCACATTCAAATCTACATTCATACACTTGTCCCTCATCCACGATTGGAACATGTGGGTGTTGGGACTCTGTCCCCTAAACAGTTCGAAAGGAACCTTATTCATAGTGGAGTGAGGCGTGAGAAGGTAAACTATCATACGCTCCACTATTTCAGACCTCCAGTCCTTGCCTTGGATCTTGGCCAGTTGGATGGACATCTTTAGGACTCAATTAAACCTCTCTACCATGCCTTTGGTTTCGGGATGTTAGCACTCTTGTGTTTGATGCCATTTTTTGTCAAATACTCTTCCATCTCTCTCGAGACTAGTTGGACCTCTTTGTCTGTCAACAGATAGTCAGGGAGTCCATCTCTGCAGAAGATGTCATCAAGGAATTTGACATCTTTAATCTCAGTGCTTTGAGTGATTCTGATTTCCGGCTATCTGGAATACATGTCTATCAGCACCAAAACATAGGATTGACCAAATCTGCATGTAATCGGCCCCAGGATGTCCAGACGTATCTCTTGCCAACAGCGAGAAGGGGTGTCATGTATAATCATAGGTTGAACTCTGGTATTATATATCTTGTCACACGCATTACATTCTGTGCTATCACATACTATACATTCTACAAGAAGGTCAATGCCAGGCTACCAGAAATGCAAGCAAATCCTCTCCTTGGTTTTCGAAATGCCCTGATGTCCCTGATGGGCTTGGTGGACAATTCTCAACCTGACAGCCACAGGAGGAAACAATCTTGTACCCCTCCAAAGTAAACCAGTGCTAACAGACAACTTATCACGTACATTCCAGAACTTGCGGACTTCCTTACTCATATCTTTTATGCCTTTCCACCCTTCAGCTACCAACATACACACTTCACGAATCACTACATCACTCTCCATGAAAGCTGTCCATTCCTCCTCACTTAAGACATCCTCCCTGACCTCACCTACGTTGTAATGATCATCTTCCCATAGGTCCTCTAAGTCATCAGAGGCATCACTTGAATTATTTGAACGAGGCAAAAAAGACAGTCAGAGACTTTGTTCCCTGTACCAGGTATGTAGTTTACCACAAAGTCATAGTCCTGAAATGCGACTATCCACCTTCAAATTCTTGAAGTAACAGCATCTAAGCTTTTTTTTGGTGATCAAGTCCTTCAATGGCTTCTGGTCAGAACGCACCACAAACAAGCTCCCCCAAAGGAGCTTCTTGAGCTTCCTACTGGCCCAAAAAATACACAGAATTTCTTTGTCAATGACTGAGTATTGTACCGCAGCTCCTACTAGTGCTCTTGAGAGGAACATAATAGTTATTTCTTTACCATTTTTAACTTGTTTGAGCACAGCCGTTGAAACTTTGGAGGGAAGGTGCACTACTCAAAGCATTTTTGACATCACAAAACTCTACTTGGCAATGGGCTGACCAGCTAAATTTCACACCCTTCTTTAGAAGTGACCTTAAAGTAAAAGTGCGCGAAGCAAACTGTGGAACAAATTTATTATACTATTCGGCCTTACCAAGAAAGTTGACCAGGTTATCCCTAGATTCTGGCACAAGGAGACCCTCAGTACTTTTTACCAGATGATCTCTAGGTTTAACACCTTCCTTTCACAACTTATGTCCCAAGTAATCAGTTTCTGAGAGATTAAACCTACACTTGTTTTCACGCAAGGTCAATCCACATGACCTAGATCTCTCCAAAACGACCCTAAGCCTCTCATCATGAACCTTTTGGGATGAGCTATATATCAAAACATCGTCTTGGTATATTTTAATACCAGGCAATCCATGTAGAACGTCTTCCATAGCTCAGTGGAAGACAGAGGCCGCAGAATTAAACCAAAGGGGAGCTGGGTGAATGTTTGTGATCCAAAAGGTGTTATGAAAGCTGTTAGAGCCCTTGAGTCACCATCAATTCTAATCTGATGGAAGGTGGCTCTAAGATTTAAGGTAGAAAAGACCTAAGCCCCCTCTAATTGAGTCATCATCTTCGCAATATTTGGGAGAGGGTACTTGCCAGCAATGACAGCACGATTAAGGGCACAAAGGTCCACACACAGCCTTACCGCACTAGAGGCCTTACGGGCTAGAACAACAGGAGCCAACCAATCACTTGCTTCGGTCTCTACAATAATTGCTTCTTTCTTCAACTTTTCTTGCTCATTACGCATGGGTTCCATCAGTCCTGAGGGTACACTACGCACCTTGCATGTCACTGGGGTGACATCAGCCCTAAGGGTGATCTTGTCCATATAGCTTGATAAAAAACTAACTTCTCACTGAAAACTTGTTCAAACTCACTGCCTAAGTCACCCACTTGATCAATTTTAATACGTTTAGTGGTATCAACACCACTAAAAAATGATGGAGGGAGACTGTCTTTTAGAACAATACATGGATCACCACCTGGAATTAGAATAACTCCAAGATCAGCTTGGTGCATCCAGCTCACAATACTGTCTCCCCTGGAAGACATATAGATCTTTCCAGTAGTAGGCCACCCTTTGTACTTTATATCGCTCACAAAGTAACCAAAATAATGTTATAGGTTGACCGCAATATGCAAGCGGTTTGATATCTGGTTTGAAAATCTTCACTTTGTCAAGCAAGGATGTGTCATAAAAACTTTTTGGGACCAAGGTAATTTGTGCTCCAGAATCAAAGAGCAATTTAACAGAGTGACCGTTCACCTGAACATTGCCTATGGGACTCTTTACTTTTATTCTGAGCGACCTGAACTAAAATTTCACCACAATGTAGATCAGCAGAGTCAGTTTCATTTTGTATACAAACTTATTTCACATGTTTATTTCTTTGTATTTTTGCGCCCTACAAGCTTTCACCACATGGCCTACATTCCCATACTTATGGCACTTTGAAGTTAATTGCAGGACATGCCTTATCATTAGCTAAGTGACCAACCATGTCACAGCGAAAACACTTTCCAATAAAATTCTTCTTCGTGACTATAGATAGAGGTTCAATTTGCTTTAATGCTTCTGTTTTTGTTACACTTTGTACTTTTCCTCCAGTGGAACTATTCTCTTTCTTAATAACCTCAATGCAGGCAAGGGAGTTTTCAATGCGTTTTGCAATCAAGATGACCTCATTTAATTTGGGGGTCATCTTTTTGCCACAATTCATCCCTGACCTTATCTATGTTGCAACCTGACATAAATTGGTTGTGAATGCGCTCATCAAGAGAACCTTCAAATTTACATGTTGAAGCTAGTTTTCGTAAATCCATAACATACACCTCAACAGACTCTTGGGCCAGTTGTATACCATTTCCATAGTGATATCTCTATAAATTGGTGCTCAATTTAGGAAGATAATGTTTATCTAGTTTTTTTAAACATATCTCCAATTCATTATGGCTATCAGATTCGGTATCACACAGATCAGGTACATGTTTGAACATCTCTTTCCCTCAAAGCCCAAACAGTGTAAGAGAAAAGCAGACTTTCTTTCAGCACTTAGTGAAACACCACATACTCCTGTGTAACTAGGAAAAACTTGTTTCCACTTTGATCAACGAATGGATGGTTCACCTGGATCAGAGAGATAAAAAGGAGGTGGAGTGACGTTATCGTTAAAGGGATAGGTGTCAGAAGAGAAAAATTGCTGCAGTAAATAAACGATGTACCTAACACCACAGAAAGTGAGTTTTTTTAAAGACAGAAAGAGTCAGGCTTCTGTAGTAACATGGTGTAGACACTTGTGGAGGTAACAGGTGTGCCTATCACCGTAGAAGGTGAGTTATATAGTAGAATAGTGATGTAGAGAAAGCACTGATGGAGCGAGGACTAGTAGAAAAGAGACTTGATCGGAAGCAATCATCTCATTTAACTTCTAACCTTGTATTAATTGTGTATTGTTTAATTAATATGCACCACATTTGACATATAAGATAGAGCAGCTTGCCTACCTGTTTTTTACTAATAAGTAAATCGAACGTAGTTCTAAAATTGCCGCTAACTGGAAATCTGTATTGCGCATGCGTCAGCTGCATCTACGCAGTAGGACAAGCGGTCGCTTGGAGGAAATGTTTTGCACTTGCGCAGACAATATTAAAATGGCTGCTTGAGAACTCACATGCCGAGCAACTGCTTTGCTGAAACTAACATGAGTTATTTTACTAATGCTAATAAGGGGAGAGTATTAATAAATGAACGGGATTAAAATAGAGATAGGTGGTATACAGTGAAACCATTTTATTGTGAAATTAATATTTATGTTTTTGACTTTCTCATTAGTACACATTTGGGCCTCGCATACAAATCCAGAGTCCATAACCCAACTGATCTTCATGCATGCATGATGTGAATAAGCTGGAAGAAGTGATGTGACTCTTGAACAAAGTCCAAGGTTCCAAAGGATACATACCCTGGGAACCAGTACGAAGACCTCTGAAATGAATGGGAACGCATGAAGTTTATTATTTTGTTTCTAATATAATGTGAATACGGGTGGGAATAAGGTTTTATAAATAAAAATTAAGGGGTGGGTTCATTTAACAATGGACTGAAAGACTAAATTGGAGAATAAGCATGGTGTGATGATCATTACCCTTGCCTGTCCAATCAGTGTTAGTAGTTTCATGATATTGAAAAATTAATGGGTGGTACATGAATATTGGAGGGTTTAATTGAGGTAGCTTTGGCGAGTTAGTGGGTGGTGCATGAATATTGGAGGGTATAATTGAGGTAGCTTTAGCTAGTTAGAGAGCATGAGATCAGGATGCTGCCCGAGTGAGACAGAGACCGAGATTTTGCTGCAGAGCTCGGGATGCTGTCGGAGTGAAGAAGAATCGAATGCAGAACCATCTATCTTAGAAATAATTACTTATAAGAATTTCGAGGAGGGTGTCAGAGAGGGGGCTACGCAAGCGTCGGTGTTAGAGAGGTCATCGATTTTGTCCTGATTTCCTGTCCTGAAGCCTTTGTCAACTGATCTTCCCCAGGGGACCCTTCCTAGCTCCTTGGCCAAGGGGCTGGTTTTCACACCATCCTTGGTAACTATACTTTGGTGTCTGTGCAGATGTACTTTTCTCTCTATCCTCTCCCTTCTGAGCATAAGTCATTGCAAATCTATGAAGTATGTGTTTGATGATTGATTAATTGAAACTTACTTATTATGAGTGACAGAGACTGTACTGTACTTTAAGAAATGTTTCACATGGAATTAATTTAGATAAAGATTTGAACCTTTCCCGAGTCTGTGGTTATTTCATTGCAAAAGAGAAATAATACATGTAATTTCACCATCAATTAGTTCAACTAATGACCAGAGGAAAGAACGTTTTGATCAGTGAATGATTAGTTGAGAATAAGAGGTGACTAATCTTGAAATTTCAGCAAACAACAAACTTAGAATCCAGAGGTTATTACTAGAGTGTGTGTGTGTGTTTATGGGCCCAGCCCAGGTGAGTATATGGTATTGGCGTACTAGTTGCTGGTAAGCCGCTGGATCAGCACTTTTGACTTGTAGTGTGCTTATCACTGTTGAAGATGGTCTTTAACACAATAAAAGAGTTTATCGTAAAGGAGTGGAGGCACTTTAATTCGTAGTGTGCTTATCAATGTTGAAGGGAAAACCGTTTTCATGCCTTTTAAATTGTAAGTATATATGGCTGTGCCCATCAGTGAAGAAAAGCACTTAATATAGAACACAACTCACAGACCTGCAGGGGCTTTTGAAGAAATTTGCAGGAGAGTCAGCACGTTGGGAGCGTAACAGAAACACTGGTGGTTAGGCTGGAAAGGACAGCGTTCTGCATGCAGCTGTGCAGGTATAACCAAAGCAGGGTGATTGTCTAGGCAACGGTTAGAGAGAACGTTATGTATGCCATGATGTTGAAGAACTCCAGACGTTGTCACAGCAATGGGGTGAAACTAGGTGATGAGTACAGTGGCGCTGACGTAACGCCATGAAACAATGTGAAGAACGCAGCAGCGCTGAACTGAATGGAAGGCACGGTTGCCTGGGAAATGCTGGTGTGATGACGACCCCGTTGATAAGTGTTCGCGAGTCAGAAAAGGCAGGAGGGGTAACAGTAGGCCTTAAAGTACAATAGAGATCAATTTATTTTAAAAGGACCAAGTCAGCTCCGATAACGAGAAGCTGGCGCAAACAGTACCTCAATCTTCAGAGTTATCCCATAAGGAGAGTAGGGTTGATCGTCGTGTAAACAGCTGTGTTTGGATGTTTTTTTTGTAGAAAGAAGATGTCTCAGGGTCCCTTTCTCTTCGCCAGGTCATCGCCAGTGTAACAAAGTAGTTCAGAACATGCAGGAAAGGTTGATAGATTCGTCTTTATTGAAGTTAAACATCTACAGGATAAAACGTCCTACCACACAGCGCCAGCAGCAACTGACATGTTGTTGTTCTACAACTACTCAAGCTACATCAACACTCTGGAATAAAGAATGTTAGCATTCAGAATGTGGGAAACATGACATGCTGGTCATTACAACCTCACCATTGGACTCCAACTGGTGGCCGGCTGAACTCAGACCCCCACTCATATCCAGTACTTATGCAAGGAACCACGGAATCATCATCAACAACACAATGGACATGACTACACAAGTCAACACTGTCACTGCATCCTGCTTTCACACCCTGAAGATGCTGAGAAAGATCTTCAAATGATTCCCAAGCACTACCAGTAAAACCATCACTCACACCCTAGACAATAGCAAGTTGTACTACGGGGACACCCACTACACTGGGATCACCAAGAAACTCACCGGAAGACTACAAACCATCCAGAATTTGAAATCCAGACTCACTCTCAATGTCCCACAGATAACTCACATCACACCACACCTCAGGGAGCTTCGCTGAGTCCCGATAAACAAAAACACTCATTTCAAACTCGTCACACACATTCCAAGCACCACACAACTTGCACAAGTGATATAGCACTTTACAAATACATCATAACATACCATGAAAGAATATGAAAAGGAATCTTTAAAGTAATACTTTGTCTGCCTGAACCTCTGGTAAATTAATTAGCAATAGACTGCCATCATCTGGCCACTGTCACTGCTTTCCCTTAATGAGATGTGAAATATGTTCCCAGAACAGAAACAATGGCTTAGGCCATTTGGCAGGAATACCTGTGTGTGTTGTCAGCTCACGTAAGGCAGCTGGGGATGTTCCAGACACTTCATTGACTTGAAAAGGGCCAGATCACTATCTACATCCTAGCTAATATAAAGGGAGACCTGGGAAAGATAAGCCATTATTCTTTGGGCTGTCTGTAGCCAGCTTGGCACCAGCCCAGTGGGAGGGAGAGCTGATCCCAGAACCAGTTTGGTATACTTGAGAAGGAAGGGACTACTAATTTTCTTAAACGTACCCTCGGCTGACACACCAGCAACCGCCAAGGGCAGAAGCGTGCTTTCATATTGGGTTTGCTTCAAAATATTGCACAGAAGGCTAGTTTGCAGTAAGGCAAACAGGAGGGGCTCCAAAGAAGGGTAAGCATGCCCTTGGGAATGTCTTTCTCATATGGTTACAGAGCATCCAGGAGTTTCGCCCAGCCACTGGCTAGTGCATCCTACAAAAGTCACATCTTGCCCACATCTCCTCAGAACTTGCTGAATCTGCAGAAGTCCTGAAGAGGACTGGACCTGCTATCTGTGACCTGTATGGAGACCTGAAGTGCTGGACCTTTTGCCACTTGTACACAGGACTGAGCAGTTGACTCCAAGGGTCATTCGGTCAACCTCCAGTTTAGTTACATTGATACAATAGGCTGAAGGAGGCTTTTTTCCTTTAGTGTCCAGCTAAGCAGTAGAAACTAGACCGGGATAGGCCCCTGCTGGTGGCCTATCCTGGAGTGAGTCCTAATCTCTAAGTGCTATCTCCAAAGTCCCAGGAGCCTTAAAGTGGCCGAGAGGAGCTGCTCCAAAATATCTGAAAAGTAGGGACCGAAACTGAAGCAGGACTTTGCAGCAAATGTTTTGGATTTGGAGAGGACTTCATCAGATAAAACCTCCAGGTTTGCCCCATTTTAGGATTTTGAGCTCCAAAAATGGACTAAGTGAAAAGGTAGAAATCTTAACTGGGCAAATCCTGAAACATATCTGCCTGGCGAGAGGACTTTCGCAGGTGTGAAATTCAGTGGCAGCCACCACAAAATGAAGGTGGGATTAGGAGATAGATGGGCGGGAGTACGGGGAAGGGAAAATAATATATTTTTTTTAATGTACCTTTCGCTGCTGCCTCCGATGCTGGTTGTCACCTCGGTGCTCTCCCAGAAGTCTCTAGGAAGGCAGAGGCTACTCAGCCAATCAAAACGCTGCTCTCATCCTATGATTGGTCTAAGCGGCCTGCTCTGCAGCTCAGACACTGCCTTGTAGCCTGTGGCTTTTCTCTAACCTGTCTGTGAATACAGCCAGGTTGGAGAAATAGTAGTGTGTATGTCAAAATTACATGCACACTAAGTACCCACCACTCATCCCAGCCTCACCCTACACACATTCCTGAGGCGTTCACAGAAAAAGAAAATTACGTTTTATTATCATTTTATTTTTCTGTGACTGACAAGTGGGGTGACGCTACTCTGCCATTACGGAGGAGCCACCCCTGGTGAAATTTTAATTTTCCCTCCCTGAGCATTTTTCACCAAAACCTGTTGCTTCATCAGAGAGCGATCCAAAGGCTATCCAACTTCTAGGAGTCTTTGCTGGATAAAACTTGCAGACTTGACATCCTGGGGGATTTCTACTTCCATTCAGAGACTAAGTCAGAAGGTAAAAATCTTTCACTGGGACGACCAGTTTGGGGTATATGATCTTCACTACATTGCGGTCAGCCTGAAATCATGCTAACATCTCAGTCAATTGTGAAGAAGGACTTCTGATTGGTGCTTTACCTTTTCTTGGCTATTTTTGCCCTAACACATTGAAAATTCATATTTCTCCTTCCTCTTATTGGATGTTAGTCATTTTGGTGGCACTTTTCTAATGAAAGTTAGATATTTTGAGCAATTGATTATGGGATGTTTATTGTAATGTACTACAATGTTAAATTGATTTGTCACTACCAAATACTGTGAACACTATTCCTTAATGTAAGCCTGTCTGATCTGAGCCATAACTACCAGGGGTTGAGACCAAGTTTATTTAATGAATCTGTATGTTGGACCTGACAAGTTTGTTGATGCATTTCTTGAAAAGGGCTCACATCTTCCTCAACTAACAACCCATTTCTTTACAGAGGTCTCATATGTGCGTTGAAGAAGCGATACAATAATGGAGACTCTTGTAGAATTCCACATGAGACATTTGTTGAATAGGCAGAATAAATTCTAATGTGCTGGATACATTTTGCTCTGAATATTTTTAATGAGCATAACATTGATAGAAACAAGGGAACATTTAACGGTTTCACCCAATGTAAAAATAAATACATCTGCTTGGTTAAACATAAACATGGTTGGCAGGATACAATCCACTTTCAACTGAAATATGTTTCTAGTGCTCACCTGAGAAACTTAACTTAGGCTAACAGCTTTTCCCTGACAGCACCAATACAGAAAGTCAGACACACCGGTTGGACAACTGATTTCGGAGCCAAGTAGATGTGATAACCCAAGAAGGATAGAATACTTTTCCTGACCTAGATTTATATCTCTGATCTTTTCCTTGAAAGGTCTGGAAGAATGTTACAATGCTTGCACTTTACCATCATCCATAAGTCTTATTTCCAGTTATATCAACTTTTCCCCATCAGCCAGCCTGTATTGAATGTTCTCCTCTTCTAAATACATCTAATGGGGTAGGGTTTATATAGCACATGTTTGTTGTTTTACTCCTTTTCCTGCTATCTAAACGTTTCCCCCTATTCATGTGTGACGATATTTGTCATTCACAGCTGTGATTGCGAACAAAAGCCCTTTGCTTTACAAATTAGAACATTCCACCCCAGAGGGCAGAATGTTCGAATAGCCTTAGAGCCCTCAGTAGCGGGTTCTATCTGCTATTAAAGGCCCGCTCCCTTGTTAAAGGCTGTCGCCTACACCTCGGGCCTTAAACGCTGGGACAGGCCTTTACTAGCCGGTAGAGCACACTACAGCGGGTTCTAAGGCTATAGTGGTATGCTGGTCAAAAGAAAAATGGACTGTAACGGGGCCCTGAGTAATTGCCAGCGGCTGAGATTAATTCAATCATTCCATTCCTCATTTTTTTCGATTCCTCTTTATCACCATAAGGCAAGCGTCATCATTCCTCACAAGGTCATTTTTTGGGTTAAAGCTGATAATTTTTCAAAATATATGTTCTACAGAATAATTTTTGCATACTTGTGCCTTTTAGTCACATATTCTGCTGGTGCATGTGCAGCTCTTGCCAGTTCATGCTGTATGTGTTGTCGCTCAGCAGTCGACTCCATCTGCCTCCCACTCACAGTGATATTTAAAGAGGGTAGAGAAAGAAAATGCCTGTTCAGAGACAGTTTGATGCCTCGGATCTGCAGAGCTAGACTGGAATGGGCTGTAAAACTTCATGCGAACAGATGGAAAGGGATCTGGATGCAGCCTGCAGTAGGGCCCATAAAACCTAATTGTACACCTGGAACAGTTGTCAGGAAAAGCAAAAGTACATTTTCTGCATGTCATTTGGCTGGTGCGGCGGTTCACTCTATTAACTTTGTGATTGTGTTCCGACTGTTTGTGTTTCTCAATCCCCCACATTTCCTTTTCTTAGTGTTCATCTTTAGCAATACTGAGGTAAGAAAATGCCTTCTTTCCTGACTGATGTTTTGGCCAATTTTTTCACTTTTCATAGCCCAGACTACCTCAACCTACCAGAGCATAAAGGAATATCTGTGCAGACCTCTCATAAAATGGGACAGATGGATTCCCTCAGATTATACTCTCGATTTGTACCCAACATGCCCAGTAGTAGAGACATGAAAAAATATGAATAAAATGGCAGTAAGACATTGGAGGCTATTCACAAGAGTGTGTTGGAGTAAAGCATACCTCTGTAGTACAATTGTAGGTACTTTTTCTTGCGTTTTTGTAAAAGCTCCAACATTTGAAACTCTTCAGTTAATTTCCATTTAAAGTTACTATGAATAAAAACGAAAGGGCCATCCCTGTACTTATACTAAAAGGGAGCTGGGTGTTTTTGGGCGGATTCTCAAATGCATGTAAGAGAACCTTAAATAGTACGACAGGAGTACTATTTTATTTCAAAATGCCTTCGTACATTGTCTCCCATGTATCTAAATGTCTTTTGAATGTATTAATCATGAAATTATATGTGCCAGCCAATTTTTTCCTCATATATGATCTGCAAAGGCTTGTCCATCTTTTAAACACATCGACATACTTCACCCAAAGGGGAGCTTAATTTCATTCATCTGGATCATTATTCACAGGATGATTTAGGGCTTAACTGGGGGAAGTTCTGTACTCCCGGGTGGTGGATCGATGTAATCTGCCAGATAGAAAGCTGTAATTTGCAATCTCGTCCATGGTTGCAGTGGCTTCTCCTGTCTCTAATATGGGAGTGACCACTTTGAAGGAATCTTTTTTTGCAGGCGTTCAGCCAATGCCTTTGTAGGATAATATTATTTCAGCCACCTAACGTGAACATTGGAAAGATGTCCCTAAATGGAAGTTCATTATCTGTGCCCAATCGCTGCATATGTAGTGCGGAGGCTTCCGTTCCACATACAATCAAGGAAAAAATATTGGGGCATATTCTCACGCCTCTATCGCCACAGAAACGTCACTTTTTCTGACTTTCCCGTGGCGATAGGGTCAGCGCCTTATTCTCAAGGCAGCATTAACCCACTTAACGTGGCTTTAAGCCATGTTAAGTGGCTTAATGCTGCCTTGAGAATAAGGCCCCTTTCACGCTAAATTTAGCGTGAATGGGGCATGCAGTGGGTGTTGCGGTGGGAGATTCACCGAAACACCCATTGTGATCGACGCTGCCTCCTATTATCAAGGGCAGCGATAATAGGTGGCAATGCCGACCTTAAGACCAAAAAAATCCTGGTCTTAAGTAAGCAAAACTAAGGCATGTATATTTCTCTTAATTTTTGCTTCTCCCATGTGTGCTGCCTAGTCCAAAATACAATGGAAAGCAAAATGGTATTTCAGGAATGTTCATGTGCACACAGACACCCTTGCACTCTGGTGCAAGGATGTCTGCATTGGTGCTAAGTCGTGTAACATAGCATTTTTCCCCCTCCTGAGGCGGAAGCCGGGAGGTCTCTTGCCTTTCCTCATATTTTAAATTGTTTTAAATACTGTGTTGTGTATTTTGCACTTTGGCTACACCCGAGTTGAACTGGTGTGTTGTGACCCCCTGCGCTCAGTAGCGCTTCAGACCCCTTCTCACCCCCTCCCCTCTTGCTCCGGACCTGCTCTCGGCCGAGTGTTGACGCCGAGAGCAGAGCACCGGTTTTGGCGGCCATCTTGGGTCGGGTTGGGCTCGTGACGCGATTTGTAGCGTCATAAAAACGGACAGGGATGACTCCGCACAGCGGAAGCGATCAGCGGGCGCACCGGATCTGCGCCGGAGTCGTGCCAGAGTCCTGCCCGTCTGCGCCCATCCGCGATACGGCAGCGGACAGCGCGGCGGTAGACTCTGGCCATAGGCTTACGTATTCTGCAGCTGCTCTATTATCTTATTACTCCAATACTGCGTCCTGTCGGTCTGTTTTTCCAGGCCGCTATAAAGGTAAATGCCGCTGTCCTGGCTGCGGATGGTATCCTAACATATACTGGGCTTCTGAGGGACCCCATTTACTCCCCGTAAATAACTTTAAGTGCTTATTGTTAAACACCCGCTCACTGCATAGGCACGCTTTAGATATTTTTGAGTTACTTACTGTTGAGAAACCACTTTGTCTTATGCTCACAGAAACCTGGCTCAATGAGTCTTCTAACCCTGATATCGCGGCAGCCATTCCTCCCGATTATATAGTCTATAGACAGGATAGGGCACTTGGTAAAGGTGGGGGTGTTGCACTTATAGTTCAAAGATCTTTTGCGTGTGCAATTATTCCATCCTTGCCTATTTCTGGTTGCGAATCCCTTGCCTTCTCCATTGCACTCTCCCCGCATCAATCATTCTCAGGGTTCTTAGTCTATAGACCTCCGGGTCTGAGGGGTTCCTTCTTCGATGAGCTTCAATCAGCTATCACTACTCTATGCCTGAAGGTGGAACACTGCATAATGCTAGGGGATTTCAACATCCACATGGATGTCGAGTCGGATAGTGAAGCTATTAAAATCACGGACATCACTGCTCCTCTTGGTCTAACCCCTTACATCTCAAGTGAGACTCATGATAAGGGTCACACTCTTGACCAAGTGTTCTCCACCATTCCCCTTATTATGTCCCGTCCCACTCCTGTTCTATGGTCTGACCACTCTTTGATCAGTTTTCAAATCCAGGGTAGAAGTAAAACTTCATGTATTAATTCGGACCAACTTAGGCACCCCAGTAGACCCTTTCATAAAATTACCCCTGAGAGTCTTGCTCAAGCGTATCAGGAACATCCCTGTACCCTATCCGGTCATCTGGAGAGGGACCTTGAAACTTTTCAGATATGGCTGACTGAAAGGCTTGACGATCTTGCCCCTCTTTCTACACCTCGTTCATCTATCAAGCGTAGTTCGGCCCCTTGGTTTTCTAAGTCACTTGCTCTTGCTCGGCGTAACTGCAAGCTAGCCGAAAGATTATGGCGGAAACAATATGATCAGGAAGCTAAGTCCGCCTACAAACTATCTATCAAATCTTATCACACAGCTATCCTGGAGGCCAAAAAGAACTATTTCGCCAACAAAATTGAATCTGCGTCAAACTCCTCTAAAGAAATTTTTACCATCGTAAAAGAGTTTGTTTCTCCCAAATCTAGTTCAGTCCAGCATAAATTTTCCGAACCTTGGGTAAAAGAGCTAGCCATCTTCTTTAATACTAAAATCAGACTGATCCAAGAATCCTTTCCTCCAGCTGCCCCTAATGTATCTTTGATAGATTCCAATCTGTTGTCTTTTCCATCTGATCCATGCCCCATTCTATCGGAGTTTCCACCTTTATCAGAATCTATCTCTCTGGATCTCTTACTCAGGATTAAATCAGGTTCTCCGCTTGACCCCTGTCCGGCGAGTTTTCTAGCCAGGAATGCTATGATTCTAAATTCCCTAATTTATCCTGTATTGAACTTATCCTTGTCTAGCGGCATTGTTCCGCCAGCCTGGAAGAAGGCAATGGTTGTTCCCCTTCTAAAAAAACCAGGCCTTGATCCAGAGATACATGCTAACTATAGGCCCATATCTCTCCTGCCCAGTTTAGCAAAGATCGTCGAGGAGCACGTCCACTCTGTGCTTTCTTCCTTTCTTGAAGATCAGGGGTTACTCCACTCTACCCAATCTGGCTTCCGCTCCAATTTGAGCACTGAGACCACTCTATTGGAAGTAAATGAAGCCATTAAGGAAGTTCTCGACGCAGGTGGAAGAGCTATGCTGGTGATGTTGGATCTGTCGGCGGCCTTCGACACCGTCCCGCATGAGTCCCTCTTGAGAAGACTTCACAAGATTGGTCTCAGAGGGACGGTGTTGAGCTGGCTGAGATCTTACCTAGCGGGTCGTCGACAAGTGGTCTGGGCCCCGCCGTACTCCGCCGAGGTGCCGCCTATGGATGTCGGAGTCCCACAAGGGTCGGTGCTAAGCCCGACCCTTTTTAACATCTTCATGACTCCATTGGCGGTACTTGCGGAGTCCATGGGTGCCCAGATCAATTCATACGCTGACGACACCCAGCTTCTCTTCACCTGCAAGAAGGGCATGGAGTTCGACGGGGAGAGCATCCGCGGTTGCCTTGGGGCTGTCTTTGACTGGTTTCAGCAAAGCAGCCTCAAGTGCAACCCTGATAAATCTGAGGTGCTCTTCTTTGGCTGTCAGGCAGACCCGCCTTGGCAGGAATGGTGGCCGGTGTGCATGTCACCCAATTCAATTTATTTTATTATGTTTTGGCTCTCAACGAGGGCCACATACAATTCACACTACAAATACAAAACAAGTACATGCCAAAGAATAACATTCAATAAACACATTTAAATCAAGTAGCATCCATTGACAGATATACAAACAAAGTGCAATGTCAGACCTCTCCAATAACATATTAATAAATAGCTAAAAAACCTTTAAAAAAATTTCAAATATGGAAGCAGAACATTTCATTGGGAGGCCAATATAAGGATTGAAAAAAAATATTCACATTAGAGATACCTAAACGGAGACATATTTGTTTTAACCATTTGAGCCGCAATGTACGGAGTGCAGGCCAAATCAACAAGACATGCATACGGTCCTGAATACTCAGATTACAGAGATTACACATTTGAGACGATCCATACCATTTGGATAAAAGTAGATTTAAGGGTAATAGGTCATAACGTAAAAGGAACCATAATCTACGAATGCCATGTGGCAAATTCCATTTAGCATGGGGTTGGGCCAACTTAATGACATAAGAATTAAGGAGAGGATCACAACCCCCTTTTCCTTGTATTGTATTCTTATCTGTCAGAAAGCATAGTTCCCACGAAGCCTGTTTTAACAGGAGTTTTAGCTGAGTTGGTGAGTGCAGGAACAAAACACTTTCATCTAACTTTAAAAGAGTCATAGCTCTTCTAAAGTTCCTTACAAGTTGTGAAAACTCTTTAAAATTGCCCAATAATTCATTTTTGAGGAGGGCTCTCATCGTCCCCGGTTCAGCTCTAGCGAGGCAAACCACCCATCTTACCAGGGCACATAGTCTCTGTACCCAGCTGCTCCTAAGACCAAAATCGAGCCTACAAGCGGCCAGAGAGCACGCGGTATTTAGGGAAGATAGGGATCTTAAAAGTTTCCCTTCAATTTTATGACAAAAGTCCCAATGTTTCAACTCTATAAGTTCGATACCATATAGTATCGTAGCGGGGATCTTAGCCCTATAGACCTCCAGCAAAAATGCGAAGTGTCTTTTTCCGGTGGCAAGATAAAGGGAATTTAAACCTTTACCATGGGCGAGGGCTTTCTCGATGTGAGGCCTCTCACTCAGATTAGCCACAATGATTTTCCCCAAAAAAGTGTAAGATTTAACAACCTCTAGTTTTTGGCTACCGATATACCATCCAAAATTTGCAGAACGGCACTTCTTTTTCCCGGCTATGCACATAATTTTGCTTTTAGATATATTAATCTTCATGAAATGGGAAACAGCAAAGGCATGAAGAGCTTGCAGCCGATTTGCGAGGCCTTTGGGAGTTAAATCTAGAACAAGAATATCATCGGCATACATCAAGCAAGAGATAGGGGCCCCCCCTATCACTGGAGCAATACCCTCACAGACAGACAAGGCAGCAGGCAGGTTTACAGTATATAAGGAAAACAAGAGAGGAGCCAAGAGACAGCCTTGTTTGAGGCCGTTCAAAGATGGGATTCGGTGGGAGAGACCCCTTTCGCCCCCTTGAAGAACACTGCACCAGGTTTCTGTATGAAGTGAACGAACAAGATCTAATAAGTAAGATGGTACACCGAGAGCTGCTAATTTTCTCCACAGCAATCTACGATCCACTTTATCGAACGCCGTGGAGAAATCGATAAAAGCAGCGTACACCACCCCCCCTCTCCCCTGCGTGTATTTATCCGATATCACATGTAGGGTGGTGAGGTTGTCTAGAGTGCCGTGCACCCTACGGAATCCAGTTTGTTCGAGTGGCAGGATATTGTTCTCCTCAACCCAGTCGGAAAGTAAATTTAAAAGACATTTCGCAAAAACCTTTCCGATTGAGTCGAGGAGAGCTATCAGACGATAATTACTGGGGCTATCCCTAGTTCCCTTCTTAAAAATAGGGACCAGAATACTTCCCCTCCAGGATGCGGGTACCTTTTTAGAATCAAAACAGGATTTAAACAATGGATAAAGGATTTTACTCCACAGAGAGGGTTCCTGCTTCAGAACCGTCATGGGGAGTTTGTCAGGACCCATTGCGCCGGAGGAGCGCATATTCTTTATGGCCATTTCTATTGTTTCCTCTGTGGGATACTTAATCAGTCCTTCAGATGTTAAATCTGGGACACTATCTTCAGCCGAAATACCATTCCCTGCATAAAGCTCCCGAATGTAAGAGGTCCATACCTCTTCAGCTATAGGGATGGGGCAAGGACTTAATCTAGTGCCACATCCCTTCCCAATTATGGACCAAAATTCTCTAGTCTTGCCATGCGCAACTGATTCCCTCAGGTTAATCCAAACTGTATCTTCCTTCTCCTTTTTTATTTTCGCTTTTAGTCTAAGTCTCTTTCTTTTTAACCTAGATAGTTCTTTTTCCCATTCACCTGATCTACCTAGGAATTGGTCTCGGACTAATTTATTTATTTCCTTATTCAGGATGCGCAATGCACTAGGAAAAACTACCCTTTTCATAGGACAGCTAACCTTTTTTACATCTAGGATGATGTTCCGCATACATTTTTCAAATTTAACAATTTCCAAACCATGCCAGTCATTTAGTTCTAATATAGTTTTACATAGAATGGCATGCACACCAGTGATGGCAGTAGGGTTCTAAAAACATCTGCCAGAGGATGCATGGACAGTAGCGTCATTACTATTAAGGGACCATGACGCAGTGGGCGGAGATTTTAGAGAAATAGTTAAAAGGATTATGTTATGATGCCTCAAAGTTGTGGGGACTATCATGAGATCCTGGATGCAAGGGAAAATGTCATAGTCCGAGATCGCATAATCAAGAATAGAGGCCCTAAAAGGGGACTTATGAGTAAATTTCGCAGGCACATCAGAGGGGAACTCCCATTTAAAATAAGCCCCTCAACTGCCGATTATTCTTCCAGCAGAATCTTCCCTCTTTTATTAGTTACTATTTTATCTGGAAAGAGGGATTGTGGTATAAAATGCGCCTCTTCTTTGGATTTATTTCTGAAGAGATTCAGACTAGTATTAGAAATGTTGCAGTTCAAATCTCCTACTCGGATAACTTCTGGTGGGGGTGAGGTATTTTTAATCTGACCAATATATTGGATTACATGCTTCAATAAAACGTTAAAACGCTCTTCTGGAGCAATGTACACATTAATAATTACAACAGAGGGCTTCTTTAGATAAGTAGGGAAATTTGCTATTGTTATAGCTTGAAAGAGGTTACTTGGGTCAATATAGTGGGAGAATCTCCAGTGCAATTTATTAGATAATAAACAAGCGATTCCCCCTTTGGCATGACCTTTCTTGGATGGGGCAGCCGGCGCTTCCAACACATAGTAATCCTTCCTGACATCAATATTATCGGTGCACCAAGTTTCTTGGATGCAAATCACATTTGCTCCCAGCGAAAATAGAAACTCAAGTTTCTCTGGACTACTATGTATCCCAGCTGCATTCCAAGAAATGATTTTCAATTGATTGTTAAAGATGATGAAACAATTTGGGGTTATCTGTGGTATTAATAGATAGGGCACTATGCAGCCAATTCCACCGATTATTGTCCTCTATTAGAGAAGAGTTCTGAGTCAGTGGGAGTGGCCTTACCTGGGAGACCAAACGTTTCCCTTTTGAGACCCAAATCTTTAGATCTTTGAATGGGGAAGGTACCCCATTTTGTCTATCACCCTTCTGTGTCATCCCTATGGGGAGAGTGGATATTACCAGAGCTAAAAATAGGCAGGACATCAATACCTGTACATTGGAAATTCTCCGCTTGCTGTAGAATCAAATTTACAATAATTTTAGAATAAAATTTGACCCTTATACGTGAGACAGTATCTCCACCTAACAAAGAGACTAACTCAATGTCACTTGATTGAATGAGGTGGAGACTTTCCACATCACTAAAGCATTTAAGTAACCATGCTCTGTTTAAGGGTAAATCTGCATCAAATAGTGGTAGAAAATCCAAAACAAAAGTGTCCACATAAGACGTTGAATTTTTTGGCTGAAAAGGAGGGAGTGGGTGATCGCCTACCCCAGCTGCAAGAGAAAAGGGAGAGGCCAAAGGGTTGAGAGACCCGAGTTTCTCTTGAATAGAGCTCCTTATCTCTATCATTGGGGAGGTATTCGGACCGAGACCATCCTTTTGCGGTGGATCTTCCATAGTCGTAGGCAACGTATTGCAAATAATCTCTGAGCCGCGATATGGAGGGCTGGAATCACTAGCCACCTTTGAGGTCATCGGGATTGGTTCAGTGGCTTTATCTTCTTATCAGTCAGGACTATAGAGTTTTGGAAGATTATCCGCCTTTGTCTTTTCTTCCTGTATTTGCGGACCGGTTTCCTTTTATTCCCTTTATTATTTCTATGTTTTCCGTTTTTTTCCTTTACTTCTTGCTTGTCCTCAGATTGCTCTTTTTTATTTTCCGAAATGAAAATTGGGAATAGTTCTTGTACCACTTTACAGCCGGAGCTAGATATATTTTCTTCCTCTATCTCCAGATCAGAATTCTTTATGCAATTGGACGCGGCTGTTACAGGCAGGACCATGGCATTGATTTCATGAACTGGTACTGGTGCCTTTATATCGGAATTCTCTATGAGCACATTTGTTTTCCCCTTTGTCAAGCTAGTATCGGCCGTGGGGGAGGGAACACTCCTCGTTTCAGGGGCTTTTTGTAGCAATGTGTTCAGTATTTGAGTAACAGAGTCCAAGATGCAATCAGAACTACCTACAAATTTCCCCAAAAGAAATAGTATGGAGGCTAACAAATGTTCCAGAGCAATCAGAGATTCCGATATAGGTTTATCGCCTGTCCCAACAGGAGGACAAATTCCGGAAAGGTTGAGAACCGGGCTCCTGGAAGCATTTAACAAGTCAGACATATCCTGTCCATTTAAAGAAGGAGTACTGCTATATAACAATAGCCCAGATGGAGTAGCACCCCCAGGAGGCTTACTAATTTCTGGAGCCTCCAGACTAGCTGCCTTCACATAACGGCCACAGAGTTCAAGGTCAATGGAAAGCAGTGAGGAGTCCCCACCTACCCGAACATTCGGGGAAGAAGCTTGAGGAGCTGATGGATTGTTCGCTTGTTTTCCTTCCATGGAAAGAGCGAGAGGCTTAATATCCCCATCCTCTTCGGAATGCACAAGGCAGGAGCTCGCAATGGTTTCTACTTGGAGTGGCTCTATCATCAAGGGGAGGGGTGTCGTATTATCAACCACTTGATTATGACCCTCCTGAATAACAGAGGATAAAGCTTCCTTTCCAGCAGCAGTTGAATTCTTATCCACAGGTTTTTCCCATAACTCAAAAAGCTGACATTGTCCCTTTAATAGGTGATTATTCACTGATTTATTTCGCAGGGGATTAGATTTTGTTTTAGCACAGGTTCTACCCCCCACTAATCTCCCAGAGCGGAGTTTTTTAGTCATCTTCTGCAGAATATTCCCACAGTACGTCGTTTATAAAGTAATGTTCTTCCAAAAGGGTGGGGTTAAAAATATGCAAGAACCATAAAATGGATTAGTTACTGGAGATACGACTGAGACTGGCTTACAATCAATGTCAATGGAGCGGAAAACAGCTCTTTAACTTCACGAGGTATTGCTTCGTCTTAGCCACCAGACATATACTGGACAACAAATGAAAATAACCGGGCCCAGCCCAGCCTACCTCAGTCACCGAGGGCCACAGAGGGCCCGCCCTTTGCCCGGGCTTAGCCCGGCGCCGCCCGCGCGCGTCCCGCGATGCGGGGGAAGCGCCGGTGATTTAAGCGCCTCCGGGCGCGTCACCTGGCGTGTGTGGACGTGTCCGCCGGGAACTCTGGGGGATGTAGTCCCCCCGCTCGGCGGCCGCGAGTTTGTAGGCGGCGGCGGGGGGGACCAGATACCCAGGTAGGGAGCGCTCGTTTAGCGCGACGACAGGCCAGGAAATGAGCGCTCGCCCAGCGCTACAGCAGATTCTGGACAGTTTCTCCAGCGAAGTCAGGCAACAGATTTCGTCCTCGTTAATGTAACACGCTCCTAGTGCGGAGCGCCGGTGATTTAAGCGCCTCCGGGCGCGTCACCTGGCGTGTGTGGGCGTGTCCGCCGGGAACTCTGGGGGATGTAGTCCCCCCGCTCGGTGGCCGCGAGTTTGTAGGCGGCGGCGGGGGGGACCAGGTACCCAGGTAGGGAGCGCTCGTTTAGCGCGACGACAGCCCAGGAAATGAGCGCTCGCCCAGCGCTACAGCAGATTCTGGACAGTTTCTCCAGCGAAGTCAGGCAACAGATTTCCTCCTCGTTAATGCCACCCCCTTCCTCTTCCTCCGTGGTTGTTAAAACCTGGGGATCAAAATCGACAATACCCTTTCGTTGAAAACACAGATCACAGGTCTCACCAGCACCTGCTTTGGTCTGCTAAAAATGCCGCGTAAATTCCTTCCTCTGCTTCCTTTAGTCCACAGGAAGTTGACAGTACAGGCTCTGATCTGTTCCAGGATTGACTATTCAAATGTTCTCTACCTGGGTTTACCGGATTACCTCCTTCATAAACTTCAGGTAGTACAAAACTCCGCGGCAAGGGCTATTTTCAGCCTACCTCAGCAAGCTAGGTCATCTAAGTTGCTTTCCTCCCTTCATTGGCTCCCTGTCAAGAAACATATTACTTTCAAAGCTCTCACTTTAGCCCATAAGGCATTCCATCTGGTCGGGGCCTCGTACATTCAGAAACGGCTCCTTTTCTATAAACCCACCAGATCTCTCCGATCTGAATGTCTCGGCCTGGCAACGGTTCCTCCCATTAGGAAGGTCAGGATAGGTGGACGTTCCTTTAAAAATCTCGCCCCCAAACTATGGACCTCCCTTCCTGTTGATCTTCGCCGTACCTCCAATCTGCTTGCCTTTAGAAAGGCTTTGAAAACTTGGCTTTACAATCAGTAATTTGTTATGTTTCTGTTCTTTCCATCTTTCTTTCTCAGCTACGGGTCAGAAAGTGCCGGGACACTCCTTGGAGTAGCCGTGCGCTATATAAGTTACCCCATTAACATTAACATAGCGCCATCGCAGGGGGAAACGCTATGCTGCACCACATTCTTGAGAATAGGGTGAAGCCTCGTGTTTCCGAAGTGGCGGTGAGAGGCTTTACGCCATGGAGGCTAACGACTCTCACTGCCACTTCCTTGAGAATATCCCCCATTCTTTCCAGAAGTAGAAACCATATTTTAGGGACCCCTCCAACCGCGACCAGAAGAGGGCAAGATAACCCAATGTCAAAAGACACCCCTGAACCCGGCGCCCCCCGGCCCCCTGTGCCCAACTCCCGGGGGCCTACCTATCCTCCAAGATCCCAACTTACCTCTCAAAGTGTTGGTCGCTCCTAAAGAATCTCCGTTCCCGAGCCTGCAGCCTTTGTTCACTTTCCTAGATCTCCATTGAATAACATTGAGCGCCCGACGGCTAAAAAGCACCCTGCACCCAGCCACCCGAGTGCCCCTGGCAGTGCAATCTTGGTCCTAACCTACTTCCCCATTTGCCCTGAGCAAGTGACCAGGAGCTCAGCTTCCACAGCCGTGGCCTGCTTGCCAGCAGCCACCAACCAAATGCACCCTGCATCTCATTGGATAACATTGGGCCCAACTACCACTGCACCCGGCTGCCCCTGTGCCGCTGAGGATGTACCAACTGTACCTACCTGACCCTGAGGGACCCCTGAGTCTATGCCCATACCTTAACTCTGCCAGTCGAGTAATTACACAAAAACCGATAACTCACTTTCCTTCCATGGAATAACATTGACCGGTTTCACTTGAAAATTCTTAAGTGTGGAATTTTGAAACTTTTAAATACTCACCTAAAATCAGTCGAACAACGAATTTCGATTTACTCACCTGTTATCAGGAGAGAACCCAGTGCTGCATCTTTTAGCCCAGCACTGACCAGTAACTTGAGTTTCCTTCCATAGGAATCCATTGTATGATTTTCATCAGAAAAGTTTCGAAGTGCCGATTTTTAAAACCTGCAAATATTCCTTAAAAATTGCCTGTATGACTTAAACACATTTTTTCAATTGTTTACAGGAGATGCACCAGGGCTGGTACCAGGATCCAATCCTGAGCAAGAAAAAGTAATCATAACACTACTTACCTGCTAAGTGCATTTCCTCACATAGAATAACATTGGTGATTCTATGTGAAACAGTTTCAGTGTCAACTTTTAAAATACAATAATATTCCTTAAAAATCACTACTGTGCCCACTGTACCTCACTTTGGTCAAGTATATACAGAGCCACTTTCTTACACATGCTGACTGGGCAAGTGCAACCACTTGCCAGTCTCTAGACCTTCCCTTTTCATATCAGACACCCTTATGGAAGGCCCAAGGGCAGGGTGCTTTGTAAGTATAAGGTAGGACATGCCCTGGTGTGTGTGGCAGGTCCTAATAGTGAATTACAGCCATTTTTCATTTTTCACTTTTGCAAGGCTATCTGTTCGTCATATGCCCGAATGGGCAGTTAGATTACTACATCTTATAATTCTACTGACTCAGGGAACATGGTAGAAATTCGAGTTTAGTATGCCTGAACACAGAATGATAAAATACATATTTTAGTGAAGTTGGTTTTAACATTCTGTGTTTGAAATACCACTTTTAGAAAGTAGGTATTTTCTTGTCTAACTATCCAAGCCTGCCTCTGCTAGGTTGTGTATTCCTTGTCTGGAGTTTGAGTGACAGGGCTGGGGGATTCCACAAGACAGGGTGAGTCCACCCAGTGGTGAATAGAGAGATCTGCATCTAGATGGGAGGGAGGAGTTGGACCTGAATAGGACTGTGCATCCCTCCACAGTGCTGGCTCCACCCCCTGTGGTGCGTCTGATGTTTCAGCCCTGCACTGTGAAAGGAGAGAAGGAATCATGTTAACAGAGTGCTCCAGGGCTGTGCTTTTCCTCCACAATGATGGCTCCACTAAGCATGGGTGGAAAATCCGTTCCGCTCGCGGATTTTCGGTAAATTCGCAATCCGCGAACTCTCGTGAATTTACCGAAAATCCGCAAATTCGCACGCAGCGGATTTTTTTTCTTGGTGATACAATATTGCAGCGTGCGGCGTTCACTTACCGTCATTCAGCGTTTGCCGAGTTGTTTTTCTCCATATTTTGCGAGTGCTGCGCCATTTTGGATCTTGCTGCGATATCCCGCGGGAGTTTGGCGACGCATCGCGATAGTTCGCAATTGCGAACATGAGGGTGCGGCGGGCAGCAACAATCTCGCACTCGCGAAATTACAAAATTTGCAATTCTGCACAAGAAATCCACTAGCAAGCAGCATAGACCTTCTGAAAATGATGATTTTTATCAGAATAACTCCTCAGGTTGACATTTGCCTGCACTTTTTTGGATTTGAGGCCTTTTGACTTTCTTTGGATCACTTTTGGATTACAAATCAACTTTCACAAGTAAGTTTGTTTGGGGCATTACAGTTGCTGTTCTGCAGAAAAACGAGTTTTGCAAAACTGAAAGCACTCAGCAGGTGCAAAAGTTCACTCATCCTTAGTAACCATTCCCTGTAGTACTTCCTGAGGGGCCCCTCCAGAGTTCAGTTGCCTATGTTTGTTTGGGGCATTACAGTTTCTGTTCTGCAAAAAAACGAGTTTTGCAAAACTGAAAGCACTCAGCAGGTGCAAAAGTTCAAACTCATCATTAGTAACAGTAACCATTCCCTGTAGTGCTTCCTGACTGGGGCCCCTCCAGAGTTAAGTTGCTAGTTGCAACGATTCTATGACCCTGCTCTGACCCTCACAGCAGGCTCATAGAATAGCTACAAGTAGGCCACAAAGGTCCTGAAGAAAAATAATTGCACTGCAACAGAAAGCAAATTACAGATAAGGAAGCAGGTGCCAGACTGGAATTTTAAAACAGTGACACATTAATAAATCAACCCCAAATTAATTCATGTCAGTTGAAGCAGGGCAGGTGTGCTTGCTTTCCCCCCCCCATAATCTACAGTGATGATGAACCAGAGGGTGGCATTGATCTACCAGAGGGTGGCATGGGTGAAACAGAGGGTGGCAGTGGTGAAACAGAGGGTGCTGGGAACCTGTGATGATGAACCAGACGTAGAAACAATATAGTCGCGACCGTTGCGAGCCGACAAGTAAGTTCGCAATTGCGAACTGGTACAAAACCCTTGCGAACTGGCAGAAACCCTTGCGAACACAACAAAAAAAATCCGCAAATTCGGGGATTTTGAGGGTTGCGAGTTTGCAAATACACAAATTCGCGAACGCCAGATTCGCAAAATTCACCCATGCTTAGGCTCCACTTCCTGTGGGGAGTGTGAACTGGTTTGGAATAGGCAATGGCCCCTTTGCCCTCAGAGGACAAAGGATTTTGGGGTACAAATATTGGGACTCTGATCCCAAGAAATTAGATCACTTTTGGACAAACAAGAAGAAACCTTTGCTGAGGAGAGGAACCTGAAGCAACTGAGGAGAGACTATCCCTAAGCTCAAGTGCTGCTTGGGGGATTGGCCTGCAGTGGTTGCCTGACTGCCAAAGAAAGGGGAAAGGACTTTTTGTGCACTTTATTTAACTTGTAAAGGATCTCCAAGGGCTTGAGAGAAGAGCTTGCCTCCTACTGAAGACTCAGGGACAACAGTCTTCAACCCCCAGCACCCCTGAGTTCCTTGGGAAGTGCCTTCTGCTGTTTTGGGCCATCTGAGGGACTGTGTGTTGCAAGGAGCTGGAAGAGTAACTCAAGAGGAAGAAGCGTGTCGCCGTCGCTGCTGATTTAGGACGCATTTGAACAGTTGCGTCACCTGTAGGAGCACCTTTAACTTATCCAAACTATCTCTACTCAGATTCAACCAATTTCTTAAACATCATTGCAGTGCGCCACGCCTACACTTTCTTGTTCGTATCAGCCGTCGCTGCTGATGCCAGCGCATCTTTAATGTCCCCGCTGTAGATGTCGTATTGCACTGCATAGATAGAAGCGTCTTGCAACGAAGAGGAAGCGTGCCACCGTTGCTGCTGCTGCCATCGCATATTAAATGTCGCCGCTGTAGCTGTCGTATTGCACCGCATTGACAGTAGCGTCTCGCAAGAAAGAAGAAGCGTGTCGCCGTCGCTGCTGCTGAAGTCGCATCTGGATGTCGCTGTTGTAGCTGTCTTATTGCACCGCTTCAAGAAAAGCGCCTCCGATCTAAGGAGAAGCGTGCCGCCATCGGAGCTGCTGTTGTCGCATCTTGGATGTCACCGCTGTAGTTGTCGCATTGTGTCTCGCAAAGTTGGAGAAGAGTGTCACAGCCAAAGCTGCTTCCATCGCATCGCAGAACAAGGGTGTAGCCACTGCAGCTGATGCATCAAATCGAATTGAGACTCCTCGCAACATCAGAGAAGCGTGCCGCATCTGGATGATCTTCATCTCTTTATTTCTTTGCACCATAACTTTGCCGCATTTCCATCGCTGCAACACTTTTGTTGTGGAAGCGTAACACATCGTAAGGTACATTGACTCAAAGTGTCGCATTTTAAGAACTAAAGAGAACTAAGCTAAAACTACAATTTTTAAGTACAGTATTGTGGAATTTTGTCGTTTGTGTTCTTGTGATAATTCTATATAAAAAATACTTATTTTTTATATAAAACCTGAGTGGTGTCCATCTGTTGTGTTGTCACTTGATTACTGTATGTGTTCACAAATACTTTACACTGAGATAAGCCTGTCTGCTCGTGCCAATCTACCCAGGGGCGTGAGCAGTGGTTATTTTAGGAGTGTATCCCCTTACCCTTACTAGAGGCAAGGGTCCCTATTTGTCACAAGTACCTACCTATGCCAACTAGAGTCCCCAAATCTAACAGTATTGTTCTGAGAAACTGGAGTAACAAGCTTAAATGAGAAAATCAAGCGAAGGAACTTCACCTAGTAGAAACCACGTCAAACAGATCTATATTTGGGCTGGAAATGAAGGGACAAGACAACAGCCTTGAAATGCTTCAACAGCCTTGAAAAGCTTAAGCTGGTTCGCGCTAAAGGAACAGGCCAATTAAACAACTCTTACCATCGCCTTTCAAAGCCTTTTCTGCAACAAAATACTTTAAAGAACACATCTCTTAGTCCAGCTTGGGCAATTCTGGTGGACACTTGAAAGAAAACATACACATTCAAAACACATTCAGCAAAGGGAAGAACTCTAAACAGGACAATGTTAAAACCCATTTCCAAAAATGTCCAATCCTGAAACATCCTAAACACATACATAACTCTTCAAAGCGGAATAAACCCATCCCAAGAAGTTATTATCTCCCCAGCAGAGACAAAGGACATATCCAGGGTAAGAAGTTACTTTTCCAAGCTTGCTCTACGTGATCCCAGCACTGCCTTTCTTAATCCTGGTCTCAAAAATCATGAGGGCAGTGATACAAACAGAACATGTTCAGGGTTATAAGATCCTGAATCACCTTTTTCTGTGGTTTTGACTTCTTGCCCTTCATTTAGCCCCTCACTCAGCAGTAGGCTGTGTGTTGATGGTGGTAAGGACTAAACAAAGGGTCGCCCTCCTTCTGATGTCATTTGGGGCTTAGGTCACTTCTACTACCCACCGTCATGTTTTATTGACAACCATCAACCGATGGCACTAAAATAATTTGCTCGTATAATGAAATACAAGAATTCTAAGTAAGGGCATAAATAAATGTAATTACTATGGCGAGTCAGGACTCAAGACTATGAAAGTAAATTGTTTGGATTTAGTGCCCTGAATACTGCCCCCACCCTTTTTCCGGGCTGCTGTCTGTCGGTGCAAAAAAAACGAGGGCTGTGGTAGCATCCCTTCTCTTATGGTACGGTCTATGCTGAGCTCTCAGGGGATGCGCGTTTGATGGATTCACCGGAATACGGGTTTTCACAAGCTGCGCGCAGGACTGACGTACCTGACAAGTCAAGAACAGACATGGCGCATAATTGATCAGACGCGTGGATGCTGCAAAGGTCAGCGCTGGCCCTCCCGTTACTCGTGTTAAGTCAAATAAAAACTAAAAAGCGAGCAGTGAGCGGCGTCTCATCTATCAAACTGCTTACAAGCCAGAGACAGCGGACCCGCTGCGTTTACAGAATGGCCAGGCCGATGCAAATAAGGCCGGCTTCCTTCGCCCTGAGAGGCCTTTCCGAGCAGCACAGCAGCGCGTGCACACGTGCCTTTTGGAAGAAAGGGTCAACACCGTTTATAGCTTTCACACGAGCTCCTGGGAAGAAGCGGATAGTTTATGTTAATTCATTGTGGACCTCTCGGTTTGTCAAACATAATACGGTTCGTTTATATACGGTGGAAGCAGCGGTTGTTGTGTAGTTGGTACTTGTAGACATGTGGGTAGATTATTACGCCCATGAGGTGTTTCATATTAATGTGGTACAATAGTTTTAAGCATAAAAGTAGAGGCAACATTTTTCTATTTACCGCATCCGAAAAGGAGAAATTAATGGGAGTACACAGCGCTCATCAAATGACGCCTCAGCAATTCTGACAGGTAACCAGAGCACACTGTCAGATGTCTCACCGATGCCAACACCAGCTGAATTATATGGTGAAGACAAGTGTCCACACCACCACGTGGACGCCTTTTTGGGGGCCTGCACACAGTTCACAGACACTTTTTTGGGGTGAGTGCACACACCCCTTCCCAAATACATGATTTTGAGAGAATCCACGGGGTACTCGGCAGTATGCATTCTTATGCCACCATCTTGGGGGAGTGTGCATTACATTTGTAACTATTCATTCTGGCGGTAGTCTATGTAGTGTGACCAACTGGCATGGGTGCTGATTCAGGACGGTGAGAGTAAAAATTCAGGACAAAGGGTCAAAACTCAGGACAAAACTTCAGAACAGAAGGTCAAAATGCAGGACAAAACTTCTTGACAAAAGGTAGGTTTTACAAACATCAGAGGAGGTTGCGCAATAGTATGGAAGTAAGTAAATAGACAACCATTTAAGCACTATTCAATATAAGTTTATATTAGGTTGAAACAATTGTGTACTTTGCAGTTTTTCAGTATGCACGCAGTTTTGATCAACTGGGCAGGTCTTTTTATGGTATTTCATATGATAATAATCTATATATATGGTTACAGCACTGGGTTGTCAAGTCTGATATTTTGTTTACAATTCATGGTCCTAAGCAGGCATGTTTGGTGAGAGAAATGGTCTGGGAAATCTTCTGGGATAGACATTGTGAAATGTAAAGTGGCAAGCATAAGATGTCGCTAATCTAGATACAGACTTATTCAACCATTTGCAATCCTATCCATCATGTATCCTTTCACCCATCATTTCACTCATCCATCCCTCCATCCACCCATTTAATCATCCATCCACCCTTTCACCCTATCTAGCCACACACTCATCCATCCACTCTTCCACCCACCCATTCATTCACTCATCCACCAGTCATTTACCCGTTCACCCATCCAGTCACCCTTTCACCCTTCACCGATCCTTTAGCCCTTACCCACACTCACCCCCCTCACAGAGTCTATGCAACAAACTCTCTTTTTAGGAAAAAATCGCTGTGATATACACATCATTTACTGAACCAGGAGATGATTCCCAGATCTCTACTGATTCTGGTCCAGGGAAGCCCCCTGGCTCAGTCCTCTCGGAGTTTGCAAAAGTATTAGAGGAAGCCTCTCTCCTGGAACTGCAAAAATGCTAATCGGGCTCCCAGAGTGACCCCTGGCCAGCTAAACAATATACAGCCCTGGCGGGGTTCCTCAACCCGCACTTGAATCCCATCTGGAATTTATCACTCAGATCAAGAGTCTATCCGTTGGCCTGGAAACATGCCTTTCTCCAGCCAATCCTAAAAAAAATTAATGTGGATCCGGAAGTCCCTGGTAACTACAGACCCATCTCTCTACTGCCCCCCCCGCAGAAGATCCTGGAGAAGCTAGCATATCAATAACTTCATTGAGTCTAATAACCTTCTTCATGACTCTCAATCCGGCTTTCGGGCCGGCTACAGTTCGGAATCAGCATTAATTGAAATGGCTGATTTGATACACTAGGCGGTAGATGGAGCTTCAAAGGTGGTGTTAGCGCTGTTAGACTTGTCTGCAGCATTTGACACCGTCTCACATTCTATCCTCGTGGATCGACTTAAGGCCATAGGAATTCAGGGCACAGTACTGACCTGGATAACGTCCTTTCTCTCTGATCGCAAACAACATGTCTGGACTCACCCTTTTACAAAGCCGGTTAAACCTCTTACATGGGGCGTGCCACAGGGCTCTGCCCTGAGCCCACTTCTTTTTAATGTTTACTTAACCCCGCTTGCGGAGATGATTTCTAAAACTGGGATCAAAATTGTTTCTTATGCTGACGATACCCAGCTGCTATTTACTTTCAAGGCGGTATCTGTCACCACTTTTGATCCCCTCAAGACGTGTTTTAAGAACATTGCGGCCTGGATGGACCACTATTTCTTGAAACTTAACGCTGATAAGACCGAGATCTTATTTTTTAACCAACCCTCCCCTCTCTCCCCCAATCTATGGTGGCCTGAGGAACTGGGCACAGCCCCACTTCCCAAAGAATCGGTCAGGAATCTGGGTGTCAGATGGGACAAACAGCTATCCCTTGGAGTGCAGGTGCAAACAGTTGCAGGCGCCTGCTTTGGAAAAATCAAAACCATCAGAAAATTTCTTAATTACCTGCCTAACACTACACGCAAAACAGTAGTCCATGCTCTAATAACCTCTCATTTGGTCTACGCGAATGGACTATAACTGGGCCTCTCCCTGGGATTGATCCGCTGACTACAGACAGTACAAAAAGCTGCTGCCCGCCTAGTCTGTGGTGCATCTCTCAGGCAACAGTTCTCCCCCTTTCTGCGTCAACTCCATTGGCTTCCCATTGCTAAGCAAATCGAATTCAAGGCCCTGACACTGGCATTTCGGGCGGGTAAAGGGCTAGGGACTGTCTATCTCAGAAGGAGACTTCACCCTTATGCTCAGACCAGAACTCCACTGTCCAACACCCAATGCCATCTGATTACACCCAGATTCATAAAAGCGAGATCTGGTGGTAAATCATTTGAGGTGGGTGCTACTCAATGTTGGAACAAACTTTCCCATGCACCTACGCCTCATTCAGTCAGAACTTTTGTTTCGGAAAGCCCTTAAAACCTGGTTATTTAGCCATCAGGACTAGTCTAGCTTAGACAGTTGCACTCTCTGTCTGTGATAGCGCCGGGACACCCTGTTGGGGTAGCTGTGCGCTTAACAAATGCCTATTTATTATATTATTATTTCACTTACTCATCCATCCACCCAGTCACTCACCCTTCCACACATTCACACTGTCAGTCATCCGCACATCCATCCTCCCTTTTTTCCCTCCTTCGACGTTTCACCTAGTCAGCCATCCTTCCTCCCATCTACCCAACTGTCCATCTACTCATGAATCAATCCATTGACCCTATCATTCATCCATCCATCTTTTCTCTCATCCAGCCACCCTTTCACTCTTTCATTCATCTATCCAACCTTTTGCCCATGTACCCTTCCTTTCACTCACTCATCCATCCTTACATCCACCCTTTCACACATCTGTCCATCCATTCACCCTTTCCCTTATCAATTCATCAATCCATCCATCCATCATTTCACTCATCCATCCACCCATTCGTTCTCGCATTATCCACCCATTCACTCTTTCATTCATCCATTCTCCCTTTCAATAATCCATCCATCCATCCACCCGACTCTTCACTTTCTCTCTCACCCACCTTTTCACATTAATTGTGAGTTGGACCTTTGTCTGCAGAGCTGCAGACAGTAGAGGCCCATCAGGGACTCACCCCTTGCTGTAGTTCCTAAAGCAAAGGGAGGTGTTCAAGATACCCCTGCACATAGTCAATCTGAAACCTTGGAAGTCACGCACAGTGCTAGTAAGTGAGGTGACACTGTGGCATGGTGTTGTTCCAGGCCTTTAAGTTGGATGACAAAACTGTGGGGTCTCTCCAAAAAGGGTGTGCAATGTGATTAAGGGTATAGCTTAAAAACACCTAAGCTAAAAGTCTGTGCTTAGCATAGTGTGCCGCCCGACTGGTATTCTGCTACGTCTGTTATTGCATCCAATTATAAAATAAATCACACCTAAAACAAGCCAGGTCTACTGGCTTTGTCAATTGTTGTTAGTTTCATAAAATAAAAAGCAGAAACAATGGTTTCCTTGAGTATAATATTGAACATGCATCAGTTCTAAAGTGATGAGACTCTGAAAGAACTGTTTCCCTTTTTTTACCACCTTATTTGATTAACTGGATTCTCTCCTATCCGCATGGGCGTTTTCCTACATTTCTTCCTTCTGACAGGATGACCGAGGCGGGAGGAGGCCACCACATGCTTTTCAAGCCAGAATGGCCCATTGTCATTCTGTATGTGGCAATCAGCCCCATTCAGAATGACAATGGGCGAGTTGGGGCTGCTCAGAGAAGTGCAAGGCGGCCCCATCAGGGCGTTGAGGATTCTCACAGGGGAACAGTGCTGTTCCCAAAGGACAAAATTACGGACAAAAGGCATCCGTAAAAGGGATCATCACGGACAACGGACGTGAGGTCCCCATTACGGATGGTTGGTCACCTTAAGTCCATGCCTTGCTCCCATAGGCTACACATAGGTCCTCACAATCCTGCACTTCATCCCGTGATGTAGGAATACTCAAACTTCAGCTTTGAGAGCACACACACACACGCACGCACACACCCAGTGCTACGCACCTGGAGTTGGATTATGCCTGGGAGAATGGATGCTCAACACACTAAACTCCCTCATTACTCAATCAAATGACAAATTACAATGTCTACAAAACAACAAGTTGTTTTTAGGGCATTAAGACTGTGCCTCAATGATATACTGTGTATGCAAATTATAACAATGTAAAATGGCTTATTTGGAAAAATGCATCTGAAATAAAAATATTTTCCTACTAGTTAAAAAAAAACAGACTATCATTCTGTGATTCATATCAAGCAATTAAAAGGTAATTGCTGCATAATATGTAGGTTTTAACAAAAAAAACTTTTGACTCAAGTTACTAAAATGCTGCCACGTGTTGTCGCATAATGACAGACCCTTTTCTTTTGATAACTGATCACATTCCCTGATCGCTGTCCTAAGGTGTTAATGAGGGTATGTAGACTCCAATGAATTTATTATTAACCTTAAAACTGTTTGTGGAGGCATATCTCCATATAAAGTAACCTTCTTCATGACTCTCAATCCGGCTTTCGGTCTGGCTACAGTACGGAATCAGCATTAATTGAAATGGATGATTTGATACACTGGGCGGTAGATGGAGCTTCAAAGGTGGTGTTAGCGCTGTTAGACTTGTCTGCAGCATTTGACACCGTCTCACATTCTATCCTCCTGGATCGACTTAAGGCCATAGGAATTCAGGGCACAGTACTGACCTGGATAACGTCCTTTCTCTCTGATCGCAAACAACATGTCTGGACTCACCCTTTTACATCGCCGGTTAAACCTCTTAAATGGGGCGTGCCACAGGGCTCTGCCCTGAGCCCGCTTCTTTTTAATGTTTACTTAACCCCACTTGCGGAGATGATTTCTAAAACTGGGATCAAAATTGTTTCTTATGCTGACGATACCCAGCTGCTATTTATTTTCAAGGCGGTATCTGTCACCACTTTGGGCGAGTTGGGGCTGCTCTTGCACTCAGAGAAGTGCAAGGTGGCCCCTCAGGGCGTTGAGGATTCTCACAGGGGAACAGTGCTGTTCCCAAAGGCCAAAATTACGGACAAAAGGCATCCGTAAAAGGGATCATCACGGACAACGGATGTGAGGTCCCAATTACGGATGGCTGGTCACCTTAAGTCCATGCCTTGCTCCCATAGGCTACACATAAGTCCTCACAATCCTGCACTTCATCCCGTGATGTAGGAATACTCAAACGTCAGCTTTGAGAGCACACACGCGCACGCACGCACCCAGTGCTACGCACCTGGAGTTGGATTATGCCTGGGAGAATGGATGATCAACACACTACTCATTACTCAATCAAATGACAAATTACAATGTCTACAAAACAACAAGTTGTCTTTAGGGCATTAAGACTCTGCCTCAATGATATACTGTGTATGCAAATTATAACAATGGAAAATGGCTTATTTGGAAAAATGCATCTGAAATAAAAATATTTTCCTACTAGTAAAAAAAAAAACAGACTATCATTCTGTGATTCATATCAAGCAATTAAAAGGCTATTGCTGCATAATATGTAGGTTTTAACAAAAAAAACTTTTGACTCAAGTTATTAAAATGCTGCCACGTTTTGTCGCATAATGACGGACCATTTTCTTTTGTTAACTGATCACATTCCCTGATCGCTGTCCTACGGTGTTAATGAGGGTATGGAGACTCCAATGAATTTATTAGTAACCTTAAAACTGTTTGTGGAGGCATATCTCCATATAAAGTAACGGGGAATGTTTAGGAAAATTATTTTTACATTACAAAAATAAAGATTATTTTAAATTAAAAATATTAATTTACATTTCCTTAACTTCTATTCAACTAAGACTATCATAGTGATAAAATACAACTTAATAACACTTAAACATAAATCGTAATATTAACATTTGATGTCATTATGTTTTAATAATTTTATAATTAAATTAAATGTTAATTTTCCCTCCCCCACACTTATAGTATATTTATGATGAAGGTGTCACAATATTGCATGCAAGTTATGCAGAATTTATTTGTGATTTAATTTAAAATAAGTTATTACAAAATATATTTTTTTTAAATGTTATTATATATTTTGAAAAAACATTAGAACAATATTACTATTAAGGTGAAATATATTTTAAGTACAGTTACATTTAAAATATTGTTTTATTTAAATTATTTAACATATTTCTTTATGTGTTAGGTTTATTTCCTGCGTCGATTAACATCTATGTGATTGTGTTTTAATGCAAGTGGTTGGCTATGTCTTTTTGCTTACCTTACTCCAAGGCTAAACGCAAGTACATTTTAGCCTGTATGGACAGTAAAAGTACGGTAGTAGATTTAAATGTGTAATTTTCAAATTGCAATTGTCTTACTTTCATATTGGTTTGTGTTTTCTTTTAGCGTGTCCCTCTCTACACGCTTCTTTTATTTCTATTTAATCCCATCCATGTATAGATAATTATTCTCTCTGTACAGAAAATATGGGAGAGGCCAGGTGATTCTAAATTTTGCAGTACTTGAAATAGTGCTGCTGTAGGTAATACAAAATGCTTTCTTTGTCAAAATAGAGACATCTGTAGAAGCAGGGTGTCCATCTGAATGATTACTATTATTAGAGAAACATCAAATACATACTACTATAGGAAGCAATTCCAGTCAGTCCTGTGGTTATCACTCTTTCCTCTGACACTGATGAATTCAGACTGCTACTGGCTCAGCTGTGATGCCATTTTGCTGAAATGTGGGAGTCCTCCAACCAGTAATACAGCAATTAAAACAGCGGTGTGTGCAATGGAAGTATGAAAAAAACAGGGCAGAGCGGATGGCTCGCAGCCTTTCTCTGTATTTATGGAAAATGGATTTTGTCAGGATTGAGGGCATGCACCGTACTGCTGAAAAATTGCCTGCAAACCAATGCCCTGAAGCATGATGATGATGCAGGGAAGACATTCTTTTCGGCCATGACCCTCCCATCCCCCAAATTATTGTGACTTTCTCCCCACAGAGGCCATCTCAGATGCCATGCAAGTGCAGTTTTCTGCAAGGTGATTGATGGCTGATATAAGTTGTATTCCGAAGGCAAACTCTCATATATGCCAGAATATAGGCAGGAAGCAGTCTGTTCAAGGTTACGGGTAGCGGTAATAGCAGGTGTTTGTCCCCCTTCCTTGTGGAGGGACAGTGGTGGGTCGAAAAAATCAGCCAGGCACAATAATGGTTCAAACACCAAAGACATAACACAGGTAGAGGCCTGGGTACAGGTCCACAATTGAGAAGAGAGAATAGGAAGGCCGGGGATGGTAAGTGACAAGAGGGTGACCTACCACACAGAGACATCAGAAATATTTCTAGAGATACCCTCACCCACTTAAAAACAGGGAACGAGAACACCATGAGGTGGAGTAGAGACTGTATCAGGTAGTAGGTTAATGAGAATTGTACCAGTGACCTAAAAAACAAAAGATGAGTAACATGGAAACATCAGGCAGGAGAGTGTTAAGGGTAGCAAGGAGAGCTATTCAAGTCTTCTGTCAACTCTTGACAGACTCGAAAAGGGGAGACAATGAGCAGTTTAACCAGGGTCTGAGTTAAGGGGTGGAGCTCTGCTCACCACAAAACAAAAAGTGGCATCACAGTGAGTTGGTGTGTTTGAAGTACTGAGTGGAGAAAGGGCACAGTCAACACCTTCTCTAAGTTTCATATGTACATAAAGTATGAGGAATGAGATCACACTGTTGTTTAGAGATTTTGAGAGGGCACTGACAGGAACATGTATGAATGTGATACAACAATGGCATATGATCCAGTAAAATGAAGGATAACTCTTTTACGGTGTTTGGACAAAATATTAAGTAAAATTTACTGGGAGACAAAAATATTGGAAATAAAATATTTTGACACACAAATATTGTCATGCACTAATATCATATTAAGGATATTGTTTTTTTAGGTGAGTAATATGGTTTTTAATGTTATTGATGTTTTTAATATTGTTTTCAATAATATAGTGGTCAGAAACATTCTTTTTTAAATTATTTGAATGTGTTTTAGTTGATATCTAAATTGCATGTATTATTAATGTTTATATAAATGTTATTTTTTTTAAAAAGATAGCCTGCTATTTCAAACAATTTGTGAATCGTATTGAATTTGTAGTTTCATAGCTGGTAGTTGGGTTTGTAGGAGGATAGGGTGGGAAGTGAATTAGGTAATTAATTATGATTTATTTCATGCATTTTAAGTTTATGATTGATATTTATTATGTAAATTAGATAACACTAATTTATTTTCGTGACACGCCATTTGTGGGCTGTGAGGAGATTGGGGTAGAAAGTTAATAAGTGGTAATTAACAATTAATATATAATTATACCATTGATTTTTAGTTATGCAATTTATGGAATACTTATTTATTTTACTTATACTTTCGTTGTGGGCTGCTAGGTTTGTAGGGCTCTAAGGTGGGAAGTGAATTATTTAAATAAATAACAATGTCTACTTAATTGTTTACTAATTGTTTAGTAGATTGTTAATGATGTAAAATAAGGAATACTGATTTATTTTACTTATATTTTAGTTGTGGGATGCTAGATTTGTAGAGATCTAGGTAGGGAAGTTAATGAATTAATAATTGATTAAAACTAATGTATTAATTGATGATTTATTATTTTATGAAACGGTAATTCTGTAAATTGATTGTGTTTAGTTTTTTATTATATATATGTGTTTATATATCATATGAAAAAGTTCATTAAAGCGATTACTCTGAGTTTGTACACACATCAGATGATGATTTAATTCAGTAACACGTTTCACCTGCACAGCAGGCTGGTTCACAACTAGCTTGGATATGTGGACCGTGTATTTGCTATTGAAAAATACCTGATGGTAGTGACTACCCTCTTTAACTATGGAGGTTCCTGCTGCAGGTTGTGTACTGAATGTTAAGACCTTTAATTGGAAGTAGCTCTTTAAGGCTTCTGGTGTGATTGGTTGTTGGACTAGTTGTGGGACTAAGAGTAGGGTTAGGCTTTCTATTGGAAGTAGGGACTAGGGCTACCTGTACCATTGGCTGCTTGGACTTGGGTTGGGAGTACTGGTAGGGCTAAGGCCTTTTTGGATGTAGAAATCAGAGTTTTGGAACTGATTGGGTGCTTGGACTAGGGCTAAGATTGGCTAAGATTGGCTGTAATGTCCTGGTATCCTATTGGTTCTATATTTTAGGGGTAGTGTTGTGATTGGATAGTGTTAGGGCTAGGGTTCCCATTGACTGAAAGAGCCACCTGATTACTAGGGCTATAAAAGGCCAGGCTTAGGGCGTCTCAGCCCGGGCATCTAGCTAAGGGCGGAGAGGACAAGGGCATTTGCCTGTTTGAGCCTGTTAAGTGCGAAGAGGACAAGGGCAGTTGCCTGTTTGAACCTGTTCGAGACTGGTCGGCACTAGGGCCAGAAATGCTGCCCTTGTTCTCATTTAGCAATACCCAGCCCACACCATCCACATTCAAAAACAGAGCATTGTGCATCTATGTTCCTTCCATGTACTTGGATCTGTGTGTCTGTTACTTTCTCCTGAAAAAGCATATCCAATGCACTACCCTATTTCTCATCCTGTGCCTCTATCAATGTATTTAATCTAAATATACTTCCTTCCTTTATGTATCTATATACTTTCAATGTACTTATGGATCTATATATTTATCACTTTCTTCTAATTTAGCATTTCCAATGCACTACCCTATTTCTCAGCCTATACTTTGCTCAATATATCTTCTAGCCCAACCTTCTGACTCATCTCAAATTTCTTTTTACTACTACTTCCAATGCACTACCCTATCTCTCATCCTATACATCTATCAATATATCCTCTGCATCCACTCTCTCATTTATCTCAAACCGCATACCACTACTATGATCGCCAAAATAACCCTTTCTAGACTCTCTCCTGCTCTACCCCTCCTTGCATCATCTGACACCTCATTTTACTACACCGATCCCCTAAAACAAACCTTTCTAAACTCTCCCCGTTGACTCCTCCACTCCAAAACTTCTTTTTACTAATCCAAAAGTCCCTTCCTCCTGCTAAGACCTAAAAAAACCCCAAAAAAACCCTTCACTCTTTTATCCCTCCACTATCCTTTTCAATCAAAATTAACAGACTAACCTGTTCACTTCTCAAATTCCATATTCAACTATACTAATATACTGCCCAAATAACTGAATACCATATCTACTACTCAAATTACTTCATATTTATACTATACTATACTAATTTTCAACACTGATCCTTTATGGGTTCCGGAGTGGCATGCTACTCGACAGAAAAGAGCTTCAACACCCATCAGGGGTAACAAGTGCTATATGAATGCAAATCTTTTTTCCCCTTTTATCCCTCCGCTATACTTCTCACTCCAAGTAACAGACTAATATCCACCACTGAAATTACCTCATATTTCACCATATTAGTTTACCACTAATCCTTTATAGGCTTCCTGCTTTCACGGATGCTACTAGTTGGTTTTTAGCAATGACATGGAATATTTATATTTTAAAACATTTTAGATATTTATATGTTTTATTATTATTCTAAATTGCTGAGGCCATTTTATCTGTAATTAATTGTTTGTTGGGGTAGATACCTATGAGCAAATTTTGGTATTCCATAAATCCCCACCCGCGTGATTTTCACATTATGTGGATATGTGTATAGTATTTTCTTTATGTTTATCTTGCAATGGCACCTTGCACTTTAAAAATGGGAAGTCCGCCCCCATGACGGTGTCATGTGATCAAGGCCTCGTCATGCCGAAACGCGTCATGGCGGAGTGGTGTTGAGCTGAATAATATTACACGCACCATCATTGGGTTTGCCTCATCTTTTTTCACGGCTGGAATCGCTGTTTGGACGACAACGTACTATATATATATATATAAATATATTTTGCACATCCACTTTAACAGATAGAAAAAAGAAACACTGCACTCCAGTCTCCGGTAGGAAATTTCCTTTTATATTTATGCGTAGTAAACACCTAGGTGTTTCAACTTTTCGGAGTCTTGCTCATAATTTTTAAAAAAGGTTTATAATCAATTTTACATTGGGACCTCATTAGGATGTCGGTTGGAAAGGCTCCCAACGACATTCGTATTTTCCTAACACATGTCAGAATCTATGTTTCTGACCGACTTGGAAACATTTCCGACCGACCGATTAAGATAGAAGGTAACTGTTCGGTTTTTCTGGCTCGGGTCCGACCGGCATTCAGAGACTCCATGTCGGTCGGAGCCAAATCGTACAGCTCTACGGATGCGTTTCCTTTTTTTTTTGGTCCTCATCTCACCTTACAAGCCTCTGAGGGTCTTATGAAGCCGCCTTCGTTGTCTGTCGCCCCTACGGCTTACCGCACTCACTTGGGTCGTCCGACCAGTCCCATTGTTTTGTAAGGGACCATGGTGTAATCATAAGACCAATAATGTTACAGTAATCTTAGGTCCTTACCCCAGCTCACAAGGGGGTGCCAGATGTTCGAGATCTTATCCTCCACTCCATCATACTCCAGTCGTGCCATAGAGAATGCAGCTTTAAGCCAATCCTCCCTTTGCGGAGGTAGGGAGTCCTTCCACCTCTTACACACTTCCCTTCATGCCAACAATATCAAGTTCAATAATAAACCCCTATCTTTCAGCGAGAGGTTCTGGCTGAGGCGACCATCATCTCCAAAGAATACCAGTAGAATATTTATCTCGATGTTGGTGTTAAAAATGTCCAGTAAGTTGTCACCTACCTCAGCCCAAAATCTTGTGAGTATTGGACACTCATAGAAAATATGTAGGTCATTGGCAAGAGGTACTGCACATCTGGGGCATTTAGGGACAGGATAAGGAGCGAACTTTGCAATTTTTGCCGTGGTGTAATAAAGTCTATTAATAACAAAGAAATGATTTTTTTTTAAGCAGGCGGGTTTAACAGATCTGTACAGGGTCTTCAATGAAGATTAATATAAAAGGTCTGCTGGTGGCCCGAGTGGGGTTCCCGTCCACACTGCAACAAGGGCAGGTGTCTTATGGTCTTCGGCCTCCAGCAGACTATTATACCACATAGAGATTTCCTTATTCAATGGGCGTGTCTCTTGCAGCAAGTCTTCAATCTCCCTGTTTCCACTGATCTCCCGCTTTTCTGCCTCATACCATGATGTTAACTGTATGTACTTAAATCTCGAGAGCCCAGTGCCAATCTTGGCCCTCAGGTGATCCCAGGGATATATCCCCCCAGTATCCAACAGTTCAGACCAGATTTTTACACCAGCCCTCTTTACCGACATTGCCAAACCAACCTGCAAGCAATCCGGGGTTCCTGGGGCATCCCATACCGAGGCATTATCAGAGTAGTATCCAATGCCCCAGCTACGCCTGAGCCTACACCAAATCTCCAAGGATGCCCTTAGAACCTTCAAACAAACCCCTCATATTTTAAAAAAAATGTTTATAATCAATTTTCCATTGGGACCTCATTAGGTAGTCGGTTGGAAAGGCTCCCACCGGCATTCGTATTTTCCTAACCCTTGTCAGAATCTATGTTTCCGACCGACTTGGAAACATTTCCGACCGACCGATTAAGATAGAAGGTAACTGTTCGGTTTTTCCGACTCGGGTCCGACCGGCATTCAGAGACTCCGTGTCGGTCGGAGCCAAATCGTACAGCTCTACGGATGCGTTTCCTACCAACGTTTTACGATGTCAGATTCAGACAGCCTTTCCGAATCAGTCTCTCCGACACAGAACCGCTGTCAAAAATCTGACTTTGAGGGCTCGTAGCAGGTCCTCCATCACCCAGAGGCCTCGGGTTGTGGCCCAAGGGTGTACCCTAGGGATCCTTCTTTTCTCCATGCACAGAGTAGCAGGCACCATAGGGTGCCTGCAACAGGGTGCAAACTTTTCCTCAACCACTCCTTTTTTTATTGGGAGCCTGTGTTGTCGGTCGGAACATAGGCTCCCATTGAAGTAAATGAGAGTCTAACGGAATGGTGTTTGTAAACATCATATTCAGTTGGTCGTACTCACTGAGTCGGTTGGAACCGATTCCAACAAGGAGTCGGTTGTAATCATAACGAGGCCTAAGTGTTTAATATGTTTTTACATACACAGCATTATTTATATATGTAATGTGTTTGAAGTGAATTATTTTCCCTACTTTTGTTTAGGAACAGTACAATTAACCTCTTTGAATTTCAACACTTTCCCTACTGTTGCACTGTTTAGAGTGGGAATAGTAATTTTAACCCATCTCTGAAGTCCATTGCTTCCTCTACTGTTGCACAGACATGACTGATAATTAGTAAATGTCACCCCTCCGAAGTCCAGTGCTTTCCCTACTGTTGCAGTGAGTGGAGTAGGAATAGTAAATATAACTCCTGTGAAGTTCAACCCTTTTCCTACTGTTGCATAAGGTAGAGTGGGAATAGTATATTTAATAATTTTAGACTCCAATAGTCTTCATAATTTTGGTAAAAAACATTTTATAGCATTAATTGTTTTTTAAATATTTGATAGACTTTGTTTTTAGTTTTAAATTATTTGAATGTTAAAAGTATTTTTATTAAATTCATTTTTTGCAGTTTTATCTCTTTAATATTTTATTTATTGCCTATATTAATTTACTACGTTAAACTCTATTTATATTAAAAAAACTATTTGTTGTATATTTTTAGACACTTTTAAGGTCCACAATATTTTCTTTCGATATTTATGTAACTACTATTTTCTGTAAAGGAGCAAGATATTGTGGAAAGCCTTTCATTTGAGTGTTGTCAAAGAGGGATCGTTGACACAATATTGTGGTAAACAATATAATTAACAAAAATATTGTGTGTAAAAACTATTGTTTAACACAATACTGCGTCAGCGATCCCTCTTCAGTCAAATGAAGGGTTTTCCTCAGAGGGAAAATTACACCAAGATGCCTAGTTGGTGAAGATATAAAATAAAGAAATAACTTTTGGGACTGACTTTAAAATATTCTAGAGAAGATGGAACATATGACAGACATATAGGTGAGAGGAGGTATTTGGTAGACCTTACAAAAGTGTGGAGACAATGAAGAGGAGAGACTAATGAATGGTATCCCTTGAAGAGGTGAGAGGAAGAGAGAAGCAGCAATGGTGGACATTTGAAAGAAGGGTAAAAGGTGGCACAGAGAGCGAGAGATGGAGATTAAGAAAATAATTACTGAAAGGTTATACGTAGTGTCTAATGAGTCATTGGAGGGATACCTGACACTATAGGTATCACATGGGACAAGGATCTGGAAAAAGACAGACATAAGAGGGAAAGATTCCAAAGAAGTCAGGGTCGTAACACAAGCCCCTACCCCTCTCTTCAGTGTCCAGAAACTGTGAAGAGCCTGCCAATCAGGCCAAGGTAAATGAATATCTATGTTCGGGCACTTATAATGGAGACACAGGAGCCCATCATCCAATTCTGCAGGGAGGGAATCATTTTGCGTAACAACAGTAAAAGAAGGGACAAGTTGGGGGAGGGAAGGGAGTGCATGGCTGACAGCAAAGGTAAAAAGAGACAGAGTAAAAGGTGTTTATAGAAGCAATACAACACAGATCATAAATGCAAGCTCCCAGTTGCAGCAATATAGATTTCAAATTCAGGAGTAGGGAATGTCAGAATGCGACACATGCACTAAAGACATAATTAAGTAGAATAAATACTAACCCCTAAGTTTCAATTTAGGGCTATCACAAAACATTAGAAGGGGGGACTTGTTGATGTCTATCAAAGAGACTATTTGATCAGGGAAGTTTGCAGTGGCATAAATAGGGAGGTGCTTAGGGGCAGCACTGTTTTTGGGACCGGTGGAGGTGAGCAAGTCGTGTCTGTTGACTACCAACCTCTCTTTCCCCCAAGAACAAGATGTCCGTCGGCCTCCAGAATAACCCAGAACAAGTCGTACATCAACCGCCACCGCCCCTGCTCTTACCTGCATTGGGTGGCAGACTTAAGGTCCACCCCACGTCGTAGTAGGTCTAGCATTGCACCTGGAGGTTTGTGGATAGATTTAAACTTCCATAAAGCGAACAGAGAAATCAGAAAAGAAGGAAACATTACTTGGGTCAAATTTACCAACCTAACTTGCACCAGAAAACCCACCTTGTCATATTTATCATTCAAATGTGTGTTCTTAGATAATCAACTCAAACAGCTCCTTTACAGTTGCATCAGTATACTATCCATGTTTTAAAACTCCAAAATATAGATGGAAGGAGGTGAAAGAGGTGTGGTGCAATGGCCAGGGCGTCTGACTCCTGAACAAGGGGGCTCACGGTTTGATACCTGCCACCGAAGGCAGGTTAGCCCAGCACCATGTGACTCTGGGCAATAGCTCTCTTAATCTTCCCGAAGGCCCCCAGAGCCAGGACACCTCGACTGAGGTAGCTGCGCACTTTTCAAATGCTGATATTATTATTATTAATTACACCTGAAAACCTTATGCCCATAAAATGGTGAGACTGGCGTTTTAACACAGTGGTCTTCAAACTTTTAATGCTGCACCACCATAGTGCATGAAAAAGAATCATCAGGCCCTCTCAACATTTTTCACAACTACTTGATTACATTGGAAAAGTTTTAATATGTCTAGACTTATTTAAACATTGAAGTTAAGTTTCTGTTAACATTTTAAAAATGCAATTAAATGCATGATTGCCAAACCCACTATTCTGGTCAGGCAAAACTTACTAGTGTATTAAAGTATCCACAGTGTGATTATTAAAATGGGTTTTTTCCAGAATATTTGTAGTCCTTTCCCTTCTGGCACATACTCCCAGCCAGGACATCTTGATCCACATCAGCATACAACATCATACATAATTCCCTAATGGAGAAACTCTATCACAATACACACTCTCCAGACTGAACAAGTTAGCACCACCAAAATATGAGAAAAATAAAATAGGAACTTTAATTGAACACCAAATTGGTAAACTGCTAATGTTCATTATAGAAGAGACAATGAAAGAATCACGACACAAATGATGCAAATCACAATGCAATAACTTCTCACAAAAGTCTGAGGATGGCAACAAAAAAGCCACTTGGCGAGCAAAACAATTTCTTTACCTAGAGCAATAATGCGTGCTACACAAAGCATTGCACAACCCAGGGAAACCAACATTTAAATTTTTCTATGACCTACCAACCAGAAGCCACAAAATGCCCCATGACCTACTACAGCACTTAGTGGTTTCCTCCTGTAATATTCTGAATTAAAATAACAAAGATCTTCAATTCGATCTTAAACAATCCTTATCATCTTCTTATCCACCTATCTTCCTGTCTACTGCCAATTTTTACCAATGTCAAACTAGCTCTAGAGGAGGAGATATATTTGTTAGCTTGTCATCTACAAGCACTTTTCCTAAATGCTACTTGAAGGAAGTCTTACCCTCTCTTCCAACTGCCTTAACCACTAAGATAAATAAACTTCTCTCTCAGTGGGCAAAGTCATCTGTGAACTGCAACCTAAATCATTTTCCTGCTTTTAAATAATCCAATAGCAATCCACCTAATACCGCCAAACTATCGTTCAGTTTTTAATCTGTTGTAACCCACTGTTGTAAGTACGCACTGAACAAATTCAGCAAATTTAACATTTCCAACCAGGGTTCCAGCCCTTGAGAAGGACAGAATCAATTCCAGCTGATATCCGTGAGTAACTGATGAAGGCCAGCAAGCTGCTCTGATCATCCTTGATGTCTCTGAAGTGTATTTTGCCGTCAACTATGGCCTTTTGCTTTCCAGATTAAAATAGTCTTTTGGATATTCAGAAATATACTACACACTGTTAGGTCATACCCCAACAAGTGCATGCTGGCTGATTGGAATCATCCTCCTTCCAATCACAGGATTGTTTCCCCAAAGCATCAATCCTTTCACCTGCATTTATCTATTTACTTATGTTATGTTATGTTATATTTACATCATGTTTTAAAGCATACAGGTTTGTGAATGATTTGAATCCAACCTTCAAGATGCTGGGAGTCGATATTTTTCTAAAAGAGGGGCAAGGGGAATCCAAGATTTAGGAGCATCTAGAGAGAAGCCTGCTTCAGGATGTTCTGTTTCATAGTTCTTGGGCTTTCCTAACATACTCCACACTCAATCCTAGAATTCTCAGCTCTTTGAAAAAAATTAACCTTTCGGACTAAATATTTAGGAGTGTTTAAGGGAACACCTTTGTAGATGATGATTGAGAGTGTAAATGGATATCTTGCTTCTTCTGGAATCCAATGTGGGTAACTTAATACTGGAGTGATGTGATTGTAGTAGAGAGTACGGTGCAATATGAGTGAAGAAAGAGGAGACATGGGCACAGTGCCAAAACCAAGGTGGTCAGAAGAAGTCAGCCACAGTGACCATCTGGACCAGTGTCCTTCAGGAGAGAGGCTCTGTGTCCCCTTCAACCATGATTCATGCAGCAAACTGTGGCTGAAGGTGAGTAATCAGATAATGGTGGGAAACTCAATGGTGGGGTTCTAACTGCATTTAAGATGAGGAGGGCATATGGTGGTGGTCAAGAACACTAGAGCTTGTGGCACAGGGTGACTGCTTGCACAATCTAGAAGGTCAAGATACAGTGACTGGGGAACGAATGTCTACTTTTTTGATAGAGCACTAACTAATATTTCGGAAAAGCTTGCAAAACCCTAAGAGCTGTGTTGTGTTGTTTCCAAGTGCTGACTTGGAAATGATCTCGTTGAAGCCAACACTGATGAAAGGGACCCCAACAATATCAGAATCACACGGAGTGAGGGTGTGACAAAATCACAGGACGGGAAAAAGGCCTCAAACTGTTTTTTGCTGTGACTAAAGAGACAAACCTAGAAGACTATCCCTATCTTGTTGATGTTCAGTGTTATGCATATCTTGCATGAGCAGATATAGTCAAATTAAATCCAATTCTGGTAACAGAAACCTGGTCTAAGGGCATTGGTTGGGTCAAGGGATTAACATGCAGCTCTTCATTCTTGCCAGTATTCTCCCTCTCCTAATTTGTTCACATGAGAGTGTACAATGAAGGTCTAAGGGCTTACTATATTACTGCAACATGATTTACACAGGTCTCCAATAGAAACTGTTAGTCAATTCGCCAAGATGTGCCTAACATATGCAGAACTATTATAATGCTAGACCAGGCCATAAGCCATCCACTGGCTCCCAGAGTATGCCAGGATCAATGCCAATAACTCTGCATCATCCCCAAGGCCCTTTGAAACAACGGCTCATCATATTTGAAAATGTTGACAGCACATTACAATATTTCAAGAAATCTCTTGTCACCACCATTGTTTCTGATTCCATAACACCCCTAGAACCGACAAAAGCATGACAGAAGTTCTCTGAGAGTGCTGGACACTAAACCTTGGGCTAGACCTCAAATCGAAAAAAGTCTAATTCTACGTTTGGATACTAGTTAAAAATTAACTTCTCTAGAAATCAATGGTACGAAGGCCCTCATCAAGTCCTTAATTGAAGAATGTTGGAAGATGGATTTTGCCTAACCTTACTAAACTCTGCAGACTCATGGACTCTCTTGTTCTACTGTCTGCTTGCTCTTCTTTCCTCGCTCACATTGACAACCATCAATTTACAAAAGATCAAAGTTTAGCAGCAAGTATATTGGTTGTCCAAAACATGAGGACAAAATCTACAAACAACCATCATTATTCAGAAAATACACATACCTGAGGAAAGGGATTGCAGTTGTGAAGCAGTTGACCATGAAACGACATAATTGCAAGTGAACCTTAAACAGCACCTATAGGGGATGTCTTTTCTGGTTTGCAGTTAAATCACCCGGTCAAAAGAAAGTTTGTTTCCATTTGTTGATTTTCTTTAAACTAATTAATGAGTTGGATTGTAATAATCTCTGAAATACAACTATGTTGTATTCTACCTCCTCAACCCGTGTAGCATGTCGAGCATTGAACGCAGGTACTTGTGTTCCATGCTCGAGAAGGTGTTCTGGAGAGGCCTTGGGTGGAAGCTCGAAAGAAAGGAGCTGATTGTGGATGCCAGTGTACCTACATGCTCAAATAAAGAAGTATACCTGTGTTCTTGTGACGCCTCATCATTGATCACCACATACATTTTGGCGACAAGCTGGCGAGTCACTTACACAAACCCATGGAGGCTATCCAAGTCTGGAGGTTGCAACTGCATGAAAATGAACTGAAGCCGGTTTGGTGCACAGCGACGGATTATGGACCAGAACACAAACAAAGTTGGGGTCGAGTGCTTGGTCGAAGTGGTGAAATCCCAGGTGACTACTGTGTGGCAACTGGAACACTTAGTTCATTTTGCTTTCCAGCTATGCAGATCGTAGTGAATCGGGGTGACGTTGTTACATCAGAACAAGGCCCCGGGCACAGTCTGGCGCAGTTTGAAGTGAGGGAATGAAAAATTGGTCCGTGACCATATATTCTAATGAATTAAATTCAATTCCCAACAGTAGCTACTGTGTACAGTTACTACAGCCCTGTTATTTGATAACTAAACAGAACCACAAATTAATTATATTCTATGCATGTAATAATCACTTTTTATGCATGCACATGACAAGAAAACACACATCAAAAAGCACCACAATGTAAGGTAAATATATAATATTTATTTAGGATTAATTAAGAGTTGCTTTTTTAATAGTCATAGGTTGCCTGCCACCAGGTTTAGGTCAGTAAACACTGCATCACTTAACCAGTTTACTTTTACCACACACACAGCGCCTGATCTAACCTAGCATTCTTAAACATAGGTTGCCACTTTCTGTCCTGATGAAGACTCACTGCTGAGGCCCCAAAGTTCCCTCCTTGCATCAGCCAAGTCAAAACGTCGATACTGCCCCCATGAACAAGACCTGTACGTACACCCTTCTTGTTTTATCAGGGAAAATGCATTGAATGCATACTGCAATTTACAGAATACATGTAAATGAAAGTTATAATGTGGACAGGTCTCCATAGTCTGGTCTTAGTTACCAGGGAATCTGAAATATCCTAATGTCTTTATCCTTATATCCATGATTTGCACTTCCCACTACCCACCACCACTACCCTACCATCCTTTCTTTTTTCGCGTACAACCTATGACTATTGAAAAAGCAACTCTTGATTAATTCTAAATAAATATTATGTTTTGAAAATTTACCTTACATTTTGGCGCTTTTGCACGTGACCAATTTTTCATTCCCGTATTGTGCACAGGTCCGGATTGACCTTCTGGGTTACCCCTTTATTATAGAGCAGTTTGAGGTGAGCCAAGAAATGAGTGTCTGCGCACGTCCTTGCTGCAGGCTGGTGTTTTACATTGGAGGTGAATATCGACATATCCAAAAGAGCAGCAGGGGTTTGCATTTTCATCGTCACGTTATTTGCGGCCACAATTGAGAACTTTATCTGCAATCCTGTAAGTACTTTGTACTTTGGCACGCTTATCTGCACAGCGATATTGCAATTCATCCATGCATAGTTTAGCACGTTGTGTGTTATCCCTATTTCATGTTCAGCAGGCAAAACTGTGGTTTAGCTTTTCAACTTTATCCATTTCCCTGCTTTGATCTGCCCAGCAATATTGTAGGCTATTGTTATTCTTGGAGAGTAATTTGTACAAGGTTGTTTCTAGCAGTACAGCTGTAGTACTTGTACCACACCTTTATCACCTATATCTCCATTATTATTTGTTGAACCACCCTAACAACATCTAAAGATTATTGCACAGCATTTGGGAGTGCATAAATCTGTTTTTGTGAGTCTTATTACAGCGACCACAGTGATATCTGCTTACAGTTTTAAATAAAAAACATTTTAGTTGTTGATGTGTTCATTTTAATCTCCATTGCGTTCTACTACGTCTATTTTCTACATTTGCCAATTCAAACAGAGTCATGCAGCTGTAACACCACCACCGCCACTCTTTCTAAAAATGTCTGGTGAGACTCCCATACATTGGAAACAGTGGTTTGACACTTTTGAAACTTATTTGCGGGGCCATTGGTGCACTACAGTTTAGTGTGGAGCGAAGGAGATATTTGCCTTTACATGCACTGGTGGTGTTGGACAAATATCAACTCACTGTCCAAAAATTAAGTAATAGATTTGATACTCAGCTGAGTTTGGTCGTGTTGCGGCACAAAGTGCTGGAGAAGATGTGGACACATATATTACCGCATTAGGAAGGCTGGTTGCCCAATGTCAATTCGAAAAGTTTGCAGTTCAGCTAGTAAGGGATCTGTTTATTTGTCATTGCAATGATACGTATATTAAACAAAAACTAGTAATGATCCAGTAGGAGTGGTTAAAATAAAAGGTGAAGGAGACTTGAAAGACAAAAAATAAGGAGACAAGTTTCGACAAGCTCAACCTGACAAACCTACATCCTTTTTCTCCCAACAGAACCTTTGTTTTCGGTGAGGCTACCGCACACAAGTAAGAGGTGGTAGACAATGGCCAGCAAAGTTTGTTACTAGTAGGTTGTGCAATAGGCAGGGTCACTTTGCTAAAGTGTGTCACGCCTTAAAGACTACCCAACAATCATCTGTTGCACAGGTGTCAGACAACAACACTAGTAGGGAGATTGAACTGTACAAAACTAAGGATCTTAGGGACATGGTCATGGTTGCACAAAGTGACAAAGTTGTAAATGGTAATCCTGATTTGTGCATAGATCCGTATGTAGAGAATATGGTGAGGGAAAAAATTGAAATTGTTGGCTGATTAAGGTGCACGAATCTCCATGATCACACAAAGTTTATTTGAAAAGGTCTGGCCTATCACCTGCACTATCATGAGGGACGCAAAATAAATCTTGTGGGTAATGGAATTCAAGGGATGGAAAGTAGTCAGGAACGTTTATGGGGCTCACAAGGGGTTGAATATCCTGGGTGTTACCACCAGGGTTTATTTAGGATGGTACTCAACCCAGGTGCTTGTGAGCATGGGGATGGTAGTAAGGGACAGGCTTCAATTAGAGGAACTTATAAATGAATTCCCTCATGTCTTCTCAGGTGAGTTGGAAAGAGTCCAAACATCATATAATACTAAAAGAAGGTGCTCAGCCTGTAAAATACAATCTCAGAAGTGTGCAGTTGAGTGTAAGAAAATATCTAGAAATGGAGCTTGACACTTTAGTGAAAAATTGCATTATTGAGCCCATTGATTCATCGTCATGGCTTTCTTACCTTGGTAGTGGCTCACAAATAGGATGGGGAACTCAGGATTTATGTAGACCTATGCTGCCTTAATAAAAATAATCAGGGTAGGTTCTCACCCTTTACCAAACATCAAGAAGAACTCGCTAGTCTGAACGGGGCAAGAGGCTTTACCAAGCTCGATCTAGCTTTGGCCTATCATCAAATTTAATTGGAGCCAGAATCAAGCCATTTAACTGTGTTTGTCTCCCCATTCGGTACCTTTCAGTATTGCTGCATGCCTTTTGGACTGGCATCAGCGGCCTCAGCTTTTCATAGTACCATAATGGCTATACTGAAAGGCAACAATGAGTTATCTGTATTTCAAGACAATGTGTAATCTTTGCACCAGATAGGGAGACACATGGTAAGGTTGTAGAAGAAGTGTTCGACAGATTCCAAAAGAAAGGGGTAGTACTGAGAAGAGAAAAACTTATTTTTCTGACAAGGTTGAATATCTAGGACATTCTGTGAGCAGTGAAGGAGTACCTCAAACTCTAGTCTGGTTGACAGTATTTATCAGACAAATCTTCCTGTATATAAGCATGGTATGAAGACTTTCTTGGGGCTATGTGAATTTTGTTCAACTTTCATCCAAAGTTTTGCTACAAGGTTGAGACCATTGTCATCCTTACTTATGAATTATGTAGCTGTGTCAGGAAGTTTTTGATTGGGTAAAAGCCGAACTTTTTTCTCCCAAAATCTTAAAACATTATGATCCTGCTCTGCAATTCATTTTAACCGTGGATGCAATCATAATAGGTGTGGGGGCTGTGCTTAGTCAAGAGGAAGGTGGTGAAATAAGAACTATTGGATATGCATCTCGTGTCTCAACTTCAGCTGAGAAACAGTACTCAATAATAGAGAAAGAGCTGTTAGCCTGCTGTTTAGCAGTTATGACGTTCAGTAATTATGTGTGGGGAGGATTTAGATTTTTAATGAAAGAAATGCTAGAGGCTTTACCCCACACATAGCAAGTCTGTCTTCGAAGCTCTACAATTTGATTTTATACAAGAGTGCATCCCTGGAAGTAGGAATGGATGTGCACACTATTTGTCACGCAGTTCTGAGTATGTTAAGGATGAAAGTGAGGCAACAGATGATGATAAGATTGATTGTTTGGTTGCTGCAATTGATTTGTCAGAGTTGTGTGCCATTTCTGAAAAGGAGTGGCGAAAGGCCTTAGAGAAAGACACTTCCATCAAGTTAGTTATGAAATATGTGGAGTCAGGATGGCTGTGTGAAAGAATTCTTGATTATCATTTCAAAACGTTTGTAATAGTAGCGGATAACTTATCTGTTGAGGATGGATGAGGGCGGACAAGCTAGTTCCACCAGTTGTGTTGAGAAACAAAATCATAGTGCATGCCCGTGAAAGTCACCTTGGGGCAACCATGACAAAGAAATGGGTGAGGCTGTTCTTTTGGTGGCCTGCAAAGGACAGTGAAATTGATGAAGTGGTCAAAGAGTGTGTGAAATGTGCTGGCAGTGACACTACAATCAAAAAGTGCACTCCAATTTGTGCCCCATTGAACTGCCTGCTGAACCGTTGAGAAAGTTAGAACAGACATTGTAGGACCTATTCACGAATTACCACCTTCATCCAAATTCACGTTAGTCATGATGTACTATTACACTAAATGGACAGAGGTCAAGTTTGTGAGTGAGTTCACTCCTGCAATAGCTGTTGAATTTGTTGAAAGATGTATTTTTAAAGGAAGGTTTCTAGCTATGCTGATCTCTGACAATAAATCCCAGTTTGTCTCTAGTGAAGTGGAGGGACTTTTGAAATCCAGTGGGGTGAAATATCTAAAAAAGATCGCTGTATCAACCCCAAACAAACGGTCTTAATTAGAGGATGAATCGAGTGTTGGGGGACTGCATACAGTGGGCAGTCAAAAATAAATGTGTTCTGACTAATTCAGTGAGAATCATGTTGTGGTTCTATCGCACAATGCCTTAGACCTCTACTGGTGTGTCACCGTTTGAGTTGTTACGAAGTCATAGAGCCACCAGAAGTTTTTGTCCTGCTTGGATGAATAAGTGTGCCAACTCAGGAAAATGGTCCGATGGCAGTGTGCATGAGCATGTAGTGCTGGTCAAATTCAAGCGAAACAATATTTTGATACTGAGAAAAGGGTCAGAGGAGTTGAAGTTAAGGTTGGGGATCTTGTGCGCATCAAAAAACCAGTCCATGTGAGGAAGGGGGAGTTCAAGTTTGGACCACCTGTGAGGGTTAAGGAAGTGAATGGAAAGTGTGTTCAGATTGAGGGAGGCCAATGTTGAAATGCCAGTATATTGAGCAGAGTATTTGTGGACAATCACAATAGGGGTGTAGAGAGTGATCTTGATACTGAGAGAGTGATGAAGGAAAGGAGTGATGGATGCGTCAGACGCAGTACCAGAACAAAGATGCTACCGTTGCTGTTCAGGAGATAAACATTAATTTGTTTCAATTTTCTGAAGTTACTGTTTTTGTCTTACTTTTTTCCCCTCAGTTTTCTTCATTCATATTAGTTATGGTGCGTATTCGTATAATAAGGTTTACTTTTCTTTTGTGTTAATCTTGTTTACTTAGCATGTGTATGTAGCTCATATTGCTAGACACTAGCAACATTTTTCTTAATATATATATATATATATCTATATATATAGATCTATATATATATATCTATATATATATATATATATATATATAGATATATATATATAGATCTATATATATATATATATTCACAGAAAAAACATAGGTTTCATGAGTGTTATAGTTAGCTGGACATTTCACTCGTACAAAACCATAGAAATTCCTCCGTTATAGTTAGTTGTGCTAACTATAGCTCGCGCGTCCGCAATGCACTGCTAATGATGTCAGATATTACATCATTCATGACATGGTCAGTGACATCACTGATGACATCTCAAATGACATCACTGATGACATCATCCAGTGAATGTGGTTATATATATATATATATATATAACTGTCTGGATCCTCCATCCAGACAGTTATATATCCACTCAATCTTGGTATATATATAATAGATATTTAAATTACAAAAAAATACACATTCACTGGATGATGTCATCAGTGCTGTCATCAGTGATGTCATTTGGGATGTCATCAGTGATGTCATCAGTGATGTCACTGACCATGTCATGAATGATGTAATGTGTGACATCAACAACAGTGCATTGCGGGCTCGCGAGTTAAAGTTACCACTACTAACTATAACGGGGGAATTTCTATGGTTTTGTACGAGTGAAATGTCCAGCTAACTATAACATTCATGAAACCTATGGTTTTTTCAGTGAATTTCAAAGGTTTTTTGAATGCTAATTCCTAACTATAACGTCTCTGAAACTTATGGTTTTGTCGGTGAATTTCGAAGGTTTTTTAAATGCTAATTTCTAACTAATAGTCTCTGAAACCTATGGTTTTTTTCAGGGATCTTCAAAGGTTTTTTAAATGCTAATTTTTAAGTGCAACAGTTCCACAGTTCTACAGTTTTTTTACTTTTTATTTATAAATATTTTATTAACTAAACAACATTATATATTTTTCAGAAAATTGCAACAAAAAAATTACCAGAAATTTAAAACTGAAATATTTTTAAATATTTTGTTATTTTTTGTATTTTAATGTATTTATATAATTTTCAATTTTACACTTTTTTCAAATTTTTTAGGGGAGTTGCATACCCAAAGCTTACCTACCGCAGTGGGTCCGCGTATTCTAGCTGCCATTTTCGAAACGTCATGAAGAATCCGCGTATGGTGAGCGACGAGGGCGTGTTTTTTTTCAGGTCCGACAAATACGTACAATGTTACGTGGTGTGCGTGACCGGTATGCGACCGGTCCGTGACTCCTACCCCCGTGCATTCACAACACATGCGTATTACGGTATGCGACGCTTGCGCAGTGGCGGGCCCCACTTGACATCATATACGTGCTGGGGCGAGCTGGGTGCGCGACTCCTGTGATATTTTTTATGTTCTAAAATGATATGTTCGTGTCTTTAATGTACATATTAGGGCAAAAGATTACCTAAGGTATTCATAAAAATAATATATTTCTATGATAAACGTATATTATTTTTAAACATATTTTCGCGAAGCCGCGTTTGGTGCGCACTTCGTGAGCGCACTGTGCGCGGATCCCATGTGACCTAAAAAAAAAATGTGATTGGTTCATAACATTTCCCACTGTAACTATTGAAGTACCCCACCCATTTTAATTATTCTGTTTGGAGCAGTTGATGAGAGACATGTCTTCTTCCGGAGCTGGTTTTGGAATTTTTTTGGGTGTTTTAAAAAAAATTGCATTGGAGAAATGGCATCTGGTTCGCAAGCTCCTCATCATTCTTCAGATGAAGATATCTTGGAGGAAGATCCACCCAAGCAGAATCCGTGGTATGGAAATTTTTCACCTTTCGCTCTGGAGAAAAAAAGGTCAACGCAAGAAAAGTGACATGCTTGTTGTGTGACAGGGTCCTGTTGCATGGCAGTGACAAGAAATACTCCTGTGGAACAGCGAGTATGTATAAACCTCTGTGGACCATTCACCCGAAGAATCTGGCACGAGAAGAAATGAAGCGTGCAGCAAAGAATCCACCACCAGGCATTGCTAGCACCTCCGAAGCGTCCACTTCAGCACCATCAGTAGACCTTCGCCCAGAATTTGCTTTTCTGCAGCAGCACTGCACTAAGTGCAAAACCATCATCGGTTAAAGTGAACAGTCAGTGAACGCTATTGGTGCAGCTAAATGGAACCACAAATGCAATTTTTTTTAAAAAAATTGTTTTTGGAATGATGTTGAATTCCAAAAGCTAACTGTTTACTTAGTACCTTTTTAGTTCAATGTTTAAAAAACACCAAAAAAAATCAAAATTGTTAAAAACTGCAAAACAAAATATAAAACAAAAACAGAAGACAAAAATAGTTCAGAACTACCTTATCTGGTTTAAAAACTATAATTGCATGGTAATCTCTTAAAGTTTGGTTGAATGTATGTGTAGAGCATGATTGAAAGAATGCCTTAGTACTGTATGGTCAATTTATAGGGGCAGATCTATAAGGAAGTGCTGCAGCGTGACACTGCAAGCCCTTTAGCTGCACCGCCCTGCGGCACTTCTGAAGCACAGGGATGTGACACGCAGGGTGGCTTTTCCTCTCCTTATAAATATGGATGAGTCCCCAGCGCCATCACAATGTTACAAAAAGTGACCTACTGGTGGTGCATGGGGCTTGTAATTCTGCACCATAAGTGCTTATGTATTGGCAGAGTGATACAATAGGAACATAGTGCTGGATGGCTGATTGACGACCTGCATGAGACTGACAGGAGGTATCCTAGGCTGCATGAGTACTACTTCAGTATTTAGTGGAGTGTACCAATAGTATGTTTCTGCTTAGAGGTTTGTAGGGATTGTGCACAGAATATTGTACGTGTACTTGGGTTGGTGCCCAGGTCATTCTATAATAACATCACTAGTAACTAGAATGATGACAGTGCTGCAAACAGAGTGCTCAGTTAATTTATAAGTGCTTAGGTATTGTCTCAAAGCCTGTATCATTCTGCAAGTGCATAGAGAGTGACTGGGTTCCTAGAGTTCTAGTATTTCACAGCTGGATACGTTTATAAGCACTTATGTTTCAGCAGAGTGATTTGATAAGGACATGCTTCTGTCAGGATGATTGTAGGAGTGGACACAGGCTCACAGTGTAATTCCAGACAAGCATGACTATTACCTGGACTTTTGCAGGACTGACTCAGCAGTCTGCAAGGGGTTAAGGGACCGCATATATTGTGCACATTTGACTGTACCACTGCTTGCCTCAATGCCTGAGTCATTCGGCAAGTGCATAGACAGTGACTGGGTTCCTAGAGTGCTAGTAATTGACAGCAGGATACATTTATAAGCACTTATATTTCAGCACAGTGATTAGATAAGGACATGCTACTGTCAGGATGATTGTAGGAGTGGACACAGACTCACAGTGTAATTCCAGACTACCATGACTATTACCTGGACTTTTGCAGGACTGACTCAGTAGTCGGCAAGGAGTTAAGGGACTGCATATACTGTGCACATTTGACTGCACCACTGCTTGTCTCAATGCCTGAGTCATTCTGCAAGTGCATAGACAGTGTCTATGTTCCTAGAGTGCTAGTAGTTGGCAGCAGGATACGTTTATACGCGCTTATGTTTCAGCACAATGATTAGATAAGGACATGCTTCTATCGGGATGATTGTAGGAGTGGACACAGACTCACATTGTGATTGCAGACAAGCATGACTATTACCTGGACTTTTGCAGGACTAACTCAGTAGTCTGCAAGGGGTTAAGGGACTGCATACATTGTGCACATTTGACTGTAACACTGCTTGTCTCAATGCCTGAGTCATTCTGCAAGTGCATAGACATTGACTGGGTTCCTAGCGTGCTAGTAGTTGACAGCAGGATACGTTTATAAGCGCTTATGTTTCAGCAGAGTGATTAGATAAGGACATGTTTCTGTCAGGATGATTGTAGGAGTGGATACAGACTCCAAGTGTGATTCCAGACAAGCATGACTATTACCTGGACTTTTGCAGGACTAACTCAGTAGTCTGCAAGGGGTTAAGGGACCGCATACATTGTGCACATTTGACTGTAACACTGCTTGTCTCAATGCCTGAGTCATTCTGCAAGTGCATAGACAGAGAAGAAGATCCTAGAGTGCTAGTAGTTGACAGCAGGATAAGTTTATAAGGACTTATGTTTCAGCAAAGGGATTAGATAAGGACATACTTCTGTCAGGATGATTGTAGGAGTGGATACAGACTCACAGTGTGATTCCAGACAAGCATGACTATTACCTGGACGTTTGCAGGAGTGACTCAGTAGTCTGCGAGGGGTTAAGTGACTGCATATACTATGCATATTTGACTGTACCACTGCTTGTCTCAATGCCAGAGTCATTCTGCAAGTGCATAGACAGTGACTGGGTTCCTAGTGTGCAAGTAGTTGACAGCATGATACGTTTATAAGCACTTATGTTTCAGCAGAGTGATTAGATAAGGACATGCTTCTGTCAGGATGATTGTAGGAGTGGACCGAGCTGCTTTATAGCCATAGCACAGGTCAGCAGATCTGCTTTAGAGCCAGAGAACCAGGTCAGCAGAGCTGTTGTAGAGCCAGAGACCCAGGTCAGCAGAGCTGCTGTAGAGCCAGAGAACCAGGCCAGAAGAGCTGCCTTAGAGCCATAGAACCAGGCCAGCAGAGCTGCTGTAAAGCCAGAGAAACCGGGTCAGCCTAGCTGCTTTAGAGCCAGAGAACCAGGTCAGCAGAGCTGTTGTAGAGCCAGAGTACCAGGTTAGCAGAGCTGCTCTATAGCCTAAGAAGCAGGTTAGCAGAGCTGCTCTAGAACCAGAGACCAAGGTCAGCAGACCTTTTCTAGAGCCGAAGACCTAGGTCAGCAAAGCTGCTCCAGAGGCCAAGAACCAGGTCAGCAGAGCTGCTGTAGAGCCAGAGAAACCAGGTCAGCAGAGCTGCTTTAAAGGGAGAGAACCAGGTCAGTAGAACAGCTTTCGAGCCAGAGAACCAGGTCAGCAGAGCTCTTTAGAGGGAGAGAACCGGGTCAGCACAGCTGATTTAGAGAGAGAGAACCAGGTCAGTAGAACAGCTTTCGAGCCAGAGAACCAGGTCAGCAGAGCTGCTTTAGAGCCATAGAACCAGGTCAGCAGAGCTGTTTTGGAGCCAGAGAACCAGTGCAGCAGAGCTGCTCTAGAGGAAGAGAACCAGGCTTAAGAGCAGGTCACAGCACTGAATCAGCCATGACACACATTATTGACGATGCGCTACAAATCCTTGACTAGAACGGATCATGCCTACTCATCCTGCTAGACCCATCTTCAGCTTTTGATACGGGGTCAAACCAGAGAATCTGCAAGATCTTCTCAAACTTAGAATGGGTCTATCAGGGTCAGTGTTAAACTGGTTCACCTCTTTTCTCCATAACCGAACTCAACAATTCAAGGTCAACATCACTCTTTCCAAAGCAGTACCAGTAAGGCTGGGAGTCCCGCAAGGGTCCTTATTATCCCCGACACTGTTTAACCTCTCACAACCACTCACTGAAATTCTACATGCGTCTAATGTGCAATATCATATGTACGCTGATGATACACAACTTTATCTTAAGATCAACACCTTAGAAGACATTAAACGGCTTAACACTACAATCATGAACACCCAGACATGGCTGGCAGAAATTCCTCTCTAGCTGAACGCTCTAAAAACCGAATTTCTCCTTATTGCTCCACCCGCCAAAATCCCTTTATGCAAGACTTGATCCAACATCTTACTGTACTCAACGTTCAACCAACCATTGTGGACTCAGCGAAATCTTTGGGTATAACTCTGGACAGCAATCTCACTATGCAGAATCACATTAGCAATGTTACAAAGGGAGCAAACTTACAGATAAAAACACTGAGGAAGTTGAAACCCTTCCTGCCAGCCAATGACTTCAAGTTGGCTGCACAAACTCTAGTTATCCCTCATGTCGAATATGGAAATGCCTCTTTATGTGGCCTTCCAAAAGCTACGACAGCTCCCCTTAAAGCCTCAATAAGTGCCACAGCGAAACTCATCACTGGCTCGAAAAGAAGTTCCCACATTTCCCCAGATTTAAAATCCTTGAATTGTCTCCCGCTTGAAGCAAGAATTCATCTAAAAATAGCGTGCATGACACATAAGGCCTTACATTACAATGCACCCAGCTACCTGGCACAGAAACTGACCATCTCTGGTGGGTCAAGGTCCTCAAGGAGTGCAGGCAACCTACTACTGAAACCTCAAAGATTCAACAAGAAGAAAACATAGAAACGAACCTTCTCGGGGATGGCGCCCAGGATTTGGAATACTCTGATTACAGACTAAGTAAATCTGGAGATCCATTGTACCATTAATAGTACTCCATTCTTTTATTAAGGGTCCAACTAATCATCCTAGTCACTTTATTCTTCCCTTGACTTGAATCAATCGAGATGTTCCTGTTATGTACTTTACGGTTTCTCCTTTGTGCACGAACAGTTAAGCTATGCGTGATCTTTCCTTCACATCATTTTCTGTATAATTTGTTATGCTATTCGTGATTTACCCTAATTTATTGTTATGTATAATTAGCTTTGATCACTGGAAAGCACTCTGATATCCGCAAGGATCTTGTCCGCGCTCTATAAAACCTTCAAAATAAATAAATAAACCAGGTCAGCAGAGCTGCTTTAGAGGGACAGAACCAGGTCAGTAGATTTGCTTTAGAGACAGAAAACCAGGTCAGCAGAGCTGCTTTAGAGCCAGAGAACCAGGTCAGCAGAGCTGCTTTAGAGCAAGAGAATCAGGTCAGCAGAGCTGCTTTAGAGCCATAGAACCAGGTCAGCAGAGCTTGAGGTTCCGTGACGATTTGAACCCGTGTTTTCAACATTGTCGTAAACCCATAATTTTGGTATCAGTGAACCGCAAATGATCCATTTAGCATATCCTGGTGTTTTCGCTATGCTACGAGCAAGAGCACTCCTGTTATAAACATATTTCTGATTCACCCATGGCATCCATCTTAGAGTATGGCAGCCATTTTGTATTCTTGCCCTCACATAGTCAATGGACACACAATGACCTCTGATTAATCCATTTCGTTTAAAGACAAGTAAGCCTTAGCCGGCGATTCACCTTGCTAGTGACACGTACACCTTGGACAGAAACGCTGTGGCCGCATGACTCGGCAAAAGCTGCCTCCCCAGCCTGAGGCCAGTCCTGCTATACTGGTTCTCGTGTTCGTTGGCCTGATCATGATTAGGTGGCCGAAGCTGGTAGCCTTGCCCATTTATGACCCACAAACATCCCTTTTCCTGCTTTTCTATCTTCTGCACCTGGCTCTGCTCCTTTCCTTCTGGGCCTTTATTAGGGGGAGGTAACAAAATTTACGATGAGGCGGTCCGGCTCTTGAATGAAAAGTTGACATGAGATTATGATGGAACAGTGGGAACCCCTCGTTCGTAATGTTTTGACATCAGATATTGTTGACGATCCTTGTGTAACACCAAATATTTATTGTTTAGGACATGAAGGTTTAGAAATGTACTAGCATGTGAAGAATGTCGCCCCAAGCTGAAAATTTAGTATTTAAGGAGCAACCCACTTTGTACAAATCGAACAGGCTCCTAGATTCTGCCCGTGTGTAGTTTCTGTGACTTTTGTGTCCCTGCAGTAATAAACCTTTGGTCTTTGACGCCACCATCGAGAAGCCCGGGTTTCTGTTTATTTGTGCACCGAGACAGGTAGAACTCCGGGGTCTTCGGGTGTTGTCCCTGACCCCTCTGGACGGAACCAAAAAGTCCAGAACTCCAATTGGCGCCCAACGTTGGGCGACGTCATCCGGTACCGGTCCAAAAGCCTGAAGAGTTCGAGAAGCTTCGTGTGAAGATTCCAGAGGGAGGCGCCCCACTTCATCGATCCCGGCATATCGCAAAAGAGGCCCGACGTTCTCTTCCACGAGGGTTCCCGTTCGGACGGCTGCAGTGGTCCGCTGCCTTGACTGTCGCCCTGTCTTGGACCCGAGGTGCAGACCTTAGTACGGCGAGACAAGACGGGTTTCTCCTTGGTGACGTCTTCAGTGCCTCAGTTAAGTATTAAGTGGTTGCTAGTTGTTTGGTTACTTCGTAAGGGTTTGCTCCTGTTTGGATAATCCTTTTTAGTTCTTGGTTTGGTTTGGTTTCGTAAGATTATCACTGGTTGTTCTGGTTACGATAATCGTTTGGTTTAGTTTGGGTATCGATACATTTGTTCGCTTTGGTAGGCCTAAGTTCTTGTTTGCGTCTGTTTGTGTTCCGGATTATAAAATGGTAAGTCGGAAAAGTTGTATGTTGTCTTGTTTTGGTTGCAACAGGGATTCCCAGTTAGAGGACTCATGTCTGGTTCCTCCGATTGGGACTCCTCTTTATGATCTTTATTGCAAATTCGGTGTGGGCCCTATCTCTTATAACGAGGTATGGATCCGCTACACGGAAAAAGACGGTGTCCTTAGTTGGCCACTGCATGGTAGTTTTGAACCTGAAATTCTCGACAATTTAGAAGTGAAATTGTTTAAGAAGAAAGCCCGGCCGGCAATGTTTGATTCTTTCCGTTATTGGCGAAAAGAATCCAAACAGAGAGAAACTAAAAAACTGAAGAAAGAACAGAAAGAACAAGAGTTGACTTTAGAACAGTCTGCCAAGCAGCTGCAACTCAATGAATCTGAGAAAGCGATGGAGGTGGCCAATAGAGAGCGTAATCTAGCGATAGACAAGTGCTACCCTGCCTTGCCATTGAGTACAACTAAGATATTAGAGGACCCTGAAAAGGATCCCCTGTTGTCTTACTTGTTGAGGTCACCCCCACCATATGTACAAGGTGCTACAGCTCCACCTTTGCCTAATGTTCAATTACCGGTTGCTGGACAGCCTGGTATTCCTGCTCCCCTGAATCAAGCTCCTGTCGTCCCTGTGGTTATCAATGTTCCTCCGGCACCCCCTCTTCCAGGGTTGCCAGCTCCAGGTCCTCTGCCTATACCTGTACCGCTGAACCCTGTTGTTTCACAAGCTACCTTGCCTACTACCCCTACTGTTGCTGTTTCTTCTGTCCCGACTACTACTCTTCTTCAAACTTCTGCAAGCTATATGACTCCGCTTTCTGTTTGTCGGAGAATCACTGATTCTGTCGCTAATATTATATCTCCCTTTTATAAAACTTTGATTAAGAGTCCTGGCTCTGATTCTGTTCAGAGACGTAGTCAGCTTCCTAGTAGTGAAGAACGTGGAATATTAGACTCCACTGCCCTTAGATGGATTTCGAAGATGGGAAGATATAGTGTGCAAGATGTATTAGATACATTTATGCAATGGAAGGAACCGACACAGCGCTATGTGTTTGATGTCATGTGTTCCCTTTTACGTGAAGAATGGGAAGAGAGCGAATCTGAACAAGTACCAGATGAATTAATCCAAATTCAACAAAAATTTGCTGCAGGTATGATAGTTGGTCAAGAGATAAAGGAAGCAATGGAATTAATTTTAGATTTTAGATTCGATCCTTCCCTTCGTTCACCAAGAGACTTAGAGAAACGTAGCACGAAACAAGGTCGACAATACCCTATGAGAGAGGTTCCTCCAATTTGGCACGAAGCGGTTCAAGCTGATGTGAACCGTGGTATTGCAGCCGCTCCGGCCCAATTCCAGAGAGTGTGGATACACATTCCGTGGAAACGAGCTGAAGTGCTAGCAGTGAAACAGGCCTTGCCAGATCCGCGTAAAAATCCAGCCGGATACTACAAAGAGTTGGCGCAAACAGTTGAAGCTTGTGTAATGAATTTAGCAGACATTGACATGTTATTTGGTAATGTAGTACCGCAACCAATCTGGGCTAAAATTCGTAAAGAAAACCATCCAGTTGCTCTAGGTGGTGATTGGGCAGCTATAATAGCGGCAGATGGTCAACAAATAGGAGGCTCTAAACCCGAACCTCTAATTGCTGATTTACCTGGTAGGATAATCGAACTAATGAAAACTTTGATGCCAGCATTGCGTGTTAACTGGGACAAGTTATCCGCATGCAGACAGAAAAAGGACGAAAGTGTCTCCGACTTTTTCACAAGGTTTGAAGAAACTTTCGTAGATCACAGTGGTCAGGATATGAGCACAGAAGGAGGACAGAGATTATTCGTTGATAAATTTGTGCACAATCTGTTACCAGAGCTAAGTAATAAATTAAAAGATTCTGAAAGTGCGTGGGCTGTCTCTACGACTGCACAAATACTTGCAACTGCTCAGTACTATGAAAATAGGGATAAGGAAGAAAAAGAAAAGTCAGATAAGAAGACGAAAGATTTAAAAACTAAAGTCCTTTTGCAGCAGGCATATCCGCTTTGCACGAATCAGAATAATCAGAATAACATACAGCAAGGGCCATATCAGAGGACAGATTATGGTTCTCAGAGACCACAATATCAATGGAATCAGTGTGCTTACTGCAAGAAGGAAGGTCATTATAAGAATGAGTGTCCTGTTTTAGCACAAAATAATGCTGCAGCAGCTCAGAGAGGTCGTGGTGGTTCTATGCAAAATTCTAGAGGGCGAGGACGAGGTGCTATGCCTCCACAAACGAATGATCGCCCTTCTAATTATTTTGATCAGCGAAATGGACAATCTACTCAACCAAATAGATCTCAACAATATCACGTTGAGGACTACTGTGAAGTTAGTGAGGAATTTCAGCAAAATGAGTACTAGGACAGCCATGGACAAAGAGAGGGAGTAGTATCAGTTCCAGTAGATCAGAGTGGGCCTTATGTCGCAGTAGCAACATCAGGTGTAGTCGAACCGTTTCTGTTGGATACTGGTGCAGCAAAAAGTTCTATCATACATGCGAAACTCCCTGGCGCACCTTTGTCTGGCTTAACAAATGTTTTAGTAGGTTTTTCAGGCGCCCCTGTTCACAACCCCGTATCTTGTCCTTTGTCTATTTCTGTTGGACCCTGTCAATTGAAAGCACCCCTGATTTTGACGACTGGTTGTAATGAAAATCTGCTTGGTTTAGACTTGTTAAAACGCCTATATGCGACACTGTACTGTTCTCCGGCAGGAGTACAGCTTACATTAGGTAAGAGAATCATCTCTCCGATGTACTTGTCAATGGATGCGCTCCCACCAGAGCTGCGTTCTCTCACTGATACTCTTTGGGCGACTGGTCCTAACGATGTTGGTCTTTTAGAAATCCCACCATATGTAGTCACTTTGAAAGCAAATGTCAAATTTCCAAGAATCCCTCAATACAAGATATCTAGTGAAGGTGAACGAGCGCTTTTATTGATCGTGCAAGATTTGATCAAGAAAGGCATAGTAGAAGAAACTAGAGGAAATGTCTGCAACAGTCCTGTACTGCCAATTCTGAAACGCACTGATCCTTCTAAGCCACCAGTCTATAGGTTTGTTATCGATCTTAGAGAGGTTAACAAAATTGTGATTCCACAGTTTCCTGTGGTTCCAGACATTACTGCATTGTTAACATTGATTCCTGCTACAGCCACGTGGTTTTCAGTCATCGACTTGAAGAATGCCTTTTTCAGCATTCCGATAGCCGAGGAAAGCAGAGATATTTTCGGCTTCTCTCGAGGAGGCCGAAGCTTCAGGTACAAACGTGCTCCACAAGGCTATTGTGAGAGCCCATCCATTTACAGCCAAGCATTAAAAAGTCAGTTAGATTCTTTTGTACTTCCTACTGGTTCTGCTTTAGTGCAATATGTCGATGATCTTCTAGTGGCTGCTGATGACAAGGAAACTTGCAAAGCAGCTACAATTTCCTTATTGCATCATTTGTCTGATTTAAATCACAAAGTGTCGCCTTCCAAAATGCAATATTGTTGCCAAGAAGTGGCCTACCTAGGTCATCTCTTGTCAAAGGAGGGAAGAAGGTTTACCCCAGAGAGAATAAAAGCAATTACGCAGATGAATGTTCCTAGCACACAGAGAGAAGTACGTGCCTTTCTAGGTATTACCTCATACTGTAGGCAATGGATCCCAAATTTTTCTCTTTTGGCAAAACCATTGGTGGCCTTGACTGGAAAAGGTGTTCCAAGTCCGGTGCCATGGTCTGCCGAATGTCAGCAAAGTTTTTCTGAATTACGAAATGCATTGTGTTCAGCTCCGGTATTGGGTACACCCGACTACAGTAAACCATTTACACTCTATGTTCACGAGAGAGAAGGTTGCGCATTGAGTGTTCTGACGCAACGATTTGGTGATAAACAACGCCCTTGTGCGTATTTCTCATCAACATTAGATCCGGTAGCCAGTGCGTTGCCTAGTTGTTTGAGAGCTACAGCAGCAGCTGCAGCGTCCATTTGACAATCTGCTGGTTTGGTCATGAACAACATGCTAGTGGTCATGGTTCCTCATGCTGTGGACACACTCATGAACCGAACCAAGACACAACATCTTACCAGTGCTAGATTATCAGGCTATGAGCTGACACTGTTAGCGAGTCATATTCAGATTAAAAGATGCAATGTATTGAATCCAGCAACATTGTTGCCGACTAATCAGGAGTCGAGTGATTCCGAACCACATGACTGTTGTTTCAGAACCGAGGAAGAGACAAAAGGACGGATTGATCTTAAGGATACTCCGTTACCAGATCCAGATGGCACGTTGTATGTTGACGGGTCTTGTTTTAAATTGGAGAATGGTGATGTGACAGCTGCATACGCAGTAACGACTTTGAGTACGATTGTGGAGACTGCAAGAGTGAGTCAGAATTCTGCCCAAGCTACAGAATTAATCGCGTTAACAAGAGCGTGTGTTTTAGCTAAGGGAAAGAGAGTGAATGTATTCACAGATAGTCAGTACGCATTCGGCGTTGCCCATAGTTTTGGACGATTGTGGAAGGAAAGGGGTTTTATTACGTCCCATGGGACTAAGATCCAACATGGTCAGCTAGTCAATGACTTGTTGGAATCTCTAACCTTGCCGACTGAAGTTGCGATTGTGAAATGCAGTGCTCATCGAGCAATCACGGATGATGTTGGTCGTGGAAATGCGTTTGCTGATGAGACCGCTAAACAGACAGCTAGGAATACGATGAGTAGAATGTATGTTGCAAAGTCTGCAAGATGGATTACTGAATCGGGAATGTGTGAGGATACAGTGGAAAGTGTGAAAGCAATTCAAGAAGAAGCGACTGAAGAGGAAAAGCTTGCATGGAAAGAGAATACGGGTAAATTGGACTCGAATGGGTGTTGGATTGATTTGTCGGAACAGCAGCGTTGGATGTTGCCTGATGCGTATGTGTTGCGGTAGTAACGATGGCGCATGGAGCAGCGCACATCAGTTCTAAAGGGATTTGTAAGATGTTGGCTCCAGTCTGGAAGAATGATGGAATTAGTAAGTGTGCAGAAAGAGTGGTGAGAAATTGCATGATATGCTTGATGCATAATCTTGGCAAGGGAATCCCCATACCCGCTGGTCACTTTGCTCCTCCTTCCTGCCCCTTCGAAGTGATCCAATTAGACTTTATTCACATGGAACGTTGCAACAACCTTAAGTACGTTCTAGTGGTAGTCTGTGCTTTTTCAAGGTGGATCGAAGCATATCCACTAAAGGACAATACTGCTTTGTCCACTGCCAAAATCCTTCTCAAGGAATATTTCCCCAGATACGGCATGCCACGGATTGTATGGTCAGATAATGGAAGTGAATTCGTAGGGAAAGTTATGCAGAGTGTGTGTGAAGGTTTGAACATAAAACAAAAATTTCACAGTGCGAATCATCCCCAGTCTGCTGGTCTAGTTGAGGACTACAATGGCACCCTCAAACTGAAACTTGCCAAGATACAGGCCTCCACGGGCTTGTCTTGGCCAGACGCACTACCTTTGGCTCTGTTATCCACAAGAGCGACTGTACATTCTCGAGTAGGGCTTAGCCCTTACGAGATTGTATTCGGTCGACCTGCGAATGTTTGGGGGGTACCTAGACCGAAGGAATTTAAGCAGCTGGAATATCCAATGCTAATTGATTACCTTTTTGACTTGACTGCTAAATTGAGTCTCATTCACCAACAGGTTTTCAATGCTTTGCCAAAGCCACCGGAGAGTCCAGGTCATCAGCTGAAGCCCGGTGATCAAGTAGTCATCAGGAACTTTGGACGAACCAGGAATCTCCAACCCAAATTGGTCGGACCATTCCAAGTCCTGTTGGCGACGAGGACTGCTATCCGTGTGGCTGGCAGAAAGAACTGGATCCATGCTACGCACGCTAAACTTGTACCTCTTCCACTTCCTTACGATAACTGGGTGAAAAAAGGAATTGGTGCCTCTGAAACCCAACCAGTTCCTAGATACATTCCTTTCAGTGATGCAGAACTAATTACTGATCCACCGAACCCTGAATCCACTTCTGAAACTGCTCCTCTGAACTCTGAACATTTGCCCCCTGCATCAAACGAACACTTGCCATCCGCGGACTCGAACATTGTAAGTCCTGATGAAAACAGTCTGTTTCCAGATCAAACAACACCAGGAAAACTGAGATATAACCTCCGTTCTCATTTTATGGACAAATAAAGCAGGAAACTGCCTATTTTTCATATTTCAATTTGATACATTGCCTCCAGCCAGGAAGTTTGCTAATATTTTGCATTTCTTTATGTATATTTTGTTGTTTTAATTGCCTTGCCGTCTGGGTAGCCGTAGGGTCGTGGCCTTGTGCCTAGTTGAATCTGCGGGGGCCAGACACAAGGTCGGTCTTTCTGTCAGTTCTGGGAACTCCCAGGGCTGGTAGAGGCATTTTCAACTACGTACATACCATCAGTGGTCGCGAGCGGTTGTAAAAGATGGAGCTTCTTGAGCTGCACCGAGAGAATGTAATTTATGTCCGCAGAAATAGACTCTACAAGATTCTTCATAACAAATGTTTTCTGATACAATGTGCATTTACGTTTTTGATTGTTTTAATAACATTGGTGGGTGGAATAGTCTTTGGAGTACATCTAATTTTTGCACCGATAACAAGTACCGTACCTCCCCTTGATCTTGTTTCTTCTACTGTTGCTTCCTATCATTCCTTTCACCCGTTCCCTGAACATGAGCAAGCTCGACGCTCAGAATTCATAAATAACACTTTTGTACAACTCTTGCATCAACACCAACTGGTAGTTAACACAACAGACTGCTGGGTATGTGGACTGATACCACACACTATGGATAAAGGCATTCCCTATCTGGTCTTGCCTTTTAGCTATAATGGATCTTTTCAGGCCTTTCAGACTATATTTGTCTATGCCCTTGAGACCTATCCTCCGCGTCCACCACGTTCCGCTAAATATAACTCCGCTAATAAAGCTTTAGTCAAGGGAATCATTGACATGATTAAAGACGTCAATAACACCCCATCTTATCCTAGGGATGAATTACCTGAGTTGGAATTCTACAGAGTATCGCATTAGTTTGGGTGAAAGCAAGCGTAAGAGCTCCACTCCAGTTTGGGTCGTGCCTCACAGAGGTCAAGTCTGTTTGCAAGGTAATGGGAGAAATCCAAGAGCTCAGCTAGGGAAGAGTGAGTGCGTTGAGACTTACGTATATCCGTCGAACTCTTCCCCTGCCTTTCTTACTGCTAGGGGTACCTACTTCATCTGTCAGGACAGGGCATATACATGGTTGCCTGCTGACTTTTCAGGTTCATGCTATATTGCTCGACTATTGCCTCCAACATACACTGCTTCTCCAGATTATCACAAGACCAGAGTAGCAAGAGGTGTTTTCAGCAAAGAAGATACCGCTGGTCAGGAAGCCGGAGACTTCTTCAAAGGTTTCCTTCCGTTCTGGGGGCCTATGGCCAATAGTAGAAACCTACGTCAGCTAACACGGGTAGTTGAATCTACTATTACAGAAACTGCTGGTGCCCTTAGTAACTTAACAGCTGAGCTCCAGGCGGATCGTCTCATGACGTTGCAGAATCGTATGGTTCTTGACGTAATACTTGCAGATCGAGGTGGGGTATGCAGAATGATCCAATCGAGCTGCTGTTTTTTCATACCCAATAATGCTCCGACTGTATACAAAGCGATCTCTAAACTACACAAGATTTCCGACTCTATTCATGTAGACAAGGGAAACTGGTCCTTAATGGAGTGGCTTTGGACTCTACTATCAGCGTGGGGATGGAAGGTTCTGATGGTCATTGGTATTATCTTAGTATTCCTGTTCTCGTGCTGCCTTATTATCCAATGTGGTCCCGCTTTGTGTAGTCTCTGTACTGCAACCTGTTTTAGAAAACCACCTGTGTTTGGAGACAAGGTACGAGAAAGGATGATGATGCAACAACATATCACTGACCTAATGAACATCGAGATAGACTCTGACATAGACTGAGCAATTGCCTATGTAAGGGCAAAAGGAGGGTCTGAGGTTCCGTGACGATTTAAACCCGTGTTTTCAACATTGTCGTAAACGCATAATTTTGGTATCAGTGAACCGCAAATGATCCATTTAGCATATCCTGGTGTTTTCGCTATGCTACGAGCAAGAGCACTCCTGTTATAAACATATTTCTGATTCACCTATGGCATCCATCTTAGAGTATGGCAGCCATTTTGTATTCTTGCCCTCACATAGTCAATGGACACACAATGACCTCTGATTAATCCATTTCGTTTAAAGACACGTAAGCCTTAGCCGGCGATTCACCTTGCTAGTGACACGTACACCTTAGGACAGAAACGCTGTGGCCGCATGACTCGGCAAAAGCTGCCTCCCCAGCCTGAGGCCAGTCCTGCTATACTGGTTCTCGTGTTCGTTGGCCTGATCATGATTAGGCGGCCGAAGCTGGTAGCCTTGCCCATTTACGACCCACAAACATCTCTTATCCTGCTTTTCTATCTTCTGCACCTGGCTCTGCTCCTTTCCTTCTGGGCCTTTATTAGGGGGAGGTAACGAAATTTACGATGAGGCGGTCCGGCTCTTGAATGAAAAGTTGACATGAGATTATGATGGAACAGTGGGAACCCCTTGTTCGTAATGTTTTGACATCCGATATTGTTGACGATCCTTGTGTAACACTAAATATTTATTGTTTAGGACATGAAGGTTTAGAAATGTACTAGCATGTGAAGAATGTCGCCCCAAGCTAAAAATTTAGTATTTAAGGAGCAACCCACTTTGTACAAATCGAACAGGCTCCTAGATTCTGCCCGTGTGTAGTTTCTGTGACTTCTGTGTCCCTGCAGTAATAAACCTTTGGTCTTTGACGCCACCATCGAGAAGCCCGTGTTTCTGTTTATTTGTGCACTGAGACAGGTAGAACTCCGGGGTCTTCGGGTGTTGTCCCTGACACCTCTGGACGGAACCAAAAAGTCCAGAACTCCAAGCTGCTCTTGTTGTATTTCTATCTAGGACCCTAATTCGATATTCCCGATTCATGCCCTTATGTGGTTACAACTAATAATATCCTTATAAAGGCATAAGAATCATATCCATATTTAGCCCATGCAGTCCAAAACACGGCAAGGCTACTCCCATAGACTACTAGAAAGCACAACGCATTCTTTAAACAAACCAAGCCTCCAGCAGCCCGGGAAAACCCCCTGCTTTTGTTTTGATTTGCACAAGAACTCCTGGAGTCCAGAAAGAACTGTTAGTTCTTAGTGACGTCTTATGTCCAACCTTACGTCAAACCCGGCACCTTTCAGGTATAAATATACCAACGTTGCCTTAAGCAAACACACGGTGGTTGGGAGCAGAGCGACGTTCTACTTGTCCGAGAGCCCAGCTGTTGATAGAGCCAAAGGAAGCCGCCCCTCCCTTTTGACGCGCTGAAGAATCTGCCTTTTCTCACGCCGAGAAATCCAGCTCCGGTGTTCCCAAGTCACCCTCGCGGGTTGCTGGGAGATCGAGTCCTGAGAAACGAGATACAAGACCTCCTTCATTCTATAACCAAGGTACGGAGCTAATTAAAACCTTAGAGAGAATTCTTGATTCCGATACTTGGCAAATCACTTAACTTAACTTAAAAACTGCAAACTTTCTTATTACTTCCCACGTATTAGGCTTAGGTCAGGTACACCGGGGTAGGCGTATTTAGAATCACCAGTTGAGTTAGTTAGTCAATGTATTTATGTATGTATATATTTTATCCATTTTAAGTATCATATGGCTAAGAAACCATATCAATGCTTTTACAGTATTATTTCATAATACTACTTTTACTGTACGCACTTTACTTTATAATAAGTATTGCAATTGTGGCAATTCATTTCTCTTGCATGAGAAAGAAGACTGCTCAATAAAATGACACCTTTTTATTGAAAACGCTCGTCTCTCTATTTCTCTGCATTCTCGTGGAACTAAGCATGCATGATTGACTGAGTGAAATAGCTGTCTATTGTTTTCACACGACTTTAGAGATACACTCTTTATTCTGGGGGAGCAAAGTTGTCATGTTTATGCTGTTGTCAGAAACTGAATCCCTTCTTGTCTAATCAGGGAAGTTCACTCCTCCCTGTTCATTCGAGAACGTTTCTAGTGACCTCTGAGCTAGCTGGCGAAACTAATTAAGTCTAACATAGTCAGTAGAGACCTAGATGACCCCAGTCCTACGTCTAAATGTAAATGTAAATGTATTTGAGCTTATATAGCGCACAGCTACCCACAAAGGGTTTCCCGGCGCTTGCTTAGGGAACCCGTCCTGGTATTCCCCTGTGAGATAACCCCGGCAGGGTATCCACAAGGTGAAAGCCAGGCATCCCGCCGCGAGGGGCCGTTGTGGAGATTAAGCAAGCTATTGCCCAGAGTCGCAGAGTCTACACTGCTGTTTATGTTATTCTAATGCAAGACACTAGAGTAACTCAGTTGTGCTTTTCACACAGACTCCTTTCTCCCGTAAAAACTCCAATAGACATCTGGAGTGGGTGAAAGGTTAATATCCGCCGGAACTTAGTAGGATGAGAATCCTATGTATTAGTTCTTGGTTTAGTCAACGTTGAAGGGTACAGTGTTCCAAAATATTGTGCACCTAATCTTTGTTCCCTTGAAACTTGCTCTGCAACAAAAACATTTTTAGTCATTTTTAGTCAATAAGTGAAGAAGAAAGAGATAGAGAAGCATTAGCAACTCAACTCTTAGAGGAAGACACAAGTCTCTAGCAAGGTGACCCGAATGCTATAATTCCGGTCAATATAAGAAAAACTATAACTCTTAAACTTATAGAAAATGGACTATCACCAAGAGGTGGTACGGTCATATTCGTGATAGAGGCACATGAGTATCGGCAGACAGAGGTGTTCTATTCACGGATACATTTTCCAGCAGCACGCGCTGTGACAAAAGATTTCCACTATTACAAAATAGAGGAACCTCCGGATATATACACTCCTTTCGAGGACGTTGAAATCCCACTAACATACCAAGAGCACCTGCTCTGGTTTAATGGCGCCCTAAAACATCAAAATCACATCACCAGGCACGGTCCACTAGGTAGACCAGGAGCCACATGGCCGGTTCTAGCCAGCTACACAACACACCCAGACATTGAAACAATGTCAAGCGAAGAACTCCTAGTTAAACTAAAATAATTAACAAAGACATATAGCGAATTAGTTCATTTGGCAAGGGACGATATAAAGTACCTGCAGAAATTAAAGGAGAAAATAACAGACCAACCATTTGAACTCGCCAGAATCATAGAAAAATCCTATGAAGAACTAGGAAGAGATAGTTTGGGTGGGAAACCAGTAAAACCCCAACTAACTGAAAATCCTGAAAAAACATTTATTAAAAATAATCTAAATACTCCAAAGAAGGGTTGGGAGGGTAATAAACAATCCACTCCCAAGGAAAAACGTTTCCAGTCCAGAGGAAGGTCTCTTCAACGGAGAGAAAGATCTCCTATCCGAGGAGGCAAGTCTCCCCAAAGGGAACCCTCTGAGAAAAGATACAGCCTTAGAGACTGGAATAAATTGAGAAAACCTGATAGATATCAAGATATTGATACACGTCCCTCTCGATCTTTTCAGACTTCCTCACAGAAATCGGAAAGAAGAGGACGGTCAGAACACAAGAAATAGCACGTCAAGTCCAAAGACAAAGAACCTGCTCATCAAAGTAAAAATTCACAATTTCCCAGAAAGAAGGTAGCAAGTATTAAAATTAAACATGCAGAGGATTCTGAGGACACAACTGAAAAATGGAGAGTGGGCCCAGACAATGCTAGATAGCGCAGCAGAAGGGACCATAGCTCGCAAGATCCTGATGAATCTTCTGGAGACGGTGGACACGAATGAATACATTCAGGTGGAAACTGCAGACACACAAGTTAGTGTGCTCCATAAACTATATGAAATAGCATTATGTATAGAGGGAGATAAAACTTGGAAAATAAAAGGTCTCTTTTGGGAGAAACTTTCTAAAGGCTATGACATCCTGTTAGCTGAAAAAGACTGGCCACCAGAGTTTGTCAGGGAGTGCCCTCATGGCAAAGAAATGATTATGCCTGCCTTCTCAAATCATATTCCGAATCATAAAAAATACATATTTGCAAGAAAATGGGCAGTGGCCCAAGCCCCTGCATTATACAAAAATCATGTAGAATGGGATGAGGACTCTCCTCCCCACAAAATCCAGTTAAAAAATCAACCGACTGCACAAAGGCAGTACCCAGTTAAACAAGAAGCTAAAAAGCAAGTTCGGGAGATCTTAGATCAACTTGAATATCAAGGGGTGATTGAAACATGCACCTCACAAATGAACAATCCTTTGTTTCCTGTCTCCAAGCCAGGCGATTCATATCGTCTAGTTTTGGACTACAGACATTTAAACTCCTGCTGCAGAACTTTTGCAGTACAAAACTCACACAGTGCAGCACTAATGAACAACATCGTGCGCAAAAAATATAAAACGACATTAGACATCTCTAATGGATTCTTCTGTCAAAACATTGCACCTGAAAGCAGGTATTTGACCGCTTTCTCAATAATGGGGTCACAAAAGCAATTTTGCCGACTCCCACAGGGATTCAAGAATAGCCCAGGATTATTCTCAGCAAGGGTAACAGAGTTACTACAAATAAATGACAATGAGGCATTATCATACGTCGATGACATCTATCTTACAGACGATGACCTGGAGACTCACTTAAAAAGAGTGAACTCCATAATTCTGGGGTTCGCATCAGAGGGTTACAAATTCAACTTTAAAAAGTCAAGAATTGCCCATCTGACAGTCCTATTTTTAGGATATGAATTATCAAGTGAAGGCAAAAGCCTGGCAGACAACTTCCTAGAGAAGTGTGCAGTACTCCAAGCACCGAAGACGCTGAAAAATTTACAATCAATACTAGGCTTCCTAAATTATGCAGAGAGGGTTAAACCTCTCTATGAATTAATAAAACCTGATTTCAAACCAATACATTGGACTCAAAAACACACAGAAATTTTGAGATCACTACAAACGGACATGTTAACTAAAACAAAAATTGCAAACTCGCGACAACGTACGCAACCTTGAAATCCGAGTCATCCCAGAAAGATGCAGATTCACATACCTGACCTCCAATGAGGGAGAAACGGTACCTATAGCCTACAAATCACACTTGTACACTCAAGCTGAAATGAAATTCAGCTCTACAGAAAAAAATTCTGACAGCGGTTCAAACTGCTGTAGCAAAAGAAAGAGCCCTAGCCCAAGGCAAGAGAATAACTGTTTATACAGCAGAATCAGCCCTTGAGGCATTAACAAGTCCACGTAATCTGAATACTGTGGCATTAGATCCAATATGGATACAATGGGAAAATTCTCTTGCTACAGAACACGGGAAATACTATTTTGACCCGAACCTGAAAAAACGAGATGATCTAGAATATGAACAAGAATATCCTCTGCCAATCGAAATTTTGCCTCTCGAACAATATACCTGTGTGATCTATATGGACAGATTTGCACACCATTACGATGTAGAGAAAAAATCCTACAATGCAGTATGCGTGATTGTTAAAGGTCGCTGGCGCTCTGGTAAATTCAAACCAATGATTACCAAAACTGAATCACTCAGAAACTGTTCAGCTCAGCGAGCTGAAATAAGATCTTTAAAAATGGCGCTTGAAAATGCCGATCGCGAATTCCCCACACTGATAGTGTGCGATTCACATCACTGCGTCAAGTCATAAAACATTGCCATGCAGACATGGAGGAAAAACGGTTACAAAGATGACACAGGTGCCACAATAAAGCATAAAAAGCTTTGGGAACAAGTAGTTCTTTTGCAGAAAGAACTACAAAAGACTCACCTGATACACACACTGAGTCATCGACGTGATGGTGTTCACGTTGCAGGGAATTCATTGGCTGATAGAGCCACAGCGGCAGCAGTTTAACCAGCTTCCGTAGCCACAAAAAAGAGTTCAGAAAAACACATAGATGGAGAAACCATGCTGGCGGTAAAAGCGTCGTTAAAAGGCGACTATGCAGCATTACCTCTCAACTATCCACTCAGTAATACATACATAATTGATGCAAACTCCGTTCCTGTTGCTCAAATCCCTGGAGTGGGGGATAGAGTAATTCCAAACACGAACCGGAGGGTTTTCTTGATTGAAGACGCACACATGGGACTTGGTCCGAGGCACCTACAGATCTTGAAATCTTTAATAGAATTACAATCAGAATACTGGTGGCCGGGGATGAGCTTGCAAATTTACAAATTTGCAATGGATTGTCCAGACTGCAACAGAGATCGCAGTTGTGAACCGGACCAGACTATTGCCAGGACACCTTTATTAGAAAGCTTCAGGCGATCTATACGCAGAAATCCAGCCGGAGAAATGCGTCCCCATAATTATTTAGACTGAATTCACTAAAAAATGTAGACCCCAGCGCTCGGCTGACGCCAGAACTGTTATAAAAGATTTGCGAGTCTTTATCGGCATATACGCAATTGGCATGCTACACTCTGATCAGTGTCCTGCGTTTAGCTCTCGAGCTTACAAAGAGGCCATGACCAGCATGGGCATTGCATTGCGGTACTCTTCTCCCTTCCATCCTGAGGGAAATGCGGTAGTGGAAAGAAAAAAACGTGACATAAAGCAATCTATAACAGCGAGGGTATTAGGTTCGGGTGATGGGTGGGTCAAACATCTAATAAGTGTCCAACATAGTCTTAATAACATGCCAAGAAATTCTCTAGGAGGTATCAGTCCGTACGAACTTTTGTTTGGTAATAGAATGATTATCCAGGATCTGGATCATCAAACTTCAGTGGTAGAAGAAAAAACTTTTGATATCAAAGATCGTTTGGCTGTTTTACAGGAATTGAATGAAACAAGAAAGAGTCTAAGTAACATAAAGAGTAAGCCAACAACCACTGAAGAACCACCTGTCCCAGCAAGACCTGTCTGGATTCCAAAGATTGGGGATTTGGTCAGAGAAAAGATCGCGGTGAAGAAGGAATTTGGGCCTTCTTACAGAAAAGCAGTAGCTGTCTTAGCTGTCAGCGGAACAAGATCAGTAGTACTACCGCCCCTTGCTGGTAAAAAGGAAAACAGAATTGTTTCCATGTATATGGTGAAACCACAAACATGGGGCGGATAATAAATAGCAGGCCCAGTGGACTACCAAGAAATAGCAGAAGACCAAACTTTGCTACAATCCAAGAGGTTCAAACTGAAAGACTAATCACATTCGATAAACCTGCAGTAAATAAAAAAGGACTATGCAACAAAGCAATGGAACTTGTGCCTCTTGAAACCCAAATTGCAACAGTTCATGAAGATACACCAATCTACAGCGATATAGCATCAGAATGTACAAATGTAACAAAAGAAAATGCAAAGATCAATGGAAATCCGGAAGCAATCCCACCAATTCATAAAACTGCATCTGGCTATTTTATCAACTTTGATGACTTTTCCGATGATCCAAGTGAACATGGAGACGAGCCAGCAAAAAAAACTTTCAAAGAAAAAATGACCAAGCTTTTTCACCAATTAAAAGAAACATATCTGATTTCACCATGGATTGAATTTTGGACTGTATTATGTGTACTTTTTTACTCCTGCTTTGGCTCATCATGGTTTTATGTTTGTGTAGATTCATTGATGGAAAATATAGTACAATGGACACAGCAAGTCAGAACATCAACTTGGTCTTAAAGTCTCACAGATCCTCTCACATCGAGAAAAGAGAACTATCATCAGTGAACATCACAGCCAACCCAATACCTGGGGGTATTGCATGGGACAGAACTGACTATGATATATATTGCCCGATTGAGCTCTTGAAGTATTTACACCAGTTTAAGGTTTCCTTAAGTGATTTTGTGATACCAAGTTCTTTTTCTGATGATTGGGACTTGGAAAATATTAACAATATGATTTCCGATTTAGTAATGTCAGCTAAATTAACAGAACATGATTATTTACAGGGTTCATCAAATTATGAAGAATTATGCTGTTACAATCACTATGGTCATCACTATTTGAATAAATCTGCACAACCTAGAAATGTTTTTAATTACAATCAATGGGAACATTGTCCAACTCCGCCAAAAGGCAGCTCGAAGACATTCTATGAGAAATTTCCATAATTCTCAGGGTTTAACAATAGTGATCCATAAACGTTTTATTTTAAAATGTTAAACAAAACAGGAATGAAAACAATGTTGACAAATACTAAAATTGATTTATTCTGAAAAATTTTATGACAAAATGCCTACATTTGGTTTTGAGTCCTGGAAAAATAACATTGAAACAAAAACCATCTGGGGAACAAAATACTGGCAGGTACAATTTCTAGAATCATTGTTTAGAGCCTGCATGATCCCAGAACAAATAATATTCCTAAATGATACCATTCAACAGACGATTTGTCTTGGTTTAGCTAAGATAAAAGACTTAAATAAACCGTCTATTCCGAATCCCATAGCTGATAGTAATAGCACTACTGATGTGGAAATAGACGTATCCCATATTTTTCACCAAAACAGAACAAATCCTGATTGGAAAAAATGGTTGATCTGGCCCACAGACACAAACAACTGTCAAGATAGATTCCTGAACAAAAGACGGGGGTTCAAAATGACCAGGCTAGACCCAAGATATTCCCAGAGACAACATCCAGGGATAGTTACAACATACAGTGTAGGGAAATTATGCCTTGAGTGGCTACAGAAATCCACACTGGCTGAAATTAAGCAACACTTGTCTTTACTTAAAGAAGGTGCTGAATTGCGAGATTTCATAATGGGACCTCGCAAACAGAGTCCAAAAATTTTCATAGCGGCCGGTATATACGCTGCATACAACGAAGCTTGGAAAGTAATGCAAATTGAAAATACGAGAAATTGATCGTATAAATTCTGAAAAATCACTTTCTGTAGTGGACAATGGGTTAACGACTCTGTCCTCCAGAATATATTCACTGGACAGCATTGTATCATCTGCCTTTGATATAATAGAGCAAGACTTGCTAACGTTACAACATGGTCAGTCCCAATTGCGTTCTATTGTACAGCTTGGCTGGACGTTGCAAAACCTATGTTCAGGCTACGTGCCATGGCGTCTAATCAACATAACGTCATTATTTTCTATCTTTAACCTTACTGATAAACAAATCAGTTTGCCACAAAAAGGAGCAGATTATATGATTCTGAGCATTGAAAAACTTGGGAGATTACCATTGACAATGTCAGAGAGACCTGTCAATGAATGGATAACACACGGAACAATTACAATTCCGATAACAACTTTCCAGTTTAAATATTGCCAAAAATATATACCAGCAGGCCAGTATGAAAGGTTGGGTAAAGGATACATCAAATCAACCTGGGATTTACCTTACACACATAAATGTTATAATGAAGGGAAAAAGGAGGTATTCCTTAGTGGCAATAATTGTAAAAAATCACTAATTGTTACACTTCTGTGTCAAGGTATTAACTTGCATGGAGCCTGCGAAGGGTCTTCAAATAACCTTTCATGTCACCTGCAAGGCACTCCTGCAACACAGATATAACCATTCTTCAGACAACTCTCCAACGGTAGCTACGTTATAAGAACTGACCACAGCTGTTGTGGAATGGTGCCAGGAGAATGCTATCTCGTAACTGTTACTTCCAGGGTCGTTTGCTGTATGCAAGTATTGTATCCAAACAGCAATCCAGACATGGAGGCGGCAATATGGCCTTATGTGAATATCTCTTCCATTCGAATTGATACTTTAAGCAGAATGAAGACTATTCTTTTACAGACAACTGTGCCTTGACCTCATCCAAAGAAATGTATTATCTGCAAGTTGCAAGGACAGCAGCAGAGATACATACCCTTTTATCAACAAATTGCCCCGTGCATTTCGCAGAAATGTTAAGTCAAATTTTAAACATGTCTGATACCAGTGGCATCGCACATGTATTTAAAACAGTTTTTTCGGGACTGTTAGCACCCTTTGAAACAGTTCTGGGCATCTTCCTGAATTTTGTCCATTCTGTCTTTGGCGTCCTACCTTTAATTTTGGGACTCGTGGTAGGAATTTTATTTTTGGTCCTCCTGCTCCAATCTGGCAAGCCAATTTACAGACAAGACTCCAGCAATGATGTAAGAAATGATACTAGCAATACGATACCGAGACCGTATCACTAAGGTCCTCGGATTGGCCCCGCTAAGAGATCTGAGTACAACTTGGTTTCTTTCATTCAGACCAATCTGGCAAGATTGCATCTTACCTGTGCTTCGATGTCTGCTATGCGGAGAAGAATGCGTGTTGGACGTCTGTCTTACACTACCATCAGCAGTACCAATGGATATCGATACCTTGCTTTGTCCTGTAACGACTCATGCAACGTGTTGTCCCCAGCGGCTACCTTTTCTGATGACGGCATTCGTTGAGACTTCACCATTACGAGTAGGTGGCGGTGAAGTATGAGAGGAAAGCAGCACCAAACAGGTCCAACCTTCTGTGAACATTGCTGATCCAAACATCCATGATAGCAATCACGCACAGAACTGCACAGTTTCAGTATTTTCAAACTTGGTCGAACTTTCACCTGATGTTGTAGACCAATTTTTTGCAAGCCTGTCTGATATGATGTTCTCCCGTGAGCAACGAGAATAACAAGCACACAGCGTTCCCTGAACTCTGAATTTGGCCTTCAGTTCTGTTAAACAAAGCAACTGAAAACATTTGGAACTATTTTTCCCCTGAAAGCGAAATTATTTTTCTTTCATATCAAAATATTTACCATTCTTTCCGGCACATGGTACTTTGCTTAAAGTAGAACTATTCTTAGAGAACACAGCTTATATTTTTAGAGACATTAGAGACAATATTTTACCTCAGCCTCTAGCACATGTACATTATCGTATAAATATGTGATGAAATGGTCTCGACCTTCTCTTCTGTATACAGAGCCATTTCATGTGCTATTTTCGCAATTCGTTCAGCTGATATATATGCATTTAACTGACTGATAGCACTTCTTGAAAAAGCGTACAGTACCAATACTCAATTTCGTGTATAAGCCATACACCATTTCAAATGCAATTTATGTATTTTGGGGTGGGTTGGAAAACACACATGCATCATTATATGTTTATATTGCTTATTATTTAGTAATGATGGACATTAATACGTGGAGTGGGTGTTGTATTTCTATCTAGGACCCTAATTCGATATTCCCGATTCATGCCCTTATGTGGTTACAACTAATAATATCCTTATAAAGGCATACGAATCATATCCATATTTAGTAATAGCCCATACAGTCCAAAACACGGCAAGGCTACTCCCATAGACTCCTAGAAAGCACAATGCGTTCTTTTAACAAACCAAGCCTCCAACAGCCAGGGAAAACCCCCTGCTTTTGTTTTGATTTGCACAAGAACTTCTGGAGTCCAGAAAGAACTGTTAGTTCTTAGTGACGTCTTATGTTCAACATTGCGTCAAACCCGGCACCTTTCAGGTATAAATATACCAACGTTGCCTTAAGAAAACACATGGTGGTTGGGAGCAGAGCGACGTTCTACTTGTCTGAGAGCCCAGCTGTTGCCAGAGCCAAAGGAAGCCGCCCCTCCCTTTTGACGCGCTTAAGAAGCTGCCTTTTCTCACGCCGAGAAATCCAGCTCCGGTGTTCCCATGTCACCCTCGCTGGGTTGCTGGGAGATCGAGTCCTGAGAAACGAGATTCAAGACCTCCTTCATTCTATAACCAAGGTACGGAGCTGATTAAAACTTTAGAGAGAATTCTTGATTCCGATACTGGGCAACAACCTTAACTTAACTTAAAAACTGCAAACTTCCTTATTCCTTCCCACGTATTAGGCTTAGGTCAGGTACACCGGGTAGACGTATTTAGAAGCACCAGTTGAGTTTGTTAGTCAATGTTTTTATGTATGTATATATTTTATCCATTTTAAGTATCATATAGCTAAGAAACCATATCAATGCTTTTACAGTATTATTTCATAATACTACTTTTACTGTACGCACTTTACTTTATAATATGTATTGCAATTGTGGCAATTCATTTCTCTTGCATGAGAAAGAAGACTGCTCAATAAAATGACACCTTTTTATTGAAAACGCCTGTCTCTCTATTTCTCTGCATTCTGGTGGAACTAAGCATGCATGACTGACTGAGTGAAATAGCTGTCTATTGTTTTCACACAACTCTAGAGATACACTCTTTATTCTGGGGGAGCAAAATTGTCATGTTTATGCGGTTGTCAGAAACTGAATCCCTTCTTGTCCAATCAGGGAAGTTCACTCCTCCCTGTTCATTCGAGAACGTTTCTAGTGACCTCTGAGCTAGCTGGCAAAACTAATTAAGTCTAACATAGTCAGTAGAGACCTAGATGACCTCAGTCCTACGTCTACACTGCTGTTTATGTTATTCCAATGCGCAGAGCCTATTGGGAAAATAGGAACTACACTACACTCTAGAGGCAAAGAACCAGGTCAGCAATGCTGATTTTGAGGGAGAGAATCAGGTCAGCAGAGCTGCTTTAGAGCCCGAGAACCAGGTCAGCAGAGCTGCTCTAGAGCCATAGAACCAGGTCAGCAGAGCTGCTTTAGAGCCATAGAACCAGGTCAGCAGCTCTGCTTTAGAGCCAGAGAACCAGGTCAGCAGAGCTGCTCTAGACCCAGAGAACCTGGTCAGCAGAGCTGCTGTAGAGCCAGAGAAACCAGGTGAGTAGAGCTGCTTTAGAGCGAGAGAACCAGGTCAGCAGAGCGGCTTCAGAGGGAGAGAACCAGGTCAGCAGAGCTGCTTTAGAGCAAAGGGACCAGGTCAGCAGAGCTGCTCTAGAGCCAGAGAATCAGGTCAGTAGAACTGCTTTAGAGCCATAGAACTGGGTCAGAAGAGCGGCTTTAGAGCCAGAGCCCCAGGCTAGCAGAGCTGTTGTAGAGCCAGAGAACCAGGTCAGCAGAGCTGCTCTAGAGCCAGAGAACCAGGTCAGCAGAGTTACTGTAGAGCCAGAGAAACCAGGTCAGCAGAGCTGCTTTAGAGGGAGAGATCCAGGTCAGCAGGGCTGCTTTAGAGTCAGAGAACCAGGCCAACAGAGCTGCTTTAAAGCCAGAGAACCAGGTCAGCTTAGCTGCTTTAGAGCCAGAGAACCAGGTCAGCAGAGCTGCTCTAGAGCCAGAGAACCAAGTCAGCAGAGCTGCTTTAGATCTATAGAACCAGGTCAGCAGAGCTGATTTAGAGCCAGAGAACAAGGTCAGCAGTTATGCTGTGGAGCCAGAGAAACCAGGTGAGTAGAGCTGCTTTAGAGGGAGAGAACCAGGTCAGCAGAACTGCTCTAGAGCCAGAGAACCAGGTCAGCAGTTATGCTGTGGAGCCAGAGAAACCAGGTGAGTAGAGCTGCTTTAGAAGGAGAGAACCAGGTCAGCAGAACTGCTCTAGAACCAGAGAACCATGTCAGAAGAACTGCTTTAGAGCCATAGAACCGGGTCAGCAGAGCTGCTCTATAGCCTAAGTATTAGATCAGCAGAGCTGCTCTAGAGCCAGAGAACCAGCTAACAGACATGTTGTAGAGCTAGAGAAACAAGGTCATCAGAGCTGATTTAGAGGGAGAGAACCAGGTCAGCAGAGCTGCTTTGGAGCTAGAGAACCAGGTCAGCAGAGCTGCTTTAGAGCAGAGAACCAGGTCAGCAGAGCTGCTCTAGCTGACACTGACTGACAGACAGTGATTGACTGACACTGAATAATTGATACTGACTGACACTGATTGACTGACACTGACTGACTGACACTGACTGACACTGACTGACACTGACTGACTGACACTGACTGACTGACTGACACTGACTGACTGACACTGACTGACTGACTGACACTGACTGACACTGACTGACTCACACTGACTGACTGACACTTGCTGACACAGATTGACTGACACTGACTGACACTGATTGACTCACACTGACTGACACTGACTGACACTGACTGACTACTCTCTACTACTCTACTACTCACTCTCTACTACTCTCTAAAACTCACTCTCTAATACTCGTTACTTCTCTACTACTCCCTCTCTACTACTACTCTCTACTACTATCTCACTACTACGCACTCTCTACTAATCTCTACTATTCACTCTCTACTACTCACTCTCTACTACTCACTTTCTACTTCTCACTCTCTACTACTCACTCCACTACTCTCTAATACTCTGTACCACTCACTCTCTACTACTCTACTACTCACCCTCTACTACTCTCTCTTTAGTACTCACTCTCTACTACTCACTCTCTACTATTCTTTCTCTACTACTCACTCTCTACTATTCACTCTCTACTACTCACTCTCTACTACTCACTCTCTTCTACTCTCTACTAGTCACTCTCCACTACTCACTCTCTACTACTTGCTCTCTACTACTCTCTACTGCTCACTCTCTACTGCTCACTCTCTACTATGCTATTACTCTCTACTACTCTCTCTACTAACCGCTCGATATTATTCCAACTCTACTACTCTACTACTCTCTACTACTCTCTCTACTACTCACCCTCTACTACTCACTCTACTACTCTACTAATCACTCTCTACTACTCTCTCTCTACTGCTCACTCTCTACTACTCACTCTACTACTCTCTACTACTCACTCTCTACTACTCTCTCTCTTCTACTCACTCTGTACTACTCACACTACTACTTTCTACTACTCACTCTCTACTACTCTATCTACTACTCACTCTCTACTACTCACTCTCTACTACTCACTCTCTACTACTCGTGCTCAACTACTCGCTACTACTCACCCTCCACTACTCACTCTCTACTACTCACTCTCTACTACTCTCTACTACTCACTCTCTACTACTCCCTACTACTCCCTCTACTACTCACTCTCTACTACTATCTACTACTCACTTTCTACTACACACACTGCTACTTCCTCTCTACTACTCACTCTCTACTACTTACTCTACTGCTCACTCTCTACTACTCACTCTCTAGTACTCTCTACTACTCACTCTCTACTACTCTACTACTCTCTCTCTACTACTCACTCTTTACTAGTCTATACTACTTACTCGCTGCTACTCACTCTCTACTACTCGCTCTCTACAACTCTCTAATACTCACTCTCTACTACTCTCTACTACTCACTACTACTCTACTACTCTCTCTCTACTACTCACTCTCTACTACTCACTCTCTACTACTTACTCGCTGCTACTCACTCTCTACTACTCTCTCTCTACTACTCTTGACTACTCACTCTCGACTACTCATTCTCTACTACTCGCTCTCTACTACTCTCTACTACTCACTCGTCTACTCTCTACTACTCACTCTGTACTACTTACACTACTAATTTTTACTACTCACTCTCTACTACTCTATCTACTACTCAAACTCTACTACTCACTCTCTACTACTCTCTACTACTCACTCTACTACTCTCTGTCTCTACTGCTCACTCTCTAGTACTCTATCTACTACTCACTCTCTACTACTCACTCTCTACTATTCCCTCTCTACTAATTGCGCTCTACTACTCTCTACTACTCACTCTCTCCTACTCGCTCTCTACTAATCTCTACTACTCACTCTACTACTCACTCTCTACTACTCTCAACTACTCTCTCTACTACTCTCTCTACTACTCCCTCTCTACTACTCTCTACTACTCACTTTCTACTACACATTCTCTACTACTTCCTCTCTACTACTCGCTCTCCACTACTCACTCTACTACTCACTCTCTACTACTCTACTACTCACTCTCTGCTACTCTCCACTACTTACTCTCTACTACTCACTCTCTACTACTCTGTCTACTATTCACTAACTACTACTCTCTACTACTCACTCCCTACTACTTTCTCTACTACTCTCAACTACTCACTCTCTATTACTCACTCTACTACTCACTCTCTACTACTCTCCACTACTCACGCAACTACTCACTCTACTACTCATTATTAACTACTCTCTACTACTCACTGTCTACTACACACTCTACTACTCACTATTTTACTCACTCTCTACTAGTCACTCTCTACTACTCTCTCTCCACTTCTCTCTACTACTCACTCTACTATTCACTCTCTACTACTCTCTCTCTGCTACTCACTCTCTACTACTCACTCTACTACTCACTCTCTACTACTCATTCTATACTACTCTCTACTACTCACTCTACTACTCACTCTTTACTACTCTCTACTACTCTCTCCCTTCTACTCACTCTCTAATACTCTCTACTACTCACTCTCTACTACTCACTTTCTACTACTCACTCTCTACTACTCTCTCTACTACTCTCTACTACTCACTCTACTACTCACTCTCTACTACTCTCTACTACTCTCCCTCTGCTACTCTCTACTACTCACTCTACTTCTCTCTACTACTCACTCTCTACTACTCTCTACTACTCACTCTCTACTACTCACTCTCTAATACTCTCTACTACTCACTTTCTACTACTCACTGCTACTCACTTTCTACTACTCACTCTATACTACTCTCTCTACTAATCTCTACTACTCACGTTCTACTCTCTATTACTCTCTCTCTACTCTCCACCTCTTTCTACCACTCTCTTCCTCTTCAACTCTCTACGTCTACCTCTCTACCTGTAGCTCTCTACCTCTACACCTGTACCTCTACACCTCTAGCCTCACTACCTCTCTCTACTTCGCTCCACACACACACACATATGCACATATATATGCATATATATGCATTTATATATATGTATGTGTATATATACATACATAGATAAACATATATATATAATCGTCATATCTATATAAATACAAATATAAATGCATGCATACATATACATATATGTATACATATGCATGTTATGTACATGAAAGTTTGAAAAACACTAAATAAAGCAAAGCTAAAAACCCACCTAAGTACAAACAGAATTGCTGTAACTTAAACAAGGGCGAGACCTATTGGTTTTTCAATGCTTGCTTACTTTGGTTCCATCAAGGGGGCATTCAGATGTGTCACACATTTGCCATGAATTCTGAATGTTAGCGGTCTAGTTGCTCATTAGATCACTGTAGTAAAGCTACTGCACACCAGGGAAGTCTGCTGCTGGTATTGAAAGTACATGTTTCAGTCTGTATGTCAGAATGTATTTTTATTAAATAGAAGAGGATTTGAGAAGTCACTCAAAATGTGCCCTAATTTTTCTTTCTGCAGCACTAATCATACTTTCTGTGGCAAAATGAACCCCCTCATTTTGTTCTTTTTAAATTAAATGTTTTAAGAGTTACCACTTTATTCCAATCAAGATGGCTTTAGGTGTGCTATACTTTTGCACTCTAGTTGTTCTTTAGTACACTCTGGGAAGCTGCAGTAGTACACAAAGGAATCAACTGACGGTCTCTGCCCTTGTTGGATGTGTTTTACTGAGAATGTCAGACTTCATTCTCACATGACTGAGAAAGATAATGTGTACTTACAAAAAAATGCTCTCAGTTTAGCTTATAGATCATATTCCAAACCTCTGTGGGAAAAGCATGATAAAATAGTTTTCTCTAAAAAATGATTCATAATATCCCAGCAGAAGGCTTTTTCACATGGTAATATCACCTTAGAACACAACACAATTCCTAAAACGAGTATTGTACCATCAACAAATGATTTATAATGGAACTTAAGTCTTAAAACCTTCTATTAACTGCAATGCTTTTGAATGAGGTGCTATCATGTATATTGGTCCCAAGATGGCTGCCAACACATCTTAGATGAAGTGCTGACAGCCAATCAGATCTCACGATGAGATGTTTCATTAGACTCCGCCCATATATATTTGTATTTTTTTCCTTTAATATCTGTAAAATTACTGAACAGATTTACAGCATTTAATCAAAAGGCATGAGTGTGAACCAAGGGCTACCTCTTTGCCAAATTTGGTGTAATTCCGTTCAGCAGTTCGGGCTGTAGATGCGATTAAAGGTTCCTATGAAATATTGTATAGGAAAAACACGTTTTGGGACCACCCTTTTTTCTCAACCCCCGTTTGACAAATCACCCCGAGACTTTCCGGATAAGAGCGGACCAGAGCTGGCCATAAGTTTTGAAAGTTTTGCAAAGATTCATTGACCGGCACCAAAGTTATTCCAAATAGAATGTTGTGGATTTCCTATGGAAAATTGGTCCTAACTATAACTACCTACTGGCGACCCCAGTAGGTAATATATATATATATATATTATGTGCTGTATTGTTCCTTTTGATGTATTTGTTGTTCTTTTGTATATAGTAAGTAGATTTTTCTTAAAGGGAAAAGCCATGTAGTATTCCACCTCCTCAACGCTTGTAAAATGTCTAGCATGGAACACAGGTGCTTGTGTTCCATGCTCGATAAGGTGTTCGGGAGAGGACCTTTGGTGAAAGCTTGAAAGGAAGGAGCTACTGGTGGCAAACCAGCCTGCCTACATGCTCAAATAAAGAAGTGTACCTCTATTCTTGTGACATCTCGTCATTGATCACCTCAAACTACCTATGGGGTAGCAGGGGTAGCAGTGCTACACCTGGCTACCGATAATTGACATACATGCATACAGTAGCCCTGGTTTGAGTGCAAACTGCCACTCAGAGGGGCTTTTTATTCCAGGTTGAGAAAAGACCATTAGGTTAGTGGAAGGGAAAGGAGGTGGTGGGCAAACCAGTTAGCCCAGGAAATAACTAAACTAAAGACATTCACCAATGAGGCACTGCTTAGTGCCAAAACAGGTGGATCTGTCTAGTGGGGTAGGAAAGATTAGATTAAGCAATGTAATATTTTGTTGATAGAGCCATTGTTGCAGGAGATAAACTCAAACAATCATGCTTGGACCACATCGGTCAGACTCAATCAGCTTAGACAGAGGCGTACCCCAGGGTTCCTGCCTAAGCCAGACCCTATTTAATATTTATATGGCTCCATTAGCAAGGATAGTGGAACACTTAGGCTTTGAGATCATCTCATATGCTGATGATACTCAGCTTATGTTCTCGGATGGTACTGATCTAGTAGCTGAGAAAGCACGGTTTGCCAGAGAAATGCTTGAGATCTCCAGTTGGACGAGGCAGAATTGTCTCCAGATGAATCCCAGACAAACCAAGTTAATGCTAATGGGAAAAACCACATCCAGCTGGTCTGATGACTGGTGGATCGCCGAACGGGGACTACCCCCTGTTCCAACTCAATGTGTCAAAAACTTAGGGCTAAAACTAGACCAGTCTCTATCTATGAAAGACCACATTGCCCCCACGGCTAGCTCCTGCTAATAAAGCCTACGTCTGCTCCGCAAAATCCTCCCCTTTATGTCAAACACCAATCGCAAAACCCTGGTCCAGGCTATGGTTATCAGCCGCCTGGACTATGGCAATGCCTTGTTGCTCAGTGAGAAAGAGATTGTTCTTCACACATAATGCGCGTAATGGAAGAGGTCCTAAATACCTTCAAAAGAGACTCATTAGACACGTACCTAACAGAAACCTCAGGTTGGGGGCTCGGGGTCGTTTACAAGTACAGCGTATAAGGTTGAGCCGCACAGGAGGAAAATCTTTCTTGTTTCTAGCGCCAAGATATTGGAATAAGCTCCCAGATCCCCTTCGTAAAATCGCTATTTACAGCACATTTAGGAAACAGCTAAAGGCCTTCCTACTCTAGTCTCTCTTGGCTTTTTCTAGTTTCAGAAACCTTTCTAGTCAAGCGCCGAGATGCCCCTGGGTGAGTTGTGCGCTTTAGTAATGTATATAACATAACATCTATAACATTATCCTGCCTGTATGTTACATTTCAATCTGATAACATGTCCGTGTCATTTTCTCCCACGTCCCGATAGTAAAATGTTAGGCTAATCTTTGGGAAAGATGAGGTCCTGGAGCAGGCAGTGAACTGGGAGCTTTAGACTGGCCTTTTAATCTACGGTTTTAGACCCTTTCAAACTTTTAACAGATAATAGAAATTGTATAGTTCCACCTAACAAGCTTGAAGAATGTGAACAAATAAAGCAGCTGTCAGCTCTTAAGACAGAGATCAGAAGCTGGAGCGTGGGAAAGGAATAATTGTTCAGTATGGTTTCGGAACCAGATCTACATGGGCCTGTTCCTGATGCCAGCTCTGTAGAGAGGGAATAGGAAGACTGATTATTAAGGAAATCCATCATCCCCTGCTCCACGCGGCTCATTATGAGACTTGCGGAGTAGCACAATGGCGACCCCATCACAGAATTCAATTATTCTGACTGACAACCTCTTCGGATGTGCTACAAATGGAATATGTTTAAAACAATTACATTCTGCAAATTAGATTAGAGATGTTGTCTCTAACCTATGCACTAGAGCTGCCTGATATACACTTTACTGAAAGCCAAATGACAAGTGAGCGCAACGCTACGTGAGGAGGATACCAGAGAGGCGTCGTGCCGCAGAGAACTGTGAGCTTTCATCGCCTGAATTCCTTAAAACCCATAGCCCAAAATCTTCCAAACAAATAGTGAGGCTGTGGAAGGCAGTGTGTGGTGAGACGAAGAAAAGTACCAGTGAATACGTTATTATTGTCAAGGACTTTCATATGCAAGCTGTTAAATAAAAGATGGGTGCTTTAACTGCAAACATAAAATACAGAAAACTGGGATCAATAGTTCCAAAACATACACTGCTGGTACAGAAATTGGCATTTTTTTACTCAAGTCAGTGTACAGAGTCGAAATATAACTACCTTTAAGGAAGCGTGTGAGCAGAGAATGACTCTTTTTTTCTTTGCCAATTGCATAACAATGTAACCAGATTGAACAGGAATCAAACCTTTCTGAAATCAGAGGATAGGTTCGGCCAGCTTTACAAATTCTAGACAGATAGGATACTTTAGGAGTCATCTGAGCTTAAATTAGCTCACATTAGCTCCCACAAGCTCACACACTCTGACAGAGATTGAGGGCATAGGAGATGTAAGAGATGGAGATTCGCCTCAGAGTGCTAGGACAATGGGTGGTTACTATTAGTGTATGACTACACTTTCCATAGTCCATTGAAGGTTCCTGTTCAGGAAAAGACTAAGGCAGGGTCGGGCCGGGACAGAGAGTAGGTTTGGGCACCAAATAAAAGTAGCTCCCTTTAACACATCAGAGAGCTATAAAAGTGGCCCACAGTGGACAACCTGGGAAGTTTTGAACTTAGAAAATTAACACTGTATTGAGGTTTTACAAGGCATGAGAGACTGTATTTGTGCTTGCTGTAGGCAATGTTTATGGTACCATTCTAGAAATCAGCAGAAATAAGCTGCTTGCCATACCATAAACAGGCCCAAATACAGCCGAAATGCCCTTCTGGCATTGGCAGATTGCCCTTTCAGCCAGTCTCAGCCTTGCCATGGGCACTCGATTAAGATTTCCTAGTGGTTGCTACTCCATACGTTTGTTTGATGTGCAGATCTTGTTGTTGATCATCACTAAAGGCTTTGTAGTCTTCCTGGCAGTAACTGTCATACTGGCAAAGAATCAACACATAACACAAAAAATGTATTGGTCCTATAGCAAACAACGCCCACTTGTCAATTCAACCTACCTATGCTGAGTAATCCACACCTACCTGTCTTCTGGGCAGCCAGCCACACTTGGCTAATAAGCATAATGTAACACTCCCAAATTTGTTGTGTGACTTTTAACTGTCACGTCTTCTTCCTGCAACACCTGTTTTACATACATTTACTCCTTCCCCCATCCTGCTTTTACAACAAACTTACCCATACAAACTTGCACCCTAGATATTTGAGTGATTTGATACTCCCGACGCTTCAAAATCTCTTCAAAATCACACAAGGACCATTGAAATATAGAACCTTTTTCATGGATCCTTGTCAAGTTTGGAGAATCATAAAGACAACCCCAAACACTCTCCATAGCTTTGTACTTATGTATGAAGTATTTGTGTAGTGTGAACCGAGTGAAAAGGCAGCAGAGTGCTGTATACTTTCAAAGGCAATTCCACAGTCAACGAGTGATTGGAGAGGTAGCTGGTTTCTGAGAATGGAAGTGGAATGTTACTGTATTTTGAAATAGTGATCTTCAAAGCTCCCTCTTAAATTGATGCAGGGTTGAAGCAGTCCTGATTCATTCAGGGATGTTGTTCTAGATCCAGTGTTTATGAATAGACAACTGTTCCCTAGTTTTTCTTTATTGCACCTCTTCTTCTCTAATATACTAATGTCCTGGCTGTTGGGTTACTGAAAGAAACTACAGACAGTAAGCTTCTCAGCCAGATAAAAGGATACCCTCATCTTGATAGCATTGTAAATTGTACAGCTAGTTTTGAAGATGATCTGGTAAGGGGAGTCAGTGGTATTCCATCGGGTTGTGATTGTGATGTGATCATAATTCTTCAGGCATTTGCCACAGCACTTAGGATGTCTTCAAGGGAAGCCAGTGCAAGGCTGTGAGACAACAGTTCATGGCACTGTCGTCATCCAGCTGAAGGTGTTTCTGAGTTGAATGGTTTCAATTTTCTAGCAGAGAGAGCTAGTACAAGGCCATTTTGATTTTCTTGGAAATGTATTTCTGGACGGCTAGGTCAGTATCCTGGCTGAATGTGAGTGACTTGGATATGGGCGAATATTGGTGTCAGATTCCACACATATTCATGGCAATCAGCAAGGATGGTTAGTTATTTTTGTTGAATAGCAGGAATTTGGTTTTAGTTGGACTTAGCTTCAGTTAGGTGCTAGTCATTGTGGGTCTGGATGAATTGCTGTCAGAGTATTGAGGCATTAGATGTTTGCAGAGGAGACCACTCTCTATTATATTTTTTGGTGTCATTAGTGTATTAGTGGATTTTGATGAAGTTGTTGGTGAGTAGAGTCCAATGAGGCTTCTTGTAGAAGTTTGAGATGACGGGGACAAAATAGAACCCGGGGGTCTCCACTGGTAATTAGGAGCTCCTGGTACCTGAAGTTGCACATTTGAACAACATTATGTTCACTAAATAAGATGTAGGGGAAACAGTGAAGGGTATTGCCAGTGAATCACGTTCAAGACTTGAGATGTGGATGAGGTTAGGATGGTCGCCAGTGCTAAAGATGGATAAGAGGTCCAGCAATATCAGGAAACTGGGATCATTGTTAGATGTGGGCATGACAGCATTTTAGGCACTGTATGGCGCAGCATGATATGAAGCTTGGATGGTAGCTGTGAAGGAGAGGGAAAGCATTGTTGTGATCTAGCCATTTTGCATACATTTCTTTTTTGATGATCATGCCAATTAATGGTGGTGGTTAAGGAGTTAGTAGTTGGGAGATTATAACGTGTTTCCGTATTAATTTTCCTGAGGACTGGAGGATTTGCTATCTGGTGAGCTTTAAAGGAGATTTCCTAAGTAGGGTAGGTGATGACAATCATGAGTTAGGGAGAGAGATTTTCTCCACAAAAGGCTTTGATGAAGAAAAAGGGTAGGACACAATTTTCATTGAGGGTGGCATTGAGGGAGTTCCGGATGCCAGCGAGGTCTGTGAGACATGAGTTTTAAGGATAATCACTGTGTGATGCTATGAAGAGAAGTGGGTGCAAGGGGTAAGCAGGATTGGTGTGGTTGACGTGGTATTAGATTGCCTGTATTTATTCAATGAGGAAGAGTTTGATCACAGTGCACTTATCTGTGGAATGTGAGACTGGAAGATCAGGCAATGATTCTGCGATTTATTGTAGCAGCATGTTGGTGTTATTGGAAGCTTTAGTGATGTTGGTATTCTTGGCTTTGGCTGTATTGTTCTGCTGTCTGCAAGTTGAGTGAGGGGTCTTTAGCAGAGTGAGATTGTAGGAATTCTGCTTTTCTGCATTTCTTTCCTATTCACATAGGAAAGATCATTTGCTGTTATCATTGTCTTTGAAGAACCCCCCGACAGAATGTGTGTAAGCTATTGAAAGCTATTGTAATCCAATTGGAGCTCAGATGATTTGTTATGTTGCAGTTATGTTTTCACTACTTACTAGTTTCATCTAGAACACTAAAATGTCAAAAGGGTGGACTATGTTTACAGGACCTTCTGTTAAAGTATTGTGGCACATTGGGCACTACTACGTGGTAAAGTTGTGTTGATTTTGGCACCTTAACCATACATTAAGATTCGTCCGTTCAGATCATACAATCCCTGACTCTCTAAGAAAATTCTAATAAGCTCAGGTTATATTTCAAGAGGTATAGGACACTAAACAAGACCACAGTTTGATAGTGGAAAGCTATGAAGCTATGGATATTTGTACAGTGCCACATGTATTCATTCATGGTATCAGTTTCACTAAGACTTGCATTCTCTATTTTATACAAATATACATAAGCTTGGACATGTGTAATGTCATACGGGTCTATAGGAATGCATTTGGAACCTCGTCTTTGGGTAGATTTTTTTTTAACATTGAGAAATGCAAGATTATTATACTGCCATTCCCAACTAATGGATGAATTATTGAGCTCATAAATAAGAAAGGGTTTGAATAGCTATTTGAGGGGATAATGGAATTCACCTTAGTCAGTTAACAAATATTAGCTGTAGGTGCATTGAAGCCAACGATACTATGGGTGCAATACCACGTATATTATTTGTACTACATTGTCAGCACACACAAACCTAAATTCTGGATTCAACATGAGTGATGAATTGTTCTACTATTAAGACACAGTTCCAGGATAATTTCCAAAGTATTTATTTAGCTTCTAAACCACCAACTGCACAACTTGCCAGCCTGCCGTACAATAACCGATCTCCAGCATTCCTATGGAGACCCCAACATACGAAGCCCAGGCTGACAAGCTTAAAGTCAAAGTAAATCACAACACATCCCCTTTACAAACGGAAAGAACAAAAGCAAGAAAATAAACAACAAGTAAAAAGAACAAAAGCAAAAATTAAAACTTACAACTAGGGGATAAGTATGCATACAGCAACAATGTGAGTTAGTGCACGCCAACACAACCTCAACATCATCTCCTACGCCGACGACACACAGCTGATCCTCTCCCTGACCAACGACCCCGCCACCGCCAGAGCCGACCTACACGAAGGGATGAAACACGTAGCCGAATGGATGATGACCAGCCGCCTGAAACTGAACTCAGACAAGACGGAAGTTCTCATCCTGGGCTCCTCGCCCTCCGCCTGGGACGACTCCTGGTGGCCACGCGCCCTGGGCTCCGCACCCAAACCAACAGACCACGCACGCAACCTGGGCTTCATCCTGGACTCCTCCCTCTCCATGACCAGACAAGTCAACGCCGTCTCCTCGTCTTGTTTCAACATGCTGCGCATGCTACATAAGATCTTCCGGTGGATCCCCACCGAGACCAGGAAGACGGTCACCCAGGCCCTCGTCACCAGCCGTCTGGACTACGGCAACGCCCTCTACGCCGGAACCACCGCCAAGCTCCAAAAGAGACTCCAGCGAATCCAGAACGCCTCAGCAAGACTCATCCTTGACATCCCCAGACAAAGCCACATCTCCAGACACCTGAGAAACCTGCACTGGCTCCCAGTCAACAAGAGAATCACCTTCCGCCTCCTCACCCACGCACACAAAGCCCTGCACAACCAAGGCCCGAGTTACCTCAACAGCCGCCTCAACTTCTACGCTCCCACACACCACCTTCGATCGACCAGCCACGCCCTCGCCGCCATCCCCCGCATCCGAAGAGCCACAACAGGAGGAAGATCCTTCTCCCACCTGGCCGCCAAGACTTGGAACTCTCTCCCGACCTACCTCCGCCTGACCCAAGACCACCTCGCCTTCAGGAAGCAGCTCAAGACCTGGCTGTTCGAGCAGTAGCAGACCCCCCCCAAAAAAAACCTTGAGACCCTCTGGGTGAGTAGTGCGCTATCTAAATGCTATGATTGATTGATTGAGTGTAGAACAGGTGTATTTTTGCAAGCAGATGTACACACACAAGCATAGTGTCCCTTAATACCACACTACTTACACAGACCCTTTGGCATAAAAGTTTGGACTATTGGATAAATGGGAAAAACTTCAACATCTGCAGCATCTAACTCTCTGTACTGTTTCGTTCTTAAAAGTCACGTTCAGGCCCACGTTATTGAGCATTACGATCAGGACCAAGCGATTCCGCATCACGTTCAGGACCATGCGATTGTGTATCACGTTCAGTACCTCTCCCCCTCACATTAGAGGAAATCTTGGCACTGTTATCACCGTTAGGTTGGTGAGCACCTATATCTGCCATTGCATGATTATCACTCAGCACATCCTTCTCATACTCAAGATTCTTTCTCATCTCTCTCACCCAGGTTGATGTATTTTCGACCCCTTCAACAATAGCAACAGCCTCTGCTAATGATGGACTCTTTGATAATAGTTTTTCGTGTACTCTGGTACTGTTGTTGCACCTCACCAACTAATCTCTGACTAAAGAGTCAGATCACTCCCCAAATTCACATGTATGTGCTAGTGTCTTCAAAGATGCGACAAAGCTGCCCACACTTTCCGTAGTTTCTTGCATTCTCGTAAAGAATCTGTGCAGCTCCAGCACAACATTGATGCAGAGTTCAAAGTATTCTTCAAGCATAGTCATTGACATTTCATATACATCTTAAGGTTCCCCATCACCATTACCAACAGGTATTACATCAATACTATCATAGATGTTTCTCCCTCCAACACCTAGATTGTGTAGTAAAATAGCTTGTTCCCTAAAAGCAGAAAATTTTTCTCCACCAATGGCCACTATGTGTGATTCGAAAGCATTCCTCCATCTTTGCCAAGGTAAAATTGTCTCACTCTTCTCTGAGGGGAAAGCCAGAGGCTGTGACATGCTGTGGTGGTATGGATACAATGAATACACAACGCATATCCTTCTCAGATAATTTAAAAGAGTACTACAAAGCAGCAACAATTCACAGTGGCAGGTTTGAGCAGCAGGCAATGCACAACGCACAGTGGCAAGTAGCAGATCTCACCACATGTCCAGAAAAGTTGCAGTACTGCACGATTACAGCCCGATGTCTGCAAAATTAAGATGGCGGCACTCTGCATGATGTCATCACGTGCGTAGACCGTCGGGCATCAGAGTACCATGATGACAAGGAGATCCACTGAGGAGAATCAGTGCTGACTTAAGCTGGAGGTGGTGTGATGATTCAAGCAAGCTTTGTACATGCAACACAGGTCCTATGCATACAGAAATCATATGAAAGGAATAAAATATAGACAGAGTCAATCTATATTGCGAGTGACATGTCCAGCCGGACAGTGGTCTTCAAAGTTTACTCAATATATAGTTCAATACAACTCAAAGAGTACCTTCCTTTCAAGCAAGCGTGAGGCATTGTGCATGCGGTTACTTAAATAACTGTCAACTAGCGATTTTCCATACTTGAAAAATGGGTCAAAACAAGACATAAAAATGTATCGATGCGAGAGCACAACCTCTCACTGCCTCAGTACTATTTTCACCTCAATGAAAGTGTTAAGGTAGAAGTTTCTTGAAAGGCATTCTTGTTCCTTGTATTGTGAATCCTCGGTGCTTGATTTCGTGGGTCTGGTAGGGGAATTGGTGGTGTATGATACCTGTCCCCAATTAGGCCCTCATCGCCAGTATTAAGACACAGTTCCAGGATAACTTCCAAAGTATATATTTAGCTTCTAAAACACTGACTGCTCAGCTCGCCAGGCTGCTGTACAATGACCAGTGTTCAGAATTCCCATGAAGAAGGATGGCAGGTAAGATATTTATTTTTCCCATTTGAATCAGGGAGAAGAGGTCATGTTATGTATAGCGCTCCCATTATCCTCTGCTCCAGCGCAGTAGTTGAGGGCAGAGGCAGATGATTTTGGGAGCCATACATAACATAACATTTTAGATGGATGAAGAGTTAATTACAGGACTGTTTTTCACCTTGGTGTTCTGAGTGATATCACAGACACTTCAAGCTTCGTTCTAGTTGTCTTTTTAATGTCACTCAGGACCCCTAAGTGAAAAGTATTCCTGTAATTTATTGTTATCCACCTATAATTCTATATATTTCCTTAGTGCTTGGGGACTTGCAAGTATGGCTGTTAGCTGGTAAGTATTACCCACATAGAATCATTCCTGATTTAAAAAGCCTTTTTTAAATTACTGCAGGCAACCATTTCTGGTCAATTGATGTGATCACTGCTGGTAATCTTGCCACTAATGTAATCTTGTCTGATGTGGTTACTATTACAACTCTAAAGATATTAGATCAGGATGCTTTTCTTGAACAGAAGTAACTCCTATTACAGAAAAGGTTGGAGATCCCTGGTCTACATACATTAATTCAGCCCAGCAGAAGCTTCTAAGCTGGGCTGGACACAGGAGAGCTACTTACAGGTAGCAGGAAAGCTACCAGTAGCTCATGAGTTACTGCTTGGAGAAGCATCTCATGGTTTATAGACTAGGGGCGGGCGTAACTCACTTAATTCCATGTAGCATAATCACATGGACTTACCTGTGAATTCCACTAAATTTATGCTTGAATTACTAGAGAAGAGTAATTAGGCATTTAGCGCTATTTCTTAGCGCAAATATTCCCCCATGCCCAAAATGGGCGTGAGGATGCATTTTCTCTAAGAGATAGTGCTAAATCCAGCAGGACATGAATAACGAACGAGAGTGGCCATTTACACTCACTAAATGTGCACACTCCATAGAATGTTTCCCCTCTAAATTACTCTTAACTACACGAGCATGAGTAATTGCATAATTACCAGTAATTCTGCGTCAAAGAGTAGCACAGAATTACCAGAATTACTCCGGCGTCATCGAAATTCTCCCCAAGCCTACTTTACATTTTCAGACTGAGGGATGAAATGAGTTTGGAAGTCACGTTGGAAATACTGACACTAATGCATAATCAACTGGTCAGCCACTCCTCTCTGTTTTAAAGTGTATGTACAACATTACTAGCCAAGTATTCTTGTGCAAGTGCGAGAGCATGGCACTACGGATTTGTGGGCCGGATTACATAAAGTGCCCAGGCGCAGCCAATCTACACACAGGGGGCCTCATTTATGAGGCTGTGCGTCACTTTTTGTGACGCACCAGTGGCGTAAAAAAAATGCGCCTTGTTGCGCTATATTTACAAAGTGACGCATCTAGGTAGATGCGTCACTTTGTAAACCCCTGCGTCACATTATACCTGCGGCAGGTATATTGTATGCAAGGGGGGCGTATTGACGCATGGAAGGGTCGTAGAAATGACGCAGTGAAATCTATGAGATTTCTCTGCGTCACTTTTAGGACGCCGTTGCGTCAAAATCTTGCGCCTGCCTCACAGCAGGCGTAAGACTGGCGCAGGCCCTTTCACATGGGGCTTGCCCCATGTGAAAGGACGCATTGCTGGAGTTGCGTCACTTTTGTGACACACTCCAGCAATGCGTCACTTTTGCGCTTACAGATGCGTCAGAAATACTGACGTATCTGTAACTCCTTGCGACATGATGCGTCATACATTAAATATGATGCATCAGGAATGTCGTAAGGAGTGCGCACTGAGAAGTGACGCATCACTGCTTTCACGCAGCGATGCGTCATTTCTCATAAATGAGGTCCCTGGTACTGTTTATCACAATAAATCGCACACGGTAGCCATCTTCTCCTTTGCTGTATTTAGTTTTGTTGCTTGCAATGTTGTTTTACAGCATCAACGATCAATAGCTATAGTTTACCTAAATATACAACATGCAAATATTAATTTGTGCTGCTGTTAAACAACATTAACTTTGTAAAAAATGTGGATAAATGAAACACTTGCAATGCATTATAAAATGAAAGCTGGTACCTCGGAGCAAATTAGCACCGTTGGGATTGTCAACGTAATAAAGCACTGTCAGATCCTTGTAGAATACTTTGGGTCTGTGTTCATCTGCTGCCTTCTACCCCTGGCAGGCAGCAGATAGAATAACGCACGTGATGTACCACAGTATCTTCGTTGACCCTGCCCCTGCACGGGGCCCCTTCCTGTGGTCCTGCAGTAGCAAATGCGCACAATCACTGCTCGTCAGTTACCATGAGTAAGAAGGCACACATCTAAAGAAACGCACCACAGGCCAGTGTGTGGATCAATACAGGCTGCGGATGGCTCTGCACTTACCTCCCACACACAGTATTGTCGCGCGTTCTGTCAATATTGTGCCTGCCGTGGGGTGGTATTAGCCCAGCGGCATGCAACCCCGTTATCCTTCAAACACACTTTTAGCGCTGGGTGAGAGCAGCAGGCTTTATGCTCCGGTCTTAGACCTTTGAATCGATAGGGTTGACTATTGATCGGAGATGTCACCTGCTGGTGAGACCTAGACGCAATATGGCCACATACAACATTATAACTAGTACTTATCGCTCTACAGGCAACGTATACTGAAACACACCGAAGCACAGTGTATATAATCTGGCATACGCCAGGCAGGCTGCAGTGCTAAACACCACCGTGTGCCTTGGCTGTATTAAGCACATCTGTAGACTGATTCTTGTAGACTGCTCTCTGTCCCTCTCCACCCTGTGTGCTGCTTCTCTCTTCACCTGTCCCTCCGCACCCCCCTGCTGCTCGTCCACGCCCTAGCTTTATTGTTCAGGCGCAGGGTAAGTAAGATCCCTCCAGCGCATCACTGGGGTCCAGACAAGACATTTACCCTAAATGTACTGAAGCCCAGAAAGACGATGCACTCAGAGCAGGACTGGGGCCCAGCAAGGAGCTCCCTCCCAAGGGGAATTGAGGAATATGAAGTGAACCCCTTGACAGCACAGAGGGCCCCAGAGTAGGCCACGCCTAGGCAGGACAGGTGTGGAGAAGGTGCCCCTCCAGGGCAGGACTGTGGTCTCAGAGTGCAGATCAGGTGGGTGTGGAACTACTCAGAGTGGCAGAAACCTGCTTCTGCCCCAAATCATGACTGGAGAGAATGGAAACCAGCAAAGAAATACTTGTGGGATAAAGACTGTGATTACCCATGATAGTCTATGTTAGTCCAAACGACCTTGATATCAGATCACTACCTACCAGAGAAAAGCGCAGTATAGCAATAGCAGCCCTTTTCACCTCGTCTGTTCTGCTTTGCATTGTTGTCATCCCGGGGATGTGTACAGTGCATTACTTTCGGCTTGTTCTCATATCAGGGATTTGTCACAGACGCAGCACAGTTAAATTCTCTCTTGTTTGCATACACTCTTATCCGCTCTCCAGCACTGCTAAGGGTCTCACCGTAAGTACTTTCAACTCATTTACTAATGACGTTTCTTTGGCCGTGCTCTAATTTGCTTTGATTTATTAGCGTGCCCTGCAGACCGCCACATGATTTGCTTGAGGACTCCATATCTAAATATGGATCGTGGGCTTCTTGTGCTATTGTTTAATCAAGATTAATTGGACTTCAACTACATCATTATTTGATCCATCAGTTGTTGTACTGGGATGGACTATAGAGTTGCCTAATGCATTCAAGTATGGATTTTGGACTCTGATGCTTATTTCATTAGTGCTGTAACTTACTTATGGTGCATTATGTACCTCGCTTTCTGTTTCTGCCGGGCATCATCTCATTTGGTTGTTGTGCCTATGGTCAGTTTGTGGCTTGAGCGTGCCCTGCATTCAGGCTTAGACTGTGGCCACAACAGTAGGTTTTTACGTTGATCTATCTTAGGCCAGAAGAGGGTTTGTGTCAATAACAGATTGAATGAACTGGGTGACACGGAACACAGAAAGAAGGAGCAGCAGCCCACACACTGCATTGTTTTACCTCTTGGTGTAGTGCTGCTTCCACCTTTACATATTTTCAGTACTTAATTTGTAAAATAATACATGCAGGGGCCAAAAGCTTTTCTTATAGGTCTGCACCAAGCAATGCTGGGGTTGCTGAATACCAAAAACTGCCTAGTTTAGATAACAATGTATTCACCGTCTCTTTATATAATTCCTGTAGGTTATTTTTCACACCTGTTTTCTCTCTCTTCCACCATTTTCCTGTCTTTCTCTTCCTCTCTCCATTTTCTTCATTTCGTTCTTGCTGTGGGTCTGTCTAAGGGTCTGATATAGAGTTTAGCAAACAGAGGGTACCTCTACAATTCCAGCCCTCAACTTTAGAGTCACTGTAGGAAGCTGGCTCTGTATATACTATACCAAAGTGAGGTAGAGTGTGCACAGAGTCCAGTGGAACCCAAAAGGTAGCCTGAGGTGAAGTAGATAGGACCTCACTCTCTATTTGTGGTAGTGTGTTTGAGCAGTAAGGCTTTATCAGAGGACAGTGTTAAGCTTTTGTTGTGCACATTCAGTCAGCGAATGATTTGACACACTCGAAGACTGAACTTCAGACACATTGTTTTTGTATGAAAATATTCTTTTACTTATTTTATTTTCTAGAACCAAGCAAGCCTGGCACAGGTAAGCAATAAATACTTTACAGTAGTAATGCAGTTGTAATACAGTTTTGATTGCAATTGTATATCCACTTTATTTTGATTTACAGTACTGTTACTGAGAAATGCAATGCTTTGGAAATCCAGTACATTTACTTTGAATAGGTTTTTCAGTAAAATGACCAGTACATTACTTTCAGATTACTTTGCTTACACAGTGTAGAATACCTGGATACTACACTGTGACATTTCCTGTAAACAGGTAAGTAAAAGTATTTTTGTTATTTAGTACAGTTGTAAAATGTTTTCATAGATTTTCCAACTTTACACTTAATAAACTTTTCATAGAAAAACAGTCAATGTGATCCTACGGAAGAAAATAGTGTTATTGGTTCAAAGGTTAGTACTTTGTTGTGGGAGATGGTATTCTGGGGCTAGACTTAGGGGTCTCCCAGGGGTCAAGGATGCACATTTGTGACACCCAGAGGGGCACTAGGGCGACCTTGTGCAGAGTGCTGAGGCCCAATGTTATCTAATGAGGGATGGGGGCTCCGGTTGGTAGCTGCTGATGAGCAGGCAACTGGGTTGTGAAAGCAAATCTCCTGGACTTAAGCTCAGGGCAAATGGGGGTTTAAGCTAAAAGATAAACCCTCAGCGCCACTGAGGCAGCCGGGTGCAGAGTGCTGTTTTGGTGTTGGGTGCCTGTAGCTTTCAATGGAGAGTCTCCGGTTTGCAAACACACTGCATGCTCAGGGACAAAGGTCTTCTGAGTGTGACCACCACTTGGAGAGGTAAGTTGGGATGCTGGGGGTTGGTTAAGCATCATTGGTTGAGCCACCCAAGGCAGTGGAGCGTTTGGTGCAGGGGTGTCTTTTAGGGTTGGATCTTCTTACCAGCTCCTAATCAAGGTTGGGGGGACCTTCCGGTTTGAGGCTGCAGGTGTCGGCTGGAGGCTTGAGGCAGGTAAGGGATCACCGGATCTTGGGTCAGGATCGCTGGGGAGACATCCTCTTTGTGTTGGGCTACTCGAACTCAGGTCATGGGCATTGGTGCAGAGTGGGGAAGACTCAGGGATCCTTGCAGAGCTGGAGTCTGTTGTAGAACATATCCGGTGTTCATGGGAGACAGAGTCTTTGGGATGGAAGGCAGACAGGTCCTCCTGGTTTCTTGAGGTTCCTCGCCACAGGACACACCAGGATTTTGCTGGAGCACATTCGAGGTTGGGACAGGCAGGTAGGGCTTGGGCCAAGTCAGTGGGCATCCTCCTCTTGTTAGCTTCAGCATGGCTGTTCAGTCCTTCTTCTTTTTTTCTTCTGGTTTCTTGTCTGACTTCTTGGTTCAGGGCTGCCCCCTAAATACTGTATTTAGGGGGCATTTTAGGGGCCTCGAGGTCAGCAGCCAATTGCCTACTGGCCTTAGGGTGACTACACCCTTAGTGTGCTCACCCCACGTGGGGGAGTGAGCACAATCCTTAATCCTGATTGGGGAGTGCCTGTCATCTGCAAAATGGCGGGCACTGAAGAGTGGGCTTCACCTTACCTCCCCCACCTGAGGGGTGGGGTTGGCAGAGGTGGGCACACCTTCTGGGATGGCTAATTTTTCCCTCCTGTCCTCCTCCTGAAAAGGAGAGGATATAGGGAGCGGCCTGCTCCTGATAGCAGGAGAGGCTAGGGGTCACATGACAAAGGCTGCCAGGCCTTTAAAGCTCCCCTGCCACAGATGGCTCTTCCTGGCCTGAGGGAGGTGTGACCACCTCTTCCCAGGAAAGGCTTTGTTTCTGGGATCTGGAAGCAAAGGTTCCCACCCTAGGGGGTCTAGAACATATCTCGTAGTGGCAGGCTGGTATGTACTAGTAAGGGAACCAACCGGAGGCTGGTCGTTTTTATGAGTGAATTTTTCATTAAATCCCACACTGGCATCAGTGTGGGTTTAATATGCTGAGAAGTCTGATGCCAAATGTCTCAGTTTTCAGTGCAGCCATTATGGTGCTATGGAGTTCATAATGACAAACTCCCAGCACCATATACTCTTAATGGCAGCACTGAACTTACAATGTCTAAGAAGGGACTTAGACACTGTTGGGGTACGGGGATCATGCACATGTACCCTTACCACTTGTATGGGGCACCCAGCTAGAGGGGTGACTGATCCATGCCAGGGCAGAGGGTCGTAGGCATGGCACACGGGGATGTGTGCCATGTCGACTCTTCACTTTGTTCTGCACCAAAACACGCAGCCTGCAAAGGCAGTGTGTGAGTGTAAAGGTACAGGACCTTTAAGGGTGGCACAATCAGAGCTGCAGCCCGTAGAGGCCTTTCCTGGTCACAGTGCCCTGGGTTCCGGTGGTACCTGTTGTATTCTTATGATGCTATTTACACTGACAACAGCTGCTTAGCAACTGCAAGCTTCCACTATTGGAATCTGGCTTGTGGAGTCCAGTAGAAGGCAGTTAATGTTGCGAGAGCCGGCTGTTGGGGGTTGCTCCTACCACTACTAATAAACTACCATTTCTATAAGCATATCCGTGTCCCCAAAAATCGCGACAGGATGGGATCTGAACCCATGCGTGCAAAGCACAATGGATTACCTGTAATTAATGCAATTAATGAAGACGTTTGTGAGGACGTGGATGATAGTGATGTTGAAGTATATATGATTGATGAGATTGATAATATTAGTAACAATGAGAATTATAATCCTCCCAAACGTGATATTTATGTAGATGGAAAAAAATTAGCAATGTGGGGTGATTCATGTTCTCCCTTCACCATAATCAGCAAACATGTCTGGAAAGAACTAGGTTCTTAGGCTCTTCAAAATTCTGATGTCAATCCTGTTTGATATTGTGGCCAAAAATTACCAGTGGTGGGTAATTTTACACCAGTGATTTCAAGACAGAGAGACCAAGGCTAAACTATATGTGGTTGAGAAAGGTAAATCTCTTTTAGGGTGGAGAAAACAAAAATCATTAAATATTATTCTCAATCCTAATCATCCCATGCAGGTTTTGTTGACAGTAGACAATGATAATTGTGAATGGGTGTCAAAATGTCCTAATCTTTTTAAAGAAGGATTAGTATGCTTAAGGAAATGTAGACATCGCATAATTCTGATGTAATACAAAAGGTACACAAAGTACTAAATGTACCATTGGCATTGAGAGATCCTTTAAAAAAGGAATTAGACAGACTATGCAGAGATGGGATAATAGAACCTATAGAAGCTTCAGAATAGCTTAGTCCAATTGTTATCGCAAACAAACTCAATGGCAGGATCCGCATGTGTGTGGACTTAAGAGATCTTAATGAAAGCATTTGGGTTGATAGTTATCCCTTGCCCCACATAAATAATATGCTAGCCACTGTAGATAATGCAACATTTTTCTCCACCTTGGATTTATCGAGTGCATATCATCAAATACTACTGCAACCAGAATCTAAACATATAACGTCCTTCATTACTCCTGAATGTGCGTTTGAACTTGTACGAATGCCATTTGGTTTGGCATCTGCTTCGGTAGTTTTCCAACGCATTATGCAAGGCATTCTTAAAGATATTTCCAATATTCTGGTGTTTCAGGATGAAATTTTAGTACGGGGAAAGAGCCAGCAAGAGCATAATGATGTTTTGACTGTTGTCCTAAGCAAATTAGAACAGGCAGGTTTAACCATTAGTCTTAAAAAATGTAAATTTGGGCAATCTGAAGTAGAATATCTCGGTCACATGTTGAATCAAGATGGGATTAAGCCTAAATTTAAACTTGTAGAAGATTTAGAAAAGACACTGATTCCGCAGAACAAAGACCAATTAAGATCATTTTGGGGTTTAGCCGAATATTAATCAAGATTTATCTTTAATTTTTCCACCTGTGTATTTCCTTTACGAGAGTTAATGAAACAAAATGTCACTTTTATGTGGTCTGACAAGTGTCAACATGCTTTTGATGATGTAAAAAAAGCAGTTGCAAATGCTGCAGCTTTAAAACCTTTCATTATCAATGACAAATGTATAATTGTGACAGATGCCAGGGGATATGACTTGGGCGCTGTATTAATGCAAATCCATGATGGTAAAGAACAGGTAATTGCATTTGCCTCCAGAACGCTCAAGGGTGCAGAGAATACGCATTCCACCATCGAAAAAGAGGCATTAGCATGTTGGTGGGGTGTGCAGCATTTTCATAATTTTATTTGGGGTATGAGATTTGAATTGAACACAGATTACAAACCACTAATTGACATTTTCTCTACTGCTGGTGCTGCCAAAGCTACTCCACGAATACCCAAATGGATTTATTGTTTGCAAAGGTATAATTTCAACATCAAATATGTACCAGGAGTTAGAAATATAAATGCTGACTGCTGATCACGTCTTCCAGTTGACAAGGTAGATTATGCAGATTTAGAATTTGATGGGGAGAAATGGGTTTTCCAATCTAACTCTTCTATGGCTTGACAAACTTCACTCAATTTGTTAAGTGAAGTTTGTCAAGCCATAGAAGAGTTAGATTGGAAAAAGACAATTTTGGACGACATGATTACGAAAAAAGTAGTAGAGTGTCTTCCATCAAAGGAGGGTTGGAAGTCTCAAGAAGATTTCTTGACATATAAAGAAGTATGGAGTGAATTATCGTGTGTAGATGGCATATTGAGAAGGAGTGATAAGTTGATTGCTCCTTCTACTATGAGGTTTAGATTATTACAACTGTTACATGAAGGCCATGGAGGTATGTCAGCTATGAAAAGAAAGGCCGGGGAAAATTTCTGGTGGCCAGGAATGGATAAACAGATTGAAAGGTTTGTGAGGGATTGTGTTGAGTGTTCACTTAGCGACAAGACTCATGTTGTACAGGAAACCGCCATTCATCATGTAAACTGGCCACAAAGTATCCTTGGGAAAGATTGGTAATTTATATTTGCAGTCCATTTGAAATTCTTGGTGTTGGAAGCAGATTTGCCATTGTTCTAATGGATTATTTCTCCAAATGGCCAGAGATAACATGTGTACGTGAGGTTAGAGCTGATTCAGTGATTGATTTCTGTGAAGAAATTTTTTGTAGAGAAGGTTGTCCAGCAGAAATGATATCTGATAATGGACTTTAATTCACTTCTAGCAAGTTCAATGATTTTCTAAAAACATGGGGCATTGCATATTTAAAAACTCTGGGTTATCATCCTTGCGGAAATAGACTTATTGAACGCTTTAATCTTGTTTTGGGTGAATGTATACAGATGGCAATTTACAATCATGTGGATTGGAAGTGTTTAGTAAAAAAAATGTGGTGGAACTATAGAACTACTCCTCATTCTGTTACTGGCGAAACTCCTTTTTGTTTACTCAAAGGCAGGGTTCCTTGTTCTATTGCAGTGCCCGCATGGATGGGAAGATGTGGTAAGAAAGTTATTGATGATAAAGCCATAAGATCTAAGGTTGAAAGTTATCAAAACTCTTATGAACACAGACACAATGAAAAATTACTCAAAGATCCCCAACAATTTGGTGTGGGTAATTATGTAAGAGTAAAATTGGGTTAGACATAACACAAGGGATATTCTAAGTTATCTATTCCTAAAAAGATTATATCCATCAAAGGTGATTTTTTAGAACTTTCGGATGGAAAGTTGTGGAATACTAATAGTGTCCCCTCTTAGGTCATGTAGTACAAAGCGCCGGGACACTCCTCGGAGTAGCCGTGCGCTATAAAAGACCTATTTAACATAACATAACTAAATGCAATGAAACAGAAGTATGAGAGTAGTTACAGAAGGATGTACTTAATTCTCACGTGATCAATGGTGATTCATTTAAAAGTATCAGTACTTCGTCTTGTGCCAATCCAACAGTCAGAGTACCAAGCTCTCGTGCCAAGATCATTCCTAAAAAATTTCCAGATTATGTTTGTGATTAATTTCTGAGAATTGTTTATTACAAGCTTTAGATTGTAAATTAGATAATATCTTCTCATTGATTTTCATATAGGACATTTGTGTTGTAACTCTGTATTTTTTTGTGGTTTTTTTGAGTTTTAAAGGAAAAGGATATGTTGTATTCTTATGATGATATTTACCTTGACAACAGCTGCTTAGCAACTGCAAGCTCCCACTGTTGGAATCCGGCTTGTGGAGTCCAGTAGAAGGCAACTGATGTTGCGAGAGCGGCTGTTGGGGGTTGCTCCTACCACTTCTAATAAACTACCATTTGAATTTGAATTTAAAAACATTTATATAGCGCACTTCTACCACCTGGTTTCTTGGCGCTTTTAGATTGCGAGGAAACAAACAGGAGCGGAGGGAGTCTAGACATTATAGGCTCGGGAGAAGGGCAGAGTTTTAAGACCTTTCCGGAACTCAATGTAAGAGGGTGTCATACGGAGGTCCGTCGGGAGGGAGTTCCAGAACGCAGGAGCGAGAACTGCAAATTTTGTTCCGCCCGCCTTTTTCTTTCTGAAACGGGGGGTAGTTAGCAGGGCCTGATGGGTGGATCGAAGCTCTCTTCCCATTTCTATAAGCATATCCTTGTCCCTGTCATCAAAATGACCATTTACCAGGGGCTGATATGTTGCCAGAAAGTGCCTGCCAATTGGGAGTACAGGGTTACAGTTTTGGGGAAGAAACATAGACCCTGGGGACCTGATTGGCAGGGACATCAAGTCAAAGTGCATCGGTAGTCTGGCAAAAAGTGGGGGTTACTGCAACAGAAACCCAGCTTCCTGCAGTCATCTTCCTTCCCTCCAGACAACTCCCTATATTGACGAGAACCACAGTCATAGCAGTTCCTGTCAATGTATGGAAAGTCTGACAGATGGTACTGTCAGACATGATGGCCAGCAATCAAACTTTTCAAAAGTGTCTTTATTGTTTTTCTAAAGCAAAATTCCAAAGCAGGAGTACGATTTTGGAAAAATGCCCCCCACATTTTGTGAGTTTTCACCCAGGGTGTGGGGTCATTATTTGTTTTTCTTGTTCCTACCACCAGGACTTCATGAACAGTGATGGACAGGGAAAAAAAGCCTTTACTTTATCCACCGTAAATTGGGTGGACAGGCTAAAGACCAACCTCACGTGGGATGTTGAATTGCTGTGAGTTGCTGTGCATTGAATAAGCAGTGAAGGTTGATGCTGGGAAGATCTGCTGTGCTTGCATTTTGTGGTTGGAGTTTCTTTATATCTACAATAAATAAGTGGATTTCTTTCAAGCTGGATTATCATTATCATTTCCACATTGGCGACGAATGGTTGAACCAGCCTGTATTCACTTGCGGAAACTCCAACACCAACTTTCATAACCTACCAGGAATGGTTCCCTTCAGACTTCAAACTACAAATCAACACTAAAACTATGATACAAGGCACCTTTGCCTACAGACCCCCAGGATCCTTACCAGCCTTGTGCGACTCAATCTCCATCCTCATCACCCTCCTTGCCATTGACTCCAACCACTATGTCCTGCTTGGTGATCTCTATTTCCACGGCGATGACCCTAATGACACTAACGCTACCTCCATCGGGGAGAACCTCAACAACATTGGCCTCACCCAACTAGTCATCGGACCGCACAGAGCCAGACACACACTCAATGCCACATTCACCACCAGCAACAGACGTAAGTTCACCCACATCACAGAACTCACCTGGACCAAGTACGCCAGCGTCCACTTTACTATCTGCAATGCCCAGCACAACATTGCCATGAACCAAAGCGCCACCCACCGCACCTTGTGTGAATTAACTTAGAGTCAATGGGCTCAGGCCCTCAGTACCATACAGCCAGAAACCTCAGCAGATCTTGACCAGGCCATCCATAACTTCTCTGCCTGGATCAACAACTGCACCAACAGAGTTGCCCCACTGCAACCATGAAAAACCAACAAAACCTCAAAACAAGCCAGTACAACCTAGAGCTCAGAACTATCAAGCACAACTGCCACCGACTCGAAAAGAGATGAAGCTTCACCTAGGACCACTCCACACAGAACCACTCACAAATCAGCTATTAATGACCACCAACTGCACATGAACGAATCTAAGAGAGCAGCCTTCATCAACAATCACAGGGGGCTGCTATTTTTCCTACATTGTAGCTCATACCTGGAATGACCAGCCCCTCCACCTCTGTACAACACCCTTACTGGCAGACTTCAGAAAGAAAATCAAGACCTGGCTGTTTGAAGGAGGCACCTCGAGCACCCATATATATTTTGGGGTGACAGTGCTGTGCTATACAAAAACTGATTGATTGACTGATCTAGCCCTTTGGTTCCTGTCATCTCAGGTACTATTATATTGAAGTGATTGGTGTTCGAGTGAGGCTTTCTCTGACGTTTGTTTATAGACTGAATCATATATTTTCAGTTGCCTAGTTATCCAGCTACTGCTTGGACAACTTTTTCCCAGCATACGTAGTGACTACAAGTTTCTTTTGCTCATTGAGCCACCAGCGCATCACAGCCATCTGCAATTCTTCATTTTTACTTAACGTCTGGCTCTACTTGCCGCTGCCTCTGAGTCAGACTGCTCCCCGGCCTTGCGCTCTCCCAATCCAGCGGATTCTACACAGCTTGGATTCAAACTGACCTTCTCCTTTTCTTGAGGATTTTCTACTGTTGGGACTCACACTCACCTGCTCCAGCCCCCAAAGACTCGCTGCTTACCGGGGATTTTTTTAACAGCGTCTTTGAGCTTTTTCACACGTCAGTTCAGCTTTCTGTGGGCTTTCACTTATTACCTACTACTTCCTAGATAATTTTTCCAGCTCTGCTCACCTATTACTTATATATAGAAAGAAGACTACTTTTTGTTGTTTTGGAGTGAAGACTATATTTATTAATGCATTGAATTGTTGGTAATTGCTAAATGTGTAAAACATTCTATGTTGTGTATTCAAGAGTTATGAAAAGACAAAGGAGCTGCTGCCTCTATAAAATCTGTTTCTTCTAAACAAAAAGTAAATACAAATTTTTGCATAATATGTAAGCCTTCTTGTTTTATGTGTGACAACCTTACTCAATTAGCCAATTTTAAGGACTGTCCAGCCACTAAAGATAAGTGCAAAATCTGTGGCAAAAAGGGACATTTTGCTACATGCTGTAAGTCCAATATGAATCAGAAAAAAGTGTTTGAGGTGAGTTCTGAAGAAATAGATGTTGTTTATCAAATTGTTAATGATGTTAATTGTGTATCTAAAGATAAGTGTGACAATCCTTCTGACATAGTTACCCTTAATGGTATCACAGTTTCCATGATGATGAATTCAGGAGTAAGGCTGGCTTTGGTTTCAGGTAAGGATTGTGTCTAGTACTTCCAGGTCAACATCAATCTGCACTAACCCGATTTCATTCCGTCCAGTTATGGTGGCAAACTGATTGAGTGTTTTGAGATTGAAATATAATTTCAGGGTAATACTACCAATGGTAAAATATATTCCCCAGAAAAGGAAGGCACTGTGTTGATTTGGCCCCATCAGAACCTTTTTGACATTTATCGTGGTCCCCATACTTATCCCCAGGCCCAGATCTGAAAGGTTGGTGGAAGACCAGTGATTTTTTAATGTGAATTTCCAGAGGTATTTTCTGAAAAAGTACGTTGCATTAAGTGATATGTACAACATCATATTAAATTGAAAGAGAGTGCAGAACCCATTGCATCCAAAGCTGGAAATATAACTTATAGACTACAGGATGCGGTCAAACCTAATTTGGATCGATTATGTAAGGTTGGCATAATTGAAACAGTAGAAGTGTCTCAGTGGGTGACACCTGTGGCAGTTGCCACAAAGAATTCTGGTGAAATAAGGCTTTGTATTGAATGGAGGCACCTCAATGGGTAGATAATAGAGGGCAAGTTTCCCCGGCCCAACATTTCTGAAATGATCAGCCTACTATGCGATGCAAAGTTCTTCACAACATTGAACTAAACTTCTGCTTACCACCAGGACCGCCTGTGTGAAGTTCCCTAACATGCAACTTTGTATTATCTGTTTTAGCAGGATACCTATCACTCTTTGATGTGCTGCATCAGTTTTCTGAGGTCTCATGACAGACGTATTGGGTGCGATTTCTGGGGTGAGGTTTTTTAAAGTTGATGTGTTGATCTTCACTAATTCTTTTCAATCCCACCTACTTTAAGTGAGGGAGGTGTTACGTGTTTTGAATCTTAAAATTATCACTTTGAAGTACAACAAATACAAATGTCGTCAACCTGAAGCATGACCTTGGGTCATGATATCACAGCAGAAGGCATTAAACACAGAACTGACCTTGTTTGAATGATCACTGGTTGTGTCCCCGAGATTGAGTGGTTGAGTGAAATTGACAAGGATGAGGTTCTCAGAAAGGTCAGGGAGACCATTTAGGGTGGCTGTAAGATTCCAGATGGTGCCATAGATTTCATGAGTTTTGTGAAGATTTGGGATGAAATTTCAGTTAGCAACACATTAGTGTTTAGAGGTGGAAGGTTGATTATTCTGTGTAGAGCGAGGAACCGGTTGGTGCAGTTTGCTCACGAAAGTCATCAAGGGATATGCAATCTAAAGAATACTTAACGACAATCTATTAATGTCCTGGAATGGATGTTCAGGTGAAAATGGCTGAACAAGACTGATGTGAGTGCAAAATAAGACGCAAAAGATCAGGTTAGCCCGTTTGATTTGCCATGAGATTCCTGCAGATGTGTAGGAGGATTTGGCATTGGATGTTGTCGGACCTTTGAATTTTGGTAGGTATTTGGTGGTATTTGCTGGTACTTATGGATATGCTTTCAAGGTGGTCTGAGGGTTATGTGTGCAGGATACCTTCAAATCCTTGGTTATCAAGTTGTGGGCTCAGGTGTTTTCTAAGAATGTGGTCCTCTGTGTATCCTGACTGAAAATGATATGCAGCTAACTTTAAATGAAATTGAGAGAATTCTTAATGAAAGAGGTATTATGCATAAAAAGTGTGCCTTATGCCTTCCAGAAACTAATGTAATGGTAGAAAGATTTAATAGGATGCATAAAGAGATGATTCAGATTGCAAAACTCGACTCAGAGGATGTGATTGAATTAAAATGGTGGAGTATAGGATGTGAAAAAATTGGTTCTCTCCACACTCTACAACCGGCATATCTCCATTCGCATTGCTTAAGAAGCGCAAGCCACATTCTATAATGTGTATACCCTGGGTAAATACATACAGCTCATATGGCTTGAATGGAAACAAGATGGTTGAGAAATGAAAGGCTAGAGAGCTTTGTTTTGCAGGGTGAAAGGGAAAAATAATATGACCTACACAAAGCAGTCATGTATTTTGATGTTAAGGGGCGATATGATAAAAGTGAAACTTCTTAAAGGAACATGTTTCAGTAATCTTTATCCTGTGACCCAAGTGTTAAAGGGGCCTGTGAAGTCAGAAGATGGTAGAATTTCTAATTTTAACAGAATTGTAGTTAATAATCCTGAGTTTATGTGTTTTTTTAACCTTTGCTTTATCTAATTCTTCTGGGAGTAAGTTTTTTTTCTATGAGAGGGGGATATGTGGTATTGTTAGTAGTCATCCTGAACAGAACATTTATTTGGTACCTTCTAAATAATTCCATAGGTACTATGGTTTGTCATTTTCTTGTGGAATGTTGAAGGATGAGCTGTGAAGGCAGTTGGTGAGGAGAGTTGCCTGAGATTTCATTGTATGGCTGAAGGTTCCTTTCTGTACAATAAAGCAGTGGATTTCTTGCAAGCTGGATTATCGGTATTATTTCTACACAAACCTACTGACGTTGCTAATGCTTTTTTTCCCCCAAAGATAAACCCACACAAGGGTTTCCCCTGAGTAATTGGTGTGGTGGACACGTTCATTTTGGAGACTAAATTCAGTGGATCAGCCTATGGGACAGTGCCAGGAGAGATTGAATGCTGCCATCCAAAAACATTAAGTGGGGCAGTGGGTGTTCCCTCCAGTATCTGGGCTGGAATACATGAGCAATTGGGATGCCCCATAGGTATCACCAGGGTTGCATTCATAGGCACCACCAGGGTGGTATCCAATTGGGCCAGCAGTAAGTAATAACTACAATGGACTCGGAAGACTGGGACACTTAGTTAGCCGCACCAGTTCCTCAAAGGATCAAACCTTGGTGAATAAGATGTTGTAATTTTCCCACCTCACCCCACCCCACCCCCTTCACTTCATACAGCACCATGGTTGCCACAAGCAGAAACAATGCATGCAACAGAGCAAGAATTGGAGCTGGTGAGTGGCACGCCCTTCTGGGGACAACTACTTCCACCACATGTGTTACATATATGAACATACAAGGAATATTTTTGTAACATTTTGAGTTTGAAAGAGTGCCAAGTTCTCTCATCTGTATTGTCCATCTAACACCAAATAAACTACTAGGCAGAGCTGCAGGTCCATCCCTTTCAAGCCGTATAGACTACATTTTAGTCAGGTTGTGGTCAACAGTCATTGATATGACAGTCCGCAAAAGAACTAACAGTGACCACAATCCCCTCTCTGCATCCTTTATGGCCTTTTGTGGATTCATCAACTTAGACTATGAACCATACCAGGGAGGTCACCCTTGCAGGGAACAAACGCCACCTGAAATGGCCCAGATTGTTGCTTGCCCACAAATTCTGGTGACAATTCAAGATGACCTCAATGAAGTCCTTACGAAGATTGAAGAGGCCTGCGATAGTGCAGATGACCAATTGCCTAGATCCATGAAGCACTAAAAAAAACGTTTCTATCTCTCTTTATAAGTCCCAAAGTATTGTTTCGGAAGAACAAAAAAAGAAGGCACCACTCCTGGTATAATATTGTGTCATGTTGTCAGTCGCCTATTAGTTAAGGCCGCAAAAACAAAAGACATGGTCCACGTACCAACTCTAAGGAAAGTATACAAAAAGGCTATCCTGCATGCTAATAAAGGGAGGGACCAACTGAGGTGGAGGGCCCTTTTGGGCTTTGGTGGCTCGGGATTGCTCAGGAGCTCCTCAGTCTCTGGCCAATAATGTGGCCACTTCTGAATGGGAAAAATATTTTGGTAATCTATATGCCAGCAATTCTTTAGTACCAATGGATTCCATAGTACCCCAGTCAAAATTCAGTACCACGCTGTTGTTTGAAATTGTGGATATTTTACAGGACCTGAATTCTGTCTCATGTGGGCGGGCAGTGGGCCCGGAAGGTATTCCAGCTGATATCTTTTTAACTAGTATAGAGCCCTGGTGCAATTGCAGAGGAGGCCCCCATTCCTGATTCATTGAAGGGTACCATAGTTTTACCCATATTTAAATAAGGTGACTGTTCCTTACCATCCAACCACAGGCCAATAAGCCTGATAGAAAGTATTGCGAAAATATTTGGCCAGTGCCTACTTAATAAGATACAAAATTGGATTGGTGAGAACAATTTCCTTAGCCCTTTTCAAGCAGGCTTCTGTGCCAGGGTTTCAACCATTGACCAGGTTTTTTGATTTATATTAATTTACTGGAGAACTGTGCTGATTCGTGGAGGCAGTCTTCATGTCACGTCTGTCGACCTAAAATCGGCTTTCAACTTGATTTCAAGACCAAAACTTTGGAGTACCCTGGCCAATTTGGAATGCCCCCTAAGAGCATAGCTCTTTTAATTTGATTGCATGAAGATAATTACTCATGCATATGATGGGGAGGGGATCTGACCCAGCTGACAGAAAGAGTATTGATCTGTAAAACTGTGTGCCATCGCTGCATGCTGGCACCCATCTTATTTTCACTTTTTATCAATGACATTATTCCCCTACTGGCACAATTGGAAACATATGCTCCATCCTTGGAGGGCTTTAACCCCCTGATTTTCTTATTCACTGATGACACCTTGTTGATCTCAAAGACCCTGCCAGGCCTCCAGAAACTCTTGACTCACTTCAAGGAGTTCTATGTGGACTGGGGCTTGGAAATCAACACTTTGAAAACCATGGTGATGTCTTTTAACCAGAATAGATCTTTGAAGAGTACATTATTCTTGGGAATAGTTGCTTCAAAACAAGTTGATTCCTTTGCATATTTGGGGTTTACCTTTGCAGAGGGTATGTTTTGGCAACTGCACACCCTACTCCAAACCCATCTCTCCAGCACTTAAAATCTATGAGGCGAAGGGTCGTGGGTCAGCTTTGCACGGGGCTGAGTTGTGGGGGTTTTCAAATCACTATAACATTATAAAATCTGAGAATAAACTCCTTAGGAAATTGGCATCTTTCCCAATTAGTATGCCATTATATCCATTATTTTGTGACCTAGGCATCACTAAGTCCACAGGCAAAATTCGTTTGTGGCTCTTGTTGTACTGGAGGAACCTGTGGAACGCTCCCGAACTGGCCCAATACATTGACAGTTTAAAAGATGTCATGAAGGCTGATCACTTTAACAAAATCTCATGGTTAACTAATATAAAGTCCGTCTTGTACTCATTAGGGCTTCATGATTTATGGGACCAACCAAACACTTCCGTATTTCCTCCCAAGACTGAGGTGAAAATGAAATACTGGTCACTTGTGGAGACTAAGGATGCTCGAAAGTCAGCCACCGCCAAGTTATCCAGTGATTATATAGTTATCAAGTCCCTTTGGGGATGGGAGTTATTTTGGGACGTGGTGGCTGTCCCACTGCATAGAAAACTCTGGATTCAGTTTTGCACAGACACTTTATAGCTCTGAACGTTTACATCAGGCTGGTAGAGCATGTGAGGCACCACTTGTTCCATTTGTGACCACCAGAAGGAATGTGTTTCTTATGTCTTCTTCGCCTTCCCTGCCTATTCATCCCCTCAGCATAATCGGTTGTCACCAGTTTGTAGGTTAATAAAAAGCCCTCCTCATTCTCAGATCAGATTCTTGCACAGTAATGGTTATTTCTATTGCTAAATTCTTGACGGCAATGTGGGTGCTTTGCAGAAAAGCTCTGCATGGCTACCTTGTTTGACCTCCCACATCCATGTATGTTCCATTCGAATATTTTATCAAAATTTTGGTTGTAATCTCATTTTTATAATCATGTATGTATATATATACTCAACTGGTAGTGATGGTGATACTACTGTGTTGGGGGCAGCCCTAACACAAGAGCTATTGGAAATACATCGCAAGGAATTTGGTCCCTCCACTGAGAGTCAGGAAGCACTGGGGGGTGAACCGTTACCGATATCTTGTGCAACGAATTTCAAATTAAAATCGAAATTTTGCCCCTTAATGCTCAAAGATAATATAGATATCTTCCACGACCGTGTTGTCACTCAACTCAAGGAACTTCAAATCAGAACTGCTAACCAAACCAAACGATATGACCACAGAGACAAAGAATACCACACTCTTATCAAAAAACTGAGAGCAAATAAGAACTTGGTGATCAGACAGTCTGATAAGGGGGGCAACGTGGTCCTTTGGCCACGTAAAATGTACTTAGAGGAAGCCCATAAGCAACTCAACGATAGAGAGTGCTATCGTCGTATTTCCACGCAAGAGGCATCTAATTCTAGGAATGAAATTTACCTCAAACTATCGGCGTGGAGAAGCAAGGGCCTCATCACAATGGATGAATATAAGTTCCTGAAAAAAGACCACCCGGTTATGCCGGTGATATATTTCATCCCTAAAGTACATAAGAACATACAACAACCCCCTGGCAGGCCCATAATATCTGCTTGTAATAGTTTACTGGAGAATATGAGCAGATATATCGACTACTTTCTACAGGAATATGTGAGGGGTCTGCCTTCTTTCATTCTTGACACCAGTGACTTACTAAGAAAGATCCAAGACTTCATATGGTGCCCCAACTATGTCCTTGTATCTATGGATGTTACATCGCTGTATACCAGCATATTCCACATTGATGGTTTGAGGGCTGTGCAACATTTTTTGGAGAAAAGAAATACATGTTTCCATGATCATTCTAAAATGTTGTTGGATATGATTAACATCTGTCTTGAGAATAACATCTTTCTCTTTGCCAATCAGTTGTTCATACAGACCAGGGGGGTGGCAATGGGGGCCTGCTTCTCTCCCAGTTACGCCTGTCTACATATGGGGTACTGGGAGGAGCAGGTCCTGAGGAAGAAATTTGCAACCGTTATGGACACCAAAGTTAAACTTTGGTTAAGATATATAGATGACCTGGTTTTTGTATGGGATGGATCCGAGTCAGAGGTGACTTTGTTCATTGAAGAATTGAATACTAACAACTTGAACATACAATTTACGAGCACCCTGAGCAGAGTATCCATTGTATTTTTGGATGTGGAATTATATGTTTGTGATAACAGCTTGCATACCAGACTATACCGCAAACCCACAGCTGGGAATACACTGCTGCATGCTGGAAGCCATCACCCAGCACATCTGATACGCAGCATCCCTTATGGGGAGATGTTGCGTATCAGAAGGATTTGCAGCAGTGAGGAAGAGTGCCGGCTGGCACAATCAGCATGTAGGGCCCGATTTGTTGAGCGTGGCTATAAAACAGACACGATAGATAATGCGACTTACAGGGCTAATAGAATTGATAGAACTGCACTCCTGGGCTCAGGCAGTGTACAAACTAGCTCTGTTACTGTTGGCACTGATAATGAGACAAGATTGATTATGGCATACAATAAACAGCATAAAAGTATCCATAAAATAATCAAAGATAACTGGCCTTTAGTCTCTTGTGATCCAGTGATTGGATCAGCCATCAGCAAAAATCCTAGCATTACATATCGTAAAGCACACTCAATGAAGGACAGTCTGGTTTCTAGCAGCCCTGAAGTGGTGTCAGGTACATGGCTCAATGACAGTAAAGGCTTTTTGAGATGCTCTAGCTGCAAAGCATGTAAACATGGCATCAGTAAGACCGAGGTCTCTACCCCACTCTCACCCTTTCCAATTAAAATCCAACAAAAATTAAACTGTAAATCAGAATTTGTTGTGTACGTCTTGGAGTGCCCATGTGGCCTAAGATATGTTGGCAGCACCAGGCCACAGGTGCATAAGCGCATACTACAACATCTGCGAGCGATCACCCATGCAGATGCAGCTTACCCAGTGGCTAGGCACTTCGAGAGTAAACATGGAAAGGATGCATCCCTACTTAGGTATTTCGCGATTGACTGTGTTCCTCCCCAAAGGAGAGGCGGTGATAGGGAGTCCCTTTTAAGAAAACTTGAGACTCGCTATATAATCCTTTTGGATACTAAGGCACCGCTAGGCCTCAATACAGGGGAGGACTGCCACACGTATCTCTGAAATTATCTAAGTAGCACTGATTGAGCCAGTTATCCATGTAACTGTTAGAATCTTTGAGTTGTTGCACTCGTAACTGTATTGATTGACTATGAACTGTGGATCACACATTATGTTTGAATACCCTACATCCCCTTTTTCCCTCCATGCCTAACAGATTATTTTCATTTAGATTTTAATTTTCACGCACTTGGTAGCACTTTCTTGCCATCAGCTTATGTTGCACAATTAGCATATTTTGCACAAGTATAATGTTTACATCTCTGGCTGGGATATATGCCCATTATGGCATCATTGCACTTTATTGATCTATGGGCTTCAATATACAATACCATGATCAAATGTGTTTACTAATCAATTACAATTTTAGTTATATTTTAATACTTATATAACTATTTATAGGCCTTCTTAAACTTTTATATGAATTTTAAAAGTTTATCATTGCCAGTGCCGTGTAAATATGCATGTATTAACTTGTATAGCAAAGTGAAAACATTTTTATATTGTGCATAATTTCATAATGTTTAGTATATTAACATGTATTTATGATGCTAATTGTGTAACACTGTGAACAGTATACGGGCATTCATGCCGTAATTATTTGTCTCGAGGTTTAGAAACATTGACAGTATTTTTTCTGTTTCTAATACCATGTGATGGCACATTGCACTTTAAAAAGGGTGATCAGCCCTCGTGACGTTGTCATGTGATCAAGGCTATCTTTAGCCGAAACGCGTCATGGCGGACTGGTGCTGGGCTTAATACTAAAATAAAAATATTTGCACCAACTACGGGTCTTGCTGGTTCCTGTGTCTACTGTTCAGCTGAATGCTGTGTGTTGCCTAAAGGAGCGCCACGTACCTCGTATCTCAGCTAGGAAGCTTCACCGGCTTGTTGCGAGACCCCTCCTCGGTTTTGGGCGAAATTACAGCGAGAAGCGACCTTCCTGTCGGGAGATTTCGAAAAGCTCCGTGTTCGGAGAAGCTGTCACGCCCCAGGGTTCGTCGGATCCAACTGCTGGCCGCGTTCGAGAGGAAAGCCCGGAAGTGGTTCGGAGGTCACAGACCAGCGTCGGTTGGTCCGGACATCCTGAGCCTGCGGAGCGAGTACCAGGAGCGGCTGACATACGGACTGCATTATTTCCCTGTGAGGAGTTCCAGAAACGCCATCCGTGGACTACCGGTAGGACGCGTTTTTGAGAGTGCCTGTAGATTCATATTGCCCATAACACCATGTCCGCAGACACGTTAAGGGGGCGCATGGAGGCGTCTAAGGGTATGTTTATGGACCCCCCGGCTGGGGAGTTCGTCGTCCATCCCAGTTCCAAAGCTGCACCGGAGCAGAGCTCTGGGATAAAAGAACTATTTAAGAAATTGGAAAAGTGCAGCAAAAGCGAACAGTCGAAGTGGTGGGAGCATACATCATTGGCAGGCTACTTAGAGGTGGGTCGCGTGCCGAGGGGTCTGCGCATTCTATTAGCACCATCGTATGAGAAGCCAGACCCCCAAATGTTAGCTGACTGGGCACAGTGTAACCTAGAAAATTCCAAACGCTTGATGGGGATCCTAATACAATACTCTGAAAGCGATAGGGTCAAATTACTTGAGGAGATCGATGCCATTAACGCTGAAATTGACAAATTCCCTCCATCTGCGGAAATAACCAAATACAGAGAGGAAATGGCAGTAAGACTCAAGCGTGAGGAAGATATAATAAAGAAGAGGAAGGCATACAAATTCCAGCGTGACCGGCTGGATTATGAAAATGGCCAAATCTTCACTTTTGCCAAGCGATATGATAAAATTAAACAGCGACATAGTAAAGAACTTTCAAATACAGCTCCCACCACCAATACTGATAAGAATGCAACTGTGACAACACAACAGATTGAAGTATCCTCTGTTTCGGGAGAGAGCTCAACGTATGAAAGTGAGTCGGAATAAGAAATGCGACGCCAACAGATGTCGGGGTTTTGCAAGTTCACCCCAGGGCAAGAAATGGAGATGGTGACTCAGGATCGAAAACTCACGCTCCGCTCTGGGACACAATCAGCCGCCATCAGCGCAAAAACAGGAAACGCGCAGAAAGGCGGTTCTGCAACAAACGCCGCAAACGCAAATGGCAAGCCGCGGAAACAGCGCACCAGAAAACAATGGAACAAAACGCAGGTAGCTCAACAGCAATAACACCAGCTACCGCAGAAGTTTTGCAAACCAACTCGCAAGCGGTCATTAACCTTTCTGATGTGAATTTAACTCAAAAAGAAACTGCAATACTTTCGTTGGGGCTCTCGTATAGTCCAAAGGAAAATTTTGACTATGCGACTACAAAAATCGATGTTTTCAAGTTTGTTCGCAAGCTGAAGCTACGAAAATATTTTGCTTCACGTACCAACTCCAATGGCAACACTGGCAATATTAGTGAAGTGACTGCTCCAACTACGAACTCAACTGGTAGTGATGGTGATACTACTGTGTTGGGGGCAGCCCTAACACAAGAGCTATTGGAAATACATCGAGAGGAATTTGGTCCCTCCACTGAGAGTCAGGAAGCACTGGGGGGTGAACCGTTACCGATATCTTGTGCAACGAATTTCAAATTAAAATCGAAATTTTGCCCCTTAATGCTCAAAGATAATATAGATATCTTCCACGACCGTGTTGTCACTCAACTCAAGGAACTTCAAATCAGAACTGCTAACCAAACCAAACGATATGACCACAGAGACAAAGAATACCACACTCTTATCAAAAAACTGAGAGCAAATAAGAACTTGGTGATCAGACAGTCTGATAAGGGGGGCAACGTGGTCCTTTGGCCACGTAAAATGTACTTAGAGGAAGCCCATAAGCAACTCAACGATAGAGAGTGCTATCGTCGTATTTCCACGCAAGAGGCATCTAATTCTAGGAATGAAATTTACCTCAAACTATCGGCGTGGAGAAGCAAGGGCCTCATCACAATGGATGAATATAAGTTCCTGAAAAAAGAACACCCGGTTATGCCGGTGATATATTTCATCCCTAAAGTACATAAGAACATACAACAACCCCCTGGCAGGCCCATAATATCTGCTTGTAATAGTTTACTGGAGAATATGAGCAGATATATCGACTACTTTCTACAGGAATATGTGAGGGGTCTGCCTTCTTTCATTCTTGACACCAGTGACTTACTAAGAAAGATCCAAGACTTCATATGGTGCCCCAACTATGTCCTTGTATCTATGGATGTTACATCGCTGTATACCAGCATATTCCACATTGATGGTTTGAGGGCTGTGCAACATTTTTTGGAGAAAAGAAATACATGTTTCCATGATCATTCTAAAATGTTGTTGGATATGATTAACACCTGTCTTGAGAATAACATCTTTCTCTTTGCCAATCAGTTGTTCATACAGACCAGGGGGGTGGCAATGGGGGCCTGCTTCTCTCCCAGTTACGCCTGTCTACATATGGGGTACTGGGAGGAGCAGGTCCTGAGGAAGAAATTTGCAACCGTTATGGACACCAAAGTTAAACTTTGGTTAAGATATATAGATGACCTGGTTTTTGTATGGGATGGATCCGAGTCAGAGGTGACTTTGTTCATTGAAGAATTGAATACTAACAACTTGAACATACAATTTACGAGCACCCTGAGCAGAGTATCCATTGTATTTTTGGATGTGGAATTATATGTTTGTGATAACAGCTTGCATACCAGACTATACCGCAAACCCACAGCTGGGAATACACTGCTGCATGCTGGAAGCCATCACCCAGCACATCTGATACGCAGCATCCCTTATGGGGAGATGTTGCGTATCAGAAGGATTTGCAGCAGTGAGGAAGAGTGCCGGCTGGCACAATCAGCATGTAGGGCCCGATTTGTTGAGCGTGGCTATAAAACAGACACGATAGATAATGCGACTTACAGGGCTAATAGAATTGATAGAACTGCACTCCTGGGCTCAGGCAGTGTACAAACTAGCTCTGTTACTGTTGGCACTGATAATGAGACAAGATTGATTATGGCATACAATAAACAGCATAAAAGTATCCATAAAATAATCAAAGATAACTGGCCTTTAGTCTCTTGTGATCCAGTGATTGGATCAGCCATCAGCAAAAATCCTAGCATTACATATCGTAAAGCACACTCAATGAAGGACAGTCTGGTTTCTAGCAGCCCTGAAGTGGTGTCAGGTACATGGCTCAATGACAGTAAAGGCTTTTTGAGATGCTCTAGCTGCAAAGCATGTAAACATGGCATCAGTAAGACCGAGGTCTCTACCCCACTCTCACCCTTTCCAATTAAAATCCAACAAAAATTAAACTGTAAATCAGAATTTGTTGTGTACGTCTTGGAGTGCCCATGTGGCCTAAGATATGTTGGCAGCACCAGGCCACAGGTGCATAAGCGCATACTACAACATCTGCGAGCGATCACCCATGCAGATGCAGCTTACCCAGTGGCTAGGCACTTCGAGAGTAAACATGGAAAGGATGCATCCCTACTTAGGTATTTCGCGATTGACTGTGTTCCTCCCCAAAGGAGAGGCGGTGATAGGGAGTCCCTTTTAAGAAAACTTGAGACTCGCTATATAATCCTTTTGGATACTAAGGCACCGCTAGGCCTCAATACAGGGGAGGACTGCCACACGTATCTCTGAAATTATCTAAGTAGCACTGATTGAGCCAGTTATCCATGTAACTGTTAGAATCTTTGAGTTGTTGCACTCGTAACAGTATTGATTGACTATGAACTGTGGATCACACATTATGTTTGAATACCCTACATCCCCTTTTTCCCTCCATGCCTAACAGATTATTTTCATTTAGATTTTAATTTTCACGCACTTGGTAGCACTTTCTTGCCATCAGCTTATGTTGCACAATTAGCATATTTTGCACAAGTATAATGTTTACATCTCTGGCTGGGATATATGCCCATTATGGCATCATTGCACTTTATTGATCTATGGGCTTCAATATACAATACCATGATCAAATGTGTTTACTAATCAATTACAATTTTAGTTATATTTTAATACTTATATAACTATTTATAGGCCTTCTTAAACTTTTATATGAATTTTAAAAGTTTATCATTGCCAGTGCCGTGTAAATATGCATGTATTAACTTGTATAGCAAAAGTGAAAACATTTTTATATTGTGCATAATTTCATAATGTTTAGTATATTAACATGTATTTATGATGCTAATTGTGTAACACTGTGAACAGTATACGGGCATTCATGCCGTAATTATTTGTCTCGAGGTTTAGAAACATTGACAGTATTTTTTCTGTTTCTAATACCATGTGATGGCACATTGCACTTTAAAAAGGGTGATCAGCCCTCGTGACGTTGTCATGTGATCAAGGCTATCTTTAGCCGAAACGCGTCATGGCGGACTGGTGCTGGGCTTAATACTAAAATAAAAATATTTGCACCAACTACGGGTCTTGCTGGTTCCTGTGTCTACTGTTCAGCTGAATGCTGTGTGTTGCCTAAAGGAGCGCCACGTACCTCGTATCTCAGCTCGGAAGCTTCACCGGCTTGTTGCGAGACCCCTCCTCGGTTTTGGGCGAAATTACAGCGAGAAGCGACCTTCCTGTCGGGAGATTTCGAAAAGCTCCGTGTTCGGAGAAGCTGTCACGCCCCAGGGTTCGTCGGATCCAACTGCTGGCCGCGTTCGAGAGGAAAGCCCGGAAGTGGTTTGGAGGTCACAGACCAGCGTCGGTTGGTCCGGACATCCTGAACCTGCGGAGCGAGTACCAGGAGCGGCTGACATACGGACTGCATTATTTCCCTGTGAGGAGTTCCAGAAACGCCATCCGTGGACTACCGGTAGGACGCGTTTTTGAGAGTGCCTGTAGATTCGTATTGCCCATAACACCATGTCCGCAGACACGTTAAGGGGGCGCATGGAGGCGTCTAAGGGTATGTTTATGGACCCCCCGGCTGGGGAGTCCGTCGTCCATCCCAGTTCCAAAGCTGCACCGGAGCAGAGCTCTGGGATAAAAGAACTATTTAAGAAATTGGAAAAGTGCAGCAAAAGCGAACAGTCGAAGTGGTGGGAGCATACATCATTGGCAGGCTACTTAGAGGTGGGTCGCGTGCCGAGGGGTCTGCGCATTCTATTAGCACCATCGTATGAGAAGCCAGACCCCCAAATGTTAGCTGACTGGGCACAGTGTAACCTAGAAAATTCCAAACGCTTGATGGGGATCCTAATACAATACTCTGAAAGCGATAGGGTCAATTTACTTGAGGAGATCGATGCCATTAACGCTGAAATTGACAAATTCCCTCCATCTGCGGAAATAACCAAATACAGAGAGGAAATGGCAGTAAGACTCAAGCGTGAGGAAGATATAATAAAGAAGAGGAAGGCATACAAATTCCAGCGTGACCGGCTGGATTATGAAAATGGCCAAATCTTCACTTTTGCCAAGCGATATGATAAAATTAAACAGCGACATAGTAAAGAACTTTCAAATACAGCTCCCACCACCAATACTGATAAGAATGCAACTGTGACAACACAACAGATTGAAGTATCCTCTGTTTCGGGAGAGAGCTCAACGTATGAAAGTGAGTCGGAATCAGAAATGCGACGCCAACAGATGTCGGGGTTTTGCAAGTTCACCCCAGGGCAAGAAATGGAGATGGTGACTCAGGATCGAAAACTCACGCTCCGCTCTGGGACACAATCAGCCGCCGTCAGCGCAAAAACAGGAAACGCGCAGAAAGGCGGTTCTGCAACAAACGCCGCAAACGCAAATGGCAAGCCGCGGAAACAGCGCACCAGAAAACAATGGAACAAAACGCAGGTAGCTCAACAGCAATAACACCAGCTACCGCAGAAGTTTTGCAAACCAACTCGCAAGCGGTCATTAACCTTTCTGATGTGAATTTAACTCAAAAAGAAACTGCAATACTTTCGTTGGGGCTCTCGTATAGTCCAAAGGAAAATTTTGACTATGCGACTACAAAAATCGATGTTTTCAAGTTTGTTCGCAAGCTGAAGCTACGAAAATATTTTGCTTCACGTACCAACTCCAATGGCAACACTGGCAATATTAGTGAAGTGACTGCTCCAACTACGAACTCAACTGGTAGTGATGGTGATACTACTGTGTTGGGGGCAGCCCTAACACAAGAGCTATTGGAAATACATCGAGAGGAATTTGGTCCCTCCACTGAGAGTCAGGAAGCACTGGGGGGTGAACCGTTACCGATATCTTGTGCAACAAATTTCAAATTAAAATCGAAATTTTGCCCCTTAATGCTCAAAGATAATATAGATATCTTCCACGACCGTGTTGTCACTCAACTCAAGGAACTTCAAATCAGAACTGCTAACCAAACCAAACGATATGACCACAGAGACAAAGAATACCACACTCTTATCAAAAAACTGAGAGCAAATAAGAACTTGGTGATCAGACAGTCTGATAAGGGGGGCAACGTGGTCCTTTGGCCACGTAAAATGTACTTAGAGGAAGCCCATAAGCAACTCAACGATAGAGAGTGCTATCGTCGTATTTCCACGCAAGAGGCATCTAATTCTAGGAATGAAATTTACCTCAAACTATCGGCGTGGAGAAGCAAGGGCCTCATCACAATGGATGAATATAAGTTCCTGAAAAAAGACCACCCGGTTATGCCGGTGATATATTTCATCCCTAAAGTACATAAGAACATACAACAACCCCCTGGCAGGCCCATAATATCTGCTTGTAATAGTTTACTGGAGAATATGAGCAGATATATCGACTACTTTCTACAGGAATATGTGAGGGGTCTGCCTTCTTTCATTCTTGACACCAGTGACTTACTAAGAAAGATCCAAGACTTCATATGGTGCCCCAACTATGTCCTTGTATCTATGGATGTTACATCGCTGTATACCAGCATATTCCACATTGATGGTTTGAGGGCTGTGCAACATTTTTTGGAGAAAAGAAATACATGTTTCCATGATCATTCTAAAATGTTGTTGGATATGATTAACATCTGTCTTGAGAATAACATCTTTCTCTTTGCCAATCAGTTGTTCATACAGACCAGGGGGGTGGCAATGGGGGCCTGCTTCTCTCCCAGTTACGCCTGTCTACATATGGGGTACTGGGAGGAGCAGGTCCTGAGGAAGAAATTTGCAACCGTTATGGACACCAAAGTTAAACTTTGGTTAAGATATATAGATGACCTGGTTTTTGTATGGGATGGATCCGAGTCAGAGGTGACTTTGTTCATTGAAGAATTGAATACTAACAACTTGAACATACAATTTACGAGCACCCTGAGCAGAGTATCCATTGTATTTTTGGATGTGGAATTATATGTTTGTGATAACAGCTTGCATACCAGACTATACCGCAAACCCACAGCTGGGAATACACTGCTGCATGCTGGAAGCCATCACCCAGCACATCTGATACGCAGCATCCCTTATGGGGAGATGTTGCGTATCAGAAGGATTTGCAGCAGTGAGGAAGAGTGCCGGCTGGCACAATCAGCATGTAGGGCCCGATTTGTTGAGCGTGGCTATAAAACAGACACGATAGATAATGCGACTTACAGGGCTAATAGAATTGATAGAACTGCACTCCTGGGCTCAGGCAGTGTACAAACTAGCTCTGTTACTGTTGGCACTGATAATGAGACAAGATTGATTATGGCATACAATAAACAGCATAAAAGTATCCATAAAATAATCAAAGATAACTGGCCTTTAGTCTCTTGTGATCCAGTGATTGGATCAGCCATCAGCAAAAATCCTAGCATTACATATCGTAAAGCACACTCAATGAAGGACAGTCTGGTTTCTAGCAGCCCTGAAGTGGTGTCAGGTACATGGCTCAATGACAGTAAAGGCTTTTTGAGATGCTCTAGCTGCAAAGCATGTAAACATGGCATCAGTAAGACCGAGGTCTCTACCCCACTCTCACCCTTTCCAATTAAAATCCAACAAAAATTAAACTGTAAATCAGAATTTGTTGTGTACGTCTTGGAGTGCCCATGTGGCCTAAGATATGTTGGCAGCACCAGGCCACAGGTGCATAAGCGCATACTACAACATCTGCGAGCGATCACCCATGCAGATGCAGCTTACCCAGTGGCTAGGCACTTCGAGAGTAAACATGGAAAGGATGCATCCCTACTTAGGTATTTCGCGATTGACTGTGTTCCTCCCCAAAGGAGAGGCGGTGATAGGGAGTCCCTTTTAAGAAAACTTGAGACTCGCTATATAATCCTTTTGGATACTAAGGCACCGCTAGGCCTCAATACAGGGGAGGACTGCCACACGTATCTCTGAAATTATCTAAGTAGCACTGATTGAGCCAGTTATCCATGTAACTGTTAGAATCTTTGAGTTGTTGCACTCGTAACAGTATTGATTGACTATGAACTGTGGATCACACATTATGTTTGAATACCCTACATCCCCTTTTTCCCTCCATGCCTAACAGATTATTTTCATTTAGATTTTAATTTTCACGCACTTGGTAGCACTTTCTTGCCATCAGCTTATGTTGCACAATTAGCATATTTTGCACAAGTATAATGTTTACATCTCTGGCTAGGATATATGCCCATTATGGCATCATTGCACTTTATTGATCTATGGGCTTCAATATACAATACCATGATCAAATGTGTTTACTAATCAATTACAATTTTAGTTATATTTTAATACTTATATAACTATTTATAGGCCTTCTTAAACTTTTATATGAATTTTAAAAGTTTATCATTGCCAGTGCCGTGTAAATATGCATGTATTAACTTGTATAGCAAAAGTGAAAATTTTTTTATATTGTGCATAATTTCATAATGTTTAGTATATTAACATGTATTTATGATGCTAATTGTGTAACACTGTGAACAGTATACGGGCATTCATGCCGTAATTATTTGTCTCGAGGTTTAGAAACATTGACAGTATTTTTTCTGTTTCTAATACCATGTGATGGCACATTGCACTTTAAAAAGGGTGATCAGCCCTCGTGACGTTGTCTTGTGATCAAGGCTATCTTTAGCCGAAACGCGTCATGGCGGACTGGTGCTGGGCTTAATACTAAAATAAAAATATTTGCACCAACTACGGGTCTTGCTGGTTCCTGTGTCTACTGTTCAGCTGAATGCTTTGTGTTGCCTAAAGGAGCGCCACGTACCTCATATATATATATATATATATATATATATATATATATATATTACCTACTGGCGTTCGCCAGTAGGTATATATAGTTAGGATTTTTTCCCTATGGCATTTTTGAAAATTCTATGTCTAATAACTTTGGCGTTTGTGGACGGAATCGGCTGAAATTTTCAGGAAAATGGCACATTTTGTTTCTGAGCAGCCCCTGAAAATTTGGTGGGGTTTCGTCAAGGGGGGGCTGAGAAAAAAGGGGGGTCCCAAAACGCGTTTTTTACATTGAGTTTTCCATAGGGCGGTTGGACTCACTTTTAGCTCGAACGGCTGAATGGATTTGCACGAAACTTGGCAAAATTGTAGGGACTGTTAGCCCGATGTGCCTTTGCTAGGTCTCAATATATGTGCTTCAGTGGATTTTGAGAAATTAATGTTCAAAACAAGATATATATCTGTAACAGCGCTCTGGGCAGCGATCCGGTCCGCTTACTTTTCGCGAAACGGAACTTTGCGCGCAGAAAGCTGATTGGCTCTCCGGTGTCTGTCAACATTCTAAACAGTCCGGAGCGGCCGCCATCTTGTCTCTCGGTAGGATCGAGAGAGAAGAAGAGGTGAAAAACGAAAGGGGAATTTAATGAAAGGGGGCAAGGTATCCCCCTCTTGACCCCCTAGGAATGTTGTTGGGGTTATTAAAGGATCTAGTGGGGAAAAGAAAAAAAAAATGATTTTTCACGGTAGAAGCGCTTCACGGGCCGCGAACTGGGCCGCAAACTGGTAGCGAAACGGGAATTCGCCATTTTGTGCTTCGTTAATTAAATTATTAGGTATAAGGGGGTGCGGGAGACGTATCCTAATCCCCTATGTTTCCTGAGGGTGGCTGAGGAGGCTGATATATGTTGATACATCTCTTCCAGCGGCTGTGCATGAGCTTTTTTTTTTTTTGCTGCGTGACAGTCCGGAGCGGCCGCCATCTTGTCTCTCGGTAGGATCGAGAGAGAAGAAGAGGTGAAAAACGAAAGGGGAATTTAATGAAAGGGGGCAAGGTATCCCCCTCTTGACCCCCTAGGAATGTTGTTGGGGTTATTAAAGGGTCCCGTGGGGAAAAGAAAAAAAAAATGATTTTTCACTGTAGAAGCGCTTCACGGGCCGCGAACTGGGCCGCAAACTGGTAGCGAAACGGGAATTCGCCATTTTGTGCTTCGTTTTAATTGTTTAGAGATAAAAATTATCGCCGCACATCGGCCACAATGCATGAGTATCGTTGAAAAGTCAGCGATATTCATGCATTATCCAGCAAATGCTCTTAGCCGTGTTATCCACCTTCCATTGGATAACATGGTTAAAAACTGCTCTGTGCGTGAGCTTTTTTTTTTTTTTTTTTTTTTTTGCTGCGTGACGTTTGTTAACGTTCGATTCGATGGAAATCAGGAAGTGTTGACCACCATTTTGTCACTGCGAGTAAATATTTTGTTATAAATGAATCCTTATTGAAAAACATTGTCTGCGCCATCTTGCCTTTTTGTCCAATGCCACAATTTTGTCGTGCACGGCAGCCATTTTAGATGCCTTGACCAGGCCCACTCTCTGCACGCCGCCGATCCTCAGCATGGCTTCCCACCCTCGCAAGCATCTCCCCCACGCACTGGTCATCCCCGCTCTCTCTCTCATGCATGGGCCATATACTTCCCCCCATCTGCGCTGCTCTTCTCTGAGAATCACACCCTGTGCCCTCCCGACACCTCTCTTTCACCCTATTCACTACCGCACCCTCTGACACTCCTCTTCCTCTGTGTCCGATTGTCCAGGCCGGACCTAGGCTATCACCTACCCCTGCGGATGTAGTTTATGGCCCCAGCTGTAGAGAATTCAGACATGCCAACCCTCCCGATTCAGGCGTGTGACTACTGATTTCAGTGCTGGTCTCCCGCCTCCCGATTTCTGCAAGCAAAAACTCGGGGGCATATTACGAACAACTAGCGATAATTTTTGTCTCTAACTTGTTTAGAGACAAAAATTATCGCCGCACATCGGCGATTTTTATCGCAGATAAACCTTGCTATTATCGCAGAAAAGTCAGCGATATTCATGTATTATCGAGCAAATGCTCTTAGCCATGTTATCCACCTCCCATTGGATAACATGGCTAAGAACTGCTCAGGGCAGGTGTTAGATTTTGGAGATATTCGCGCTTAGCGCGAATATCTCCAAAAGTTGGTAATAGGAGATAGCGATGTTAGGGACTGTTTCCAGTCGCTAACATCTTGGCACGCCCGCTTTGCATGTCATTAGTGATAAGTATCACTGACATGCAAAGCGGGGCCCAAGATGGTCGCTATCTCCTTTTAGCTGTCACTAACTGGTGTTAGCGACAGCTTGGTAATAGGGAGATATTTTTATCTCCGCTTTCTTGGCTTTTAAAGCCAAAAAAGCGGAGATAAACCCCCTTGATAATATGCCCCACGATTCCTTGGGGGTTTCAGCTGACAGGGCTTGGTATTGTGTTACATGGTAATTTTTCCAGGAAACGTCAGAGGGTCGATGCAGGGGTTCTAGAAGAGGTGATAAACCATTTAAGCCTCATGAACAAGCGCATGGTCTTTTAAAGATTTGTGAAGTACTCGGGGCGGCGGTGTGTGTGTGTCCTCTTTCAGGAGCGGGCGGGGGGGGGGGGCACTGCCAGCAACTTGCCAGGTCAGGTAGTGTTCAACACGTGCATCACCCTTTCTCTGCCTGCTATTGCGCTCCATGCTTCGGAAAGGTAAGAAAAAGAACGTGCATTTGAGTTTGAAATGTCCGATCCTGCAGCAGCACACTTCCAAAGCCCACACATGACAATAACCCGATTCAAGGCCCCATTCATCCGTTTAAAAAAAAATAGATAACACTCCAACAAAGTAAGATTATAAAACTTTATTAACTATTAACTATAACGAACGGAACAAAAACTAAAAACATTTAAACATTTTTCAACACAAAAAGCAACAATGGTTAGAAGCTGTCTTTTGTGCGAATAGTCCCAAGGCAGCACAACGTGCAGAGTTCTGGACGGCACCCAGGTGATGTCGCCTGGGTGCCGCACTGGTTTTGGGATCCTACAATGCAGCACAGAAAAACAGCGTGGGGCGTCCCGGGTGGTGCGGGGGGAGGCCTCGTCAGTAGCGGTCTGTTGTGCGAATAGTCCCAAGGCAGCAGAACGCGTTGAGATGTTGATGGGACTGTGTCCAGTGTCACATGGCTGACACAACATGTACGACAGGCACCCAGGTGATGTCCAGTAAACTGCCGCACTGGTTTTGGTATCCTACAATGCTGCTCCGAAAATTGGCGTGCGGCGGCCCGGGGGTGGGGGAGGCGGCGTGAACGGGCCTCCCCAGGTGGCGGCCATCTAGCTGAGTTGCGCTCGCTTTTGCGGCTACAGCGTCTCGCTCACCATGTTGTTGAGTTGCTTCCACTCTTGCAGTGCAGCGATAGGCGGCTGCCACATGGCTTTTAAAATGGCGGACGGCTCCTCGGTTTTGGGCCTGGTCCACTGAAATGGCCCTGGGACACCTTGGAACTCGGACGCTTGCCTGATAGGGCTTGGGCTCCATTCTCGAAAAGCGTCCCCTCAGCCGTGAAGATTCTACAAAAGTCTTGGGGGCCCCCGACTCCCGCAGGCTTCCGGTGGGGAGCGGCTGCCATGATTGCTCGCGGAATGACCACGACGGAGCCACGAGATGGTGGTGCTCTCATGCTGACGCCAGCTTCAGTCTGAATGATCCAGAAACAAGGTGGGGCTTTCATCGTTTGGGAAAAAAAAATGTTCTAAACCAATGAAAAGTGTTATTTTTAGGTCATATGACCAAGCCTTCCATCTTTAGGAAACCAAAAGTAAAATGAACCAATGAAAAGTTTTATAAACAAGTCACATGACCTGTTATGCGGCATAGGGCTACAAAAAGCGTAGAAAATCCGTTGGCACGTGAGGCGGCGGCAGTAGCGGACCGATGTGCGAATAGGCTGAAGGCAGCACAACGCGCCGAGATCCGGATGGCACCGAGGTGGTGTCCAGCAAATTGCCGCACTGGTGTGGCCATCCTACAATGCTGCGCCGAAAGACGGCGTGTCCAGCTGAGTTGCGGTCACTGTTGCGGTACAGTGACTCGAACGCGCCGAGATCCGGATGGCACCGAGGTGGTGTCCAGCAAATTGCCGCACTGGTGTGGCCATCCTACAATGCTGCGCCGAAAGACGGCGTGTCCAGCTGAATTGCGGTCACTGTTGCGGTACAGTGACTCGAACGCGCCGAGATCCGGATGGCACCGAGGTGGTGTCCAGCAAATTGCCGCAATGGTGTGGCCATCCTACAATGCTGCGCCGAAAGACGGCGTGTCCAGCTGAGTTGCGGTCACTGTTGCGGTACAGTGAGTCGAACGCGCCGAGATCTGGATGGCCCCGATGTTGTGTCCAGCAAGTTGCCGCACTGGTGTGGCCATCCTACAATGCTGCGCCGAAATTCGGCGTGGGGTGCCCCGTTGGCTTATGAGGTGATGTCAGTAGTGGACCGATGTGTGAATAGGTCGGAACCAGCACAAGGTGCCAAGATCCGAATGGCAAGTCCTGGATGTTGAGTGCCTCAGTTGAGAGTTCTGAGCAGTGCTTGTAAGACTATCTGAAGTTTATTATAAGAATCAGAGTAAGTTGAAGACTGTCTGAAGCTTATTTGCACCTTTTGCAGCTTCACTATTGCCCAAGGTGGTGTTCAGCGGAACTTTTTTCCTTTTCCTTTCTGCTTCTTTTCCTACAATCCGTTTCATCTGAAGACACAACCAGGTCCCTGAATGTGTGTAGGGGGACGCTATTGAGTGAATGAAAATGGCGGCTTGTCCACCTGAATTGCGGTCACTGTTGCGGTACAGTGAGTCGAACGCGCCGAGATCCAGGACCGATGTGTGAATAGGTCGGAACCAGCACAAGGCGCCAAGATTCGAATGGCAAGTCCTGGATGTTGAGTGCCTCAGTTGAGATTTCTGAGCAGTGCTTGTAAGATTGTCTGAAGCTTATTTGCATCTGCTGCAGCTTCACTATTGCCCTTGTGTGGCCAAAGGTCGCACATGACATAGGCGGCCGGCTCCCGAGGTCCGGCGGAACTTTTTGCCTTTTCCGTTCTGCTTCTTTTCCTACAATCCGTTTCATCTGAAGACACGACCAGGTCCCTGAATGTGTGCAGGGGGACGCTATTGATTGAATGAAAATGGCGGCTTGACACAAAGCTGACTCAAGCGTTACTGTTGATGCTATACAGACAAAAATTGGTTTTCAGTTTGTACATTCTTCATGTTTTTTTTTTCCATCCAAGTCTGATTGAGAGTTTGTAGAAAAATGGCTTCAGATTTTCCACATACTACTCTTCAACATTCTTCCTAAATGTAACAATGTGAAACTCACTAGGAGAACGGCTGTTTCTGTTTCCTTTCAAAATGCTGCCAACAATATTTTCTGAATGGAAGACACCATCTTGTAGCATAAAGGGCCGAAAGGGGTTCTGGTCTGGCCGATGGTTGGTGGAGACATTTTGACTATATCTTGGACCTGCCCGGCCTCGCCCAAAATGGCGCCGGTATAAATGGGACTCGTAACTCCTTGCCCGCAAATGTATATCTAGAAAATGTTATTGTAAGTGGCCCTGTCCTATTTTAATTACAAAATGTATGTCCACCGATTCCGCAACTGTTAGACACCTTAGTTCTTGCAACCTAATGGCCCGCTCGTTACGTTCCTCTACAGTGTAAATGTCTCCTCATCATATACGATTTCAGTTTGCTCCGTGGCCGGCCCACGTGGTTATAGGCCCGTATTTGTATACTGACATTTTCACAATAAAGGTTTTTAAAACAAAACACGGTAGTAGTATTTACATTGGTAAAGTTTTTACTTTTAGTCACTGTTTTCGAATCAGTAAAAGGCAAGTGAAATAAAGCAGTCCAATTACATGACGGATAAAAGGTATAATATGTAGGAACGCAGTAAAGATAAATGGTCAAGGGCAGTTGTGTTTTTCATGTCTGCAACATAAAGTGATCGATAAGAATCTGATAATCAGGCGTATCGGCGACTAAGACAGCAGGCCGAATCTCTTTTACTCAACGGTTCCGTCATGGAAGGAAGAAACGCCCTTTTTCTCGAAAAAGGAATATATTTTACTTGCAAGACAGTTGTAAATTTTCCGGGAAAGTACATTAGCCTGGAATATTATAACATATTTAAAAAAAAAAAATATTGTTCGAAAACAATAAAAAGCGTAATTTTTAGGTCATATGACCAAGCTTTTCATCATTAAATTAACAAAAGTAAAATGAACCAATGAAAAGTTTTATTAACAAGTCACATGACCTGTTATGCTTACGTTACGCGCTGCGCGCCGCGCCTCGGATCACTTCCGGGTGCGCTAACGTGTCATATAACGCATTACGCGACAACGTAGGTCAAGAATATAGTCAAAATGTCTCCACCAACCAGCGTTCAGAACACAACCCCTTTCAGCAGTCCAAAAAGTTCTGTTAAATGACAACAGAGGGGACAGGCAACAAGAACCATCAGTCAAAGAGGGGAGGGCAAGTTCTTCTCTTCCGGGTCATGTTGGGGCGCTACCGGAACTGATCGAATTGGTAGTCTACAGTGTTTCTGGATGTTTCAGACTAAAGCTGGCGTCAGCATGAGACCACTACCATCTCGTAGCTCCGTCGTGGCCATTCCACGAGCAATCATGGCAGCCGCTCCCCACCAGAAGCCTGCGGGAGTCGGAGGCCCCCAAGACTTTTGTAGAATCTTCACGGCTGAGGGGACGCTTTTCGAGAATGGGACCCAAGCCCTATCAGGGAAGCGTCCGAGTTCCAAGGTGTCCCAGGGCCATTTTAGTGGACCAGGCCCAAAACCGAAGAGCCGGCCGCCATTTTGAGAGTCCTGTGGCAGCCGCCTATCGCTGCACCGCAAGAGCGGGAGCAACTCAACTACATGATGAGCGAGACGCTGTAGTCTCAAGAGCGGGCGGTAAACAGCTGAATGGCGGAAGAGGCACAGTGTAGCAAAAGCGGGTGGAATGGCAACTAAAACGGTAAAGGGGCGCCCCACTACAGCTTGTCTTCAGGTGAAACGGATTGTGGGACAAGGTCCAGAATTGAAGAGTCATCAAAAGGCAAAAAGTTCCGCCGGACCCCGGGAGCCGGCCGCCTATGTCGGGGGCGATTCCAGGCTACACCAGTGCTATAAGACTTGGGGAGGGTGTCGGAGCCAAGCGTCTTCTCCGAGTCCATGGCCATCACACCGCCCAAGTTTTCTAATGCAGTCAGGTCCACAAACGACACTCACTTACTTTGAGAATAGTGAAGCTGCAGTAGGTGGAAATAAGCTTCAGACAGTGTTACAAGCGCTGCTCAGAACTCTGAACTATGGCACCCAACATCCAGAACTTATGCTATTTGAGAATGGCAGTGACATCGAAGCATCTCAGGGACAAAAACCATTAACGTACTTTCACGTATGAAAATCTTACTTGGGGAGGGGGCAGGAGCGAAGCGCCCCCTCCCAGTCAGCGCCACCACACCGTATGTTGAAAATTTGAAGCCATCGTTCTACAAAGTCAACCAAACTTGGATTGAAAAATCTAGAAAAATGTACAAACTGAAAACCAGTTTTGGTCTGCATAGCATCAGTAGCAACGCTTGAGTCAGCTTTGTGTCAAGCCGCCATTTTGATTCAACAAAGCACAGGCATTGAAAAAGGCTCAAATTCAGAACTCTAAACTATGGCACCCAACATCCAGGAGCTTGCCATCCGGATCTTGGAGCCTTGTGCTGCTTTCGATCTATTCACACATCGGTCCACTACTGATATCATCTTATAAACCAACGTTATGTAAATAGTTTTTTAATAAAATGTTTTACCCTGTTTCTTTGCTGGTGTGTTGTCTATATTTTTAATATTTGCATAGGGTTTGTCGTTATTTTGTGCGGGATGGGTGATGGAGCCGAGCTGTCTTGCAGCCCTCATGGTGTGGAGCTCAGTTCATCTCACTATTTTCGTATTTCTCATGTATGGTTGTTCCTAATATTTCTATTTTAGCGAGGTCAAAAAGAGATCCAATTAGTGGCCTACTGATTTTGCTCGATAACTTTTATTTTTTTTACACGATTTTTCACTATCTGCAAAGACTAAACAGAGTATTGCGACTTTGTGCTTGTTTGTAAATAGAGAATGATCCAAAGAGAACCAATTCTAAAACAGTAAATGCTTGGACAACAATCAATCAAATGGAGAGACAAGCAGGCACGACGGATTAAAAAGGGGGGAAAGGCTTGCGTTAACTACCGTTCACTATCTGCAAAGAGAGAGTACTACTAAGACAAAAGAGGGGAGGGGGGGGTGCAGCGTTCAAAGCACATCAGCGTGCATAAATACGAAAATGTTTTCATCTATCACGTACTTGACATTTTAAAGCTTTTCATATTTGCTATTAAAAAACCAATGAAATTCACAGAAAAAACCATAGGTTATAGTGGATATATAGTTAGGAATTTGCATTTACAAAACCTTGAAATTCAATGAAAAAACCATTGGTTTTAGGCCATATATAGTTAGGGATTTGCATTTACAAAACCTTATTTTACTCGCATAAAACCATTGAAATTCCATATATAGTTATAAGCGCTAACTATATATCGCGCACCCGCAATCCACTGCTGATGATGTCACATATTACATCATTCATGACATGGTTAGTGACATCACTGATGACATCACTGATGACATCTCAAATGACATCACTGATGACATCACTGAAAACATCTCATTTGACATGACTGATAACATCACTGATGATATCATTCATGTGATAATACGATGAACCTCTTCAGACTCTAATATAACCTTAGATACAATCAGTGTAAACAGACACTCACAGACTGTCACTCATCCATGGAGTTACTCACACACCTAGTCAGTCATGCAAAGAATCAATCACACCTCCATTTCCTCAACTATACAGTTATACAAAATTTACTTATTCAAACATATACTAACACATATTTACTCTATTATACAATCCCTGATACAAGTTCACAATGATCCATACAGCCACTCACACATTCACTATGCACAGTTATTTATATATGTCAACTCTCACATGTACTGTGTTTTACATATGTACTTACTTTGACATGTAGCACTGAGATATCCATTCACTCTCCAATGCACTCATGCACACAGTCAACCGCCCATACAGCTGTTTCCACATGCACTTTTGAAACCATACATCTAGTGAATCAACTGCTCACACATCTATGCACAGAGTCATACACCTCCCAGCCACCTACACACACACTCAGTATCCCATACAAATACTTGGGCAACCAATCAATAACCCATATAGTTACTCATATAGCTACTTATCAACACATGCAACAGTTCACAGAACAACAGACATAATGATGCACAAATTAAGACAGTTTAGTCACTAACCCATGCACTCAGTGAGATACATTTAATCACTCACTCATACAGTCAGTCATGCACCTACTAAATCCTTCATCCAGACACTTATATATCCACTCATTCTTCAATATGTAAGAGATATTTTAACTTTACAGAAACATACAGTCACTGCATGTTGTCATCAGTGATGTCATCAGTGATGTCATTTGAGATGTCATCAGTGATGTCATCAGTGATGTCACTAACCATGTCATGAATGATGTAATATGTGACATCATCAGCAGTGGATTGCGGGTGCGCGATATATAGTTAGCGCTTATAACTATATATGGAATTTCAATGGTTTTATGCGAGTAAAATAAGGTTTTGTAAATGCAAATCCCTAACTATATATGGCCTAAAACCAATGGTTTTTTCATTGAATTTTCAAGGTTTTGTAAATGCAAATTCCTAACTATATATCCACTATAACCTATGTTTTTTTCTGTGATATATATATATATATATATATAGATAGATATATATTTACACAAGATATATTTATGTTTTTTGCAATGATCAATGTATTTTTATTCTGTGTCGTATAGTGTGATGAGTTGTACTTTTATGGTCCTGGTGAATGAAATAAAGTGTTTTGAATGAATGAATGAATCGTGGGCTGACTTCGGCGTGTTTCCAGGAATCAGAAAATGTTGCGTTGGTGATTGAGGCATTGAGTAGAGGGTTGAGACTCTGGCTGCTCCTTTGGTTTTCGAGACTGAAGATGTGGTGCAGGCATTGATCTGTGGGAGCTCCAGAGTGGCTGAATTTCATAATGGAGCTGGTTTCCTGTGTGTAAAGGAGGTTCCAGGTGCTCAGTTTGTGGTACGTGTCAATTGCGGTCACGGTGTATATGCTGATGAATTTCATAAGAGTAGGTTGTGATTTGAAGTTTCTGTATATGGTTGCAATTTTGTCATGGAAGAAGCTGAGGTTGTTGCACATGTCTTGCAAGGGTGAGATGTTTTCGCTGGCAACTGGGCTGGAGATTTCCTTAACGATGTTGAAAAGTTCTTTGGTGTTGTCTGATGGTGATGTGTGTGGCTAGGGCTGTGTTCTTTGTTACCCTTAGTAGGCAGTGGTAGAGGTTGAGGGAGGTCTTGAAGGCTGTCCTGTCATAGGTGTTCTTGCTGGTGCATCTTCTCCTCTCTTGCTGTTTGCTGTCTTGTTTCACTGCTCAGAGTGTTTTGGTGGACCAGTTTACCTTTTTGGATGATTTTCTCTGTTGGTGTTGATGAGGACAATGCTTTCGGTACAGTTGGTGATCCAGGCATAATATTATTATAATGTATTATGCACATAAATCACCCTAGGAGGGGTATTTAGGTGTGGAAGCCAGGAGACATCAAAACTAAAGCGGTTAAAATTGATTGGTCTTAAGTTATTTTCTAAATTGCCAGTGGTTGTTGCAAATGTGCAGTTGAAGAGGCACATTATTCCAATAGAATGGAGCTAGGAAAGAGAACAAACTGCCCCTTGAACAGGACTTCCTGAACAATGAATTGTCAGAAGATCTTAAAAGTCTTGGAGGCAAGTATCAGGTGAGCTTTGACGAAAGATAGGAAGGCTGATTACCATATAGAGCTTTATGAGTTAAGCAGCAGATTTTGAAACAAAGTTTGTTTTAACTGGAAGCCAGTGTTGGTTATGGAGAAGAGGGGAGGAAGCTGCAACAGTGTTCTGCCCCACCTGAAGTTTGGATTATAGCAAATTAATTGCTGAGGCCAAGAGAGTATTACCATAATCCAAACAGCAAATAAGCAACGCCTGGACTAAAGCTTTCCTTGCTGTAAGTTGTAGTAGAGGGAGGGCTCATCTCAGCAACTACATAATTCTACTGTGGATAGAACCTGATCTTTCATAGCAAGAGATTGATCTAACTGAACTCCTACATTTTTAACTAATGGTTTAGTTGAAGGGGCCCTACCAAGTTTTCGGACCACCAATCCAGATTCCAACACTGATGGGCTTTCCCAAACAGTATTATCTATGGAGGTAGTTTTGGTCATCCAGCTAGCGATAGCCTTCATCCCAGCGGAAAAGGATTCTTTGGGTTTGGCCAAGTTATTGTCTGGGGAGGTTAAGAGATAAGTATCATCAGCATATGATTAACCCCGGGTAGTAAACTATGCTCCGCTCGCAGAGTTTTTGGAATTTGGACAATCCGTGCTCCACAGAGGAACACAGAATTACGGAATTCAACTAATTGGGTGTGAAGTGCAGTTTTATTTTCCCTTCGCACGCTCGAGTTTACTTTTGGCACTGAACTGCAAGCGCCAAGACACTCTGGCTGTTTTCGAGCACATGCAAAACTTCTCACACTGCTAGAGAGCTGCTGCAAAACTTTGTGCTCACTCGCTGGACTTCCAGCCGCTAGCATCAATCTAGCATTCTCAGAGCTGATTGCAAATGGAGCGGTCAAGCAGTTTTCTTCTGGAGAATGCAGCTCAGAGGCATTTGTAGTGGATATTCTTCTCAAACTGGGCGTTGGAGTTGGTTTTTTTGTCCAAGAAGCTCTTTTATAAAAAACATTTTTTTTCAAACCATAAGGAAGTGCCCCAGAGACGTTAACTTCCTGTACCTGTCATGCTGGCTACTCCCAGTGCTTTGTCCCTCTCCTGGTCACTTTTATTTGGAATTTGGAGCTGGGAGGATCACTCTCCTTGTCTGCTGCATATATACCATTGGTTGTAAGGACTTTGTTTTTGAGATATCACAAGTAAATTGAAAAACTGGTGTATAGGAGTGTTGTTTCTTTGACTGTGGGTATGTAATTGAATTTATTTGTACTTTTATTAATTTTTTTGTGGTGGGTGTCCTGCAGTTTTAGTAGGGGACTAGTTTTTGTGCATGAAATGTATATTCTTGTGTAAAAGAAAAATGTTGCACAGTTCAGTACTTTTTCTTTTTTCTTCTCCATGTTCTTTAATACATTTTCAAAATTGTTGTTTTAATTAATTCACTATGTGGCCTATTTTTCAAATGAGCTTTCCAGCTAGTAGGCCCTGGACTATTCATGGGTGCATGAACATCTGTGTATGTGGTGTCTGTAGAATTGAAACATCATTTAGGCCAAGGATGGTCCTAATGAGAATTTTTTGTGGTTTTTCACGTTTTTTCTACTCATACATTGTTTAGGTGTGTTAATGCATTTGGAGGATGTGTGTTGCTGTGAACATTGTCAGCCCTGTTAATTTTTGTTTTTGCCATAGCTGTGTTCTCCATTTTACCATGCCTCTTTTGTTTGGACACTGTGTGTGTGTGTGTATGTGTGTTTGGCACAGGCCACCATTTGCCTTGTGTTCAAGAATCAGTATGCCTTGTGGCCACAAGCCTTTTTGTATAGTCGGAATCCACCCTAGGCATGCATGTGTTAGTTGATTTCCAGGGCTCCTGTTTGTTGTTGTTGTTTTGACCATGTGACTGGTGGCTTTTGTGTAGCCAGCCAGTGTGCTTTCCCCATAAGCCTGCAAGTCCTTATTGTTTGTGGCCATGGCCCCTTGTTAGTAGTTGATGTTGTTGTGACCATGTGGCAGTAGCCAGTCAGTCTCCTTTCCCCACAGGCATGCCTTTCTTCTTTGTTTGCGGCCATGCTCTCTTACTGGTTGTTGTTTTTGTGACCATGTGATTGGTGGCCATTTTGCGTAGCTGGCCAGTGTTCTTTCACCATAGGCCTGCATTTCTTCTTTGTTGGTGGACATGCCCTCTTGCTGGTTATTGTTGTCTGGCCATGTGGCTGGTGGCCATTTTGCATAGGCATCCAGTGTGCTTTTGCCATAGGTTTGCATTTGTTGATTTTCTATCATCATGTTACGGCCATGCCACCTTGCTTGCTGGTTCACAATGTGGCTGGTCGGTGGCCATTTTGTGTAGGTAGCTAGTGTGCTTTTACAAGAGACCTGCATGTCTTCTCTTTTTTCCCAATGCCTTTTTGCTCTATATTGTTGTTGTTGATGACCATGTGGCAATGGCAGGCATCCATTTTGTGTGTGCATGGATGGTTGAGCAACGAGAATGCAGTTTACTGAATAAAAACAAACGATATACCTGCCGATAATGTCACTTATTCATAATTTTCTTAATTCTATTTTTTTCAATGTTAGTATTTTAAAATTATTATTTGTATATGTTTAAATTTAGATTTTTTAAAACCATTTCATAGAATCTGGCATTAATGAATCAACCCCATGTCTGCTATAGGTGACCAACAGCAATCATTGTGTAAGGATTATTCAATTGTCAATGCATTTGTCAGCTGCACCTTCTTGAGTGCCACATATGTTGTGATGCATTGCACATAAAGCAAAAAGGTACAGCTGTATTGTTTTGTTGTTGTTACTCTTTCTAATCCTTCTGGAGTGTACAGTCACCATGAAAGTTTATGTTGTTGTAGTTTTCTGTTTTAGGAATGAACACAGTATACTATTGTGATTTATTTATAAAAACTTAAGTAACCACATTGAATAATATTGTTTGTACTACTACTTTAACTGCAACAATTCCACATTTCACTGTTTTTCTTGCTTTTTTGCTTTTAGGTTCACTAGAGAAGAGACATCACCCACAGTTACTGACAGACAGAAGACCTGTGCACGGCGTGACTCATGACTGACTGCGCAACACAGTCATTGCTTCAGCTTGACTGCAATTTTACTGGACATACAGAGTAACGGTTTCATACATGCAGGTGTTATCATACCTGTGAAAACATCCACAGTTTACAGCACAATATACTAGATAATATTACCTATGAGCACCCATACTTGATGACGTAAACTGATGAAATTATAAGCCCTGATGAAGTTCCCCTAGAGGGAATGAAACACATTGGCTGAGCGTTGTTTGTTATTTGATCTTGTAAAAAAGCATTTGAAATAAAGGTTTTTTTATACTACACTAAGTCTATTGGACTACATTGCCTGACGCACCCCCACTTGTATTTATCTCTACTGCTTGTTGTGAAGCTAAGTGCCACTGCTTCAAGATGGCCCCAAACAAAGGTGCTGCTATGAATGCGGCTAGTGGGGATCAGAGGGAGCAGATTTCCACCACTGGAGCACCAACCGCAAACCTTGGAACAGAGCAAGTTGACAGCAGAACTTCTCTGTCAACAGCACCACCTTCCCAACCTTAATCCTAGGACCATGTCTGTCAGTGAGGCAGCCAGGGCAATCATGTCAACGCTGACAAGTAGCGATGTTGAATTGGATTTGTCCCTTTCGCAAAGTAGTGCACAATCTTTTCATGAAACACAGTAAAGTGGACAGCAGCCGCAGCCAGCAATGGATTTTTCTTATGTTGGAGCAGAACAGGAGGTTGAGCTTCCTTCAGAGCAAGAAGTTGTACCTCCTCTTTTAGAATCATTGGCTCCCACTTCTCCATCAAGGAAAAGGAAGGGTACTACAGCACCATCTTCTTCAAGCAGCAACACGTATGATGATTATCATTAGAATGACATGGAGTCGATCCCAACAAAGAAATAGGAGACAACAGGAGAGGCAAGGGAAAAGAAAAGTTCCTGAAAAGGGTGACACCTTCATGCAAAGCAGCCCTGTCTCCAGCAGTGCACCAGCGGAATCACCCTCCTCAGCGACTTCACAATGGCACAAGAAGACGCAGAGTGAGATGATGGAATCAGCGTTGCATACAGTGACTGCACAACCACCACAACGCACATTGAGTCTACCACTAGTATATACTTCCCAAAGGAGACCTGTGTCACTGCCCCAAGAAAATAAGAAATTCCAGGCTACTATTACGGCATGTTTGGGCAAATGTTAGCGCTGGACCTGCTCCCTTTTCAATTTGTGGAAGGTGTAGGATTTTTACAATTTGTGGCAGCCATCTACCTATATGGCAATGCCCTTTCACACTTAGCTTGATTTAATTAATTGCAGGGGTGTTCTTCATTTTTCTGGTTCTTCAGACATAAGAACATTTAAGTTAGTTATCAAACAGAAACCTAAGCAAAATACTGCAATTCTGTTTCCTTATCCACTTGTTCTTCAACAGGAGTGTACTGCACGCCACGTCTACCTTGCTCGGGCCTTGCGATTTATGATAATGATGGCTGGTCTGGTTCTGGTGCTTGGTTACTCGGAGTCACTCAAGACTGGAGGAGTATCATGGAAGAAGAACTAAGGGCAGGACTGGGAGCTGTAAGACTACTGCATCAACACACAGCAAGAAGAAAGAAGTTATCTAGTATCGGCTTCAGTTCAAAGGTAAACCAAGAGTCTGAGGCCTCGTACTACTCAGCAATTTGGAATAGAGAGAGGCGTGTTTGTGAAATGCTGCTGCTGTGTGTGTGGGGAGGGCTGTGTGTGTGTGTGTTGGACTTGTGGCAAAAGTGAAACTCTGAGTGCCCCCTCTTGTTTTTTATTTTTTCTGCTCTGTCTCTGAGTCTTCTTATCTTGATACACTCCTCCTGAAGCTTACCTGCCTTCTGTCCTTCTCCTCAACTCTAAAATACAGGGGCATATTACCAACAACTAGCGATAATTCTTGCTGTGTTGGCTTAGCGGGAATATTTCTATCGCCGCCCTTCACCTGATTTTATCGCTGAGATACCTTGCTATTAGCAAAGTTTATCTCAGGAGCGATAAAAAACAGGCAAAATGTGTGAATATCGCTATCAATACAGCAATATTCAGGCATTACCGTGACAATGCTCTTAGCCATGTTTTCCACCTCTCATTGGATAACATGGCTAAGAACTGGTCAGGGCAGGCGTTAGCTTTTGGAGATATTCGTGCTTAGCGCGAATATTTCCAAAACTACGCCTGTGTTGATCATAGGCGATGGCGATTGCAGCGACTGTTTTCAGTCGCTGACATTTTGGCATGCCCACTTTGCATGTCATTAGCGATAATTATCTCTGACATGCAAAGTGAGCCTTTAAATGCCCGCTATCGCCTACAAGCTGTCGCTAACTGGTGTTAGCGACAGCTTGGTAATAGGGCGATAAAATTATCGCCGCATTAGCGGGAAAAAGTCCCCACAGTTTCTCTTTTACAATCCAAAGGCCTTCTTCTAGTCTCCTTTACGAACGAATGGCAAAAGCTAAATGAGCTCAACAACATTCCTGCTTACTCATCGGACCAGTGAACAGAGGCCACAAAGAGTGGACATTCCAGAGGAGAATGCAGACCACCACCCAATTTTGCAATACAATATTATTTTTCTTTTAACAATCATAATAACTAAAAGAAGTGGGTGGGTGGGTTCACTCCCTAACTTAGAAGACAGAATATTTGGATATATGGTCATTTGGGTCTCGGCCCAGGGTGGAAGGACTGTTTGCAATGCATGTATCTGTACTCTGTCATACTCATTCCTTTGTTTCCTTCTAACAGCAGATTGATTGTGAATGATGTATTGCTGCTTATTGCCCAGATGTTATGTTATCTTATGTTATATTATGTCTTTTATAGCGCTCGGCTACTCAAAAGAGTGTCCCGGCGCTTTATTGACAACCTAGAAAGACACACACAACACAACAGATTAAAAGAAGGCAGATAAATGTTGGCCTTGTGTTGTAATGTTGTCCTTTCCCCAAATCCCATTACTGATCCATTCATAAAACCCCTAACCCTCTTCCTCCAAGCTGTGTGATTTATTGAGCTGTGGCTTAAAATTACACTTACAAAGGATCACACACTTGGTTGGGCGGATATGGTGAAAACAACACCAACTTACTGTAGACTCTTCGAAGCAGTGGCCCAAACCAGCCCATTAACAACCCACGCAATAAAAATTATCCATAGCTTTTTAGCTATAGAATGAAGAACATCAGTTGTCAGCATCATCATCACTAACCGTAAACACTTCACCTAAGATTGTCGACTCCAGACTTTGAGTCCATTTTTGATAACTTGTGTATTTCACAAATAATACTGCTAGCTCCATATTAGTCCCAATTTACTAGTATTGCTATTTTTTCTATTTTAGCACAATTAGGCATTCTCATTGAGTCATCATCATCAGGTACTACTCAGGTGGTGTCATTTGTTTGTAAATCTTTGGTAAATATATACAACACACTTACTCAGTCTTTCTACTTCCATTTAGTTGCCTACGATGGATAATCATCAATCAGTAATTCAGAACAATCTTACAGTTGGATATAACCATGGATAATAAAACACAAGCAGGAATAACAATACAAGCAAGTTCTATTGGACGTCCTGCAAGAAATCAGATAGATATATACACAAAATACATAAAACGATTACCTTGGATGTGCACAAAGACTCACACATCACAAAGTGAATATTCAAAGAAAACACCTCAGATGATTATAGATACTGGAAACTGAAGGTGCACACTGACAGTTACGCATCACAATGACTGTTATAGCCAATGGAAACTGAATATGCACATAAACAGACACACATCACAATGGCAACAATCAAAAATCAAACAATTCACCTTGCGCAAACTTCATCCTGGCCTACCCTAGACTGGGGGATTCACAGCCGAGGTCAGGAGACTCAGTGACCAGTGCTTGCACCGATGATGCATCAACCGTTCAGGCGCGAAAAATCCCATTCAACAAACTCCTGCTTTATAATCTCAAAACAAACTAGAAGTTTTCGAGTGGCCTTCCCTCTGCACCAAGGAACCTTACTGGAATTGGCCACTTTTCATATAAGCATTCCAGGGAAAAGGAGTTCTCACTTTTCTTCTGTATTTTCATGTGTCCCAGCCTTTATCTTAACGAAGCTTACGAAAGTCTCCGAAAGTACATTCAACAATAACAAAGGAACCTTGAACGTGAGTAACCTAAACAACATGAGTAATCTGGGGGCCTGCTTGTATGTGGAAAAAGCTCAAGCAAAACAGAGTCAGAATTCAAAATGACATAAGGGTATGTCAAAGCCAATAGTAAGAATGTCATAATACTACCCAATGCACAACACAATGCACATTTGTGCACCATTGCCTATAGCATCACATACTTCACCTAAGAAGTATATGCCACATCTCTCTCTCTCATGCTTTCAAGAGCACATCCAACGTGTTCTCTTCTTGGCAAGCTGTTCCACTCTGTGACAACTCCCACTTAAAAACTATGAGAAATACAAAAAATTGTTCAAGGGCAACATGCACATGCAGGAAAATGATGTCCTACATTCAGGCTTGGGTAAAATAAAACACCAATCAGTCGATTAAAATCATGGTAGTCAAAGGTCATCATGTGGTTTTAAACCATAGGCGATCCTCCAGCACTACTGTCATCTCATCATTACAGCATTCCCCATAATGGTCAAGATAGTTAGAGAAGTATAAGCCTAGACTTTACAACTAAATGCTATGATATCTCTAGTCTTCAGTTACAATCACATAAACAGGCTGCTAAAAACGTCTTGAAGGTAGCAGTGCAAAGTAAAAGTAAAATAAAGTACTTCAAGCGTAAATTTAGATTATAAAAAATATTTTCCACCTTTATTTATTCACAAAGCAACCCAACCTCTCCACCCCAACAACATGGCTAAACCTCTCCAAAACAAACTGACCCTAGCCCCAAAGCTCAAAATGTTAATCAAAGTCTCTAGAGTCCCACGCCCGTCTGCCTTCCCACCCTCTCTCCACCCAGCCCCAATAAACAACAAATCCCTCCCACCAAAACAAAATATTAATAAAAAAGGGTTAGAATAGGCATTAGGGATGTTGGACCGGAGTAGGTCTATGCTCTGCTCCATTGAGGTAAGCCGCCCTCGATAGTATCCAGCCGCTGCAGGATGTGGTGCAGCAATGGTCTGTTGCTATTCTGGTGGGGAGTGGCATTCGTTCGCTGGTGGTGACAATGGGATTGCTGGGAGACTGGAGGCTGAGGGGCACTGGCTGCTCTGGGGTTCGGGAGTTGAGCATTGATCTCCTCCTCCTCTTCTTCCAGGACCACCAGCCCCTGGTATTCAAGCTGGATACGCTCCCGCCTCTACCGCCGCAAATGGGCCGCTCTCTCCTGCTTGTCGTGTGGTCCAGCTGTACCAGCAGGAGTATCTATATTGAGAGAAACAAAAAAGACAAATTGTAAATAATGCTCTTTGCAAACAATTGTTTTAAATATCAGTGTGGCAAAGTAGCAGTACATTGCTGGTCCCTTAGGGCCATTGGAATTTATTTGACGTGATGATAATGATTAGGAGTTTCACAAGGACAATTTTGTGTTTTCTTTTACCCACACATGTTGCCAAACATAAAAAAGCAGTGACTGTGTGGCAGAAATGTTAGAAGAAGACTGGCAGAGAATAACCTCACAGGATTAAACAAGCATTGGCATAGCCAATAGGTCTCACCTTTGGGACCTTATAAGTATTTAGTTATCCAGCACAATATCCTTGGTGCAACAACATCAAGTGTTGCATGGCTAAACACTTATAAGGTCCCAAAGGCGAGACCTATTGGTTATGCCAATGCTTGTTTTGAGTGAGTGGCCTGTGCAGGTATGCCACTGTGAGGCAGAGATGCTGCGAGTGCGTTTACAGGAGCCCCTGTGACATTGCGACTCTTCCAAATGTATCTTGGGTCTGGTGTAATACTTCTAGCCCCTATTCCTGTCTACTTGGTCACAATGCATCCTTAAATGTCCCATGTACAGCAGGGCTTGACACCCCTATTACCCCTGCCCTCCAGTGACACTTTACCTGTCACGGGTGGTGTTGGGGGTGGACTTGGTGGTGGTGGTGGAGATGGTAGTGGTAGCGAATGTGGTAGTGGTGGTGGATGTGGTAGTGTACATGGTGGTGGTGGAAGTGGTGGTGGCGGACGTGCTGGTGTTAGTGGATGTGGTGGTGGTGGTGGTGAATGTGGTGGTGGTGTACATTGTGGTGGTGATGGACCTGGTGGTGGAAATGGCGGTAGTGGTGGATGTGTTGGTGGTGGTGGATTTGGTGGTGGACGTGGTGGGGGTGGATGTGCTGGTGGTGGACGTGGTATATGTGGTGATGGTGGATATGGTGGTGGTGGTGGTGGACATGGTAGTGGTGGACGTGGTGGTGGTAGACGTGGTGGTGTACGTGGTGGTAGTGGTGTATGTGGTAGTGGTGGTGGACGTGGTAGTGGACGAGGTGGTGGAAATGGTGGACATGGTGGTGGCAGTGTATGAGGTGTTGGTGGATGTCTTAGTGGTGGTGGACATCGTGGTGGTAGTGGTGGTAGTGGACATGGTGGTGGAGGTGGTGGTGGTGGATATGCTGGTGGTGGATGTGGTGGTGGTGGACGTGGTGGTGGACATGGTGGTGGTTGACATGGTGGTGGTTGTGGTGGTGGACGTGGTGGTGGTGAACATGGTGCTGGACGTGGTGGTGGTGATTATAATTGCCAATGCAAGTGCTAATTGATGACTCAGACTGACGTCAAGAATCAGAGTGCTCAAAGGCTACTACACAAATATGATCAGCCAGGACATGAGTTGTGTAACACACACTTTAATAGGCAGGATGGCTTGCCACCCGCGGCAGGGAGAAGGGGTGGCAGCAGTTCAGAATAAAGTTTTGGCAGGCTGCAGCAGTGGCAATGATAATGGCAGTGCAGCTCACTTCTCGCACAGCGGTAATCATTTTATCTAAAATGACCCCGCTTCCCGAACCCACTGGAGGCTACGCAAACCCCACAGACTGCGAGAGCCTCTGGAGTGGTTCCTTAGCAGCCCAGAGCATACCAGTGTACTGCAGCTGCTGATGGGCCTCAGAATCTCAATCATGCCCTGGTGTTTTGCCACAGGAGTCACTGCAGCCACAGGGCAGCCCCTACCGAATAGCTGCTCCCCTCGCAAAGTAACCGAGTGCCTGGAGTTAGGTATCTCTCACTCTGCTTCATAAAAATTATTTGCTTTTTAATAGCGCTAGTACGCGGTCATGATCATCATGATCTTCAGCTACCTGCCCTGTATTACAGCTGAACTCTGCAGTCACACTCACTGCAGTAATAGTATATCTGGTTAGTGTAGTTTTCACTGACAAGAGCGTTACTAGTCGACTAAACTAAACCTTTTGGGTTGGGTTCAGCCACTGACTGTGGAGCAGGTCCAACAAATTACTATCAGCGCCAGCGGCATCACTTAAAGTCAGTAACTTGGTGTAGATCTGTGTCAGTCTATGGGCTGGTGTGATCTAGTGCTGCAGGGCTGGGCTGGTACCTGGACGCCAACGGTCGCGGACAGGTCAGCTGTATGATTTTTATTGGGGTTGAGCAGTAAGTCCTTTTGAAATAATATAGCACCCCGGCTGGCAGTGACCCATGTGTGTCTCAAGCTCACTCTCCTGAGGCTGCTGTCAGCGGGGGCTGTTGAGTTCATGAGTCAGCTGACTGTTGCCTTTTTAATGGTATATTGTTCATTTTATAATGCAAATGAAAATATGTTGCATTCAGTAAGTATTATCTTTTCTATTTAACTGCGTATGTCTCCATATGTGCACAGAACTTTAATAAAATACTGCTTCTGAAAGGCTTGTTTAATGTTTAATATCAGGGTTACAAATTTATTTAACAGTACAATCAGGTTATGAGGGCACTAGGTTAGTACCCTTCCATTTCTGGTGCTTTGCAGCAGTTTTAAGATCTTCGTAGATTTTCTCGTTGCTCAAATGGGTTAAATTGCTGATATGTATATGTTTTCCTCATCTGCATTGCTTGATTTTGCACTTGAGAAAGTGTCACTCCTAGTCGTTGAATGTTGCTCATAATTACACTGAAAGCATGAAAATGTCAAACATAAGCAATCTGAAACCTTGGTAGCTATGTTAATTTTGGTAGTCATGGGGAGATTAAGGGCCAGATGTAATATGGTAAATTCAATTTAGCGAGTCCATAATAGAGATTTTTACTGAATCGCTATTAAGCATTCGCTAAATTGAATGCAGACAGGAATCGGTAAAATATTAGCGATTCCTTAAAATGCCTTAATAATGAATCGCAAATTGAGATTTGTTAATAAGGAATACCTACCCATTCATTCCTATCGGCTAGGAGGTCCATAACAATGAATGGGAAGATATATTCACTATTTGCGATTCGGTATTAAAGAATTGCAAATAGTGGGAGCTATTTTAAGGGTGCCAGTGTGTCAAAAGGACACCCTGTTGCACCCCTGAAATGTGCATGTGTGCACATGTGGCGCACATACATGCCCTAAGGGCATGAATGTGTGCCACATGGTACTTTAAAAAAAGCAAAAAAGTGCTTTTTTACAGGAAATCGCTTATTACCACCAACTTGAAGTTGGTGGAAATTAGCAATTCCTTAAGCCTAAAGTGTACTTTCTCTTGTGCTACCTACATTGCATTTAAGGAATCGCAATTTGGGATTCCTTAAATGCAAGAGCAAAATAAGGAATCGCACATTTTGTGATTCCTTATTTTGCGAGTAGGTTTAAACTCACCTACATTGCTCTCAACCAAATACTGATCGCAAATGCTGAAATTCTGCGAATTTCAGCATTAGCGATCAGTATTTGGCCACCTACATCTGGCCCATAGTGATATGTCCAGAATCTCAGGATGTTGAGCCGACGCTCAGACTTAAACCTGGTTCCCCAGCTCCAAAGTCCATAGCTCTGCCTATATGCCAGCCTGAGTGGCCTACTTGGCCGCTACTCTCCACTAATCATTCAGTTATGAGAGACAGGGAGTCATTTACCTTTTGAAGTCACATAATGTGTTCCTGATTCATCAGCTTACCCACAAAGGACTCAGTTGCATAGTGAAGTCACCTGCTTAGCTTACACTTCCAAAATCCGTGCGTAAATACCTGCACCAAACCAGGTTTTATTTTCTTTGTACTCTGGGACTTGTAGTCAGGATGTATTATGGAATAAACAAGAATGCAAAGGAAAAACCTTAACTTTATATTTAGTTAAGCACGTATTCGTTAATGAATAATAAGTACTGAATTAAAAGATTATACGCTTTTTAAGTAGCACTTCTACCATTTTTAAGCGCTGTAAATAATAGCTGTCTATTAGCCAATTTAATTATATTCATTTTGCTGACTTCAACGGAGGAGGCCTCAACAGGATTCAAATGTTCAATTTGGCGATCAAGTCACTGGGCCATCCTGTGTTAGGCGAAGGAATTCTAGTGCTTATTCAGTTTCTAGAGACATGAGGCGCTGCACTAAGGAAAGCTCAAAGCACTCTTACTCACATCTAGTAAGAATACATTTTGTATCGAGTCCCAGAGGGCAATACAAAAAGATCATTGCTGGGAGGCACATCAAATCTAGCACCTAGACTGAGTCAAAGCTCTACACGGGATGCTCCAAGGAACACATATACAGAAACATGCAGCGAGAATATCTATTTGGAATGCCGTAATGAAATGTTACAATTATTCCCTATTAAAAAAACATGTGGAGCCATACCAGTCTGGTAAACTGAATAAGGAAATATTGTATGTCAATATTATATGGCAGTGCATCTGAATTTATATCATATGAGCTATTTTAAATGGTACTCACAACACGGGAAAGGAGGATCGCATTTGCTTGGCTATTGAAGTGCTTAGAAACACCTCCATAACTCGGAAATGAACAATAGCTGAAATATAAAAGCTTTCTTTGGGACGACATGTCCCACGGCAGACTTTTTTCCCCCATGACAGCTTATCATCCTGCCTGCCTCGAATGTGTCTATTTTCATATCCGCAGCCAGGATTCTGCACCCCAACAACAGCAACAGTTCAGGCTCGGGGTTCGTTCTAAACTTGAAACAAGCACTGACTGAGCAGTGGGACGGCACCGACTTCATGGGAAGTTTAACAAAGTACAGCAAATGCAAGGTAAAATGCAGAAGGGGGCACTTGAAAAAAAACATAAGCCCGGGAGTGGTTTGTGTGTGCACGCGCAGTCTGCTCATTTTCAAGCACTGCACACGTGCTTGTGGCACGCCCCTGCTCGCTCCCTCAAGGTGGATGCCACCACAAGCACAATTGTGTGCTTGAAAATGAGCAGAGCGATGGCTACAGGCCCTCCTATGCACAGCAGCATATGCGCGCTGCATAGGCGAGACCTAAAAATAATGATTGGATTCTTTTTTTCTTCTAAATGCTTTTCAAGTAACTATAATAAGGAGAGTCAGTTGAAAAATAAATGACTTACCATTGGTGAGTACGGTATTATGCTCTATTATGGAGTACAAGTTGTGAGTGGTGGTAAAATAATTAAGCAATGCTCATTGCTAGCCAGCACCTTTGCTAGTTTGCTACTGGCTGCAGATGTAGTTGACAATTTTCGAATTCCAATGGACCTGCTCTTTGTCACACACCTCATGTATGAAATGCGGATATTAATATAATATACTGTCTGTGGTAAGTAGACGTTGAGGAAAATGAATGTAATGGACTGCACTACAGGTAAAGGAATGGATTATATAGATTTAATTTGGCACATTCGTCACTGTGCAACCTATATGCCAAACTTCAAAATTAAAATAATGCACTTACTCCCACTTTCCTGTGTGGCCGCACCCACCACCACGTTTTCCAACAGATTAATCTGCTGGGCAAGATCCAAGGAAAGGGAATTTGATTTTCTGTACTACAGGCTAGGTGTAGCGTAGAGGGATTACACAGGTAAGGGAGAGCTTTTTCTATTTAATAAAGAGCCACCTTCACTGATCATTGATTCATCATCTTTGGCTTATTTACTCGCGGTTCAATTCACAAGGGAAAAAAATGAACAAGTATAAATTTATCTGTTATGGGAAACCATGATATATGTTTTGGAATCACTTCACATGGGTATCACATGAATAAATGTGGCATATGACAAGAAAGGCCCACCCACTCTTTCACTCATATACCATTTCCTTCCTTTTTTAAGTTGCCTTCTGTTCTTTCATGTCTCCCTCAAGCCATCAAAGTGCATTATGTGAGATTTTGCTGCATTTCCAGCTAGGCGAGTCTTTAATAACTCTACCAGGTTGGAAATCTGCAGGGGGTTCACCTAAAAGTAGTTTTTGATGATGACGATGAGCGTTGCCATGGCAATAGCTAGTGAGCACAGTAACTACAAGAAATATGTGACGTACCAGTGACTGTCCTTGCTGCTGCTTCTCCCCCTGCAAGAACTGAGCCGTCTCCATCTCCTCCTGCAGCGGGACTGAAACCAGCGTCACCATTGTTCTGTGTGGCTAGAATATGAAACATTACATATAGTATTCTGTAGATCCCACATACGCAACACTAAATACAACAGCAATACAGCACTACATCTCAGTTAGAAGGCATCTTCCAAATATCACTCTTAGCATTTGATTGGTTGGTTCACAAAGTTAGACAAGACAGGCATGGAATAACACTCAATGAAAAACCTAGGATGTTGGGAGACAAATGCAAACTTGAGTGGGACCTCATACTTTTTTTTCTGACATGCTGCACTGTCATTGGAAACTGGTGGTGTACTCTTACAATAAATGAAGGGGTCTGCAACACACTACACTGAGAAGGGGATGAGGTGGTCCATGAGGACCACAGCCACTGTCTAATGAACTGAACTGTGCTGTGCTAGGGATAAGCAGGAAAAGAAAAGCCTTTTGAACAAACATAAATGGTGATTCTTTACATTTGAAATACTGGCTTACTTGGGCCTGCTCTCTGAATCTTCACAAATCAGGATAGATAGCGCCAACATTCCAAAACACAAAAATATATCCAAAGTTTCTACGGTCCATTCTACTCTAAGAAGTCCACAACAATTATAAAATAACTTACTGGGATCCACAGAGCCCTCAGCAGCGGTGCTGTTGGCTGGCGCCAGCGCCGGCTGACCTGCTTGCCCCGGACCCTCCGACTCATCCCTCTTGTTCCCATTGGGTGCTGATGAAAGAAATGAAGAAGATAAATAAAAATAGATTAGTGGTTCTGGTAATAATCTCCACAAAATGTTTTATGAAAAGCAAACACATTCGCTAAAACAGATCACCTGTAGTACTACTAGTTTTTTTTTTTACTCAAGTCTATCAACTGTTGTTAAATACATACCCCAAATCTCCTTAACAAATGCTACATATTGCAGTTAATGATCTTTGATTTTATTCTATTCCCATTTCTCAATACCCTTTATGAGCCAACTCACTCGCCTTTTTTTGCAATGCATAGATGCTTACTACTCATCATCGCTGTGAATTCAATTAAATAAATAACCTGGAACTGTACAAGCTACATAAACAGTTACAGAGAGAATGCGCTACTGAGTGATTCACTATAATGACAGAAGAAACAGTTTGTTATGGCTTCTTTATCAATCAGCCAAAGCGAGCGCCTGATGAATTACAGAAACTGTATCACACAATATTAATAATAATACACCAGCGTTAACTCTACTAAACAAATACCTTACCTCTTAGTGTGAGCAGCATGCTATTTGGATTTTTGTTATCATTGTAGAACACAAACACAACAAGTAATAATACTCACCAAGCCCCAGAAGTTCGACACATAGCAGGTCGAAAAATCCTGCTCCCTGTCAAGAATGTCGGCCCAGCGGTGCCTTCTCTGTTGGACTGTGTGCTGAACCTTGCTGTGGTGCTGCACATACCCGCAGGCCATACCCCAGCGCCGCCGACGCTGCCTCAGGGAGTAGCTGGTACTGGGCCTGTCGCCTGCTGCCAGCATAGAGAGGAGGTTCTGCTGCACAAAAGAAATTAGTGCTGCCACCTCTTCCCATCCAACGATCACAGGGGGCTGGACACCTGGGTGGCAGTGCTGCCCACATGGAAACTGCCCCTCTGCACGGTGTTGCGTGGGAGAATGAAATAAACTAAGACAAGAAAGGAACGGAAAGTAAAAAAGGAAGAATAAAGGAAAGAAGTAGAGGGAAATAAACGAAGTCAATAGTCACAAAAACACGCAAAAACATAAAATACACAACACAAAGACGCACACTATTGTAAAAAGTAAAAATTATGGATTGAAAAGTAATAAAGGAGGAGGATGACAAAGATTAACAAGAGATAAAAAATTAGGCCCAGTACCATGTCAAAAAGCAGAAAAACAAGGTGGCTGTGTCCATACAGACCATGTGGTGATGAGATTTATATGAACTCAGAATAACCGTTTGGGTCCTGTTTGAAAGAAAATCTGAGAGCCATTTAAGTGCTGTTCCGTGGATGCCTATCTCACTAATCCTGGCAAGTAACCTAGAATGAGATACTGTGTCAGACGCTGCAGACAAGTCAGACTAGTCCAGCAGCACCAGTATGGAATGATCAGTCCATGTGAGTTCTATAACGTGGCTGTCCTCGGTGCTAGGTGTGAAAATGGGGTCCAGCGCGTGTCTTGCAGTGTGTGTGAGGTCAAAGACAAACTGGGTCAATCTGAGGCTCTTCATACTGGAGGTGTGCGGTGTTGTCATCAGTGGGAGCATCAAATGGGAAATTTAGGTTGCGGAGGTAGGTGAAGTCCTTGTAATCTAAAGCTAGGGGCACAATGAAGTCATCTATGGTGTTGCAGAATCTGGAGCACGGGTCAGTATATAAGGGCGCCTCTGATGGTTGCACTGTTATCTGTGTTAAGCTTGAAGTTGAGTTGTTCCATTGGGATGGTGGTGTTATCGGTGTTGGGGGTACACTGTAATGTCTCTTTGTGGATAATGGCTATTCCTCCTTCTAGCTTGGTACAGTCCTGGTGAGTGAGCCATCGGAGATCAATGTGGCCATGTCTGGGGCAGATTCATTCGGAGCCTGTTCTCAGCGAGGAAGATGATGTTGGGTGCGAGGGTGGCAATGAGGACTCATAATTCACTGGAATGCTTACACATGGAGTGCATGTTGAGGAGTAGGCAGTAGAGTCAGTGCTTCACTGTTTGTGTGTGCACTGGTCTTCAAATGTGGGGAAGAGGATCACCATTTCACCATGTGAGATATTGGTGTTGTCAAAGCAGGGGAATGTTTGTCTGTGTTTGTGTGAGAGAGTGGGAAAGAGAGGTACCCTACTGTTGCAGAGGTGGGGATAATGACTACTCTTCTGAGATGTGTGCATTAAGGTTTATGGTGCTGGGGACGTGGGTAAGATGAATACCCAGTCGCAAGAAGAAGCTGGAGTATTGCAGCACCCACTGAATGTTGTAGCTTCCCGATTCCACCAGTATATGCTCGGCGACAGTCCTTCTCTGTGTATGAATGAGGAGTTTTAATAGATGCATGGTACTGGGCAAAGATAACGTTGGTGTAAAATGGCTTGTGTGTGTTATTTTCCACATATTTCTGTATGAATGAGAATTTTCATCAGGTGAGTGATACTGAAAAAATAGTACATTGATTATTGTAATATTTAGGTGCTGGGTTGTGTATGTCTGTATGTGTGTGAGACTACAGAGATCATAAATGTCCAGTGTGTTTGGGTGCTTCCTTACCACAACACATTAGAACATTTGCCCAGTATACTGACATGAACTGGTGTCGGGGTGGAAGTACTGGACTGAACCGGAGGGTGAATATGCCCACGCCTCAGTGGAGATCGCAGGTTCCCTCTACGGAATTCCACAGTTACCAAAAAACTGGGCCAAATTCCATTGAGTTCCACCAGCAGGCGGAGAAAGATGTACACAGTGCACCTTGGCACATTTGAGGTAGAGGCTGCATAATAAAAGACATGAACGTAGCTGGTTAGAGGCGGCAGACCCGGAAGCAGAGAACGGCCCGGGACCAGGGTTCAATTCCCGACGCGGCAGGGTCGTGGACCAGGGTCAACGGACTCGATAATTCTCGCCTCGGTGCCTACTCTAACCAGGGATCACACTCGGCAACTCTGGGCATTAAGCTTGCCTCATCTCTACAACGGCCCCCCACAGACGCCGGGGTTGCCTGGTTTCACCTTGGAGATACCCAGAAGGGACCATCTCACAGGGAAAGCCAGGACGAGTTCCCCAGCGGTCTTCAGCGCCAGGCCACCCCGAGATGGAGTAACAGTGCGCTTTACAAGTATAACCATTACATTAGCCTGCCATTGTGTTTTTTTAGCTTCATCCCAGTGCAAACCCACTCACAGGTGGGCACTCACATGTCTGCCCACCTCTCGCGTAACAATATCTTAGACGAGAGTCAAAATGGGTTTCGTGCTCAACATAGCACTGAAACGGCTCTGCTCTTTATGATCGAGCATTTGCGGTCAGTGCTAGATGCGGGGCAGACCGCGGCGCTCCTATTGTTAGACCTGAGCGCCGCGTTTGACACGGTGTCTCATGACATTTTGCTGCGGCGTCTGGAGGAAGTGGGGATTGTCGGGAAGGCTCTTAAGTGGTTCCGCTCATTCCTCTCGGACCGGTTTTTTAAAGTAGCCATTCCACCTGGCCAGTCCTCGTACCACTCTCTGGAACTGGGAGTCCCTCAGGGCTCTGCCCTCAGCCCCACATTATTCAACTTGTATGTGAAACCGCTGGCTGCCGTCGTCAGGCAATATGGCCTTACGATGACATCGTATGCCGATGACACGCAGCTGGCGGTGACACTCAGTCGGGACCCTGAGGTGACTGCGCCCAGATTCCGGGCAGGACTGATAGCTGTGGCTAGCTGGATGCGTAACAACTGCTTACAGCTTAATGCCAAGAAAACCGAGGTCCTGATTGTGGGGAAGCAGGCGGAACTCTGGGGAGACCAGTGGTGGCCTCTCGAACTGGGGGCGATGCCCATTCCAGTGGACGAAGTCAAAAATCTGGGGGTATGGCTGGATTCTAACCTTTCCTTTACCAGCCATACAAAGAAGACAGCAGCCACTTGCTATGGCATTCTGCGAGGACTCAGACCAGTCCTCAAATTTTTCGACCCTCCCACACGTCAACTGGTGGTTCAGGCCTCTATCCTTTCACGGATAGACTACGGGAGTGCCTTGCTCCTTGGAGTCAACCAGGCTGAGGCGACTAGGCTTCAGAGGGTGCAGAACGCTGCTGCACGGGCCATTGTAGGTCTCCCGAGACGATGTTCTGTCTCTCCTGTTTTGGCCTCTCTGCACTGGCTTCCGGTCAGACAGAGAATCAAATTCAAGGCTCTCTGTCTGACATTCAAGATCTTAAAGCTTTCTTCTCCCCCGGCCTTGACAGGCCTTATTTCATCTTATGTCCCCACGCGATCCCTCAGATCCGAAGCCCAGTATCTGGCAAACAAGCCTAGGTTCAGGCTTAGCAGGATGGGAGGACGTTCCTTCCGTGTGCTGGCGGCGGATCTATGGAATTCCCTTCCTGTTCACATTCGCGCCCTCAACAGCTTGACCCTCTTCAGAAGGGCCATCAAAACCCACCTGTTTATCTCTGTTAGCTAATATCCCCTTTTTTCAGCTCTGATCTGTTATGTTGTTGCATATGATCAGGCGCCAGGACGCCCCTTCGCTGGGGCAGCTGTTGCGCCTAATAAATGTTATTAACATAACATAACATAACATAACATAAATACAAAACAGCGGTGCTCAGCTCCCGTCAACCCACAACTTACTGCATGCTCCGCTGCAATGAGAGTAATGTAGGCTGCCTATCCCTCACACCCCAGATTTCCTTACATCTCTGAGAACTTGGGACCCCATAACTCCTGCACGGTTTTGGATCGCAACAAGCTCTTTATTGAGGCAGTCTTTAAATTTGCCTTACACAGAATGAAAACATTGTCCACCCCCTATACCCACTTTTCTGACCTTGGTGCTGCATTGGGTTTGGAGGAGTTGGTGCAGGAGCTGGAGGGTGCCAGCAGCAGGCCATTAATGGCTGCATGACCGTGGCGGCAGCTGCCCTGCCATGCTGCTTCTCCCCCTCCTCCTTCCTAGTAGGCTCTTCTTCTCGGTGCCAACACATTCTCAGCATCCTCAGCCGTCTTCCTCTCTCCCTGTGGGCAGCTGCCTGTATGCTCGCCTCACATAGCGAAGGAGGGCGGGACGCTCTCACCAGAATACAGGGTGGAGAAACCCTGGCCCCTGACATACATAATGTGAATGTGGCCTGCTGCTGTCGCCACAACTTCTGCCCATCTCTTTAATGCTGCTAGGCATGTGCAGAGAGAGACACTGCTCACCCATGGCAATGCTGCCTCTCCCTCAGAACATGGCATGGGCAGGGCCGGAGGAGACTGTGTGGCCTTGACACGGAGAAGCACTAAGTGCACAAAAAGAAGCAACAGATACTTTCACTGGTGTCACACACACAACACACCCACTCAGTACTTTGATTGAATGCTTCCTTTTTTCCCACTCCCAACGCAACATTAGGAGAAACTTCTTCATGGGCTGTCAGCGTACCATGTGGAAGTGTATATTATTGTTTCTGATAAATGTCTCACCATGTGGAAATAATTAGCTCTCTCAGACACCAGCACTTGGTGCTAATACAATCCAGGCTACTTTATCTTTTCTATGTCAGTGCTTAGAATGCTTTGTAGAATGACCAAAATGTAATTATAAATATGTTTAAAAGAGCAGTTGATGCATGGCGAATGAGTGTTACAAACTGTTCTAGGGAGGGAACTGGTAAACTCGGCCATGTGGCTATTGCCGTAGTTATTGCCAAACTCTGTGCTCCAGGCGCAGCGCGGAGTGGTAAAACACGGCGAACTCTGCTGGCGGAGTTTGCCACATACCCCTTTAGAAGACATTCAGTCTGTTGTTGTGTGCAGCATCTAAGCGGACACAGTACTGTGTGCATATTCAGGCTTTCTTTTACTTTGAATTTGAATGTGCTGTTTTGCCCTGCTAATGGGACTGAGTTTTAAGCATGGTAGAATACTGGGTTGTTCTTTTGTGTGCCTGAGATAGTGTCTGACTGTGTTATTTGTGAATGTATGTGTACATAATTGCTTCTGAAATATAGGGATGACAGTAGAGCTTGACCCATTGTTCCTGAATGTGTCTGTTTATGTCTATACTGCGTGCTAGAAAAGGGGTCGATGTAGTTATCAAAGAGTATGCTTTTGTTTTGTGATGTATCTTTGATGCAAGGGATGAACATACATGTTGTAGAATATTGACTATGAGAAATAAAATGATTATGCATAGAATTTTGGTGTGCATATGCTTGTAGAAGGTGGGCAAATTAATCAAAGTTTGTAGTCCTGGGCTCTTGATATACCACAGTAAAAAAGAGAATTGTCCAATGATTTTCAATTTTAGTTTGTGTTTTTAGATCTTAGAGAAGTAATTTTGCTTCGGTAGGCATTGCTCATCCAGGCTGAAGATTTCATGATGACATTTTTATAAATGGTGGACACATTGCAGTAATGGTGTAATACTTAAGGAACCATGAGACCTATATACTTCTTTTTGGTGTCAAAACATAGTTTTTGTGGGTCAAGTAGTCTTATAGAAACAGAAAAAAATTCTTCAGAGCATCCCTTCCACCATTTTCCAAAATGATGGCTCTCATATTGGTAATATATTTTAATATTTTTGTTCTTTCAGGTTTTCCATTGATTCAAATTCATAAACATGGGTGAAGCAGGTGGTAGGAGAGGATATTTACCTCCTTCAACAAATAAAAATGTGTAGTATGCCAAACTAATCTGAAAGAATAGCTAACATCGACTGCGGCTGGACAGAAGATAGCTTGAGATGCTGCAGAAATAAAGCAAGACGAAGTTCAGAAAAGATTGGAACTGACGGGTGAAGAGGATCAAATAAGTCATATACAATGGAGAAAAAACCTGGAAAAAATGTGTAGAAAAATAGCAGATGCCAGTAAATCACAACAAGAATCGGAGTCGTCTAAGAAAGCGACCACAACCAAACCCCATGCCCATCCACTTGAAAGACTGATGGCTCTCCTCGTCCACCTCTGGGAAAAGTTGGCCTGGTATATGCAGTCCACTAATTAAAGTGGGCACCCTGTACCAGTCCGAACAACCCTTATGGTGATTTAAGAGGTCAAAAATAACCTTAGAAAGCTATCCACGTGGTAGCTGTGAAAAGCAGCCTCCAGGCTTAGTGTTGAAGGAATGTAAAGCAGCGTATTTTACCAGAATGCAACCTTATAGTACTGGTTAAATGAAAGAGGAACCACACAGTAGTTATAAAAATATGTATTTGTTGATGTAACACTCTTTAAGTATGACAAAGTACCCTCTACACGAGGATACTCGCAAAGCACCCAATACTGTAGCACAGAAACTATAGTAAATAGCCCTAATGCACAGTGGACTCCAGTGGGGAGATCAAACCATATATTAAAATAGTGGTTTAAGAACAACGACTCAAGTCAAGACAGTGTCTAGAGGGTGTAGAATCACTATGACCCCATGGAACCACCCAAGGTGAGTAAGTAGAGATCCCAAGGAGGACGAGTGCAGTGTGGGAACACGACTGCTTGCTACATACAATTCCATGGGAGAGTTGCGGTTGAAGATTTAAAGTTTAAGAAGCCTTCTAAATAGACTTCAAAGAAACTCTGTAGAAGTGAGGAAGTTGGTGAGCCACCCCACCCGTGGATACTTTTGTACCAGAGTTACCTATCCCAGGGAAGCTGGGTACATACGTCAGAATAATCGTTGGAAACAACTGTTGATCTCTCTTGAGGACTTCGAAGAAGAGCGACTGCTGGAAAGAAGGAAAGTGTCCGTTGGAATGCAAAGGTGGATTCTTAATGAAGAGTACCTGAAAGCAGAGTGAACAGAGTCTGGGTCACCCAGGAGTGACCAGGGGCTTGGTAGACGAATACCCACGTACGTCGGGTGCTTCAGGTACGTTGAGGGGGTTCTTGACTCTGCAGCCACTGAGACCAGGAGATATCAAAGACAACCAGGAGCTGGATACGAGCTGTACCATCAAGGATGTTGTGTACTGAGGGGTTGGTGTCCGCCTGGAGTGCCAACAAGCCTTGGCAATGGCAACTCATGCAGAAGGTTGAAAAGGTTACGGTTCAGACCAGCAAGGTACGGAAGGCTTGCAAAACACAAGGGAGTCTGGGCCGACCTCGAGGATTTCAGGAAGACCAAAAAAAGCTGTGCAAGGCGGCCAGAGTTCTTTGGTGGAAATGGTGCCAGAAGTTGGGGCTACTCTGAATCCAGTGCACTTGTTTTGAATATGCAAACAAGCATATGCACTTGTAAAATTATGAGGTGCACAGGCGTACAGGTATTGCAGCCCCCACGAGGACATCTGACCTCAATTTTGGTAAGAATACAGCTCAGACCTCAAGGGACTTGGAAACCCACCTCCTGTGTTGCTGGAGCCTTTGGAGTTCATAGGAGCTCAGGAGGAGCAGACCGGTCATGTGAGATGTGGTGCCTGCAGGGGAGTGACTCCTTCACTCCAAGGGAGATATCTTCAGTTGTCCTTGATGCTCCACTGATCCTACATAGAGCCTGTACGGTGCACGAGCGCAGGCAATGCTTTATACTGAGAAGTAGACAAAGTCGGGCACAAACAAAGTCCAGAGTGTCCAGACGGTCAGTGGTTTCTTGATCAGAATCTTGTCCATGTCGAATCTAGCATCCTACAGCCAGGTAAGCCCTTTTGTACGCACGGAAGAGGCTTGGACAGATTCAGGTGACCCTTCCAGGCGAGGGTCAGGACAGTGAGGAGGTTACTCCCATGTCCTTTGTCCAGTTTTGCTGCAGAGAAGGAGCCAATGGCTCTCAGGACTGGTTTGAACTAGACTAGGCACAGTGACACCAAATGTGCCCCTCATGCACACTTTTGGTCACTGGAAAGCGCATCCACCCAGGCCCAATACACTAAATCCTGTCTGGGAGGTGGTCACACCTCCCAGACAGGATGCCTATTGTTCTGCCTTCTCATGCTCAATCTTGGCGCAGCAGCAGAAGGACAAAAATGTGTCTCTGGTTGGCAGCAACGAGACTATAAAGCTGGTACCGGGAACACGAGGGGCCTCACAAAGATCGTTTGAGGGATGGAATCATACCTCCCACATCAGCTACTGGTGTGGGGTTATGAATCCACAATGTTTGACACCAAACACAGAGGGTTACTTTTAGCCATTTTAGAGTTGGTCATCACGCGGTCGCATAATGCAGCGCTATATGTCGTAAATGACTGCAGCACTAACAACCCGGGAGAATGGACTCTGTAGACTGCAGGGGTGTCCTGCTCATGCAATGGCGCCTCATACTTAGAGCCAAGCACCCTGCCTTCAGGATTGTTAAGGCCTGCTATAGGGGTGACTTATAGGTTTTAAGTGTAGTGACCCTTCAATATAGTTAACCTATATCTTAAGTAAGTGGTGCATGGACCAACTTACACAGGCTGCAATGACACGCCTGTAGTTCCATTTTGCATGACCTCTTATGGGTGGCATAATACATGTACCCATGGGAGGCCCATGGGAGGTCTCTGGGTACATGGGTATCTTATACTAGGGACTGACAAGGGTACCCCAGTATCCAATCTGTAGTGTATCAAAGTAAATAACATAACCAATTTAGGGAGAAAGATGATAGACTGGGGGTCCTGATTAGAAGGATAACAGTCAGATTAGTCAAAAACAGTATAACATGAAGCAAAAAGTGTGGGTAACCATAAGGACCAGACCCTATTTTCCAACAACTTCAAACTGATCACAATGGAGAGGATTTTCAGTGTGTTATCTGTGGCTTAGCCAGAAAAAGGTCAAAGGGGGTGACGAAAGAACAAAGTACAGAGTATGTGAGACTCACAGGGCAAACTTGTTTTTATCTACAGCTAGCTTCTTCCAAGATGAAGTTTTCAGCCGAGTAGTTGATCTAAACAGCGAGGTGAATGTATTTGCTGTGGATTTGTTTGCCCACCCAAACTGCATGCGTGCATACATTTGAAAATATAAATGTACAATGAGCTTCAAGCAGCAATGTAACCACTGGCTTTCAGCTAGGTTTGCTTTCTTTGAAAATGCAAATTAATTTTTAAAGCCACTCTTGAGTGCAGGCTACGGGTTCGAAAAATCAAAGTCCTGAAAGATTTTGATGTTGTCTTTAATGACACATTTTGTGATGCCCCATAGTTCTGCAAATTAATAGAGTCTGCAAGAATGCCTGATGTTGTCCTGTTAGACCTGACATCATTGGCCTGAATCTCTCCTCCATTTTTTCTGTTTACCTCCTCTGTTTACGATTTTTTTGCTGGTATATTGCTTTGGGCACTGTGCCACTGCTGATCAGTGCCACAGTGCAAGTGCTCCCTATGTTAAATTAATATTGATTGGATTCCATGTTTGACTTATTTGGTTTACTATCAGTCCCTAGTATGGTGCACCAGGAGTGCCAGGGCTTGTAAATACAAATGTTGCTGGTGGGCCTGCAGCACGTATTGTGCCACCCACAGAAGCAGCCTGGAAAAATATGTCTAAAGGTCTGCCATTGCTAGACCTACGTGCAGTCTGGTACTGTCACGCGGACTGCGCAAGTACACCTACTTGCCAGTCCCCAAACCTTCCCTTAACTTCATGTTAGTCACCCCTATGGTAGGCCCGAGGGCAGGGTGCATTGTAAGCATAAGGTAGGACAGGCCCTGATGTGTGTGGCATGTCCTAATAGTGAATTACCGCCATATTCGTTCTTCACTATTGTAAGGTTACCTGCTCTCCGTAAGTTAGAATGGGCTGCCCGGGTTATTAAGCGCTATAATCCTAGCTGGCTCAGGGAGCATGGTACAATGTCGAGTTTGGTATCCCTGAACTCAGGGTTTAATAACGCATCCGTTTGGGTGGATGGTTTTTGGACTCTGCGTTTGAAAATAACACTTTTAGAAAGTGGCTATTTTCTTGTCTAACTATTATTGATTTCTGCTGGTTTGGTGTGTGTGTGACAGGAGCTGGGTGGCTCCAGAGTTCTGAATGAGTCAGTGTGGGGTGAGTGAGGCATTTGCATTGAGAGTAGGGGAAGAGTAGCTCCTGATAGCCGCCCTGCCTGACACAATGCTGGCTCCACCTCCTGCCGGGCGACTGATTGCTCTGCTCCTGCCAGTGACAACACTTGCTCCACCTTCTGCTGGGCGGCTGAGGACCCTGCCCTGCACAGTGAATAGGGCAGGTGCCTCTGCCTGGCTACACCCACAACAAATATAATAGCAAGGGGAGCTTAGAGGGACAACGGGTACAATCAGGGAAAGCCCTCCACTCAATGAAATTTAAACCAAAGAATTCCCTGTACCCAGGACTCAAGTTAGCAATTATCTAACGGGCATGAGAACATTCTCCATTGGAATCGTCAATTGTAAAATTCTGGATATACCTCTTCTTAATTCTATGTGTAGGTATCTATTGTCTCTAATGCCCCACTGTCCCAACCAAACACCATGTTTGTGAATGCTAATAAGGGGGGGGGGTTCACTGTGTATTCAACTCGGCGCAACCTGTGATGTCAGCCCTAATAGGACCATACACACACCCACACATAAACAATTAAAACAGAAAAAAATGTGTGGCGGAGAGGAAGGCACCTCACGGGTGAACACCCTCGAGGAACTTGGTCAGATGTTTACCAAATGCTTAGTCCCTTTCTCATCATAGGTAGCCATTCCTTTTCCAAAAAAGCATGGGCGGAAAATCCGTTCCGCTCGCGGATTTTGCAGATTTTCGGTAAATTCGCAATCCGCGAACGCTCGCGAATTTACCGAAAATCCGCAAATTCGCACGCAGCGGATTTTTTTTTCTTGGTGATACAATTTTGCGGTGTGCGGCATTCACTTACCGTCATTCAGCTTTTGCTGAGTTGTTTTTCTCGATATTTTGCGAGTGGTGCGCCATTTTGGATCTTGCTGCGGGATCCTGCGGGAGTTTGGCGACCGCGATTCCGTAATCGCGGCTTGCCACCTTGCAAAGCACGCATCGCGAGAGTTCGCAATTGCGAACACGTAGATGCGGCGAGCAACAACAATCTCGCACGCGCGAAATTACGAAATTCGAAATTCTGCACAAGAAATCCACCAGCAAGCAGCATAAACCTGAAAATGATGATTTTTATCAGAATAACGACATTTGCCTGCACTTTTTTTTGCAAGGAGTCCATTTTTTTGGGGGGGGGGTTCTCAGAAGGAAGTGCCCCACAGTCTCCAACTTCCTGTTCCTGTCCAGCAGGCTCCTCCCAGTGCTTTCCTCATGTGCTGGTCACTTTCATTCGGATTCTTGACCTGAAAGGATACTTTTTGTGGATGCTACTGGATATTTGGATTTGAGGCCTTTTTGACTTTCTTTGGATCACTTTTAGATTAGAAATTTCACAAGTAAGTTTGTTTGGAGCATTACAGTTGCTGCAACTACAATTTTGGAATTTTCGATTTTTGGGCTGTTGTTGTGGCCTTTTGACCAGGGGTAGTGAGTGAGTGGTGCATGGGCCTAGTGTTTCTGTGGGGTGCCTTGAATTTAAACATCATGGATGGCATGGGATTGTGCTGATTTTTCTGTGTTTTTCGTTTTTTTGGGCTGTTGTTGTGGCCTTTTTACCAGGGGTAGTGAGTGGTGCATGGGCCTAGTCTTTCTGTGGGGTGTCTTGAATTTAAACATCATGGAGGGCATGGATGGCATGGGATTGTGCTGATTTTTCTGTGTTTTTTGTTTTTTTGGGCTGTTGTTGTGGCCTTTTCACCAGGGGTAGTGAGTGGTGCGTGGGCCTAGTCTTTCTGTGGGGTGTCTTGAATTTAAACATCATGGAGGGCATGGATGGCATGGGATTGTGCTGATTTTTCTGTGTTTTTCGATTTTTTGGGGTGTTCATGGGGACAGGCCATGTGGGTGGGGGCCATTTTGAGTGCTGGTACAGGCAGGCCATGTGCTGGGAGGCAGGGGGCCATTTTGAATGCAGACAGTGTTCTTAGGTCTGCAATCATTTTGCCTAGGTTTCAACCATTATGGCCAGGGGTAGTGAGTGGTGCATGGCCCTAGTCTTTTTGTGGGGTGTCTTGAATTTAAACATCATGGATGGCATGGGATTGTGCTGATTTTTCTGTGTTTTTCGGTTTTTTGGGCTGTTGTTGTAGCCTTTTCACCAGGGGTAGTGAGTGGTGCATGGGCCTAGTCTTTCTGTGGGGTGTCTTGAATTCAAACATCATGGAGGGCATGGATGGCATGGGATTGTGCTGATTTTTCTGTGTTTTTCGATTTTTGGGGTGTATAACTGAACTGATGTTCCTCTGTCTTCCATTGCTTTTAGGTGCACAAGACTCAAGAGAACCACCAGTGCCAGGAAGAAGTCCTGCAGCGGTGTGTGTGTGCAGCATAACATCACGCAACGTCACGTCTGGCCACAGACAACTCTGCAACTCATGCAACTGTGGCCTGCTGTTCTGACCTCTGAAGAAGATGGCCCCAAAAAAAATTCCCCGTAGCTCCTCTAGCAAGAAAGTTGCCAGTAAGGAGCAGAAGAAGTAAGTTACCAAGGAGACTGGTGTGCCGCCCGCCACATTTTTTGGGGGTACACCACCACCACCACGCCAACTTAAGTCCAAGCCCTTGAGTGCTGCAGTGGCACTTAGTCTAGTTGTTCAATCACCATCGACCAGTGATGTTGGCTCATCGCTAGAAAGTAGCAGCAATGTCCCTCAATCAACACAGGTTGTTGTAACTCATCTGACGAGTGTTGAACAACCACAGCCGCAACAACAACCACATGTGCAAGTACAAGCCCAAGTACTTGTGGAAGGAGAGGCAGCGCAAGGAGATGCGCAAGCAGAGGTGCATGGAGGGTCACAAGTGCCCCCAATTGTTGTTCCTCCAGAAGTAGGGGCACATCAGGAAATCGACAATCAAGCCGAGGTATCATTTGAGGAAGCCACTCCTCCTGATGATCATTCATTGTCATCCACACCCCTAACAAGGAAGAGATCAAGGGTGGTGTCTACATCTTCTTCAAGCACACCTCCTTCTGATGATACGGATCAAAATCGGGAACCAGCACCACTGCCATCTGAGAGTGAGGCACACCATGATCTGACAAAGGTAGTTAAGCGTAAAAGGAAGCTCGTCCAAAGTCTCATAGTTATGGAGTGTGATGAGGCTCAACAAGAAGTGGCGGATACTGCTGCTGATGAAGACTCTCACGACGATGACCCTGTCATCATAAAGGTCACTGCAGCCCCAGCGGGCATGCAGCAAACTGACATTTTTACCCTAGCCCGAGAAGCTGCTGAGCGTGATGATGTTGTCAATGAGGAGGCAATGGAAACACCACAATCATTGGAGTTAACTAGTACACCAACACGTACCGCTTCCATATTTCTTCCTCGCCAGAAGGGACCTCCATCCACCTCGACCTCAATTAGTGGTGGTGAAAGTGCACAACGTACTAAAGTTTAGCAATCCACATCCTCCACTTCATCTGGCATTAGCAGCAGGACCACCACCACCAGTATCGCCGCCTCCTCTGGCCCCCACAGACATTTCAAGTCCGCAGTTTGGGACTTCTTTAGTGTTTGCCCAAAAAAGGAAAACTTCGCCATTTGTAGCATTTGTAAGCATGCAGTTAGTCGTGGTAGGTTTGGTACCAACTATGGTACCGGAGGCCAGAGAGGTCATCTTAAGAGACAGCACGCTGTCCAATGGTTTGCACACCTAAAGGAGATCAAGGAAGCCCGAATTGCAAGTCAAGAAAACATTGATGTTTCATCTGATGATGACGAGGAGGAAGAAGACGTGTCAAATACTTCACTTACACCCAGTACCCCTGTCAGCAGCACACCCCATGTGAGCCACACTAAGAGTGTGGGAGAGAGTGAGACACCAATGCAAAAAAGTTCATCAGCGAGCGTAACTGGGTCGAAGAAGTCATCATCATCATCATCCCGTAAATGCTTAGTCCAGGGCAACATTAGAACCATGTTGTTTTCAGACGCGCCATATGATCGCAACCACCCACTGACGCGTCTGTATAACACTAAGCTGGCTAAAATGCTAGCTCTGGACCTTCTCCCTTTTTCTTTTGTAGAAGGGGTTGGTTTTCTAGAATTAGTGGCAGCACTCTGCCCTAAATGGAAGGTTCCTGGCCGGTTCTATTTTGCCAGAGTTGCGGTTCCAGCACTACATGAAGATGTGCTGGAGGTGATTGGGGCAGCTTTGCAGAAGAGTGCTGTTCACACTATACATCTGACAACAGACATGTGGACCAGTGGCGCAGGTGCTGATTACATGTGCATCACTGCACACTGGGTCTCTTTTTCAGGGGTTAAAGTAAAGGTAAACGCAGGTGTTTGTCCGGACCAAGTTTTTAAAGCTGCTCGGAAACATGCAACACTAGCCATGTTTCGCTTGGAGAAACGTCATAAAGCAGAAAACATTTTGAATGAATTTAACACAAAGGTCTTTCACTGGCTGTCCCCCAAAAAACGCCAGATTGGTTATGTTTCCACGGATAATGGCGCCAATGTAGTTAAGGCCATGGAGCTTGGTCAATATTTCAGAGTGCCGTGTTTGGCGCACTGTATAAACCTGGTTGTTAAAAAATTCTTGAGTGATGAAGACAGTCCAGCGTGCGAGTTAGTGGCCACCTGCCGAAGAATGTGCAACCATTTCAGCCATTCTTTTAAGGCCAGGAAGCATCTGAGGAGCCTGCTACATGAAGGTCGAATGCCAGTGAAAGCACTCATCCAGGAGGTGGCAACACGTTGGAACTCAACCTTCTACATGCTTGAGCGTCTGTATGAGCAGTATACGGTACTCGATCACTATTTCTTAACACTGGGTACAGCTCAGAAGGACCTGAGGCTAGATGCGGCGCAATGGAACCTAGTTAAAAGCCTGACAGACATGCTCCGTTCATTTGAGGTCTTCACGCGTGCAGTCAGCAAGGAGGACTGTAATTTGGGAAAAGCTATCCCATTGTTGTGCATGCTGGAGCACCAACTGAAGGCGGTGTCTTCTATGTTTCAAAAAGATGAAAAAAAGCAAGGCGCTTTTGTTTTGGCGGAGAAATTATTAGAGCACCTACTTGGCGATGAACGTCTTAAATTGATCCATTTAGAACAGCATTACATTTGTGCTACTATTCTGGATCCATGCTACAAAAAGGCGCTGGCAGGCAGAGCATTCTTTCCTTTTGGTGATGAATATGTTACAAAGTACAAACGTTGGCTAGCCTTGTCAGCCAAGAGGTTTGAAAGAGAACGGCAGCAAATTGAAGGAAAAGGCAGTACATCAGCATCAGCAGGCCAACCCCATTGAAAAGAATCCACTTCTGCACCTGTGGTTGTGGCACAAGTGACCTCTCAGCCGTTAAAGACACCGGCAACCGGATCATCTGCACCAGACACAACAGTAACATTGGATGCAGAAGAGGATTGTCTAACTCGGCTTGGGTTTGGTTCTCAAAAGGTCACAGCAAAAAGTAAGCAAAGTGGAGGAACCGTGGAGGACCTTGAGTCGATGGTGCAGGACTATCTGAATGACTCAACAGAGGTCTATGTTAATGCTGACCCATTAGCGTATTGGCATGGGAAAAAAGAATTGTGGGCACAGATCTCCAACCTGGCTATAAACTACTTGTCTTGCCCACTCACAAGCGTGTCATCTGAATGTGTTTTCAGTGCTGCTGGTGCATTATAACTTCCAAACGGTCCCGCCTCTCGCCCAAAAATGTGGAGAGGTTAACAATGATCAAGATGAATCAGAACCTCATACCACCAGATTACAACGTACGAGAACAAACGCTGAATGAAGACGAGGAGGACAGCAACTTAGATGAGGGAATTTGTTCTCTGTTAGGTGACACTGACCTACTCCTGCCTAAATTCGCAGAGTATGAGGACGAATTTTTATTCTTATTCCCTGACACCGAGCCCTGAAATGAGCCAATGAATCAATAACTTTCTTTTTCGTCCTTTTTCACTTTTATTCCTGTGTGTCTGTCTTTCTTTGTTTTGCACAGTTAATATAATTAAAACTTTAATCACCTAATCACAAAAACAAGCCCATCAGCAGAACAGTCTTCACTTGTTTGCTTATTGATTTGAAGGTGCCGCAGTCTGCATTCCTCAGGTTCACAAGATCACAAGAACAAGCTACTCTATCCTCATCCTCTAGACTCCTATTCCCTCAAAGCAGAGGGCTGGATTACGCCCAATGAAGAAAAACTCTGCACTTGTGGGCGTGTTCTACTTCTTTGCAGGTGAGTTGGCGGGTCTTGGGGCCATTGCTGGGAAGCTCTAATACCGGATAAAAGTGGTTTGGACCAAATCGGAGGTGAATTTATTTTGCGTTTTTGCTGACTTGCTTGCCTTTGAGGTGCACTTTGGGGGGGTTCAGGGTGTTTGTGGGTGAGTTTTGGGGTCTGGGAGCACTGCTGGGACAGTCTAATCTTGATTGCATTTGCTTTTCAGGAAATCCGTGGTGGAAAAGGGGAGTTATGACCTAGCTGCACAGCGCGTTTGGACCGAAGGCCGATAAATATTGTAAGTATGAGATTTTCCTTTTTGGCTGTTTGGGGGTGTTGTGCTTTTTTGCGGGTGGGTTGGCGGGTCTTGGGGCATTGCTGGGAAGGTCTAATACCGGATAGAAGTGGTTTGGACAAAATCCATGCTGATTTTTTTTTGCTATTTCTGACATTTTGCTAAATGTAGCGTTTTCGGGGGCCTGTTTGGGGGCTTCCTGGCGTTTGTGGGTGGGTTTCGGGGTCTGGGAGCACTGCTGGGTATGGATAGTTTTGATTGCAAGAGGTTTGAAGCAAATCCATGGTGGCAGAGGGGAGTTAGGGCCTAGCTGCAGAGCGCGCGCGGAGTGATTTTGGAAATTGCCAGGAAAATAACTAAGTCCCCATTTTTGTACTTTTGCTTTTTGGCTGTTTGGGGGTCTTCTACTAGTTTTTGCCTGGGTTGACGGCTCTGGGGCCATTGCTGGGAAGCTCTAATACCGGATAAAAGTGGTTTGGACCAAATCGGAGGTGAACATTTTTTTGCGTTTTTGCTGACTTACTTGCCTTTGAGGTGCTCTTTGGGGGGTTCTGGGTGTTTGTGGGTGAGTTTTGGGGTCTTGGAGCACTGCTGGGACAGTCTAATCTTGATTGCATTTGCTTTTCAGGAAATCCGTGGTGGAAAAGGGGAGTTATGACCTAGCTGCACAGCGCGTTTGGACGGAAGGCCGATAAATATTGTAAGTATGAGATTTTCCTTTTTGGCTGTTTGGGGGTGTTGTGCTTTTTTGCGGGTGGGTTGGCGGGTCTTGGGGCATTGCTGGGAAGGTCTAATACTGGATAGAAGTGGTTTGGACAAAATCCATGCTGAATTTTTTTTTGCTATTTCTGACATTTTGCTCAATGTAGCGTTTTCGGGAGCCTGTTTGAGGGGCTTCCTGGTGTTTGTGGGTGGGTTTCGGGGTCTGGGAGCACTGCTGGGCATGGATAGTTTTGATTGCAAGAGGTTTGAAGCAAATATATGGTGGCAGAGGGGAGTTAGGGCCTAGCTGCAGAGCGTGCGCGGAGTGATTTTGGAAATTGCCAGGAAAATGACTAAGTCCCCATTTTTGTACTTTTGCTTTTTGGCAGTTTGGGGGTCTTCTACTAGTTTTTGTCTGGGTTGACGGCTCTGGGGCCATTGCTGGGAAGCTCTAATACTGGATAAAAGTGGTTTGGACCAAATCGGAGGTGAACATTTTTAAGCATTTTTGCTGACTTGCTTGCCTTTGAGGTGCTCTTTGGGGGGTTCCGGGTGTTTGTGGGTGAGTTTTGGGGTCTGGGAGAACTCTTGGGACAGTCTAATCTTGATTGCATTTGCTTTTCAGGAAATCCGTGGTGGAAAACGGGAGTTATGACCTAGCTGCACAGCGCGTTTGGACCGAAGGCCGATAAATATTGTAAGTATGAGATTTTCCTTTTTGGCTGTTTGGGGGTGTTGTGCTTTTTTGCGGGTGGGTTGGCGGGTCTTGGGGCATTGCTGGGAAGGTCTAATACCAGATAGAAGTGGTTTGGACAAAATCCATGCTGAATTTTCTTTTGCTATTTCTGACATTTTGCTCAATGTAGCGTTTTTGGGGGCCTGTTTGGGGGGCTTCCTGGTGTTTGTGGATGGGTTTCTGGGTCTGGAAGCCCTGCTGGGTATGGATAGTTTTGATTGCAAGAGGTTTGTAGCAAATCCATGGTGGCAGAGGGGACTTAGGGCCTAGCTGCAGAGCGCGCGAGGAGTGATTTTGGAAATTGCCAGGAAAATGACTAAGTCCCCATTTTTGTACTTTTGCTTTTTGGCTGTTGGGGGGTCTTCTACTAATTTTCGCCTGGGTTGACGGCTCTGGGAGCATTGCTGGGAAGCTCTAATACCGGATAAAAGTGGTTTGGACCAAATCGGAGGTGAAATTTATTTTGCATTTTTGCTGACTTGCTTGCCTTTGAGGTGCTCTTTGGGGGGGTTCCGTGTGTTTGTGGGTAAGTTTTGGGGTCTGGGAGCACTGCTGGGACAGTCTAATCTTGATTGCATTTGCTTTTCAGGAAATCCGTGTTGGAAAACGGGAGTTATGACCTAGCTGCACAGCGTGTTTGGACCGAAGGCCGATAAATATTGTAAGTATGAGATTTTCCTTTTTGGCTGCTTGGGGGTGTTGTGCTTTTTTGCGGGTGGGTTGGCGGGTCTTGGGGCATTGCTGGGAAGGTCTGATACCGGATAGAAGTGGTTTGGACAAAATCCATGCCGAAAAGCCTTTTGGCACTTTTTGTAACTTAGGGTTCGTTAGGGTTAGCCCTAGCAGCAGGATTGCATGTGTTTCGGTGGTGTTCTAGATTTTTGCAACTGAGTTCTGGGGTCTTCGTAGAGCACTCGTGGGAATGTGTAATTTTGGTTGCAAGTGATTTGAAGAAAATCCATGGTGGGAAAGGGGGGATTTAGCATAGTTAAAGAAAGCTTTTTCCACTATTCTTAACTTAGGTCTCGTTAGGGTTAGCAGTATTTGTATTGCATGTGTTTGGGTGGGGGGCTGTTTGTGGGGGGGTTTGCGAGTCTTGGAGCAATGCTGGGTATGGATACTTTTGCTTGCTTGCAAGTGGTTTGAATACAATCCACGGTGGGTAAGGGGATATTTGGGCCTACTTTTACTTTCAAAGTATGTTTTCTCACCAGTTTTCTACTGGGCCTCGTTTATTGAGATCTGATTGGGGGTCTTCTATATTTTCGCTACTGGATTTAGTAAGGGTCTGTGTGGGAGCACTGCTGGAAAGGTCTAATTTTGTTCTAAAACACAGTTTACAGTACACCTAGCTTGAGGGGAAAGATCCGCTAAATTAATTTGCCCATACTTATTTATCCTTCAAAAGGAGACTCAGACAGAGTACGCACTTTCACAAATATTGTACTGTCTATTAGGAAACTCAAAGTATGACTTTTTGCACTACACAGCGTACATACCTTATATTTATTTGTCAGTGGTGTTCTAAAATCACTCAGGACAACTACACCAACATACAGATATTCTTTTGTAATGTTTTTTTAAGTAATGTTATTGCTGTGAACTTCTATGAGTGTGACTCTGCATTTCTTGGATCTCTCCATGCTTCTAAATTGATCCCTACAGCCATTCTATAGGTTTTACTTCGGCTATTTTTTAAACCTAATTTAATGTAAGAAGTGTTTCTCTGAGTGCAGAGATAGGCAAGTGAAAACGCTGCAGCCCTGTACTGTCGCATTCTGTCATTCATGGTTGTCGAAAGTACTACTTACTTTTCAGTAACAATGCATGCAGTAGTGCATGCACTTCCTTTATGTCACTTAAAAGATTTATGGTTAGCTTTGTACCCAAAGATTTCTTTATCTTCAATTCTTGTTTGTCCATGCTGTGCTTTTTTTTTCTTCTCTCAACAAAACCTACCCAAAAAGAAACCGCCATTCCCATCCATTTTCCAAACCCTAACCCTCTTCCCCCGGGCTGTGTGGTTTTGATTGATGTGTGACTAAATGACATCAATAATTCCACACACTTGCTGGGGAGGATAAGGTCATAGCAACAGGCTGGTGAAGGAATCCGAGGTTATATTCTAGACTTACTCAGCTCAGTACTATTTCTTGTAGTAGTAGCCAATGTCAAAGAAATTCAACGCAAGTACTAGTTATACTTTCAATACTTTACCATTTGTTAGGCTACATTGTGGCACTGTTCTAGTGTACTGTCACCTGCTATATTCTCTATCGTACCGTTGTAATGCTCCAGTAAAGAGACAAACCAGGTTTCATTTTCTTTTTTTCCATAGGCATGCAACTGCCACTGTGTCACACCACTAGTACCACCGCAATGAGGACATTTCATCCGCCCAGGATTGCCAACCTTAATCGCCATTTCCCGTGGAGCCAGCCCTGGGCCTAGCCCTACTTTTAAACACAAATTACAGGTAAGATAAGCGTTTGGTGGGAGGTAGTATAATGGAGTATTAGGAGAGACGAGAGATTGACGGTAGTACTACTAAAGTCCTAGGACTCTTGAATTCACTTACTCTGTGAGAGGCACTTAGTGTTGAAAACATTTAGCCATTTACACTTAAAGGAAGAAAATGACACAGACTTAAGTTTCTGGAAAACAAACTTACTGTTAAACCCCCACCCACCAGACTCAAAAGCAGTAAAAAACAGGTATGCTCAGATAAAGTTTCAAAAAGTATATTTGTGTAGCCCTAACAAAATAAGCTCCTGTAAGACCCTCCCTAACCCCAACGATTGTCCTTCAAAAGTCCCAAAAACAACCCAACTCCCAATTCCCACCCCCCAAAAGTCTCTAAAAAAGGGGCAAGGGACACTACGGCAGGCTGCTGTTCACTTTAGCGGCCAGGGCCTCATACTCCTTCCGGAGGGTGGCATGGTCGGAGCGGAGGCCCTCCACCAAGGCCTTATAAGTTAGGACCTCCTGCTCCAGGTAGGACACTCTGAGGCATAAGCGGTGCTGGCGTGCCTTGCAACTCCTGAGGGGGGCAGCTGCTGTCTTTGCTGCTCGGCGGTGCCAGTTGGCTCTGGTAGCCCGGCTCCGTACCGCTGGAGCACTGCGCTGGCTGGGAGCCCGTGGGGGCCCGGAGGAGGATGCAGCTGTCCCAGTGGATGTTGTACCAGTTGTCTGTGTGTCCTCCTCCTCCAGGGCCACTAGCCGCCGATATTCGGCGACAGTGGCATCCAGCCTCCGTTGCCGGGCCATTCGAGCCCACTCCTTCCTTGTTGGTGTTGTTGATTTGGAAGGAGCAACTATATGAAGAAAGAAAGACATAGTCTGTAGCCAATGCTCCTTAAGATTAACACAAAATGATTGAGCAGAAAGTTGTATCACAGTACAACTAGCAACTTGAAAGCACAGTACATAACTATTGAGGCCAGTATCTATCTAACCTCCCACTTCTTCATCCTTGCTCTAACATTAGTGGGAGTTTAAGGAACAAATTCTACGAGCACTATGGGCTTCCATTACAGTCGACTATGACTGTACACCAGTCTTATTCTTCTTCTTCTCTCTTGTTTAGGAAAATGGGTACGTTATCTTATGCAAGCCGGCATAATGCCAGCGCAGTGAACTTGCACCCGAGAAAAACAGACGCACACCATGATGAGTGAGACAGACTCGTCTTACTGTACCCGTCCAGTACATGCAGGTGGTGAAGCTCTTACTTTTCTATTACGGGTGGCACTGAGAATACTCTGTTAAAAGGGCTACTGCTTAATTAATTTAACTTTCACCCTACGGTGCAAATGGGTACTAGAAAAGGAAAATGAAGAAGCTAAATAATATGATTATCTATCACTTCACATGGGATATATTTGATTACATATGGGATGACTTTAGGTGCTTTGCTTTTTATTGAGTGAACAGTGATACACCCACACATGAATGACGTACTACTCCTAAACTAAACTTATTAAGAGAGGTAGGGAGTGTCCACCGTAATACCCGGATATATGCTGTGCTTGCAGTTGCAATACAAACTACTGCTACTATTCATGGTAGTATTTGGACAAAATTACAACTTCTTTTCCTTGCCTTTCCTACACTGGAACGGACGTGCGGGTGCGGTGTTACATGCTCTTCGAAGTAACACTTAGTTCATCCAGTGACCGTCTACTCTCTCTAGATACACATATGCTATCTAAGAGTCAGATAGTACCATGATCCAGGCATCCATCCATTCAAAGTATATGCACACATACAGTTTCTGTTTCACCCACCCAGGCTGTTCTCCTTCCACCCAACCTTGCTTCATCATTTACCCAGCCATGCACCATACCATATTCTTTCCTTCCCAGCCACCTCGGGGACCAAGCAAACACACATCATTCTTCTTTGCCAGTCATCATTAAATTTCTCGTCCTTCCACACTTACTTACACCCTTCTTTCGCTTTTCGTTCATCCCAATCCATCAAGTTCATCTCAGATCTGATTGGGATTCTTCTCGCCAAAAACTTCACAGCTAAGTCGAAGTACATTTAGAGGGCATTGATTTATAATACACCCGTGCAGATAGCGGGCGCAGGCTCCTTGCACTTGCTGGTGGGCCCCCTCCCCCTCCCAGAGCCCCAGATAGCACACTCTGCAGTCTTCAATCTCAATAAGTAAGGAATATATAGCTTACCTCTGCCCGCCACCACCGTGTGAACTCTCACAGGCACATTGGTGTCGTCCGGCTCTTGCACCGCATCCTCCCCAGAAGTGTTCCCCTCATCCACCAACACCACCTCCGCGCTGGCTCCGCCACCAGATGTTCCACCTACAAAGTACATTTAAGAATGTTAGAATACACCACTCACTACTATATAATATTTGGTCTAGGAATAAAGAAATGTTAAAAAAACAGCAAACAATGTAATAATTTGTGGCTGTCTACTCTAAAGTAAAAATTTCCCTTTTTCCAGGGAAGGCTGTTGTCTTGCTGCACTTTTTGGCACAACTGATGAATGCTTGCTTTTTATTTTTAACACGCACCACTTTTTCTCCTAACAGACAGAAGCTTGACTTCTAAGAACATGAGCAAGATCAAGTTCAAACCAGGTGAGAGCTCGGCTCGACCACAAGAAATGTGTTCAATTAATCGCCAGCACTAAGCACTTTTCCATTTTCAGTTAAACGTTTAGTTTTATGACAAACTTGATTTTAATAAATGTGTTTACTTTTAATAAAGCTTTTAAACTTAAATAGACTCTGTGGTTTTTGGTCCTCCAGACTAGAGTGGCTGAGCTAAAGGTTTTGCAATTTTTGCAAGCATGAGTCTGTGCCTCTGACACTTCTTTACTCTGACTCCGTACTCTTGTCCTGCGTTGGATAATAATCATTGGGGATCAATCATCGGTGACTTTGGGAGCTAAATGACTCTGCCACACTATCTAGTCAGTAAGGAGATTGGGGGTTCAACTACAAAGTCTGTTATCACTGAGGTATGTGGAAAGTCTAACAGCGCCTATTATAATTGATAAGCTAAGCAATGCATTATTTAGTGTCCATAGTTCTGTTTGTGCAGATTTGTCCTAGTAGAATGGATTGTCCTCCTATCCAAATCAAAAGTAAAGTAGTATCCTATTCTTTCTTGATGGTCATTCACCTTTTTATTGTTGGCAATTGTCAAAGCATAAACATTTAGAAGACTTGAAAAGACAATATGGACAATCCCAGAGGACTGCATAGAGCTATTGCTGACTAGAATGGGAGTCCAATGGAATTGCCAAATGTGCAATCTTAGTTATCTACACAGACAGACTAATAAGAATAATCTAGTAATACCACAGGGAGTCATAGTCGAGGCAGGATAATAATTTAGATACAGTCTACAAGAAGACCAAAGACGATTTAGAAAAAATCGAATGAGGAACGCTAGGAAATAATAGGTACTCTATATTAAAATTAAAACTTACCAGGGCCAGCAAAGGAGCCCTCGCCTGCCCGATCCTGGCCTGCATCCTGGCGAACAGCAGCCTCCTCCTCCTGTGTCCTCTTGCCCCTGTGGGGAGCTGATGTACAACATGAAAGAAAGAAAGACCAGAAAACATGGATGATATTTGTCAACCAAATCAAACATTTCAAAAGAACAATAACAAAATATTTTGGCGAAATAGCAAATAGACAACTATTCCACGGGATATATTGACCGATCTCATGTGGTCTACTACGTTATTAGTATTGCTTGATTTGCGGACCGTCGACTTGGAAAGTTCTTATGTAACTCACTAAACAAAATACTAAAAAGGTTCGCCTAGGACTGGCAGGCAGCAGTCCGCAGCACGCAAAGTGACAGACAAAGTCCATCGTGATTGCAGATCAGTGACAACACTAAAAGGTTTCCTACTACATTAACCAGTCATTAAAATACTCAAACTATCAATCTACCACCACTATTTCTTCTTATCGCCATGTGTACAAAGGAAGGACTGGACTTGAGTCTGTAGGGGCTGATTTAGAAGCCCCGTGCGGCTCTTTTGCTCCATTGTTGCGTGACTTTTGTGACGCAGCGGCAGAACAAAAGAGGCGCCATGGTGCGGCGTATATTAACAACGTGACGCATATGGGAGATGCATCACGTTGTAAAGACCTGCGCCATCAGGGGGCGTTCTGGCGCAAGGGAGGGCGTTCCTGCGCAGGAACGCATCCTAAAAGTGGCTGAGGGAAATCTACAAGATTTCATTCAGTCACTTTGAGGACAATGATGCGTGACTCAAACCCTGCGCCTGCTTGAAGCAGACGTACGGCTTGACGCAGCATTGGGGAGATAGGGCACCCCAGAGCATTGCTGAAGCTGCGCCATCGTTGCGACGCAACTCCAGCAATGCACCGCCTTTACGGCACAGATGCGTAACTTTTTGGTGACGTTTTGGGCCCATGGTGTGCCGCATTGTAAATACGGCACACCATGGGTGGTGGTGGCGTGGCGCACAATTACTGGCGTATCCCTGCTACTTTGCAGGGATGCGCCGGTAATTAAAAATCTAATTCCCTTAGTGTCTAGCATTACGCAGTTCTTTAAACTACACTCATACATAATTTCACAGGCCAATGAAATGAACACAAAATCGAAAACAAATAAGCATAGTAGCAACGCTACTGAGAAGGAGAGCAGTGCACCTGAAATGCACAGAACATTTTGACATATAATTTACCTACAATGTTATCGGCAGCATTAATGCTATTCGTAAAAAACAAAAGTTTGCAATATAATAACACACAGAGCAGGAGAAAACAGAGTAGTAAAGAAATAGCTACTACTACTCACCAAGACCGGGGATCTCAAGGCCGAGCAGGTCGAGCAGATCGCGTTCCCGGTCCAGGAGATCCGTCCAACGGTGGGTGGCCTGATTGTAGGTGCGCCGGACCCGAGAGTGTTGGTACATGGCCCGGCACACATTCTCCCACCGCTTCCGGCGCTCCTGGATCCCGTACCCGCGAGCGATCTTGCCGCCTCCCATGATGGTCCTGGGGAGGCGGCGCTGAACATAATAAACTAGTGTGGCCACCTCCTCCGGGCTGAAGATCTCCCGGGGTGCGACCTGCTCCCCCCTCAAACGCCTGCACGGGAGCTGGGCACGGGGTGCGGGGCCCTTCCCCTTCTCAGGATGCTTCCCGGCTCCCTTTACCATGGTCTAGGCAGAAAGGAAGCTAAATAATAAAGATAATAGAATAGGGAAGAAGAAAAGAAAAGAGTTTAAAAAAGTAATTTAAAATTAACCAAAAGTAGTAGAAAACACAAAAATATAGAGCTAGAAAAATAGAGGGATAGATAATAAGTAAAATAGATTAAAAAAAACTTCAAACAAGCAAAGGATGGCAGAGATTCAGAGAGGATAGAAGAAGCATGCCCAGAACCAAAGCAATGAATGAGAAACAAGATGGCCGCACCCGTTCACGACCGTGTGGGTAAGTTTGCGCGAGATTTTCCTCGCGAACACTCGCGAAATTGTACTAGCGAGCCGCACACTTTGCGAGATTACACATCGCGCCCGGAAACAGAAATACGTCATGCAAACAAGATGGCCGTGCCCGTGAACAACCGTGAGGGTAACTTCGCGCCGTTGCGCTACAAGCGGCTCGCTAAAACGCACAAAACCTTGCAAACTAACACACCGCAAAAAAACAAATCGCATATTCGCACAAATTCGCGGCTTCCAAATTCGCTCTTGCGCACGTTCGCGCCCCGCGAATCACGCGAAATTGCAGAAAAACGAGTTTTGCAAAACTGAAAGCACTCAGCAGGTGCAAAAATTCAAACTCATCATTAGTAACCATTCCCTGTAGTGCTGCCTGACTGGGGCCCCTCCAGAGTTCAGTTGCTAGTTGCAACAATTGTATGACCCTGCTCTGACCCTCACAGCAGGCTCATAGAATAGCTACAAGAAGGCCACAAAGGTCCTGGAAAAAAAATTGCACTGCAACAGAAAGCAAATTACAGATAAGGAAGCAGGTGCCAGACTGGAATTTTAAAACAGTGACACATTAATAAATCAACCCCAAATTAATTCATGTCAGTTGAAGCAGGGCAGGTGTGCTTGCTTTTCCCCCCCATAATCTACAGTGATGATGAACCAGAGGGTGGCATTGATGTACCAGAGGGTGGCATGGGTGAAACAGAGGGTGGCAGTGGTGAAACAGAGGGTGCTGGGAACCTGTGATGATGAACCAGACGTAGAAACAACATAGTCGCGACCGTTGCGAGCCGGCAAGTAAGTTCGCAATTGCGAACTGGTACAAAACCCTTGCAAACTGGCAGAAACCCTTGCGAACACCCCAAAAAAAAAATCTGCAAATTCGCGAGAATTCGCGGATTTTGTGGATTGCGAGTTCGCAAATACGCAAATTCGCAAACGCCAGATTCGCAAAATTCGCCCATGCTTACGATCGACGCCGAAGACGCGACGCCGGACATCGCGACGCCGCTAATCATCGTGTGCTTCGCTTTTCCAAGGTACTGTGTTGTGGGGTCTGTGCGACTCCGGGCTCGACATAGCGCTCCTCGCGGTCGACGCCGAATCTTTGGATTAACTTTGCCTCGACGTCGTGCGACTCCTGTGGGGGTTACACTGTTGCTAGGAACTGCGATTTAAAGAAGAAGAGTTGCTTTTGTTACTAAAGACGTTGTACTAAGAAGAAACTACACTTGAACTATTATTTTTCCTTCCAAGAGTATTTATTATGATTGTGGTATATTTTTGTCGTTATTTGGTCTTGTGCTAAGCCTTATATAAACATCCTTATTTTTATATTACTACTGTGTCGTGTCCATTTGTAGTGTATTCACTTTATTACTGTATATGGTCATAAATGCTTAACGTACTGCCTCTGAGAAAAGCCTGTCTGCTTTGCCAAGCTACCAAGGGGGTGAGCAGGGGTTATCTAAGTGTGTGATCCCCTTGCCCTGACTAGAGGAGGTGAGTCCCTATTTGTCAGAAGTGTATATCTCTGCCAACTAGAGACAAGTCTAACATGTCCTAACATTTTTTACATCATTCTTTAATATCCGCAAAGCAAAACTATTACAAACTAATGTTCTTGAGTTTGAAACAGAAGCCAACAAATTTGAAGATGGCTTTGAAGATATAAGCAAAGAAGTGAAAGACAATCCCATGAACCAACAGGCTTGTGCTGTTCAAATGTGCTGTTTTCTAGACCTGGGTGGAGTTTGCTAAATTCTACTCTGTGGAACTATGCAAAGTGCCATAAAAACTATGCTGTGCTCTGCAGAGTTACACCAGCTGCAGAGTCTGTTAAGTCGTGCTGCTCACACTGATTTTTGGCACTGGGAGTTTGTCCGGGGCTGTAAAAGCAGAGCGAACAGCACCACTTGTCGCACCAGGGAGTGCTGCTATTCGAGTAGACTTTCTACTTGAGCTGCAGCATCTTCAACGTGAGCTGCAGAATTCTCAACATGAGCGGTCGTGACCTGCCATGAAAACCTGCATTAAGAAATCTCAAATGAGAGGAGGTCTACCATGCGTTTTTTCTCACGAGTGCTCCCCAACTCGCTCAAGAGAAAAATCTCTGCTGTGCGTCACTTTGTGGAGTTTTGCAGAACTCTGAAGGAGCAGGCAAAACTGTGCAAACTCTGCCGGCAAAGTGGAATTCTTCACCTACCCATAGTCTTTTCCCAATCATGTTTTATTAATTACATCGTAGCAAGAAGAAAACTATGCTACACAAGATGATTGCTTACGCCATCTATGACAAGTGCAAAAGTAGAGAGCTAATCACTTCAATTAATAGGATTGGTGTAGCAACAAGTTATGATGACATAGTACGAAGCAGGAACTTGTTAGCAGCTCATGCTCTAAAATCTGCTAATATTCGAAAAAGGCAGCCGGGTTATAGAGGATCGCACTAGCAGGACTAGACACAAAGGTAACAGGATATTGCCCACCTTAGATGGTCAGCTGCCACTTGACCACAAAATTCAACATAATTCAAATGAGTATGAGAGGCAATATATGTACAAGGTAAATCATATATTATGTACAGAGAGGGAAAAAAGGAATTCCACATTGTTGTTTATGATCTTAAGGTGTCTTTATTAAAGATGCAGTCAGTTTTCGTAAGTAGACAGCCAACGCGTTTTCGCCAAAACACGGCCTTCTTCAGGGCAGTAGCATATAGACGTCAGTTCGCCAGGGGAGGAAAATCAGGTCCGAATTCTTATCAAGTCCGCGTCGGGATATCGGATGTGAGATGATTTAACCACTCAAGTTAGAAGCAATAGTAGTCCAATAGATGAGAGGACTCAATTAACTGCCTCTGTTGAGTTGATCCGTAAAGAGGCAATGAGTGAAGAGCTCAGTGTACGAGCCTACGGCACTGGATACGGAGCTCGTCACTCAAATGTTCTCTTAAAAATGACTGTGTTTTGCTAATTCAGTTGAATAAATAACTGAGCTATGGTTCCTAGTATTTAGAAAGAGTGAGGAAGCCTGACGTGGAAAACCATACCTCTACAGAAAATTCATCCAAAGACATTTTGTGGTGAAAGACAGAGCGGGAAGGTTCAATGTTGTGGCTCCAGATTTGAAACTGGAACAGATGATCCAGAGATCACAGAAAAGCTCCAGGGACTTGTTGGTCAAACAGGTAAAAGTGAATATTTTGCTCAATGGCAGCTAGTTTACCATGAAGTCTTTTCGATTTTTGCAATGTTTGTTGTGGACTAAATTGCGAATGGTCAAGATTTCATCCATGCAATACTTCAGAGAGGTAGTTCTGACTGTTCTACAGATATCTAGTCAGTGTATACCTTACAAGAACCGCAAATTGTCTTTGACAGTTATCTTGAGCTATGTGTCAAAGAATGTGATCCAATTAGACGAATGTCTACAAGTATAACAATTGACCGTGCCTGCTTCAAAAATTCAAAACCTTTAACGGTGCAACTTGATAAATTCTGGTCATCGACATCAAACATGATGAACTTAGAGAAGTTAACTCACCAAAACATTGCTGCTGCTTCAGTGAAGACTGAATTTCAGATTATTGTGAAGTGATTATCAATGAGGAGTTGGTTCCTGAAGAGAGATATTCGAAAGGTACAGGCCATATTGTTCAAGAACTTAACAGACAATTAGTGGACGATGACATTCGTGTTCTGCCACATGTTGAGAGGGCTGTTTGAAATGGTTCCAATCAAGTCATTGTACAGTCAAATGACCCAGATAATAATGTGCTACTTAGACTTGTTGCAATGTTCATAAGTCAAGTATTGTCAAATTTATGGATACGTTATGGAACACACGAGAAAAGACACGTAATACCGCTTCATATTCTTCCCAAGAATCTTGACCCAGAGATGCCCACTGTTCTTATCAATGGCACAATTTCTTATGGGTGATGACACTATGGGCAAAATTGCTGAAACTGAGAAGTTTCTAGAAGGATTTGCTGAGACAGAAGAAGAATGGCAGTTTAAGGACGTCGAAAAATACCTTGTACATGTGTGGAAAATGAGTTCTGGCTGTCACACATTTGACGATCACTGGTACAATAATTTCAAGAGATCAGTCCCGCTAAGTGAACTTCCACCAACTTCATCTTCTGTGTGTGGAAACATTAAAAGAGCATTCTACTTGATCAGAAGATGTGTTAATATTTTGTATCACATATTTCTAGGCAAAGATTTGAATGAATTTGGTTGGGAAGATGTTGCTGGGGTGCTAAAACATTCAAAACGTCTAAAGCAGCCTTTACCTACAGAACTTACACGTACATGTACTTGCAAAACCTGTGCTACAAAAAGATGTCCCAGTCGATCAGCAGTGGCCACTATTAACAAAGGGTGGTGGGTTGGATGGAACGAACGCGGCGAGGAGAGCGTGCATGGGGGACAGGGACTGTTAATAATAATGAATAAATAAAAACTTACCTGACACCGCCGGCCAACTCCTGCATCACGTTTCTCCTGCTGGCCTCTGCCTGGATCCCAAAAGTCCCTGGGCCAGATTCCTAACTGTAGGAGAGTAGGATCTGCTTTCTATGGGTTCCCCCACTTTTTACTGCTGTTTCACTATTTTTCGACTTTAGTCTGCTAAACAGGACCCCAGCCTAGTTGCTTCCTCTCCAAATTGATTGCATGTACATTAGGTACACTCCAGATTGTTTACTGGGTTACCCCTGTGAGTCCCTAGTATATGGTACCTTAGGTACTAAGGGCATAGGTACCCCAGAGGCCTACCAGGGGCTGAAGCATGTATGATGCCACCCCTGGTAAGCCTTCCAAAATGGCACCACAGGTCTGCTACTGCAGCCTGGGTAAGGTGGTGCATGCACCCCTCACTAAGATATAGGTTACCTATATCTACCTTATATCACTGACACATATAAAGCTATAAGTCACTCCTATGGCAGGCCTTATCAATCCTGAAGGCAGAGTGCTTGGTTTTGTGTGAGAGGGTGCCCATGCATTAGCAGGACCCCTCTGCAGCTTTCAGAATCACTTCTCTGTAGCTGATCTGTGATGCAGCCAGACCATATACTCATAAGAGCATTATTACCTTGTGGTTAATGCTAACTTTGGAATGGCTGCATGGAAACATGTCGTATTTGGTGTCAAACACTTTGGAATCCTCCCCCCCCCCCAGTCCTGGTGGCGGGGGTAGAATTCCACCCTTTTAGAGGGAGAAGACATGTACACACTTACCTGAGTTTAACTTAGTTTAAAAGCAGCCCCCCCCGATCCCTCTGCCATGGACGGATCATTTTATGATCCACTTTGCCTGGCAGACCGAGTCGGAGAGCACCCCCCTCCCCAGTGTTGGTGCACCAGAAAGACCCTGGGCCAGGCTATAAGTGGAAAATTTCTCACGTAGTCTGGAGGCCTCACGCCCACTACTAGCGCAGGACCCTGTCCTGGCAGAAGCAGACTTCTGCAGATGGATGTCGAACACACTCGACGCCGTCCTCCCTGTAAGATCGGCAGGAAGAAAGGAGAAAAGATTGCGCACCGCTCCTTGGTACACGCCAGAGCTGAGGATAATGCGGAGGGCATGTAAAAAACTAGAACATGCCTTGAGGAAGAACTGGGAAGTAGCTTGTAAGACTGAATACCGAGTGGCGATAAGGAATTACAAGCTCTCCATCCGGCTCGCCAAAACCCAATTCTTGGAGGAGAGAATCAGCAATGCCTCCAATTCCTCTAGAGAAACATTCCTGGTGGTCAAAGAACTCCTGAGGGTCCCCAAACCTCCTGCCCCCACGGATAATCTGGAAGACAAATACAACGATCTAGCAGAGTACTTCCACACTAAAATTGAAAAAATTCTGATCACCTTGCCCCAAATTAACATAGGAGCTGAGCCCCTGGAGGATGAGGGTTTACCTCTGAGGACCCTGGATTCCTTTGGACCAGTCACTGAGGATGAAGCTCTTAAAGTCTTATTGTCCATTAAGAGTGGCTCTCCCCGGGACGTTGTCCCCATGAGGATTCTCAAACTGGTTGCCCCTTCCATTGTGGAGCCTATTACTGAGGTAATTAATGCCTCATTAGGTGCTGGTGTTGTCCCACCCAACTGGAAGGGTGCAATAGTAAAAGCCCTCCTAAAAAACCTAGCCTAGACCCCCTGGACATGGCGAACTACAGGCCCATCTCGCTACTCCCGGGACTAAGTAAAATCACAGAAAAATTGGTTAATCTCCAGCTATCCAATCGCCTTGAGTCCAACGGTGTGCTGAGAAGCTCCCAAACAGGCTTTCGCCAGGGCCAAGGCACTGACACCACCTTGCTGGCAGTCACGGAGGAGGTTCGCTGCATCTTGGATTCAGGAGGATCAGTGGCAGTGATCCTCCTGGACCTTAGTGCAGCGTTCGACACTGTCAACCATCGAGTGTTACTTCAGCGACTGTCAGATGCCGGAGTGAGGGGGACAGCGTTGAAATGGCTGAGGTCATTCCTCAGCGAACGGACCTTCCAGGTCTGGGAAGGAGGCGCTCGATCGGCATCCACTCACCTCCATTGTGTTGTGCCTCAGGGCTCCTCTCTGAGTCCCACATTATTTAATGTGTACATGGCCCCCCTGGAGGATGTGGTGGCTCCAGTTAACATCAAGATCGTGAGCTATGCCATCGACACCCAGCTGGTGTTCGCCCTCTCACAGGCCACAGATAATTCCCAGGTGCTACATTCCTGCCTATCCAAAGTCCACCCTTGGATGGGGGATTCAGCACTAAAGCTGAATGGCTCAAAAACTGAGATAATGTTGATGGGAATGAAAAATCCCTAACTCCCCTGCTCGGCTTGGCCCAGCTGCCTGGGATCCCCTCCCAAACCCAAGGCCGAGATTAAGAGCCTGGGTATTTGGCTGGAACAAGATCTCTCCTTTAGGACCCAGGCTTCCATACTAGCTGGTGTCTGTTTTGGCCTCCTCCGATCGGTGCGTAAAGTGCTGCCGCTGATTCCATTTCTATCTCGGAAGCTTTTAATCCAGGGACTGATCATATCCAGATTAGATTTCAGTAATGCAATCTACCTGGGTGCCCCTGAGATCACTCTGAACAAACTTCAACAAGTTCAGAATGCGGCGGCACGAATGCTTTATAACATCCCCATGTCACGATCGGCCAAACCAGCATTGAGGGCGTTGCACTGGTTGCCAGTGCGAGAAAGGGTTAAATTTAAATCTCTCTGCCTTGCACACAAAATCTTGCAAGGCAAAGGCCCTCCTGCCCTCCAAAAGATGGTGACCCCGTATAAAGCAAGTAGAACTCTACGCTCTGACCAACAACATTTAATCGTGGTCCCCAGGGTCAAAAAGGCCCAATTAGGAGGGAGGAGATTCTCCGTAAATGTTGCAACCCTTTGGAACTCACTCCCCCTTGTTTACGCTCGGAGCCATGTCTTTTACGTTTTCGTAAACAACTGAAAACTTTTCTCTTCTGCTAAACTGCGGTGCCTCTTTTCTGTCTTTATTGTTACTCTGTTTGGTGAAGCGCTGGGATACTCCAGGGTAACCACGCGCTGTACAAAACTGTTTAATAATAATAATGAAAAAAGAGCCAAGCATCACAAAATGGATGCTGCAGCCACAGACACGAGTCTGATCTCCTGTTTCCTGTCACAGGGAGGTGTAACCACCTCCCAGACAGCCTTTAGTGTATTGGAACTGGGTGGGTGCATTCAGTAAATGCTTTTCAGATAGTGCTGGGGGCACACTTGGTGTCCCTGTGCATACTCCAGTTCAAACCGGTTGCAGGGGCACTCAGCCCCTGCTCTGGCGTGAAACTGGACAAAGGGAAAGGGGTGTAACTAACCCCTTCCTGGGTCCTCTCATAGGTGGGACCCTAGAGTAAGTCCAACCATAAACTTAGTATTAGTATAGGAACCCAGTCCTTAGGACTTTAGATTACCCTGGACGAAACTCTGCAACATATATCCTGGAACTTCGACATTCAATTTCGACTAGAAGTTGGAAGAATCTCCCTTGTGGTCAAGGATTGACTCCCCTGTTCAAAAAGGCCCCAAAGAAGCATCTTGCCAGTCTGCATTTCCAAGGCTCCCGACGGATCCCTACGGATTTGCGACACAGGACAAGGACTTCCAGACTTCCAGAGATCACAGAAAAGCTCCAGGATCTTGTTGGTCAAACAGGTAAAAGTGAATATTTTGCTCAATGGCAGCTAGTTTACCATGAAGTCTTTTCGATTTTTGCAATGTTTTCAGAGAGATGACAAATTCAAAATGAATGGACCATTGTGAAACTGTTCATCACCACAAACTTGTGGAAAATAGAGGACAAAGTTTTAATAAACATGTTGATAGCCTCCTTCATTTCATGCAGCATCAAGGAAACTCCTTTGAAATGATTGAGCTTGTGCGACTACACATCTTTGTGACCAAACAATATGTGGATTACTATCTAAAGACAGGTCTACTAGATGACCTGAAACGCTACGCAGAACTGAAGTAGGAGAGATGTGTATTGATAAAGAAAAAACTATTTGACATAATCACTACAGCTAAACTTCCACGCTTTAGTTGCCATAGTAAGAATTTCATCCAACCAGACACTACGAAACAGGTTACAAAAAAACTACTTTTGATCCATCACACAAATTTCTTTTTCAGTTATACAATAGTAACTATAGCTTATCAATCACAGTAGGGAAACATTCAATAGCAGAACCAATGATGTTGTTTTGAAGTTCAATCTTTATTTAATCTTCATAAAGCACTGTAGCCTACAGTGCTTTATGAAGATTAAATAAAGATTGAACTTCAAAACAACATCATTGATTCTGCTATTGAATGTTTCACTACTGTGATTGATAAGCTATGGTTACTATTGTATAACTGAAAAGGAAATGTGTGTGCTGGATCAAAATTTGTTCGAATTGAAAGTTGGGACAACTTGTTGTCCTGGGAGATTTAGGGGATATTGAATCTCCGATCCGTGGCACCAACAAAACTAAATAAGGCAGCACTTAGGTCCAGTTGTGCTTAGACCCCTTCCCCCTGTTCTTTAGTACATATACAAAAAAACAACTTTCACAATCACAGAGAGAGACAGATGTAGCAAAAGAAAGGGGGGAATTTATCAAGGACCTTCTGTCACATGATCATCTCCAACAAACGCATAATTTGATGGAGACGCTGCAACCAAACCAGTAAAGCACAAACTCATACAAGAGCTCGAAGAAAAAAAGTGCCTAAATAATTTCAATTCGAAAGGTGTCCTCATTAAAAACTGCTTTTGTTGTGGACTAAATTGCGAATGGTCAAGATTTCATCCATGCAATACTTCAGAGAGGTAGTTCTGACTGTTCTACTGATATCTAGTCAGTGTATACCTTACAAGAACCGCAAATTGTCTTTGACAGTTATCTTGAGCTATGTGTCAAAGAATGTGATAGAATTAGACGAATGTCTACAAGTGTAACAATTGACCGTGCCTGCTTCAAAAATTCAAAACCTTTAACGGTGCAACTTGATAAATTCTGGTCATCGACATCAAACATGATGAACTTAGAGAAGTTAACTCACCAAAACATTGCTGATGCTTCAGTGAAGACTGAATTTCCAATTATTGTGAAGTGATTATCAATGAGGAGTTGGTTCCTGAAGAGAGATATTCGAAAGGTACAGGCCATATTGTTCAAGAACTTAACAGACAATTAGTGGAAGATGACATTCGTGTTCTGCCACATGTTGAGAGGGCTGTTTGAAATGGTTCCAATCAAGTCATTGTACTGTCAAATGACCCAGATAATAATGTGCTACTTAGACTTGTTGCAATGTTCATAAGTCAAGTATTGTCAAATTTATGGATATGTTATGGAACACGCGAGAAAAGACACGTAATACCGCTTCATATTCTTCCCAAGAATCTTGACCCAGAGATGCCCACTGTTCTTATCAATGGCACAATTTCTTATGGGTGATGACACTATGGGCAAAATTGGAACAAAGACTGGAGCTTTAACTGCTGAAACTGAGAAGTTTCTAGAAGGATTTGCTGAGACAGAAGAAGAATGGCAGTTTAAGGACGTTTAAAAATACCTTGTACATGTGTGGAAAATGAGTTCTGGCTGTCACACATTTGACGATCACTGGTACAATAATTTCAAGAGATCAGTCCCGCTAAGTGAACTTCCACCGACTTCATCTTCTGTGTGTGGAAACATTAAAAGAGCATTCTACTTGATCAGAAGATGTGTTAATATTTTGTATCACATATTTCTAGGCAAAGATTTGAATGAATTTGGTTGGGAAGATGTTGCTGGGGTGCTAAAACATTCAAAACGTCTAAAGCAGCCTTTACCTACAGAACTTACACGTACATGTACTTGCAAAACCTGTGCTACAAAAAGATGTCCCAGTCGATCAGCAGTGGCCACTATTAACAAAGGGTGGTGGGGTGGGTGGAACGAACGCGGCAAGGAGAGCGTGCATGGGGGACAGGGACTGTTAATAATAATGAATAAATAAAAACTTACCTGACACCGCCGGCCAACTCTTGCATCACGTTGCTCCTGCTGGCCTCTGCCTGGATCCCAAAAGTCCCTGAGCCAGATTCCTAACTGTAGGAGAGTAGGATCTGCTTTCTATGGGTACCCCCACTTTTTGCTGCTGTTTCACTATTTTTCGACTTTAGTCTGGCTAGGGTCCAGCTAAACAGGACCCCAGCCTAGTTGCTTCCTCTCCAAATTGATTGCATGTACATCAGGTACACTCCAGATTGTTTACCGGGTTACCCCTGTGAGTCCCTAGTATATGGTACCTTAGGTACTAAGGGCATAGGTACCCCAGAGGCCTACCAGGGGCTGAAGCATGTATTATGCCACCCCTGGTAAGCCTTCCAAATTGGCACCACAGGTCTGCTACTGCAGCCTGGGTAAGGTGGTGCATGCACCCCTCACTAAGATATAGGTTACCTATATCTACCTTATATCACTGACACATATAAACCTATAAGTCACTCCTATGGCAGGCCTTATCAATCCTGAAGGCAGAGTGCTTGGTTTTGTGTGAGAGGGTGCCCATGCATTAGCAGGACCCCTCTGCAGCTTTCAGAATCACTTCTCTGTAGCTGATCTGTGATGCAGCCAGACCATATACTCATAAGAGCATTATAACCTTGTGGTTAATGCTAACTTTGGAATGGCTGCATGGAAACATGTCCTATTTGGTGTCAAACACTTTGGAATCCTACCCCCCGTCCCCAGTCCTGGTGGCGGGGGTAGAATTCCACCCTTCTAGAGAGAGAAGACATGTACACACTTACCTGAGTTTAACTTAGTTTAAAAGCAGCCCCCCGATCCTTCTGCCATGGACGGATCATTTTATGATCCACTTTGCCTGGCAGACCGAGTCGGAGAGTACCCCCCTCACCAGTGTTGGTGCACCAGAAAGACCCTGGGCCAGGCTATAAGTGGAAAATTTCTCACGTAGTCTGGAGGCCTCACGCCCACTACTAGCGCAGGACCCTGTCCTGGCAGAAGCAGACTTCTGCAGATGGATGTCGAACACACTCGACGCCGTCCTCCCTGTAAGATCGTCAGGAAGAAAGGAGAAAAGATTGCGCACCGCTCCTTGGTACACGCCAGAGCTGAGGGTAATGCAGAGGGCATGTAAAAAACTAGAACGTGCCTGGAGGAAGAACTGGGAAGTAGCTTGTAAGACTGAATACCGAGTGGCGATAAGGAATTACAAGCTCTCCATCCGGCTCGCCAAAACCCAATTCTTGGAGGAGAGAATCAGCAATGCCTCCAATTCCTCTAGAGAAACATTCCTGGTGGTCAAAGAACTCCTGAGGGTCCCCAAACCTCCTGCCCCCACGGATAATCTGGAAGACAAATGCAACGATCTAGCAGAGTACTTCCACACTAAAATTGAAAAAATTCTGATCACCTTGCCCCAAATTAACATAGGGGCTGAGCCCCTGGAGGATGAGGGTTTACCTCTGAGGACCCTGGATTCCTTTGGACCAGTCACTGAGGATGAAGCTCTTAAAGTCTTATTGTCCATTAAGAGTGGCTCTCCCCGGGACGTTGTCCCCATGAGGATTCTTAAACTGGTTGCCCCTTCCATTGTGGAGCCTATTACTGAGGTAATTAATGCCTCATTAGGTGCTGGTGTTGTCCCACCCAACTGGAAGGGTGCAATAGTAAAAGCCCTCCTAAAAAACCTAGCCTAGACCCCCTGGACATGGCGAACTACAGGCCCATCTCGCTACTCCCGGGACTAAGTAAAATCACGGAAAAATTGGTTAATCTCCAGCTATCCAATTTCCTTGAGTCCAACGGTGTGCTGAGAAGCTCCCAAACAGGCTTTCGCCAGGGCCAAGGCACTGACACCGCCTTGCTGGCAGTCACGGAGAAGGTTCGCTGCATCTTGGATTCAGGAGGATCAGTGGCAGTGATCCTCCTGGACCTTAGTGCAGCGTTCGACACTGTCAACCATTGAGTGTTACTTCAGCGACTGTCAGATGCCGGAGTGAGGGGGACAGCGTTTAAATGGCTGAGGTCATTCCTCAGTGAACGGACCTTCCAGGTCTGGGAAGGAGGCGCACGATCTGCATCCACCCACCTCCATTGTGGTGTGCCTCAGGGCTCCTCTCTGAGTCCAACATTATTTAATGTGTACATGGCCCCCCTGGAGGATGTGGTGGCTCCAGTTAACATCAAGATCGTGAGCTATGCCAACGACACCCAGCTGGTGTTTGCCCTCTCACAGGCCACGGATAATTCCCAGGTGCTCCATTCCTGCCTATCCAAAGTCCACTCTTGGATGGGGGATTCAGCACTAAAGCTGAATGGCTCAAAAACGGAGATAATGTTGATGGGAATGAAAAATCCCTAACTCCCCTGCTCGGCTCGGCCCAGCTGCCTGGGATCCCCTCCCAAACCCAAGGCCGAGATTAAGAGCCTGGGTATTTGGCTGGAGGAAGATCTCTCCTTTAGGACCCAGGCTTCCATACTAGCTGGTGTCTGTTTTGGCCTCCTCCGATCGGTGCGTAAAGTGCTGCCGCTGATTCCATTTCTATCTCTGAAGCTTTTAATCCAGGGACTGATCATATCCAGATTAGATTTCAGTAATGCAATCTACCTGGGTGCCCCTGAGATCACTCTGAACAAACTTCAACAAGTTCAGAATGCGGCGGCACGAATGCTTTATAACATCCCCATGTCAAGATCGGCCAAACCAGCATTGAGGGCGTTGCACTGGTTGCCAGTGCGAGAAAGGGTTAAATTTAAATCTCTCTGCCTTGCACAAAAAATCTTGCAAGGCAAAGGCCCTCCTGCCCTCCAAAAGATGGTGACCCCGTATAAAGCCAGTAGAACTCTACGCTCTGACCAACAACATTTAATCGTGGTCCCCAGGGTCAAAAAGGCCCGATCAGGAGGGAGGAGATTCTCCGTAAATGTTGCAACCCTTTGGAACTCACTCCCCCTTGGTTTACGCTCGGAGCCATGTCTTTTACGTTTTCGTAAACAACTGAAAACTTTTCTCTTCTGCTAAACTGCGGTGCCTCTTTTCTGTCTTTATTGTTACTCTGTTTGGTGAAGCGCTGGGATGCTCCAGGGTAACCACGCGCTGTACAAAACTGTTTGTTAGCTACATGTTATGTTATGTTATGTTAGCTACATTTATTTTGCGCACAGCTGCTCCAGCGAAGGAGCGTCCTGGCGCATGGAAAAGGTGAACATAACACAACGCGAGGAAGAAAGTGAGAATCAACCTAAAAAGTTTAAAACAGGTAGGTTTTCACGGCCCTGCGGAATGCTAGTAGATCCTCTAAAAGGCGGATTTCCAAAGGAAGAGAATTCCAGAGAGCCGCAGCTCTCACACGGAAGGAGCGCCCGCCCGCGGGGTAACCGCGAGGGATTGCCCAAGAGATCTGAGGGAGCGAGTCGTGACATAAGGGGACAGAAGAATATTGAGGATCTCAGGCGCCGATCCTTTTAAAATTTTAAAAGCGAGGCTGAGTACCTTAAAATGGATTCGGCTTTTCACTGGTAACCAGTGTAGGGACCGCAGAGTGTTGGACGTGGGACAGGACCTCGGCAGGCCCACCACTGCTCTCGCAGCCGCGTTCTGGACGCGCTGCAGGCGGACGATCTCAGCTTGGTTAGCTCCCAGCAGGAGCGAACTGGCGTAGTCCAGCCGGGAGATGATCGTAGCTTGGATGACCAACTGTCTCGTTGGGGCATCGAAAAATTTAAGCACCGGCCTCAGTCCGCGCAGAACACCAAAGCAGCATGCTGCCACTCGCTTGGTGTGGGTGGTAAAACATAAGGTGTGGTCGAGCCATACTCCCAGGTTTCTGAGCTCCATCACCGGTATGGGGGCAGGCCCGAGCTCCTGTGGCCACCAATTGTCCCCCCAGCAGTCCGTTCCTCTTCCCACGATCATCACCTCGGTTTTTTTCGCGTTCAGCTGGAGACAGTTGTTATTCATCCAGCTGGCCACCTCTCTCAGCCCGTCTCGGAACCTGGAGCATCCAGTTCGGCGTCCCCGCTGATCGTGACCGCTAGCTGTGTGTCGTCGGCATATGAGACCATAGTAAGGCCCCACTGCCTGGCGACATCAGCCAGCGGCCGCACGTAGAGATTGAAAAGTGTGGGACTCAGCGAGGAGCCCTGGGGAACCCCCAGGTCCAACTGATGGAATTTGGACTGAAAAGGAGGGGTGGCAACGCAGAAGGAGCGATCGCTGAGGAAGAAACGGAACCACTGCAGAGCGGGGCCACAAATGCCAATGTCCTCCAGGTGGTGTAGGAGGATGCGATGGGACACTGTGTCAAAGGCAGCGCTAAGATCTAATAAAATAAGCGCTGCTGTTTGACCTGCATCCAACACACTCCGCAGATGTTCTACCATTGCCAGAAGGGCGGTCTCCGTGCTGTGCCCAGCACGGAACCCATTCTGCGTAGGATCGAGGACATTGGCCAGGGCCAGGTGCTCAGATAAAGCTAGGTTAACATGGGCCTCCATGACTTTGGCCGGCCAGGGAAGCAAAGAAATCGGGCGATAGTTTTCCGGTTTTAGAGGATCCAATGATGGTTTTTTCAGGATCGGGGAAACCACCGCCTGCTTCCACTTGGCAGGAACAGTGCCTGAAGTCAGGGAAAGATTGATTAATGAACACACTACCGTGCGCTCCTGAAAAGACGGATCTCTGAAGAGAGCAGGTCTGAGTGGGTCCGCCGGGGAGCCGGACTTGACACGTTGTGCGAGCTTGACAAACCCATCCCAAGAGAGAGTAGGGAGAGAATGTAATACCGGGTGGCTGCAGAGGTCGTTCCGAGGAGAAAGTGGTAATGTCGTGCTGGGAAATGACAGATAGATGTTCTTAACTTTCTCCAAAAACAAAGCGGCCAAAATCTCACACTGTGAGGTGGTGCCTGATCACAGGCACAAATATGGTAACAATCACATAGAGATGCTGCAACATGCACCTCCAGACAACAAATGGCATCAGATTTCACGCGACACATACAGATGTTTAATAATAATAATAATAAAAGAGCCCAAGCATCACAAAATGGATGCTGCAGCCACAGACACGAATCTGATCTCCTGTTTCCTGTCACAGGGAGGTGTAACCACCTCCCAGACAGCCTTTAGTGTATTGGAACTGGGTGGGTGCATTCAGTAAATGCTTTTCAGATAGTGCTGGGGGCACACTGGGTGTCCCTGTGCATACTCCAGTTCAAACCGGTTGCAGGGGCACTCAGCCCCTGCTCTGGCGTGAAACTGGACAAAGGGAAAGGGGTGTAACTAACCCCTTCCTGGGTCCTCTCATAGGTGGGACCCTAGAGTAAGTCCAACCATAAACTTAGTATTAGTATAGGAACCCAGTCCTTAGGACTTTAGATTACCCTGGACGAAACTCTGCAACATATATCCTGGAACTTCGACATTCAATTTCGACTAGAAGTTGGAAGAATCTCCCTTGTGGTCAAGGATTGACTCCCCTGTTTAAACAGGCCCCAAAGAAGCATCTTGCCAGTCTGCATTTCCAAGGCTCCCGACGGATCCCTACGGATTTGCGACACAGGACAAGGACTTTCAGACTTCTCAGAGGCCGACACGAGATCCTAGGAAAGCTGAGACCCGCAGCCCTCCCGAGTGATGTGGGACCGTAACTCCTGGACACCGTGCCTATTTGCATGTGCATCAACTTTCCAAGCTTTTCCAAAGTTGTGCATTGGGCTACTTGTAGTCCAAGTCCAGAGCACCATTTGAACCCAAGATTGAGGGCCTACATTCCATGAGTGTTCTGTGGGCCTGCTTCTAACATTTTAGCTTGAGGCTCCTCCGTGATCCATGGTCCATGGACTGGTGGGTCCCCACGAAGGTATCTCTTCTGTTTCTTGGGCTTTCCTGGTTGCTCCAGATATGCCCTGACTCCACTCCAAATGATGAGTCCCTCAGACCTTGCTGGTCTGCACCAAAGCCAATCTCTGCTTTCTGCGTGGGTTGCTGTTGTCAAGGCTTGTTGGGTCCAATCCTGAAACTAGCACTGCTGCACTCGACATCCTTTGTGGGACAGCTTGAATCCAGCTCCTTGTTGTCATCGACACCTCCTGGTCCTCGTGGCTGAAGAGTCAAACTTCACCTTCTTTGGCTGAAATCACCCGACATCGGTTGGCAACTTCTCATCGCCTTCCTGGTCTCTGGCTGTGAGAAAGTGGCTCTATATATACTGGACCAAAGTAAGGTACAGTGTGTATTGAGTCCACAAACCCCAGAGGTATAACAGAGGTTAAAGTCAGGTGTGACATTACTCTCAAAAGTGGTAGCTTGGTCGAGCAGTAAGGCAGTATCAGAGGGCACTGTAAAGCGTTTTTTGTACACACTCAGACAGCAAAAGGTTTCACACACTCAAGAACTGAACTCTAAGCCAATTGTTTTAAAATCAAAATATATATTTGTTTTATTTTTAGAACCAACAGTTATAAAAATGTACTTTTCTCAATATGAGTGCTTGCAGGTAATTACTTTGCAAAGAGGCAATAAATGTTGTAAACAACACAATAGGTACAGTAGTTGCAGTAGGCAACACAATTCTAAATACAATCTAACATTGAGCTCCCCTTGCAGCCATCGCACGCCAACACAACCTGAACATCATCTCCTATGCCGATGACACCCAGCTGATCCTCTCCCTGACCAACGACCCCGCCACCGCCAGAGCCAACCTACACGAAGGGATGAAAGACGTGGCCGAGTGGATGACGACCAGCCGCCTGAAACTGAACACAGACAAGACGGAAGTCCTCATCCTGGGCTCCTCACCCTCCGCCTGGGACGACTCCTGGTGGCCCCCCGCCCTGGGCAACGCACCCAAACCGACAGACCACGCACGCAACCTGGGCTTCATCCTGGACTCCTCCCTCTCCATGACCAGACAAGTCAACGCCGTCTCCTCGTCCTGTTTCAACATCCTGCGCATGCTACGTAAGATCTTCCGGTGGATCCCCACTGAGACCAGGAAGACGGTCACCCAGGCCCTCATCACCAGCCGACTGGACTACGGCAACGCCCTCTACGCCGGAACCACCGCCAAGCTCCAGAAGAGGCTCCAGCGGATCCAGAACGCCTCGGCGAGACTCATCCTCGACGTCCCCAGACAAAGCCACATCTCCAGACACCTGAGAGACCTGCACTGGCTCCCGATCAACAAAAGAATCACCTTCCGGCTCCTCACCCACGCACACAAAGCCCTACACAACCAAGGCCCGGCCTACCTCAACAGCCGCCTCAACTTCTACGCTCCCAAACGCCACCTCCGCTCGACCAGTCACGCCCTCGCCGCCGTCCCCCGCATCCGCAGACGACAACAGGAGGAAGGTCCTTCTCCCACCTGGCCGCCAAGACTTGGAACTCCCTCCCTCCCGACCTACGCCTGACCCAAGACCACCTCTCCTTCAGGAAGAAGCTCAAGACCTGGCTGTTCGAGCAGTAGCGGACTCCCCCCCCACCCCCCCCCCCCCCAAGCGCCTTGAGTCCCTCCGGGTAAGTAGTGCGCGATATAAATGCCTATGATTGAATGGGTTTTTCTACATAAATGCAGCTGATTACTTTATAGATTACTTTTGTAACTTGGGGACTGGATCCTGGATTCAGTCCCGGGAACTAAGCTGAAACAGTTTATTAAAAACGTTTTAGTTAAGGCAATGATTTTTAAGGAATAAAAAGGTATTTTAAAAGTTGACACAAAAACTTTTCAGTGAAAAACTAGCAATGCTATCCTATGGATGGAAATTTATGTCACAGGTGAAGTAGGTTCTCGTTACTTTAGTAACCTAGGACTGGACGCCTAGGTTTAGTACTGGGGTCTCTACCTAAGACAAGTAAGTATTTACGTTTCAGTATTAAGTACGCTTTTTAAAGAAAATTTGCAATTTTCAAAAGTAGACAGAAGAGATTTCAGAGAATAGCAGTCAATGGTTTCCTATAGGAGAAAATTCAAGTAATCAGTAAGTATGAGCGCAAAATCCGTTCCGCTCGCGGATTTTGCGAATTTTCGGTAAATTTGCGATCCGCGAACTCCCGCGAATTTACCGCGAATTCGCAAATCCGCGAGCGGCGGATTCCGGGGGCAAAAGTTGAAGCCTGGCTGGCCTGTCAACTTGTAACTATTTTACGATGGCGCCGGCAAGCTGCCAGCGCCATCCTAAAATAGTTACTAAGTTAGCTTCAACAGGAAGCTCTAATAGATAAAATAAAGCAGGTGCTCGCACCTGCTTTATTTTATCTATTAGAGCTTCCTGTTGAAGCTAATTTAGTAAGTATTTTAGGATGGCGCTGGCAGCTTGCCGGCGCCATCGTAAAATATTTACAACATGCCCTTCCTGTGACTCATTCATCAGCCCAAAAACAATCGTGAGCGTCGTCGAGGCAGGTGTGCCTTCTTCCCAAATCTACCGTGGAAAATCAGCTGTGATGCTGGATAGAGGCTTTTGCATCCTTGACTTTCACGAGAGCAATACCCGTGCTGTTCCTGTGACCAGGAGCTTCTTTCTCTTCATCTGCTGAACTGATCTTTCTCTGACCTTTTATACACACAAGAAGCATGCGTGAAGTCGCATGGAAGCCCTGCCCGTTTGACCCCGCCCACACACTCGCGGTTTGCACCGTCTTCCCGCCATTCACCCACTATGATGGACAGCTCACCCAAGGGAACCCTGCGCCCCTCAGGGCGATTGCATAGTAACACACACATGGCCGCTGAAAGCCATGGAAAATCAGCTGTGATGCTGGATAGAGGCTTTTGCATCCTTGACTTTCACGAGTGCAATACCCGTGCTGTTCCTGTGACCAGGAGCTTCCTTCTCTTCATCTGCTGAACTGATCTTTCTCTGACCTTTTATACACACAAGAAGCATGTGTGAAATCGCATGGAAGCCCTGCCCGTTTGGCCCCGCCCACACACTCGCGGTTTGCACCGTCTTCCCGCCATTCACCCACTATGATGGACAGCTCACCCAAGGGAACCCTGCGCCCCTCGGGGCGATTGCATAGTAACACACACATGGCCGCTGAAAGCTGTGCTGTTCCTGTGACCAGGAGCTTCTTTCTCTTCATCTGCTGAACTGATCTTTCTCTGACCTTTTATACACACAAGAAGCATGTGTGAAGTCGCATGGAAGCCCTGCCCGTTTGGCCCCGCCCACACACTCGCGGTTTGCACCGTCTTCCCGCCATTCACCCACTATGATGGACAAATCCGCGGATCCGCAAATCCGCAAATCCGCCAATTCAGCAGCCAGACATGGGAATCCTAAGTGCGCATGTGTGTTTTGGTTGGCCTGAGATGGCCGGCCAAACACTCATGAGCACTTAGGGGATCAGATGTATGACCATAGTAAAGTGTGCCTCGCAATTTGCGCTCAATTGAGAGTCACAAATTGTGAGTCGCATTTTACAATGTACTACAGTGTCAGAGACACTGATTGAGATTCACAATGGGGTTGCAAAATGCGAAGGTCATGAATATTAATCAGCCACTCACAATTTGCGACCCCTTTGGGAATGGCAAGCCCTCCCAGGTATGGTAGCCTGCTGGGCTGAGCAGACCACCATTTCTGGAACTGCTTTTAAATAAAGCAGTTTTCTTTTTTAATGCAGCCTGTTTTTCTTAAAGGAAAGCAGGATGCAGTTTTCCCCCAAAAAATGTTACCCTTTTGTTTAATTTTTTTAGGGCAAGTGGTCGTCCATGGGACCACTTCCTGCCCCTAAAAAATATTGTTGCCGCTATTTGTAAAGGGGAAGTGCTCCACTGGGAACCCCTTCCCTTTTGCGAATGCATTACCACCCTCTTGAAGAGGGTGATAAATTGCGAGTGTTTTGCGACCGACATTCGTACAAGGCTTTGCGGTCCCTTTAAGGAAGAGATCGCCCCTTCCTAATAGCGAGTCACTAAACACTATTTTGCGAGTTTCAATTTATTTGCAACTTGCAAAATAGTGTTTGTACATTGGTCACAGGTATTTAGCATGTGCAAATGGGTTGCAAATGTGTTTGCGCATGCTAAAAACTGTTGTACATCTGGCCCAGGGAGTGTACAAGCACTCCTCCTCCACCGTCCCATGCCGTGCCCTTCCCTGCCCAAGCTGGCTTTGAGCCTGCAAACGAAAATTAAAACTGTGCTAGACCATCGATTTATTTTTCATTTGCGGGCTCAGCGCCATGCAGTGAGGCAACGCTCCTCCGCCATTGCAGATGAGCCGCCACTTCTGTTGATATGCTCTTCTCAAATGTTCAATATTCTGCAAACGCACCACGAGCGATTGCCAAAACAAATAAATGAAGTGAACTATGAAAATGTTTTAAAAACAAGAATCATAAACATTATTTTTTTTTTATTTTCAGATCATAAACATGGTTTGGTGTATAAATAAAATGATTAAAACCGTTATTATTTGCTTAATTTCTCATCTTCCTCTATTGTAGCCGCCATTTTGGAAAGTGGTGGAAGGATTCCCCTGAGGAGTTATTTTCTATCACTTTAAGACTACTTAACCCCAAAACCTATGTTTTTACACCAAAATGATGTATATAGGTCTCATGGTTCCTGAAATATCACATCATCGCTGCAACACATCCGCAATTTCAAAAAATGTCAGCCAGAAAAATTTGGCCCGGTTCAGCAATATCAACCCAAGCGAAATTACTTCTCTAATGATCCACATACTCAAATCAAAAGTGAAAATCTCTAGACAATAATTGTTTTAGTGAGGTGCATCAGGGGGCCCGAATTATTAAGGGAGGATGCAGTCCTACTAGGCTGTGGTTGCCACCTAAGGCCTAAGATTAAATAAAGAACTCCTACGTGAGTGACTCGCCTCTTGTGTGAAGATTCTAACTTCCAACTACACCATTCTAATTATTATCTTTAAATTCTGGAAATGTGCCTATGCATATTTATGTCTTCAAAAAGGACTATAAATGACAGCAAGCAACACGAGCTGCTCACACATGTCTCTGTAAAACGGGGCAGCTCTTCCTTTTTTCATCTTTGTAGAATGGACTGTACAAGCCTTTCCTCTCTTATGTCTTCCAAAGATGCAACTCACTTTACTTTTTATCTATTTAGTTATGACTCACATACGTTTTTTCTTTTTTTTTAATCATCATCGTCGCTCTTAGTGATTGCCGATCATTTGTCCCCAGCGCTGTGAATGAGCTGCTGAATTCCCGTTGTACAGTGCAACGAAGGCGGGTACTCCCTAGGCCTGGCGGATATTTGACAGGCGAGGATACGGCTCCCGTTGCTTCCCACACCACAGGGCCCCTTTAATGGCACAAATTATTTCCCAGCCAGGCGGAGCTGCCACGGAGGCCCGGCAGATACTTTAATTAAGGTTTCTTTAATTAGCTGCGAGAATGGATTGCTTATCTGGGGACTAATTTCCTATTCTCACAGCATTTTGTTGAAAATGCTACATTTTGCGCAATTACTTCTCTCTAAATGCCGCTGTTTTCTGTGGCGCTAAGGGACCCGATGCCGGGGATAATTATGTCACGTTCTCATGCACAAAAACGGGCATGCCATTACTCTCATCCCGACTGCAAACAGCTGAAACAGAACATTTTTTGTGTCGAGCTCCATAACATGACAACCTGGCACTCTGATGCATAAGGAGCAATGCGCACATGGCTTCCTGTGAATGGATGCCCAATAACTGAGTGTGGACCTGGCAAAGCAATGCTGCAATTATGCCCCATCTTCGCAGTGTCCCCTCGGACAATCCGGTGTGTAGAAGACGGTAAGATGAGATCAGTTTCCGGGTTGTGAGAGGAGCCTGAACCAATGCTAACTTAATTATTACGTTATTACGGGCCATAATCAAGGATTTACACCAGTGGTAGAAGTGGGCGGGAACGGAAGGGCACGGCGTGCCCCTACTTCTAAAAATTATTCCAGTCCGTTCCCCTACTTCTTACTTTCAAAAAAGCATCCCGGGACGGCAAGAATAGTCCTACTTAAAAAAAACGATAACTTTTTTCATTCAGCTTCCAGGGGCTGCTCGCACTTCTCTGTTGAACTCCAGAGGCTGCAGCAGCCCCCGCCCCTCCCTGAGCTCGCACAGACCGAGGGCAGGCCCATTGTCATTCTGATTGAGGCAGATTATCCCATTTTGAATGACAATGCGCCCGCCCGCAGCCTTTAGGATATCAAGTGCCACTGAGATCGGAGTTGGTGACAGAGGAGCCCCAGACAGAGTACTGTGGGGAACTTGACACCTTGTGTAATTTGACAATGTTGTACACAAGTGAACTGGGCAGGAGCAGTGACTGGACAGAAGAGACGACAGGAAAGGAGAGGTACTAGGGTAGGGGAGGTGATCGGGCAGGAGAAGTAACAGGAAGGAGATGTGACGGGCAGGAGAAGTGACGGGGCCGGAGAGTTGACGTGTCAGGAGCAGTGACGGGACAGGAGAGTTGACAGGAAAGGAGTGGTGACGGGGCAGGACTAGTGATGGGGCAGGAGGCGTGCAGGGGCAGGAGCGGTGATTATGCATGGGCAGGAGCGGTAACCGGCAGGAGCAGTGAATGGAAAGGGGCAGTGAACGGATAAGAGCAGTGAACGGTGCAGGAGAAGTAATGGGACAGGAGAAGTGATGGGGCTGGAGCGAGGATCGTGCAGGAGTGCTGACCGGACAGGAGCAGTGAACGGGCAGGAGCAGTGAATGGGCAGGAGCGGTGATGGGGCAGGAAAAGTGACGGGGCAGGAAAAGTGACAGGGTAGGAAATGTGACGAGGCAGGAAAAGTGACGGACCAGGAGCAGTGACGGGGCAGGAGAGGCAACAGGAAAGGAGAGGCGACTGGGCAGGAGAGGTAAATGGGCAGGAGAGGTGACGGGGCAGGAGAAGTGATGGGGCAGGAGAAGTGACGGGGCAGGAGAGGTGATGGGGCAGGAGAGGTGATGGGGCAGGAGAGGTGATGGGGCAGGGGAGGTGACGGGGCAGGAGAGGTGAAGGGGCATGAGCTAGAGCGGTAACCGGGCGGGAGCGGTGAAAGGACAGGAGCGCCGAAAGGACAGGAGCGGTGAATGGGGCAGGAGCAGTGAACAGGACAGGAGCAGTGAACGGGGCAGGAGCAGTGAACGGGGCAGGAGCAGTGAACGGGGCAGGAGCAGTGAATGGGGCAGGAGCAGTGAACGGGGAAGGAGCAGTGAACGGGGAAGGAGGAGTGAACGGGGAAGGAACAGTGAACAGGGAAGGAGCAGTGAACGGGGAAGGAGCAGTGAACGGGGCAGGAGCAGTGACGGGGCAGGAGAGGTGACGGGGCAGGAGAGGCAACAGGGCAGGAGAGGTGACGTTGAAGGAGAGGCAACAGGGCAGGAGAGGTAACCGGGCACAAGAAGTGGCTGGCAGGTGACATGACAGGCAGGTGAGGTGATGGGCAGGAGAGGTGATGGGTAGGAGAGGTGATGAGCAGGAGAGGTGAGGGGCAGGAGAGTTGACGGGGCAGGAAAAGTGTCGAAGCAGTAGAAGTAATGGGGCAGGAGTGGTGATTAGGCATGAGCAGGAGTGGTAACCGGGCAGGAGCAGTGAACAGGGCAGGAGTAGTGAATGGGGCAGGAGAGGTGATGGGGCAGGAGAGGTGATGGGGCAGGAGAGGTGATGGGGCTGGAGAGGCGACAGGGCAGGAGAGGTGACGTGGAAATAGAGGCAACAGGGCAGGAGAGGTGACCGGGCACAAGAAGTGACGGGCAGGTGACATGACAGGCAGGTGAGGTGATGGGCAGGAGAGGTGATGGGCAGGAGAGGTGACGGGGCAGGAGAGGTGACGGGCAGGAGAAGTGACAAAGCAGTAGAAGTAATGGGGCAGGAGCGATGATTAGGCTTGAGCAGGAGTGGTAACCGGGCAGGAGCAGTGAATGGGGCAGGAGCAGTGAACGGGGCATGAGCGATGATGGGGCAGGAGCGGTGATGGGGCAGGAGCGGTGATGGGACAGGAGAGGTGATGGGGCAGGAGAGGTGATGGGGCAGGAGAGGTGATGGAGCAGGAGAAATAACGAAGCAGCAGAAGTGATGGGGCAGGAGCGGTGATTAGGAATGAGCAAGAGCGGTAACCGGGCTGGAGCGGTGAATGGACAGGAGCAGTGAACGGGGCAGGAGCAGTGAACAGGGCAGGAGCAGTGAACGGGGCAGGAGTAGTGAACGGGGTAGGAGTAGTGAACGGGGCAGGAGTAGTGAATGGGGCAGGAGTAGTGAACGGGGTAGGAGTAGTAAATGGGGCAGGACCAGTGAACGGGGCAGGAGCAGTGATCGGGGCAGAAGTGACGGGGCAGGAGAAGTGACAGGACATGAGAAGTAACAGGACAGGAAAAGGGACAGGGACAGGGCAGGAGAGGCAACAGGGCAGGAAAGGCAACAGGGAAGGAGAGGCGTCAGGGAAGGAGAGGCGCCAGGGAAGGAGAGGCGCTAGGGAAGGAGAGGCGCCAGGGAAGTAGAGGCGCCAGGGAAGGAGAGGTGACCGGGCAGGAGAAGTGATGGGCAGGAGAAGTGATGGGGCAGGAGGTGATGGGGCAGGAGAGGTGATGGGGCAGGAGAGGTGATGGGGCAGGAGAGGTGACGGGACAGGAGAGGTGACTAGGCATGAGCAGGAGTAGTGACCGGGCAGGAGCGGGGAACGGACAGGAGCAGTGAACAGGGCAGGAGCGGTGAAAAGGGCAGGAGCGGTGAACAGGGCAGGAGCGGTGAACAGGGCAGGAGCGGTGAACAGGGCAGGAGCGGTGAACAGGGCAGGAGCAGTGAACAGGGCAGGAGCAGTGAACAGGGCAGGAGAAGTGACGGGCCAAGAGAAGTGACGGGCCAGGAGAAGGGAGGGGGCAGGGGAATTGACGAAGCAGAAGTGTTGATCGAGCATGAGCAGGAGTGCTGACTGGACAGGAGCAATGAAAGGGCAGGAGCAGGTGGTTCCCAGGCCGACTGGAAGGGTAGGGGGATAGTTTAGTTTGTGGGGGTTCAGTTTTGTACTAGTGCAGGAGTTTTCTTCAAAGTTCTTTGTATATTCAACAGGTTGCAGTCAACAATACACGTGCCAAGATAACTTTGGTGATCAATGTACCTGCTGGAGAGAGATGGGAGCATGTTTTGTCTAGTGGCTGTTTTACTCATCTAAGGTAGTGCAGAGGGGTAATATGCCTGCCGCAAAGAACATGTACCATGCATATCAAAGAGCAATATGTTATGTGCATAGTTCAGTGGGTACTGCTTTGTGTTCACTTCCCGAATGAAAGGACACTTGAATACATATGGCCTGGCAGTTTGGGCTGGACTGTTCACATAGGGCGCAGGATCAAGACTCATTTGCATATGGCTGGGTCCATAACTGGAATGGCATGGTGAGCAGAAAACGATTAATTTAGGCCCAGATCTCTGTACTGGGGTGAATGTATGATATTGTTCTGCATTCTGTCCACCAGTTGTTCTTTTTGTTATATTATGATTGTGCAGCTAGCTGGCTGACATTAATATGAAGGAACCTTAGTGGGTTTCCGTGAGTCTAGATTCTCCTAAAGACTCCCATTCTTCTCTGAGCCCTGCTTAACACATGTGTACAGGAGGAGCCCTGTATTCATTACCTCAATGTTTGAGACAAAAAATAATCATGGATTTCTGAACAATGAGAGTAAAAGCATTAAGATAACATGCTGTTCCTACTTATATTTCACACGGTTTACATAAACCTGTATTCCCTATGAGTGTTTGCTTTTTCCTGAATTAAACCTCAAATAAACATGTTTATCCATTGTTTTAATTAAATAACGTTATAAGCTGTAACTGGTCAGTGAAATGCTAAACGTATTAAAAATTGGTATGTTTTGCTATTTCTAGCACACCCCTGACTCCGCCCACTGATACAATCTTCGGTTATTCCCGCCCCTGATTCTCTACCCAAAGTTCCCCTACTTTTTTTCCCACTTCGACCACTGATTTACACTACAAAAGCTCCTAACAATGAACCCTACTGCAAAGGATGCATTCTGTTGCACCCTTGTTGACAGTTATTCAAAGAGGGGGAGGACATGGAGGTCAGGTCACAGCAGCCCTTTCTTTCATCATGCTTATACCTAAGAATAAAGGGGGTAAGAACACTTGAAAGCATCATTCGGCTATAAGGGCAGTGCAATTAGTCCCACCTCTTAGGAGGAGCAATCACCTGCACCCAAAAAAATGAAAGCACAAAGTAATATACAACATATACGTTTGTTCTACAGACAGGGAGTGGAGTGGAATGGAGTGGAGTGGGAGGGTTATTCTTACCTATACATAGCTCTCATCTAGTCTAGATTATTCCTTTGCATTCTGGGATTTAAATCCTTTTTTCTCCCAGTATTTCAGGACCTTAGGTCCCAGAATGTAAAGAATAAACCTGGACTGGATGACCTACTAACTCCTGGCTATGGGAAACATAAGGACTTTACTGGCATCATATATATATATATATATATATATATATATGCAAAAACACAAAATATGCACTAGCCACTTTACTGTTTGGATCTCTTTGCTTCTGATTTAATCACATATGAAAAATAATGTACTTTACATTTTAAGATACATGTGTTTTTAACAATGATTAATCACTCGTGATGTTTTACAAATTACTTTCAGTCTGTACCTTTTCTCTCAAACTCATGCCTAACTTGCACATCAACAAATTGATTTTTATCTTTATGTATTTATCTCAGCCTGAAATTAAATTAATTGTAAATACATGCACTGCTTTCAGGATTTTTTTACGTCTAGTCTTTCTTTTAATAGAAAGAAATGTAATTGCACACACTGAGCACTTTAAAATAGACTTTCTAGGCCTGCTGACTCTATGGTCCAGTAGAAGGCTGGGAGCCGAAACCCGAAGACCGTCCTCCACCGTTTTGCTATGCACTATGGTTTAAAATAATAAAATAACAAGTACTTGAAACCTCAGCGTGTGGTGCTGTGATCCTTTACCGAGTATTTGGAACCGAGGAGTTTGGAGCAAACGAGTGCAGAGACTGTGCTGCACGTCACGAGCACCTGGGGGGTGAGGCAAGGCAACGGGGAAATACACCGCCGTTGGAAGCAAAAGCAGTTTGGAAACCTGCCGACGCCAATGCTTGTGGTAACATGGAACCGCGTCTGGAATGGGGGCCTGGGGGGGGGGGGGCGACCGAAGGAAATTTGGGGGCCGGGGAAAGGGGGGAAAAGGGGGTAGAGACGGCGCCGCCCGGGGACAGGTTCAGGTCTGGTAGTTTTTGGGCTGGGGGGCGGGGCTTGGATGGGCTTCCTGTGGGCTGGGCTGGGGATCCGCCCGGCCACGCGGCAGAGACACCATTTTAAGTGAGGTGTCTCGGCCGCCGGGCGGGGGGTGGCGTTTAGAATTTTTTTTTGGATGGACAAAGCTTCTATGTCTCCATTGTTGTTAGCGGCACGAGCGGAGGGCCTGCGGAGGAATGGTCTTCGCGAGGGCAAGTCGCGGCCTGCAGAGGAATGGATTTCACGATCGTGTGTGTACGAGGGGACATTGCAGGCTTTAAGATGGGACAGTTCAGGCTGGAAACGAGGATTTCCCAGCGCGGGACACATCGCTGGACGTAGGAAGAGCTCGGGAGAGCAGCATGCGGCTCCACGTGACCAAGCGGATGGGCCTGTTCTGGCTAGTGCGGGCGGTCAGGCTCCCACGTGGGACTAGGTGAGTCCCTTCTGCCCCTACCCGAAGGGTCCATACGGCCGCCGGGGTGCTACTTTGGGGCAGGGAGGGGGAATAAAGAACCTTACGTGGATTGTTTGCGGTTTGTAAATGTGGATTATGGTGAATCAGATATTGGTGATTCAGATATTGTCGCGGTTCAAAAATGTGGATTATTGTTCTTCAGATACTTTTAATGGTGTTCGTAGTGGGGGGTGTGCATGTGTGGCCAATTTCTAAGTGTAGATAATTATTTTCTCGTGTGTACACCCATTCTGTAGTTTTTAAGACATCTGGATTCTACCGAATATTTCGAAGCCTTGAATGATTACATTTGGAAAATGATATAGATTTCTCTCTAGGTCTTACGTTTCGCCGTAGAGTCCAGGGGCCTCATTGAGGAGCCTGCCTGCTCCTCACAATCGGGGAGCGGTGGTTTGTGGCCGGCGGCTCCCGGAGCGGGAACATGGATCGGCGGGGGCGCGGGGGAGGTTTCCATTCCTGAAAGTGGGTGGGGGAGGGTGGCGGGCAGGTGCGTTACTACGGCGCAGCTGTCCAAGGTACATTTTTATTGGAGGTTTGGCTTTACCGTTGATCACGTAACTCTTTGTGGGGTAGCATCGCATTTCGTTGTCACGAGTTATACAAGCGGTGGGTTTCACGTAGTGCACTAGTGGTGTCAAGAATATTTACAGCCAAGACAGAGAGCATTGGAGCCCTTCGTAGTAAAAGGAAGGCTGTATCTCCGTAATGGTTCCTAGTTTTTGTATTTTGTTGCTTTTCTCGTCTCCGTTTGTGTTTTAAACACATAGGGGTCAATATTTAATAAACTAAAGAAGTACCAGAGTGTGAGTCATCTCGTAGCATGTATAACACAGCTACGCACACTTTTGACTCTGGTTTGTATTTCCCCAATGGTTTCAACTTTCCATTCTTTGGTTAAATGTGTGTGTTCATATCACGGGGATGCGCACACCCGTCTTAATGTCTCCTACTTTGACAACGGTGGCTACTTTTTTCTTTTTAGTTTGGGTTACATTGTGTGCCATTGTTCTACACGTTGTGAGTTACTATATTTAGTTTGTGCTGATTTCTACTTAATTGGCACGATACACTGTGCCAGGTATTGTGCCACCCCCTAATTTCAATACCTGGCCTCAGAATTAAAGAAAACTGTGCACAAGGCGGCTTCTGAATAGGCGAAATAAGTTCTACCGGCTTCTTACATGCCTTGTTCGCGTGACTAGGACACACATGAGTCTTTACTATTATTGTTGCACAAGTCGACGATAAATTTGAGATAACTGTAATTTTAACACATTTTAACAGATTTACAGAGGGTTAGCGAGTACCAAACTGTGAGGTAGGGATAGGTCAGGGGGCCTGCGTATTACGTGGTGTGGTCTAAAGTAGTGTTTTCAGGGCAGTGGTCACCTGTTGCAGGCAGCTCCGATATTGTTGGTAGGCTTGCATCTTCTTGGCATTGATTAAAAGAAAGCGGAAAGGTGAAGCCCATGCTATGTGTCACGGACTGATAGTGTGACCGGCAACTGAAATGGGTACGCGGTCTGTGGTTATCGGCCCTGCATCTCTTTGTAGTTGTCATCAGTGGCAGTTTTGCGTGAGCTCCACACACTGGTGGATTTGCTCAGCTCCCAGGGTGAATTGAGAGCGTTCCATAGTTGCTAGACCGAATGTATTGCTGCCTGCACTTTGCCCCCTTGTGTCCTGGCTGTCTGAGTCGTTACGGGCTGTCACCCAGAACATCCTGGTGAGTACGTAGCAATGGTAAGGAACAGTATCGCAGATACCTCGGACCCCTACATCATACAGCCATGCATATGATGCAAAGGGCCTTTGTTTAATACAGTACTCCACCGGAAGCTAATGCACTGCTTTTACTGTGGGTTCGGTAGGTCCGTTTTCAGGGCTTAGTTGGTAAATGGAAAAGGACATGTATCAATAATTCTGTTTTGCATTCCTTAAAATAGGGAATATCGGGGAATCGCGGTCTTTGTGATTTCCTACAATTGCAACCACAAAGCCTTGCGTACGTGTTGAAAGGCCTTTTTAATTTCCAAACAGGCACAATTACGGATTCACAGCATCTGGGAATGCCAAATTGTTTGATACATGTGGAGCAAAGTGGCTGTGCCCACACATTTGCTCAGATGCCAGCGACTGGCACTATCAAGTGTCTGGGGGGAATAGCAGGACTGCATAGTTCTGATTTCGCTTCATCCCTCTGTCATCCACTACCGGACACGCCTTGCACCTTTAATTTTACTCCTGCAGGTGCTTGTCATACCTGGGAAGGATAGTAGTGGGACGCAAAGTTTGCATTTATGTGGCGCCAGTGCAGTCGGTTTTAGCACGAGTGCCATCAAAGACCTAATTGAAAGGTAACTCTTGGTAAATTTGGTGCTACACGGTTTCCTAGCGAGCGAGGCGGAGTTGCATTTTGCGCCTCCGTTTCAGTCACATATAGTAAATCTGGGCCAAGGTAACTGGTCTTGCATTTTGTGTTAGACTCCCAAGCTCTGAATTATATACATGCTTTTCTTTAAAGTTACATATTGCTCATCTTTTCTATGCAAAGGGGCATTGCGGAGTACAACGCTGATATCTTCTGTAGAACCATTTTATTAGTATGAAAGACGGAGGCAAGTGCAGGAGAATTTTGTAAAAGTGACAATTTTCACAGTTGAAGTCCTAGAGCGAACAACCTTACAAAAGGTCTGCAGATGCACTTGGGAATACGGCACACAAATTAACGATTCAATGGGCCGCGGGCATTTCGAGTCGCGCGTGGGTAAGAGGTACGTACTTCCAATTTATTAGTAGGACACGAGGAGGCAACCTCTTAAAATTTATAAAAGTGACAATTTTCGCAGTTGTAGTCCTAGAGTGCAACACCTTACAAGATATCTGCAAAGGCACTTGTGAATACGGCACACAAAATTAACGTTTCGACGGGCCGCGTGCTTTTCGGTTCGCGCGGGAGGGGTGCGTTCTCTGCAGTGGGCTTTTCCCTGGCGGACTGGCTCTGGGGTGACGCACGGTGTGGAGGACTTCTTTCTGGGATGAGAGGAGGCACGGTCCCATGTCAGTGTGGTCATTCTCCGTAGTGAGCTCGACTCCGTGGCCAGGGAGCACGCCCGCCGGAGGACAGGGGGGTCGCAACGCGCGGTGGGGTCTGACGCCGAACGGTGCAGCTGCCATGTCGGGGGCTGCGGGGTAGGGTAGGTGACGGGGGAGGTTGGGGGCACTGCGGCAGGGGTTTCTTCCTGGTGGACGGGCGCAGGTGTGGGACACGCATCCGGAGGGCTCCTCTCTGGTGGAACGGCCGGCTTTGGCGGACTGCCTGCGGGTGCAGAGTGGCTTCTCAGGCCTGGTGTTGACTGGGGGGCCCTGGGCGCCGGAGAGGGGGCACGGCCCCGTTTTAGTGCGGCATACCTGTTGGGAGCTCGATTCCGCGGCCGGGAAGCACGCCCCGGGGGGGGGGGTGACGTCGACTGAGGGCATGGCCCTATACAGTTAGTGTCGGAGGGCATGGCCCTATGCTGGGGTGACGGGGCATGGCCCTAGGCATTGGCGACGGAGGGCATGGCCCTACGCAGGTGACGGAGGACATGGTCTATGCATCGGTGACGAAGGACATGACTTTCTGCAGTGGCGAGGGAGGGCATGGCCCTATGCATGGGTAACGGAGGGCATGGCCCTTGGCATTGGTGACGGAGGGCATGGCCCTATGCATTGAGTACAGAGGGCATGGCCCTATACGTTGGTGATGGAGGGCATGGCCTATACGTTGGTGACGGAGGGCATGGCCCTATACATTGGTGACGGAGGGCATGGCCCTATACGTGGTGGTGGAGAACATGACCCTCTGCGTTGGGACGGAGGTCATGGCCCTGTGGCAAGGGGGAAGACATGCCGGTGGTTAGAAGGCATGGACCGGACGGCACGGGGCTTGAGGGGGTCCGTAGCGCTCCATATAGTTAAGGGGTGGTCCTGCCGACGGGGTCATGCGGCACGTCCTGGGTTAATGGGGGGGAGTCCTAGGGGGGGGTCGAGGACCGTTAGCACGTCCCTCGAGTGGCGTTTCTTCCTAATATATGGGGGAAGAGCAGGAGAACTGTTTGGATTATCGGGGGTAGGTTAAGCACAATAAAGTATTTAGCCAGGTGGAGAGGCAAAGTGACGTTATGCTAATTGTACTGTTGTGGATTGTGGGAATCAGTTAGGGGAGGGGGTGGGGGTGAGGCAGGAAATTACATATGCATGAGGTTTAGATTGTGCGGCGCAGGCCAAGGATGTTATTGTGTAGAATGCACCTGCTTCCAATAAAGCGGCCTTTATCACACTTACATTGACCCTCGGGTCGGTGCTTTCTTCCCCCCCCCCCCTTTCGCCAATGGGCCCCAATGGGGTCCTGGGGGGGGGGGCGACCGAAGGGAGGCCTGCCCCGCCCGGGGAAATTTGGGGGCCGGGGAAAGGGGGGAAAAGGGGGTAGAGACGGCGCCGCCCGGGGACAGGTTCAGGTCTGGTAGTTTTGGGCTGGGGGGCGGGGCTTGGATGGGCTTCCTGTGGGCTGGGCTGGGAATCCGCCCTGCCACGCGGCAGAGACACCATTTTAAGTGAGGTGTCTCGGCCGCCGGGCGGGGGGTGGCGTTTAGAATTTTTTTTTTTTTCCCTCCCACCCGCCCTGGGCCATGATTCGGGGGGGGGGGCACAAGGGCAGCCATCGCTACGTACGGGGAGGGGAGTCCTTTTGCGGGGGAGTCTGGGGGGTGACGGGGATTTTGGGCAGTGTTTTGTTGGAGGATGGTGCACTCGGGGGTTTGGATTGGGGGGGGGTTTCCTTGTCGCTGGAGCAGGTGTGGGGGATGCATTCTGTATGTAGGGGCGTTTCTTCCTAATATATGGGGGAAGAGCAGGAGAACTGTTTGGATTATCGGGGGTAGGTCAAGCACAATAAAGTATTAGGCAGGTGGAGAGGCAAAGTGACGTTATGCTTATTGTACTGTTGTGGATTGTGGGAATCAGTTAGGGGAGGGGGTGGGGGTGAGGCAGGAAATTACATATGCATGAGGTTTAGATTGTGTGGCGCAGGCCAAGGATGTTATTGTGTAGAATGCACCTGCTTCCAATAAAGCGGCCTTTATCACACTTACATTGAGCCTCGGGTCGGTGCTTTCTTCCCCCCCCCTTTCGCCAATGGACCCCAAATACGAGTCAACGAACGCGGCGGCCGACGAAAACATCAGAGTTGAGTAGGGAGCGGGGTGAAGCGTACAAGTTTGTGACCCAGGCGATGTGGAGGCAGTGTCTGAGGCACGGACCACTGTTAAACCTGGCACCCGAGAACCTCTTTATGGGTAGCTGTGCTGGGACTGTGAACGCAGGTAATGTGGGAAACAAAGGAGCAGCTGATCTGAACGCTGCATTTTGAAAACAAACGTACACCGCTTTCCTGTTCTTCCATTCTTGCCCACCCCATGGAAAGATAACGCAGCAATTCTCAATACAGGCATTTCCCCAGAATCTGGCTAAAATTAGATGTTAGTCAGTGCTCCTGAGGAGTTGCTACAAATAACTAAGTAACCCACATTCAAATGCAAAACGGATAAAGAATTGTAACCAATCCCGAAATTGAATATTCCATTATGGCTGAGAAGAGTCAAAATAGAGAACAACGGGCAAGTGAACTGCTCAATGATGATATAGCACCATCGGCCAGTAAAACTCTGGGAGAATCCCTGGAATGGAAAAAAGGAAAAAGAACAATCACCTGTATACTTAAAGAATTACAACAGTATTTTGGAAGTGAACAAATGGTGGGAGAAAGAAACCCTGGAACGAATCCCACGAGGGTTGCGCATTCTCAACATGCCAACCTTAAATTATTTGGATGCAGATTTAATAAAACAATGGCAGATAGACACCAATGAATGCTCCAATAAATTGATAAAAACTTTAATTTTGAGAGAAAGCTCGAAAAAAATTGGTCGCTCTAATTCAGGATCTGCAAGTAGAACTACAGCAAAACTCTGGAAGTGAAGAGAATAAAGCAATTATCAAAACACTGGAAAAGAAAATTAACAAACATGAAGCAGATGTTAAGAAACGCAAAGCCAATAAGTTTAATAGAGATAGACTAGATTATGCCCATGAACGCATATACACTTTCGCACAATAGTATGACATGTTCAGAAATCGGGCTGTCATTAACAAATGTGCTGGACATATAACCCCTGAATTGATTGACAGCTTCGACCTAAGCTCTGCTGATGAAGAAGCAACTACCTCAAACCTGGACTTTTCTGGGGAAATGAGACTCATGCAGATGAATACGCGACAACGGGTGAGAGAAAAAAGGAACAACGTGGGAGAGATGCCAATCAAAGCCACAATCAGAAGAAAAAGAAGAGGGGGCAAAAGGCAAAGTAGGAAGAGGAAGGACAAAGCGAAACTAAAGAGAAATCTTATCAAAGATAACTTGGTGATCTATATCTCCAACAAGATTCTTTCAGTAACAGAAACATCACTACTAAATAAGGGACTATCATTCTGCCCCAATAAAGATCTGAATATACTGAATTTGCGTATTGACCTTTACAAGTACCCCGTTTTTTATTCTGTGCCCTGTGCCCCTTCACCTTCTGTTTCCTTCGCCGTTCCTGCCCCTGGTTTCCCACCGCTGCACCCCTTTCTGCCCGCCCCCGCTTGCCCATTCATCCGCTTCCTCCTCCCAGCTGCCTCCTCCCTCCCACCTCCCCTTCTTATGGCAGTCGCACCACTGGCGCACCAAAGGCAGGCCTAATGCAAGCCGGTCTGCACCTTTCTGCGCCTGGACCGCACTAGCTCCAGAACCCCTGGCCCCGCGAATGCCACGATGCCCATCTCCACTACGATGCCAGCACCCTCCATGCACTTAACGCCGGACGATCACACACCAGCTTCCTGGCCACCACGAAGCACACCCAAGGACCCTACTTCTGCCAGAACTGCAGCTTCACCAGCATCCGACCCACAAACCTGGAACGAACCCTCAGATGCATTTTTCTCAACACCCGCTCTGCCCGCAAAAACACGCCATTGAACTCTGGAACCTGCTCGACTCAACCTCCACAGACGTCGTCTTCCTGATGGAGCCCTGGCTGAACCCCTCCTTGGCACCCTACAATGCCATAGCCATCCTGGATGGCTTCAAGATCTCCCGCAGGGACTGCACCAACAGAGTAGGAGGAGGAATCGCCATAGAATGTTCAAGACTCTGATAACATGCCTATGAAGAAATGTAAATGTTAGCAAAGCCATTTCTGATAATATAATCCCATACAGGCATGCAAGCAAATGTGTGTGAAGTGTCAATGTTCAAGAAAGATGTCAACTTTAAACTTGAGCATATAAAATTGTGCTGTTCTTGTCTGTGCCTACATGACCACTTAACAGGTTTACACCACCTCAAACAAAAACCCGAATTCCTACAGCGGTGTTGTAGTTCTTGTTGGGAAGTGCCGAACTGGTAAGATGACCTGAACCTGGTCGGATGATGGAGGGTGCTAGGTTTTTGCTAAACTGGTTGTATTGGGTAGAACATATATTGTGGTATCGCTTTATGCACCCAGCATGGATAGCAACTCTTTCTTAGCACACCTAACCCAACTACTCATGGCCTTCAGGCAGACTCTGTGTGTAATGGGAGGGAATTGGAAGTTAGCTCCAGGTGCAGTTCTGGGCAGGTCAGGCTGTTCTGAATCCTCGCTTGACCCGAGAGGGTGAAACTGTATGACTTTGTCGAAGATCATGCATTAATAGGTTACAGCACTTACTTCAACCATCTAACTGGGAATATACCTTCCTTTCCTGCCCACATGGCACAGAGTCTCCTATTGACTGCTTCCTCTTTCACAGCTGACTCATCACAGGTGTAACACACTGCGATATCCTGGCAGTAGGACTTTCTGATCAAAGCTTGGTGTGACTGGGCCTTGATCTATGTCTCTTCACACCACCCCATGCCAGGTGGTGAAAGAGAACATTTGCCTATCAACTGCATGAACAAAAAGACGAGCCTTTGTCAATAGATTTGCTTATATCGTCTTGATAATGAGAATCGGTCAGCTATTACAGGGTACATTTGGGAGCTAGGAAGGCAACGTTACAGGCAGCTTGATCTCATAGCCAAACAGCAAGCTTGAGCAGAGACTAGTGTCTTCTGGAGAGGACACTGAGCGAAATTTGCAGGTGCTGCACATCCTCTTCTACACCAGTGCTCCAAAGGGAATTTTTACTAACCAAATAGCACCTCAATTTCTTCTTTAAGGAGTAAGCATAAAAGGAGTTGCTTAAATTGCAGTGGTGTAGATATGATCATGGGGGAAAGACTAGGTGACTCCTGGCTACACAACTGCTTTAGTGAAAATCATGAAAAACCACACAAGTAAGGTGTGATATGAATGGGACTCTGTTGACCATCCTCTTGACAATACAGCAGAAGCAGCCTCTGGAGGGAGTGCTGCGGGGCGGGGCAGGGGATGAGCAGGGTGGGGTAGTAATCTACGGCATATGGCCGAAAAAGGTAAATAAACAAATACATAAATAAAAGGAATGTCATTGCCAAATGCGATGCAGTGCGCGCAACGAAATTTGTTTTATTCATTTGTTTACTTACCTCCGTTCGGCCATATTCCGTAGTTTACTACCCCCACCCTACTCTTTCCCGCCCCACCGCCCCACAGCACACCCTCCACAGGCCGCTACTGCAATACTGCCCATTGTAACTATTACTATTTCTCCTTACTCTCCTCTGAACACCACGCCAATCCTGAGAAAATGTATCCCTTTTTCCCCAATTACAGCTTTCTAGGTTCACTGAAGAGGGTCAAGTGCTCCTGTATGGAGAAAATCAGCCTCACCCGCTTGTAAATCCACGGGTGAGGATGGATACCTTGATGAATTTTGCAAAACAGGTAAGCTCCTCCTGGTGTCAGTTTTTACATGGAGATTACCATAAGCAGTGGAGTCCAGCTCCTGAGAAGCCATATCTTAACTATATATATATATATATATATACATATATATATATATATATATATATATATATATATATATATATATATATATATATATATATATATATATATATATATATATATATATATATATATATAATATATATATATATATATATAAATATATATATATATATATTCACAGAAAAAACCATAGGTTATAGACCATATATAGTTAGGAATTTGCATTTACAAAACCTTGAAAATTCACTGAAAAAACCATAGGTTATTGACCATATATAGTTAGGGATTAGCATTTAAAAAACCTTATTTTATTTGCACAAAACCATTGAAATTCCATATATAGTTAGTTGCACTAACTATATATCGCGGACCCGCAATCCACTGCTAATGATGTCACATATTACATCATTCATGACATGGTCAGTGACATCACTGATGACATCACTGATGACATCTCAAATGACATCACTGATGACATCACTGATGACATCTCAAATGACATCACTGATGACATCACTGACATCTCATTTGACATTACTGATTACATCACTGATGATATCATTTATGTGATAATGCATCTTCAGACTCTAATATAACCTTAGATACACTCAGTGTAAACAGGCATTCACAGACTGTCACACATCCATGGAGTTACTCACACACCTAGTCAGTCATGCAAAGAATCAATCACATCTCCATTTCCTTAACTATACAGTTATACACACCTTACTTATTCAAACATATACTAACACATATTTACTCTCGTATACAATCCTTGATACAAGTTCACAATGATTCATACAGCCACTCTCACATTCACTGGCTCTTATGTTCAGTTATTTATATATGTCAACTCTCACATGGAGTGTGTTTTACATATGTACTTACTTTGACATGTAGAACTGAGATATCCATTCACTCACCAATATACTCATGCACACAGTCAACTGTCCATACAGCTGTTTCTACATGCACTTTTGAACCCATACACCTAGGGAATCAACTGCTCACACATCTATGCACAGAGTTATACACCTCCCAGCCACCCACACACATACTCAGTCTCCCATACAAATACTTGGGCAACCATTCAATAACCCATATAGTTACTGATATAGCTACTGATTTAAACATGCAGCAGTTTACAGAAGAACATAAATAATGATTGCCAAATTAAGACACTTTAATCACTAACCCATGCACTCAGTGAGACACATTTAATCATTCTCTCATACAGTCAGTCATGCACCTACTAAATCCTTCATCCAGACACTTATACATCCACTCATTCTTCAATATGTAAGACATATTTTAACTTTACAGAAACATACAGTCACTGGGTGTTGTCATCAGTGATGTCATCAGTGATGTCATTTGAGATGTCATCAGTGATGTCATCAGTGATGTCACTGACCATGTCATGAATGATGTAATATGTGACATCATTAGCAGTGGATTGCGGGTCCGCGATATATAGTTAGTGCAACTAACTATATATGGAATTTCAATGGTTTTGTGCAAATAAAATAAGGTTTTTTAAATGCTAATCCCTAACTATATATGGTCTATAACCTATGGTTTTTTCAGTGAATTTTCAAGGTTTTGTAAATGCAAATTCCTAACTATATATGGTCTATAACCTATGGTTTTTTCTGTGAATTTCATTGGTTTTTTAAAAGCTAATATCTATAGCTGTAAAATATATTCTTTATTAAGTGACGTATCACGTAGCCCGTGAGACGCCTCATGATGCATCGCATAACCGTGACGTATCGTCTCTGCAGCGCAAACCAAACCCAAAACGTAAGCGCGCCAGAACACGCTTAAAGATATATATATTTTTTTTTAACCTTAATTAGACAAAATCCACACGTGCACATATCACAAACGTTCAAAAAACACAATATGTCAGACTCCCGTTACGCTGCCGGTTAGCTGCCTGGTTAACGTACCAGGAAGCACCTTTACCGCGAAAAATCGCAAATTTTTTTTTTCACCCCCCCAGGGAACTTTAATAGCCCCCTCATCAATCCTAGGGGTTCAGGAGGGGTCTGCCTTACCCCTTTCATTCATTTACACCTTTTTTTTTCCACCTCTTGTCTCTCGATCCCACAGAGAGACAAGATGGCGGCCGCTCCAAACTGTTTACAATGATAACAGCCAATCAGCTTCTCCTCAGACTCCCGTTACACTGCCGGTTAGCTTCCCGGTTAGCTGCCCGGTTAGCTGCCCAGTTCGCGTACCAAGACGCGTCTCTACGGCGAAAAAATCGGATTTTTTTTTTGTTTTTTTTTTGGCCCCGCGTGGCTTTATAATATCCCCCTCATCAATCCTAGGGGGTCAGAAGGAGTCTACCTTGCCCTCTTTCCTTCATTTCCCCCTTTGTTTTGGCCTCCTCTTGTCTCTCGATCCTACCGAGAGACAAGATGGCGGCCGCTCCGGACTGTTTACAATATTGACAGCCAATCAGCTACTCCTCAGACTCCCGTTACACTGCCGGTTAGCTTCCCGGTTAGCTGCCCGGTTAGCTGCCCGGTTCGCGTACAAAGACGCGTCTCTACGGCGAAAAAATCGGATTTTTTTTTTTTTTTGGGTTACACTGCCGGTTAGCTTCCCGGTTAGCTGCCCGGTTGGCTGCCTGGTTCGCGTACCAAGACGCGTCTCTACGGCGAAAAAATCGGAATTTTTTTTTTTTTTTTGGGCCCGGCGTGGCTCTATAATATCCCCCTCATCAATCCTAGGGGGTCAGAAGGGGTCTACCTTGCCCTCTTTCCTTCATTTCCCCCTTTGTTTTGGCCTCCTCTTGTCTCTCGATCCTACCGAGAGACAAGATGGCGGCCGCTCCGGACTGTTTACAATATTGACAGCCAATCAGCTACTCCTCAGACTCCCGTTACACTGCCGGTTAGCTTCCCGGTTAGCTGCCCGGTTAGCTGCCCGGTTCGCGTACCAAGACGCGTCTCTACGGCGAAAAAATCGGATTTTTTTTTTTTGTTTTTTTTTGGGTTACACTGCCGGTTAGCTTCCCGGTTAGCTGCCCGGTTAGCTGCCCGGTTCGCGTACCAAGACGCGTCTCTACGGCGAAAAAATCGGAATTTTTTTTTTTTTTTTGGGTTACACTGCCGGTTAGCTTCCTGGTTAGCGGCCCGGTTAGCTGCCCGGTTCGCGAACCAAGACGCGTCTCTACGGCGAAAAAAATCGGAATTTTTTTTTTTTTTTGGGGCCCGGCGTGGCTCTATAATATCCCCCTCATCAATCCTAGGGGGTCAGAAGGGGTCTACCTTGCCCCCTTTCCTTCATTTCCCCCTTTGTTTTGGCCTCCTCTTGTCTCTCGATCCTACCGAGAGACAAGATGGCGGCCGCTCCGGACTGTTTAGAATGTTGACAGACACCGGAGAGCCAATCAGCTTCGCTTCGCAAAGTTCCGATACGCGAAAAGTTCGCGAACCGGAGCGCTGCCCGGAGCGCTGTTACAGATATATATCTTGTTTTAAACGTTAATTTCTCAAAATCCACTGAAGCACATATATTGAGACCTAGCAAAGGCACATCGGGCTAACAGTCCCTACAATTTTGCCAAGTTTCGTGGAAATCCATTCAGCCGTTCGGGCTAAAAGTGAGGCCAACCGCCCTATGGAAATTAACATGGGAAAAACGTGTTTTGGGACCCCCCTTTTTTCTCAGCCCCCCCTTGACGAACCCCCCCCAAATTTCCAGGAGCTGCTCAGAAACAAAATGTGCCATTTTCCTGAAAATTTCAGCCAATTCCGTCCACAAACGCCAAAGTTATTAGGCATAGAATTTTCAAAAGTTCCATAGAGAAAAAATCCTAACTATATATACCTACTGGCTATCGCCAGTAGGTAATATATATATATATATATATATATATATATATATATATATATATATATATATATATATATATATATATATATATATATATATATATATATATATATATTACCTACTGGCGGTCACCAGTAGGTAGTTATAGTTAGGATTTTTTTCAATGCAAAATCTCAAAATTCTATTTGGAATACCTTTGGCGCCGGTTGACGAATCTGCCTGAAAAAATCCTCAAATTTGCCTCGCGGAGCTCCGGTCCTTCCTTGAAAGTTTGGGGGGGATTCGTCAAGCGGGGGCCGAGATAAAAGGGGGTCACAAAACATGTTTTCCCCATGTTAATTTCCATAGGGCGGTCAAATTCACTTTTAGCCCGAACGGCTGAATGGATTTCCACCAAACTTGGCAAAATTGTAGGGACTGGTAGCCCGATGTGCCTTTGCTATGTCTCAAGATATGTGCTCCAGTGGATTTTGAGTAATTTAGGTTCAAAAAAATATATATATCTATGGCCGCGCACCAGGGAGCGCAGCGGCCGCGACACGCGAGGTGCGCACGGAAAGCTGATTGGCTCTCGGGTGTCTGTAAACATTCGAAACAGTACGGACCGGCCGCCATCTTGTGTCTCGGTAGGATAGAGACACAAGAGGTGGAAAAAAAAAGGGGGAAATGACCATAAGGGGGCAGGGTAGACCCCCCCTGACCCCCTAGGTTTGATGTGGGGGCTATAAAAGGGCCCCGCGGTGCAAAATATATACATATATTTTTTTGATTTGCGCAGGGGGAGTGCCCGGTGAGCGGACCGGGGAGCGGCCCATGGGGAAAGAAGAATGACAGTTATTAAAAAATTTAGCCTTTTTTTATAAATTGTAGGTAGTTCTAAAAAGAACTGTTTTTTTCTTCTTTTTGTTGTTTTATATTTTCTTTGTGTTTTTGGAACATTTTGTACTTTTTTTGGCTTTTATGAACTATTTTATATTTTTTGGGTATTTTTATGGGGATAAATGGAAAAACAGGGAATTGAAAATGGCTCAACTGGAGCAGGAAAAAAAAGAAGAAAAAATTAAGGTTTTTTTGGGCATTTGTGGTTGTCCCCAGCAAGGACGATGAGCTTTATGCTCAGTTCACCATAGGAGATGGTCTTACCACAATGTATACATGTTATACGGAAATCCCCAAACCGTGGCTGAATGCAAGGGATCGTCTCCCTTGCCTCTGGTCCCGTTGGAGTGGGTTCCAGTTCCCTCATCTGTGCAGCAGAATAGTTGATTGGATGCCTGCGCTGCATGTGGCGAATCATGGTGTTGTTTCCGAAAGAGTATTTCTTACTAGGGTTTCCCCTGGAAAGTTCCACGTCACAGATTAGGCAAGTCACCTTGGCCGCATTTACTTTTTTCTTTCCCTCTGGGATCGAAAAAAACTTCCATACAATGTGTGGTTTTGGCTGGTATGGGGCATTATGTTCTTGCAGCCTTCTTCTCCTCCCCTCCTCCTCCTCCTCCTCCTCCTCCTCTTGTTGACAACCAATGTAATCTTGTGGTGGTCCTCTTGGTGGTTGTGGTGGTGGTGCAGATGCTCCAGCTGCTCCAGCAGCTGCTGCTATTGAAGCCATTTCAAAGTAAAAAATATACCTAAAAGATTGCAAAATAGGTCTTCCTAAGTCAAAGGACAAAGTCAGAATAAGGAAGAAAGGTGGGGTCTTTCATCATTTGGAAAAAAAAGGCCTGAACCAATGAGAAGTGTTATTTTCAGGTCACAAGACCAGGGATTTCATCATTATGAAACCAAAACTGTTCTGCACCAATAAAAAGTGTTATTTTCAGGTCACATGACCGACGCGCTTACGCAGCGCGCCCCCGGGGGCAGGCCCCTGGGCGCGTCGCGTAAGCCTGTCACATGTTTACGTTGCGCGATCGTATTCGCTCGAGTACTTCCGGGTGCGCTTACGCCGTGCGTATCACGTGGACGCGGCTACGCGATAGGTTACGATGATGATTTCGTTCGCGGCAATAGCGCTAACGGGACGCTCTCCAGAGCGCGCCCTGAGGCCCTTCAAAAGACTACGCTTTCTGGGGGGCGCTCACCGGGGCGTGCCCCGGGAGCGCTCCAGGGTAAAAAAAAGATATATATACATTAAAAAAATTTTTTAAATACAAATAAAATATAGGATTCATTCTTTTTCAAAAATATTACATTTTATAGCTATAGAGATTTGCTATTAACAAAATTTTTAAATTCAAAGAAAAAAATTTAGGTTTGGGGCCTTATATATAGTTAGGAATTAGCATTTAAAAAACCTATGAAATTCACTGAAAAAACCATAGGTTTCACATCCGTTACAGTTAGGAATTAGCATTTAAAAAAACTATGAAATTCACTGAAAAAACCATAGGTTTCACACCAGTTATAGTTAGGAATTAGCATTTAAAAAACCTATTAAATTCACTGAAAAAACCATAGGTTTCACACCAGTTTTAGTTAGCTGGAAATTTTACTGACATAAAACTATTGAAATTCCACGTTATAGTTAGTTGGACTCACTATAACTTGCACGTGTAATGCACTGCTGATGACGCCACATATTACATCACTCATGACATGGTCAGTGACATCACTCATGACATCACTGATGACACCATCCTTGTGACAGAGTGACAGACCTCCTTTCACTGTAACCCTTGAAACACATATTCAAAAATAGAAACTACAATTTTCAAAAAAAAGGAGATACCCATACCAGTTGCAACAATCAATTCAGTAATTCCACCATTTATATACACATCCACTAATTCACCTACAGTTCTATGTAGTCACTCATACATATACTCACTCATCATATGTAGTGATACACCTATACATCCTGTAACACATTGACAGTCTTCCAAAAGTTACTCACACACATACTCACACATGCAAATAAACTATTGAACATCCATTTATTTGCATATACAGCTATACACACACTACCACCTTACTTCTAAGGAAACTTACACATACTTACTCTCTTAAACAATCACTTATCGAAACACATACTTATTTAAACAGGAACTCTTACAATCTCTCACTCTCACATATACTCACTTATATACATCAATGCTCACATATACTAGATTAAAACATATGTAGTTACTGATAAAGACACTAGTGAGACAGTCATTCACTCACTAACACACACATATACACACTCATCCATCCATACAGTCCTGCACATATGCCGTCTTCCAAAAACACATACAAACAGTGAGTCAGTCATTGATGCATCTATGTGCTAAGTAATACCCCCACCAAACCATACAGACACTCATACAGATACAAAAAAAAAATCTAATAACCCATATACACACACACATGTAGCTACTCACCAACTCATGCAGCCACTTATACACAAAGTGAAACACTGATACAAACATTTAAATATTTAAACAATATTCGCTAATATATGTATTCACTAAAATACACTTAATAAGCCAGTTAACCAATTTTTAAAAAAAAAACATCCATTAAGACACTTATTTAAACATTTATTCTTCCATTGACCTTTACATATACATAAATAAAACATTTATTTTTCAGAAACGCACACATTCACTGGATGGTGTCATCAGTGATGTCATGAGTGATGTCACTGACCATGTCATGAGTGATGTAATATGTGACCTCATCAGCAGTGCATTACACGCGCAAGTTATGGTGAGTCCAACTAACTATAACGTGGAATTTCAATGGTTTTATGTCAGTAAAATTTCCAGCTAACTATAACTGGTGTGAAACCTATGGTTTTTTCAGTGAATATATATATATATATATATATATATATATATATATATTACCTACTGGCGGTCGCCAGTAGGTATATATAGTTAGGATTTTTTTCCTATGGGATTTCTGAAAATTCTATGTCGAATAACTTTGGCGTTTGTGGACGGAATTGGCTAAAATTTTCAGGAAAATGGCACATTTTGTTTCTGAGCAGCCCCTGAAACTTTGGGGGGGTTACGTCAAGGGGGGGGGTGAGAAATAAGGGGTTCCCAAAAAGTGTTTTTCCCATTCATTTTTCCATAGGGCGGTTGGAATCACTTTTAGCTCGAACGGCTGAATGGATTTACACGAAACTTTGCAGAATTGTAGATATGGTTTGCCCGACGTGCCTTTGCTATGTCTCAATATATGTGCTCCAGTGGATTTTGAGAAATTAACGTTTTAAAAAACAGATATATCTGTGACAGCGCTCCGGTTAGCGCTCCGGTTCGCGTACCTGACGCGTAACGGAACTTCGCGAAGCGAAGCTGATTGGCTCTCCGTTGTCTGTCAACATTCCAAACAGTCCGGGCCGGCCGCCATCTTGTCTCTCGGTAGGATCGAGAGACAAGATGTGGTGAAAAACGAAGGGGGAAAAAAAGGAAAGGGGGCAAGGTAGACCCCTCCTGACCCCCTAGGATTGATGAGGGGGATATTAAAGTGCCCCGTGGGGCAAAAAATGAAAAAAAAGAATTTTTGCGATTTTTCGTAGTAGAGGCGCGTCCCGGTACGCGAACCGGGTAGCTTACCGGTAGCATAACGGGAGTTCGCCATTTTGTGTTTTGGACACATTTTATGACAAGATGGAGGAATAACAATGTGGGAAATGGCTGTAAGCGGGCATGGGAGAAGTATCTTGACCCCCTATGTTTTCTGAGGGTAGCTGAGGAGGCTCATAAATGTCGTAAGAAAAAAAAATTTAGATTTTTTCGCGCAGTTAGCTGCAGGTACGCGAACCGGGTAGCAAACCGGGACGCGAACATAAGTGAAAATTAGTGAAAAAAGGTACATTCGAAATTTTAAAAGAGTAATTATCGTTAAGGTAGCTCTGAAAAGAGCTTTTGGGTTCTGTGTAAGTTCTAAGTAGGTACCAATACACAGTCTTAAATTTTGTATGAAAACTCTGTTTCCCTCATCTGAGAAGTGCACACCATCTCCTCTGTAGATATCTTGCATGTAGTAACGCAAGTTATTGTTGTAGATGGAGCCCATTCCATGGTTTGTTATGTAAGCTGAAACAGACTTATTTACATGCTTCCTCGCTTTCTCAATTTGTGGATAAAATTGATTGGACCACTTCCATTTCTGTCTTTGGCATATTTTGGAATATACCAAGGCAGTTTGAGGAAAAAGTGCCATCAATTGCTCAAAGTTGTCCTTTAAAAGCATTTCCAGACCTACCCCAGAGTAGAAAAAAATTGTGTCTGCTTCTTTAAACAAATATTTCACTTGCCCCATGATTCAGGGAGAATAATTTGCTTACTTGATGTGTATAAAAACGTTTCTTGAAGTCATTTAGGTTTCTTGATATGTACTGCTAGAGTTTCATAGCCAGCATGAGCCATATTTACAAGGCCTTTGAGCCACTTTCAAGTTATTTTCCCCATGTTAAAAGTGATGCAAAAGTGGTGCAAGGGCCTTGTAAATACGCCCTCATGTGTGTTAGGGCATTTTAAGTAAATTCCCCATGAATGGGGGAGAATAATTTGCTTACTTGATTTGTTTAAAAACGTTTATTGAAGTCATTTAGGTTTCTTGATATATGCTGCTAGAGATTCATAGTCAGCATGGGGCATATTTACAAAGCCTTTGAGCCATTTTAAGTCAAAAAACACATTTTTAAAACACATCAAGTAAGTAAAAATTCTCCTAGATTCATGGGAAAGTAGAAACAGATCCTTTGAGCACTCCCTGAGCACATAGTAATATAAAAATGTTGTACTCTTTACCATTAGTCTGACTTTTTTTATAATTACTCTACTATTATATCTTAAATTTTGAAAAAAAATGAATAATGTCTTAAACAATTTTTAATTTATAAATAAAATTTTATTGATATTAATTTTAAAAATCTATGGAAATTTCAAGTAGTACTTCATCTTAAATGTCATGATCTTTATTTTCATAAATTGTCTCTTGTTTATCAAAATTGTCCATAAATTCCAACAGTTGTTCGTCTACTGTCACATTAAAAAAATTGTCATTATTGTCCTGTATTTCAGGTTGTACTTTGGGTTCCTGTGCTTCTTTATCCATAATTGCTGTTAAGGTAGAATAAAAAGAGAGAGACAAATAGAGTTTAAGTAAGAAACTTCAACATTTTTATTTTTAACTGAACGTGTACAACATAGTTCAGAGTTTTTAAGAGTGAATTTATGTTTGGGCAGTGTATTCTACAAGGCAGGAAGTAGAAATATAAAGTACTGCATGTGATCAAGTCTAACTCAATCTATCACTACAACAGAGAAGCCTTACTCAATCTATAACTATAACTGAGGGACAGTGAATATCTAACAGGAAACGTTTTTATAAGAATAACTTTAGGTGCACAACATATTTCTCCTTCAAAACTATTAACTTACCTTTGGAAAAGTGTCTTAGGTTTCTCAGGAAATGCTCTGTAAATGTGCCTCAGGGAGTTCCAGTCAAAATGGCTGTCTTTCCCTCTTATTTTTCATATATATTCATGTACCAAACCAATCAAATGTCAGCACATAAAAATACAACTTGAAAGTAATGTTATCATTGGTTGAAAATGTCAACTCTTTCTAATGTGTTTTTGCCATGTAATTTACCTCAGGTTATTTAGACAGGGCTACAACTTGAATGGCTCTATGGAATTCCCAAAATTTTGGAAAATGGAAGGGACTGGTATGTAGTAGGGACTATTCCAAATTTGGTGAAAGTGTCTGTAGTAGTTTTTCTGTAAATTACTTTCCCACCTTTTTTTATCGAGCGCTTACCGGTGCACTCCCCGGTACGTGAACCGGCAGCGTTACGGGAGTCCTCCATTTTGTGTATCGGTAGAATTGATACATAAGATGGAGGACAAACAATGTACAGAATGGGTAGAAGGGGGCACGGTAGACAGTTTATGACCCTCTAGGTTTTCTGAGGGGGGATTAGGACGCTGATATATGGAAAAATACAAAAATTTAATTTTTGAAAATTTCGCGGGGGGAGCGCCCGGTACGCGCACCGGTAAGCGAACCGTTAAGCGAACCGGGGAGCGTACTTTGGTGAAGAAAAAAAAACTTAGAAAAAGATAAACGTTTTGAATGATCAGAGGTAGGGTAGCTCTGAAAAGAGCTATTGTGTTCTGTGGCTAATTTAGGTACCTACAAGTAGGTTCCAATGCACACTTTTAAATAAAGGACGAATATTCTATTCCCTTCATCAGAGAAGTGCACACCATCTCTTCTGTAGATGTTTTGAATGTAGGAACGCAAGTTATTGTTGTATATTAAACCCATTCCATAGTCTCTCATGTAAGCAGAAACAGATTTATTCACATGTTTCTGTGCTTCCTCAAATTGTGGAAAAAATTGATTGGACCACTTACATTTTTGTCTTTGACATATATTGGAATATACCAAGGAAGTTTGGGGAAAAAGGGTCATTTGAAAGAAGAATACATTTTACAGCTTTTGATATTTGCTATTAAAAAACCATTGAAATTTACTGAAAAAACCATAGGTTATAGACCATATATAGTTAGGGATTAGCATTTACAAAACCTTATTTTACTCGCACAAAACCATTGAAATTCCCATATATAGTTAGTTGCACTAACTATATATCGCGCACCCGCAATCCACTGCTGATGATGTCACATATTACATCATTCATGACATGGTCAGTGACATCACTGATGACATCACTGACTACACTAACTATATATGGTCTATAACCTATGGTTTTTTCAGTGAATATATATATATATATATATATATATATATATATATATATATATATATATATATATATATATATATATATATATATATATATATATATATATATATATATATATATATATATATATCCTACTAGCGGTCGCCACTAGGTATATATAGTTAGGACCTAGTTTCCATAGGAAATCCACTACATTCCATTTGGGATAACTTTGGCGTTGATTGAGGAATTTGCTTGCAATTTTCCAAACTTTTTGCCAGCTCAGTTTTGCTCCATTCCTGAAAGTTTTAGGGGGATTCATCAAGCGGGGGCTGAGAAAAAGGGAGGTCCCAAAACGTGTTTTCCCCATGTTAATTTCCATAGGACGTTTAGACACGGCTACAGCCCGAACCGCTGAACGGAATTACACCAAACTTGGCAAAATTGTAGGGACTGGTACACAGAAGTGCCTTTTGTTTAAATGGTGTAAATCCCTCCAGTACTTCCTGAGAAAATCAAAAGAAAAAAAATATATATATATATCTATAGCAGCTTACTGTAAGCTTACTGTACTCTGTACCATTCTGAGCACAAGCTACATGCTGTCAACACTCCAAACCAGAAAGTGTTGGCAGCCATCTTGTGCCTCGGTAGACTGAGGCACAGGAAAGCAGAAAAACAAAGGTGCAAAACACGCAAAGGGAGCAGGGTAGAAGCACTCTGACCCCCTAGGCCTGCTTAGGGGTCCCACAAGGACCTCCAGGCCCAAAAAATTATTATTATTTTTTTTTAAATGGCGGGGTACGCGTACATGATAGCACCTCATTCAAAAGCATTACAGTTAATAGAAGGTTTTAAGACTTTAGTTACATTATAAATCATTTGTTGATCGTACCATACTCATTTTAGGAATTGTGGTGTGTTCTAAGGTGATTTTACCATGAGAAAAAACCTTCTGCTGGGATATCATGAATCATGTTTGAAAGAAAACTATTATCTAATGCTTTTCCCACAGTGGTTTGGAAGGGGATCTATAAGCTAAACTGAAAGCATATTTTCTGTAAATTCACATTATCTTTCTCAGTCATGTGATAATGAAGTCTGACATTCTCAGTAAAACATGTACATCCAACAAGATCAGAGACTGTCAGTTGATTCCTTTGTGTTCTACTGCAGCCTCCTACTTTGTTCTAAAGAACAACTAGAGCGCTAACAGTCCTACTTATTACAAAGGTATGGCACACCTGAATCCATCTTGATTGGAATAAAGTGGTAACTCTTAAAACATTTAATTTAAAAAGGAACAAAATGAGGGGGTATATTTTGCCATAGAATGTATGATTAGTGCTGCAGAAAGAAAAATTAGGGCACATTTTGAGTGACTTCTCAAATCTCTTCTATTTCATTAAAAAATTCTGACATGCAGTCTCGCAAGATGGCCACCAGAGACAAAAGAGCCCAAATGTAGCCCAAATATCACCCAGATGTAGCCCAATTATAGCCCAATGACAGAATGTCCCAGAGTGTTATAAAGAACAACTAGAGCGCTAACAGTCTTACTTATGACAAAAGTATGGCACACCAGAAGCCATCTTGATTGGAATGAAGTGGTAAGTCTGAAAACATTTAATTTAAAAAGGAACAAAATGAGGGGGTTCATTTTGCCATAGAAAGTATGATTAGTGCTGCCGAAAGAAAAATTAGGGCACATTTTGAGTGAATTCTCAAATCCTCTTCTCTTTCATTAAAAAAATCTGACATACAGTCTCCCAAGATGGCCACCAGAGACAAAAGAGCCCAAATGTAGCCCAAATATCATCCAGATGTAGCCCAAGTATAGCCCAATGACAGAATGTCTCAGAGTGTTCTAAAGAACAACTAGAGCGCTAAAACTCTTACTTATGACAAAAGTACGGCACACCAGAAGCCATCTTGATTGGAATGAAGTGGTAAGTCTGAAAACATTTAATTTAAAAAGGAACAAAAGGAGGGAGTTCATTTTGCCATAGAAAGTATGATTAGTGCTTCAGAAAGAAAAATTAGGGCACATTTTGAGAGACTTCTCAAATCCTCTTCTATTTCATTAAAAAAATTCTGACATGCAGACTGAAACATGTACTTTGAATACCAGCAGCAGACTTCCCTGGTGAGCAGTAGCTTTACTACAGTAATCTAATGAGCAACTAGAGTGGTAACATTCAGAATTTATGGCAAATGTGTGACACATCTGAATGCCTTCTTGATGGAACCAAAGTAAACAAGCATTGAAAATGCAATAGATCTCGCCCTCGTTTGTTAAAGCCATTCTGTTTGTAATGAGGTGGCTTTTTAGCTTTGCTTTAATTAGTGCTTTTCAAACTTTGATGTAAGTAACATGCATATGTATGTATATATTGAAGCTCGTTAGTCTTCTCTTCCTTGCCACTCATAAAGAAGACCTGAAGCACTCCGGGTATGGCACTAGGTTTTATTCACGGCACACACAGCAAAGATGACAAACGCGTTTCGGACAGCAGTCCTTCCTCAGTGTCGATGACACACAGTTTCTCACTGCATTTTATGTTCACGCCCCCATAAAGACTGAGAGCGGACAACATAACAGGAGTGTTTCAGACGTGATGTCAAACAAAAGTAAAACGTGGCGGCCATATTGCAACTCATTACATGAAAAGGAAACGTTAATGTTAAATCATGTTAAAAAGTTTTTACATTCCTTTGAATGCAATTAAACATATGGCACTTAGTGCACACTATTCGCCACTGCCAGTAGATAGAAAATCATAATGCCGTGAATCGGCATTGAACTGGCCAACAAACCCAGGAATTAACCCTCGTGCATTTAGTGATAATCTCGCTGTACTGCGCCGAGATTTCTGGTTGGATTGAGCGTCTATGTATGTATATATGTATATGTATGCATGCATTTATATTTGTATTTATATAGATATGCAGATTATATATGTTTATTTATGTATGTATATATATATACACACATACATATATATATGCATATATATGTGTATATTGGTGCGTGTAGAGAGAGGTAGAGAGTTAGAGGTAGAGGTAGAGAGGTAGAGACTAGTAGAGAGAGGTAGAGAGGTAGAGAGTAGAGAGTGAGTAATAGAGAGTAGAGAGTGAGTAGTAGAGAGTAGTAGAGTACAGTAGAGAGAGTAGCAGAGAGAAAGTAGTAGAGAGTAGTAGAGTGAGTAGTAGAGTAGAGAGTAGTAGAGAGTGAGTAGTAGAGAGTAGTAGAGAGTAAGTAGTAAAGTGAGCAGTAGATAGTGAGTAGTAGAGAGTAATAAAGAGTGAGTAGTAGAGAGTAGCGGAGAGTGAGTAGTAGAGAGTGAGTAGTAGAGAGTAGTAGAGAGTGAGTAGTAGAGAGTGAGTAGCAGAGAGAGATAATAGTAGAGAGTTAGTAGTAGAGTGAGTAGTAGAGAGTAGTAGAGAGAGTGGTAGTGAGTGAGTAGTAGAGAGTGAGTAGTAGAGTGAGTAGTAGAGAGTGAGTAGTAAAGAGTATTAGAGAGAGAGTAGTAGAGAGTGAGTAGTGGAGAGTAGGAGAGAGTGAGTAGTAGAGTGAGTAGTACAGAGTGAGTAGTAGAGAGTATTAGATAGAGAGTAGTAGAGAGTGAGTAGTAGAGAGTAGTAGAGAGTGAGATAATAGTAGAGAGTTAGTAGTAGAGTGAGTAGTAGAGAGTAGTAGAGAGAGTGGTAGTGAGTGAGTAGTAGAGAGTAGGAGAGAGTGAGTAGTACAGAGTGAGTATTAGAGAGTATTAGATAGAGAGTATTAGAGAGTAGTAGAGAGTGAGTAGTAGAGAGTAGTAGAGAGTAGTAGAGAGTGAGTAGTAGAGAGAGAGTAGTAGAGTGGGTAGTACAGAGTGAGTAGTAGAGAGTATTAGATAGAGAGTATTAGATAGAGAGAAGTAGAGAGTGAGTAGTAGAGAGTAGTAGAGAGTAGTAAAGAGTGAGTAGTAGAGAGAGAGTAGTAGAGAGAGAGTAGTAGAGAGAGAGTAGTAGAGAGTGAGTAGTAGAGAGTAGAGAGTAGTAGAGAGTAAGTAGTATAGAGTAGTAGATAGTGAGTAGTAGGGAGTGAGTAGTAGAGAGTACTAGAGGTACTAGAGAATGAGTAGTAGAGAGTGAGTATTAGAGAGTAGTAGAGAGTGAGTAGTAGAGAGTAGTAGAGAATATTCCAAAGTTTGGCACAGCACCACTTGCACAACAATTCCAATCAAGTCCTTATTGAAGCGCTGTATATTGGTGTATATTCAGATGCTTTTATTTTCCTTAAGTTTATGTACCACAGCCAGCCAACGCGTTTCGTTCTGTACAACAGAACTTCTTCAGGACGTTCTTATTTCCTTCAAGTTATGTCGGTATCCTGTTGTCATATAACTAGATATTTCTTCCAAATGTTAGACAAGAAGTAAGTACATTCTTATTCAAAGTGACTAGGTATCAATTTTACACACACAATTCGGGCAGACTTGAGTAATTTATAGCATCCTTAAAGTCAGTCTTTCAAAAATTCCAAAGTATAGGACATGATAATCCAAATCCAAATGTTTCTCAAGAAAAGTCATTTTCAATCGTTCGGAGTATCGGCGTTTGGGCAGATATGACCCACGGACACGGTTTTTGACTTTTCTTGAGAAACATTTGGATTTGGATTATCATGTCTTAAATATCAAAGCAAACCACATTCACTGGATGATGTCATCAGTGATGTCATCAGTGATGTCACTGACCATGTCATGAATGATGTAATATGTGACATCATCAGCAGTGGATTGCGGGCGCGCAAGTTATAGTGAGTACAACTAACTATAACGGGGGAAATTCAATGGTTTTGTATGAGTAAAATGTCTAGCTAACTATAATATATATATATTTATATATACATGCGCGGACGTGCGCAGACCTTCGCGTGCGCGAGCTGCATGCTGATTGGCTGTCTGTCAACACTCCAAAACAGAAATTGTTGGCAGCCATCTTGTGCCTCGGTAGACTGAGGCACAAGAAAACAGAAATACAAACGTGTAGAACTCAAAAAGGGGGCAGGGTAGAAGCACCCTGACCCCCTAGGCCTGCTCAGGGGGTCCCACTAGGACCCCCCAAGGCAAAAAAAAATTAAATACATTTTTGAAAAATCGCAGGGTACGCGTACCGTGCACGCACGGGTCCGCGTATGTATGCGTACGGTACGCGGACGGTGCGCGTACCTTTCCGAGAAAGCTGCATGCTTATTGGCTGTCAACACTCCAAACCAGGAAGTCTTGGCAGCCATCTTGTGCTCATTAGACTGAGGCACAAGAAAGCAGAAAAACAAACGTGTAGAACATAAAAAGGGGGCTGGGTAGAAACACCCTGATCCCCTAGGCCTGTTAAGGTAGTCCCACAAAGACCCCCAAGGCCAAATTTTTTTATTTTTTAAAAAAAAACCTGGTACGTGTTTTTTTAAATTACCCCCCAGGGGGTCCAAATCATGGGGGCATAGTGATAGAAGTGTGGGGGGTGCCTCCGGGGCAAAGCAACACAGCCCCCTGGTGCATACTGGAGGCTCCTGGTGGGCTAGTTGGCCCCCAGGGACCCCCAGTATGCAAGGGGAATTAGTTCCCCCTCTTCAAACAAGCACGAGGGCTGCGTTGCAGAGAGGTGTAAAAAAGGGTGTGGCCTCATTACACCTCTCTGCACCGCAGCCCCCTGGCGCATACTGGAGGCTCCTGGTGGGCTAGTTGGCCCCCAGGGACCCCCAGTATGCAAGGGGATTTCCCCCTCTGTGCAAACGCGTCAGGGGGCTGCGTTGCAGAGAGGTGTAACAAGGGGCATAGCCTCATTTCATCTCTGTGCAATGCAGCCCCCTGGCGCATACTGGAGGTTCCAGGTGGGCTAGTTGGCCCTCAGGGGCCCCCAGTATGCAAGGGAATTAGTTCCCCCTCTTCAAACATGCACGGGAGCTGAGTTGCAGACAGATGTAAAAAAGGGTGTGGCCTCATTACACCTCTCTGCAATGCAGCCCCCTGCTGCATACTGCAGGTTCGAAGTGGGCTAGTTGGCCCCCAGGGACCCCCAGTATGCAAGGGGAATTAGTTCCCCCTCTGCAAACACGCCCGGGGACTGCGTTGCAGAGAGGTGTAAAAAGGGGCGTGGCTTCATAACACCTCTCTGCAATGCATTCCCCTGGCGCATACTGGAGATTCCTGGTGTGCTTTCAGGTCCTATAAAGTTAGGAATTAGCATTTAAAAAACCTTGCAAATTCACTGAAAAAAACATAGGTTTCAGGCCTTATACAGTTAGGAATTAGCATTTAAAAAAACTTTGAAATTCACTGAAAATAACCATAGGTTTCAGGCCTTATATAGTTAGGAATTAGCATTTAAAATTCACTCAAAAAACTATAAGTTTTAGGGGTGTTATAGTTAGTTGGACATTTCACTCATACAAAACCATTGAAATTGCTCCTATATAGTTAGTTGTACTAACTATATTTTGCGCACCCGCCTTCCACTGCTGATGATGTCACATATTACATCATTCATGACATGGTCAGTAACATCACTGATGACATCTCAAATGACATCACTGATGACATCACTGATGACATCATCCATGTGACAATCACATACACCTTTTCATACACTAGTAAAATCTTTCATCACTCTTTGTAAAATACAGAGTATCATATTTATATATATTTCAGTAGCATGTGGCAGAATAATTTGCTTAGTTGAAGTGTTTAAAAATATGGGTATACATGTACTCATGGAGTGAGTCAGGCCTTAGGACATTTGTGCTATAAAGTCCTATGCAGCAGGTGTGTCAGGCCTCTTAAAGCCCAAATAGTCTCCATGCTGTGTAATAAAGATCCTGGGTGTGCTGTAGAAATGCCATATCAACTCTCTCTGTAGCATGTAGTAATCATTTCAGTGAATTCTCATTTCTCCAATCTCAGTCCCACCTTGACCCCCTACACTGCCTGAACACCACTGCACTGTCCTAAACCCTGAAACAGCACTCCCAGCAAGACTCTCTTTCATTGTAGTAATCCTTTTACTGAATTGCAAGGCATACTGTCATGTTTCTAAGATCACAGTGTGAGTCAGTCTTCATTTCACAAAATTGTGGCAGAATAATTTGCTTAGTCGATGTGTTTAAAAATATGGGTATACATGTACTCATGGAGTCAGGCCTTAGGACATTTAATGCTAGAAAGTCCTATGCAGCATGTGTGTCAGGTCTCTTAATGCCCAAATAGTCTCCATGCTGTGTAATAAAGATCCTGGGTGTGCTGTACAAATGCCATAGCAACTCTCTCAGTGGATTTCCGGTAGCGCTAGTGAGCAGAGAGGGCAGAGTGCACTCAGAGGAGGAGCAGCAGCAGTGGAGCGGAGCGGCTGAGGCGGCGAGTCAAAAGAAAGCCGAGAGAAGCTGCAAATGCTAAAAAGCAGCGACAACCCAAAAAACGAAAGCCGGGTGTGAGAGCGGCGGCAAGGAGCCGCAGAGCAAGGAGCCGCGGAGCCGCGGAACCGCGGAGCCGAGGAGAGCCGAGGAGAGAGCTGTGGTGTGGTAAATAAATTTTACCTCATCAATTTTTCCATATAATTATCATTACAAGACAGCTCATTAAAATGAGAGGCAGAGTCCGTGGAATCTGAGTCATACGGGCTTTAATGGAATAATCCTCGAGGATGGAGCATCATGTTCCATCACCTCTAAGGTTCAGGAAGGGACATTCTCACTTTTTATTAACAGTACACAATATATATAGTAAAACAGTATGCATGGCAGTGAATACAGTAGGCGTAACAGGTGAAAAGAGGTGATAAGAACACATGTGCGTAACAGGAGGCGTGTAAGAAGGTGTACACATGGGCGTGCACTAGACATGTCAGAGAAACGTTACATGAAACGTCACAAGTGGGTGGATGCATAGAGAAAGTTGCAGAATCAGCAGAAACTTCTAACCTATATGCGCGCGCAGCTGAGCATGACGTGCAACCGAGGAGAACTGGGGACTTTGACTTTTGCACGGGTAGAGGAGACTGGTGTCTGGGGTGTCCAAACGACCTGTACCTATAGCATATCTGATATCGTATGTTTTGATGATGTAGTGTCTGGAGTAAAAGGTCTCTTGGGCAAGGGCCGTTCAACACTAAATGCAAGTGCGTGCAAAGGGATCTTCATGTAGAGTGCGGGGGCCATGGGCCTACCATGGTAACAGGAGCAGTAAATTACTTGCATGGAGACAGGAAGGCAGGGCCCTTTGCTCTGCAGCCGGGAATATGTTTACCTATTTCACTAGACTGGAATGTGTTTTCGAGGAGGCTGGACAGATATCTTGTAGGTAAAACATCATCTTGGCAAGCGAACCAGGCCGAGCCGGGCACCGCTCGTCTGAGGCAGGAAGTAAGGCAAGGGTCAGGGATGCATACAGCTTTCAGAGACAGGAGAGATGAGACTCGGGGCCTCGTTTAAGGGCCTAACTCGACTGGGCCAGAAAACGTGGACGAAAACGTGAAAGTGTACCATGTAAAGACGTTGGCACCGTAGGTCTAGAAACCTAATTAACAGGATATTTATGCATGGCTGGATACCTGACATGTTAACGTTGGACGCAAATGTATTTGCGTCTCTCTAGCATGAACAGAAAAGAAGTTACACGACATACAAGGGACATGGGTACATGGATAGGGTGCGGGTAGGGGGACACTTTGGCTACATGAACATTTCTATTACCTCAATCCCTCCTTGGGCCCTACTTCACCCTTTAGGATACATCTATATTCATGAGACCATCTATCTGTTCATATAACATCATTTGTTCATCTTTTATCATTCGGGAACGGGAACTTGGACCTGGAATACAGGCTGTGGCGCACAAGCCACAAATCGCTGGCCCACATTGCAGACAGAGACAACAACTGAATACTATAACCAATATTATACCTAGGAATGATAGCAATTTCCATCCCCAAGCAGATATCACACTCCAGAGCCAACCGGACCAAGTCCAGGTGTCTGGATTCTGGTGAATCAGGTGAGCTATTTCATGAAGCCTAGTAATAGCCTTATAGACGGATGGCGCGTTATTTGGAATAAAAACACAACAACTGGATCCGATGACTCTACAAGCCCCGCCCCTATCGGCCAGGATGACGTCAAGGACAAGGCGATTTTGAAGAACTACGAGTCTCATAGCAGATTGTTCTTCAGTTAGGTTACCTAAGGCAGAGGTAGTTTCATTCACTACCGTTTCAAGTGTGCTCGTTAACCTGCGTATTAATTTACTGTTCTGGACAGGACCTATGAACCAGAAATATCCTTTAACATAATCCCATGGAGAACCGGAAACATCAATAACGGGAGGTAGTTCTCTTCTATGTCTAATATTCACAAGCCGTGAATTTCGATGATAATCAGGCGGGGCTAGAAAAACAGGTGGCAGGAGGAACGCAATATAACACGTCCCATCCAATCAAGGGGCAGATGAACATAAGCTGTATGTCCACAAATAAAATAAGAATGGCGTGAGGCTTTGAAAGTAGACTTTCCTTTGTCGCTGAATATAACCACAGTATTACAATCACTGTGTCCTAGATGTACTGAACCATTCTTTCTGACACATAGTTCACCTTTCGCTGGTAAAACTGAAATAGACGGCAAGTCTGAATTAGTCTCAGACTGCACATTCAGGATCATGAGGTTAAGTGTAAAATTACCTAATCCATACACTTCATTTTCTAGATCGGTCCCTGTCCTTTGGGGAAGACCTTCTTGGTCTGGGAAACATATTTTATTCATGACTGTATTCAGGTTTCCCCATATCCAATCACCTTGGGAAACCTTGGACTCACTATCTAGAGAAGACATTAAAGCAAACCATGCACCACATGAACCATTATGTGTGAACGGGTAAGGAAAGAGAGGCAGAGCTCCCTTGTATTTCTGGTAAGGTGGGAATCGGCCACATACCCAGCAATTAGTGGTATTGCTGATCTGATGAGTATGATGTAACATACGAATGAATGTATTGTTGCGCATTGCTAATCGATAGGAGAGTTCATGGGGAGGCAGGTCGCTGAAAGTCATTAGAGGAAGCATGTACATATGAATCAAGAGGGAAAAAGACATGTAACATTAAACTAATGCATATTAACGTAAGACTCAGAAGAACCATGGAGAATAAGGCGATTATGCATCCGCTGTGCAAAATTTTACAGTGCTTTTTTCTTTTCTCGTTACGCCTATCTCTCTGACTACTTGGGTCTATATTGTTCATGTCAGAAACCTGTCTAACCGCTTCACCCGAGGGGGACTTAAACAATTAAACGCTGTCTGACTTACTAGACCTCAGCTTTTTCTCTAGCAGGGGGAGTTTAGAGTCAATGTCCGAAAGGGGGCAGTCCTTAATCACAGTATCTGTACACAGTCCATGAATCTTCTTTATGTGGCTGGAGTGCACCCACCCCTTCCTGCCTTCCAGCTTGACTGCAGTCCTCGTCGTCATCAAAACCAACTTAGGCTGTTTCCATCTCGGCTCCAGCGGACTTTTCCTATCGAAATTTCGCACAAGGACGTGCTCGCCGGGGACCACTTCATGCGGTTTCACTTGGGTGTTGTCTGGGAAGGCAGCAGCGACCTGTGAACGACAAGATTGTAGTGCAGACATCAAGGAGGCCAAGTAATCTGTCAGCACAGAACTGTCAACATCTGTTATTTTCTTTGGCATAGGCGTACCCCACATATTGGGAGGCCGCCCAAAAATAATTTCATAGGGAGACAATCCAGTCCTAGAATGGGCTACCATACGCATATAAAAGAGTGCAACTGGCAATGCTATGATCCAATCTACACCTTTCTCTGCACATATTTTGGCTAATCGGGTTTTCAGGGTCTGATTATGTCTCTCTACGAGACCAGCTGCTTCAGGATGTCGTACGCAGTGGAACTTCCACTGGTAACCTAACAGGAGTGAAACCTGCTTCATGAGCTCGGACGAGAATGGCCGTCCATTATCTGAGTACACGACACGGGGCAAGCCGTATCGCGGGAAAAATTCACGAACCAACTGCTTCGCAGTGGTCACGGCAGTGTAATCTGGGACTGGATATGCTTCTGTCCATCGGGAAAGGGCACATACAACTACAAGGACATATTTAAAACCTCTACATCTGTCCATCTGGATATAATCCATCTGGAGGACTTCAAAAGAGTGATCGGGAGGGTGGAATCCACCTTGTTCCACGGGAACACCTTTGCCTGGATTGAACTGACAATAGATCATGCAAGTACGCACTTTCTGTTTTGCTGCTGCTCGTAAATGTTTATTGAACCAGAGGTTTTGAATGCTGTCTAACATGGCTTTTTCTCCTAAGTGTGCTGGACTATGTGCTGTATTAATAATAACTTGAACCATAGAGTCGGGGAGGAACCATGTGGCTCTTCCCTTCGTCATCCATCCTTGATCTGTGTGGATCCCTCCTTGTTCAGTCCATTTCTTTATTTCATCGGGAGTAGCATGTGTCTGTATGTCGAGCACGTCTAGAATGGGATCCTTCACTGTCATACAATGTGTCTGTGTTGGTACTACAGTCTTTGTCATGTCCGTTGGGATGTCTGTCTGAGCTGTGAGTTTGGCTGTTCGGTCTGCTAGGTCGTTACCCTGGGAAATAGTCTCGGTAACTTTTGTATGTGCTTTGCATTTCATAACGGCTATGGCTGTAGGCAAGTGTATTGCTTCTAACAGAGCTTGAATAAGGGGACCATGTTGGATCTTGGTACTGTGAGAAGTTAAAAAACCTCTTTCTTCCCAAAGAACACCGAAGTCGTGAACGACTCCGAATGCATACTGCGAATCTGTGTATATGTTTACTTTCTTGTTCTTGGCTAGTATATAGGCTTGGGTCAGAGCGATGAGTTCTGCTGCTTGGGCAGACAGTGTGTCAATACGATGTGTTTCTAAGACTTCAGTTTCAGTGGTCACTGCATATGCGGCCACTAACTCTCCTGTACTTGTTCTCATACATGAACCATCCACGTAAAGTGTCAGGTCGGAATCGGGTAATGCAATGCCTGTCAAGTCTTGTCTGGGCTTCGTTACTGTATTGATGACTTCTACGCAGTCATGTGGTGTTGGGTCAATCGTGCTCGAGGGTAACAATGTGGCAGGATTCAGTATGTTGCAGCGTCTGATTTCTATGTGTGGCTGAAACAATGTCAATTTGTATCCAGTCAGTCTTGCTATGGTCAGATGCTGAGTCTGAGTTCGGTTCAAAAGAACTTCCACAGAATGTGGAACTTGTACTGTCAGGGGATGTCCTAACACTACTGAATCGCTTTGTCTGATAGCTAGAGCTGTCGCTGCAACTGATTTTAGGCACGCAGGCAGAGCCTGGGCCACTGGATCCAGTGTACTTGAAAAATAAGCACAAGGCTTATGGTGTCCTGCTTGATCTTGTGTGAGAACAGATAATGCTGTGCCATCGCGTTCTGTAACAAACTAATCCGAAACGCCAAGAAAACAGCATTCAAGGATCGACTAGACAACAACGCCCACAACAGCAAGGAACTTTTCAACATCGTCAAGGAATTTACCAATCCCTCGGCCAACTCCAATGACATCACCCCCTCTCAAGCCCTCTGCGACTCCCTGGCTTTATTCTTCCACAACAAAATTGCAGACATCCACAACAGCTTCGACAACCAACCCGGAGACAAACCCACCAAACCATATGCTGAACATTCTCCCCCCTTGAACACCCTTAACGACTGGAACCCAATCTCCACTGAGGACACCACCCGCCTGATGAACTCCATCCACTCAGGATCCCCCACAGACCCATGTCCTCACCACATCTTCAACAAAGCAGACTCCGTCATAGCCCCGCACCTCCGAGACGTCATCAACTGCTCCTTCAACTCCGCCACCTTCCCGGAAAGCTGGAAACACGCCGAACTCACCGCCCTTCTGAAAAAACCCACAGCGGACCCCACCGAACTCAAAAATTACCGCCCCATCTCGCTCCTTCCTTTCCCGGCCAAAGTCATCGAGAAAGCTGTCAACAACCAGCTCGCCGCCTTCCTCGAAGCCAACAAATCCCTCGACTCCTCACATTCTGGCTTCCGAGCAAAACACAGCACTGAGACCGCCCTCATCGCAGCAACAGACGACATTCGAACTCTACTGGACAATGGAGACACAGTCGCCCTCATCCTCCTCGACCTCTCTGCAGCCTTCGACACAGTCTGCCACAGCACCCTTTTACAACGCCTCAGAAACATCGGAATACAAGGAAAAGCACTTGAATGGATCACCTCGTTCCTCACCGGAAGAACCCAGAGAGTCCGCCTTCCACCATTCAAGTCCGAGGCCACTGAAGTCATCTGTGGCGTCCCACAAGGATCCTCACTCAGTCCCACCCTCTTCAACGTATACATGAGCCCCCTCGCGGCCATCGCCCGCCAACACAACCTCAACATCATCTCCTACGCGGATGACACTCAACTGATCCTTTCTCTCACCAATGACCCCAGCACCGCCAAAACTAACCTACACGAAGGAATGAAAGAAGTTGCCGAATGGATGAAACACAGCCGTCTGAAACTGAACTCAGATAAAACAGAAGTCCTCATCTTAGGTACATCCCCCTCTGCATGGGACGACTCTTGGTGGCCGGAAGCCCTTGGAAAAGCACCCATCCCGACAGACCACGCACGGAACCTGGGCGTCATCCTGAACTCCTCACTCTCGATGACCAGACAAGTCAACGCCGTTTCATCATCCTGCTTCAACATTCTTCGCATGCTCAAAAAAACATTTCGCTGGATCCCCACCGAAAACAGAAAAACAGTCACCCATGCTCTGGTCACGAGCCGACTGGACTACGGAAACACCCTCTACGCAGGTACTACCGCTAAACTCCAGAAGAAACTCCAACGAATCCAAAACGCCTCAGCCAGGATCATATTAGACATCCCGCGTAACGAACACATCTCTGGTCACCTGAAAGACCTCCACTGGCTACCCGTCAATAAGAGGATCACTTTCCGACTGCTAACCCACGCACACAAATCACTCTACGACATCGGACCAGAATGCCTCAACTCACGAATGTCCTTCTACACCCCCTCCCGCCAACTACTTTCTTCCAGCCAAGCCCTCGCCACTGTACCTCGCATCAACAAGGCCACCATGGGAGGCAGATCCTTCTCATACCTGGCAGCTAAAACATGGAACTCACTCCCCACTTACCTTCGCCTTACCCAGAACCACCTAGCATTCAGAAAGCAACTTAAAACGTGGATATTTGACAAGTAATCCTCCTCCCCTCCCTAAGCGCCTTGAGACCCTCTGGGTATGTAGTGCGCTATATAAATTCTTTGACTTGACTTGACTTAAATCCAAGGGAGGACAGTCGAAGTCGCTGCCTCCTGTGTTGTTAACTGTATGAGTGGTTTAGCTAGAAATGCATACTGGGGAATCCATTGTCTGCAGTACGAGGTGAGGCCAATGAAAGCCCATACCTCCTTCTGTGTCTTGGGTTGTGGCAGATGTGCAATTAACTGGATACGTTCTGGTGTCAGTTGTCTCCCCCATTTGGACAGCAAGTGCCCAAGGTATACCACTTGCTGGGCACAGAATTGTAGCTTCGAAGGGGACACTTTATGCCCCTTTTCGGCCAAGAAACATAGGACAATCAGTGACGCGTGCTCGCAATCACGTTCGGTCCGTGCAGTTATCAATAAGTCGTCTGCATATTGGAGCAGAGCAGTGTCAGCAGGCATGTGAATACTGTCTAGTTGTCTTTTCAAGGCTTGACTGTAAATACTGGGACTTTCCGTGAACCCTTGAGGTGCACGTGCAAATTTAAAACTTCGGCCATATAATGAGAATCCGAACAAAAATTGGCTTTCCGGATGAATGGGGACACTAAAGAAGGCGTTCTTAAGATCAATTACAGTAAAGAACGCAGCTTCAGAATCAATGGCAGTCAACAAAGAGGATATGTCTGGTACTACTGGGTACTGGGGAACGATGCATTTATTTAGCTCGCGAAGATCGATCACCAGTCTGTAGACTGGAGGTGCATTTGGGTCTGTTCGTTTAAGAATCGGGATGATTGGGGAATTACATACATTGGAGTCAGTTTCTATAACTACTCCTTGGGCAATCAATTCGTCAATTATTTTCAATAAAGCCACTACAGCCTCTGGGGGCAATTTGTATTGTCGAATTCGGGGCAGTACAACACCTTGCTTGAGAGTGACACAATAAGGCGTGATGTGCATACATCCTACATCAGTTGGACCTTTTGCCCATAAATGTGCTGGTACATTTTTCAATCTTGGATCAAAATCACGTAACACATAGTGACCCTTAAAGTCACGTAAAAACAATCTCACTCCTTCCGGAGAACAACATATGACAGCTCCTAAGGCTTTCAATGTTTTAATACCAAGCAGATTTTCAGGGCATGCTTTCGTAAGTAACAGGTCAGTAGTTTGGGACAATGGACCAACTTCAAGAGAAACTGGCTTTGATACTTCATTAACAATAGGCTTTCCTGAAAAACCCAGGGAAACATTCTGTGAGCCTGAGAGAGGTGCCCCTGGAACTTCGTCATGACTGATGGCCGTTCTACTTGCCCCTGTGTCAATCAAAACTTTTCTGTCTTTCCCTAATACCTGACTATGTACATAGGGACCATCTTGATCTACAGGAACCTCAATAAGAGGCAAGCCAACCTCCCTCTCTAGGCTGTTTCATGTGTACTGCTGGTAATCGGGGTAATCTGACTGTGCATACTGATACATTTGTTGCGTGACATGTTGAGTGGCAGCAATAGGCTGTGGTTGCGGTTGGGGTTGGGGTACAGCTACTGTCTGTGAAGCTTGCTGTGGTGACTGTTGTGTATTCTGTGAGACATGCTGTGGGACGTGGTCCTGTCTAAGAGGACGCGGTCTCTCTTTCGTTTTACCGGTAGCAATATTGTGCTTCAAAACCAAACATTCATTAATATAGTGACCTGGCTGTTTGCAGTAATTGCAATTCCCTTTAACGGGAGCTGCAGACTGACCTGGAGGTGCTGTACCCTTTCTTTGACCGTCTGCTGGAACAGTCTGGGCTACTAGTACTTTCATTTTCGTGTCTTTCATACGTCTCTGTTCATGTTCGTGTTCCTCTCTAATTTGGTTCTGGTGATACTGTAACATTTGTAACATTTGGGAAGGTGTATTTGCTTGCCATGTACTTTCGACTTTCAGGACTCTATTCTTAACCTGGGGTAAGGAATTCTCAACTAATTTGGTCACAAAAAGATGTGGATATGACTCGCTACTTGTTTTCAGGCCACTATTAATAATAAAACATTACTCGAATCTGGAATAAAAATCACTAGTGTCTTCGTCTTGTTTCTGTTTGCAGGCTGAGATTGCATCCCAGTCTTCCTTTTTAGTTGTCAATAACCTCGGCAAAACCTGTACTAATAATCCTGGTAATTCTTTGGTTTTCTCCCCAAGACCTAAACCTGGGGTACGTCCCGTTTCTTCGTTTTCTAATTCAGTCCAATTAATCTTTTTATCTCCCACCTCCCATTCTTTTTCTTTGAGTTTCTCGTAAATACCTGCCGGTAACAATACCTTTAACATTTTCATAATATCGGGATATGTGTAATCTCCCATGAGTAACATGTCTTTTAATTCACGGTGAAACCCTGCTGGATCTTTATCATGACAGGGCACTATTTTCTTCATTTCCAATAATTCCATTTTACTTAAGGGCGTGTATACAAATACGCGTTGAAGCGCACCCCCGGGAGTCTGTACGGGATGAACTTCTCGTAAGGGATTCTGTCTGTCTATGTGAAAAGGATGGTTTACTGGAGGTGTAACGGGAACAAAATGTGGAGTTAAAAATGTTCTGTATTTATGACGTTGTTCAAGAATCACATTAATCAAATCAGTACCTAGGCCTCTCCATCTATTCAGAAGTAATTCATCTAATATATTGTATAGGGGACCTGGATCAGAATGCTGACTCTCATATAGCATAATGATAAGCTGGATCATGTATATACCAGTTAAACGTTGTTCAGTTGGAGTAAGACTCAAAAATGTTTGCGCTACTGAATCATCTTTATATACACTACTATTATCAGCCCACTGTACTGCGGACCGTGCTAGTTCTTGTTCACGCATTGTACTAAGTTCGTTGTAACCTATTCTATCTTTTAGGATTTTATCAGTGGCTTGGAACAAATGTTCAAGAGAACATTTCTCTGGTATCGGGGAAAGGAAACGCTTCTTGTTTTCTAGACGAATGGGTCTGTCAAACGGTCTATCCATGGAATACTGTTTAGGGAGTTTCACTCTACCTACGTATGCTATCCTGTCTGGATTCTCTATTTCTTCCTCCTCCGAGGATTCATTCTTGTCTGACTCGGCTTCCTGTTCAGCCTTCTGTCTGTTATGTATTGCTACTATTTCTTTACGGATCTTTCTGGTCATGGCATCTATAGAATTTTGTTTATCATGTTTACAGTCTGCAATAGTTTGACTCCATTTAGTTAGTACATCCATCTCTTCTTGAACTACACCTGGACGATCTTGTTCCCTTATCAAACCATTAATTAAGAATCTTAATATTAACCCTTGTGTCTCAACTTTCTGATATGCCATGACCTCACGAATACATTCTGATCTCTCCCCAGTTCTAATAAAATGATATATTTTGTCTAGATGGTCTGGCATTTCTGGTAATGTCAACAAATAATCTGTGACACGTCGTAAACGTAACGAGGCTAACATCATGTCTCCTTTCTTGCCGGGTACTGGATCATATCTACAATCTGTAATATACTGTTTAAGCTTTTCATGTGGCATCGCTTTAGGAGTACGCTGCGTTGCTAAGTCTCTGATTGTCATTCGTTGTAATTGTGGCGGGGTGTGAGGGTGGCCTCCTGCGGCACCTCCTGGAGCAGAAGCGTGGGCATGACCTGACGTCATGGTGGGTGGAAAAGGTACATGTGATGGGGTTGGACTCTGGGTTGCATCTGTCGAAAAAGGATTGTGAGGACCAATAGTAGGGGGGCCAGTAGCAACAACAGAAGGGGAAGTGACAACAGGTGCGGGAAGCGAGTCTTGGCGTGGAGGGGTCGTGGCTTGAACAGCCGGGACAGGCTGCTGTGCATTATTAACGGGTGGTACGGGTACATTGGTATATGTTGGAGCTACATCATCCAAATAGGAAGAAAGGAAAATATCTGCTGCGGTCTGTTTGTGACGGAGTTTAGTCGGAACCAATGGTGGTGGCAAGTTACATGGTACTTCCGGGGTCGCCTTGGGCAGGCCCTCGGCTAGAACTGGATACAGTCCTGTAATAAGTGCATTTCTCTGTCTGTCTTGTTGTTCTATTCTGACTCGTTCTCCTTCTTCTAGTAGCTCTTTCTCTCTGGCTTTTTCTGATTCTTCTCTACTTCTTTCGGCTTTTCTGATTTCCTTTTCATTTCGTCTATGAGCTTCTTTACGCCATAATTCTATGGCATCTTTCTGGGACTGTCTGGCTTTCTTTTTCCAAAGTGCTTCTTCTACTCTCATGATGCAATCTGCATCCCATGTCCCTGAGACAGGCCATCTATACTTTTCTTCCAGACCCTTGGTGTAGTCTGCCCATAATTCTAGGTACAGTATGGCATCTAAGCCATGCTTATTATACATAAAATGACCAGGAGTGTCCCTCGGCGGGACAGGAACCGATTCTTCTAATATCCCTTTCCTAGTATCTATCTGACGTAATTTCGAGAACAGCGGCATGGTCGGATTACTTTAAACGTGAACACAGTAAAACACAGTAATGAATAGCAAAACAGTTATTCATACCACAACATTAAAACACATTAAAAACATGTTACCTGATACATAGAGAACACATAAAAGCGAGACTGAAAACTCGAGTTGCAACACTAGAATACTGAATCACTGGATTACTAGATGCACTGCTATAACAGTACAGACCGGTCCCATAAGGAGACACGTCGGACCGTATCCACCTAAGTGAACACGTACGGACCAGGTCTGTGTACCCAGACCTGTCTTGACATGGAACAAATTAATGAACCCGTCTAGATGCGTTCCCAATAACGGTACTCACCGGGAAGCAGAAACTGAAGGCCTCGGAAACTGGACTGGACTGGACTGCGTCAGGTGACGATTCTCCTACGCATGCGCTTCGGAACAGGTGGGCCTCTGGACACCTTGGACTTTGCTCTCTCGGCTAGGGGCTCTGGTCGGGATCCTCCGCATTCCTCACCGCCTCGTCTGGACGCCGGACCGCAGTCTCCGTCTCCCTCGTGGGCCCGAGGGAAGATAGCAGGAAAACCCGCAAACGTGCACGGTTTCCGTCGGGGCTGTAGAAGGGGTCAAAGGCCGCGTGACTTCACCGGCCAGTGGGGAAGGGGGGGGTTCCTGTTCGGGCGCCAAATTATGTGGTAAATAAATTTTACCTAATCAATTTTTCCATATAATTATCATTACAAGACAGCTCATTAAAATGAGAGGCAGAGTCCGTGGAATCTGAGTCATACGGGCTTTAATGGAATAATCCTCGAGGATGGAGCATCATGTTCCATCACCTCTAAGGTTCAGGAAGGGACATTCTCACTTTTTATTAACAGTACACAATATATATAGTAAAACAGTATGCATGGCAGTGAATACAGTAGGCTAACAGGTGAAAAGAGGTGATAAGAACACATGTGCGTAACAGGAGGCGTGTAAGAAGGCATACACATGGGCGTGCACTAGACATGTCAGAGAAACGTCACATGAAACGTCACAAGTGGGTGGATGCATAGAGAAAGTTGCAGAATCAGCAGAAACTTCTAACCTATATGCGCGCGCAGCTGAGCATGACGTGCAACCGAGGAGAACTGGGGACTTTGACTTTTGCACAGGTAGAGGAGACTGGTGTCTGGGGTGTCAAAACGACCTGTACCTATAGCATATCTGATATCGTATGTTTTGAGGATGTAGTGTCTGGAGTAAAAGGTCTCTTGGGCAAGGGCCGTTCAACACTAAATGCAAGTGCGTGCAAAGGGATCTTCATGTAGAGTGCGGGGGCCATGGGCCTACCATGGTAACAGGAGCAGTAAATTACTTGCATGGAGACAGGAAGGCAGGGCCCTTTGCTCTGCAGCCGGGAATATGTTTACCTATTTCACTAGACTGGAATGTGTTTTCGAGGAGGCTGGACAGATAAGTTGTAGGTAAAACATCATCTTGGCAAGCGAACCAGGCCGAGCCGGGCACCGCTCGTCTGAGGCAGGAAGTAAGGCAAGGGTCAGGGATGCATACAGCTTTCAGAGACAAGAGAGATGAGACTCGGGGCCTCGTTTAAGGGCCTAACTCGACTGGGCCAGAAAACGTGGACGAAAACGTGAAAGTGTACCATGTAAAGACGTTGGCACCGTAGGTCTAGAAACCTAATTAACAGGATATTTATGCATGGCTGGATAGCTGACATGTTAACGTTGGACGCAAATGTATTTGCGTCTCTCTAGCATGAACAGAAAAGAAGTTACACGACATACAAGGAACATGGGTACATGGATAGGGTGCGGGTAGGGGGATACTTTGGCTACATGAAAATTTCTATTACCTCAGTGGAAGGGAATACCGGTGAACTCGGGCAGCTCCGAGCACTTTGGAGACGCCGGCAATTACAACGCAGCTGAGCCCGTGCCTGTCTCGAACCTCAAGAAGGCCAGACGAGTTTCCTCAGGTTTCTTTTTTCTGCCCCACCTCCTCCTCCGACGTGCGAGCCAGTGAGCAACCGAGCAACCAAGCAGGGTGGCAGGCAGGCAGGAGCCTAGAAGTGAGGTGCACGGAATAGGGCACAGTGCACATAAAGGAGTGCCGAACTAAGTCAAGCCTGCCTGTCCGCATACCGAGAGTGCACGAGTGAAGATGCGGACGTTGTGGATACTGGACATTGGACTCTGGTTACGGGCTACGGGCCACAGAATTGAGCTGAGACGCTGTGACCCCCCCGATCAACCTTCGGCTAGGACAACGGCCTACAGCTGATTACTAACTGATTAACTAACCGGCTCCACCCCAGCATCACTGCACTGCCCGTAAGTGTTATGCTATGCAGCGCAGTGCTTAAAGTACAAAAGCACAAACCATAAGTGATGTTTTGTTAAAAAAAACAGGAAGCCAAAACCGAGAATAGTTGAAAAAACTGAATAATTTGCATCTTGCACAGAGGGTGAGGGGTATCAGAAGTGGCGATTTCGACTGAAAAGGACTGCACAGGTCTTATTGGGCTTCCCCCTTCCTCTTGGCCGACATCAGCAAATATGAGATCAAGCAAAGAAAGACAAAGTATTTCAACAGTAGTGAGTAACCGGAAGAAGAAAAATAAGTTACTCAATGCCCCCTCCGACAGCCACGAAAAACTAACAAGGCCAACAAGATCTGGCATAAGCACAGAGGATAATACTTGAATTTAGTGAGTGCACTGCTATGGTTTGTGCCGAATTTTGAGAAAAAAAATTTTTTGAAAAAAATTGGGTGCTTCGAAGGGTGGCGACCAACGTCCCTGGGTGCCTGTAGTGAATGCTAGAACTGTGTCTCTAATGGTCCATTAGGGACATCCCCTTATAGCACACCTTATCTCCTCCCTTGGAATTAGAGGATTCCACACGTTTTTTTATCCATTTTGGAAAAAGTTTATTCACTATAGAAAAAGATTTTTCACTTTGTTTTTGTGAAAAATCTTTTTCTAAAGTGAATAAACTTTTTCCAAAATGGATAAAAAAACGTGTGGAATCCTCTAATTCCAAGGGAGGAGATAAGGTGTGCTATAAGGGGATGTCCCTAATGGACCATTAGAGACACAGTTCTAGCATAAGCACAGAGGATGACATTTTAGTTACCCTCGAGCACAAAGAGAGGGTTCAGTGCTAGGTCAAACTGACCAGCAAACTTATAACAAACAAAATTTAAAAAAAAACTCTCGTCCAACCAAAAATTTTCTCCAAGTTCGCCTTTGTCAAAGACGCTGGGGCTGTGCTAAACCATATGAGTCCCGATCAGAAGGGCCTTCGATCCCCTTTGCTTCCGGAAATAATCATTTTAAGAAAACACGATGTCGCAGACTCTGCACAAGCCTTACAACCATCATCGGTTTTGGCTAATCATTTGGACGAAGAAAGCCCACCTAAACATATCAGAGACCCTACGCTCACTTCAAATACAATAGCTAACAGTCATCAAGGCACTGAAACCGATGAAAATATCCCAGGTGTCAAAATAAAAGTTTTGAAGCGAACAAAGACACAAGCATGGCAAGAAAATCGAGAGCAGATGAGCCCGATAATCAAGCCAAAGAGCCTTCTCCCAATGAATACCTAGAACATCCATCACCTCAAATGTATACATTCCACTCTACTCCAGCAGAAAAATCAAAGCGCGAGTCCTCTGTTCCGGCTATGGAGTCAAATAGTCTACACCAAACAAATCATCCTGGCCTAAACATGATCCAGTAAGTGCTACTAAAACCTGCACACTCGCCATTTTGGAACCAAACACCTCACCGCAAGTGGGATCTTTGGCCTCAAATACTACTCAGCACCCAGGGTCAGCATTAACAAATAGTGCTTCCCCTTTGACAACCGAAGAATGGGAGAAAATGGCGGCTACAAACCCCCAGGGAAAAGGCGCCATGCTACCACATGACACAGAAACCAAATCGGCTGATTCCGCAAAGACTCTAAACACAGAAGAGAGCGGTCTTTGGGAATCACTGCTAAACACCATGAACCTCACGTCAAAAGCAATGGAATACCATTCGGATAAGATGGATATCCAACTAAATCTGCTAACCCGCTTAACCACCCACGTTATTAACATTGATACCAAGTTATTAGATTTGAACGAGTTGATCAAAAGAGCTCAATCAAAAACCATAATTAACCCACCAAGCTGCACATGTTACTCAATCATCGATAAACTATCATCTTTACCAGATGTAATGAGTGACCTCTTAACAGACTTAAAATCTGTAACCACTTCCCACAGAGCAGCATGGGCAGAAGCAAACAGAGAAAGAAAAAACCCAGATTGCGAGACAATGGAAAAAACCCAATCGGTGGTTATTTCCAGCGGCGCAACGGCCTCTAACAACCTACTTAATTACTCTAAGGAACCAAATGACCATAATTCAAAACAAAAGGGAGGCGCATCCATGCCCCGGCAAGATGAAAAGCAGCAGAGCCCAACTGGAGAGCTGGCCGCCATTGTGGAAAGTGGGGAGTATTTATGTAGCAAACAACAGTCAGCCAAACAAAGAAGGAAAATGAAGAGAAAAGGGAGAAATAAGACGGGCTCTATAAAAACATACTTCCCACAAGCTAACAAATCACTGATGGAATCAGTGAAAGAACAAAGAGACACTAAGGACGAACAAAACCAAAGGTCTAGGGAAAGCCCCCCAACTTCACTTGCTCTTATAAGCCCAGAGGCAACATCAGCCAAGAATAAATCAACAGAAGCTGACTTTACAAGGGGAACAGCTGAGGAAGCTGGTGAACATGTTGACCTTGGGGCATTAAGCAATAGTACAAAAATCCCCTTTACTTTAAGTCAACGGGCCAACAAAGTGCGGACAATCGGGTGACACAATCAACTCGAGGAACTAATCCTTGGGATACTGACATCTGTATCGCCTCATCAGCAAGGAAAAACAAACCCAATGTAATTTTTGACATAGAATCTCTGACCCTGAGAAAGCAACGCCCAGGGTCATCCCAAAGTACAGCCCTCAAATTAACATCGGGTGAAAAACAAGACAGCAACAAGTATGAACCCCATGACCCAACTGCCAACTTGGGACAACTGACGCAAAGAGATCAACCACCCCTAGACTACAGGAATTGCAACAGTATAGCACGGGTATCAATTGCCAACCCGGGTCCGCCGACCCAAAGGGAGCAAAGCCCATAAGAATATAACAATTGCAAGAGCACAGAACGGGCATCAAACATCGACCAGCGGCATGAGGCCATCAACCACGAAGAGCCTAAAATAATACTCTTTATTCCTGATTACATATCCAAAGGCCGCAAAGATACTTTAAATCGAAGGAATATCTTACGAGTCCTGAACTCAATTACATCTTTAGCTATGCTAACTACTCACGACTTAGAAGCTGTGGAATTTATCACACTCAAACATCGATCAGAGCAGGAAATAACAAAAACAATTTGGAACTCTGGAGAATTAGCGAAAAAAATCTTAAGAGAGGAAAATCAATTAAAAGCACGGGGGATTTAAATTAAACCGTTCTTCAACCCAGGCTACCCAGTTCCATTACTTTGCAATCTTCAAGAAAACGTTAACTCGACTCTGAGCAAACGCCCCCCAGATATTCCCATAAAATCTATACTGAGAGGAGCACGAGGAAGCTCAATGGAACGAAAGGCAGGCACACCCCTTCTGCAAAAAATCAATGATCTTCCGACCCAAAATCAAGAATGGGGCTGGATCGCAAAACAATCAACTTTAGACAGCCCAGCCAATGACAATCTGCAGAGCGATCTGGCAAAGCCTCAAATATAAATCGGTGACTTAAATTGTGTTCTTGGAACATAAACGGACTAGGAGCAAAAATTACCAACAAGGATCTATTGCTATATTTTCAGCAGTATGATTTAATACTGCTACAAGAAACTTGGTCATCAGAGCTGTTCCATCTTCAGGGCTTCAAAACATTCCACCTCCCTGCAAGGAGAACCTCAAAATTCGGTCATGAGAAAGGTGGTTTAACGATATACACCTCCATTCAATCAATAAACCACGTAAAAGAACTGCTAAATAAAAATATTGCGGGAACTGAAAACGGGATCACTGCAGTCCAGCTGGAAATATCAACACCGGGATCCAATAGGCAAGAACTAATCCTGGTTAATACCTATCTGCACCCAAAGGGAAAAAACGCTGCTACCACCCTGGTGACAGAACTGAACAAACTAATAACGGAAGTGGACAATTCAAACTTTATTGTTTCAGGAGACTTTAATATGTTCCTTTCGAAATCAACAGGGAAGAACTACCCAATGGAAGATTATTTGTATGTCAGGGGGATTCCACCTCTGGAAGCATGCCCTTGGGGCAAACAAACAAATGTACCAAAGAGCTTATCAGAAGACCTAACCAATTTGGGTCTGATTTCGGTAAACGGACGAATGCCGGGGGACCTTCCCCAAGCAGCAACTTTCCACAACTCGACTACATCATCAGCAATCGACTATACCTTCTTGGCCTTTTCAATGTTTGCATTAGTACAAGACTTTAAAATCGGAATATCTGACTGCAGCGACCACCTTCCGCAAGGACTGACACTAAGAGCACAAGGGACAGCGATAATATTTCCAGCAAATGGCCCAAAGCTACTGACCTCAGCAAAATGCAATAGAATTAAGTGCAATATCAGCGACCCAGATCGATTAATGCTAGAAGCAAAGATGAGCTGGGAAAACGCCGCCGAGCAGAACGATAACAAAATACTCGCCTGGGAATCCTTCCTGAAATCTTTTGGCCTAATGAACACCAAGCTCAATTTCGTTAAAGAAACGGACCTACGGACATGCCAAAAAATAACATCGCACTGCTCGACCAGCAAGACAAAAAATTACCCCCAATCCTCCCTAACGCCGAATTTAAGGGAAATAAAAACAGCCATTAACTGCACGCTTCGTGGGCTGCGAAAAGATGGGAGTGACAATGGCTTAGTGTCAAAATTGAGATCACTAAAATGCAAAAAGAACAAAATCCTGTGGCGAATCAAACAAGAAGCCGCGGAAAAAACTTGGGCAAAATTACTTTATGACTCAAAAAACAACAACAGTTCAAGATTTTGGAACACTGTTAATAAAATAGATAATCCGAATGCCCCTGGAGTGAACTCCCACATCACAGAGGTAAGCTGGGTAAATTACTTGTACAAACACTTTAATGATGAAGTACCAAGCATAGGCCGTCGAAACCCTGAATTCTGTAAGCAGATCGCGACGACTCTAAAGCCTCTAGTTGAGGACACCTACTTTCCAGGTACGATTGAGCAGTTGAAGGGACGAATTGCGAAAGGACGGAAGGAGGGAGCCCCAGGCCCAAATGGAATCCCTCCCATTATCTTTAAACAAGATTCAACTTATTGGGCTGAACAATTACTCCCGATCTACATCGATATCTGGAAGGCTGAACAATTTCCGTCATCCTGGAGGGGTTCAACAATAGCTCCAATCTATAAAAAAGCAATAAGAACGAGCCTAAGAACTACAGACTCATAGCTCTTATAGATATAGATTGGTGTAGAAATTGTGGAAGAGGAACCTCTAGTTATTCTAGTTAATGGAGTTCCTACGAAGAGTAAGAAAATCTGGCAAGAATTAGTTGATGTTAGGAAAGTGAAAAACGCATCATTGTATTTGGTAAAAAATAATCAATACTTTAAAAATGTATATGTAGGAGAAGAGGAAACAACTGTAGAAGAAGACAGTGATTTGTCAACTGGACAAATTGAAAAAGTGGATATGTCCAGAACTGAAGAAATTGATGAACATTGCAGTGTGCATCCACTTCACTCTAAAGAAGTGATGGAGAATACTATTGAGGTATTTCATATTTTTTTTTTTTTACACTTTTTTTATTTTCTCCAGAAATCATAGTTACATTTACAACACGCATTACTCAATTAAATGTTTACAATACTGACATATTTCTTTTCCCGCCAAGAAGAATATAAACATACAAATTCAAATAAACAGTACTAATAATATTTAACTTTCAATTCTTACCAACTAATATCTTTTACTTTATATGCCCTCACAACCTCCTCCCCTTCCTAAGTTATCGGCCTGTTTTTCCAATTTTCGATTGGGTTCCAAATCCTCTTACCCAAAGTTCTACCTCTTTTCCCTTTCCTATCATAAATTGCTTTTTCTAGGTTATAAATTGACAATAATCTAGCAATCCACATTTGAAAAGTTGGTGGTGCCCTATCAAGCCATAATGTTGCAACACATATACGATATACCGCGGCTACCATAAACATAAACTCAGTAGGAATATCATCTTCCCCTGTCACCACCCCCATCAATAGTAATTCATCAGTCAGCTTAATTTTATAACCTAGTGAAACATCAATACATTTTTCAATATCGTTTTTCAAAGAATACAGTTGCGGACATTTTGAAAATACATGAATTATATCTGCATCATTAGCATCACACCTGGAACACGTAGTTCCTGTTGTACCTCCCCATTGTGCGATCCTTGCTGGGGTATAGTACAACGAGTACAAGGTTTTGTAGTGCTGTGACTGTAAGGTTGTAGAGCATAGAGTTGTTCGACCCAAATCAAGCGATAATTGAAAACCCTCTGGTTGTAAACCAATTTTTTCCTCCCACTTCCTCACATATTTATCCCTATCATCACTTTTGTATTTACCCAATTCTGCATATAGGCATCGAATTGTACAATGAGTGCTGTTCTCTATATAATCCATTATACGGCATGAGCCAAAGCCCAAAGATCCACCTTGTTTATTTGAAAGATAGCTTCTAACCTGAAGATATTTAAAGAAACTATTATTTCCTACCATAAAAATGTTTTGGATCTCATGAAACTGCATGATTCCACCCTGCTGGTCCAGTAAGTCCCCGATTCTCTTGATCCCTTTATCATCCCATTCCTTCATTACTGAATCTCTAAATATCTCCCCCGGGAGAGATCTGTTAGTATACAACCGTGTGTACCTGTTATATCTTCCTATGCCTATTTTCTTTGATATCGTCTTCCAGATAGTATAGGCAGCTTTAAGAGTTTTAAATCTTGTGTGCTTGAAATAGCTGAAATCAACTGTATTCAAAAATCCATTTAGTGCCCCGTCCCCCATCAACACTGTGTAAACATTGAAAAACCCTTGTGAACTAACTCCCTGTTCTGTATTGCCACCACCAATTAATCCCTGAAAGTACTGCAGAGCTACCGCCCAATAATAGAATCTAAAGTCAGGTGCCCCCCACCCCCCTCTTTCCCTTGGAAGTGTAAGATGTCGATATGCTCTTCTGGTTTTACCATGTGCCCAAATAAATGTATTTACTATAGCTTCTATCTTGTTAAACCATATATGTTCAAAATATAGCGGTATTGCCCTAAATAGGTATAAGAATTTAGGAAATGTTATCATTTTGATTACATTTATTCGTCCCATCAATGTCAAATGTAATCTATGCATCCTTTCTGTATTCTCTTTAACTTTACTTAATAGGGGTCTGATGTTAAGTTCTACCAGCATATCCAGATCTGCCGTGACTTTTATTCCTAAATATGTTGCTTCCTTCACGACTCTACTATCCTGGAATATCATATATTTATTTTGTACTATTTGTGTTTTCCCACTATTAATTTTATATCCTGAAAGTACTCCAAAGTTTGATGCTTCTCTTTCTATCTCTGGTATTGCTATATCTGGTTTGTTGGTGATGACGGCCACATCATCTGCGTACGCAAATACTTTGTATCTTCTCTCATGTAACTCGATTGGGGGAATCCTATTGTTTTTTTCCAGTCTCCGTAGAATGGGATCTATACAGAGGGCGAATAACAGTGGAGATGCTGGGCAACCCTGTCGTGTCCCTCGTTGTATCTGTACTGTCTTGGTATACCCTTTATTTATTCTTATTCTAGCCGTGGGGCTAGAGTACACTGCCTGTATTGCTCTAATGTACCCTCTGCCAATTCCATACCACTCCATTACCTCCCATAGGTAGTCCCAAGAGACCCTGTCGAAGGCCTTCTCTGCATCCAGAAATATAGCCGCGACAGGATCTCCTGCAACCTCCAAAGCATCCAGAATCGTAATCATTTGCCTTGTGTGTTGTGTAGTGCCCTTCCCTGGAATGAATCCGTGCTGTGATGTGCTAACCAAGTGCTCTATAACCTTACTTAACCTATGTGCAAGTGATTTTGTATATATTTTAGCATCCGCATTCATAAGTGTTATTGGGCGATAGGACCCAGGTTCTAGGGGGGGCTTATCTTTCTTTAAAATTACAATAATGTCAGCCCCTGCCCAAGATTGTGGTACTGAATCTCCCCTCTGTGCCTGAGTAAAAGTTTCGTGCATGTCTTTCCCTAATATGTGCCAAAATGTTTTATAAAATTCTGCTGGAATCTGGTCTGGACCGGTAGCTTTCCCAGAGGGGAGACTATTCACAGCTTCCTGAATCTCCTGTAGTGTGAATTTAAGGTCCAATTTATCTTTCTCATCCTCTTCTAATACTGGATGCGTTATAATATTTAAGTATTCTGTGATCTCAGATTTTGATTTAGTTATATCCTGTTCATAAAGTTTCGTATAGAATCTCTTAAACACGTCCTGTATGTCTGTTACCTTATTTACTACTACTCCTAACTCATTTTTAATTTCCTTGATCTCCCCCGCTGCTGCCTTCTGTCTAGTTTTAATAGCGAGGAGATGCCCAATTCTCTCGTTGTACTCATATCCTTCCTCTCTCTTGGCTAAATAATTGGCCGCAGCCCTCCTTACTACACTTTCACTTGCCTCTGCCTTTTTTAACTCTATGTTTAACAGTAGATCTTCCAACCGATCTTGCTTGGTAATTGCTAGTATTAGGAGGTCTTCTAGTTCTTTTAAGTCCCTTATTCTTGTTTCCATTTCTTCTCTCTCTTTTTTAGTCCGTTGAAGTGATCTTATGAGACATAATGCGTTAGTCGATCTTTGGGCACAGAGACATCCGCCTGGAACGGGCAGTACATACTATTCAGCACCTCATCGACTGGTTGTCAGATTAGACTACTTTCTGATCTCTAGTTCACTAGTAGGTGTTAGTCAATTAGAGAGGCTGCCTAGGATGTTATCAGATCATAACCCGCTAGTACTGACACTCCCACAGAAGATAGCAGATGAGAGGAAGACTTATAACTGGACTTTTGAGAGAGGACTCCTTAAAGATGAGGGATATGTGAATAGAATGACATCTTGGATTAAACAATTCTGGGAAACTAATAGAGGGACAGCAACAACTGCCATGGTTTGGGATGCCTTTAAAGCAGGCATCAGGGGGGAAACTCTCTGCTTCACGCTTCAACGGACTATTGAGGTATTTCAAATGAAAGAAGCGAAAGGAAGTCCCATTAGTGTATGGGAAGAAAGCTTGGAAGCTCGTTGTTTCCCTCAGTTATTTCCAACAGGCAAAGGTGGACGATATGATGAACGACCTGTGCAGATTCCTGCATCTGAATACCGGACATCAAGATTATATGCAGAAGATCCAAAGTTTCGCCAATGTATTCCATATTTGTTTCATCTTCTGTTTGAGAGTGACTTGTCTGGTCTTTCTTATGCAGTGAACCATATACTAAAAAGTGGAGTACATTTGCAAAATGTTTCGGCAAATGACTTTATGGATAAAGTCTAACAGAAAGATACTGTTTTGGAATCTCAGCGAATTAATCACATAGCATGTCAGAGTAGCACTAATGAGTATTGGTACCATCGTCATGGGGAATTGAAATGTATGCTAAGAAACTTACGAACTCCTACATGGTTCCTTACTCTAAGCTGTGCAGAGTATGTTTGTGAAGATTTACTTCAATTTCTTCGAGAAGCAAATGCAAACATAGAAAATATAGAATACAAGACACCTGGAGAACTGTGCTCTTTGGATCCAGTTAATGTATGCAGGTATTTCAATCATAGAATAGAAGCTATGATGTCTTTTACCACAAACAAAAATCCTCCTCTTGGAGTGGTACTGGATTTCTTTTGGAGAAAGGAGTATCAAGCAAGAGGTGCTCCTCACATACATATGCTGCTATGGATCAAAGATGCCCCCAAATTTGGAACAGATTCAGATGACACAGTGATGAGTTTTATTGAAAAATATTTACATGTGCTGTACCAAAAAGTACAGAACAAAAGAATTTAAGACATTAAGTCTTACGGTTTCGAACCCATCGTTGTGGAAAATACTGTCGTTGAAAGTACAAATCTAAGGATAAGTTCTACACAAAATGTCGATTTGCATTTCCACGTCCAGGATTATCAAAAGGAAGAGTGAACAATTTTATGTCATCTTTGTGACATACTGTCACAAGAAAATCACCGAAAAATACCTACAACTTAAGAAGAAATGAAGAGTCTAAATACATAAATGACTATAGCCCATTCATTTTATCCACGTAGAATGCTAACATGGATATTCAATGTGTTTAGACAACTCCATTGCTGAGGCTCGATATGTAATGTCTTACATTACTAAATCTGAAAAAATGGAACTAAAGGAAATATGGGAAGAAATTTCTCATGAAAAGAGCCTAAGTATGAAATTGTACAGCTACAGTTTGAAGATGTTATCTCATTGAGGAATCGGACCATATGAATGTTCAGATCGCTTATCATCTGCAAGTCTATACTCCAAATCTAGAACAATCATTTGGGTGAGTTTAGGTCTTGCAAGAACACGAAACCGAGCTTTGAGATCTGAAGAAAAAATTGAGTATTTAGCAGAGAGAGAACCAGACAGTACAGATATTTTGAAGACAAATATTTTGGATACATACTATCCAAATAGAAGTAATCATCTTGAGAACGTTTGTCTCTATGAAGTACTGCTAAGCTATACTTTTAAGAGGAATATTACTGCAGATATCAACAAAGGAGTATATGCTGTGATTGGATCTGAAGGATGTTTAGTGAAACAACGAAAAGGACATTTGATTAATCACCAAAAACTGAGTTGAGAAACTCCTGACAAAAGGGAATTTTACTTTTTAGCTCTTTTGCAACTCTTTAAGCCATGGCGTACAGATGCAGAACTACTTGGAGATTTTGACAGTTATGAAGATTCATTCAACGCAACTAAAAATACTATAGAATGTCCTGTTTTTACTAATTATCTGAAAATGTTGAACGATGAAATACAGCAAGAAGCTACAATTGCAGCAGAAATTGCTAGAGACAGTTCTCAAGACAGTCAAAGTTCTGCTTCATTGAGTCAGAATCCACTAGGAGCACCAATTATCCAAAATGAAGCAGCAACTGCCATGGATGAGGTGGAAAGAGCAATGCAACAAGCTCAAGAGGATGTAATAAACTTAGAAGAATTGGAAAAACAACTAAATGTTGAGCAAAAACAAATATACGATCAAGTGACAAAACAGATTGAACATGGTTTATATCATGAGAAAAAAGAGTGCTCATGTACGTCATTTAAACCTGTCCAACTGTACGTGAGTGGAGAAGCAGAAACTGGAAAACGTTTTCTAATTAAAGGAATTGCAACTTATCTACAGAAAAGAACTGAGTCGTCACTCTCTTGTATTGTTACTGCTCCAACTGGGTTGGCAGCACATTACATGAAAGGGATTACTTTACATCGTTTATTGATGCTGCCAGTAGAGCATGAAAATAAATTAGAATACCACAAACTATCTGGAAAAGCTTGATGTGAAGTTTCTAGAGTCTTGAAAAAAATGAAACTTCTCATTATTGATGAGGTAAGCATGGTATCAAATGTAATGCTTGCCTTTGTGCATTTAAGAATGCAACAAATCCTTAAAACAGAGTATGATGTGTTATTTGGAGGCAAATACGTCATCGTTTTTGGAGATCTACTACAACCAACTCCTGTGAAAGAACAGCCAGTATTTGAAACAGTCACAGTTGAAGACACCAGAAAGTGCCTGGGAAGCATTGGAAATGTTAATATTTGGTCATATTTCGAACATTCAGAACTCATTACAAATATGCGACAGGCAAAGGACGCTGATTATAAAAGTATTCTTGAAGATATAAGAATTGGAAAAGTGAGTGAACATGGCAAAGAAGCTTTACAGGCACAATTACTTACAAATTTGTTTGCAAATGAAAATATTCTTCCAGAGAATATATATAGAAAAATTGCAGAAAAGAAATCAATGATATGCTTGATGCCAACTCTGCAAGAATGTTCAATATTCAATGAGAAAATGTTAAAGATAGAAAATCAAGAAATTATAAAACTGGAAGCTATTGATAGAATGGAGCATAAAGGAGCTACTATTATTTTGTCAGAAAAGCTGAAGTCAAAATTGGATTCTTTAGAGAAATCAACATCTAATCACTGCTGGCTTAGAAAAGAATCTATATGCATGTATAAATTGTCGGATAATTTTATGACGTAATTTACATGTAGAAAGAGGTTTAGTAAATGGAGCAATGGGTAATGTTGTTGATTTTGTTAATTACTCAAATAGAGATGACATTGAATTTTTGAAAATCAATTTTGATGAAATTGAAGAAGTACAACAATTGAGTCGTTGTTCGGCTCGATTTTTGCTTGCAAAAGATTTATATGTCCGCCAAAAACTGTTTCCTGTTGGGTTTGGCATCTGCGGTGACTATTCATAAATCTCAAGGTTTAAGTGTAGATTGTGCTTTGGTGAATATTGGAAGTACTGTATTTAAAGAGGGTATGGCATATGTTGCTTTATCTCGAGTCAGAACTTTATCTGGATTATACCTGGTTGATTTTGATGACACAAAGATTAGTGCAGATGTAAATTGTGTTAAAGAGTATAATAGGTTAAGAACAGAACATGCTCCCAATTGACCTCAATATTCAGTATTTGAAAAGCGTGTGGTAAGTCGAAAAAGAAGATATGAGAAAAATTGTAGCGAGGCTGCAGAGAAAAGAAAAAAACTAGATGAACCAGTGATAGTAGCCAAAAAGAAAAAGGATTTTATTGAAGAGGTTGTTGGTTTTCAGTTTGAAAACAGTTCTGGTGTCAACTGCTATGCTAATGTAGTGGTTAATGTTGTTTTTTTCTTGAAACTTTACTACAACAAATTGTTGTTTGTTGAATTCTGTGTTTGAGAAATGTAGTAGTGATAAAACTAAAATAGAAAGTGTTTCTGATATTCGAAATGTTTTAGACATATGTTCTGGTTTAAATTAATTTTCACAGAATATTCAGCAAGATTGTCAGGAATTTCTAATATATATGCTTGTTGTATTGCAAGATGAAGGTATAGATATTGAAAATCTTTTTGGCCTTTCTTGTAAATGGCAACATGACTGTGACAATTGTTCGTTTTCTTGTAGTTCTAAAATAGACACTGAAAGATTTATATATTTGACTTTACCAGACTGCATTCAGTGTCTTTTAATAATCTAGTTAGAGAAGCAAATCAAAACATGGTCTGTACCTAATGTAACTCACAAATGTTATCAACATTATTTATACAACGATATGGACAGTATGTAATGTTAATGCTGCAACGATGCAGAATGTCCAAATAAAAGAGTCTTTGGTCTTCTTCACCTTAGGTTCCTCTGGTACAAACTGCACATCACTATCTGAAGATTCCTGTGGCTGCTGCTGTTCTGCCATGTTGAAATCTTGAAGAAAAGACTGAAGAACCTTCTCCAAAGAAAGTGAAACAGATTATGAGGGAAGTGGGTGGGGTTTTTGAAGATTTGGAAAAGAAACTACTATGAACCAATCAAAAGTGTTGTTTTCAAGTCACATGACTTTTACGTGCACGCAAGGTGCGCGCACGGTTTTCGCACATCGCATATGAATGATGCACCCTCGAAGCAAAAGTGAAGAATGTGAAAAGGGGGCAGGGTAGAGACTCCCTGACCCCCTAGGCCTTCTCAGGGGGTCCCTGAAGGACCCCGAAGGGCAAAAAAACCTTAAAAAATAAAAATAAATAACGAGGTGCACGCACGTTGCACGCACCCTCGAGGCAGAAGTGAGTCAAAAACAAAAGTGGATAATGTGAAAAGGGGGCAGGGTAGAACCTTCCTGACCCCCTAGGCCTTCTCAGGGGGTCCCTGAAGGACCCTGAAGGGCAAAATAAATATATTTTTTTAAAAATCGCGAGGTGCGAACACCATGCGCGCATGCGTGCAAACACCGTGCACGCACCTTAAAAAAAACACCCAAAAAATAAAAATAAGGCCAGAATTATTTAAAAAATCTAAAATTAGTACATAATACATAAATCAAAATTAAAATTTTAATATTGTTAAAAATATAGAACATTTGTATAATAACACAAAAAAGACAATAATTGATACATTTTAAAATTAGCATTTAAAAAACCTTTGAAATTCACTGAAAAAACCCATAGGTTTCACACACGTTATAGTTAGGAATTAGCATTTAAAAAACCTTAGAAATTCACTGAAAAAATCATAGGTTTCACACACGTTATAGTTAGGAATTAACATTTAAAAAACCTTAGAAATTCACTGAAAAAGTGATGTCATGAGTGATGTCACTGACCATGTCATGAGTGATGTAATATGTGACGTCATCAGCAGTGCATTGCGGGCGCGCAAGTTATAGTTAACTGAACTAACTATAACGGGGGAATTTCAAAGGTTTTGTATGAAAGAAAATGTCCAGCTAGGTGAAACCTATGGTTTTTTCAGTGAATTTCTAAGGTTTTTTAAATGCTAATTCCTAACTATAGCGTGTGTGAAACCTATGGCTTTTTCAGTGAATATATATATATATACACACACATTTTTGGAAGTTTATTACCACAGTTCATCTACATTAACAGGAGAAAAACTGTTCACTGTCTTATACACTGCATGTTACACTTACTCTACACGGAACAGAACCATTGGGTAGGCTTCAGCCGACACAGGAAGTATTGGAGGTCAGCAACTGAAAGGGGCACAAGGCAAAGGTGCTGTTTTCATGCCTTTTCTTTGCCTTAGTTATGGAACCATTTGACTCAGCGATATGCAGCAAAAGGGAGGAAAACTGAATATTTTTTATTGAGGACATGTCACAGCATATCACTGTATACTGATGACCAGTAGGTTTATCTGGGAAACAATGACACAAGCATCTAAGCATTGGTAACTGAACTAAAATAATACGAGAGAGCCTCTGCCTTAGGAATCAAATGGAGACAATCTTGTATCTTCTAAAGTAAGAGTAGGGGACGTGGAGGCAGAACAGCCAGCCATGATTTCACATATCTACAACGTTCAGACATTTCGGTACTCAGATATATAGGTACATTGAGGATGTAACTGGAGGCAATCTAATGAAGCTATAGCTTTCATTAAGTGCATCACAGCCTTCTGGAACACTCTTCTAATATACATGATGGGCAGAATAGCTTTTGCCAAAACGGTGACCCTTCTGCAGCTATATACTTGTATCTAAATGCCTGATTGGACAGCTGGGAAACAGTTGGAACAACACGGGCAGAGCCACGTGTCTTCCAACTTCGCAAGCGCTACCACGCTTGCCTTAATCACGTAAATGCCTTAACCACGCATATGCATGGTTAAGGTAGTGCACAGTCTAGTTGTTGGCTGGCAGAAAGAAGCAGGAAGGATTGGGTGAGGATGCGACTCAGTGAAGTAAGTGGGGCTGGGTTGTAGTGGTAGGTTAAGGTAGTGCACAGTCTAGTTGTTGGCTGGCAGAAAGAAGCAGGAAGGATTGGGTGAGGATGCGACTCAGTGAAGTAAGTTGGGCTGGGTTTTGGAGGGGGTTAGTTTCTATGGTTGTAGTGGTAGTTTTCAAGGCTGCGGGGGATTTGGGCTGTTTTAAAGGCGGGGTGGGGTAGTTTTCAGGATGTGTGTCGAGGTAGTTTAGAAGGCAGGGTGATTGGGGTAGTTTTAAGGGCGGGGTTGGATGGTGTTCAGGATAGGGGTCGGGTAGTTTTCAGGGCCAGGGGAGGGGGTCAGGGTACTTTTCAGGCTAGCGGGAGGGGTTGTGTTTTAGGAGGAAGGGGTAGTCTTAGATGTAAGGGCAGGGTAGGGGTTTGGGCGGCTGTTTTAGGGCTAAGGGTGGGGTCAGGGATCATATTTCTCAGGGCTTAGGGTACCAGGGTAGTTTTTAGAGCTCAGCAGAGTCGGGGTAAGTTTTAGGGCTTGTGGAGGGCAGGGTAGTTTTCAGGACTTGGGACAGGGAAGTTTTTAAGACTGGGGGTTGTTTTAGGAATCAGGGCTGGGGCAGAGGTCCAGGGGTAAAAACTTAGCTTTCCAGGCTTAACCACAGATATATCCTTACCATAAATGCCTTAACTGCACTGGATATCAAAATAGTATGCAAGCCCGAAAGTGCATATTTTTTCAAAATGGTCTTAACTGAAGGCCCCGAAACACAACTGGTGGGGAAATTACTTAATTATAGAACCAAACCGAAGCACAACCAGGTCTCCTCAATGCTGGAGGCGCTGCCCCCGGATATGAAGCAGAACAAGCATTTACAATGCAACGGTCTCGCCTTTGCAAAAGTTAGAGCTATTAGCATTGTAAATGACAACATTTTTATTTATGTTTTGGTTTTGAAAACAGATAAATGGCATTGTCATTTACAATGCCAATAGCGCAATCTCTCGCAAATGCGAGACCTATTGCATTTACACCCACACACACACAGAGCCACACACACACACACACGCACACACACACACAGAGCCATACACACACACACAGAGCCACACACACACACAGAGCCACACACACACAGAGCCACACACACACACAGCCACACACACACACAGAGAACCACACACACACAGAGCCACACACACACACACACACACACACACACACAAGGAGCCACACACACACACACAGCCACACAAAAAGTGCTCTGACACCCTGCCTTTGGGTGGCTCATGGCACTACTCATCCCAACGCAGGGTGTCAGAGCTTTACATCGCACCTACACATTCTACATTGACGATAAATCGGTGTGTGTACATCAAAATAAAAAGATTTTACATACGACTGTGGGGGTTACAAGGTGTAGGACCCGCTCCCAGTGATGTCACGCGCCTTCTGCCCCCCCCCCATTAGTGAGCCCCCACCTTTTTTAGTAGGTGCGCTCTGGGGTTAAGAGAGGACAAGTTGCACATTTTCCCCACTCCTCGTTCAGTTAACAAACCAGTGCATTCTGGGACATGTAGTCTTGTCACAATGCTCCTGACAGGTTAAGCGAGGGTTTGCAAGTGGAAAGCTCTGGTGGTCACTATGGAGGGGCGGGAATTCCATGTAGAGCGGACGGACTCGCCTGTGATCCTGGCCACGCCAGAGGATCTGTGCGGTTCAAAGACTCTGCAGGCAGAGCCCGGCTGCCTGCAGCCTCCCGGGTCTCTCTCATCTGAGACAGCTGCAGTCAGACCCCCCCAGCTGTCTCAGGCCCGGGCTAGAACGCCCCCAGTTTGCTCGCCCCTGCAGCATCACTGCTGCTGCCTTGAGCTTGCTTTGTGCCACTCCTGGTTTCAGTCTAAAGTGCGAAGGATGCTGGAACTTTTAGTTCTAAACCTTCGCGCCTCGAAAGAAGCAAGCGCCTTGAGGGGGCCCAGCCTGAAGGAGTACACGTGTGAACGGGCCCTGGCCCATACCCTGGTATTTGGGGGAGGGGAGAGTTCCTGTGTTTACAGGATGTAGAGCCTGGTGATCGAAGGGCTCTGAATACTCCGCGAAGAACTGGGGTCCCGGGGCGAAGGCGAGGCTGGGCTTTGCGCCCAGAGCGGGCTGAGAGTCCTCTAGGAGCTGGGACTGTGACACCCCCACATCCCCCCCGGACCCAGCGCTACGGCCATGCACGAGGCGCTCACTCACCTGAAGTCACTCCCGCAAGATAGGAGAATCTGGCACCGCCCACACCTTGAAAACCCGGCCCGCTCAGGGCTGCAATGCCTGGGGCCTCTGGGGGAGCAGGGCAGAGTCATTGCTGGGGCAGGGCTGTCAGCTCCTACATTACAGACACAGGGAGGGCTGGGGAAGAGTCAGTGTGTGGGGCAGGACTGTCTGCCTCAACATTACAGACACGGGAAGGCCGGGGCAGAGTCAGTGCTAGGGCAGAGTCAGTGCGGGGGCAGGGAAAATAAAGGAGGCGGGTCTGAGGGTGAAAGGCAGCAGAGAAGGGGGTTCAGGGCAGCAATGAAGAGAGGAAGGAAGAAAGAATGACAGGGAGCAAACAAGCAAATGAGAAGGAAGCATCACTGCTGCTGCCTTGAGCTTGCTTTGTGCCACTCCTGGTTTCAGTCCAAAGTGCGAAGGATGCTGGAACTTTTAGTTCTAAACCTTTGCGCCTCGAAAGAAACAAGCCCCTTGTGGGGGCCCAGCATGAAGGAGTACACGTGTGAACGGGCCCTGCCCCCGTACCCTGGTATTTGGGGGAGGGGAGAGTTCCTGTGTTTACAGGATGTAGAGCCTGGTGATGGAAGGGTTCTGAATACTCCGCGAGGAACTGGGGTCCCGGGGCGAAGGCGAGGCTGCGCTTCACACCCAGCGCCCAGAGTGGGCTGAGAGGCCTCTAGGAGCTGGGACTGTGACATCCCCACCCCCCCCCCCCCCCCCCCCCGGACCCAGCTCTACGGCCATGCAAGAGGCGCTCATTCACCTGAAGTCACTCCCGCAAGATAGGAGAATCTGGCACCGCCCCCACACCTTGAAAACCCGGCCCGCTCAGGGCTGCAATGCCAGGGGCCTCGGGGGAGGGGGGGCAGGGCTGAGTCATTGCGGGGGCAGGGCTGTCAGCTCCTACATTACAGACACAGGAGGGCTGGGGAAGAGTCAGTGTGGGGGGCAGGACTGTCTGCCTCAACATTACAGACACGGGAGGGCCGGGACAGAGTCAGTGCCAGGGCATAGTCAGTGCAGGGGCAGGGAAAAGGAAAGAGGCGGGGTCTGAGGGTGTAAGGCAGCAGAGAAGGGGGTTCAGGGCAGCGATGAAGAGAGGAAGGAAGAAAGAATGACAGGGAGCAAACGAGCAAACGAGAAGGAAGCCACGCATGAGACTGACGCCGGAGTGTAGGGAATGTGAAGCCAAGTGTGGGAAAAGGTGGATTGAGCAGCAGGAGGGGGCAGAAGTAGGATCCGAGCTGGACTGCTCAAGTGGGCATGAGCTGAGGGCTGCAATGCCTGAGGCTCTGGGGGGGCAGGGCAGAGTCAGTGCAGGGGGCAGGAGTGTCTGCCCCAACATTAGACAGGCACGGGAGGGCTGGGGCAGAGTCAGTGTGGGGGCAGGACTGTCTGCCCCAACATTACAGGCACGGGAGGGGTGGGCAGAGTCAGTGCGGGGGACAGGGCTGTCAGCCCCTAAATTACAGACACGGGAGGGCCTGAGGATGAAAGGCAGCAGAGAAGGGGGTTCAGGGCAGCGATGAAGAGAGGAATGAAGAAAGATTGACAGAGAGCAAACGAGAAGGAAGCCACACATGAGACTGATGCCGGAGAGGAGGGAATGGGAAGCCATGTGCTGGAAAAGGTGAGTTGAGCAGCGGGAGGGCTCAGACGTAGAGCTGAGTAAAGACTCGGAGGACTGGAAGAGCAGATGGAAAGGGAGTGTAACCGGGCAAATACGGCCGCTCTGTGAGGACTGCACACCTGGCATGGGTGAACACTCAGCTGTTACATTCTCCGCACCCAGTGCTTTCATTCTACTTGTTATAGAGCAACTGCGCACAGACTTTGTCCAATCCTATCCCATCGTTCTATGAGGCAGTGGGGAAGTGTTCAAGCATCTCATGGTGGTTTCAGTGGAAGCGATGAGAGAAATGGGCATCAGGTCAATTAAATTAGGATCTGTGCAGTTCCTGAAGCCACCGCTGTGGCCCCGCCCGCCACCAAAGGATAGAAAAAAACAAGCGCTCCTGTAAACTTTTCTATTTTTGCCCCGTCCTTTTCAGACTGGGATCCCGGACTTCCTGCTGACTTCAAAGGTTTCTTATCTTCTTTATGGGGCCCATAAAGAAGATAAGAAAGCTTTTACCACAAACGTAGGTCAAGGAACCCAGTCTGAAAAGGACGGGGCTTAAAGAGAAAGAAGAACGTCACTAGGACCTCTTTTCCAATGGCTGACCACCGTTTAGGACGCCAGCCAATGGAGAAGAGGGGCGGGCTTAACCTCGCTAGTAGAAAATACCCTATATCATTAAATTTCGCCAGCTCGGCTGCGCATGTCTGCGCAGTCTTTCGCAGGCCGAGACCTAAAAAGACTATATACACCTATGCCACTAATTACGATTCTTCCGGGCTCCTGAACAAAATGGCTGGTCTAGGCAGCTTCAACCCAGGGAAAAGTCAGGTGTTGTTAAAATTGTAGACTTCTACCAGAATAGCAGCACAATGGATTTTCTAGATCTGATGAACAACGAGGGACTGCTCTGGGGTGAATTCCGGACATATTGACTCCCTGAAACAGATCATTGAAAGACAGATCATTGAAACAGATCATTGAAAGACCGGAGGAAGAGCTAGAAAGCTTATTTTATAAGATTATAACCTGGCCCAGAGAATGAAAGACGTCAAATAACTTCACTGTTCAGAGATATAATAAACAAAACAAAAATATGTTTAGCTCCACCTAGGGACAAATGGGCACAGAATGTGAGTAGCGAAATGAAGGACACTAATTCTTTCTTATTTCACCAAGAGATTGCAGAATGCCAGCCTAAAATTAATGCATGTCAACATACCTTACTCCTATCAGGCTGTAAAGGATGAATAGTCTTTTGTCAACGGAATTCCTCAGTGCAGAGCTAAAGGGCCGGATATTCTCCATACACTGCGGTACTGTCTAGCAATTGGGGTGTACCGACGACAGACGCTGGAAGAGGTCACTGGAAAGCCCAATCTATTAAGCCCAAATGCAGTATTTTAGACCTTAGGCCCAGACCTTGTAAAACCAAATATATCACAAGGTTCCTTGACTTAGCCAAAATTTTTGCCTAGAGGTGCCCGATTATGCAGTGGAGGTTCACGAAAGACGCTCACTTGATAAATGGAGGGCAGGCCTTGAAGCTGGAGCAGGGCACAATGACAGGAGCAGGGCCATGATAGCATTGGAAAAAGCTCGCGCGTGAGACACCACCCACCCTATCAGAATTTTCATACTAAAGGGTGGAAGAAAAAAACTGATGATACCGTCCAACGGCTATTGGCTAACCAACCCTCAGTAGCGGCAATGAGTGCAACAGGCTCTGTTTTCTCCACATATGTATCTATATATGGATCTATATGGTATTTCTACTGCACAAACCTAGCTAAAGGCAGTGGAGCGCTGTACAGGATCAAAGACAGGCATAAAGTTGGTGCCCTTCCAGTCCAACTCCTAAATGAGCAAAACCTTATGCACTTAAAGACTAAAGTGAGAAGATCCACCAGCCCTCGGATGCACAGCTCAGGGACAGAAGTTAGATTATAACGTGAAATGAAGATGAATCCAAGGATGGTTAAGGTAGAAGCTTGTTTAATCGAAGAGCACAGTACAATTAATCCAGCATAGATCAGCATCAATGGATAACTGACTCTTACAAAGGATGCACATCAAGATGACATATGCAAGGTTCTACATTCAGCAATGACATAGGAAAGAATGTATGTGGTTAAAGGAGCAGTACAGAAGTAAGCAACACAACACATCCCCCTATCTATAATAAAAAGAAAAAAAGAAAAGAAAAGAAAAGAAACATATAAAGAATAAAAACAACTACAGCAAACACTAACAAAATTTGTGATAAGACTTAAACTGTTACTAGTGATATAATCTTTTAACTGTTACTAGTGATATAATCTTTAAGCCACGAAGGAACCACCCTCTTCCTTGAGGAATGGCGGAGAGAAGAATCCTCACCAGAAACCAAACAATCCTCCCTAGGAGTGACAACTGACTTCTCAGAAATGTCGCTAGGAGAATCTGAGTTATTGCTTCCAGTGACAACCAAACTATGATCTGAAACTTCACACGAACTTGGGCAACCAACAACTCCAGAATCATGGGAAGAATCCAAATCACCATTAGAGTCATCAACCTCCAAATCTTCAGGTTTCCACACTCGATTTGGCACATCAGCCTTAAAAGAAGAACCAGGATTGCATCTGGCAACTCTACTTAAGTTCCAAACTTTCCCATTACTAAGTTTAACAGAATTTTTCAAAACTTCCAAAACTTGGAAGGGTTCAGAAAAGGTAGACTCACCCTTCTGTACCTTAAAGGGTTTTTTAATTCTAACCCAGTCACCAACATTTATTGTCACCTCCTTTGATCCATGCCTCAAATCATGATATTTTTTACTTTTATCGTGGACTTGAACTAACCGTGCCTTAACTAAATCTTTCGAGTAGGGATCAATTTCACCAGAAAATAACCAAGTGGGAATGGTTTTAGAACGTGGGTTCCTACCCTTCATCAAAACAAAAGGAGAAATACCTGTAGAATCATTCACAGTGATGCGATAGTTCCAAACAACTTTTCCAACCTGAGTTTGCCAATCCAAATTGTTACTAATAGAAAGTTGAATAGTGTTCTTCAAAACCCTGTTAAAACGCTCCACAACACCATTGCCACCAGGATTGTAAAGGGACGTAGTCCTATGTCTAATACCAAGTTTGCTAAAATACCTTTTTGCCTTAACTGATAAAAATTGAACACCATTATCGGTGAGAATGCAAGAAGGAATACCTTCAGTGACAAAAGTTTCATCCAGAAAACTTAAAACTGAATCAGTATCTGCTCTTTCTACAACTTTGACCACAGGCCATTTTGAAAACAAATCAATGATCACAATTAAATACCTCTGAGAACCATCCTGATCCTGAACAGGACCCATAATGTCTACGGAAACCGATTCCGAAGTAGATTCTGGAGGAGAACACTCCAACATAGGAGGACGGCAGGTACGCAAAGTTTTGTCAGCAGAAGCACAAATGGTACAGTCTCTAACAACTTTTTCTATATGAGAATCACAACCCGGCCACCAGAATAAATTCTTTACTAAGGATTTAGATCTAACAATTCCAGGGTGACCTTCATGGCAAAGTTCAATGATTCCTTCCCGCAACCCACCAGGAGGAACAATTCTTTCACCCACATAACGTGTGTTTTTTAATTGGACATCTTGAAGTAGTTGTCATTCTGATCGGGATACCAGATGCTGATGCATGATGGGATATTCACACGAACTGACGGGCAGCGCAGATTTGGAAGCACCATTAAACACAATACAGGGGGTAACCAGACCCAATGACCCTACATGTGATTAGACCAAAGACACACTAAGGAATGCACCGCCCAGAGATGAGAGCCCAGTGATTCTTTCGTTTCCAAGCAGTATGGGTAAAATGATAATAACAAAGATATAAACTTGGATTCTGTGTGTTCAATACGACTATCTATATGTAAAATGCCGATGCTCGCAGTGAGAACCAATAAAGGTGCTTTATACTTTACCTAGGGAGACCCATCACCTTTCACTCAGCCTCTTCACTGTGACTTTACCATGCTTCAGAAATGCAACTGGTCACACCCTGTGTTTAGTGAAAACCCGTTTGTAAAACAAAGACACATAAAACATTCAAAGAAATTAACCTTATATGCAGATCAACAAAATGTAATGTGCTATCTATTAAAATTGTTCAGCGAGTGGAGAGAGCATCTTGACCCACTTGAGGCTTCGCCTCTCATGGATCATGTCCCGCCCCACACTCAACAATGGTAATAAACAGCACATTACACTTTGCAAATCTGTATTTATGCTATAGGTGCTCTCATTGCACAAAATGCAGTGGTCAAAAAACGTATATTTCGCAGGGAACCGTGATTCAATGGTAATCATTTCACTGTTCCCAGTGACATATCGATTTCATTATCATAATGACAGACCCGAAACCACTCTGCAGAGTTTTACTATTATCGGGTCTACTAGGGGTATATGGTATGGAGGACCATATTATATGGAAGGTCATCCAAATTATGATAAGAAAATGCAAACTATGCAGCACAGTTCTGTCAGTATTACTATCTGCCATCTGAGCTAGCAACTACTTTTAGGCGAAATCTGCAAATTTTATTACAATGTGGGGAATCTATATTAATGTAATAATGAGTTAAATGCTGCAGTCACATAATTGAATAAATTCACTGAGCCTTCTCATTGTCCTTTTTTGTGTCAACAATGTATTCATAAAAAGTAAACACAACCTAACCATTCTAATTTATATATATGTGTGTGTGTGTGTGTGTATACACACACACACACACACACACGCACCCACACACACACACACACACACACACACACGCACCTTAATTCAGCCCTGCACAATGGAACTGGAAAATAGTTTCTGCAGATTCATCATACCTATCTTTAAGGATTTAAAACCCCTGCAAAAATGTCACAAGTCATTAACTTTGCAATTTACACACACTTCTTCTTTCTTTTCATCATAAATCTATATATCCATTCACATAATTTACTAGTGGATGCAATTCCATTTTTCAATGGACACTAATAAGACAAGATGTAGGCTGACAACATCCATTAACTAAAACTGAAGGAGAAGTTAACCAGACAAAAATGGCAGAGGGAGGAAAAACTGAATGCAAGGACATTCTGTCGTGTCCCGGGACCAGTCCCATCTGAAAATCCAATCAATCTCTCTTCCCATTACTGGAAATAGACTTTTCAATCTTGTCTGCATTTTTTGCTGAGCTAATTAATGACAGTTATTGGCATTTCGGATCAATAGCCAAGTCGGACTCCGTCATCAGTATTTATAGCTTTGTGACTAACCGGCAGCGGATGTTAAAAAACATTCTGGTACAAATACAGGCAGTGGGAGTTCGGTTGGGAATCATTTTTGGGAGGACACTCGTCTGGGGCTTTTTTTTTATATCAACGGAATCACTAATATGCAATGAAATCACTTTGTGCGAATGTTCAACTCAAAAACAATCCTCCAAATATACAGATTTGCATTGGGCTAGATTAATGGTTTGCACAGATACACGAAGACCATGGACTTTATGGAAACTCGTGCTAATTAGTAAAGAAGATTCACTAATTTTGCCACATTTTCTGTTTTTTAATACTACCACATCACAGCCTTTTGCAGGAATAGAGCATATTGGCCAGTTGTGGGGTTTTGGCTCTATGGGCCATATGTATCAAGCAAAACTGTGATCGCAAACGCCGAAATTCACCGAATTTCGGCATTTGCGATCGCAATTTTGGTAAATGATATATGTATGAAGGCAAATCTGCGTGCAAAATAAGGAATCGCAACATTTGCAATTCCTTATTTTGCAATTGCATTTAAGGAATCGCAAATTTTGCGATTCCTTAAATGCAATGTAAGAAGCAACAAAAAAGTGCAATTTGGCCTTAAGAAATCGCAAATTACCACCAACTTCAAGTTGGTGGTAATTTGCAATTTCTTTGAAAAATGCAATTTTTTGCATTTTTCAAAGTGCATTGTGAAGCACATGCACTTAGGGCATGTGTGTGTGCCACATGTGCACCCATGCTTATTTCAGGGGTGCAACAGGGTGTCCTTTTGACACCCTTGCACCCCTGAAAGTGCATTCTCAGTTTGCGATTCTCTAATTGCTAATCGCAAATTGAGAATGGTTTTCCATTCATTTCCATGGGCCTCTAGGCCCATGGAAATGAATGGGGAGGTATTCCTTAATTGTGAATCGCAATTTGAGATTCGCAATTAAGGAATTTTGGGCCATATGTAGGTAATATGTGCTTTGCAATTCTCAAATTGCGATTTTTAGGGAATCACAATTAGAGAATCGCAAAACGTAATTTAGTTAGGATTAGCAAAATATTTTGAGAATCCCACTTATTCCTTATTTGCGAATCGCAAATTGAGATTCGCAAATAAGTAAGTAATTTTATTTAGCATAGTTACTTAAAACCATTGCAATACAAAAACAGAGTAAAAGAAGATTTTTTTTTGGATGCTTGATAAAACCAGTAAAACACAATCACAGTTCCTTGATTCATTTAGGCACAACATTTCATCCTGTTAGATTAGTTTGATTCAGTTTTGTTTTGTAAAATATTGTTGCTTTCCCGGTATCCTCATTTTTCTCTTTAAATCAGCCATGACAATGGGTGCTGTTATGTTTTGTCAAACTATATCGAAACCTTTAGAGATTATTTTTTGGCATCTTCTTTTCCACTACCTTCATAAATTTCACAAAACTACAGATCAGCTGGGGGTCCTGGGATGCAAAACAGGCAAGAACTGCATTCCTTCGTGTGTGTATCCCTCGTCGATTGAAGTGATGTTTCAGCAGATATTTCCGTTCATCCAGCAGTTTCTCGCAGGAACATAGCAAGTGCAGCATGTCCTCTTGCGCTAGGTCGCATAACCGACAGAGGGAGCCTGCTTTGACTTTTAGCCAGCGTGGAAAGTTTTGAGTGCAGGGTTGCAAGCCCAACCTATACTTTAAGAAACACATTTTAACGGGTTTGGCATAACCCACACCGAAGTAGCTCTGTGGTGGTTTTGTTGAGTAAGAGTTTAGGGTCATCCAGCCGTGCGTTCTTTTTGAAAGGGCTGCCTTATCTTGAACCCACAATAGTTGTTTGATAGATTTCTTGACCAGATTTTTAAATGTTGTATGATTTGCTGGGGTGTCCCAAAGCTGCTTTAATCCCGTATTTGCCAGGCTGCTCGTAAGGTACTTGGCTGCTGGTGAGGATGGATGTTGCTCTAGCTCCGTCTATAGGTGCTCGTTTATAGTTCCTTGTTTGGATTTCCTCACTTTGTCCCAGGCTGAAATATAGGCCCGCTGTCTTGCCAGGAGCTGTTGTTTGGTACCGAACTCTAGCCTGATTTGTGCTGGTGAAGTTCGCTTGGGCAGGCTAAAAATGATTCTGTAGGCAGCTATAATTGTATTGTCAAGGATCTTAGCATCTCTGCCTCTGAGTACCTCGCTCCCGTAGGTAATTGTTGGCAGAAGTTTGGCACGGATTACTTGTGCCAGAGGAAAAAGAGAGGGTCCAGAGAGTTTGCTGTTTAATGCTTTTAAAGAGATTGCCAAACCGAGCCCATTTCCTCTGATGGTCGTTCTCTGGGCGGTAAACTGCCCACTTTTATCAATCTTAAATCCTAAATATTTGTACATTGGCGTGTCTTCAATTCGTATGTTGTTCCAGAACCACAATATAGATTTTCTTTTGTTCTTACTGATGGTCATCGACTGAGATTTCTCCAGATTTATTGTCAGTTCATTTGCTTTTGAGTAGCTGTGTGTTGCATTCACAAGATGTTGAAGCCCTACCTTTGCTTGGCTTATTAAGACTATGTCGTCTGCATATAGAAGACAGGGTAGTTGGAGCCCTCCTAATTTAGGAGCGTGGGAATTGCAGCTGTTTAGGATCGGTACAAGGTCGCCTAGGAACAGGTTGAAGAGAGTGGGGGCCAGGACGCAGTTTGAGGTTGTTGGTCTGTATGCACCTTGACAGAACTGATCCGTCCCCCACCTTTATCTGTACCCAGGTCTCTGTATGAAGGTTGATCAGCAGATCCAGCAGAGGTCTCGATATCCCCCAGCCATTCAGTTTTGACCATAAAATATTCCGATTTATGTGATCAAAGGCGGCCTTATAGTCTATGAAACAAAAATGGATGGGCATTTTGATTGATTCTGCCTCATCTATGAGCATACCCATAGTTAAAATATTGGTCATTGTGTCTACTGATAGCCTGTCTGGTTGATCGGAATTAGGGATTTCTCTGTGGCCCATGCCAACAACACCTCCAGGAGTATACCTGCAAAATACTTTGCCTCATTATCAATTAAGCAAACACAACAGGTGATGGACAGAATGTGGATCAATGTCACACACTCACCCCAGTCCAAAGATCTGGGCCCAAATCCATCGTTGTTTTGCACTCCACGCCACCCTGGGTTAGACAATGGCGATATGCAAATCAGCTCTGACCCTGTGCCCCATGGGAACAGTCCAGTCCGAACTACAAAAGCCATGTCCTTCCCAGAACGGAATCAAGCATCCGAGGACCGGACCGGTTTCGAGGTAACACCTCTCATCAGCCCGGCTAGCTTGACTCCAGTGGTGTGGAGTGCCTGGGACCCACGTCTGGGCATCCCCAGCGCACTTAGGGCGGAATATGCAAACACAACAGGTGATGGACAGAATGTGGATCAATGTCACACACTCACCCCAGTCCAAAGATCTGGGCACAAATCCATCGTTTATTTGCCCTCCACACCACCCTGGGTTAGACAATGGCGATATGCAAATCAGCTCTGACCCTGTGCCACATGGGAACAGTCCAGTCCGAACTACAAAAGCCATGTCCTTCCCAGAACGGAATCAAGCATCCGAGGACCGGACCGGTTTCGAGGTAACACCTCTCATCAGCCAGGCTAGCTTGACTCCAGTGGTGTGGAGTGCCTGGGACCCACGTCTGGGCATCCCCAGCGCACTTAGGGCGGAATATGCAAACACAACAGGTGATGGACAGAATGTTATGTTATGTTATGTTATGTTATTTATTCTTTTGTATAGCGCAACGGTTACTCAAAAAGAGTGTCCCGGCGCTTTGGGTAAGGAGAACTGATTCACAATAACATAACACATTAAAAGAGCTCAGAACACACAGGAAAAGAGGGACTACTAGAGGGACTACTGCATGAACAACCAGGTTTTAAGACCTCTCCTGAAGTCAAGCAAACTCGAAGCCCCCCTGAGTGGGAGCGGAAGCGAATTCCACATCTGTGGGGCCAGCAGGCTGAAGGAACGGCCACCCAGGCGCGCTCTCTTAACCCGAGGGACAACCGCCAAGAGCAAAGATTCTGACCTCAGAGAACGAGCCGGATGGTAAAAGGTCAGTCTTTTTTGGAGATGCCTTGCTCCCACAGCGTGGAGAGCCTTGTAGGCCAAAGTCATGGCCTTAAAAGCAATCCGTTTACGGATGGGTAGCCAGTGCAGAGTCAGCAACAGGCCCGAGGCGATAGTAGTACGTCTATTTAGGCCAAAAATGGCCTGGCAGCCGCGTTCTGCGCAACTTGAAGCCGCTGCAACAGGTACTCTGGTAGGCCCAGGTAAAGAATGTTGGCATAATCCAACCTGGAACCTATCAGAGCCTGCACAGTCAGCCTCCTGTGCTCCTCCGACAGAAGAGGCAGAAACCTCCGCAGCATCTTTAATAGGCCGAAGCAGGTGCCGGTCACTCCAAGGATCTGGGCTTTCATCGTCAGCCCCTTGTCCATCTTGACCCCCAAGTTTTTAGCCATAGGGGAAGAACCGGACGGCGGGAACATATCGATGGGCCACCAGGCCTGCCAGCTAGGCTCCGTATCGCACCCGAAAAAGAGTACCTCGGATTTATCGGAGTTGCACTTGAGGCTGTTCAGTTGGAACCATGTGAACACTGCCCCAAGGCAACTCCGGATACTCTCCCCGTCAAAGTAGCCCCTCTCTCGCAAGAAAAGAGGAGCTGGGTGTCGTCGGCATACGACACGATCCGGGCACCAAATGACTCCACCACCGCCGCCAACGGGGTCATAAAGATGTTAAAGAGGGTCGGGCTCAATATAGAGCCCTGAGAGACCTCGACTCCCAGAGACGGCATTGTGGCGGTGTCAGGCGGTGTCCAGACCGTTTGCCGGCGGCCAGCTAGAAAGGACGAAAACCAGCTGAGCACCGTCCCCCTCAGACCAATCTCATAGAGTCTTGCGAGAAGGCCATCATGGGGGACGGTGTCAAAGGCCGCCGACAAGTCCAACAACACCAACATGACTTTGCCCCCGGTATCCAACACCCCTTTGATAGTTTCAGAAACCTCAAGGAGCGCGGTCTCGGTGCTACGATTTGAGCGGAAGCCAGACTGCGAATCATGTAAGATCTCATGGGTCTCCAAAAAATTGGAGAGCACTGACTGAACGTGCTTCTCCAAGATCCTAACGAGAGCCGGCAACAAGGAAATCGGCCTATAGTTGGCTGGAGCCTTCGGGTCAAGACCCGTTTTTTTAAGCAGCGGGATGACCATTGCCTGCTTCCAGACTGGCGGAACTACTCCCTGCCTCAACGAGAGATTCAGAAGAGGGTTTGCCAGTGGATTGATCACCTCCGCCAGCTTGTGGATCAATGTCACACACTCACCCCAGTCCAAAGATCTGGGCCCAAATCCATCGTTTTTTTGCACTCTACACCACCCTGGGTTAGACAATGGCGATATGCAAATCAGCTCTGACCCTGTGCCCCATGGGAACAGTCCAGTCCGAACTACAAAAGCCATTTCCTTCCCAGAAAGGAATCAAGCATCCGAGGACCGGACCGGTTTCGAGGTAACACCTCTCATCAGCCCGGCTAGCTTGACTCCAGTGGTGTGGAGTGCCTGGGACCCACGTCTGGGCATCCCCAGCGCACTTAGGGCGGAATATGCAAACACAACAGGTGATGGACAGAATGTGGATCAATGTCACACACTCACCCCAGTCCAAAGATCTGGGCCCAAATCCATCGTTTTTTTGCACTCCACACCACCCTGGGTTAGACAATGGCGATATGCAAATCAGCTCTGACCCTGTGCCCCATGGGAACAGTCCAGTCCGAACTACAATAGCCATGTCCTTCCCAGAACGGAATCAAGCATCCGAGGACCGGACCGGTTTCGAGGTAACACCTCTCATCAGCCCGGCTAGCTTGACTCCAGTGGTGTGGAGTGCCTGGGACCCACGTCTGGGGATCCCCAGCGCACTTAGGGCGGAATATGCAAACACAACAGGTGATGGACAGAATGTGGATCAATGTCACACACTCACCCCAGTCCAAAGATCTGGGCCCAAATCCATCGTTTTTTTGCACTCCACACCACCCTGGGTTAGACAATGGCGATATGCAAATCAGCTCTGACCCTGTGCCCCATGGGAACAGTCCAGTCCGAACTACATAAGCCATGTCCTTCCCAGAACGGAATCAAGCATCCGAGGACCGGACTGGTTTCGAGGTAACACCTCTCATCAGCCCGGCTAGCTTGACTCCAGTGGTGTGGAGTGCCTGGGACCCACGTCTGGGCATCCCCAGCGCACTTAGGGCGGAATATGCAAACACAACAGGTGATGGACAGAATGTGGATCAATGTCACACACTCACCCCAGTCCAAAGATCTGGGCCCAAATCCATCGTTTTTTTGCACTCCACACCACCCTGGGTTAGACAATGGCGATTGCAAATCAGCTCTGACCCTGTGCCCCATGGGAACAGTCCAGTCCGAACTACAAAAGCCATGTCCTTCCCAGAACGGAATCAAGCATCCGAGGTCCGGACCGGTTTCGAGGTAACACCTCTCATCAGCCCGGCTGGCTTGACTCCAGTGGTGTGGAGTGCCTGGGACCCACGTCTGGGCATCCCCAGCGCACTTAGGGCGGAATATGCAAACACAACAGGTGATGGACAGAATGTGGATCAATGTCACACACTCACCCCAGTCCAAAGATCTGGGCCCAAATCCATCGTTTTTTTGCACTCCACACCACCCTGGGTTAGACAATGGCGATATGCAAATCAGCTCTGACCCTGTGCCCCATGGGAACAGTCCAGTCCGAACTACAAAAGCCATGTCCTTCCCAGAACGGAATCAAGCATCCGAGGACCGGACCGGTTTCGAGGTAACACCTCTCATCAGCCCAGCTAGCTTGCCTCCAGTGGTGTGGAGTGCCTGGGACCCACGTCTGGGCATCCCCAGCGCACTTAGGGCAGAATATGCAAACACAACAGGTGATGGACAGAATTTGGATCAATGTCACACACTCACCCCAGTCCAAAGATCTGGGCCCAAATCCATCGTTTTTTTGCACTCCACACCACCCTGGGTTAGACAATGGCGATATGCAAATCAGCCCTGACCCTGTGCCCCATGGTAACAGTCCAGTCCGAACTACAAAAGCCATGTCCTTCCCAGAACGGAATCAAGCATCCGAGGACCGGACCGGTTTCGAGGTAACACCTCTCATCAGCCCGGCTAGCTTGACTCCAGTGGTGTGGAGTGCCTGGGACCCACGTCTGGGCATCCCCAGCGCACTTAGGGCGGAATATGCAAACACAACCGGTGATGGACAGAATGTGGATCAATGTCACACACTCACCCCAGTCCAAAGATCTGGGCCCAAATCCATCGTTTTTTTGCACTCCACACCACCCTGGGTTAGACAATGGCGATATGCAAATCAGCTCTGACCCTGTGCCCCATGGGAACAGTCCAGTCCGAACTACAAAAGGCCACCAATCGATAGTTTTAAAGGGAAGCCTTGTCTCCTGCCTTAAAAATTGGAGAAATGATAGAGCCCTTCCAGGAGCCTGGCAGGATGTTGTAATGTCTTATCTCCAGAAAAAGGGGTTCGAGAGCTGCTGCCCAGCCTTTTGCATCTTGCTTGTAGAGGATTGGCGGGATTCCATTTGGTCCTGGAGCTCCCTCACTTCTTCTTTTCTTGATTTGGCGCTGGATAGTGTTTTGTAAGTTTGGCAATCCATCATTTAAAATCGATTTCTGACCATCTTGGATGCTAATGTGCATTTGGGGTGATTGTACTTTGAATTTTTTACAAGTTTCCATCTCACATTCCGGTATTAACGCCTGGGTGCTTCCCGTGGCCTGATTAAAGTGGGTTCCAAGATAGCTTACCTAAGTTTCTTCTGTGATATTGAATGAAACCCCATTATGCATAGGTCTTATGAAGGAGTTTATGGTTTTCCAGAACCTTGCCCCATCGTTCCGTTTGGTATCAGAGTGAAGTCTTGCCCACAAAGTATCCTCCATGGATTTATTAGCTTCCCATTTTAGTTTTTTCAATGTTACTTTTAGTTTCCGTAGGTGGTCATGCTTCACTATATCCATGGGTTTCTGTTGAAGTTCTCTCATCGTGCGGTAGATTGATGTTTTTGTGCCTCCAATTTTTAATTCATACTCTCGAGTAAATTTTCTCGAACTGCCATAGCTTGATTTTACGTGTGGCTTAGGTCTTGTGGCGTAGATAGACATGGTTTTTGTAAATGGTTCCCATTTAACAATTTCAAAATGCTTTTTTGCCCTTTCTATTAGAGTTTCATCAGTTGCTGCTGAGTATTTGATTTTTTTTAAATTAACGGTATTGTCCGACTCTTTTGGTTCGTTGGATAGCTCAAATTTTGGCTTCATGGTTTCGAGAGTGATTTCTTGAGGGCAATGATCGCTATCTGTGCTTTTGCCTATCCGAAAAGAGGTTGTGTGTTGAAATAATGGTAGTGAAATGAAAGTGTAGTCTAATATGCTACTTGCTCTTGTTGAGTGAAATGTTGAGGCCGGAGGGTTGTCTCCGGCAAACCTTCCATTTAGAGCCCTGAAGTTAAAATGTTCTAATTCTTGTAGAGTCTGATTGCCTAGTTTTGTTTGTTTGGATATTTGCGACTTCCCTTGTGGTGGGATGTCCCAAATTGAGTTTTGAGTTAGGATCTCATCTTCTTGCGAGATGCCCATGAAGTTGAGATTGAAGTCCCCAGTGAGATTCGTAAATAAGGAATACCTTCCCATTCATTCCTATGGGCTAAAAGGCCCATATGAATGAATGGGATGACATTCTCAATTTGCGATTCTCAATTAGAGAATCGCAAATTGAGAATGCAATTTCAAGGGTACCAGGGTGTCAAAAGGACACCCTTTTGCACCCCTGAAATAAACATGTGTGCACAAGTGGCACACATACATGGCCTAAGGGCATGTATGGCCTAAGGGCATGTATGTGCATCACATAGCACTTTGAACAATGCAAAAAAGTGAATTTTTCAAAGAAATCGCAAATTACCACTAACCTGAAGTTGGTGGTAACTTGCGATTCCTTAAGCCTAATTCGCACAACTTGGGTGCTTCCTACATTGCATTTAAGGAATTGCAATTTGGGATTCCTTAAATACAATAGTAAAATAAGGAATCGCAAATTTTGCAATTCCTTATTTTGTGTGTGGATTTTTGTGTGCTACATAGCACACTGCCCAAATTGCGATCGCAAACGATGAAATTCTGCAAATTTCAGCATTTGCAATCGCAAATGGGCTACCTACATATGGCCCATGTAGGATTCGCAACATTTATTGCAATCCTACATACATAGCATTTTGCGATTCTCAAATAGCAATTCGCAAAAAACTGCTATTTGAGAATCGCAAAAGAGGATTTTGATACTTATGGCCCTAACTGCAGTGCCTCTTGGAATGGACTTTCACATTGCCTTGTACTCTATTGTAGGATTTACTTAGTGTTTCCTACCCATTGGAATTTTTGTGTAAGGCAGTCCAACAATCTAAGGGCTACACTGGAGCAGAGATGTCTGTTTTGTTTGTATAGTGGAACTGTACTTGAAGGTTTAATTATCATTTTCCTTGGGAAGCTCTACTTACTGCAATTCACTGCTCTTTGAATATTTATCTTCATGCTACTGGTAACCAGTGAAGCCCTTGGAGGATGGCTGACATTTTACCAAAGATGTAGGTGAAGCAGTAATCTTGATACAGCATTATGGATTCATTGTAGGTTATCAATAATAATACGAGAAGTCCAAGGTAACTGCCACTAGTGTAGCTGAGATTAAATATCACAAGAGTGAGAATGAACTACATCTTTTGCTGGAATCTATGATATGGGACTATCTGGCTTAAGGTTTTCATGATTTTGAAAGATGCTGTAGTAAATACCGATGTCTGCCTGCACACAGTGCTATGTTAGCATAACTGTATTAGTAGTTTAGACACCATTTTGCAACTTTGCCACTTTTGCACACAACACTACATAAATCTGTTGTTGTCAGTTAACTTGCTTGATTTTCTTCACATGAGAACGGTCTGCTTTCAACATCCCTATACTTACACAGCAGCCTCTGTCTGTACAGCTTGTGCTCACAGCGTCAAGGTCAAATAACAATGTATGCTGTTGATTCAACGTGATTAGCCCACACTCGAGACATAACATGCATCCAGCTGCAAGAAGCTGAAATTCGAGTGCCTTTAATATTACACTGCATGCAAGTTTGCAGGCACTTGGAGAAAAACCTTTCCATCTGCAAGAGAGCTGGCTGATCCTTTGATGAGATTCACCTAAGCTGATCTTTGAGGTATGGGGTTTCCCATTGAAACCTAGAGACCTTCTATTATTATAAAACTTAGCTTCTAGCAAGGGGAGGGTGGTACATAAGGCGCTATATGACCTGTTTCCACTATCAGTATTATATGATTTCTCCCTTTGTGTTTTATGGAATTGTAACAATTCTGATTGCTTTATTTCTAATCATATGCCTGCATATGTTAGCCAAAATAATGCATCTTTGAGCACATTGTTGAAATAAATATTTTATACTTTTTAATAACTTTTTTAAAATTAACTTAATTATGAATATTAATTATTAACTATACAATTATTAATTAATAAATTATATATGTTTTAATTTAAATTAAATTTCTTCCCACACTATTCCCCTATAAACCCACAACCCACTACATAAGTAATATACGTAAACATTAATTACCAATATTAATTATTAACCTTGAAATTATTAATTGATAAATTATGATTTTTTTTAATTTAAATTAAATTACTTCCCACCCTATTCCCCTATAAACTCACAACTTGCTACGGAAATAATATACTAAAAAATGACTTACCAATATTAATTATTAAACAATAAATCATTAATTAATACATTATTATTTTTTTGAAATTAATTCCCACCCTATTCCCCTATAAACCCACAACCCGCTACGGAAATAATATATGCAAAAATTAATTAACATAAAATTCATTATGCGGTACCCAGAAGTTAGATCGGGAACGCTCTGCACCGGGGTTGGCGCACTAGTCTTTTTGGACCCACCACTATATCACGCGCTCCGGAGCGACCGCACAGCAGGCGCGCCACTGGCGCACCGAAGGTGCGCCAAAGGCAAGCCTGTCTTGGCCCGTCAGTGCCCGGAACGCGACCAGCGCCAGGACCCCTGGCCAGACTGTACCTATGGTAGGCAATCCTTGTTAGACCTGAGAGCTAACATATGTGGTTCCCAAAAAATATCTCTAAAGCCCGATAATAAATCAGGGGACCACTGTACAAACTGCACGTTTAAACTTCTTACTAACATTGGGGTAAGCTCCACGGCCGCAGGTAATTTGGGGAAAGGAGGGGAGAAGAAAGAGTCTACTAAAAATAGCAATTGGGTTTTCAATGGCTTAGCGACAGAACACATTAAATGCCTCTTAGTTAATGTTCGCTCGGTAGCTAAACAGAAATACGAGCTGGAAGACCTCATCCAACTCTTTCAATTAGACTTAGTCTTTCTAACCAAAACATGGACAAACAGCATCTCAGCCCTCGACTGGAACATTGCTGTCCCAGAGGGCTATGCCTACCTCTCTCAAGACAGAGCAATGGGCAAAGGAGGAGGGATAGCGATTATCTATCGTGACCATTTCAAACTACAGCGAAAAATTATTTCCACCCTCCCAGCGGAAGCAATGGATTTCCGCATCAAACTAAACAACTTTCAGACTTCCCAAGGGATATTGATTTATCGCCCGCCAGGAACTAGAGCAGCTCTTTCTCAAGCCATCCTGACGCTCTTGGAACTCTATACTGACCCGCTCCCTCTCACGATTCTTGGTGATTTTAATTATCACCTAGAAGTAAACAACAATGTAGATACTGCTAGGCTGTTAAACAACCTTGAGGCTTTCAACCTCAGACAATTGATAAGAGGATCTACCCATCTGGCAGGTAATAGGCTGAACGGGATTTTCACAAGTGACCCCAACATCACGGTTGCTAATTTACAAACCCTCCAATGGACAGACCATAAGGCCATTCTTTCAAACTTAAACTTACCCAGATACAACCTGGAGCCCAAGCCAAAGTCTCAAAGGCATTAATCGGGCGATGGGACAAAACCAAGGATGTAAACTTTGAGTCGGCGTTAAACCCCTTCCCAAAAATCCTAGACTCTAATAATAACAAGGCAGCTCAGCAGTTTAATGACTGGCTAACATCAGCAGCGGACAAAGTCGTGCCTAAGAAGTTAGAGACAGTAAAAATAGTCAAAACGTCATCGTCTTGGTACACCCCTGAACTTAAAAGCTTGAAAGTCAATTGTAGGAGAGCAGAGCGCCAAAGGCGGCAAAATTACGATAGTGACATGAAAGCCCTCTAGTATGTGCGAAATTTGCGAATTTGCGTTCCGCGAATTCGCACAAAATCGAATTTGCAATCCGCAAATTCGTGCAAATTTGCGGATTTTTGTTTTTTGCGTGTTCGCTGGGTTTTTTGGGTGTTCGTGGGTTTTTTTGCATGTTCACAGGGCTTTTTGCGTGTTCGCGGGCCGCTTGCATGGCGAAGTTACCCATGCGGTCGTGTATGGGCACAGCACCCTCTGGTTCACCACTGCCACCTTCAGGTTGATCACTGCCACCCTCTGGTTCACAACTGCCACCCTCTGGTTCACACCTGCCACCCTCTGGTTCACCCCTGCCACCCTCTGGTTCACCACTGCCACCCTCTGCTTCAGCACTGCCACTCTCTGGTTCAACCCTGCCACCCTCTGGTTCAGCCCTGTCACCCTCTAGTTCACCACTGCCACCCTCTGGTTCACGACTGCCACCCTCTGGTTCATCACAGCACCTCTGGTTCACCACTGCCACCTTCTGGTTAACCACTGCCACCTTCTGGTTCACCACTGCCACCCTCTGGTTTACCACTGCCACCCTCTGGTTCACCCCTGCCACCCTCTGGTTCACCACTGCCACCCTCTGGTTCATCACAGCACCCTCTGGTTCACACCTGCCACCCTCTGGTTCAGCCCTGTCACCCTCTAGTTCACCACTGCCACCCTCTGGTTCACGACTGCCACCCTCTGGTTCATCACAGCACCTCTGGTTCACCACTGCCACCTTCTGGTTAACCACTGCCACCTTCTGGTTCACCACTGCCACCCTCTGGTTCACCACTGCCACCCTCTGGTTCACCCCTGCCACCCTCTGGTTCACCACTGCCACCCTCTGGTTCACCACTGCCACCCTCTGGTTCATCACAGCACCCTCTGGTTCACACCTGCCACCCTCTGGTTCAGCACTGTCACCCTCTGGTGCACCACTGCCGCCCTCTGGTTCACGACTGCCACCCTCTGGTTCATCACAGCACCTCTGGTTCACCACTGCCACCCTCTGGTTAACCACTGCCACCCTCTGGTTCAGCACTGCCACCCTCTGGTTCACCACTGCCACTCTCTGGTTCACCACTGCCACCCTCTGGTTCACCCATGCCACCCTCTGGTTCACCACTGCCACCCTCTGGTTCAGCACTGCCACCCTCTGGTTCACCCCTGCCACCCTCTGGTTCAATACTGTCACCCTCTGGTTCATCACTTCCACCCTCTGGTTCACCACTGCCACCCTCTAACGAGACCTTTTGTGATGCAGCGGCAGCACAAAAGATGAGCCATGGTGCTGGGTATTAACAACGTGACGATTCTGAGAGATGCGTCACGTAATAAAGCCCTGCGTCATCAGGAGGCGTTCTGGCGCAGGGGAGGGCGTTCCTGCACAGGAACGCCTCCTAAAAGTGGCTGAGTGAAATTTACAAGATTTCACTCAGTCACTTTTAGGCCAATGCTGCGTCAAAACCCTGCGCCTGCTTGAAACAGGCGCAAGGTTTGATGCAGCATTGGGAAGATAGGGCCCCCCAGAGCATTGCTGGAGCTGCGACGCAGCTCCAGCAATGCGCTGCTTTTACGGCACAGATGCATGACGCATCTGTGCCGTTTTTGCAACATGGTGCACCGCATTGTAAATGCGGCGCACCATGGGTGGTGGAGCGGCAGCGCACATTAACTGGCGCATCCCTGGAGATGCACCAGTTATTGTAAATCTGCCCCTATACATTTAGCCAACGAGGGAGCACTTACTGATTAGACAGTAGAAAGTACTCCAGTTGAGTAGAGGTATTGCACTAAAAGGTGGCATCTTCGTGGACAAATACGCAGTTCGGGATTCATTCTGCCCCCTGTTAGACTCGTTTTTTGTGCCCTTCTGCCCTCTGTTAGACTCATTTTTCCCTTGTTTTTCTGCCCTTCTGCCCTTTGTTAGACTCGTTTTTCCCTTGTTTTTCTGCCCTTCTGCCCCCTGTTAGACTCGTTTTTTGTGCCCTTCTGCCCTCTGTTAGACTCGTTTTTGTGCCTTCCTGCCCCGTTATATTCATTTTTTGTGCCCTTCTGCCCTCTGTTAGACTCGTTTTTCCCTTGTTTTTCTGCCCTTCTGTCCTCTGTTAGACTGTTTTTTTGTGCCCTTCTGCCCTCTGTTAGACTCGTTTTTCCCTTGTTTTTCTGCCCTTCTGCCCTTTGTTAGACTGCTTTTTGTGCCTTTCTGCCCTCTGCATCACCACGTCATCACTCAGTGCTACCCCAGCATCACTCAGCACCACCACATTATCACTCAGCACCACCACATTATCACTCAGCACCACCACAGCACCACTCAGCACCACCACAGCATCACTCAGCAGCACCACAGCATCACTCAGCACCACCACAGCACCACTCAGCACCACCACAGCACCACTCAGTGCCACCACAGCATCACTCAACACCACCACAGCGTCACTCAGCACTGCCACATTATCACTCAGCACCACCACAGCATCACTCAGCACCACCACAGCACCACTCAGCACCACCACTGCATCACTCAGCACCACCACAGCACCACTCAGCGCCACCACAGCATCACTCAGCGCCACCACACTATCACTCAGTGCCACCACATTATCACTCAGCACCACCACAACACCACTCAGCACCACCACAGCATCACTCAGCACCACCATAGCACCAATCATCACCACCACAGCACCACTCAGCGCCACCACAGCATCACTCCGCACCACCACAGCATCACTCAGCACCACCACATTATCACTCAGCACCACCACAGCACAAATCAGCACCACCACAGCACCACTCAGCACCACCACAGCACCACTCAGGACCACCAGAGCACCACTCAGCACCACCACAGCATCAGTCAGCACCACCACATTATCACTCAGCACCATCACAGCACCACTCAGCACCACCACAGCATCACTCAGCACCACAACAGCACCACTCAGCACCACCCCAGCATCACTCAGCACCATCCCAGTATTACTCAGCACCACCACAGCACCACTCAGCATCACCACAGCACCACTCAGCACCACACAGCACCACTCAGCGCCACCCCAGCATCAATCTGCACAACCATTCAGGTATCCCCTTGTCACCGGCTCTCTAGCAGTGTCATTGCCCAGTACTGACCTAAAAACACAGCAGGTTTTCTCCAACCATGTGATCAGCGGCGTTGGTTACCAGGGTATTATAAACTATGTGGCTGGAAGACCTGTCTATAAAGAGGCAGGCCACAAATAGCAGTGGAAGCTGATACTATGTTATTTCAGTCGGGTAGCGTAGCCACGGCCCAAAAAGTAAGGTAACTGGGAGCTCTGTTGGTTACAATGCGGGCCACAGACAGCACAGCGGGTGCTGGCTCTGCGTCATATGTGACATATAGTGTTCAGATTCCCTTCAATATTGTATATCTGAAATTATCTTCACATATTGATACGTACTTCGTCCTAACCACCTGGTCACGGAATGTGCAGTTTTAGAACGTTTCTCAGTGAATCGGGAGAATATGCAGGGCTTTACGGAGGATGAAAAAAACTGGGGGGGTCGCTCCAAGTGGCGAGGCAAATGTAATTAAGGGCTTGTGTTCATTACCTATTGTCAAAACAAATACACACAAGAAGATGCATGGCAAAAACCAGAATCGATTTCCCGGACAAGGATAGGATCTGTTAGCATGTGGAGCGCATGGGCTGTTCTCCTGCTGCAGACTCGGGGGATGTGAACAGTCCACGTGCTCACCACAAAGGGCTCATTGGGACCCTGTAATGCGGCATCCTCCCTTACCTTGCCGGAGCCGCATCTCCTCAGACGTTCTCCCTTCCCGGAAACCAACGCCGAAGCGTCAATGGAAACGACCCTGACAGCCAGAAGCTCAACCCTCTGTCCTCTCTTCCAGGGACCAATCGGGAACGCCCTCACACCGGAAGCACTCTGCCTTGACCCCGGAAGTCCCTCCCTAACCTCGGTCTCTGAGGACGGAAAAGACGACGGAAGAGACAGGAGCGGGGTCGGAGAAGCGAGCTTGTGGCAGGAGACTCAGACCGAAGCGAGAGCAGACCAGGAGAAAGAAGAAGAAGAAGTGTGGAGTGAGGACTGGTGGAGTCCGCAGGAGGTGGCTGGGGAGCAGCCGCAACTCATTGGAGAGTTGCGGCGGAGCATGTGAGTACCCGTAGTCAGCCTCTGTAGCACACTAGGTGCATTGTATATATCTTCCCCCTTAGCGTCACCTTGCATCGAGCTACCACTGTAATATCCTGTGCAGCACTTACTCCTGTGTACAGAACTGTAGATACATCCGCTCCCTCACTACTCCTTACAGAACACCTTCCCTCTTGGAGCTCTCGCCCTTCCTTACCCGAGCCCGACCCCACCTACCCATCACTGTCGTTTTCAACCCTCCCCACACTAAACCCGGTGCCGGTTACGGTTTGCGCTCAGTATAGTACAGATCGGACTAACAGCTCCCTTGTTTTCTTTCTTTATCTCTATAACCGCCAGGATGAGACCTTCCCCGAAGACCTAGCACCCCGACGTGACCTCGGAGCCTCCCATCAGGAGCCTGGACTTCTGTTTCCCTGTCTTCTCTTAATCTTCTGAGTACACCCTCTAAAATAAAGACCGTCAATGCCCACTATATCCGGCCTCCTCGCCTGTTATTCCGGCCCGCTGTCACCCCACGACAACAGACCCCGAGCTGAACGTTCTTTCTTCCTCTCTTGCTGAATGTAGATGCTCGACAGCCTCAGACCGAAACCAGGGATGGTCGTCTTAGACTGTCACCCTTCAGAGTCCCCACCACCTTGAGCTTTACAGCGCTACCTCGCAACAAGTGCTATATGAACACCCAGATATGATAATCATCGCCCCCACCCCCGCGTTTTTTTAATAATTAATTATACATAATATGAAGGCTTACGTTGCTAATATTCAAAGGTGAACAACAGACTGAACGTTTACTTATTTCAGTTTCTTTTATACAGCGTGAGTCGCCAAAAGACGGTTTTCGATCCCACTTGTTTTTTTTAAATTTCATGGACTTGTTACACATCAAAGTACAAGCACCGCGATCGAATTAAAGTGAAATTGCGGACCCCCATCTTACAGTGTTCATAAACTGTAAAAGATGGGAGCCTACTCTCATGTAGGGTGACCAACTGGCATTGGTGCAAATTCAGGACGGTGAGTGTAAAAATTCAGGACAAAGGGTCAAAATTCAAGGCACAAATTCAGGACAGGAGGTCAAAATTCAGGACAAATCTTCAGGACAATAGGTACGTTTTACAGACACATCAGAGGTCGCGCAATAGTATATAAGTAAGCCCCGCCATTTCCAAACATATTCAACCGTTTGCAAACCTATCCATCATGTATCCTTCCATCTATCATTTCACTCATCCATCCCTTCATCCATCCCCTCATCCATCATTTCACTCATCTCCATTATCCATCCATCCATCCACCATTTCACCCTATCCATCTGTGCATTTATCCATCCACTCTTTATCCCATCCATCCATTCACTCATCCATTCAGCCTTTCACCAATCCAGCCATCTTTTCACTTACTAATCCTTCCACCCATCCACTATTTTAGTCATCCATCCATCCTCCCTTTCTCTCTCCATCGACCCTTTCACTTAGCCATCCTTCCTTCCATCCATCCACCCACCCATCCATCCATCCATCTACTCATCCACTCATGAATCCATCCATTGATCCTATCACTCATCCATCTATCATTTCACTCCTTCACACATCTATTCATCCTTTTGTCCATCTACCCTCCCTTTCACTCACTCATCCATCCTTACAGCCACCCTTTCACTCATACGTCCATTCATTCACCCTTGCACTTATCAATCCATCCATCATTTCACTCCTCCACCTACCCACCCATCATCCACCCAACCATCCACCCACCCACCATCCACCCACCCACTCATCCATCCTTTCACCCACCCACCATCCAATCCACTGATCCATCCTTTCACCCACCCACTCATCCATCCATCCATCCTTTCACCCACCCACTCATCATCCATCCATCCATCCTATCACCCACCCACTCATCATCCATCCATCCTTTCACCCACCGACTCTCCATCCATCCATCCTTTCACCCACCCATCATCCATCCATCTATCCATCCGTCCTTCACCTCATCATCCATCCTTCCCCTCATCATCCATCCATCCTTTTCCCTCATCATCCATCCATCTTTTTCCCTCATCATCCATCCATCCATCCTTCTACCCACCCACTCATCATCCATCCATCCTTCCCCTCATCATCCATCCATCCTTCCCCTCATCATCCATCCATCCTTCCCCTCATCATCCATCCTTCCCCTCATCACCCACCCATCCAGCCATCCATCCTTATCCTCATCCATCCCCTCACCCATCCATCCATCCCCTCACCCATCCATCCTTCCCCTCATCCATCCTTCCCCTCATCCATCCATCCTTCCCCTCATCCATCCATCCTTCCCCTCATCCATCCACCCTTCCCCTCATCATCCATCCATCCACCCTTCCCCTCATCATCCATCCTTTCACCCACCCCCTCATCATCCATCCATCCCCTCATCATCCTTCCATCCATCTATCCTTCCCCTCATCATCCATCCTTCCCCTCATCACCCACCCATCCATCCATCCTTCCCCCTCTATCCATCCCCTCATCCATCCCCTCATCCATCCATCCATCCCCTCATCCATCCATCCCCACATCCATCCCCTCACCCATCCATCCATCCCCTCACCCATCCATCCTTCCCCTCATCCATCCATTCTTCCCCTCACCCATCCATCCCATTAATTTATCCTTCCCCTCATCCATCCATCCATCCATCCATCCATCTCCTGATCCATCCATCCTTCCCCTCCATCCATCCATCCATCCTTCCCCTCATCCATCCATCCTTCCCCTCCATCCATCCATCCTTCCCCTCCATCCATCCATCCTTCCCCTCCATCCATCCATCCCCTCCATCCATCCATCCTTCTCCTCATTCATCATCCTTCCCCTCATCCATCTTTCCCCTCAACCATCATCCAGCTACCCTTCCTCCCATACATCCAGCTATTTACATTTTCTCTCCATCCTTCCCCTCACTCATCAATCCATCCATCCTCTCTCATTAGCCATGTATTCAATCTTTCATTCATCCATTCACCCTTTCATTAATTCATCCAGCCATTCACCCATGCCTTCACTTACTCGCCGACCTTTCCATATTAATTTTGAGCTGAGCCCTTTTGAGAAGAGGCCCATCAAGAACTTCACCCTCGCTGCAGGTTCCAGGACTGGGACAGAAGCCACCCAGGGAGGAGACAGGATCCACCACAGGGGGGGGACAAGAGCCACGGGGGGGGGGGGAGGGGTGGACTGGAGCCACAACATGGGGGGACAGGAGCCATCCCAGGCGTGGGGTGGACTGGAGCAACCACATGGGGGACAGGAGCCATCACTGAGGGGAGGGCAGGAGCCATCACAGGAGAGGGAACACAGGGGTGGGCATGCAGTATTCTAGTATCATCTTGGGCTCCTCTCCTGCACAAGACAACGAGAAGACAGGCTCTCTGTCCAAAATGCCACCCCCCACTGTGATGTACAGTACTTACAGGAGATACTCTAAGAGAACTGATTTAACTGATTGTCCTCCATACTTTGTTAATCAGTGTGGGTGCGATTGTGCCGTTTCTTTATTTTCTTACATTATAGACTGCATGTTTGAAGAACCGAGGTTTGCTTACAATTTAGTGACAGTAATTAAGCTCTGTGAAGAGAACCACGTGCTGCCTCGGTGTAATCAGGGATGTAATCTGGCCGAGTCTCGGGTGTTTGGGGCCCTGGGTAGAAATGGAACGTGTGAGCCCCCCTCTAAATAGCAGAGACATGACACATTCAGGGCTGTTTGCATGTGAATAGATGTCGCTGCTCCTGAACCGGCAGCCCCTCCCTCTCAGTCACCTTCGCAGCGCCTCTTAACAGGTCAGCAAGGGCTGGAGGTGTCCGGGCTGCCCCCCCCCCCTCCTCTCAGTCACCTTCGAAGCACCTCTTAACAGGTCATCAAGGGCTGGAGGTGTGAGGGTTGCCATCCCGCTGTGCCTCGCCATTGCTGCGGGGCATCTGAGGAGCTTTGGTGCAGCATCGGAGTGAAGAAGGGAGGTGGGTGCAAGCTGTGCAGGCTTTAGGGTGGAGCAACCGGTGCCCTGTTAAAATGACGGACAAATGGCGTCCGTTAAAGATTCCTTCACGGACAACGGACAGACGGCCGAAATTACGGACTGTCCGTGAAATTTACGGACGGTTGGTCACCCTACTCTCATGTGAGAATTTCAAATCCAGTTTAGGGGCGAAGACACCCGGCAGACTCCGAAGCCCCACCTACCCCTCTATCGCCAATGTCCGCCATACAGGCCCTTCACATCTGCAGCGGAGGCAGGCCGCACTTTCCAGAGTCCTCAATATCTGTAAAGTAGTCATTGTATTGTATTGTATGGTAATTGCATTTATATAGCGCTTACTAACCTTCGGACAAGACGGAAGTCCTCATCCTGGGCCCTTCACCCTCCGCCTGGGACGACTCCTGGTGGCCCCCCGCCCTGGGCACCGCACCCAAACCAACTGACCATGCACGAAACCTGGGCTTCATCCTGGACTCCTCCCTCTCCATGACCAGACAAGTCAACAGCGTCTCCTCGGCGTGCTTCAACATCCTACGCATGCTACGGAAGATCTTCTGGTGGATCCCCACAGAGACCAGGAAGACCGTCACCCAGGCCCTCGTCACCAGCCGACTGGACTACGGCAACGCCCTCTACGCCGGGACCACCGCCAAGCTCCAGAAGAGACTCCAGCGGATCCAAAACGCCTCAGCCAGACTCATCCTCGACATCCCACGATCCAGCCACATCTCCGGACATCTGAGAGGCCTTCACTGGCTCCCCATCAACAAGAGAATCACCTTCCGCCTCCTCACCCACGCACACAAAGCCCTACACGACCAAGGCCCGAGCTACCTCAACAGCCGAGTCAACTTCTACGCTCCCAAACGCCACCTCCGATCAGCTAACCACGCCCTCGCCGCTGTCCCCCGCATCCGAAGAGCGACTACAGGAGGAAGATCCTTCTCCTACCTGGCCGCCAAGACCTGGAACTCCCTCCCGTCCGACCTGCGCCTGACCCAAGACCACCTCTCCTTCAGGAAGAAGCTGAAGACCTGGCTGTTCGAGCAGTAGCGGCACCACCCCTCCCCAGCGCCTTGAGACCCTACGGGTATGTAGCGCGCTCTATAAGTGTCACTGATTGATTGATTGATTGATTGATTGATTACTAACCCGGACAGGGCGTGGAAGCGCCTCTTTGGCGAGTCACACTGACCGAGGCTGCAATCTTTGCTGTTCATTGACAGTTACTGAAGCAATGTTTTCGTGGGCTTCAACGGATGATGTCAGAAATGCTGAAGAGCCCAGCCAAGCCTCTGAATAGGTTTTAAAGAGGAGGCAGGCCGCCTGTTTTTGGGCAACACTTACATTTTCCTGGACCAAACAAACTTTCCATTAGATGCCCCTAAGTAAAAAAGTAACAAATAATGGGAAATTGCTCCTGACTTGAATATATAAAGCGAGCTTGTGGTCCCATCCACCTGGCGCTGACACCAAGCGGCTTGGGGTTTTATAGGAGTGTAAAGTTTAAGTTTGGTTGAGTGGGTTACGGGGGGTCAGGGAACCATACGAGCACGGCGCTGTGCGTCTATACCACACAAGAGTTCAGGCGATCCCGTGCTACTTAACCTCCTTGGTAATCACGTGACAACTCTGTCCTTTATTCCACATCTTGCTTCGGTGCTAACACGAAGGGAAAATCTGTTGATACCACTCTTGAAGTGTGTGTGTAAATGGGAAAGGGGCATCTTGAACATATAAGAATAGTGCCAGAAGCTGATTTTATTGCATTTCAGTTTTATTAATTTGTTTACATAATGAGGTCATGAGAAGGTGCAAGTTAAATCATTTTCACATGTGAATGTTGGATGTGGCTAAGGCACTAATCAGTCTCTTCACTCCTTATTATGTAAAAGCCAGACAACGCAAAATCAGTTATCTCCACTGGTACAGGGTTCCTCGTGGACTAGGGTTTCTTTGGTCATATCTCTATTACACATCTTACGTAGTTTGTAATAAAAAAAAGGTGTTGTGTATTTCGCCAATTCTTCTACAATGTATGTCCCGCTGCAATAAGGACGGACTGGGGCAAGTGTATTTGCTACGTTCTGTATTACACACACACAGCAAGATAGTACCAACGATGTTCCCCTTGTTGATTGCATGGCTGCTTCGTGCAATAAGCTAGTTCAGCATGTCAGGGGTCCGTGAGTGGAGCAGGATACGGAGGTAAGTGCCCGCGGTAAGACTGCAGCCCTGCCAAGGGTCAACCAGGGGTTAAACTAATGGACATTTGCTATTTTTATCCCATTCCCTCAAAATACTTCCGCATGCAATTCACAGCGCCAGTACTTGCTTGAATTAGTGTGCTGGTATTGCTATTGTTATCCCATTCCCTCAAAATATTTTCTCATGCAATTCACAGCGCCAGCACTTGCTTGAATTAGTGTGCTGGTAATGCGCTTTGCACTGACACTAAAAGTGTGTGTTCTTCTGCGGTTCTGTAAGCATACCCAGGACTGACGACAGGGCATGGGTTATGATCAATCGTTTAGAAGTCAGACTCCTGTGGCTCGCTGCATTTGACCCTGTTTTACTTTAATACTTATGGCAGTCCTGGCTGCTTTTTTTTCTTTTTTTGTGTGTGTGGTTAGAGGTGGTGCGCTTGGTGCAGGGCAGATTGTCTCCTAGGGAGATCTCGCCAGGAAGCTCTGCCCCACCTCCCTCTTCACACAGTGACATTTTATATACAGGTTGGCAGGTCTAAGATCTGTATGAAATGTGCCATTAGTAGGAGACAAGGCAAACAGTGCGCTTGTGTTTCCTAGAACTCGCAGGTATTCAGAGGGTAGGAGGCTTCTGAGTTTCTAAAAGGACTTTGCACTTCAGGAGGTATAGCCCACACAAGAACAGCCATCCCCCTTGAAAATCCTCCTTCATGTGCTGAATCGCGACTCTCCAGTTCAGGCGTGTGTGCTCTCTAGGGCCCAAGAATGATTAATTGTTGGCAAGCTGGCCTGACACCTACCTAGGTTAGTGACCTCTCTGTGACAAAGAGCCATGCCTTGTGGACTACCAGATCCTGTACACCTGTGCTTGCATACATTCAGTTCATAGTGGGCACTTCACACACACACTGTAAACACTGCACCCTCACACACACTTTACACACTACACCCTCGCATACACTACACACACAGCTCCCTCACACACACTACATCCTCACAAACAGTGCACCGTCACACACACTACACCCACACACACTACACCCACACACACTGCACCCTCACACACACTGCACCCTCACAAACTGCCCACACTGCACCCTCACACATACTGCACCCTCACACACACTGCACACACTGCACCCTCACACACACTGCACCCTCGCACACACTGCACCCTCACTCACACTGCACCCTCACACACACTGCACTCACACACACTGCACACACCACACCGTCACACACACTGCACCCTCACACACACTGCACACACTGCACCCTCACACTCTGCGCACCCTCACACTCTGCGCACCTTCACACGCCACATAGTTACACTGCACTCAATTCAACATACACTCCAAATACCACTCAGTGCCACATAATTACACGGCACATAATTACACTGCACTCAATGCAACATATACTCCAAGTGCCACTCAGTGCCACATAATTACACGGCACATAATTACACTGCACTCAATGCAACATAAACTCCAAACACCACTCAGTGCCACATAATTACACACCACATAATTACACTGCACTCAATGCAACATACACTCCAAATCACAGTCAATGCTACATAATTACACGCCACATAATTACACAGCACTCAATGCAACATACACTCAGTGCCACAAAATTATATGCTACATAATTACACTGCACTCAATGCAAAATACACTCCAAATACCACTCAGTGCCACATGATTACACACCACATAATTACACTGCACTCAATGGAACATACACTTCAAATACCACTCAGTGCCATATAATTACACGCTACATTATTACATTGCACTCAATGCAACACACACTACAAATACCACTCAGTGCCACATAATTACACACCACATAATTACACTGCACTCAATGCAACATACACTCAAAATCCCACTCAGTGCCACATAATTACACAGCACTCAATGCAACATACACTCAGTGCCACAAAATGATATGCTACATAATTACACTGCACTCAATGCAACATACACTCCAAATAACACTCAGTGCCACATAATTACATGCCACAAAATTACACTCTACTGAATACAACATACACTCCTCATATTGCCACTCAGTGCCACATAATTACACACCACATAATTACACTCTTCTCAAAGCAACGCAAATACACTCCACATAACACCACTCAGTGCCATATAATTACACACCTCATACTTACACTCTTCTCAATGCAACATAGATACACTTTATCTATCTGTCTATCTATTGCACTCACTCTGTCTATCTATCGCACTCACTCTATCGCTCTCACTCTATCTATCTATCGATCGCCCTCACTCTATCTATCTATCGCCCTCACTCTGTCTATCTATCGCATCGCCATAGCATCACTCAGCACCACCACATCATCACTCATGGGGCACCACAACATCACTATGCACTACCACAGCATCACTGAATGCCACAGAATCCCTTGTCGCCACCACAACATCACTCGGCGCCACCACAGCATCAATCTGTGCAACCATTCAACAACAACTAGTTCAAATATGTTCTCTCAATGCTTCAAGCTTTATTACAAATGTCTCAAAAAGATGTTAATATTTCGCTTCTGTTCTTGGATTTTCGTCACAATAAAATACAATGAACATAATCTTCACAAAAGTTATTTACAAAAGCTATTGCCATTATAAATTACAGTAACTTTTATTTAAGTATTAATTTTTCAAAAAAATAAAAGCCATTTTTATTTGTAATATCAATACGTAAATGTGGGATATTTGTAAAGCGCACTGTTACTCTAACCGAGTGTCCTGGCGCTGCAGACCGCTGGGGAACCCGTCCGGGTTTTCCCTGTGAGATGGTCCCTTTCTGGGTATCTCCAGGGTGAAACCAGGCATCCCTGGCGTCTGTGGGGGGCCGTTGTAGAGATGAGGCAAGCTTAATGCCCAGAGTTACCGAGTGTGTTCCCTGGTTAGAGTAGGCACTGAGGCGAGAATTATCAAGTCCGTTGACCCCTGGTCCACGACCCTGCCGCGTCAGGAATTGAACCCTGGTCCCGGGCTGTTCTCTGCTTACAGGTCTGCCGCCTCTAACCAGTGAGCCACACCTCTCCACAATACAACACATATTGCATTACAAATGCTATAGGTGTCCTATTTGCGAAAGTTAAAACTATTGGCATTGTAAATGACAAAGCTATTCATTTCGCTATTTTCAAAACCAACACATAAATAAAAAAATTGTCATTTACAATACCAATAGCTCAAACTTTCCTAATGCGAGACCTATTGCATTGCAAATGCTTGTTGTTTTAGGAATTAGGCTTAGGGAGGAGATGTTACGTTTGAACTAGCTTTGCTGATAATGCAAGACAGAGTTCTTTCTTACTGGAGAAGGCCTGGGAAGGTCATTGAGCCAGAGCTTGGGAGCATCGAAGTGGCCTGGCAAATTACCTACGGGGAGATGTCTAGCTGGATGGAACGATCTTGTGATATGATGATGGGTGTGTTTTAGGATTTTGGTGTTAGAGTTACGGACAGTGTCCAAAAACATCTGGGGGAGAGCTGCAGAGAAAAAGGAGCATCTTAGAATGAGATCCGTAGCTTTCTGCTACTTGGCGAAATTCTTCACGCACTGACACCTTCTTTCCTGAACTTGCCTGGGAAACTGCTAAGTATGGATGTCACGTTAGTAGTAGTGTAGGGACAGACTAATGCTTTTTATTTTTCAAAACTCTGAACTGGTCATTATTTGTTTGCTTCATAGACTGAATTTCACCCATAGGTTAGGTATTGATTGGTTCCAATGTATTTCTACAGTCTCATCTTGAGGTGCCCGTATGTCCAGTTTTTCTTAGCTTTGTGATAAATTAACTAAACTTTACTCAGGAGTCGGTGATTCTTCAGAGTCATGGTATATTAAAATTGTGATATATGATTGGCGAATAGTTCTTCTCCCATCTACACTTTCAAGCAGGCACCAACGGTCCATCTGCCAAGGGTTCCTGAGTAAGTCTAGATCGTGGAACTCACCTCCTTCACTCCTGATGGCACCTCCTTTTTAAGGACTTATGAAAACAGCTCTTGCAAGACATTTTGTTATCTTACAGCTGTCCTAGAGGCCGGTAATTGCTTACCATTAGTTGCCTTCATTGTCACTCTCATTTACTTGCTTCTTACTGGTCAGCTGCCATAGGCTTCCTTTCTCTTCATTTGTTGGACCCTCCCCTGGAGCATGGAATGTCTGATTATTTGGTTTTACCTTAAACACTTTATGTGCTTTTTTTCCCCAAGAGTTATGGCTTCGATGTCAGAATCCATACTGTTTACTTTCACAGGCTGCATGCAACCCGTCTCCCACCAGCAACGCCCACCTCCCCCACCATACACACAGGAGGCCTGCCTGTGTGTAGTTACAGTTTGCTTCATTTGCTTTTCTGAAAAAGTTCTTATTCGGATGCCCGATTATTTGCTTTTTTTCTTAACGCACTGTGTGCTTCTTTTCACAACATTTATGGCTCTGATGTCTGATTCCATACTGTTTACTTTCAGTGGCAGCATACAACCCGTACAACCCGTGTCCCACCCGGACCCCTTCCACATCTTACACACAGGAGGCCTGCCTGCTTATTTATGGCTCCAATACACTTCTCTTTCATTATGGGGCACGCTCCATAACATTTACTTTCATGGGCTGGGTGCATTTAGCATTCTTTTAATTATTGTGTTGCTTGCAGAAGCCTCACGAAAGAGTTTGGCGAATGAACCATATCGTTGATTGAAGTGAATATTTCTTATTCCGATGCCCCATTTTTTGCTTTTTCTTAATGCATTGTGTGTTTTGTTTCACAACTGTATGCCTCCGATGTTCGAGTCTTTTATTTTGGTGAACGAGTCATACTGTTTACTTTCAAAGGCTGCCTGCATTACATTTACCATTCTGTCAATTCGTTTTTTGCCTGCTGAAGCCTCCGAAGAATGTTTACTTTCACGGGCTGTAGAAGCCTCTCAAATGTATTTATCTTTACCCCTACAATCCGTTACCACACCGCACCACCCCAACTTACACACAAGATGCCTGGCTGCGTGCATTCACAGCTTGCTTCCTGTGCTTTTAACAATATTTCTTAGCTTTATGCCCAATTATTTGGTTTTAGTAACCCTTTATGTGCTTTTATTTAACACTAATTATATCTCCAATGCCTCAAGCTTTTAATTTGGTAAATGCTGCATATTGTTTACTTTCCCTGCCTGTGTGCTTATTAACCATCAGGGGACAGATTTACAATAACCGGCGCATCCCTGCATATCAGCAGGGATGCACCAGTTATTGTACGCCGCAGCTCCGCCACCGTGGATGCGACGCATTTACAATGCAGTGCACCATGGGGCAAAAACGGCACAGATTCGTCACGTAAAAGCACGACGCAGCTCCAGCAATGCTCTGGGGGGCCCTATCTCCACAATGCTGTGTCAATCCTTACGCCTGCTTCAGGCAGGCGCAGGGTTTTGACGCAGCATGGTCCCAAAAGTGACTGAGTGAAATCTTGTAGATTTAGCTCAGCCACTTTTGGGAGGTGTTCCTGCGCCGGAACGCACCCCCCTGCGATGGAACGCCTCCATCTGGTGCAGGGCTTTACAAGGTGACTCATCTGGGAGATGCGTCATGTTGTAAATAACCCGCACCATGGCGCATCATTTGCGCCTCCGCTGCGTCACAAAAGTGACGCAACAGCGACGTAAATAGGCGCAGGGGGCTTGTAAATCTGCCCCCAGGTATTTTTACCAACAAAAAAAATACAAAATATATGGCTCAATCATTACAAATGTAACGGTGTACTGTTTAAGCAAACAAACATTGTAAAACATAAGTAACACAATAACAATGACAATGCTAGCGCAAAGATTTACTATACGATTATTACCAGTAGAAGCCAGTGTTTGGGACGAGTGGTGGGGCGAACGGCATTGGGTGAATGGGGGGAGGGGGGCATAGAGGTTGCAAAGGGGGGTGGCAAAATATAAAATAATAAAAAAAATGACTTATCTACATCTGGCCACGTTGCGCATCCCGCAACACGCTCCTGTGTTCCTCTTCTTCAGGCACAGGCTCCTAGAACGCCCGGCAGCCAATCCTGAAGCTGCTCTGATGGGAGAGCAGCTTCAGGATTGGCCTAAGTGCCCTCGTTTAGCGATCAAGGACAGACTGGGATTCTGTGCCTGCTCTTTCCAGCCCCAGCAGTGCATCTAGGGTTGGAGAGAGCTTCACTGCTCAGGACGGTTTGGCCAGCCTGATACGGCTGGCCAAACCGTTATGTGCAGTGAAGTGAGTGAACTACCACTCCATCAGTTCTGTCAGCTCCCAGATCCCACCCCCAGGGCCGGCTCTAGGGAGCTGCGACTGGTGCCACCTCACTGGGTGCTAACTTCGGGTGGGGGCGTCCAATTTGCAAGTATACTATTGTTTAACAATCACCTGCTGCAGCGTTCCTGGCCTCCAGACATTTTCATGCAACTATATAAATGCCAAGATAACTTCTGTGATTAATGTTTTCCTGGAGCGAGATGAGTTTTGTCTAGTGGAAGTTTTGACTCGTCGAATGGTAGTCCAGAGGGTTAATATGCCTGCTGCAAAGAACATGTACCATTCAGATTATAAAGTGCATATAATTTAAATCGGTCAGTGGGTTACTGCTTTTGCCTTTGAGATCCTTTTGTTACTTGTAGTTTATACATTATAATCCTAACATAGAACAGTGAGCTATTAACTGCCATCGAAGAGCTGCATGTAAACTGCAAGGTATAGTTTAAAGTGTTATGATTTTCCCCCCAGTCTTTCATCATCCTAATGTTGCAAAAAGGGTTAATTTGGATAGAAATCAAATCTGATGATTAAAGAGAACCCCCAATCATGGTGTTAAGTTTTAAATTCTGAGTTTGTGGTTCTCCGGACCAAGCATGGTTAAACTATACTACCTGCCAATATGGATGACATGTGATGTGACTCCTACATCTTGTAGTCCCCTGCCTTATGTAACATTTCCTATCCACTAATTCACACACATACAATTGTTTGTCTCAGTGTGGTGTGTGATGCAAAGTTCTCCGACACCCTACACTGGTATGAGTGGCAGCAGCTCTATAAAACTAATTAAACGCATCTGGGAATGAGTGGTTATGGAGACTTAATGGCCACTGGTAAAGAGAGGTAGTGATGGAATCTGTGGTGGTGGTGGTCATTGGCGGGCACCAACAAACATTGTTGCACTGGGCACCACCAGCGCTAAAGCCGGCACTGCCCACCCTCAAGATTCGACAGGAAAGGAGATATAAAACGAGTCTCTTTTTATATTTTCCTTTCCTAGCGTTTTTGGGGGGAGGCAATGTTCCTCCGCCATAGCGGAGGAGCCACTGCTGATTATTACTATTAAAAGGTTTATATTTCACTTTTTTAAAATGTATATTAAAAAAAGAAACCTTTAACTAAATGTGTGCAATGCACAATGGAAACAATAAAACAACTCCTTCCAAAGGGGTTTGAAATACAACTAATATTTAAACCTTACGTTTTTCAATAAAAAAATTAAAACACTTTCAGTGTCTTTGTTTTACTTTTATTGCACAACTGATCAGATGGTCATTGCTAAAAATAACTGTCATTATTCATTTGTTCATATTATCACTAGACAATAACTCCAAAATACCTTTTCAACCACTTTTCAACAACTAATTCATTAGGTTTTGACTACATAATGCCTACATTCTGCTTAGTTTTTTTCATCTCCCTCCCTTTCATTTTTCTGCCTATATCTGTATCCGTTCAAACCCTACTTATAAGGTACATTTGATTTTAAATTTCATCTCTCCCCTTTACCTAATATCCCCATTTTATAATTCCATCAGTAAAAGCACAATATATTGGCTTTATCAATAAATAAATTATAACACTGTAATGGAGTTTCAGTACCTTATATTGCAAAACTGCTCACAAATTACAACACAAAAGATTTATTGATAATCACATAGGTGAAACCAAATGCGTTTACCAATGCTTGCTTCTGTACTTGTGAAATATGGGTGGGTCTGCACACCTTGAATACCTGATGAAAAAAGAAATTAATCAGCGTTTACACGCCACAACGCTCATTGAATATCATAAGGTCAAGAGGATTCCCCGTGGACTACGCATCGCCCTTCGCCCGATGCTATTTAAATTCGACAAGGCTTTTATGTCGCGTTGGTACGCGATTCTCAACAAGTGTTCGTTGGATTTAATATTACTATTGAATGAGTGGATATCAAGCGTTCTGAGGGAATTAACTTTGGATATAGATAAACTTAAAGATGAACTATCAAACAAAATTGATCAAGATGAATGGACCAAGATTTTAGAGGACATCAATAGGACTTTAGACACACATGCTAGAGAGGTGCACAAACGTAAAACACGCAAATTTAAGGGGGACACAATCGATTATAAATTGGATGAAGTTTATACCTGGGCCGAACACTATGCCCAGAAAAGAGCCTTTAAAAAACCAGGGACTGCTTCATCAGAGGAAAGTGTCGTGACAGATCAAGACTTATCGATGCAAAGACCAAGTGCCACATCGATGTAACAAATGGGAGGGAGAACTAGAGATGAGACATCTGCGAGTTCTTCATCAGGACAGCCTTTTTTAGAGGGAGGTCAGGGAGACAAACAACCACCCGACAAAACAACCACAGGCAACGGAGGACCCGTAGGGGAAAAAACAGCAAAAAAGACTGCACCAGTGGACACAGGCAGACCAAGAAGGGAAGCGAAGAACAAATAGATTTAGAAGAATCTTTAATCATTAACATTTCACAGAAGTCAATGAATAACATGGAGCTTAACATATTGAACAAAGGATCATCTTTCGTACCAACCTACAGCTCAAATGAACTGGAGACAGAGGTGTCCCTATTTAAATTCATGAGAAAACTGAGGTTACGCTGTTTTTTCACCAATGAAGCAACTACTGACACTGATTCTTCTGAAAGACAATTTAAACCTAAAAGTACATTTCTTTCACCAATATCCCACAAAACATTGGATAACTTTGAGGTACTTGTAAAAAAAGATCTAGAATGAATCAATTACAAGAAATCTTCTTACTCAAATTTTTCTACACGAGACTGGAGGTATATAAATAAACTCAAACAGGATCCCTATATTACCTTTCTTCCAGAAGATAAAGGAGGAGCGTTGGTAATCCTTGACACTGAATTTTATCATCACAGTGTAATGCTACACGTTCAGAATGAAGACACGTATATCAATTTGAAACAGGATCCGACCCTAGAATTTCAGCAAATTCTTACCTCAATTCTAGACAAGGGAGTGGAGATGGGAGTCACTGACACTAAAACGCGACAATTTTTGTTCAATCAACATCCTAAAATTCCTACTATATACATGTTGCCGAAAGTGCACAAGGACAGAAATAATCCACCTTTTCGCCCTATTGTAGCAGGGTGTGGATCCATTCATGAAAACCTAGGTTATTACCTTGATTACCATCTTCAGCCACTTGTTCAATCATGGTCAACGTATGTAAGGGACACGACAGATTGTTTAGAAAAACTTGAAAACATTAAAGAAGTATTTCATGAAGACATTCTCCTATGCACCATTGACGTGGTGGCGTTATATACGTCCATAGCTCACGGCGAGGGGGTAGAGGCAACAGAATGGAGACTATTACAATCCAACTTTGAGGAAGAGAAAAGTGTGTTTTTATTAGAACTGTTGCACTTTGCTCTTTACCACAGCTATTTTTGCTGGCAAGATGAATTTTATATTCAGAGAACTGGAACTTCAATGGACTTTCCGGGGGCACAGGCACATGCGAACACGTACATGGCACATTTTGAAAACCAGCACATACTGAATCACTCTGAGTGGGGAAAACACGCAATCATTTTTTTAAGATACATTGACGACATTCTCTTCGTTTGGAAAGGCCCCAGGAGTATATTGGAAAGATGTATCTTGGAATTGAACACATTTAACAGTAGGATACAATTCACGTCTGAGATTGATGAACAAAGGATACATTTTCTGGACATTGAAATTCTAAAAACAACAGAAGGATTGGAAACCAAAGTCTATCACAAACCGACAGATGTGAACAGTGCATTACATTTTTCCAGTGGTCATCCTTGGTCACTGAATCAACATTTACCTGTGTCACAAATGATGCGTATCAAGAGAATCACTTCGGATGAGAACACATGTGAAACACAGATTAAGGAACAGATGAACAAATATAGGAGGAGAGGTTATCCTGATTGCACCTTGCAAGAAGCAAAGAATATTGTGGATAAAAAAGTAGAAAGGAACTTTTGAAAAAACAGACTAAATCTTCAGATAAAAGAGAGGTTTTTGTATTGAAACATTCATAGCAGGCTCCTAAAATCAAAACCATCATACGGAAGAGATGGGAACTCATCGAGAATGAACCAGACTTTCAAGATATTTTTACCCAACCTCCATTATTTCCACATACCAGAGCGCAGCATTTACGAGAATTGCTGAAGAAACCGATGAGTAGACTAAAAGGGTCACAATACAAGGAGATGCGCAAATGTTACAATTGCGGACAATGTGGAAATGTTATTGTAAGCAAAGAATTCCCACATCCGAAGACTGGAAAATCCATACCTCTGAAACATACATCAGATTGTACCACAGAAAATGTCATTTACGCCATAAAGTGCCCATGTTGTCTAGTTTACGTTGGACGGACCAGTAGAAAAATAAAAACCAGAATAGTAGAGCATAAGAGCCGCATCAAAAATAAAAACATGAACTCATCATTGGCAGCACACTGGGTGAACAGTGCTCACTCCATTCCTCAACTCAGATTCACCATTCTAGAACGAATCTCCCCAATTGCAGGCATAGACATTCACACAACACTGGCTCGCAAAGAGACAGAATGGATCAAAAGACTTGGAACAGTAATCCCGGGGGTCTCAATGACCATTATGAACTGCTGTGCTTTTTATAAATTACCTTGAACATTTAGAATGTAAGGGGTAATATTGCATTCTTCATAATATATGAGCATAGATGCCTTAAATTAGGACACAGATGCTAGTTTCGATTTTTCTTTAGTTTAATAAAATACTTTACACACTTCTTCAGAAAACATAACAGTCAGGAGTTTCGAACCCTGATATTTGAACGCGACGTGACCACCATCTTGGACCGGGCTACACGACCAGTATAGTCCACTTTCTATGATTAACAGTAATGCGGTACACGCTACTTTAAATAGTTGTTTGTTCGCCGGTTCGGCGACTTGACGTTCAGATCACTTGTGGAGATCGGGGTGTGTCGATTTCAGAAACGTCTGTTTAAGGTACGTTTTGGGGAGCAATTCCAGTAATGTTAACGAGGAAAAGAGTTGCCACATTTTTAGGAGATCACTTAGGTTTACGTATTTGTTCTTAGGTGGCAACCTGCTTACTTCACGATGGACGTCTTTTCGCAGTACTCCATCATGTTATAGAAGACATTCTCGTCATTAGGTAAGAGGGAGACGTATGTCCTAGATTTAGAACCAGGCGAGTAAGAGGTTAACTAGGGGCCATTCAGAATATCTACAGCATGCTTTTTTATTTTCAGACAGAAGATAGAAGTTAATATTTTTCGTCAGCGAAGTAATATCTGGATTTGATATCGAGCTTCTAGAGTGGTATTTTTATTTATTTTTTGGTTTCGTATTTTGGCGCATGCACATGTTAAGGATCAATAATGTTGAGTTTAGCCATATTTACATTTAGAGACATTGATGAATTCATCGCGTTTTTGGCTTTTATACGACGAAATAGACCTTCTGTAACCGGAAGGTAATTTCTTTACATTGATTCATCTAGTTTCATCTATTACACTTCACTCTTGGATGACACTCACCTCAATATGCACTTGGTGGGTTTCTTGGTTTCTTGGCATTTGGAACACATGTTGAGAGGTTATTTATTAAACATGAGGCACTTTTCAGTTCTTGGGTATTTATTGGTTTATATTACGGAGAATGCAAACCTTGAGACAGTTGGTGAAGGTGATTACATGCATGTGATGTAGTCCTTGAAACTTCTAATTTTCTAATTTTTATAAACTGTGAATTTTGTTGTAGACATGAGAACCGCACTTCCCTGAAGATTCGCAACAATTACCAAAGTTATTACAACCCCTGATGAAGGGTTCAGAGTGAACCCGAAATGCATTGGGTTTTCTTTTCTTTATTGATTATGATTGAATACTGTTTGTATAAATTGCCATGATATATTCACATTTTGTGTATTATGGAATATGAGATACTTTTATTTCAATGAATTTGGAATTATGAGGTTCTAATTATGGAATGAGATTTCGAGAAACATATGAATAAAAGAGCATTTAACGATCAATAATGAGTTTATAGGTTTTATCGCCAAATAGCTGTGCTGAACATAGTCCATGGTCTCCGGGGTCTCCTTGAACATGTCTTCTGTACTTGTCATTTCCCTCTCTCTATATTGCATTGTGACATAATTGGGATTCACTTTAGGACCTCTCTCAATTTTCACTCTCAAACCAGTAAATATGATGTTTTTCAGGTCCATCTAGTGTAGAAAATATATATTGGTTACTCTTCTCTATCTTTTAGATAATTTTCCAATCTCTACTTATCTCAATGCTGGAAATGGGAATATTTGTTTCTAGCTTTGATGCTTCCCTAAAGGCCATTCTTCATTCTGCAGCACTTCCCATGTCTTAGTCTTGGACATTCAATTTATTTAACCATGTTTTTCATTACACTGCTTGCTGTGTTATACCTTGAATTCCTTTCAGTTATGTTGCATCTCGTTCAAAGCCAGCCTATATGTATGGCCACTGAATTGAAGATTACAAGGGGTCGAGATAGATAAGATGTAGGGGCATATATAACCCGCAAATGTTCAATAAGCCTGACCTTGAACCCATAATTATTAAACTATCTTTCAATAGATTGTGTTATTACACTGCTTTTCTGTTCATCTTTACCTTGCAGTGTATGTGCGAGAACGCTTATCACAGTTTCTTTTTTTTTCTAGAATTGAGCGTAACTGGCATACGTCTCTCAAGGATATTTACTCGTAATTACCCCAAAAGTACTTGTAATTATGCACAATTATGCGAGAAGCTTAATCCAAAATGCAGCTCTATTTTCAGAGGAGGGCATAGACATGGTTAAATACTGGAGAACCTGGCTAAGTTACTGGTGAAATATTAATTTTGGACAGAGCACACCGAGTGCCTGTTCATCTGTTCTCTTTTGGTGCACCACATCGGCTGGTGATTGCTCGCCTTTTGCATTTCAGACAGAGACCTAATCCTCCAGAGGCCAGACAAGTTGGCACCTTTGTAATTGGAAATCAGAAGGTAGCAATAGTTCCGAACTACACACCGGTAGTGCAGAAGATTAAAGTGTTGTTTGTGGAAGTTAAGAGAGCCCAGTGAGTTGAAGGAATACAGTGTATGCTCTTGTATCCAGCCAGGCTTAAAGTGATGCTAGGTGGCAAATCCTACTATTGCACAAACAGGAGACATGGACTTGGTTGGAACAAAAGGCAGACAAAAGAGGTTAGTCAGTGCAGTCGTCAGTGGCGACAAACACAGACGCCTTCCCCAAACTCGCCACAGGAATAGGCCATGTTACAACGCATGCGTTTACTATACATGCCATTACAACGCGGTCATTACAATGACTTGGTTGTTACATCGCATACCATTACAACGCAAGTCGTTACAATGACTTGCTGTTGAGGGGGTGCTGGATTTTGGAATAATATAATGTACTATTCCAACTTCAGTCTGTGCCACAGAAGAGAAGGTGTTGAATTTTAAATTCAACATCTTCTGCCCCCTACAGCAAGTCATTGTAATGACTTGTGTTGTAATGCTATGCGATGTAACAGCACAGTTGTTGTAATAACTGCATTGTAATGGCATGCGATGTATTGCATGCGTTGTAAATAATGCTTCCCTTGCCACAGAGGCGCAAAGAAACCTATGAAAGCACAGGAACAGAAGAGTTGAAAGCCCGCTCTGGAAACTGCAGCATAATTAAGTGGATATGACAAACTCTCGAGTACGAAGGGCACCCTGTCTGAGGCATCTGGGAGGCTCTGACTCTGAACAGCAGATATCTGATAGTGACATGCTCCCCATCATTATTGCCAAAAATGTTTTGTTTCACCTTTCAGATAATACAGAATCTCTACATGGTATCTCAACACTCGGCGAGGCAGGAGACATTAACACAAAACAAGCAACACCTTTAGAAAAGGGTTTTATTTGACAAAATGCAAAGACTCTCTTTTTAGAAGGATCACTGAAATAATATCGAGGGTCAAAATATCGACTTGCAAAAATATCGTGGACAAAATATCGACAGTCAAAATATCGAGTTTGTATCTACAAACAGGTAAGTACAAAAATATTGAGTACAAAATATCGTTTACAATAATATAGTTGTAAAAAATATCGACTTTATTAAAAACAGTGTTAAATTAAATTAATATGAAAATTTAATTACTAAAATATACTTAAAAATACTTACATTAACTTATAATAATAAAATAATAAATGAAAATATTAAAAAAAAAAATTACAATCCTATTTGTTAAAACATATATTTATAGTAACATACTATAATTAAATAAGATACTATTATATTACCGTACGATACCAAAGAGTGCAAGCGTAGGGAAAGCTTTGGATAGCGTAGGGGTTAAAATACTATTCCCACTCCAGTGGGTTCAACAGTAGGGAAAACTGACCCTGAACCCTAAAAATACCCCTTTACCCAAAAACCCAAAACTGACCCTGAGCCCTAAAAATACCCCTTTACCCAAAAACTGAAAACTGACCCTGAACCCTAAAAATACCCCTTTACCCAAAAACTGAAAACTGACCCTGAACCCTAAAAATACCCCTTTACCCAAAAACTGAACACTGAACCTGAACCCCAAAAATACCCCTTTACCCAAAAACTGAAAACTGACCCTGAACCCTAAAAATACCCCTTTACCCAAAAACTGAAAACTGACCCTGAACCCTAAAAATACCCCTTTACCCAAAAACTGAAAACTGACCCTGAACCCTAAAAATACCCCTTTACCCAAAAACTGAAAACTGACCCTGAACCCTAAAAATACTCCTTTACCCAAAATTAATTAATATTATTTAATTACCAATTAATTATTAATTAACAATAACAATAAAGTAAATATATTAGCACATTAGCTGTAATTAATTTAATTTAATAATCAATATAATTTTTTCAAAATAATTAACAATAACTAAAAATTATATATATATAAATAAATTACTCTAATTAATGTAATTAACTAATTAATTACCAATTAATTACTAATTAAAAATATGTAAAAATTATATTAATTAATTAACTAATTAATATTAATTAATTACCAATTAATTATTATTTAAAAATATTTACAAACATATATTAACTAATTAATTATTAATAAATTACTCCCCATCCTTATCACCTATTAACCCAACATCCCGCTCCTAAACATTAACTACAATTTATATTACTATTAATACATTTTTTTTATTTATTTAACCTTTTTTCTACATATTATAGAAATTTTTTACTTTGACTATTTATATATATTTTTTCGATATTTTTGTACTCGATATTTTTTTAACATTATTTTAATCGATATTTTGACCAACGATATTTTTGTACTCGATATTTTATTATTCTCGATATTTTTAACTCGATATTTTGTCCATTCGATATTTCGGAGTCGATATTTTGTCTGTGCACCTTTTTAGAATAAGGCTCGGAGTTTTATTTTACACAATGCTCTCTAACAGAAAAGGCTTTCCCAGATGCCAAATGCATAACATTCAAATTCACACAGAGATATATATTTATATGTAAGTAATAATAACACACTTGATAAATGCAACAGTTAAATGCATGAATAATACCATGAATAATCAAGCAGCAAATAATATGAGCTAAGATTAAAGCAAATATAATATGCTGGAATTCCTGCAAAAGATCAGAAAGATATATACACTGAAATCATCAAATGATTAGCTTGGATGTGCACCTCACTCAGTCACACACCACAAAGAAAACACCTCAAATGATCGAAGCCACTGGGCACACATCACAATGGCAACTATCGAAGTTCAAGCACTTCAAATGACCAAAGCCACTGGAACCAAGCAGAAACAAATCACCTCACCCGATCGTTCACTCAACATCCTTACCAATTCCCGCTGAGGGGCCCGTTCACAGCTGGCTTGGACTCTCGAATGGGACTCAAGCTCCGTTTGTCTCACAGCAGTACGTCTACTCTGTAAGTGAGCGCCCAACTCAACTGTAAAAAAACACCAGCTTTATAGCGTCAAAACTCGCACTAGAAGGTTCAAGAAAAACTTCCCCCTGGGCCAGAGGAATCTTACCAGGCCTGTCCCAGCTTCCAAGCAAGCATTCCATGGCAGGAAAGAGTTCCCACGTTCCCTCTCCAATCTCACATGTTGCAGCCTTTATCTTGAAAAAGCTCACAAAATCCTTCCAGGGTACATTAAACAATCTCTCACAAAACAATCATTGAATGTGATTAACCCAAACAATTTGCAAGCGTGGCAGTGCATGCAGATCAAGCTCAAGCCAGGCAGTGTCAGAATTTAGGATGGCATGAGGCCATGTCGAAGACAATAGTAAGAACTTCATAATACTTCCAATGTACACCACAATGCACATTTGTGCACCACTGCTTAAAGAATCACATACTTACTCTCTCAATGTATAACACAGAGCACATTTGTGCACCACTGCTCCTAATATTGCACTTTGAGACCAAAAAGTACATTCTACACCTCGCTCTCTCTCTCTCGTGCTTTCAAATGCACATCCCACGCGTTCTGTTCTTGGCAAGACTGTCCTACTACGTGACAGCTCCCACTGAAATACTGCAAGATTATAAGAAAGAAACCTTTAAGAGAAACAGGCACATACATGACATCATACATTCAGGCTTGGATAAATTAACACACCAAAGTCAATTTAAATAATGATAGTCAAAAGTCATCACAGGGTGTCAGACCACAAGAGTGCCTCTAGCACCACACAGAACAAAGGATGGCCTTTAGGACTCTGAACTGTTGGTGTCATCTCTTAAAAAGGCTCTGTGGGACCGGGACCCCATTGGGACAGTCAGCCAAGACTGGCTGAGCAGGCTAGTAGGAGCACATCGGGAAAGTACACTGGCAATACACAAATCTTACAATTAGCATGGGGAAAAGTTACAGAATGCATGAGTACTCAAGAGTTGTCATAGACCCTGTAGCCTGGGAGTTGGCAACTGTTATAGTTTCACAGTACTAAGCCCAATTGCAAGGATCATGAAAAAATGCTCATATAGTGTGAAGTGGCTGTTTGGAGTCGGCATATCTGAGAGGGGTGCAGTTGGCTTTTGGTTTTGTATTAGATGGTGAGACACCCTTGCACACACCATGACAAATAGAGATAAGTATACCCTCATGACATGGAATGTTAAAGGACAGGTGGTCAGCATTTGAGAGCTACAAGATGCATGCATATCTTTGGAGGTGAGTAGTGCAGATAGCAGTTTTAACGGAGACTTACCTCTGGAAAAGTTTCATGGAAGTAGAGGTGATAAGTCTATATGATTGTTATTCCTCCTTGGCTAGGGGGTTTTGATATGGATTCACCCAGAAAAGCCATTCGGGGATAACACCACAGAGATGGATGATGACAGCAGATATGTGCTGGTCTCAGGCAAGTCGGACAGTTATAATATTGCGATGGGAAAGATACATGCACCTAATGTTGAGCAGAAGTGATTCCTCGACACAGTGTTGGCACTGGTCATCACGGGGGGCACACTCATGGTGGTAGGAGGGGACACAAATTGCGTGTTTGGCACCGTGCTGGAAGATTCCTACTTAACCTTCCCAAACACAGCTTTGGCGAATCTAGCTCAGATATTCATGAAATGGATGGGGGGGCTGGCACCTTACAGACAAATGGCAGATTGAACATATGATGGAGCATTTGTACTCCTTTTCATCCCGCATGATCTCCATGTACACATGGCCAGATTTATGGCGAATAGTGTGGCGGACCTCGCATTCACCGAGACAGAATACCTAGAGCACACTATCTCAGACCACAAACCACTTTTAACCTAGTTGGACTGGGGTACCCCCGCTGCTCTATTTCCCACCTGCTCAAGGGGTCATGCTCAAGGTTGAGATGTTCTTAAAAGTCCTTTAACATGCTATTGGGTATAATTTTCAGAGGCATCTAGGCATAACTGAATCACATTTGATAGAGGGGGGAGGCATTCAAAATGATAAATGCCCCCTCACACTCCCTCCCCAAAAGGAATATTTTTAACCACCACCTTGACCTTGGCCCAGCCTTACCTGTATTTTTCAAGAGTATTGCAGGTGCCTGTGCTTTATCTTTTTGTAATTTTTCTACAGATTTGCAGATCCTCTGCAAATTTTTGTCAAAATAAAATAGTTTTTGTTTGGCCCAGGCAGACCCCGCCACCGGGTTTAAGGGTCAGAGCATCCCTACCCTGCTCCTTATGTCTTTTATTTACATTTTGCATAGTGCTCAGGTATGAGTACCAAAGTGGGTGCTGTCACATCCACCATCACATATCTCTGCTACCTATACCTGGTGAATTTCTATGTTGTTTTTTGTTCAAAACATTAATGTTGTCACTGATATATTCACCTATCTATAACTTTGCTTTTACCTATGTTTTTTTCAATGACACACACACACATATATATATGTATATAGATATATAGCTAAAGCTTACTATAACTTGTGCCCGTACAATGCACTGAATATGACCTCACATATTACATCACTCATAACATGGCTAGTGACATCACTGATGACATTTACAAAGGCATCAATGATGACATCATTTAGTGACTGTGAGTGATTTTCAAAAGTTTATGAGTGCTAAATATATATATGTATGTATTGATGAATCAGTGTGTGTATGAGTGCCTGTATGGATGATTCAGTGGGTGGCTGACTGACTGTATAAATGAGCAATTAGGTGTGTCTGTAAATGTATGGGTGAGTGAATAGGTTGTGTGAAGGTTTGTATCAGTCAGTTGGTGTCTAACATGCTATATGGGTTTGTGAGTGGGTGTATGGGTGATTGGTTATCTGAGTACCTGGATGGGTGTATTAGTGCCTGTGTTGGTTGGTGACGGTGTAAGTGTGGCTACCTGCATGGATGAGTGAGTGGGTGAGTCAGTGGCTGTATGGGTTAGTGAGTGCATCTTCGAGGGGCTGTGTGAGTTACTGAGTGTGTGTATGGCTGTGTAGGTGAGTGAATGGATGTGTCAGTGGTATATGGGTGAGTAACTGTATATGTGAAATGCAGCATAGGGTAGTGTTGGAGTATATGAACAGCTGAATGTATGCATGAAGGTTTGTGAGAGTGGCTGTAAGGGTGAGTGTGGGCTTGTGTCAGTGACTGTATAGTTGAGTGAGTATTTGTTAGTATCTGTATGAATAAGTGAGTGGGTGTGTGTATAACTGTATAGGTGAGTAAGTGGATGTATGATTCACCCTATGGGAGAGCGAGTTGGTGTGTGAGTAGCTCTATGGGTGACTGACAGTGTGTGAGTAGCTGTATGAGTGGATATATCAGTGGCTGTATTAGTGAGTGAGTTGGGGTGTGCGTGGCTGTATGGGTGACTAAGTGGATGTGTGTGTAGACCTACAAATCAGTGAGTGGGTATGTAAGGGTATGGGTGTGTCAGTGGTTTTGAGGAGGGTCGTGTGTAAGTTGGAGGGGATGCATGCAAGGTTATATTGGGATGTGAGTGCGTGCATCAGAGATTCTGTGGATGATGTCATCAGTGATATCATCTGAGATGTCACCAGTGATGTGACTAACCATATCATGAGTGATGTAATATTTGAGGTTATAAGCAGTGCTTTCCAGGGGCGTGAGTTATAGTTAGCTCAGCTAACTGTAACTACTGTATTTCTGTGGTTTTGTACACGTGAAACCTGAGCCTAAGTATAATGTATCTGTAACCTTTGTTTTTTCAGTGAATTTCTAAAGGTTTAAAATGCTAATTACTGACTATAATGTTCCTATAACCTTTGTTTTTCTCTGCAAATTTCTATGTTTTTTTAAATAGTTGTCCTGTTTGCAGAGTGGTGGAGAAAGGGGTCTGGGCCTCTGACCATTGCAGAGTGGTGGAGAAAGGGGTCTGGTTCTCTGACCAGCTCTCAGGACTCCTGCAGTGTAGATACCAGGAGGGCTTTTTGGCCCCCAAATTACCTCAGGAGTAAAGTGGACTTCATCCCCCAACCTGTGGTGCAACACGAGCTGCGTTTACAGAGTGTTGGAGAGAGGTGTGGTGTCCTCTGTAGTCCACTTAGCAATCCCTTCTTGTGTGCTTGGTTTCAGATATTTTGTATATTGGGGTGGGCTTCAGGTAATAGAAAACAGAAGAGAAAATAATGAACATAGTAAAATAGTGATATAAAAACAAATATAGCAAAAACTAAGCAAGTCTGAAACTCTTTTGATTACCTACAGGAAATCACTTGAAGTGTATTCAAATAGTGTGGCCAACACATGAGAACTGAAGTTTACAGCGCATCCGATTTGGCAGCACTATAAGGAAAAATAGAAGAGAGACTAACATAGAAACGGGCAAAGGACAATGGAATATTTTGTCTGAGGAACTAAGCACGCTGAAAGTTGTATTATTACTAATAGATACCTGTTGAATAAGCCTTTCAATCAATCAATCAATTAGGGTTGATAAAGCACACCTACTCAGCTGTGAGGGTTTCAAGGCGCTGCGGGGAGGGAAGGTGGCTTCTTTGAGTGCGGAGGTCATCCGGAGAGCCAGGTCTTGAGGTCCTTGATATTGCTGGAGGTGGAGGATGTTCCAGGCCTTGTCTGCGAGGTAGGAGACTTTACTCATGTTCTTTTGTTGTTAATATGTGGGATGTTGGCCAGAGAGAGCTGGGATGATCAGAGGTGTCTTTTGGGTGCGTGGAAGGAGTATGTGGGTCCGCTGTTGTGAAGGGCCTTATATGCGTGGGTGAGGAGTTTGAAGGTTATTCTTCTTTCAACTGGAAGCCAGTGGAGATTGTGAAGGTATTGAGTGATGTGACAGCGACAGGGAATGTCGAGGATCAGTCTTGCTGCGGTGTTCTGGACAGTCTGGAATTTGTGAAGGAGTTTCTTATTGATTCCAGAGTAGAGAGCATTGCCGTAGTCCAGTCTGCTGCTGGTGAGTGGCTGTGAGACAGTTTTTCTGTATTCGGTTGAGATGTATCTAAAAGTCTTTAGAGGCAAAGAAATTATAAAAAGGAGCATATAATCAAATTTAGTAAATGTATTGATTATAAACAATATCAAATTCATGCGATTTGAAACAAAATTAAAGTGCAGGGAGTCCTGAAATTTCTTTTCTTCATATAATCTTTATTTTCATTTCCAATCAGAAGCATAAAGCACAGCCAACACATTTTGTCCAATAGATAGACTTCATCAGGGCTTTAAAACAGTTAGAAACAACATTATAGAAATTATCCAAAAATTATATATATATATTTACACAAGGTCTTTAAAAAAATACCTATATTTTACAATATGCAATAAGAAAGGCCAGCTAGACATAAACATGATAAAAAGGACACAAGGCAATTCCACCTCTAATGATGACAGTTTCTCGCAATAATGGAAATATTATCCTGTGGTAAGATGCTCCCTGTCTATATCCATTCTTAACACTTTTTACCAATAGGTGATGGTATTGAGAAGTTGTCTTCTCGTATAGTGTGACTTCCATGCACTGGGGTTACAAAAAGTGGAGCATTACAAATTAAAACCTCATGGGAACTAATATACTGGTGCAGCCATTTAAGCTCACACTGAAGTTTCTCTAAAAAAATAGGGGCATATTATCAAGGGATTTATCTCCGCTTTTTTGGCAAAGCGGAGATAAAATTATCTCCCTATTACCTAGCTGTCACTAACACCAGTTAGTGACAGCTAGTAGGAGATTGCGACCATCTTGGGCCCCGCTTTGCATGTCAGAGAAATTTTACACTAATGACATGCAAAGTGGGCGTGCCAAGATGTTAGCGACTGGAAACAGTCGCTAACATTGCTATCTCCTATTACCAACTTTTGGAGATATGCGCGAAAATCTCCAAAAGCTAACACCTGCCCTGAGCAGTTCTTAGCCATGTTATCCAATGGGAGGTGGATAACATGGCTAAGAGCATTCGCTCAGTAATGCATGAATATCGCTGACTTTACAGCGATATTCATGCATTCCGGCCGATTTTTATCGTTTCTGAGATAAACCTTGCTAATAGCAAGGTTTATCTGCGATAAAAATCGTCGAAGCTCGGCGATAAATTTTTATCGCTAACCAAGCAATAGCGATAATTATGGCTATTGCTTGGTAATATGCCCCCTAGTCTTTTGGAGCTTGAGGAGGGTGTTGAAGCAGGTGGAGGATACAGCGTTGATCTGTAGGTTCAATCTGAGTGATGAGTCTAGCATGATGCAGAGTCTTTGCAGCAGGGTAAGCACATTAGCCTCCAGATGAGAACAGAGGATGGATCAGGTATGTATACCTGCATGGATGTCATCTGCCGGAGTGTATGGCCAGGACATTCTCTTAGTGTTTACAAGATAGGCATGTTTGACTCATGGCAGGATCAGCTTGATGTATCCTGCTGGCTTCTCCCAACGCAGTTCCAGTGCTGGGCATCCTTCCTTGAGTATATTTTATCCAAATAAGAGAAGAAATCAAGAAGTAATAAGCGAGAACTGCAATTAAACAGCTATCTGCAGGGCCGGACTGATTACTCTGCGATAATTCAACAAAATCAGCCCCCAGCTCGGCAGCATGCCAAAACCCCCTGTAGCCAGTCCAGCCCTGGCTATCTAGATACGTGGCTGTTTGGGTATGGAGCTTCCACGCTCATATGGTGTCCAACCATCCTGCCTAAAACCACATTCGAAAACTAATGAATACGCAGACGATGAAGTAATGTGCAATAGAGATGCTTTCAGGTGGGGTCCCCAAGACTATTGGTTGATGCTTCTTTAAATTAACAATGATTATACAAATGACAGGGTGATTGGTCATTTTAAAGGTTGAGCCCCTCTTTGGTTTTGGTCTTCCTTTCAACCTAGGGAAAATGAGAAACTGAGAAATATGGAGGCACATATTTTCTCAACCACTGAAGTGTGCTACATACTCATTGTCTCTTCGGTCTGCAGTCAGTGGGTGTCTGTTTTGTGTGTTCTGTATGTCTATCTAAACCACATCTGTCTATTGATGCAACAGCTGTATGAAACAGAAGCCTAATTTTATATTGGTTTACTCCAGCTAGCAGGCTAGAGTGATGTGTAAGGAAACCACGGGAGATGACTAATGCGGAGAAAAAGGTCCTTGGAGAAGGATAGGATCCTTTCACTGATGAAAATGTGTTCTCTTGAAGCGATGGGATTGGGTATTTTTTTATGTGACAATAAAGCCACTTTTACTTATTGCTGATTCAGTCTTATGGTCATTAAAGAAACAGTACTTTTCGCAAAAGTAAAATAATTGCCAGTGAAGGACTACTTTTGTTGAATTTACTCAATAGACTGTTACAGCTCTCAAGATTCCTCTAGCAGTGAAGCATAGCTACTTTTCTTTAAAAACAGTTTACGCAATGACAATACTTTTATTTGGGATGTTGGTACATAAGACTCTTTTGGCCCTATAACATTTCTAGAGTGAAATACATATAGATTCTAAGGTATGATTCCCAGGAATGAACCTTTGTAACATCGATGGATTGTTTTTAGATGTTCCAGCTTTTCAAATTGGCTTCTAATGTCCAAACTCTGCTACCTCTCCTTCATAGCTTGTAAATATAGATATCTCAAAAGGAACCATTTGCCTATTCCATCATAACCTACACCTCTGTAGCTCTCTGGCTGCCTTCTGTCTTCAGGCTTACGACAGTATGACTCCAGATACCATAATTTCATGTACCAGTAGTTTTTGTCGTACATTTGCGCAGTGATCCCGTCTCTAGCACTGTAGGACACCAACTACAAACTGCAGGCTGCACAAGACACTTAAATGGAGCTGATATCTGAATCCTAGCGGTGGCCTCAGCTGCTGAGGATGAGGTTGGCATCAATGCATTCTCCCTGGCCCTACTGTGTTCATCTAGCAAATGGTGGTGCAGGCACCATAATTGGTACAAGAATTGTATCTGGCATAAATATTGTGACCTAAATTAAATTACAGTCATTTTGCCCCATTAATGTTAATATTCGAAAATCTACTCTAATTGGGGCAATATTTTTGTAAACAATAGTTTGGACATATTAGGTATGTAAGGTGATATTTCTGAGTACAGTATTTTGAGGTACAACCCTGCACAGAAGCATACTCTAAAAAAGACCCAAATGAGGGGGGAAAGGAAGGGACCAAGGGGCCACTTAGGGGCTTGTTTGACTCCTGGGTGTTCTCTAGCTGTAACAGGCCTTCAAGAAGAAGCCCAAACTTGCTGTTAAGGAGTTTAGAAATCAAAGCAGGAAAGCTGCATGTGCTGGAGAGCAGCAACTTTACTTGAGAGGTGCATTTGACGCTGGCAGCCAGCCAGGCACCTGCCTGATGGATGCAGATAAGTAGGTCCATAACTGGTGCTTAAAAGCCTGATGAACCGAGCCCTGGCCCTCTACGATTAATTAGTGCTGCTCTGTGGCATGTTGTTTTCTCTTCAATTAAAAGCAGGGGATAAAAACCCATTACTGATCGCGAATTAATCGGCCATCCTCTAGGTACTTGTTTCCAACGGTGATGCCTGCCCACTTAATTGAGGCTTCCCAGGATGGGGCCATTACAGGCTTGAACGACCTTTATTCCTCTCAGGGGTGCTGTCGGGCTCCCCTAGACGTCTGCCATTCTGTGCTGTAAATTTCAAATGTTGAATTAGAAGGAATTCCAACTGTGCCAAGGCTGATAAAGCTTTGAAACCTACCCTTACAGAGGGACTTTGTGCGTAGTAAACTGTGGGCGATATTCTCAAGAACTTGTGATAACCATCGCAAAAGTAACTTAACACAACCTTCAACATCCCAGTATATCGCAGGAAATGTATGCTGTGTTAACCAATTATTCACAACAGGGCAGTACCAGGCGATAGTCTCCAGATAATGCATCAACTGCCCACATTAAAATAAACGCCACGCCGCAAAAATGCAAAACACAAATGCAAAAATTTTTGCGATGAGGCCAATCGCGATAAAAAAAGCAGCGAAAAACAGCGACAGGCCTGCAAATCCCACACATTTGATGGGAAAATGCACCATAAAAGCAGAGTAAATAAACAGTGAGATGACAACGTACGAGCACAACCCCACAGCTGTGACGCAGAACAAATGACCATTGTCCAAATCAGATAGGCATTTCCCCACAAACAGCCACAATGTACATTGACATTTATTCAGTATGTAACCTGCGCCAATGCGAAAACAAACATGGGAACACACTGTGAAACCGCATCTCCTCTTCACATTGCAGAGGGACAAACAACACCCCCTGCACACCGAATTGCTATGTCAACGATCAAACAATAATGAAAGCATGGACCAATGTAGGGGCAGTGACTCCCCCTTACGTACATGTCACGCATGTGATGGGACTTGAGTCACAGGGTGCATCCCTGCATCATGGCGCACATATCACAGCCCAAAAGAATCCCTGTTGTCACTTGTAGGCCACAAATGACAACCAAAATGGAATTAATTGGGACACATCTGAAACGCCAAATAGTGGGATACCGTAACAACTGTGACACACAGAACTGGCAGTTCGAATACGTGTCACCCTAAACAGCCTCACTGCACAGAGGTGGCACACACACTAATCCATTAACAAATTCCTAAATTGTCAGCACAACATGGTGCACCCACACTTGTCTGAGTGAAGCGCCTGTACAGATGAGTGACATGCACGCAGGTAATGTGTATCGGAATGCGTTTATTAGCACATGCTGTGTCTGTGGTCAGTCAACGTACTGTGCCATTACTGATAAGGACCCTCACAATGTGACGTCAACCATAGAAGCAATTGTCAATAATGTAGTCCCAACGGGCTATTCCTGCTGCTGCTGCAGCTGCAGTGGGATGTGGTCCACCTGCCTCATCTTCATCATCATTGTCCGGTGCATCTGGCACTCGTATCCATGGGGCTTTGCTGCATACACATATGTTGTGCAACACACATCATGCAACGATCATCTTGCACAGGAGGTCTGGGCTGTACATGAGCTTTCCACCTGTGATGTTCAGGCACCTGAAGCGTGACTTCAACACGCCAAATGTGCGCTCCACGATGCCCCTGGTGCGTTTCTGGGCCAAGATGTACTCCCTTTGGGCCTGTGTGTTCGGAGGGGTGTCATCATCCTAGCGCAGAGTGCATATCCTTGGTCACCTGTGACAGTGCAGAGAGACTTAAGTCAAGACTACGCGCTGCATGATGTGTTGGCAGGCTCACTGGTTCATTGGTGTGTGATATGTGGGACTTAGTGATTCCTGTATGACATGTACTGCGTGTTGCAAATGAGTGGCATCACTGTGTATTGCTTAGCCTCACTGTTGCACCTCCCTAACGAGCACATTCACTAGTGTGTGCAGCGCAATTGCATCACATGCACCCCTATGGCACACCATTGTCATGCCTGCCAGCGCATGTCCACAAGCCTGACTCTGACACAGTGATGATGCTGCTCAGAATGTGGCCAGCCACGTGTGTGTAGGTCCATTGCGAGGATATGGTTGACACAGATGTAGAGCACCTGCCTGGCTGACCCGACATGCAGTTGAGGGTACATCTTTGGCTCATGCTGCACTAATAGCAAAACACACACAACAATTATAATTTGCGATCCCTGACCCCGGGCAGGTATGCCCTCCCCCATGTACCCCTTCGGCCAAGCACGCACACCGGGGGCATGCCACATGGCAACATTGTCAATTGCGTGATGGGTGGCTCAGACACTTCAACAGAGACACACGCATCAGCCACATCCTTGGCAAGGCCTACACTGAACAACACCCAGATCCACGTGTGGAGGAGCCACACCCCTACGAAGTACTGTTGTACTCCTGGCCACCCCACTTACGTTCACATGGAGATCCAACATGGTTACATGTCCCAGGTCTACATCATTGTCTGTGGTGACATGGTTGTGCACGTTGTAACCAGCACAATGTAAAGTGGAATGTCCCCGGTCCCTCATACATACATAATGACCACACGGATGCACTGAGAGAGTTTGTAGGACTGGCTATAGGCATGTGCGCCCGGCCCTTTACATTGCCAGGGTCACATCTCCAGTGACGCCTGTGCTGGGTGGGTGATGGGTAGTGTAAGCCACCACTCAGGGGTTGGTTGGTGCTGGCAAAGACCACAACAGTGAGCAGACAATCAGCAGTACAAGGTACGAACATCATGGGTCCCTGAATTGAGCAGCACAGATGGCCCCGTATGCACAGCGCCTGGCACAGGTGCACCGCCATGGAACAGTGACTTGCAGTGCCACGCGAGCTGAGCGTGTACTAATCGAAGTCCAAGGGGAATGTGGCGAAGAGTTGTGGGGGACAGTAGAAGGTGTCCTTCTAGGGCATGGTACAGAGGGCAGAAGCAAGCAGAAACAGGCAAATGGCGGAGTTGAATGCTACAGACGCCACTTTTCCACCTTGTCAGTATCGCCTACATGTAGATGAAGACAACCTCCAGCCCATGTGCTCAGATGCCACCGACATTCAAACAGAGATTGCCCATGAATTTCAGGGCACACACTCAGTGGCACCAGAGCTGCAAGGGGATGCAGTCTGTGATGAGGCCTGTGAAATGACATGGACTCAGCCATCTAGAGAGTCTCAGTTAAAATTGTGTGACATACTCCACCGCAGTGTCAGCAGGGGCAGAGATCCACATGTAGTAGGCATGCGCTTCACAGAGTCAGTGGCACCAGTACAGTTGTTGGTAGTGTCTCATCACTTCCGTAACAGAGACCCTTTGCTCCTCTAGACTGAAGTACATCTTCCTCTTACTCCTCTCCTTGCGTACTGTGACATGAACACTGCCATGAAGAAATGAAGACTCAGTTCCAAAAGTGCAACCTAGTTGGCCGCAGAGTCTGCCGGAGGCTGCAGTCAGCACGGGTTAACCGCTGTCCAACCATCTCCTCCTGGATCTCTAACACACGACGCGGATTAGATTCATGGCTGACGGAGTTAGTGGCACCAGAGCTGAGCGGGTGTGCATTTGGAGAGGAGGCCGCGTTCTGCCTATGACGTATTGCATTGGATTGGTATGAGGCCTGAAGGACCTTAGTGTAGTCCGAAGGCCGCAGTCAGCAAGGGCCCACAGACACTTTTGGTGGGAGTCCTATGCACAGACTTGGTGGCACCACATCGAAGGGAGTATAGTGACATGAACTCAGCCTTAAATAATGTACTCTGTCATGGTGTACTCAGAACTCAGTTCCAAATGTGTGTCCTACTTGTCCGCTGTGTATGCCAGTGGAGTACTTCAACGAGAAAGAAGTTCTGCTGGCCTGTGTAGCGGAGGCTGTGATGGTCCGAGGAGGCTGCCAAGGTTGGGGGCCTCGGGTTTGGATCTTGCATTGGCACTTGGTGGGCCATCTTTGACATACGCTGGTGTCGGCAGGTGAGCAGTGATGCCTAGATGCGCAGGAGCTGCCATCACGGCCCTGGGGACCAGCGGCTCGGGGTGCAGCAGGCTCACAGGAATCCCATGCAACACTGCTGATGGCGTAGGACTCGTGGCAGGGAGAGAGGCACAGCCCTGGCAGAGATGTAGGGCATTCCAGAAGAGGACCACGCCCAGGGCTACGTGCTTTTTATTCACACCCATACGCTGGCCTGGTGTACACCGGGCCAGCCTATTCTGCACACGCTTACAGGGGGGGATGTAACAAGCTACATTTCCTTGATCTCCCCCATTTGCTGGGGTAACATGGTTGCCTCCACTGTCCACTACACTCCGATAACCAACGGTGTGTGTCGACATGGATATGTCTGTTATCTGCATGCTGCAGTCTGTCCAACACATCTACGCCACGCTTGGCATTGTATGCAGTATCATTCATCGGTCACAACGCCTCCTTCGCACATGCCTGGTTCCCTCCTCTTTCCACATTCTGCTAATGTGTGGCTGAGGTGCCATGCCATTGATGTCTCATGTACATGGCTAGGCCAGGTTCCCACGGTAAGTTGGACTGTCGTGTCTTGTGGGTGGGCATCTTGTTTGGCATGTTATATGTAAGTTTGTAATGTGTGCTTTACCAGAGTTGTGAGTCGCATAGATGTGGAGTTGGGGTGTGTGGTGTGTTCATTTGGTACTTACCAATGAGTAGATCATTTCCGTAGGTGCCATTGATGATGGACTGTCAGAAGATGTAGGAATCATGCACACTGCCTGGGTAGTTAGTGACAAAATTGGTAAAGAGTCCGCGGTGGTCCACTATTGCCTGCACATTGATGGAATGCGTGTGCTGTCTGTTGCGGTAATTGTGTGCAGTGTCGGTAGGGGGCACAAGTAGGACATGTGTTCAGTCTATTGCCCCCAACACTTGTGGGAAGCCAGATATGGTGTAGAAGCCTTCCTTGGCCTCCTCTGTTCCTGCGCAGTGTGGGGAAGTATAGGTACTGGGGTACCAAGCATAAGATTATGGCATCCAAGACAGGTTTGAGGAACTTTGTTAAGGGCTGGCTGTGAGACTCTTCCGACTCTGGCTGTTGTAGGTTGGAAGGTACCATAGGCCAAGAGGTGCAGCAGAACCAGGAGCTTTGGTTGTGGAGGGATGTTGGTTGTCCGCTGTATTGGTACTGTCAGCCTGTGGAAAATGATGTTCAGGATGCAGAGGATGGTTGTCCTTTTGAGCCTGTAGTGAGCAATGATATACTCTGGTGTTAAGTCTGTGAGGCTGGTGCGTTTTCTGAAGGTCCGCGCTCTGTGTCTGAGCTGCCTCTGTGGTGGTCCGGGGGGTGGTGCGGGATAGGAGTCCGGGGGTGGTAGCAATGGGTGATGTGGGCCTGTTGGGGCTCCGAGCTGCATGATCAGTAGCTCCATGCCATCTGTTGTTCTTCAGGTGTGGTTCTGGGCTGGGCTCCCTTTTCTGGGGCCGGCTGCCGTCTGACTTTACACCAGGACAGAGCAGGTGTTAAATTGCTGCTCCTAACACGCCTTATCGCCTGTTTTGTGTTCTAATCTCCGATCTGGCAGGTCATTGAGAATGTTGCAGAGTGGTGTTGTCGCACCTTTTTGCACGGGAACGCCTACTCTGCATCTCATTAGCGATAGTTGCCAGTGTCATCTGTGGCGATGTATTTTGCGGCTGCTATCGCAGGTAAAATGGTGGTATGTTCTGTTAGCACCAGCTTGTGAATGGGGTGATAGATTTATCGCAACTTTGGCTGCGATAAAGTGCTGATAACTCGGCAATGACTCCTTGAGAATATGCCCCTAAGTGCAATGAGTGTAGTAACTGGAACATGAAATCTCATAGACGTTCTAGGTTGAGTGGAACTTCACGTTTCTCGTTCCCATATATTGTTGAATAAACCATTTCGGCCTGATTAATGAAGTTGCGGCCTCACATGTGTGAGGGGCAATTTGCTCTTGCAAATTTGCGGCTTCAGTTTCAAAGCCCGCAGGGTTTATGATCGAAATAAAGGGGGGGACCCGGTAGAGTGCTCAGATGCTGCGCTCACATTTTCAGCCAAACACTTGTCCCCTATAGTAAAGCAATCAGGCGAAACGTCGCAAAGCCACAACACACACTTTGTTAAAGCTGCTTTAATAGAAAGGTTATATTCCCTGAAATAAGTGTTCTAACATACCTTCATGGAAAAGGTTTCCCCATGTGGCAACATGGATTCGCTTGCATAAATTTTGGAATCCCTTTTCTTGCAATAATATCATAGCTGGGTGGTACATCAATGGAAGTCGTGAGGAGTACAGGAGGGGGGCAGAGAGGAGATCTGTTATATGATTCCAAGCATCAACTGTATTTGTGAACATCGTGGGTGGTGTCCCACGGGAACGAGAAGGACCATGAATGATGTGGTTCAGTTGGAAAGGGTCTGCGAACCAGTCCTCAGTGACCACCTGTGGCATATATTTAATGGGATATATCCAGTAATACACATAATGAGCTTGAGCCTGATTCACAGAACTAACTTAATACAAAATCCAAACCTACTGCCATTTTGGTATTCGCAAAAGGCACTTACTCCTTTTGGTATTCACAGAAGGCACTTACTCATTTCGGTATTCACAGAAGTTAGGAGTCCAAACTTTAGGACTCCTAAATGCCTTCTGTGAAGACCGAAAGTCTTAAAGTTAGGATTTTTCTCAGTTTAGGTGTACTAAAGTTAGGACTCATAACTTTAGGACTCCTAAATGCCTTCTGTGAACACCAAAAGTCTTAAAATTAGGATTTTTCTCAGTTTAGGAGTCCTAAAGTTAGGAGTCCTAACTTTACTACTCATGAACTGAGAAAAATCCTAACTTTAAGACTTTCGGTATTCACAGAAGGCATTTAGGAAACCTAAAGTTAAGAGTCCTAACTTTTGTGAATACCGAAATGAGTAAGTGCCTTCTGTGAATACCAAAATGAGTAAGTGCCTTTTGTGAATACCAAAATGGTAGTAAGTTTAGGATTTTGTCTTAAGTTAGTTCTGTGAATTGGGCCCCTTGTGCATTTGCATAATAAACCTCGAAGTCTGGAATATCAAAACCCCCTTGATCATACAGTTTCGTAAGTATGGACCATTTGAGCCTTTGTTGCTTACCTCCCCAGAGTAACCTAATTAGTTCAGTGCACAAGGTTTTAAAGAAATAGGTCCCAGGGTGATAGGGTATGTTTAAAAGCAGGTAAGGGAATTGCGGGAATACAATCATTTTTATAAGGGAGGCTCTACCTGCAAACGAAAGAGGCAAGCAGATCCAGCGCATGACATTGCTGGACAGGCGAGTGATAGCCGTACCATAATTGAGCCGTATTGTTTCTTCTCTGTCTCTGGTCACCTGTATACCCAGATATTGAAGGTCTGAGTCGCACCACTCCAATGCAAAGTCAATCTGGAATTTGGGGACTGCTGGCGTGAGAGGGAATATCTGTGACTTCCCACAGTTAATGTTAACACCAGACAATCTGCCAAATACTATGAACTCTCTTAGCATGGGATTGATGTTTTGTTGGGAGTCCCTAATATATGATGTTACATCATCAGCATATAAAGAGATCAGGATTTGACATAAGCAACAGCAGAACGCCTTATCCTGGTGACATTGACGAAGTCTGGAGGCAAGCGGTTCAATTGCTATGGCGAATGTTAGTGGGGACAACGGGCAGCCTTGTCGGATAGAGAACGCGGGGATATATGCCCGTTTATCAATACCTTGGCTGTGGGTTGGTGATATAACAATTGGATCCAAGAGATAAATAATGGCGGGAAACCCATACGCTGCAATACTCTGAATAGGTAATCCCATTCTACAGAATCAAACGCCTTAGTGGCATCCCAAAAACGCAGCGAGCGGGAACTCAGGTGCCACGGTCTTTATCAGGGAAAACAAGGTATGAAGATTGTGAGTAGTGGCCCTACCAGGGACAAACCCTGACTGGTCAGGGAGTATAAGCTTATCCATTAGGAGAGTCAGGCGATTTGCCAACACTTTGGCCAATATCTTCGTGTCACAGTTTATGAGTGGCATCGGCCGGTAGGAATCGCAGGATCCGGGGGGGTTTGCACGGCTTCAAGAGGAACATGACCAATGCTTCCCTCATCAAGGGGGGGAGTATCCTGACTTCCAGGTATTCCTCATATACTTCCTTGAGGACCGGCACCATGATGTCGATGTAACTCTTATAGAATTCGGCGGGCAGTCTATCAAGGCCTGGCGCCTTCCCATTTTTCAATTGCATAATTGCTTCTCTAATATCATCGATTTCAAAAGGGAGACATAGAAATTCCCTCTGTGTGTCACTGAGCGACTCGAGCGCTACATCCCCCATGAATGCATTCAGATCCACCGACCCGTGTCGCTGCGTAGTAGAAAGTGCACCATAATGTGAGGTAAATGCCTTGAATATGGTAAGCGTGTTGTGGCAGAGTGTTCCCTCAGTCCCCTTGATTTCTGGTATATGAGTGTGGAAGCGTGGGCATCGTGTCACTTCAGCCAGTGCCCGCTCTGGTCGCTCTCCCTCTCCGTACCTACGAGCCACCCAATACCGTCTTTTGAATTTCACCTCTCTAGCTGCAGCCTCTTCATATTCGAACAGCTTCTCCCAAAAATCTTTCTGTACCTGACCTGTCTCTACCCTCCCCATCCGTCCCTCCAGCCTCTTCAATTCCTGTTCCAGTTTTTTAATTGTTCCCTGTATGTCCCTTAGTACTCCAAAGCTTTTTGAGATGCAGTACCCCCTGATCGTGGCTTTAAATGCCTCCCATATCACCTCCACGCTGTCCATGGACCCTTTATTTCTGAGAAAAAAGTCCTCTATTTCCTCACTAAGTTCATTCTGAAAGACCATATCTAATAAGACGTTAGGTTGCAACCGCCAAGTAGGCCTGGGCTTATCATATTCTGGCGGGACGAGCAAGAGTTCAAAGTAAGTCCTGGCAGGATGTGTAAGATACGGATAGTTGTTCCCAATGCCCTGGAAAACAAACAGTTATCGTTCCGTGCCCATGTCCCTCTGTGCGACGTGAAGTATGTTCCCTCCTTCACCTGTGGATGTATGCAGCACCAGCTATCAATTAACCCACATTCCTCCAGTATGCCGTGTCGTATTTCCTGGGAATTATTGTAGTGGTGCATGGCACCTGTCCTGTGCTGGGTTTAGAGGCCCAGGCCTCTGATATTCAAAGACAGTGCCCTCAATATAGATTTTAGCTTCATTCATCGACATACTTTCCCATAACACAATATCTACTAAATTGCGACATTAAACATTTCAACAGTTGTCCGTTGAAGGAGCCATATTTCCTGATCAGATAGCACTTGCTAGTGTAGTCAAAGCTTTGAACTCCCCTTCCCCTCCCCCCCTCACCCACTGGAGCACCCCAATTATGCCAGTTGCGATCAGTCCTACCCCCTCCCTAGAACCAAAAAACTAAACCATTACAGTAAAAGTGTCATACCTATTCCAGAATAGATCTGAAACAGAAACAAATAAAACCAAAGTCAACGAAAGAAAAGTAGTGGGGTACACCCATTTGGGGAAGTACTGCCCGGTAGCCCACAGGTACCTCTCGCCTTTCCAGGAGGCCTGCGTAGCTGAGCAAGTCCCTGAAGAAGCTCTGAGGTTGTCCGGCTATTCATTATTTCCATGTCCTGTCCGGTTGTATTGTCATCTTGGCAATTGCGTTCCCCGAGCACAGTGGAGAACATCTCGTGGTCTACAGTTAAGTCTCGTCAGCGCTGTGTTCATGTTGAATTATCAGGAGATAATAGCGTACACCTGCTGATCCCAGCGACGTTCATTGCAACCAGTGTGCCCCTGGTGAGTCGTCATGTGCAAGCGACGTATTCTTTTGTCTCCTGAGCTTCTTGAGGAATTCTTCCACATGCTGTGGCTTTGTGAATATAGTCTGGGTGCCCTGGTGCATATTTTAGAGGCGAGCTGGGTAAAGTAAGGCATAATCTATCTGAGCTTGCCTCAACTTTAGTTTTACTGCGCTGAATTTGCGTTGCTCTTCCTGGACATGCTTTGTAAAATCAGGAAACATGGTAAAGGGCACCCCTTCCTAATGTAAATGCTTTTTCTCCCTGGCCACCCGTAGAGCTGTGGTCCTGTCTCTATAATTCAAGAGTCGCGCCATGATAGGTCTGGGTGCGCTTCAGGGGTAGGTCGCGATCCAAGGGAACGATGAGTCCTTTCGAAGATGAAGTGAGGGGATAGTAATTCCGCTCGGACCATCGTGATGAGCAGCTTTTCAATATACTCCTCATCTTGCCCGTGTTTGTGCTCTCCTGAATTCCCAATATGCGAACGTTGTTCCTTCTGCTTCTCGCATCAATGTCCTCATTCTTGCAGCTATCATTTTTAACAGCTTATCCATCTGTGTTACTGTACTTTTCATTTGGGCCGTGGTATCTTCTACCTCTGATATTTGTTGTTCAGCATCCTTTATGCGCGTCTCATGTTCGTCGATTTTGTGAACTATTGCATCCATACGTGTCGTCAATGTGTCCATCTTGTCCGCAATAGTTGCGAATCCTTGCCGCACCTCCAAGAGGATAGACTTCACATCTTCGCCCGGTTTCATTTGCTGGTCTTGCTGTAACTGTTCTGCCCCATAATCCATCTCCACCAACTGTTGGCGTGTGCCCTTCTTTGCCTCGAAGGTAAGTCGTGGTTGGCGTGGGTCCGGTTTCCCCATCGTGAGTTGTGCAGCTGTCGCAAGTTGCAATGGCGGGCTTAGCGTGAAAGTTGTGGCAGTGTGGTGCTCACATGCTATAGTGCACTTTAACCTCTTAGTCTTTCTTGCAGCGTAGTCAATTATGTGGAGTAAGTCTCTATCTGTTGGAAGAGACCCCGCAGTGTTATCTGCTGCCAGTGTTCCAATGCTTTCACTCAGGACCTGACAGCTCCCGCGGCGCGTCTCTGTTATGGGATCACGGACAGCAAATCTTCTCCTACCTGCCCCTGTGACCGTTAATGCTCCTGTTGCAGGCCCTGCTCTCTCCGTCCAGCCCGCAGCTCACTCAACTAAGGGTGGTAGGCATGCAGGGTCTCGCTCGCGACAACCCCCTATGCCGCCTCGCCTGGTGACCCCACCAGACGTACAGCATAGCGCTCCTGACTGAGTCTCTGACGATTAGGGATTATGCCATTTGCTGCCTGTCACTCACGGCTGTCGCACCATCCGCGTTATCTGCAGGGCCAATGTGACGCTTTCCGCATATATCCCCCTGTTATCTCCTCAGCATGATCTATGCGTCTGAGTGTCAGGCTTATCTCTGTGCAGTTTGGGACCCAGTCAAGGACGCGGCGTCCCAGGGGAAACTTACTGCATCTCTCTCGCCGCCATTTCACTGTTTTGGCCTATGCGCCTCATAGGCACCCCAGCACTTGCGTGCCCACCGTGACCCATCCACAGCACCAGGGTGTTCCGTCCGGTTGCAACTGCTCAATGCCGCCAGCTGCCACAGTTCACCACGGACGTCGCTAAATCCAGCTCCACTTGTTCTTTACGTGTTTAGCTTTAATGCCTCGCACTATCTCAGGCAACAAACATCGTCAGGACAGAGAATAATTAAAGAAAATTAGCCGAACTGCGGGAGTCTCACACAATGGCAGCCATTCAGCTTGCGCACCACCTAGCGCCCCATATCCTCAAAAATACTTACCATAGAAACATGTTCCTGGCAAGTATAACTCTTGTGAGCTGAAGCTGCAATGGATTGCTGAATTAAACACAAATCCTCAAACTGCCAATGACAACAGATCCCGCAGCATCATAGTTTTCATTGCGTCCACTCCCACTGCAAGCCTATGGAAGCTATTCCACTGAGAATGATATAGCATATTAACAATATCATATTCACTCCTGGAATGTATCGGACATTGAACACAATATTAAAGTTCAAGCATCACAAAAAAAATCCTGATCTGCCTCAAAACTTTTCATCTCAGTCCTTTTGGAAATTCACCAAATTTACCATTGTTTGATTATCCACATTGAAAACTACCCGCCTATTAGCCAGCAGCTTTCCCCAGAGCACAAGAGCCATCACCAAAGGAAAAAACTCCAAGACGCAATACTATGACTGGCTGACTTCCATGCTTCAGGCCAGTCTTCCACTGTCCAGTGACCATCCCCAAAAACTTCAAAATCATAAGCTCCTGGCACATCTGAAAAAAACCATAGGTGTCACGGGTAATCCTCACCGTCGTGCCACATAGTAACTTCATTAAAATCCTTAAGAAAGTTTATCCACATCCTGACATTCCCAAAATGCTGGCTTGCAATATTATCCCGTTGTGAGGTGAAACCGCACCCTTCACAGCAAAACCAAGCCGCCTGCAGAAAGTGTGTACTACCCTCACCACATGACAAGTAAAGTTTAAATGACCCAAAAGGCATTGAACCTGTCTCAACTCCAACAATGAAATCAGCTTTTGAACCTTGTCCCCTGGTAAACGAGCCTCCATATTTCTCCTTGCTATCTATTTCACTTTGTAAATCATTACCTAACATTTTCAAAATATCCCGAATCGCATTACCTGGGATATTATTATAAAAATTTATGATAATGATACTCGCTCCCCTTCTAGTATCTATCACTAATTTATGATAAAAACTGCATTTAGGGTAGAAACCTACCTTATCATATGCTAAACAGTTTGAGAGATACGTAATTAAGCCCCCCTTGGGTCACCCATACGCTCCCCCTACTGCCGGCGTACAGTATGTTTTATAGCCGTTTAGATGTATGGGATCTATGGCCCAAGTTTCTTGAAGGGCCAAGATGTCCAGGCCATTTATAACAGTTTCCCAGAAAGGATTTGTGGTTTCATGTTTTAAGCCTGCCACATTCCAAAACATCAGGGTGCACATGTCTTTATTTTGGTCCACAGCTGGCTCATCCATACTAACAGTTCCCATTTCCTTCCGGTGTTTTTCAGATGTTATTTTTCTATGGGTTTTTGTGACTACGGAGATTTGTTTACTATTGCTCCTGGTGTCTACTCCCTTTTTACGTATATTAATCTCCCCCCCAAATTATTTGTCAGATTTTTAGTTATATTGCCATGTAGTACCCTCTTATCGCTTGCCCTTCTTACACTCATATCAAGCATTTCCTGTGGTACGCTACTATTCGATGGTTTGATGGGAATGGATAAAAAAGGGAATGACTGAGGAGCCTCTTCACGCTCTGGACGTCAATCGACAGCCTCTAATTCACTAAACCGGTTATAGCAGGGGATGATGGGTGAAACATACTGTGGGCCCAACCATTCTCCACAAGGATTGGTGTCAGTACAACGCGTTATTTTACGTCGCATTCCGTTACAACGCAGATTTTACAACGCAGGATCCATTACATCGGATGCCATTACAACGCATGGCATTACATAGCAGATGGTATTACAACGCATGGCATTACATCGTAAGTATAGGTAAGTATACCTTTTTTTTAAAATGTTATTAAGTTAATTTAATTAATTTTATTTAAACAATTTAATTAAAATACATTTTAAAATAGTCATTAATTTAATTTAATAAAATAATATCTATTTAATAAATGTAATTTTATTAAAAATTGTAATTAATTTAAATAAATTAAAATAAAGAAATTAGTTTAATGTACATATTTTTAAAATTGTAATTAAATTAAATTAATATTAATAATTTATTTAATTTAATTAATTTAATTTAAAAATGTAATTAATGTAAAATAATTAATTTAATTTATTAAATATATTTTAATTAATTCAATTAATTAAATATATTTTAATTAATTTAAAAATGGTCAATATAATTTAATTATCCCTAAACACAAACCTACCCCTGAACCCTAAAACACCCCTGTACCCCAAAACCCAAACCTACCCCTGAACCCTAAAAACACCCCTGTACCCCAAAACCCAAACCCTGCCCTAAAACCTAAAAACACCCCTGTACCCCAAAACCCAAACCCTGCCCTAAAACCTAAAAACACCCCTGTACCCCAAAACCCAAACCCTGCCCTAAAACCTAAAAACACCCCTGTACCCCAAAACCCAACCCCTGCCCTAAAACCTAAAAACACACCTGTACCCCAAAACCCAAACCCTGCCCTAAAACCTAAAAACACCCCTGTACCCCAAAACCCAAACCCTGCCCTAAAACCTAAAAACACCCCTGTACCCCAAAACCCAAACCCTGCCCTAAAACCTAAAAACACCCCTGTACCCCAAAATCCAAACCCTGCCCTAAAACCTAAAAACACCCCTGTACCCCAAAAACCCAAACCCTGCCCTAAAACCTAAAAACACCCCTGTACCCCAAAACCCAAACCCTGCCCTAAAACCTAAAAACACACCTGTACCCCAAAACCCAAACCCTGCCCTAAAACCTAAAAACACCCCTGTACCCCAAAACCCAAACCCTGCCCTAAAACCTAAAAACACCCCTGTACCCCAAAACCCAAACCCTGCCCTAAAACCTAAAAACACCCCTGTACCCCAAAACCCAAACCCTGCCCTAAAACCTAAAAACACCCCTGTACCCCAAAAACCCAAACCCTGCCCTATAACCTAAAAACACCCCTGTACCCCAAAACCCAAACCCTGCCCTAAAACCTAAAAACACCCCTGTACCCCAAAACCCAAACCCTGCCCTAAAACCTAAAAACACCCCTGTACCCCAAAACCCAAACCCTGCCCTAAAACTTAAAACACCCCTGTACCCCAAAACCCAAACCCTGCCCTAAAACCTAAAAACACCCCTGTACCCCAAAACCCAAACTCTGCCCTAAAACCTAAAAATACCCAAACACCCCAAAACATATACCTCAGTACCCCAAAACATATACTCCTATTCTCATACTTATTAAAAAAATTACTTACATTAATATATTTAATTTATAATATTTAAAAACATAAATAAATATTTTTTTAATAATTAATAATAATTAAATAAATTATATAATATTAAATAAAATTTAAAAAAATGTATATACTTACCAATACTTACGATGTAATGGTATGCGTTGTAATAGCATCTGCTATGTAATGCCATGCGTTGTAATGGCATCCGATGTAATGGATCCAGCGTTGTAAAATCTGCGTTGTAACGGAATGCGACGTAAAAGTTGCGTTGTAAGTGATACACACCTCTCCACAATGCTGTGGGTCACCATGATGGATTCTCCCAGCCCTTCGCTGTATTAGAGTCCAACCATCTTCGGCGTAGTTGGTGACCCTCGTCCAACTCCATCTGTTATCTGGTTGCTGCACTGGCATATATAAATAGGAGAGTGCTCTGGCCACGATTGTTGTTCCATAATTTCTAGGTGCCCCCAGACAGATATGTTCCACTGTTCGTGGGTCTTCGAAGGTTACAACCATGCAGTCTCCTTGAGATCTTTTTCTGTTATATCCCACCCATGGAACCCTCTGTACCATTAAGATATTACTAGTTATTGTTGATGGTAGAGGATGATTAGAATTTTACCAGTGGAGCACCTTGTTTTTAAGTGCCCAAAAGGGTTCCGTGACTTGAGGAGCCAATTCCGGGACATGGGAGCATGCTTCTGATGGTAAATTGATGCTTCTACGCTTTTCGGTCCTATCTTGTTGGACTTTATCAGGGCTATGAGTGGGTACATTGAGGCTAACTGGTTTATTTGTCTTGGCCTCAGTAGCCGGAGTGGATTTGACACAGGTTTTACTTGTTTCCGGGCGAGTGGGGTTTGGCAATGGGGTTTTAGGAACTGATTTTTTACCTTCAGTTAGACATTTATTAAGTGTTTGGGGTTCGTTAGCCCGTAGAGTTATATGGGCGGCTTTTTTGGCCTGGGTAGTATACAGTGCTTTTATATCCTTCTGTAGATCATTGAGTTGGGTTTCTATCACAAAAAGCTTCTCTTCTAGGGGAGTAAGTAAGGATTTAATTAGTGTCTTCAGTGTAGTCTTCAGTGTATTAAAAGATCTTCCCTTTCTAGACTTATACCTGTGCTATTGGCTGTGGTATTAGCTGTAGTGCTGTTAGTGAAAATGTCAGCTAAAGTGTCATCTAAGATGGTGTCATCTGGAATAGTCATAGGCAAGGTTCTAGAACCAACCTCTTCTTTCTCTGACTCCTCCCCAGGAACTTCCCTCGCTGCTTCTTTACTAATATCGTCACTGATACCCCCCGCAATTGCTGATTTTGCCTTCTTGGCAGTGGTGTTGTTATTTTTAGTACGCTCATTTTTTGGAATTGCCCCCTCCCTTTTCCCTCTCATCTGACAGTTGCTACTTTCAGCCCGGGTATCTATTTGTGTAGCAGTCATAATGTTTCCCGATAGTGCCAGATCCTGGGAGTCGTAAGAGATAGAGTCTTGAAGAGCAGGCTGGGTACAGGTGATATTATGAACCTCCACGTGTGTCTGCAAAGAGGTAGAATTACTTAGACCGTTTTCCGGACTACAAACCACAGCAATGTGGCCCATAGACGACCTCTTAGCAAACGCTAGATCTTGAGATACCCTTCTCTCCATAAGCACAATACCTTGATCTATCAATGAGTTTGTGCGTACTATGAAATCATCAAGAGTTCCCGTCAACTTTGTCCCTCCGGGTGCAGCCTTACTTCTAGTTTCACGTGTCATTTTGTATTTTATCAAGGATCACCAAAAAAAGGGGAGGCATGTCCTAGAAAGGCTATTTGAGCATGGAAAAAGTGATAAGTTCCAACCATATGCAGATACCTATAGTCTAAATATATCCACAGTTCAAGGTTGACAGTAAACTTTTAGGCAATGTCGATGACTCCCAAAATAGAGGATTTAAATACACTACGAAAAGTATGGGTGCTTACAGTTCCAGGGTCCGCTGGCAAGTTTACAACCAGGATCTCTGGCACAGCCTAGACTCTTAAGGCCTCTGAGGGCCACAAAGGGCCCGCCCTTTGCCCGGGCTTAGTCCCGGCCACTCCCACGCGCTCCTGCGACGCGGATGAGGATGAGGAGCTAGATTTATGTCGCCTCCGGGCGCGTGTGGTCACGTGTTGCCGCTCAGCCCCCTGGGAATAGTAGTCCTCCTCTCAGCGGCCGCTTTGGTGGAAGTGAGGCGGCGGGAGGAGTACGGGTCTGTTTAGGGCAAGCAAGCGAGCAGCAGTGAGAAGAATGGCGGTCACGGGGCTCCCAGTAAACGGACAATGATAGCACACCCTCCACCGATGAGGAGCTCGATTTATGAAGCCTCCGGGCGCGTGTGGTCACGTGATGCCGCTCAGCCCCCTAGGAATGGTAGTCCTCCTCTCGGCGGCCGCTTTGGTGGAAGTGCAGCGGCAGTAGGACTACGGGTCTGTTTAGGGCAAGCAAGCGAGCAGCAGTGAGAAGAATGGCGGCCACGGGGATCCCAGCAAACGGACAATGATAGCACACACTCCACCGATGAGGAGCTCGATTTATGGCGCCTCCGGGAGCTTGTGTTCACGTGATGCCGCTCAGCCCCTTGGGAATGGTAGTCCTCCTTTCGGCGGCCGCTTTGGTGGAAGTGCGGCGGCGGGAGGACTACGGGTCTGTTTAGGGCAAGCAAGCGAGCAGCAGTGAGAAGAATGGCAGTCAAAGGGCTCCCAGCAAACGGACAATGAAAGCACAGGCTCCACCGATGAGGAGCTCGATTTATGGCGCCTCCGGGCGCGTGTGGTCACGTGATGCCGCTCAGCCCCCTGGGAATGGTAGTCCTCCTCTCGGCAGCCGCTTTGGTGGAAGTGCGGCGGCGGGAGGACAACTGGTCTGTTTAGGGCAAGCAAGCGAGCAGCAGTGAGAACAATGGTGGTCACTGGGCTCCCAGCAAACGGACAATGATAGCACACGCTCCACCGATGAGGTGCTCGATTTATGGCGCCTCCGGGTGCGTTCGGTCCATGATGCCGCTCAGCCCCCTGGGAATGGTAGTCTCGGCGAACGCTTTGGTGGAAGTGCGGCGGCGGGAAGACTACGGGTCTGTTTAGGGCAAGCAAGCGAGCAGTAGTGAGAAGAATGGCGGTCACGGGGCTCCCAGCAAACGGACAATGATAGCACCTTGAGCAGTCAATATTAAGACCAAACATCTTAAAGACCAGCCTAGGAACAACTCATCATAAAAGCAACCTTCTCTCAACTCTACAACTTCATTATAGATAATTATTATCTCTATGACAATCAGAGATTATGTTGACCACGAAGCAGTATGGAATCAGCCATAATCTCCTGTGATCACCATAAAAACACCATTCATTTAAATTAATTTGTTGCACTACTCCTTGACGTGTTGTGAGCATTGGACACTGTAGACCATCAACTGGTAGTACACAGAACAGAAGACAGAGGAATTGAGGCACAGTCCTCAAATGAATGAAATCCTTCCTCACCAACAGAATCCGATTTGTCACAATCATACTTTTGTGCTAGCCATTCATCTCTGGGGGAGGTGCCCTCTAAAGATCTACAATTAGGGGGCGTGGCCAAGATGGCGGTGTGAGCGGACGTTCTTCCCGGAGCTCCCACCGCCGGCCACTGACACAGCGCTGTTTATAGCACCTTATCCCCTGTGTCTGGGCCCCCCTGGAGAGCGCCTACCGTCCTGACGGGTCGGGTGCCAGTGGGAACCATTGTGGAACATTTGAGGCTCCTGGAGCCGCGGTGAGAGGTTCGGCCCGAGAGCGGCCCGGCTCGGCCTGGCGGAGTGAGGAGGCGGGGAGGCGTGGCCGAAGCTGCCGGCGGAGAACGCCCGGCCTGGGAGTGCCTCGGCTGGGGGTCTGTTATGCGAGAGTCGGTGCGTAGGTGGTGGGTCCGGCCTGCGCGGTCTTTGCGTGAGGCCCCCGGAGCGGGATCGCTCGGTGGCTACTGCGGACCTGCCGCCGCCACTTGGGATCGGCCGCTGCGGAAGTGGCCGTTGCTGGAGCTGGCTGGTGGCTGATGTGGTGCGGACTGAGGTGTGGAGCAGAGTGAGGACGTGGGGACCACCCAGCGAGACTCAGACAGCCGCGTGGCCTGGAGAGCGGGCGACGCACTGTGGCGTGACGCTGGCCCTTTCCGCTGGACATTGGAGGTCTTGGCCAGACGAAAGGCCCATTTGAGGTAGAAGGGGGTCTGCCACGGGTGCCGGGGCCTGGATGGTGGGTCGGAGGTGGCCAGAGTGACTGTGTGTTGGCGGCCGCCATTTTGCACAGCAAGCCGGGTGTGTGGCTGTGCGAGGAGCCATCCTTAGTGGGGCATCCTGAGGGAACGTGGTTGGACCCTAGGGCGGTGAGCGGAGACCAGCTGGGGTGCGTTCCACGGTGGGGTGTGACCTACATCAGGATTGGCGGTTGGAGCACTGATAGGGTGGCTGCGGTGCGCATCTGGACAGCATGGTGAGGGCCCGGCAGAGTGAGTGGAGGTGGGGTGGACGCCTTCCTGCTGCACGTGTGGTGCCCGAAGTACCGGGCCCTCGCACGTGTTTGAGGCCCGGATTCGTCCCGTCGCACAGCACCAGTTGCAGCCCAGTCGTGGGCCACGTGGGACATGTCCACCGTAAGAGGCTGGAAAGATAGGACCATTAAGGACCTCTTCACCCCTACCACGACGGAGAAGCGGGCAGACCCCGCTACGTCGGGACAGTGGGCCAGCATGGACAAGGTGGCGTCCGGCACCCCTACCTCTGGAACAGCGAGTACTGAGGAGCCCATCACCAGGGCTTTTCTGGAATCCCTCTTCAGTGGTCTACAGGAGGACATTCACGCTCTGAAGAGGGAATTGCAGGAGGAGATCAGAGAGGTTCGCCGCGACACGGACGCCATAGGAGAAAGAGTGGTGGATCTGGAGACCAAAGGCGATGGGCGCGACATTGAAATAGAGGCTCTGCAGCAAGAAATCATTCCTATACATGACCAACAGGTGGACCTTCAATCCCACGTGGAGGACTTAGAGAATCGCTCCCGGCGGCATAACATCAGGATTCGGGGTGAAACAGACTCCAGACACGGAGGATCTCTTCCACTTTACGCAAGGCCTCTTTAATCACATTCTGGGAAGGCCGGCGGACTCGGCTCTCTGCCTCGATAGGGCGCACCGGGCGGGCCTGCCTAGGGCCGGTTTGGCCCTGCCAGCTGATATTTTAGTCTGCGTACAGGACTTCCGTACCAAGGAAGAGATCCTTAACAAAGCCCGGCAGATGGGAACTATCTCCTTCGGAAACCACTTGCCATCTTTATACCAGGATTTGGCGGCCATCACCCTCGAAAAACGTAGGTCCTTCAGACCGGTCACCGCGGAGCTGAGACGGCGCAACATCTCATACAATTGGGGCCACACCTTCCGCTTGGTGTTTAAGTTGGACAATAAGGTTTGCCAGCTGCGGTCCTTCCGGGAAGCATGCCATCTTTTGGGCATTGAGGAGCCAAAGGAGGAGAAGGGGCCGTCTGCCCGGGGGGCGACCGGGGTGGACAAAACCGGACAGTGGCAACAGCAACGAAGGAGGCGCAAACCGAAACGTCCTCCTACGGTGGAGATCAAGGAAGGCCACCGAGCGGCAGTGGAGAAGGCGGTGATAGAACTTGCGGACCCTGACAGCGGTTGACCACTGATCTTGACACTCTATGGCATTGTGGAGGGGGGCTAGGATGGGGTGAGTTGGGTTGGCGGCGGGAGGGGAAGCGATGTATTTGGCCACATTCCCTCAATTCTGATCGTTCCTGTGCATCTGCACTAGTGGATGATGGACAAGACTGATTTCTGTACCACACATGCTGGGATGATGGACAATGTTGTTGACTATATCCTTTATGTTGGAGGGGGGGCTTTCTTGTTCAAGGATGGATGATCCGGGGTTGGGTAGTTTGAGTAGGGGGGGTGGTTCCAGGTCCAAGAATGAATGTCGGTATGATTGATGAGCTATGGTGCGGGGTGAGCGAGGGCTGGGGAACGGACACTTCCCGACGTAGAGGCACACAAGGTCCGGAGCTTCTGAGTGACCATGCTTTCAACTGAATTGCGCTTGCTTACCTTGAATGTCCGGGGCTTAAACAACCTGGTGAAGGCGGGGGTCCTTTCTTTCTTGAAGAATTCGAAGTCTGGCATTTGTCTTCTTCAAGAAACGCATCTTTTAGCCAAGGACTGCTTCAGACTAAAGTCACGATGCTTTCCGCTTCAGTACTTCTCCTCGGGGCCCAGTAAGTCTGCAGGAGTGGCGATCCTGGTGGCCCAGCATTTTAGAGGGAGGGTTGGGAGGAAAGTGGCGGAAATACGAGGCAGATTGCTCTCCTACAGCTTCTCTCTAGGAGATTCCTCCTTTATCATTAGATCAGTTTACGCCCCTAATGAAGGCCAGGAGAAGTTCTTCCACCAGACACTCACTGAAGCAGCGGCAGCACCTGATAGGCATGTCTTCATTGGAGGGAACCTGAACCTAGTGTTTGACACTCATTTAGACAGATCCGGGCAACGTACCACACAGACGGGCGCTCTTTCACGGGAGGGACTGACCAGGATGGTGGAGATGGGGTTGGTTGATCTTTGGCGTAGCTTTCACTCATGAGCCCGAGACTACTCCTACAATTCTAATACCCACAAAACTTACGTGAGGTTAGGCTACTTCCTATCCTTTAGATCACTCACGGCGCTAGCGACAGAGATAGAATATGGGCGGCGGCACTCTCTGATCACGCACCGTTGTCGGAGGTGTTCTCCTTCCCACCGGTGCCTAGGGTCGCACGGTGCTGGAGACTGCGTGGTACATTACTACACCACACAGACAACGTGGAGAAGATGATTGGGGCTATTCAAGATTTTCTATCACATATTCGCACCACAGACACATCTCTGGCCACACACTGGGCGGCGCTCAAGGCAGTTCTCCGCGAGGAGTTTATAGCGATCTCAACGGCAGAAAATTCAGAGAGAGCGCATAAATGTGAGGAGTTGTCGCTACGGACGAGAGAACTGGTGCGGATGCACCAGAGGACGGGAGCGCCTCTGTTATGGAGACAACTACGCCAGGTACGACAACAACTGGCGGTCTTAGATCAGAACAGGGCAGAGTTTGTGGCATTGAGGACACGGCACTCTTATTACACGGGGTGGACAGGTCTGTTGGGTCGCGCGCTTTGGGAAATTCAGCAACGGCACACGGTACAGGAGATTGGCACACGGGACGGTAGGCGCGTCACAGAGGTCGGCGACATCGCGAAGGCGTTCAGCGACTTCTATGCCTCCCTCTATGCGGGGGCGAGGCTCGATCCCGCGATCAGTGAGGCCTTTCTGTATTCTGTTCCCTCTCCCGGCCCTGTCAAAGGACCAAGCAGAACAGTTAGACAGCAATATCTGACCCGAAGACGTAATCTCGGCGATCTCACCCCTTAAGGTGGCCAAGGCGTCAGGACCCAACCTGTTTAAAGGCCCTTTTTTACAAAAACTTTCTGCCCCAGGTAGCGCCACTGCTCACAGCTTTATTCAACTCCTTCGAGGAGCCGGATGCGATCCCACGGGGCTTGCTGGACGCCACTATTTTGGTCATCCCCAAGCCGGGGAAGGATCGCGCACAGTGTGGGGCGTATCGCCCCATATCTCTCCTTAATGTAGATCTTAAAATTTACACGGACATATTGGCCACACAGCTGGCCCCGCTTTTGCGGGGGTTAATAGACCCGGACCAGTCCGGTTTTATCCCAGAACGCCAAACGATTGACAACACTAAGAGAGCTCTACATCTGACTGAGAAGGCGACGTGTACCAGCGGGGAATATATGCTGCTCAGAATCGATGCAGAGAAAGCCTTCGACCGGGTCCACTGGCCGTACTTAGAGAGTGTACTGATAAAGGCGGGGTTCGGAGTGAAGTTCAGGACCTGGGTCCTGAATTGTTATACCTTCCCCACGGTGGTGGTGAGGGTCAACGGATGCTCCTCCCCGCGCTTCCCCATTGAATGAGGGACGCGGCAGGGGTGCCCGCTGTCACCTCTGCTATTTGTGTTGTACATAGAGCCGCTGGCTCAGGCAATGCGGCTAGATCCGTGAGTCCAAGGCATTAAGTTTGGCACATTCACGCACATGATAAGCTTATACGCGGATGACATCCTGCTATCACTGGGTTCCCCCAGAACCTCAATGCCAGCGTGTGTGGAGATCCTGGATACCTTTGCTGAGGCAGCGGGTTTCAAGGTTAACATGGCAAAATCGGAAGCACTAGACCTCTCCTTAGATGGGCAGACGTGGGTCCACTTGCAAACCTGCTTCACCTTTCGGTGGGCATCGGAGGCAATCCCTTACTTAGGAATTCGGTTGGCGGACACTCTGCCTGGCACGGTGCGAATCAACTATGCCAGGTTACGGCATACAATACGAGCAGAACTCGGCAAATGGAGACATCTTCCTCTATCTTGGCTCGGTAGGGTGGCTGCCGTTAAAATTACCATACTGCCGCAAATCCTCTATGTCTTTCGGGCTCTCCCGCTTCGTCCCCCGGAGGGCTGGATCAGGCAGACACCGTCGGAACTCGCCCAATTCATTTGGAATGGCAAACGCCCGAGAATGAAGCTCAGATTGGCCATGTTACCACTGGAACAGGGGGGCCTGGGCCTCCCGGATATGCGGCTCTACTACGAAGTGGTGTAGCTCCGGACATTTGTGAAATGGAGAAGGTGGGAGTCAGAGAAGCACTGGCTCTTCCAAGACCAGGCCGTGACGGGCCGGACACTACAGGAAGTCCCCTTTCTCCGCAGGACGCATCGTCCCCCTAACCTGTATGCTTCATTTATCACACGGGTACCCATGGAAGTATGGGACCAGACTAGAATAAGACACGAGTTGACTACATTTCCTTCCCCGCTCACGCCATTGACATACAACCCTGACTTTGGGCCAGGATGCAATGTACAGGCCTTCGCCAAGTGGCGTGCGGCAGGGTGCAGAGCTCTGTGCCACTTATACACGAGAGAAGGGATTGCACCCTTTGAACAATTGTGGCGGGAATATGGCCTGCCAGAAACGGAGCGGCTACGCTATTTGCAGGTGCGGCACTGGGCACTTAGCGCACAGGTGCGAACTGAGGCGGATCGGAAGCTTAGCCCTTATGAATACTGGTTAATCTCACGGAAGACGGATAAACGTCTCATCTCGGACCTGTATTGCATGCTGCTGGCACGCTATGCCCTGGTATATAATCCAAGTAGGGCCTGCTGGGAGAGGGAGCTGGGAAGGGCGCTCACCAATAAAGAGTGGGAGGACATTTACTACCGGGCACGTCAGTCAGATTACCACATGGGTTTGACAGACACCTTTACCAAACTAGTGACGTACTGGTATTACACACCAGAGAGGCTGCATGAAATGGACCCGGCGAGGGAGGTTACCTGTTGGCGGGGTTGTGGTGAATGGGGTACGTTGGTGCACCTGTTGTGGGAGTGCACCCAGATCCAGGGTTACTGGAAACTGGTGCTAGACGAGGTAGACACACACTTTGATACCGAGATCCCAAGGTTCCCTGCCTATGTCTTGTTGGGCCTACCGAATGCTCTGACCTATCCATTGAAATCACGTAGGGGTAGGCTTATTGCCATTGCCCTAGGCTCTGCAGTTCAGAATGTTCTCTCTTTATGGCGAACCACACATACCCGCACTTTCCAGGGCTGGGTGTTTCGCCTCTGGGCAATGCTCGGCATGGAAAAACTGTCCTTAATCAAAGCTGGGGATGTCTCCAAATATGCGGAATTGTGGCAGCCCTTCCTGGCCCTGTTGGGCACAGAATTCAGAGAGGTGACTTTCCCCTGGTATTTGCGTTTGCTTCGTCTGTCACAGGTTCAGTCTTGCGGGGTTTTGGTGTGGATGGCTGTTTGTAATGTTTGTATGTATGGGGATCACGGACCTGGAACAGGGTGGGGGGTGGATAGGTTTATGGGGGTAATGGGGGTGGGGACAGGGTATTGTTTTTCCTCCATTGTTGCAAGCTCGGCCTTATGGTACTTCCGGACATGGGAGAGCATCGAGGAGCGTTGGGATTGTATTATGAAAGCGGTCACAGCATTCTAATGCCTTTATCGTTTTATTGCATATCCTTGATCCGCAATGCATCTTTGTTCTTGTATGAGCTGTTTCTTTCAATAAAAAGATTTAATACTAATGATCTACAATTACTCATTTCCTCTGCAACTTATACCTATCCCCTATTACCTAACCTTGTCAACTCTTTCAAGATTAGTTACTACAGGTGTGCAGATGATACCCAGACCATCTTAAAATTCAAACAATGTAAGGACCACATGCCATTCAGCCTCAGTGAATGTCTATTGCACATTAACCACTATATGCTAAAGAACCATTATTTTGCATTTATAAGTTGTATAAATTCGGACTATGGGCATTTTAGTGCTGTATATGAGAATTAGATTATATTGCAAAGGGACAGATTCCTTTTTTAGGTTGAGGCTAGAGTCAGCGTGCATGCGCTGCTCTGTGAGACTTGCTGTAGTGGATTATGGAGAAGTAGCCTCACCTACTCTCTGCCCATATTTCTCCTTGGCTTGTGTCTTTATTCTTCATAAATGCTGGCTTCTTTTTTGTCAATTGGCTTCTTAGTCCCTCCTTAGTACCGCCTTGTCTCCTTTTGTACCCTCCCATGGCTACTGACCCCTTTACTTTGGTTGTTACACAGTACGTCTTATTTGGTCTGTCAGCACTATTTTTTGATTTGCCCCTGCTCGTGTACCAGCACAGCAGTTGTTGTTTCAGGTTACGAGCGCTTTACAAAACACTTGGATTTAAGGGATACTTCCCCCCCTACAATCTCCTGCAGGTTTGAGCTCACAGGAGCGGCCTAGAACGTTTAATGTCTTGACTACCATTTTGTACGTTGCAGTGATGTAAACATGTAGCTGTGTTTGACTGGAGTAATTGTGCAAATCTTATTAGCAATATGCATATTTACTGTAGCACTGTTCAGCAGTAAATGGCTTCGAAAGGATATCCTTACCGCTGGGCGGTCAGTGCAGAGCTGCTGGGTGCGGTACTGCGGCTCACGGGTGTGGTGGGGTCTTTGAAAAGTAGCCATTCACCTTTTGGTGATCACCTCTCTATGTGCCTGGAGGTCAGGAGAGGGGGTGTAAACTAGCCTTGTCTGTCGGTACTTCAGCACGCGATGTCTACAGTACATCAACAAGGGTGTGGAATGCGCCATCCCTTCAAAGCACTATACCCTGAGGGATGGGGCGCTTGACCTTCACACGAGGCACAGACATCCATACAGGGCGCCATGACAATGCAGAGGGCAGTGCCCCTAAAGGGCCTGGCAGGAGCCGGCACTGCCCTTTGGTGATCACAGGGTAGAGACTGAAAGGCATGTCTGCTCACCTTTGGCACATGTCAATCAGCTGTAGTTTGAGGCAGACACAACCGGACTTGTGCTTATCAAATAGGCTACAACTATAATATACACAGACACACACAAGTATATAAACCATAAGCGTCTGTTTGTAACAGTGTGCGATAAAGATGGCCAGGGATCAAACATAAACAATACAAATACTTAGTTTCAACATATCGCGTAAACACCAAAACAAACACAAGGAACAAGTATAGAAAAACGCAGAAAGTACACAGATTAAGGCTAATGGCACACCTTACACACACAGACGTGTGTGTGCATGTGTAGTAAATCCACATAATATCCACATACAACTTGGGGAGAAGATGTAGCCTTACACCTAGAGTAGTGAACCACGAATCTGGGGAACCGGGTTTGAGTCTGTGAAATGATGCTCAGCATCCTGTGATTCTGGACAAGTCACCTAATCTCCCCGTTCCTAAAAATACTTAATGTGTCCATCTGTAACGAAACTGGTGCTCATGTAAAGCTCTCAGATTCCCGATGTCTCAGTTCTAGTTTGCTCTATATAAAACTCTTACAATTTTTTTAACGAATAACCTAATACAAACAAAAGATTGAAACATAAATCCCATCCAAAGAGGACATGCATAATACAAATCCATACAACATAAATAAGTACTGGGTACAAAACTGACTGCAAAAGTATATTAACCATACAAACACACAAATATACACACACCATGTGGATATATAAAATAAATAAATAATTGAAAAACACAAAAACACACAAACACACACACACATATATATTTATGTCCCCTCATATATTACACAACTACTTACATAAAGAAACAAATAAAGGTGCCATACAACATGGTCTCTCTCACGCGCACACTCACACACACACACACTAGTGACACTAGTAAAGACAAACACCCCATTGACAGTAAGTCGATTGTCCCGTCCCTTCGCTCACCCGGCACGGCCCTTGTTTTAGCCAATGCTCCCAGGCGCCGGGCGTAGCTAATCTCTCCACCCCTTCGCGCACTTCAGCTGTGCCGCTCACAGATATTTAGTTGTGTATAATTCACACCTTAGTGGAGGCTTGCTAGTTTTTGATGCTTCTTTAGAGGTGCTGAACAATATCCTCTAATTAGGAGGTTGCGAAGTCCGGCAAATTTATCCAACCCATCTGAGGCTTGTACAACCCCAGGGTTCAAAATAAAGCAGCGGAGCAACAATACCCTCACCTGCCGCTCATCCGGTGGAACGGATTTATCAACAAAACCAGAACAGGTGCACCAGCAGTGCACACACAACCTGGCAGTGACCAAGCCAGGCTGCACCAGTATCTCAGACACAAGCTGGCTAGTGACCATAACTGAATGCACAAGCAACACATCCATGAGTTGGCTGGCCACCACAACAGAGTGCACCAGCAGCTAATGACCACATCTAACTACACCAGCAGCTCAGGACCACACCTGAGAGCACCAGCTGCTCAGGACCACTTCTGACATCAGCAGCAGCTCAGGCCCACATCTGACTGAACAAGTAGCTAAGGACCACATCTGACTGAACAAGTAGCTAAGGACCAAATCTGACTGCACCAGCAGCTAAGGACCACAATTGACTGTACCAGCAGCTCAGGAACACATCTGACTGCAGACTGTTTTAAAAATTAAACCATAAATAAAAGGCATTATCAATTACAATGTCAATAACTGAAACTCTCGTAAATGCGTGACCTAGTGCATTGCAAATGTTTGTCTTTATATGCAAGCAAGGCATGGGAGAGGCGTATGTAGAGGTAATATTGCGATGCATGGAGGTTGTATTCTTTTTGCAGATCGGCGAAGGATCGAGGGGTGTCCTCCTTCCAGACATCCCAAAGGTATTCAATGCCTATGAGTTTTCATCCCCTAAAACCAGTCTAACAAGTCACTACTGTTAGCTGGTCTCCATACTACAGAGGGGTTCTACCCGTCAGGGAGCCCGACCACCCCAGAAATCTATTTGCCTCCCTCCAGCATTGAACCACCACCCCTGTATGGGATGACCAATCTCTTCCTGGCTTCCGAGCATAGAGCAGTGGCTCGCAATTTCCACCCAGCATAACCCTCCGGTCCACTCTGTAGGCCGGTTCCGACCGATCCGCGTAAACCTAGTCATTGACCACCTGCAATTGTGAGGCCCAATAATACAGCTTAATGTCCGGAAGGGCCAGCCCCCCATCGCACACCCCTCTCGTCGGCTTACGCAGCGCTATCCTTGGGTTGCCACCGTCCCAGAGCAGCGTCCGCAGAGCTTGCGCTATTTGTGTAAATACTCCCTGTGGGATCGAATATGGCGTGTTTTGTAGAATATAGAGCAAGCGCGGTAATGCCAGCATTTTAAACATTGCAGCTCGGCCCATAAGGGAGAGAGGCACCGATCTCCAGTGATTTATGTCAGTCCTAAAGCGCATCAGTTGGGGTACCATGTTCCTAGCAAGGAACTCCACTCTATCTCTTGTGATGTACACCCCCAGGTATTTAAATCCATCTGTTGTGACCGAAGCGGAACACTTGGTTGGAATCCGCACGGGATGGCCTTGAGAGCGGAAAAATCACTGCTTTCGCCCAGTTGATGGTATAGCCCGAATGGCTACCGAATAGTTCAAAGAGATGTAGCGTCTGCACAATCAAATGGTACAGTCTGCCCATAAATAGTACAACATCATTCAACGCCAAGCCCCAGAACGTTCAGTCCCTCCTAATCCAATGAGCCAATGGCTCTAAGGCCAATGCAAATAGGAGGGGGACAGGGGGAACTCCTGTCTAGTTCCCCTACGCAGAGGGTAGGCCCTGGATACCCCGCCATTAACTCTCACCCTCACCAACGGCTGCTCACATAAAAGCCGCACCCAACTGCAGAATATTGGACCAAACCCGAGTCGCTGGAGTACCATGAACAGGTAGAGCTATTCGATAATATCAAATGCTATTGAGCCGTCCGGTGCCATCAATGCTGTCTGAGCCGTCCCCACGTCCTCTGTCACATGTAGCACTCCGAAAAGGCAGCGTAGATTATGCCGGGTGCTCCTGCATGGCATGTACCCGGATTGATCAAAGTGTTTTAGATCTAGCAGCACCGATAGCAAACTGTCCGCCAAGGCCTTAGCTAAGACCTTAGCCTCAACATTGATGAGCGAGATCGGGTGGTAGGAAGAGCATTGATCAGTCGGCTTTCCTGTTGTATGGATTACGACAGTCGTGGCCTCTCTTTGATCGGGCGGGAGCCTTCCGACCTCTCACGGTTCTTTGTACACCTAAAGGAGGGGGTCCGTGATGATATTTGCCTGTCCCTTGTATATTCCCACTGGGAGCCCATTCGGTCCCTGTGCCTTCCCAGATTGGAGGGAATTAAGGGTCCCCACTATTTCTTCCCCTGTGAGATCTGCCTCTAGACAGTCTCTTTGCTCCTGGGATAAGGTAAGCAGCGCATAGTCGTGTAGGAACGCCGCACAACCCTGTTCAGTTCTGGTGCAGACCGGGGTATATACCCCTTCAAAATGGGACGCAATGGCTTCCGCTATGGCTGTGCTAGTCGAGGCTAGTGAACCCGTCTGGTCACGTACCTCGGCTACCCATGAGCGCTCCCTGTCCTGCCATTAGAGCCACACCAATAGCTTAAGGGCCTTGTCCCCCATGTCATAGATCTGGTGCTCCGTGCCAATGGAGTAGAGTGTAGTGTTATAGAGTGTAGTGCCATAGAGTGCTGTGAAATAGAGTGCATTGGTTTTGAGTAAAGTGGTGTAGTGCACATTGATGTGGAGTGCAGTGGCATACAGTGCAGCACAGTAGAAAAGAGTGGTATAGTCTGGAGTGGCACAGTCTGGAGTGGCGCAGAGTGTAATAGAGTGGCATAGATTCCAGTGGCAAAGAGTAGATTGTATAGTGAAGTGGTGTAGAGTGCAGTGGTACACAGTAGAGTGTCACAGAGTGCAGAGTAGATTAGAGTAGCTTAGAGTAGATTTACGTAGAGTGCAGTGGCATAGAATGGAGCAATGCATAAAAGAGTGGCATGGAGTTCAGTGACATAGAGTGCAGTGACATGCAGTAAAGTGGCATAAAGTAGAGTGGCAGCGAGACCAGTATAGCAGAGTACACTGTCCTAAAGTGCAGTGGTGACTGTAGTAGAGTGACATGGAGAGCAGTGGCATAGAGTACAATGATGCAGAGTAGAGGGTGGCATAGAGTGCAGTGACGGAATGCAAGAGTGTAGAGTAGATTGTTCCAGAGTAGAGTGCAGTGGTGCAGAGGAGATTACATTGGAGTAAAGGGGATTGGCAGAGAGTTCACTGGTGTACATTGGAATGGTACAGGATACAGTGCATTGGCATGGAGTTCAGTGACATAGAGTGCAGTGTTGCAGAGTAGGGTGGCATAGAGTGGAGTGGCATGGAGTGGTGTAGAGTGCAGTGGTGCATAGTAGAGTAGTGTGAGGGTAGAATGCATTGGCATAGAGTAGAGTGGAGTGGTGTAGAGTAGAAAGGAGTAGAGTGGTGCAGATAAAAGTGCAGTGTGGGGTGGAGTGGAGTGGCATAGTGTGGAGTAGAGCAGAGCACAGTGCAGTGGCATGGAGTGGTGCAGAGCAGAGTGTATTGGGGTAATGTGGAATATGCATGGTATTGTAGCGTACTGCCATTACAGGCACCTCATATTCAATTGAAATGACACAAACAATAATGTGTGGAAATGTAATCACCCAATGTATTGATTCGATCGTCAGCATAGTGCATTTAAAAATACTTACATGTTCATGTGTGCAAAAGAAATAATATTATTCTACAGTGTTCCTCAAGCAGATCCCTATTAGTGAGCGAGATTGTCACATAAATCCTCTCACTTGAAGTCAGAGAAAGAAAAATAAATAACAACCTCCCTGGAAGACACAGCCAGACATTCAACCTCTGCCTTTGAATGCACAACAAATGGACAAGATAAGTTTTAAAAGGCCTGTTGGCAGAAAGCAAATTTGTAGAAGAATACAGGATACAAGATTTGGGCAACAGGACGGACGAACTCGAGCTGGATAGCCTAAAGCAAATAGAAAGTCAGAAAATGTGAGTTACAAACCACAAAGCCAATAGTAAGGAATGGGTGGAATGCATTCTTAGGTCAACTTTCTCAATATCACCAAGATGTCTTTAGCAAACTGGACAGCTCTACTGTCTGGTAGGCTGCACCCTAAAAATGGGAGAAATGGAGGAGCATGAGGGAATAGGAGAAAGAGAAGGAGGAAGAGAAGTGGGAGGATGAGGAAGGGTAGAAAGAAGAGTACAAAACATTAAAGCGAGAATGAAGGAGAGAGGGGTAAACAGAAGAGAGAATACGAGAGAAGGGCTAGGAGAAAGAGGGTGAAAGGAGAAAGTAGAGGAGGAGAGACAGAAAAATGATGAATGGCAAAGGAGAAAGGGTATACAGAGAAAAACGTTTACAGGATGGGAGAGGGGGTTGAAAGGGAGAGAGGACGAAAAGGAGGAGCATTGGAATGAGAAATCGACTCGCAGTAAAGGAATAAAGTTGAACAGGACAAAGAAGAATTAAAGAGAGGAGAATAACAATGAGGAGGAGCACGAGAAAGTGGGATAAATGAATATAATGAGAACATGAGCAAGAGAGGGAGAGAGGAGCTGGAGAGGAGAAGGGAGAGTACCACCAGTTCTATCAAGAGTTAGTTGAAAGGGAAATAAATGATAGGATCCCGAATAAGGTGGGAGGAAGAGAAAAACTAGAAAAGGTTAGAAATGGAGCAGTGAGAGACTGAAAGAGAAATAGGAGAAGCAGGAACAGCAGCAAAGAGGCAGAGGAAGGAAGGAAATATTATGCTGTGAGAGCAGCACCAGAATTAGGTAGTGCAGTTTCCCGGTACGCAGGTTCCAGGAGGAGAGAAGACACCCGAGGGAGGACGACAAAGCACGGCAAGTTAGGAAGGTGTCAATTGTTATTTTAAAAAATGTTTTAGTGCTCCCCCACCTCACCACCCTCGGTACAATCTAGCCACCACTAGGTTAGGAGGAAGGAATAAGCCAGTGAGAAGAGGAAGGTGGCGATGAGAAGGAAGAAGAGAGGGGAGAAGCAGATGAACAAGGAGGTAGGTATGAGAAAGGAGAAACAGAAGAAAGGGAGAACCAATAGAGGAAGAAAAGAGGTGTGATCAAGAACTGGCAGAATTGAGCCACGAGACAGGAGTGAGAGTACAAACTGAAGGGGCGAAATGACAAGTGCAGGGGCAGCTAAGGGGGCTAAGGGGACTTGCCTAGTGGTGTGGAGAGAAGGAGGGTGTGCACAGAAGGGCCGCTGTCACAGCGAGCAGAGAAAGCTGTGACTTGTCTACGTCCACACTCTGCCCCTTCAGAGGAAGTCTTACAACAGCCTACAAATACGTGGGACCATCTGCTCTCCACCATAGACGAGATAAGAACTCATTAAAGGTACCCACGTGAAAAGAGATGAATCATTATCAAAGCAAATGAATGTCGTCCGGAAACTCCCTCAAGTCGCAGTAGTCCCCAAACTACTGAAAACTACAGTAACACACACTAAATGAAGCAACAGCTTGCAAACAGAAATCACTACAAAATCGTGGACCCTTATATGAAATACACAAAAGGCAAGTAAAACTCCACACACAAGAAATGCACCCAGGAATAAAAAAAAAGCATTGGCAAAGCCTATGCACAATCTTATGGCGTTTTCAATATTTTTTAACATGCTGCACAGCAGCGTAAGCTACTGTGCAACATGGCTTAAACTACAAAAACAAAAAAGCGCTATGACGTCGTGATTTTTGACTGCATCATAACACTTTTTTTTCTTCAAACAATGGTGCACAGAGTCTCCCACTGTGCAACATGTAAAAAACAACAGGGCGTGAGTGTGGGGGGTCAAAATATCTAAGAGAGATAGAGAGACGGGAAGGGGTTGTGGCAACATGGGTGGGATGAGGAGAGTTACTTTTGAATGTGCATTTCTTAAAAGTGCATGTCTAAAAGTATCAAAAGAGTACCTGCAAGAGAGTGCGGCCACAGGAAGGACACTAGCCACAGAATTCTGTACTTGATCCATCCTCCACTGCAGCGACAATGTTTCAAAGCCCAGAAGGAAGCCGGAGGCGGAAAGGAAATGCTGACCAAGGTTGAATGAAGAAACAAGAGTGACATGGGAGCCGACCAATGGTAAATAAAGGTAATAATGGGCAGGCTCTAAGCCGCTCTCAAGTTTTTTTATGTTGAGCTTAGCACTTGCGCTGTCGCTCAGCAACCTGTTGTATATGGTTTGTTGAGTTCAACTCTGCCTTATTGCTTTAAATTTGTCTATGTCAGTATTGTTTAAAAATCCTTAAATGCTAGTGCTCAGTGTTGCCTCTTTGCTACTCCTTCTTATCTTCTGTTCTACGTACGGAGCAAATTAAGGCGTCCATGTAGGAATCGTGGAGTTTTTTGTATTTCCAGACGTAATTTTTTGCTAACATGTTATTGTGTCTTCCTCACTGGAGTTCAATCGGTCGCTTAATATCCTAGCGTTCCCTGGAGTTATTCACTGGGTTGTAAATACGCATTGGGTCTTTATCTGTTGTTTGGGAGACTTTTTTTTCTTAGTTTCCTACTCAGTTACTCTTTGCCTGTGTTCAGCTTTGGCACCATAGCTGCCTACATTTTCACTTAGCATTCCTCCCTCCCACCACCTCTTAATTGTTTATCCTTTTTTTGCCTTTTATTTGCAATTTTGGATATCGGCTGCCAGTTGCGCTTGTTTTAGTAAGATATTTGTTTGGCTTGGAGCTTCCTAGTAAGGAGAATTGGGCTTGTTTTAGCCTTTTTTCACTATGTATGGTAACGTTGTTAAGCTTCTTTTGATAAGATATTCGTTTTGGGCTTACTTTTAAGGTCTTTATTCTTCGTTCCCTCCTTTACATGTCTCTTGTACTCCATCTACTGCACCGCCGTGACTAGCCTAAACTGGGAGAGTTGGTACGCCTCTGGAGAAGGTTCACAGGAATGTAGATGGCTGATGGGCAAGAGGCACCGATACATGGGAACCCTAGCCCTAACACTATCCAATCACACCCCTAGCCACCATTTTGTGTTCACAAGCCAGTGAAACCAGCCCCCCTGTCTTCCCCCACCCCCAAAACCAGTGATATTCTACATCAGAGGGTGCTTCTGTGAGCTGTTTACACTGTGTTTACTAGGGACTGGGCACTTCATTTTTTGCCCAGGAGAGGGAGTACAGTTTTATTCAAACCGTATTGTTAGATTTCAAGTTAGTGAGACCTTTGCCTGCAGAAGTCCAAAATGTGGATTGAGCCTGTCTGTCTCCTAGGAGATTCTGAACAGGAGAAGCAGCTTCCAATTCCCTGGCCAGCAAACCTTGTCTGAGGTTGCTAGGACCTTATATGGTCTGCTAGTGGTTGATATATATGTACACTGATTGGTGGTTGTATCTGGTGTTTCTATTGGATTAGGATTAGTGTCATCATCGGTTAGGTATTTGAGGGTTCTGATTGGTTTTTGGGTCTATGTTTCAATCAATGTAGGGTTGGAACTAGGGCTAGGGTTAGACCTTTATTAGGAAGTAGCGATTAGGGCTTCTGGTATGGTTGGTTGCTAGACTAGTTGTGGGACTAAGAGTAGGGTTAGGCTTTCTATTGGAAGTAAGGACTAGGGCTTTCTGTGCCATTGGTTACATGGACTTGGGTTGGGACTACTGGTAGGGCTAGGGCCTCTATTGGACGTTGAGATCAGGGTATTTTTAACTGATTGGGTGCTTGGGCTAGGGCTAAGATTGGCTGTAATGTCCTGGTCTCCTATTGGTTCTAGAGTTTAGGGCTAGTGTTGTGATTGGATAGTTTTAGGGCTAGGGATCCCATTGGCTGAAGGGGTCACCTGATTACTAGGGCTATAAAAGGCCAGCCCACACCATCCACATCCACAAACTTATGGTACTTATTGATCTATATATTTATCACTTTCTTCTAATTTAGCATTTCCAATGCACTACCCTTTCCTCAGCCTATACTACGCTCAATATATCTTCTAGCCCAACCTTCTAACTCATCTCAAACATCTTTCTACTACTCTTTCCAAAGCACTACTCTATCCCTCATCCTATACATCTATCAATATATCCTCTACATCAACTCTCATTTATCCCATACCACTACTATGATCCCCAAAATAACCCTTTCTAGACTCTCTCCTACTCTACCCCTCCTAGCATCATCTGACACCTCTTTTACTACACTGATCCACTAAAACAAACATTTCTAAACTCTTCCCTCTGACTCCTCCCCTCCAAAACTCCTTTTTATTCGTCCAAAATCCTCCTCCTACTGCTAAAAACAAAACAAAAAACATCTTTCAGTCTTTTATCCCTCCACTATCGTTTTCAATCAAAATTAACAGACTAACATGTTCACTTCTCAAATTCCATATTCAACTATACTAATTCAGTGGCGCTAGAGGGCGCACTAGCAGCATGGCCGCACTAATGTGAGGTTCCTGCAGCCTGGAGACGAAATCCTACATTAATCCTATCTTACCACCGTCTGCGCTAACTCTGTCCGTATATCCTGCCTGGGACTGGACTGCTGCACCTCCGTTTCAAATTTCAGCTCTCTACGACGCTCCTATCTGAAGTTGCAGGCAATGGAGGTTCCGACCGAGTGGTGACCTGGGGACCTCCGATCCTGATGACCGGCCTGCTGCTCTACTTGAGACCGCAGCGTGCCACGAGGCGTGCGGGCCCCCACGCCCGCCCCTAGGCTGGACCTCCCGGCTCGTTCCAGCTTTGACGGAGGGTCACCGGAGCGGGGGGACTGCTATCGAGGATCCTTTCTGGGCATTCGGTGAGACGCTATGCTGCGCTGCAGTTCCTGATACCTGCAGCGCTGAGGTGTTGTCTTTGGATCCGGCGGCCGGGCGGAGTGGCGGCCAATGTGCAACGCAGGTGAGGCGGGGTGTTTTTGCCTGCTCGTGCCCCTGGTTGCTGAGACTTTCTACCGGCCCCCCTGACTGTTGGCTAGCCTGGGACTGTCAGCCCTGATCTCTGTGACATTTTATATGGCGCTGGGTCTGCTCGCCTTCCCGGTACGAGCCTGCTTTATTATGATGCTGCTGCCCTTATGAACCACGTGGGACCGAGGGGTCATGGCGGGTGCCCTTCCCGGCCTCAACTGATGGAGCTGGCGGGAATCTGTGCAGGCATCTGATGGAGTGCTGACTGCTTATATTCTGGATTGCTTTCACCTCGACTGTTGGGATTGGCCAGTGCTGCGCAGACCTTTCCCGCCTTATGTGCCTGCTGTGAGTGGTGTTGTTGCCTGGGGTGTGCGTCCCATGACACGGGGCTTTGTATATCGACCGCTTGGAGGGTGAGCCGCGGCGAGAGACTAGCAGACCCACTGTTCATCTGCGTAACCATGGTGCTGGTGATCTGCTGCTAGGGTTGAGGGTGAACGCACGGAGTAACCTGCTGCTGAGAATCGCGACTCTCCTCCTTTTGAAGCCCTTGCTCTGACCTGTGGCTTGGATACCACATCCCTGCTGGTGGTGCCTCGTGCATGTTACGACAGACCCTCGGGCTACTGCGAACGGTGGGCACTGGGCGATCGAGGGGGGGGGCCTCTCCCTTGTGACTACTGGCCACTTGTGGTATCGTCGGTCTCCCGGGAATTGCCTTAGACGGCTGCAGGCGATTGACCATGGGTAAACCGGACAACAAACAGCCGAAATTGTCCTTTGATTCACTGGCGGCCAAGAGGGGCTCGTGAATTGCGCAAGACGCGGGGGGCTCTCGCTCCCCCCGCTGTTTCTGAGGCCGTGCCCCATCCTGTTGCCCCTGATTTTCAGCAAATGATGCAGGAGATGAGGCAGGGCTTTGCTAATATAGTGGACAAAGTGGATAAACTGTCATCGCGGATGGATGCGGTGGTGCAAAAAATGGACGTCCATGAGGAGCGCATCACAGCGGCAGAGCAGCGTATTTCCGATCACGATGACACAACGGCTGCCCACATAACACAATTGGCGCGGATGGACAATGTGCGCCGGGTCATTACCGCGAAGAATGAGGAGTTGGAGGCTAGGAGTTGTCACAATAATATACGTGTGGTAGGTATGCCGGAGACGACCAACGTGGGTAGGATGGAGACTTATGTGGAGAAGATCCTGCTTGGCGCGATTGGTTCGGAGGCCTTCTCTAAGCAATTCATCGTGGAGAGGGCGCACTGTTCCCTTGTACCACGGCCTGCCACCGGAACCCCGCCGCAGCCGATTATCGCCCTTCTTCTGAACTATCGGGACCGTGACACTGCTTTACGTGCGGCTCGCAATGCCCGCACACTCTCTTATGACGGGGTCAGCTTTTCCATTTATCCGGATTTCACGTCTGTGGTGCAGGAACAGAGACGTAATTTCCTAGATGTGAAAAAGAAACTTAGGGAGCTGCAGGTGGACTATGCCCTATTGTATCCTGCAAAATTAAGAGTGACGCACCAGGCGAAACAGCATTTCTTTACAAATCCGCAGCAGGCGGGGGACTTCGTGAAGCGGCTTAGGAGGGAGAGTGCTGCAGGTCAACGAAATGGAGATGATGGACAGAAGGGATTCCATTCGGCCAATGAAGATGAGTGATGCTACATACTGACTGATCGGTGGCTGTACAGTGCACCTCTATGTTCCGCCATGCTATCTCTCCCTCTCCTTTCTTTTTGTTGTCTGAACCCGTTGCAGAGGCCTTCGGGATGGCGTTATCGAGGACTGCCTGCGGACACTGGATGAGCGCTGGACTATGGTGGTAATGTACTCCAGGCACCCCCCCACCCCACTACCTGGGCCGTGCCTACCTGTGACATAAGGGTCAAAGGCGAGGTGTGGGGGGTGGTTATGTGCGCCTCTAGACTACACCCTGATGGGTATTCCCCATTGACTTTGGTGTTTCTGATGCAAATGTTATGTTTGGGGGGTTTTGCTGCGGGAGGGGGGGACTTGGGGGCCTGGCAGGTTGGGGTTGCACAGGTGGGTAGGGGGAGGATGCACTTGTACTAATGTGCGGTGGTCCCTTGGGACTGATTCTGGCTGTTTTACTGTTTTGTACACTGCTATGATCCTGATTGCGTTTCTAAATCAAAGGATTGGAAATACTTGTGCCTTACCGGGCCCCTCTTGGTATGTCGTGCTGTGGCATGATCTTGTGCTTTACACCCTGATCCGACCCTGCTACCAGAGGGTGGTAGGATGCTGCTTTGTAACTGCTGCATGGTGTGTTGCGGCTAATTGCCCTGGATGCCTTGCACTGCTTGTGCGGCTCTTTATTGGGGCCTTGTATGCTGCGGTAGTGTGTACTTGGTATGTGTTGGTTGGGGGTTATCGAGTTGAAGGGGGGGTGTTTGCGGTGTGTGTGTGGTGCAGATTAGGTGCAGATGGGATGGCATAATGACTCTTTATTACACTGCTCTTCGCCTGGGAGACGACTTTGGTGCATAAGTGGGTCTGTGTTGATGGTCGGCTACATGGATGATGGCTAGCAGCACGCTGGATAAACTGTCAATCATGTCCTGGAATGTACGGGGTCTTAATTATGCCAGAAAGTGTAGGAATATGCTGGCGTACTTGGATAGACATCAGGTGCAGATCGCTTTTTTACAAGAGACACATCTCCGCCCGAGGATTGACCCTAAATTTGCTACTCATTGGGCCTGTGTTCGGAAATTTTCATCATATTCGTCCTATGCTCGTGGGACCGCTGTGTTGATTAAAAAAACGCTAATTTTTCAGGAACTAGGGGAGAAGGTGGATCCCGAGGGGCGCTATGTGATTCTGTGGGGTAGACTTGGGCTGGATACTGTTGTGCTTGTGAACTGCTATGCACCAAACACTGACACTCCTGATTTTTTTCTTACCCTTTGGGGTCACGTCGTTGCCATAGACGCCACACACATTATATGGGGCGGTGATTTAAACGTCGCGCTGTGGCCTGTGGCGGACAGATCTGATGGCAGCAGCCAATATAATACTCAAGCGAGGGACATCCTGCGGGGCATACTAGAGGAGGCTGGGATGGTGGATAGTTGGAGGTTCACGTACCCTGACAGCAGGGAGGGCACACACTTCACGGCACATGCGCACACATGGGCACGCTTGGATTATTGCTTTTTGTCACGAGGGCTTAGCGTGGGTATACACAAGGTGGAGCATCTCTCCAGAACTTATTCGGATCACTGCCCAGTTAGGGTTGTTCTGACGATGCCGGGTCTTCATAGGCCACGTGCCACCTGGAGAGTGTTTAAAAAAGTACATCTGGATCTCATCTTCAAGGCGGAGCTTGGGGAGGAGATAGAGGCGTTCTTTCCCAGGAATAAGGGATCAGGTGATAGTGTGGAGCTGATCTGGGAGGCGTTTTACTTGACGATTCGAGGGGTTACAATCTCTAAAAGCTGTGGGGCTCTCAGAGATATTGTTAAAACCTTGGCGAAACTGGAAGCAGACCTAAAAGACCTAGAGAACAGGATGATTACTGATTCGGACCCGGAGCTTAGTCACGCGTTTAGGGGTAAGCTATCAGACTTTGAGGAAGAGGCTGCTAGGGAAGTGAAGTATAGAGGGAAGTATTGAACTGCTAGGAAATACTGCGAGGGCGAGAGGCCGGGTAATGTACTCGCTGCAATCACGAGACAACCACGCTTTAGCACTGGGATCCTGGAACTGGTACTGAAGGACGGCACCCGCTGTCAGGATGCGATAGGGATTCAGAAGGCCTTCATACACCACTATGAACAACTGTACACTTCACAACAGACGGGGGAGGTCAGATACGGGGGCTTCCTGGACGATATTGCATTGTGCTGGCTTTCTGATGGCCATAGAGCATTTCTCTGTGGTCCCCTAGAAGTGGAGGAAATAAGGGACGCCATAATGTCTCTGAGTAATGGGATGGCAACAGGTTTGGATGGACTCCCTGCCGAGTTCTATAAATGTTATATTGATATTATGGCCCCGGTGCTAAAGGAGGTCTTTGAGGAGTCCCTGGAGGTAGGCATTCTGCCGGGGTCGATGAGAGAAGTGGCAATTACATCCCTATTAAAACCTGGCAAGGACCCTTTAGATACGGACTCTTACCGTCCTTTATCGTTACTTAATTGTGACGCAAAAATGTTGGCATAAGTACTAGCATCACGGCTGACTCTGCTTATGCCTACTATAGTGCTTCCAGACCAGTCCGGCTTCATACCGGGGCGTGCAACCACCCATAATCTTCTCACTCTCTTCTCTTTACTTCCGACCATAGCCCCTGAACTCCCTGTTGCCGCGGTTTTTCTAGATGCTACAAAAGCATTTGATTCGGTTGAATGGAATTACCTAATCAATGTCTTGTGTAGAATGGGCTTTCCCAAAATATTTATTGCATGGGTGAAATTACTGTACACCCAACCAGTGGCCAGAGTAGTGGTTGATGGAACTCTCTCCCCTCAATTGCCTATAACGAGTGGTACCAGACAGGGCTGTCCTCTTTCCCCACTTTTATTTGCTATCGCCATAGAGCGGTTGGCATGTCGAATCAGGCAACTACATAGGCACAGTGCGTTTAACTGTTTTCAACGCCAAATAGGTGTGTTGCTTTACGCAGACGACATCACCCTATATGTGAAGGACCTGCAGGTGAATCTCAACCCGATACTGCGGGAGCTACTTGTTTTTGGCGGTATATCCGGAAAAAAAAAATGAACTGGAAGAAATCACAACTTATCCCGCTTACTGCGGCTGTTGAGAAATTTGAATTGGATTACCCCCTGGAGTGGTGCGATACCGATCTTCGCTATTTAGGTATAGTGATCTCCCTGGATAGGGAAGAGACGATTAGGCTCACTTACGGAGTTGCTATCACTAAGTTGGCTGACAATGTTACACGGTGGATGTCCTTGCCACTTTCTATGGCGGGAAGAGCTTCATTGGTGAAAATGGTGGTACTCCCGCGCATTCTTTATTTGTTTCAAAATGTCCCATACTACCCCGGCACCTATTTTTTTAAGCGCCTTAGGTCGGAACTCCTTAGGTTGTTCTGGGGAGGCAGGTCCACTTTAACACTGCCTTATGACAAAGGGGGGTTTGATGTCCCGGATTTTGAGGTCTATTATCAGAGCGCTCAAGCGCACTATGCCTATCATTGGATGCGGCCCACGCCCTTTATGCCGCAGATAGCGGCTGAGGGATGGATTGTGCATCCTCTCCCACTGGAAGGTATGATACTGGGAAGAGTCGGGGATGTGGAAACGCGAGCCACCACGGTGACGTGCACAATAGATGCGTGGGCTCGTATTGCAAAGACTCTGGGACTCACGCTGCTGTACTCGCCGGCGTTGCCACTTGCATATCACCCTAAACTGTCACTGCTACATGAGACTGGGTTTCAAACCATGTGCAAGCGGAACAAGATCCTTACATGGGGCGACCTGTTTCTTGAGGGCACTCTTCGTACAAGAGATCAGTTCTTCCGTGAGGAGCGACCCTCCCCCCTGGATGTTTTCTATTATGTGCGACTTCGGCAGGGGCTCCGTACTTTACTGCCCCATTTCCCGGATGAGCCCGGGGTTGCCTTGCCTCTGCACACCCTGCTAGTGTCTGATGGTTGACACCTGGTCTCGAAGTTGTACAACACCATTAGGTCACAGCGTGATACTCCTACTAGCCATGCGCGTGAACAGTGGACTCTTGAATTAGGCGTTGATGTCACTGATGAGCAATGGGTTTATTGCTGCGGAGTTACTGCCAATATATCATCTAACTGTCGCTTAAAGATAATACATTATAAATTTGTCCAGAGGTTTTACTACACACCAGTTAGGAAATTCAGGTTTCGTCTGGCAGAGGATGATAAATGTGCTCGTTGTCGGGCAGAGGGGGCTGGTTTTCTTCATTTGGCGTGGGAGTGCGATGCGGTACGTAACTATTGGATCCAGGTTCACAATGCACTACACATCATGACTGAGCAGGCTGTGGCGCTTGATCCCCTGGTTATGCTGTTGGGGTACACGAAGGACGTACCGGTGCTTTACCGAAGGTTTGCGGATGTGGCTTTATTACTAGCAAAACGGAGAATAGCCTGCAGATTGGGAAGGGGCAGGGCTCCGAAATTTAAAGATTGGCTGGATGATTTGATGTATTGCCAGGATCAATATAATGTAAATGCTGACTTGATGCCTGTGCGATGTAGACCCAAAGATTTTTGGAGCCCATTGCAGGTTTACTGGTTGACAAGACCTGCGCAAAGTGAAAACTCTGATGGTGAAAACCGGGATGGCGTGCTGTAGGGGTATACTCTTTGCTGATGCTGCACCGCTGTGATGGCGGGGCTTCCATTATCAATGTACGCATTGTTTACACCGAACTGCCGAGATGGGTGTGTGATGGCTACTGTCTATTGACACCTGATTAGATTCGGGGCTACTGCTGACCTCTGTGTCCCTAATTTCATGTGACTGCTTGGGGTTCCTGCTGTCTAATAGGGATTGTTAATATTTACTGTTACTGTACATTATTTGCTGCACTGTGCTGAGATACTACCGGCTGTACTCTCCCCCCCTTTTCACACCGTGGCCCCATATATAAATGCCAATACATAGTGCAATGCGTTTTGCTTTACATGCTGGCCCGTACTTCTAAATTTAATATGTATTATCCAGTGTGAAGAACGATCTCCTTCAACTACTGAACTTGACATTGTGCCTTTGATTCTTGTAACCAGTCTGTGTGTGCACCACTGTATGGTTTATTTGCTCTAATAAAGGTTTTAAAAAAAAAAACTATACTAATTCACCACTAATCCTTTATGGGTTCCGGAGTGGCATGCTACTCGCCATAAAAGCGCTTCAACACCCATCAGGGGTAACAAGTGCTATATGAGTGCAAACCTTTCTTCTCCTTTTATCCCTCCGCTATCCTTCTCACTCCAAATAACTGACCACTGAAATTACTTCATATTTCACCATATTAATTCACCACTAAGCCTTTATGGGCTTCCTGAATAGCGTACGCAACTGTTATGTTATGTTATGTTATGTTAGTTGCATTTTAATGCGCACAGCTGCTCCAGCGAAGGAGCGTCCTACCCCATCAGAGGTAACACGCGCTATATAAATACAAACCTTGTTCCTCCTCTATCCTTCTGCTATCTTTTCAAATCCAAATAACTGACTAACCTATCCCCCACTTAAAATGTACTTGCATGTTCACTATACAAATTCAGCACTAAGCGTACTACTCGCTGAAAAAGCGCTGTGACGCCTCGTCACGGGTAGTAAGTGCTATATTCATGCAATTGCAATACAATACAATACAATACAATGGCGAGACAACATTTTTCTACACAGTGGGGGGAGGTAGCATGCGGCCAAAAAAGTGATTGTTTTGAGGTTGTCTGCCTGGGAGGTTCAAGCCTGCAAGAACAATCAGCATTTTCTTTTGCCGGTTCAAGTAATTTTACGCATTAGCCTTGCACATTATCAACTTGTAGGAAACTACATTGGCAACGTGGATTCACGAGCCGCTTCCAATCTCCGCGTTGCCGCAATGTAAGTAATGATGGCAGAGTGCAGCATTCTCCAGATGTTTTTTTTTACTTGTTTTAGTTTAGCAGTTTCGTTTTTTTAGTTTGTTTTAGTTTGGTGGTTTAGCTTATAACAGGGCATGATTCTTTCCACTTCGACGAGTCATTTATCAGAGAGATAGATCACAAAACCTCCAAGCTAAGAAGGCAGATTTTCACCACCCACTGGCCCAACGGCTGTATTAAAACAACATGGCCATTTACTGTCACTACTACCAAAGCACTGCCCACATCCTAACAGAAGGTGTGCACGTATAGAGTGCCAGACATTGAAGAGCCCTATTCCCCCCATCCCTTAGATACCCTTAGTGCTTTCAGATAATGTCGGATTGACAAAGTGGGCACTTTGTCGGGAATTGGTGGGGTTGTGCCATGCTTTTATCTGTTGTGGATGACTGGCGTCCTAGATCATGTCCCAACTTTAGGCCTCCATGTAGGGTTCATGGAGAAATGTATATTTCCAGCTGTAGTTTTTTGCTAACATGTTATTTCTCCTTACACTGGAGTTCACTCGGTTGGCTTAATAGCCTAACATTCCCGCAGTAACCCAATGTGTTCTGGATTGCAAGTAACAGTTCTTAGGGCTCAGCCTTTGGCAAGGGGCAAGGGGCAAGGGGCAAGGGCTCAGGCAGACACACACCCCAGGCAGTAGACCCACTTTATATTACAGCCTCAGAGGAGGAGGGTGTCAGGCTCAATCCTCTTTCACAGCTTCAGCCCTTCACACTGGTTTTCTCAATCGAGTTTCCTTCATTTAATATGTCCCCAAAACACACGTGTCCGGCCCCAGCTGCCCCACAACTCAGGAGGAGGTTTGTTCCCTTAGCGAGCTCTGGAAGGTTTTCAAACTTCATGTTATTGACTGGGCCCTCAAGAAGTTGTCGGAAGGTCCAGTAGCAGTTAATTACTATCCACATAATTCTAAAGCACACCGTACCACATAGCTCCACTAATCAACTCCACACCATATAGTCCCACACCACACAGTCCCACACCACACAATTCTATAACAAATAGTTCCAAAACAACACACCTGCGGCTTGCACTTCCACCAACCCTAACAGCTCTTCCCCACAGACCCACTGATCCTCTCATCTCTCCCTCACACTGCCACTAGCTCCTCTCATCTCGCAATTCCACTACACCCTCTCATTACTCCCTCACACTCACTGTCTTCTTTCTATACTGCCTGCTCACACATGCGATCTTCCTGTATCACCACATGCTATGCAAAAGTCCACCTCTCACCCTCCACCCTCTGGGTGCCCCTCCTACTCGTCTATCCCTCTCTCTCGTACTTTCTCTCACACCTCTCTCTCACTCTCTCACACACTCTTTCCATCAGTCTCATATTAATTCACTTCAGGTCTTTAATCATAATTGATTTCCTGTGCCTTTTCAACATTTCAATTCCTCAAATCCACGCTTTCCTCCTCTTCTAAATGTCTCTTCTGAGGGCTCCCTCTTTATGCATCTGAGGCTTGCTCTCCCGTTCTTTCTCTCTTTCTCACACACTCTTTATTCTCCTCTATCTAGAGTTTATTCCCCATTTCATGCACAAACTACTTATCCCTCTCTGGCTTCTTTTCTATTTATTCTGTAAAGTTCTCACAACTACCTATTCACCTTGTCACATAATCCCACCACACAAATTTACTACAGTTCACACAATTCCAATCCTCATAATTCCACAATTAACAATTCCAATTCAACCCACATAATGCCCCTCCAAACCACATACATCCACTCCACTCCAAACTAAAACACATAGATAAAAGACTGTGGGGTTGATTACGATGTCGAGCGGGCTTGTGCTTGACACTGCATTGGTCTGGAACTGCCCAACCACAGATCGGCGGTTACAACCTTGCAATTTGGATGCAACATCCATTTTGTTACGGAAGCGTTTGACGTGGGCTGAAAAGGCTGCAGCACTAGCTGCCATAGTGAAATGGATGTTTGTAAACATCCCGGCACCATGTGGCAGCCACCCCATGGTGCCTGCCACACTGTGCAGGGATGTTTGGGGAGGCACAATAGGTGGCCCCAGGCCCTATAGCAGAGGGCCACGTGGGAAACTTGCCCTGCTAGGGGCCCCAAAGTTATTTTCCAACAGCCTTTCCATGCAGCGGACAGACTCTTCGCCCAATGCCTCCGCCAGCGGCATTGTTTTTGAAGGGTGGACCGCAGGGGCAGATGTCGGTGGTTTCGACACCAACGTTAAATCAGTGTCAGACCCACCAACATCATAATCAGTACCATTGTCATTCACAATACCAATAGCTCTAACTCTCGCAAAGGCGGCCCCTTTTGCGTGGCAATTTCTATTTATTTATTTTTTCAGTGCAGCTTTTTTGCTGACAGCGCCTGCACGATATAGGCAGAACCTAAGGGGTCAGAAAGGGAAATAAAAATGGTCCAATAAAGTATTTGTGCCCGGAAGAATAGATCATTCACAAGTACCTCTCATGGAGTGCAGGATTTCCGTAGCACAGAGCGGGACCCATAAAAGACCTCATATCCAGGGAGCTGGTGCGCGTGCAGCTCGCTGCGTCTCTTAATTGGCGCTCCCTGGGAGCAGATGGCGGCCCGCTGCGGCGCACTTGATGAAAGAGCCGGGGAGGGGTAGAGGATTACAGGGAGAGGTAATAAAGTCAGACAAGGCCCCTGTGGCGTGAAACATCGCAGAAGAAGGGAGATCCTTCACAGAACGCTGAGGAAGATTTATGAATTTTGGAAAAGCACAAATATGCAAGTGGCAGTGAGAGGAGGGGCGCGAACCACCCAGGCAGAGTCATTCACAGAGCTGCACGCTCATTTGACATGGTAAATGTGCGTCTCTGGGGGCCACGGGCAGAGTGCGGGCACTTAGCTTGATTGAAAGAGAGAATGAGACACTCACAGAACGAATCGGAAATGTACCCAGACATCATGTTTTTGACAGATGTGGTGATCGGCACTGATTTTCAAAATGGAGCCTATTTTTTTTAACATGGCCTTCTAGGACAAATACAGGAGCAGTGCATTTTCTTATTTCACATTGCTAACCTGGCTTCGAGCATCATCATGGGAGGCAGACACGACAAATTATTGTAAGCACCTCTATCAAACCCAAGTGCGTTGTCTTCCCTTTGGCATGCCCTCACCCTTGGGACAGAAGCCTCGTGGAAAGAACTGCAGACCCCCGACCCATGCATAATCCAATTCCTTCCTCCCTCCATTTGCAGCATCATTCCACTGTCCTGTATTTCATTATATTGTTGCTGTAGTTTAGAAAGCCGTGCATGAAAAAATAAATGCTCTGTAATGTGGTGAGCTTTTAGCTGCCCTTTGATACTTTGAGTGTCATCAGAAAGCACTGTTACCATCAGCTTGACATCACTGTGCTGTGTTCCATCCGTCTGACTCTGCTGTGCTGTGTGCCATCGAAGCTGGGGCTTGTATTCTGTACACCCCACTATGGTATATGTGACCAGAAAGCTGGGCTTTAAGCTAATAATTAACGAGCAGCATTTAAAGGCTTAAGTTATACCAGCCACACTACTTTCTTTTCTGGGCTCTATAGCATCTTTCGGCTATGGTAGGCCCTCCAGAACCTGTGCAACATACCCCTTGCAGCACGAGATGCCAGTGAGCCAGAAAATAAAGTATAACATGGTAAACAGTTTTCAAAGACGTGCATCAGTTACAAGGGATAAATATGGGAGTTGTCAGGAGTGAAGAGCAGGTCTTTGTAAGGTAAGTATTTAAATGGTTGACTGGATGTTTCTAAGTCCTTTAGCACCCTTGTGGGTTAAACACCCTTGGAAGTTGTCCTTAGAGTCTGATGTTTGGGCAGAGATGTGTGGTTCAACAGAAAAATCAGTTAATAAGTGAAAGAACAAATAAATGAATCATTCTGTGTGCACAGTAAACATCATGGAATGGACCGTCCAGTGGTGCATTTCAGATGTTCCCTAAACAATGACCATTTTTTTGCTTGAATCTCAAGGTCATGGCATTTATATTTGACTTCATGAGCCAAAGCGAAGCATACTCTACAAATGTCAAGCAATGAAGGACATATTTGTTTACAATAAAGGGTTTTAAAAATAATATTGATAAAGTATTGGACTCTGAGGATAAATCTTTCTCTTTGATAGTATGAATGTCTTGGTGTGACTTGAATCGGGAGGTAAAATACCTTTAAAAAAGCTACAAGTGAGGATGCGGGTTTTGTCCTACTACATATTGATATATTTATTATTTGTACTTGTCCCATCACTGTGTATATTTAGTGCTAGCCACTGTTTAAAATACATTACTCTTGAAGTTTGTTAACTGCATCTTTATTAAAAGTCTATGATATGATAGGAGGTATTTATAAACCACACTATCACCCATGACTGAGTATTCAGCAGCAAACATAGTAACACATAAGACTGCAGTATGAAGAACTGAGGAGAGAACAAGAACCTTGAAATCAGTAGGTCAAATGCCTAAAAGGCATCATCGGATAGAGAAATAAGCATTTGCAATGCAATAGGTCTCGCATTTACACAAGTTTAAGCTATTGGCATTGGCATTTAATTCATGTTTTAAAAGTCAAAACATAAATAAAAGGCATTGTCATTTACAGTGTCAATAGCTCAAACTCGCGTAACAGCTACTGTGTAACAACTGAAGTAAAAGGGCCAGTAACCATGGGAGGTGAAAAATGAAGAGGAGGCGGTACTAAGGAAAAACGAACAAACCTATTTACGAATCCGAAGCCAGCATTCAGGACGGACTATAATGATACAAGCCATTGGCAAATATTGTCGGAGAGTGGATGGAGCTTCTATTCACTACTCCATTACAAGAAGTCTCACATAGCAGCGCATGCGCGCTGGCTCTAGGCTCAACCAAAAATACACATTTTGAGAAGTGATGTATGTTGTTATAAAGCATACTTTTACAACGCTTTCCTTTACAATGCATTTTTTACACCGCAACATCCATTACAACGCATTCTATTACAACGCATGCCATTACAACGAAATCTTTTAAACTACCTTTACAACGCATACTACATTTACAACGCATACCATTACATTGCATGTATGGTAAGTATTGGATAGTGTAGGGGTAAAAAATATTATTCTAACTCCAGGGGGTGCAACAGTAGGGTAAGTGTTGGATAGTGTAGGGGTTAAAATTACTATTCTAACTTCAAGGGGTGCAACAGTAGGGTAAGTATCGAATAGTGTAGGGGTACAAATTACTATTCTAACTCCAGGGGGTGCAACAGTAGGGTAAGTGTTGGATAGCGTAGGTATGCGTTGTAATGGTATGCGTTGTAATGACTGCGTTGTAAAGGTATGCGTTGTAGTGGTATGCGTTGTAGTGACAAGCGTTGTAATGGTTGCGTTGTAATGGCATGCGTTGTAATCGATGTTGCGGTGTAAAAGTTTTGTTGTAAAGGTAGTGCATTGTAAAAGTTGCGTTGTAAATGTTGTTTCCCTTTGAGAAGTTTCCTGAATTCCATTTCACTGTTAGTAAATCTGAGTGGGACAGGGAGCTGATTCCAGATTTGGGAGTATAGTAGGCCAAACCACGTCTGTGATTGATAAGCATATTTGAGAGAAGTGGGGAGGCAAGTTATGTGGCACACTGTACGCAAGGTCTGGGCTTCTGAGCAAAAATAAGTTTGCAGTCTTGGCATTTACATGTTTGCTTTCCCATTACAGATCCAACCCAAAACCACCAGGATGCAGTGTTGTACGTTGGGCCAGATGAAGTTATCACACATGACAAAGGGACAAATTGGCATGTATACAGCAGAAATGAACGAAATTGTTTCTTTTGCTAACTTGTGTTGTCAAACGCTGTAGCCTTAATCTAAGTTTCACTTACCCTCACCCTTGAGGATTGTGAATACCTTTATTTGCATAGTGAGTAAAATACAGTTGTTCTCAAGGACTTTCATTTCCATCAACTTAGCAGACCACAGCACTTAGCCTCAGTCTCACTCACACACTCCAACTGCATTTGGAAAAGTAGAACGGGAGCTCTAGCATTCTCTTATATCGAACCCAAGACCTGTAATGACCTCCCTTAACACATTAGAGCCTCCTCCTCACTTCTTGAATGCTGTAAGAAACTTAAGACCTGGTTCTTTGACAACCTCACCACGGCAGACTGCTAATACCTGCAGCATCACGCCTTTATGCCTATAACCCCTCATAGGTGAAGAGCCATGCTAGACAAAACAACATAACATAACATTCCTTACCACATTACTCAACCAGGCTCAGATTCATTAGTCTTATTTACAGAGCTCTGTGTGTGACTGATTAAATAAAAGGAGCTTGAGTGTCCCTTGAAATACCAGCCCATACCCAAATCAGTCTTACCTACAGGTCCCTACCAGCGACTGACCCAGCAGAGGTGGCTTTGTATGTCTCATAACATACAGTCTGTCTAGGTCTTCTGTTCTCCTCCACGATGGAGGGGACCACTTATCTCACTTATCTCCCCCTACCCCTAGATGGTCTGCTGTTATGAGCTAAAGCGCGAAACCAAAAATAAATTCTAGTTAGTTAGAAATGGGCCTACTTTTTTTTTGTTTTTTTAATTAAGAAATTACAGAAGACAAGAAGAAAAAGAACAAATGTATAACATACATACATCTATCAAAAGTCCAAATTAAATGAGAAATATTAAACATAGCTATTGACTTCATTGAAGAACAATCAAATGTACCGGCAGGAAATTAGCCATATGATGTTAAACGACCAATAACAGAAAACACAGCATATGGACAGTCAAACTACCTATATATTTTGCCACATTATTCAAAGTTGAATTTACTTACATTGGTAAACATAAAAGGTCAATAGTACCTTTAACCCGTTGCATGCGTCAGACGGCTGGGAGCCATCCGCTGTCATGGTGGGCATGTGCGTTGGATAGCTCCCTGCCATCCCAGCACCCCCCCCCCCGACGGGGGAAGTGCTTGCGATCCCCCGTGGGCCGCCACTGTTGATGCCCCCACAAGGAATGATGCCGCTCCCAATCCCCTTTTCACGGCATCTAATGAAGTGAACATGCAACACGCACCAACGGTATCAGAGGTTGCAGGATGAGCTGGAAGCCCTTTGTTTCCAGCATGTTGAAGGAGAAAGGGAAGCTTCTTGCCAGTAGGAAGGGGTTTTTAAAAAACAAAGAGACTTTGGGGGGAAGGAAAGGGTTTTCCTTTCTTCCGATGTCTCTGTGGAGAAGTCATGCTGCACGATCGCGCATTGGGCCGCGATCATGCAGCAGGAATTCCCAGTAGACACAAGGGATTTTTTTTGTCCATTTCTGAAATGTCGAGGAGCTACTTCTTGGCAAAGGGTCACTTCCCTTTGGCTAGCAATTATTTTAGCCATTCACCCCCCCAAACCCTCCCCTTGGGGAAGATTGGGTTCTATTGATTAGGTCTTTACCCCACTAGGCCACCAGGGATTCTTTTATTTTTCTGATGTTTGGGAGTGGCTTCTTGGACAAGGGTCGTTCCCCTGTATGGGTTGGGTATTTTGTTATAGCAAACAAATGATGGATGGAATGCTGACAATGCAAACATTCAAGCCCAGTTAAAAGATCTGGGTTAAATCAATCGTTCTTTTGCCCACTACGCCACCCCAGTTTGGACCCAGCTATATGCAAATCAATCTTGACCCTGTGCCCCATGGAAACAGTCCAGACCGAACTGCCAGGCAGTTTTTGGGAAATTCTGGCCATAACTGTTCCCTTGGGGGGATTCAGCCTTATTTTTTAGACCCATATACCCCCAAGGGGGGCAGGAGCAGGAGCCACTAGACACTAGGGAGGTTGGTTTCACTACGTTGTTTTTGGGGAGCTGCCCCATGGGCACAGGTTGGTCCACTTTTGGGAGTGAATGTTTTGGCCATATTTTTAGGGTCATATGCCCCCCAGCTTGGCTGTTTTGAGTGTGAAAGTCTCTGTGGATATGTGCACGTTGTGTATTGTGTTGTCTTATGTGTAATTATCTTTTCTTATTCTTTTTAATTGGATTATTGTTGGTCCTTACTGTGTCTGTGCAGAGTGGTGTTGGTGAGTCTAGCTGTTTCTGGCAAGAGAGTGGTATTGTTTTTGAGTATATAGGTCTTCGTGATAAAGCCACATTTTGTTTATTACTTATTTCACAAAGTGTTTGTTGTTTTTGACTTGTTTGTCAAGTGGAGTGGTGTGGTGTGGCTCACTGGTTAGTGCGGCAGACCCGAAAGCAGAGGGCGGCCCGGGACCAGGGTTCAATTACCGACGCAGCAGGATCGTGGACCAGGGTCAGCGGACTCAATAATTTTCACCTCGGTGCCTACTCTAACCAGGGATCACACTCGGCAACTCTGGGCATTAGCTTGACTCATCTCCAAAACGGCCCTCCACATGCGCCGGGGATGCCTGGTTTCACCTTGGAGATACCCAGTAGGGACCATCTCACAGGGAAAGCCAGGACGGGTTCCCCAGCAGTCTACAGTGCGGAGATACCCCATGTGATTTACAAGACATCATTACATTACATTACATTACCTTTATTAGTAAAGATTATGGGTAGCTGCAGGATTACTGCTCAGCAGGTGGCTGGTATGCTTTTTGAATCTTCCTCTGGCCATGATTATGAGACTGACAGTGCATTTGAGGCAGAGTAGGAAGTGCATGAATCTGGCAGTAAATTTTCTGTCAACGAGGAATCATCTGATGATGGAGCTTCTATTGTGGAAAACGTGTACTGTTTTACTTGGAATAAGCTGCAGCCATTTCAGCTAAGGTGTCCATTTAAGTTTCCTTTGTAATTCTTTCGTCTTTGCACTCTGCCTGTGCTATCTATTTTAGTTGACTTCCTGACTCAGATAAAAACAATGTACATGCTGAGAGTTTGTAGCTGCCAGTACATCTGTTGTCTGTCAATCATTCCTGCTGCCATAAGCACTCTTGTTCCTCCTCCCACTTTGTTGACCAAGTGGTTATTCATCTGCCCTTGTTTGTTGAAAACGATTTAAAAAACGTGTCCTTCCTATTTCTGTTCACATGCTTACTGCAAAAAAACTGTATACAAGCTCTCTGTGACTTCAGTGTACTACCTCAGGCAGTACATGAGAATGCTGTGTGGATGTGGTACCACTCATGAGTGATTAATAAACTTGTTATTTATTCATACTCCAGCGCTGATCTCTACTTTGTTGGTCTTTGAACCCATGGAGAAAAGGATGACCCTGCACCAGTGTACCCCTAAAAAGGTAGATTTCCACAGTTGGCGCCCATCGTGGGACTGAGGTTCCGTGACAATCATAATGGTGTTTCCGCCTCGTTCGAATATGGACGAGTTTGGTATCTATGAACCGCAAATGACGAGTTTAGTGGGTGTACGCGTTTTCGCTACGCTGGCCTGAACCATTCGTCTTATTCATGGGTTTCTCCATCTGAACCCACGGGTTCCATTTTAGATACGGCATCCATTTTGTCTCTTGCCCTCAAGTAACCAGCGAACGGACACTGTCCGCTTCGCGACCCTGGGATTCCCAAGCTCTTGCGGAAGACACGCGTTCCTTTGAGGGTGTCTTTATGACGAGGGGGATGACACAGCAAAGGCAGATGGCTCTGCTCGAGGCTCATCTTGCCGTGCCGGTCTATTGTTCCAGCCGTGCATGCATTAGGCACGAATCCTTTGATCCTGCAATCGCGTTTCCGATATTGCCCCCCTACACTCTTTTTCAAACTGTTGTCTATCTTTGTCTTCCTTGCACCTGTTTCTGTCTCTTCTCTTAACTCGTTTACAGCCAGAATGGAATGTACTTTATGGTGAGATAATGTACTTTTACAGTTGGGAACCGGCGATGCTACTGTAATTATGTTCCGGGCTCCTGAATACATGAAAGCAACCCTTTTGAAGTTTACTGTGGGAACTGAGTTGTAACCTTTTGTTCGCCATGTTGTGCTATGACTAAAATATGTATAAAAGGAGCGATCCACTGTTGCAATTCGAAGCAGTCTCTCAGAACCTACACGTAGTGTACTTCTTGCGATTTCTGTATCCCTGCAGTAAATAAACGCTGATCTTTGACGCCGAAGGAAGTGTCCCGTGTCTCTGTGATTTGTACGCCGGAACAGGTAACCCACGAAGGTTTCAGGTGTTGTTCCCTGGCACCGCTGGGCCTTAGAATAGCCCAGTCCTTCAGTTGGCGCCCAATGTAGGGCGACATCAGCGGTCCTGGTCCAAAGCCCGACGATCGTGCGAATTTCGTGTGAAATCTCCGAGGGAAGGTGCACCCCGCTTCATCGATCCTGTTATCGAAATAAGTGGCCCGAAGACTTTTCCTGCGAAGATTCCCGCCTCCTGACGGCTGCGACGGACTGATGCCCTGACTGTCGACCTGTTTTTGGCGCCTGGCGTAGTCCTTTGTATAGCGAGACAATAGACGGGCCTTCCTGGTGACGCCATTGCTCTTTCAGTTAAGTATTTGTGGGTCGCTCCCATAGTCCTTGGTTGTTGTTGTTGAAACTTGGTTGTTTGCATGGTTCCATTGCATTTGTGGTTCTTAGTTGTTGGTTCTTAGTAGTTGGGTTTTATTTGACGATTGCAATTGCCAAAAACAGAGGGTCTTGCATTTTTGCGAGGACATCGTAATTCGATAACCCTTGAAGTTTGTAAACTCGGTTAGTGTGCACGATGCCTGGCCGTGGTACTTTGTTTGGTTTCTTTAAATGTTGCGGTGCGGATTCCCGATTGGAGGACTCATGTCCGATACCTCCAGTTGGAACTCCGATCTATTAGCTCTATAGTCGCCATGGAGTGGGTCCTATCGTATATAATGATTATTGGATCCGCTATACTAAAGACGATGGTGTCCTTAGTTGGCCACCTCATGGTAGTTTTGAAACTGCAATTTTGGACAATCTAGAGGCAAAATTGTTTACAACGAAATCTAGGCCCGCCATGTTTGATTCCTTCCGGTTATGGCGCAAAGAGGCCAAGCAGAAAAAAAAACAAACAGATTAAGAAAAACAAGAGAGAAGGTATCATTACGGTAATGAGAAATGCAGAGCAGTTTCAGCGAGACAAAGAAGAGAAGGAAAAGGAAGTTTTTGCTAGACTGCAACATATGGCGATGGATAAGTGTTATCCCGTTTTACCATCAAGTTCTGATAAGAAGGGAGAAGAAGCGGTAGAGGACCCTTTGTTGTCCTATCTACTGAAATCACCACCTCCTTACGCACAGGATACTACAGCTCCTGTGGTTCCTCCTGTACCTCAACCTGTTGTTCCGGCAGCTGCTGGTCAGCCTGCCGTTATTCCTGTCCTCCCGAATACTCTTGTTCCTCAAGTTGTTCCTTCTCCCTTACCTGCCCTTCTTCCTACTGCTCCACTGCCTATACCTTCTCAGTCTATTGTTCCTGCTACTTCTGCTATCTTGGCTACTCCTACTGTTCCTACTGCTCCTACGTCTATACCTCATGTTGTTGGCCCTGTACTTCTCTCCTCTTCTCCTTCTGTTCGTAGTCGCTAACCCCTGTAATTTGCCCCACCGTAACGAAAGCTCTGAATCTTTCCTTATGCTCTGCTACATTCCCAAGATCTTGGAAGCAGGCCCTAGTTACTCCGCTAGTAAAAAAGGCAGGATTAGATGTTAATAATCTGGCCAACTACCGGCCAATATCCCAGTTACCCTACCTCTCAAAAGTGCTGGAGAAATTGGTCAACAGACGGCTTTCCAGCTATCTGGAAGCTAATGAACTGTTGGACGATTCCCAGACGGGTCTCAGGGTGAACAACAGTACTGAAACAACACTTCTGGCGGTGACGGATAACATTAGGGCCCAGGTAGATCAAGGCAAGACAGTCGTCCTAATACTCCTTGATTTATCGGCGGCTTTTGATACCGTTCCACACGACCAACTACTGAAAGCCCTGGAAGGGAAAGGTATACGAGACAAGGCATTGGGATGGCTAAAATCTTTTCTGGAGGAACGAACACAATCAGTGTGTTTGGGTGATTTTATCTCTCCCCCACGAAACATTAAATATGGGGTTCCCCAGGGGGCCTCACTCAGTCCAACTTTGTTTAATGTTTTCGTGTCCTCATTGGCAGCCATTGGAAGAAGGTGAGGTGTTGAAATGTTTCTTATGCTGACGACACCCAGTTAATGGTTACCATTGATGAAAAGGATGATCCTAAAACCCGACTGATAAATTGTCTGACTGAACTGGCCAACTGGATGCAAGAGCATTGTCTGAGATTAAATGCAGACAAGTCAGAAATCCTCTTGTTTGGCAAAAATCCCCAGCTCTCGGATAACAGCTGGTGGCCAAGCAACCTGGGGTTGCCTCCGAATCCCACCCCAAAAGCAAAAAACCTGGGAGTGGTATTGGACAGTGCTCTGTCCATGAAATCACATGTCTCCATTGTCTGCGGCAGAGGCTTTGCATTGCTGAAAATGCTCAGACGAGTCTTCCCCTGGATCCCGACTGAATGTAGGAAAACCCTGGTTCAGTCATTGCTGATGAGCAGATTGGACTATGGCAACTCACTGTTTGTCGGAATGGCAGACTATCTCTTTTCTAAACTGCAGATAGTGCAAAATGCCGCGGCAAAGGCTGTCTGTAATAAAAAGAGATTTGATTCGGCTAAAAGCTGCTTACGAGAGCTTCATTGGCTCCCGATGCGACAAAGAGCCAATTTTAAATTACTGTGTATCACACACAAGGTGCTCTACAACGCAGGCCCTACCATTCTACATAATAAAGTTGAATTCCACAGACCACCGAGGAACCTTCGATCCAGTAGTTTAGGAAGAGCTACCACCACCCGGGTGAAGACTGTCAGGATGGGAGAGCGGGCCTTCTCGCATCTGGCGGCTACTAAGTGGAATGAACTACCTCCCAGTCTTAGACTGACAGATGATCTTCTGTCTTTTAGGAAACAATTAAAGACACTTCTCTTCCCTGAATCAGAATAAATCATTACTCAGTGTGGTTATCGTACCTCTCAGCATCCAACCTCAGCGCCGTGATATCCTACTCAGGATGATTGTTAGCGCTCTATAAATAAATTAAATACAAATACAAATACCTAATGCTGTTGCTAATCTTTACTCTCCATTTGGCCCGATCCTTAGGTCAGATGTTTCTGATGTCTCTCAGAGTCGAAGTCAAATTCCTGGTGGTAGGGAAAGTGAGACGTTAGTAAAAATGACGCGTAAAGGGATTAGGCATCCTGCTAAATACACCCCGCGCATAGTTTTTGAGACGTTCTCTCAATTTAATGAGCCTACCCAAAGATTTGTGTTTGAGGAAATGTGTAAATCCTTACGAGAGGAGTGGGATAATGATGAGGTAGACAATGTACCACCCGAAATGACTGAACTCCAGAATCAGTTTTCGAACGGTATGATTGTGGGTAGCAATGTTCGACGTGCTTTAGAGCGTCTCCTATCTTTCCGTTCTACAGTACAACCTCAAGCATTGTTTAATGACTCCACTGAGGAGTGGATGGCACAACCTGGACAGTATCCTATACGAGAAGTTCCCCCAGTGTGGATGCCAGGTGATGCTGCTGCTAACCCTGCAATTCCACCACACTTCCAGAGAGTTTGGATACATCTCCCATGGAAGCGATCGGAAGTTTTGCAGGTGAAACAAACGTTGCCTGACCCCGCAAAAATCCGGCAGGTTATTATAAGGAGTTATCCCAATTAGTGGATGCTACTATTATGAACCTTGCCGATATTGACATGCTGTTCGGTAATGTAGTACCTCACCAATTTGGGTAAAAATCCGTCAAGAGAATCACGTAGCCGAGTTAGGCGGTGATTGGGCTGCTCTTGCGGCGGCTGACGGACGACAAGTTGGTGGGGCTAAGCCCGAACAGATTATTGAGAATCTGCCCCAGAGGATAATTACACTTATGAAGACACTCATGCCAGCAATGAGAGTTAATTGGGATAAACTGTCCGCGTGCAAGCAAAATAAGGACGAGAGTGTCTCTGATTTCTTTACCAGATTTGAGGAGGCATTTATCGATCACAGTGGTCAGGATATGAGCACTGAGGGAGGTCAGCGATTGTTTGTAGATACATTTGTATCAAATTTGTTGCCTGAACTCAGCAACAAATTAAAAAATTCCGAAAGTTCGTGGGCTGTTTCTACCTCTGCTCAAATATTAGCTACGGCACAATATTATGAAAACAGAGAAAAGGAAGAAAATGATTGTGCAGATAAGAAGACGAAGGATCTTAAAACTAAGGTTCTGTTGCAGCAAGCGTATCCTCCGCGCTCGGATCAAAATGACTCACAGCAGCGAAATCGATCGCAATCACAGTCTTCTAGGACGCAGTCGCGTACTGACTCCTCTACACCGAGATCTATGCTTGGGTATAATCAATGCGCATACTGTAGAGGTGAGGGCATTTGAAGTTTAATTGTCCAGTTTTGCGTGACCGAAACAATGGTGTTTTCGGCTCGAGGAGGTCGTAGTGGTCCTCAACAGGCTTCACGTGGTAGAGGTCGCGGTGTTGCTCAAAATCAGAATGAGCGTTCTACCACTTCATCAGACTCGAACAATTGCTTTGATCAGCGAAATTCATTATCGGGTCGATCTGCGCAGTATCATGTAGACGACTATTATGTCGAGCATGATATCGATGCTGACGGTAATTACTAGGACAGCCACAGACAAAGAGAGGGAGTAGTATCAGTTCCGGTTGATCAGAGAGGGCCTTACGTCACAGTTGCCACATCGGGCGTAGTTGAGCCTTTTCTGTTGGACACTGGTGCAGCGAAAAGTTCCATCATGCATTCGAAACTCCCTGGCGCACCTTTGTCTGGCTTAACGAATGTTTCCGTTGGATTCTCTGGCGCCCCCGTTAGCAATCCGGTTTCTAGCCCTTTGCCCCTTACAATTGGGCCTTGTGAGCTAGAAGCTCCTTTGATTTTAACTACTGATTGTGGTGAGAATCTTTTGGGCCTGGATTTGTTGAAGCGGTTATATGCGACTCTGTATTGTTCTCCTGCGGGAGTGGAGCTTACATTGGGTCAGAGAGTGATCTCTCCCATGTACTTGTCAACTGATAAGCGTCCACCGGAATTGAGTTCTCTTCCTGAGTCTTTGTGGGCAACGGGTCCCAATGATGTGGGCCTGCTGGACATATCACCTTATGTTGTCCAATTAAAATCAAATGTGCGATTACCACGTATTCCCCAGTATCGTATCTCTCTTGATGGTGAACGAGCGCTGTTAGCGATCATTTATGACTTGATCAAGAAGGATGTTATTGAGGAAACTCGGGGAAATGTGTGTAATAGTCCTGTGTTACCTATTTTGAAACACACTAATCCATCCAAGCCTCCTGTGTACCGTTTTGTCATTGATTTACGGGAGGTGAATAAAATTGTGATTCCACAATTTCCTGTGGTGCCTGACATTACGGCTTTACTGACTCTGATTCCAGCCTCTGCCTCTTGGTTCTTAGTAATCGATTTGAAGAATGCTTTCTTTAGCATTCCGATTGCTGAGGAAAGCAGAGATCTATTTGGTTTCTCATTAGGTGGTCGCAGCTTCAGGTTTAAACGCGCTCCTCAGGGCTACTGTGAGAGTCCATCGATCTACAGCCAAGCTCTTAAAAGTCAACTTGACGCGTTTGTGTTACCGGCTGGTGCGGCTTTGATTCAGTACGTTGATGATCTATTGGTGGCTGCTGACACTAAGCAGATTTGCAAAACTGCAACGGTATCGCTGCTACAGCATCTATATGACTTACATCACAAGGTGTCACCTTCTAAGCTTCAATATTGTTGTCAAGAAGTAACCTATCTAGGTCACTTATTGTCAAAGGAGGGAAGAAGGTTGACCCCAGAGAGAATTGCAGCGATCGCTCGAATGACTGTGCCAACAACTCAGAGAGATGTGCGTGCCTTTCTAGGTATCACGTCATACTGCAGGCAATGGATTCCAAATTTTTCATTGCTAGCGAAGCCATTGGTAGCCCTCACGTGCAAGGATGTTCCGACTCCTTTGCCATGGACTGAAGAGTGTCAGAAAAGTTTTTCTGAATTGCGTGATGCGTTGTGTTCGGCTCCTGTGTTAGGTACTCCTGACTACAGCAAGCCGTTTACACTATACGTTCACGAGAGAGAGGGTTGTGCGTTGAGTGTTTTGACGCAACAATTTGGCGGTAAGCAGCGTCCATGTGCATATTTTTCCTCGACCTTGGACCCAGTAGCTAGAGCATTGCCAAGTTGTCTAAGAGCGACAGCGGCAGCTGCGGTGTCCATCCGGCAATCTGCTGGACTGGTCATGGATAATATGCTTACGGTGATGGTTCCGCATGCAGTTTACACTCTTTTGAATCGTACAAAAACTCAACACTTGACGAGCGCAAGGTTGTCCGGTTACGAGTTGACGCCTTTGGCAAGTCATATACAAATAAAGCGTTGTAATGTACTGAACCCGGCGACGTTGTTGCCAACTAATATGGAATCACATGATGTACCACCACATGATTGCTATTTACGAACTGAGGAAGAAACGAAGGGTCGTGTTGACCTAAAAAACACTCCATTGGCAGATCCCGATGGTACTTTGTATGTTGACGGTTCATGTTTCAAGTTGCCGAATGGTGATATGACGACTGCGTATGCTGTGGTGACGTTGAGTACGGTTGTGGAAACTGCGAGATTGAGCCAGAATTCCGCGCAGGCGGCAGAGTTGATTGCGTTGACGAGAGCGTGTGTTTTGTCTAAAGGAAAGCGAGTGAATGTGTTTACGGATAGTCAATATGCATTTGGCGTCGCACATAGCTTTGGTCGTCTGTGGAGAGAAAGAGGATTTATAACATCGCATGGCACGAAGATCCAACACGGACAGCTCGTGAACGATCTTTTGGACGCACTTACATTGCCGAAGCAGGTGGCAAGCATTAAATGCAGCGCGCACCGAAAGGTTACGGATGATGTTGGTCGTGGTAACGCGTTTGCGGATGAGATTGCTAAAGAGACAGCCAAGAATCCTGCAACCAGAATGTATGTTACGAGTTCAGTGAGGTGGCCGGCGGAGACTGATATGTGTGAGGACACTGTTGAGAGCGTGAAAGCGATTCAGAATGAGGCCACTGAAACTGAAAAGACTAAGTGGAAAGAAAGCACGGTAACGTTAGATGAGCATGGATGTTGGGTTGATTTGTCGGAATGTCAGAGGTGGATGTTACCGGATGCTTATGTGCTAGCCGTTGTGACTATGGCTCACGGCTTGTCACATATTAGCGTGAAAGGTATATGTAAGTTATTGTCCCCTGTATGGAAGAATGATGGTATCGCTAAGTGTGCTGAGAGAGAGGTTAAGAATTGTATGGTATGTATGATGTATAATCCTGGCAAGGGCACTCCCACTCCACCTGGCCATTTTACTCCTCCTACATGTCCCTTTGAAGTCATCCAATTGGACTTCATCCATATGGAGAGATGCAATAACCTGAAGTACGTTTTAGTTGTGGTTTGTGCGTTCTCCAGATGGATTGAGGCCTATCCTCTGAAAGATAATACTGCCCTGTCTACAGCAGAAGTCCTACTGAAGGAATACTTTCCTCGGTATGGAATGCCACGGATTGTATGGTCGGATAACGGAAGTGAGTTTGTGGGGAGTGTGATGAAGAGTGTGTGTAAGGGCCTTGGAATAGAAATTCCATAGCGCCAATCATCCCCAGTCAGCAGGTTTAGTTGAAGGGTACAATGGCACTCTGAAACTAAAACTTGCTAAGATTCAAGCGACGACTGGTCTGTCATGGCCTGATGCCTTACCTCTAGCTCTCTTGTCGACTAGGGCGACTGTGCACTCTCGAGTAGGGCTTAGCCCATATGAGATTGTGTTCGGCCGTCCTGTGAACATTTGGGGAGTCCCGAGACCTAAGGCATTTGATAGTCTTGAATACCCAATGTTGATTGATTATCTTCATGATCTGACTGCTAAACTGAGGTTAATTCATCAACAGGTTTTTGAAGCTCTACCGGCACAGACTGAGGGTCCTGGACATCGGCTCCAACCGGGTGACTGGGTGGTCACCCGCAACTTTGGAAGAAAGCGTAACTTGGAGCCGAGATTTGTGGGCCCCTTCCAAGTCCTGCTGGCTACAAGGACTGCAGTTTGGTTGGAAGGCAGAAAGAATTGGGTGCCTGCCACCCACACCAAGAAAGTTCCGATCCCGTTGCCAGCAGATTCTTGGGTGAGGACTGGGATTGCCACAACGGAAACAGGGACCCCAACATGTTTTGTGCTGTTTAGTGATGCTCAACCTGTAGGAGACACTTCATTGCAGCCAGATACATTTGTTGAATCGTCAGCGTTGGAGAATTCGAGGCCTGAACTGTTACCTGATCAATTGAACACTGTTTCGCAACCTGACCAATTATTTGAAGAACAGACTTGTCCTGGAAGAAGCAGATATTTCCTTTGTTCTCATGACAAAGACTAATAAAAAGTCCTTTTTGTTTTTCCTTTTGAATTCACATTACCCCTTATTGTTGCCACGAACATTATGAACTATTGCATCTTCTATTAATTTTTGAGTTCCTTTTCACGTGTGTTCCTCTTTTTCCACAGCTAGGAGATTTGCATTAAAATTGAATGTTTTGATTAAAAAAAAAACCTTACATCCGGGTTGACCGTAGGGCCGTGCGGGTACTTCCTTCTGTTTAGCAGGTTCCTGACACTAGGTCGGTTACTTTTGTCGATTCCTGGGAACTCCTGGGAATTGATAATCGCTACTCAGAACGAAGTGCGTCAAGAACGTAACGGACGGTTTTTTAGAGGATGGAATTCTCAAAGTTGTCGGAAGTAGAGAGGATGTCGTTTCAAAGATCGAAACTTCAAAGGGTTGTACGTACAAAATGCTTTCTGTTTCAGGTATTCCTGCTGTTTCTGACTGTTTCTATGTTATTAGTGGGTGGAGTGTATTTTGGAATACAGTCGTTATTGCCTTCTGTTTCACCTACTTCTTCTTCTGAGCCGAAATCTATTCCCACTATTTCTCCACATTCCTTTGATCCTCTGCCCCAACATGAACAGGTTAGACGTGCGGAATTCATGAACAACTCCTTTGTCCAGCCCCTACATCAGCATCAGTTAGTGATGAATACTACTAACTGTTGGGTGTGCGGGTTAATGCCACATACCATGGATAGGGGTATTCCGTATTTGGTGCTTCCTTACAGTTCCCAGGGGTCAGCTCGAGCATTCCAAACTATGTTCCGTAGCGCACTAGATTCCTACCCCCAGCCACGCTCTGCAGACCTTGGTCCCGGCCCGTACCACAAGCCTTTGGCAAGAGCGATTGTTGACTTAGATAGGGATATTTTTGATGCATTGCTTATTCCAGGAGGAAGAGGTGTGAGCATACAAGGATCTGAGTGAGGCTGAGTATAGCATGTCAGTGGGTGATAGACGGCTTAAAAGCTCGTCTCCGATCTGGATCGTACCCCATCTCGGTAATTTTTGCTTGCAAGGTCTTGGTCGAAATCCGCAAGCTCAACTTGGGAAGAGTGCTTGTACTGAAACATATGTTTTACCAATGCTCTCTTCCCCTGTTCTCCTGACTGCCAAGGGTACATACTTTGTATGTTACGATCGCGCATATACATGGTTGCCCCCTGACTTCTCGGGCTCCTGTTATATTGCGAATCTGTTGCCACTGACTTTTACAGTTGCCTCGGACTATCACAAGACTAGAGTTGTGAGAGGCGTTATTAGCAAAGAAGACACTGCCGGTCAAGAAGCAGGAGACTTCTTTAAGGGTTTCCTGCTGTTTTGGGGACCTATGGTTAATAGTAGGAACCTGAGACAGTTGACTCGTGTGGTAGAATCGACTGCTAATATAACTGCAAGTGCTCTTGGTAATCTGACAGCAGAGCTTCTGGCGGATAGGCTTATGACGTTGCAGAACCGAATGGTTCTAGACGTTGTTCTTGCAGATAGAGGTGGTGTGTGCAAGGTGATCCATTCGAGTTGCTGTATTTTCATCCCTGATAACGCTCCAACTGTATATCAAGCCATCTCGAAGTTGCATAAGATCTCCGAGTCCATACACGTGGACGTAGGTGATTGGACGCTACTAGGATGGTTTTGGGGCCTGATGTCGACGTGGGGTTGGAAAATTCTGATGATCATCGGGGTTGTTGTAGCGTTTCTGTTCACGTGTTGTCTTTGTGTGCAGTGTGGTTCTGCCTTATGTGGCCTTTTTGCTACGATGTGTATAAGACGGCCATCTGTTACCAAAGAGGCATTGCTGGATAGAATAATGCTGCAGCAACATCTGAATGATTTGATGAATATCAAGATCGATTCTGATATCGACAAGTGCTTGCCTACCTGAGGGCAAAAGGAGCGTCTGAGGTTCCGTGACAATCATAATGGTGTTTCCGCCTCGTTCGAATATAGACGAGTTTGGTATCTATGAACCGCAAATGACGAGTTTAGTGGGTGTACGCGTTTTCGCTACGCTGGCCTGAACCGTTCGTCTTATTCATGGGTTTCTCCATCTGAACCCACGGGTTCCATTTTAGATACGGCATCCATTTTGTCTCTTGCCCTCAAGTAGCCAGCGAACGAACACTGTCCGCTTCGCAACTCTGGGATTCCCAAGCTCTTGCGGAAGACACGCGTTCCTTTGAGGGTGTCTTTATGACGAGGGGGATGACACAACAAAGGCAGATGGCTCTGCTCGAGGCTCATCTTGCCGTGCCGGTCTATTGTTCCAGCCGTGCATGCATTAGGCACGAATCCTTTGATCCTGCAATCGCGTTTCCGATATTGCTCCCCTACACTCTTTTTCAAACTGTTGTCTATCTTTGTCTTCCTTGCACCTGTTTCTGTCTCTTCTCTTAACTCGTTTACAGCCTGAATGGAATGTACTTTATGGTGAGATAACGTACTTTTACAGTTGGGAACCGGCGATGCTACTGTAATTATGTTCCGGGCTCCTGAATACATGAAAGCAACCCTTTTGAAGTTTACTGTGGGAACTGAGTTGTAACCTTTTGTTCGCCATGTTGTGCTATGACTAAAATATGTATAAAAGGAGCTATCCACTGTTGCAATTCGAAGCAGTCTCTCAGAACCTACACGTAGTGTACTTCTTGCGATTTCTGTATCCCTGCAGTAAATAAACGCTGATCTTTGAAGCCGAAGGAAGTGTCCTGTGTCTCTGTGATTTGTACGCCGGAACAGGTAACCCACGAAGGTTTCAGGTGTTGTTCCCTGGCACCGCTGGGCCTTAGAATAGCCCAGTCCTTCAGGACCCCATCGGAGACTCGGCCTCCCGAAGAAGTAGTCTTGATGGAGAATTGGAATTTTGCTGAGGAAGCTCACTGCACGAGGAGATCTTTGTCTTTGAAGGTGATGTGACTTCTCTGGTTTTCCTGATTTGACCCTCCAGGTGGGGGCCAGTCTCGAATGGGGTTTTCTTTGGCGCAATTTTGGAGAGACCATTAGGTCGACCATAGATCAGCAGGTGGGAGTTGGAGACTTCTGGCTGGTAAGGTTGCTAAAGCGGCACTCTAGATTTTTTAAGCCTGGGCTTTATGGTTGAATTTGTGATTCACTTTTTGCAAAAATTCAAGGCAGGTAATGAGGAGATTTTTCTCATTTTGAAATCTTTTGAAGTAGTAATATTTTACACATTTTTGATGAAGCATGCCTGTTCTCGGCACACACTGTAGGTGGTGTTGCTGCTCTGGTGGTACCAAAAAAGTAAGCTTGAAAAAAAAGTCAACCGGCTCCCCCGGAGGGGACACCTAATAAAGACATATATGTCAAATATGGTATTTCTCCCATAATGACAGTATACTGTGGAAGAAATACACAAAGAAATATTCTGATTTATAAAGGCCTGTGAATGGGTTATTTGATTTAAAATAAATTCAATATGTAGAGTAATGTTTTTTGGAAAGAAAAAAAACAGGATATATTTGATTGTGTGCATATGTGGGAGAAAGAAGTATGAGAGAGAGTGAAGAGAGCCGAATTATAGCAGAAAAAGAACATCGAAAAACGATATATCAAAATAGCGCTTGAATTAAAAAAAATAAAGAAAAGAAGAAAAAATTAGAAAAAGATTGGGAATGTCGATTAGAGGCAAATGGCCAGTACCCTATTAGGCTCCTTATTTAACTCATACTTAATAAACGTCCGGATGACTGCATCCTATTAGATCAAACCCCACCCCTGTATAAATTGCCCACTCCAAGTGCCCCTGAAGATGAAGTTTTTGTCTTTGGAAGAAAAAGATAAAGATGAGCAAATTGGGTGGGAGACTCGCTCTACTTTATCTAGAGAAGAGAAAGATAACTTGCGGGATATTGCTAGAGAGGAAGCACGTCAGACTACTATAGCAATGGCCCTCACAGTTACAGTTCAGGCTTGTGAAGACGCCAAACAGTTTTATTTTTGTAGAAAAATTCACTTGGGAGGTACTACATCCCCTTAAGTGCTGCGTCGAGGCGTTGGCTGACGGCAGCACTACCTCCCCAGTGCTGCGCACGACCATTGGACGTCCATTCAGCACTAGTTCCAATGGACAGCGCAGCACTAATGCAACAGAACCAGATGATATAAGTACTGATTATAAACAGTTTGGAGATGGGACTTTCCTCTTTTCAAAGCTACCTGGTATGATTAGATGGGTGGTCAAATTATGAGATGACGCATTGCGTTTGTAAAAGGACCAAGAATTAGCTAGGAAAAATAAAGTTGCAGAAGCAGTTCAATCTCAAGCAAAGAAAGTAGATGCTTGATGGATGCAAATAAACCTAGTAGTAGTGAGTCTGCTATGAAACCTATGCGTGAAGCTGCACCCCGGTATGTTCCTCCGAAGGGTGCGGGAACCAATAATGATAAAACTTCAGATGATGCAAAAGGATATTTTATAAATACTTGGGTTTACACTCTTTGTAGTAAAGCTGATGTGATAGCTCTTAAAGCTGCTTTGCCCGACCACCGGAAAAATCCTGCTGCCTTCTATGAGGAGGTGGAAGGAGCCATTAGCTCCTGCACTATGACCTTGCCAAATATTGATATGTTCTTTGGGCCTATTTTGCCCCCTGATATGTGGAGAACAATACGTAAAATAGATTATAACGTAGCATATGGGGATACCTGGGAACATTTAGAAAAAATAGACGTGGAAGGGGAGCCTGTACAGAAACCTCAGAAGGAGATATCAGATCTTCCTAAAGCTATTGTGATTAGGTTAAAGACTCTCATACCCCCTAAGAAAATAGATTGGACCACATTAGCGTCCTGTAAACAGAAAAAGGATGAGTTAGTTTCTGACTTCATTTCAAGGTTTGAGGAAACATTCTCTAATTTTAGTGGTCAGTCATTGGCCGATGATATGGGTAGGCATTGGTTTGTTGATAAATTTATCGCTAATATGTTACCAGAAATAGCTAATCGCTTAAAGGCCAGTGAGAGTTCTTGGACCACGTCTTTCCCAGTTTCCCTTTTGACCATGGCCCAATATTATGAGCAACAGAATCAGGAAGCAACAGGCAGGGAGGATAAGAAGGTTAAAGAATTAAAGACAAAAGTTATGTTAGCTCAAGTATATGGCCCACCATTTAGGGGAGGTGGAAGAGGCGGAACACGCAATGTATACACTTGGAGCGCCCCCTTTTGTGTGATCAACAGTGTCAGCGGGGAAGGGACAGTATGGGAGGACGCCCAGGGATTTCAGGAAACAGGGAAGGTACAGGAGTTTGTCCCAGATTTGAAGCAGTTGAACAAGGACCAAGTTATTCTACTACTTTTGATAGACAAAATCAATATCAAATGTCTGATTATTCTGCTGATGCTCTTGCAAATTCTGATTATGCATAGGGATTCCTAGGATGGGGTAAGGGATCGGTTGAGGTGCCAGTAGATCAAATGGGTCCTTATGTTGATGCAAGCGTCTTGGAATCTACTGATCGGTTTCTGGTAGACACAGGTGCTACTTGTAGTGCTCTGTCTAAAAGATTTGTTTCAAAGGCTCTCCTATCCGGCAAAATGATAACATTGATAGGATTCGATGGGACACCTACACCTAGCCCACTTTCACAGCAACTTGAATTCTGACTTGACAAATTTACTGTAGCTTGTCCATTTTTGCTTTCCCCTACCACACCTGACAATATTGTGGGTATCGATATGCTTAAATATTTTTATGCCACAATACGTTGTTCTCCAGAAAGTGTGAGTGTTATTTTAAATAAATTATCCAATGGTTGAGAGATCCTGTCTTATCAATGAGGATGCCACTCTGGCATCTAACCTAGTGTGAAGAAGGAACACTGTTATTGTTATCATTTTCTTAACTCCCATCATCACAAAGTCTCTCTAAATAAATTGTAATATTGTAGACAGCAGGTTACCTATTTAGGTCACCTCTTGTCTAAGGGGTGATCTGCACTCACATCAAACCGCATTCAGACCATTCTAGACATTCCTGTACCCCGCACTCAGAAGGATGTTCATGCACTGATTGTCCTCACTTTTTTTGGGAGGCATTTTTTCACACATTATTAAACCTTTGTTGGCCTTTTTGTTTTGCCCCTCCAATGGACTGTTGAGTGCCAGAACACCTTCCAACAGTTACACCAAGCCCTTTACCCCAGACATGTTGATGAGTGACTATTTGTCCCAGTTAATTGACAGCTTGTCTTCTATTTATGAGCAGGTGCGGGAAGCTCTTCCTTCGTGAGCCCTGCTGTGTTACCAGACCACCGCAACATCCTGGTCACCGAGAGAGGACGAGCTGCTCGGCTGAAGAAACTGAGGAAATCTTCCCGGAACACACGATCCCTGGTACATTTAGATATCTGCTTCAATCCAGGAAGAAAGGCATTTTAGCGCAGAAAGAGACTGCTTGAGCCACTGTCCTGTGTGGTTAAAGATTGACTACAAAGGGGGTAGCTTATTAGTGACTACTCGTCTCAATGTTAGTGAAGAAACCAATGCCTGCCCAGGACCTTAGGGCACTGTTAGATCTGGGGGTCTCTAGTTTGCAGTGGTAAGTACCTTTGACCAAATAGTGACCCTTGCTTCTAGTCAGGGTAAAAGGTTAGACACTGTAGATAACCTCTGCTCAACCCCCTAGGTAGCTTGGCACGCGCAGACAGGCTTATCTCCAAGGCAATGTGTAGGGTTGTTGCACTTAACACACACAATAACTTAAGAATACACCACAAACTGACACCACACAGGTAAGTATATAAAAATATATAACTTTATCTAGTTTAGGCAGATTAAACCAATGGCAAAATACAGCTACACATCACTTTACTCTTCTTGAGGTTTGCACTTATCTAGGAAGGTATTGGGGAATCACAGTTCAGTCTCAGTCTTTAAAGGACCAGAAAAAGAAAAGATTTCAGTAGAGGCTGTAACACAAATAGCAAAATGCCGTATCACTAGCGCTGTTCTTCTGAAGTGCTGGCACCGTGATCACACAAAGGAAGTCTTCCGTGTGAGAAAGACCCTCTCGCAGTCCCTGCCAGTCCCGCTACCTCTCAGCCCGCTCTCGACAATCAAACGAGTGGCTGGGAGTCTGTTTACCTGGAGGCGGGTGCGGCCAGTGACGAGTGATGCACGCGGCTCCATCAGCAAGAACAGGGCGTTCTCAACACTTGAAGATTCCTGGCCAGATTACCTTTGGTTGCAAGGGAGGGGGGAGCGCTACCTCGATTCGGCTCCCGGCGCCTTCAGACGATGACTTCCTGCGTTGCCCAACTGGTGCGCAGCTCCACAGACGAGCCCGTCGTGACGCCGCAGCTTCTTCTCCGAGGATCAGCCAATAAGGGCGCGGCCCCGCGAGACGAGCCCCCGACAGCGGTCCAATCCTAGCGCGGCCTCTTTGGTTTCTTTTCCGCGGCCCCAGCGGGGGATGGTGAGATTTTCTGGAAATTCCAGGCCCCAGGCAGCGGCGGTGATTAGCGGCACGGGCAAATTCAGGGCGCAAGTTGTTGGCGAATCACTCACGAGGCCACAAGATCTTTTGGGGGCATTCCTTACGCAAGGAGGCACAACGATCCTCCGGTCACCTGCAATTATGTGCCGATGAGCACACCGATCCTCCCTTACGGCCAGCAGTTGCAATCACGCACCGATGGTGAACACAGGGCGATTCTCACGGCGTCTTGGAGTTTCTTGGGAACCTTTTAACCCTGGGTTCCAGCACAGGAGGCCAGCTCTTCTCAGGCCCTTGGAGATTCTTACAGACACATCACACAGCAAAGTCTTGTCAAGCAGGCCTAGGTCACAGCACACAGCAAAGTCCCCTTCTTCTCTCTATTAGTTGAGCAGCAAAACATGTCAGCCCCAAAGCACACAGCAAGGGCAGTCTTCCTCAGTTTTTTCAGCTGTTCTCCTTCCGGCAGAGGTTCTCTTGATTGTAGAAATCTGATTTTCTGTTATCAGGGGTCCTATACTTATACCCCTAAAAGTCTTTGATCAAGTGGGCCCTGAGCCCGGTCTGAACCAGTTCTGGGTGTTCCTTGAGCACTTTATTTTCCTGGCTTCTTCTTTCCTTTCAGAGTGAGGGGCAGGGTCGTCAGCCACCCAGCAGGAGCTGGAGCCAGCATTGTGGTAGGCAGGCACAGCCCTATTCAATCCCAGGTGCTATCCCCTCCCACCACTCTAGTTGCAAATGCAGTCATTCAGCCTAGGGCTGACCGAGCCAACCTCCTGGGGGCTCCCTAACCCCTGTCATTCTCAAACCAGACAGTCAATCCACAAGCAGGACAAGGCACACAGAAAGGTCAGACAAGAGAACAGATACTTTCTAAAAGTGCTGTTCTCAAACACAGGATTTAAAAACAACCTTTCCTAAAAGATGTGTTATTAAATTTTGAGTTCAGGGAACTCTTATGTCCTATCTTGTTCCTATGGGAAGATATGCTGGTAGCCATTGGAGCCAGCATTTCCCATGTTAGCCTATGGAGCAAGATAGCCTTGCAGCAGTGACAGAACAAAATGGCTGTCATTCACTACCAGAGCATGTCACCTGCACTAGTACATGCTCTACCTTTCACATACACTGCACCCTGCCCAATAGGGTCCTTTGGGCCTTCTATAGGGGTGACCAATGTGCAGAAAAAGGGAAGGGTTAGGCCTGGTCAGTGGGGACACTGACCAGGAGGACATGGCAGTCCCCAGACTGCATGCAGGCACTGTGGTGGCAGGCCTGAGACCCCATTTTGGGGCTACTCATGTGGGTGGCACAATCAGTGCTGCAGGCCCACTAGTAGCAGTTGTCATCACCAGCCCTGGCACAACCAGTGCATTTTACTAGGGACTTCTTGGTGATACAAATATGCCAATCATGTATATCCAATCAATATCACAATTTCCAAATGGAGCACTTACTCTCTGGCACTGATCAGCAGTGGCAGAGTGTCCAAAGCATCTAAACCAGCAAAAACAAAATCCAGCACAGCATCAAAAATACAGGAGGTAGATGCCAAAAAGATAGGGGGAAACCATGCCAAGGATGCCAGGTATAACACGTGTCTCCTCCAGCTGAAAGTGTGGAGAACTACCCACCCTCTTGGGAGTTCTCTTCACTAAAGCGGAAGAATCTGGACAGACCATCAGCGTTGGCGTGTTCTGTACCAGGGCGATGTTCCACCGTAAAGTCCATTCCTTGTAGGGAGATGGACCACCTCAACAGTTTTGGGTTCTCACCCCTCATCTGCATTAACCATCTGAAGGGCCTGTGGTCGGTCTGAACACGGAAGTGAGTTCCAAACAGGTAGGGCCTCAGCTTCTGCAGAGCCCACACCACAGCAAAAGCTTCCCTTTCAAATGCACTCCACTTCTGTTCCCTGGGGAGTAGCCTCCTACTAATGAAAGCTACAGCTTGGTCCCCGCCCTCGTCGTTGGTTTGTGAGAGTACTGCTCCCATGCCATGCTCTGAAGCGTCTGTCTGCACTATGAACTCGCTGGAAAAGTCAGGTGCCTTGAGCACCGGTGCTGCGCACATGGCAGTTTTCAGGGCATCAAAAGCAGTTTGACAGACCTCGGTCCAATTGACTTTCCTGGGCTGATTTCTAGAGGGCAGTTCTGTCAAGGGGGCCACAATGGTGCAATATTCCTTGACAAACCATCTGTAATACCCGGTGAGTACTAAGAAGGTTCTCACCTCTATCTGGGTCTTGGGGGGTTCCTAAGCCAGAATGGTATCAATCTTTGCCTTTAGGGGCGCCACCTGGCCGCTCCCCACCTGGTGTCCCAAGTACACTACTGATCCCTGCCCTATCTGGCAGTTGCTGGCCTTGATAGTGAGGCCTGCCCTTTGCATAGCCTTCAACACTTCACAGAGGTGTTGCAGGTGTTCCTCCCAAGTGGAGCTGAACACAGCAATGTCATCCAGGTATGCGGCGCTGAATTGCTACAGCCCGGTCAGTACCTGGTTGACCAGTCTCTGGAAGGTGGCAGGGGCATTTTTTAACCCAGAGGGCATGACTCAGAACTGGAAGTGCCCCTGTGGTGTTGAACATGCTGACCTCTCCTTGGCCTTGGCAATCTGTGAGTACCCTGAAGTCAAATCAAAGGTGCTGAGGTACCGGGCAGCTCCCAACCGATCCACAAGCTCATCAGCTATGGGGATGGGGTGTGCATCAGTCTTGGTGACCGCATTGAGCCCACGGTAGTCCACGCAAAACCTGAGTTCTGGAGGGCCACCAGGCGTAGCAGCTTTCTTTGGCACTAAGACCAATGGGCTAGCCCAGGGGCTGCTGGAGGGCTCAATTACCCCTAGCGCCAACATCTTGGAAACTTCTTCCTTGATGCGGGCCCTGACCTCGTCAGCTACCCTGTGAAAGATTTGCTTCACAGACAGACTATCTACAGTGTTCACATCATGGACACACCAATTGGTGACACCTGGGGTCAGGGAGAACAGGGAGGCAAACTGACCCAACACCTGGTGACAGTCCCTCTGCTGTTCTGGGGTCAGGGTGGGCGAGAGGACCACACCATCCACTGACCCGTCTTGCTCTGTGGCTTGCCAGGAGGTCAGGGAGAGGATCACTATTCTCTTCCCCTCCAGCATCTGTGGCTATGAGCATTGTCACTTCAGATCTCTCAAAGTGAGGTTTGAGGCGGTTCACATGCAACACTCTCAGGGGCTGCCTAGGACTCTTCAAGTTAACCAGGTAGGTTACTTCGCTCTTACGCTCCACCACCTCATATGGCCCGGTCCACTTGTCTCGGAGCGGGCAAGGCTCCACCGGCACCATCACCCACACCTTCTGTCCAGGTTGAAATTCAACCAGAGTGGTATTCTGGTCGTACCATCTTTTCATTTCTTCCTGGTTAGCTTCCAGGTTCTCCTGAGCGAGATTTCTGAAGCGTTTTGTCTGGTTGCGGATTGCCAGCACATAGCTGAACACATCCTGGGGAGTTTTCCCACGGGATTTCTCCCACCCCTCCTTCACTGGTGTGAGAGGTCCTCTAACAGGGTGGCCATACAGTAGTTCAAAGGGACTGAACCCTAATGACTTCTGAGGCACCTCCCTGTAGGCAAACAACAGGCATGGTAACAAGACGTCCCACTTCCGTCTCATGGGCTCTGCTAGGCAAATAATCATACCTTTCAGGATGCTGTTGAACCTTTCAACCTGTGGTTCTGTGACATAGTTTCGACATTATTTTGGTGATGTTGAACCGTACTTAGTGAGTTCGGCTAATATTGAGTGAATTTGTCACGTTAACTAGCGAGTTCATTACGTGTTTGGAGATTTCGTCTCGAACATGGGTTCCATTTTGTTTTGAGTCTCCATTTTGTCTTGTCATCACGCAGGCCAACAAGTGTGGTTGAACGAACGAAGCGGCCTGGCCTTCATGTATTGGTATACATTAATAAGGTCTTTCTTGACTTTGAGGTGAATTGCAAGGATCCGATTCCTTCACCTGAAACTGACCCTGCAGAGTCAGTTTCCCTGTTTTGATCGTTGTCTGAGATTGCCAATCACTGTTCAGGACATCGTTAACTTTTAGTCTCCTTACACATGCCTTATCTTGCTCGCTATCAGTCATTGTTTCCTTTCCTATGCTCTTTAATACATGCATTGTGCCATTCAATTATGGGTTTGTCCGGCTTGTGGAGATTGGATTTGGGACATTCCCAATGATTAACTTTGGGTTGGTATATTGCAAACTGAGCTTTTCGTCATGTGATACTTTGTTTGAGAATGTACCCCATTGGTTAACTTTTTGCAGGGTGGGAGTGTATGTTTGTAAATGTGAATATTGTGTATGAAAGGAGATGTCTTGCTCTACAAATTTGAGTAGTCTCCTGAAATTCCCCATGCTGTGTTTCTAGGATCACTGTTACTGGCTGCAGCTAATAAATTGGGGTCTCCGACGCCACCCAGAATAATTCCATGTCTCTGTATACCAAGACAGGTGAATACAAAGACTTTGGGCGTGCCCCTGGCGCCGCTGGGTTCTAAAAGCCCGGTTCTTCAACTGGCACCCAACGTGGGGCGACTTCAACGGTACCGGTCCAAGCCCGAAGATTGTGAGGAGCTACGTGAGGAAATTCTGGAAGAGGGCCCCCACTTCATCAACCCCGGCATGTCGAATGTGGACTGAAGGTTTTTGCTGCGAGGCTTCCCCTTTCCGACGGTTACGAAGGACTGCTGCCCTGACTGTCACCCTGTCTTGGATCCTTTTGTGATGATTTGTAGAGTGAGACGATAGACGGTCTTCTGGTGGCGTGACAAGACATTTTGGTTAAGTATAAGTGGGTCGCTCCCACGACTTGGTTTTGTTTCTTGGGTTCTTTGATTTGGTTTTTGCAAATACCAAAGCTGAGGGGCTCGTACATTTGCGAGTATATCGTGTTAGATAACCCCTTGAAGTTTAAAGCTACATTAGTGAGCGAAGATGCCTGGTCTTAGCGAATTTAGGAATTTGTTTTGTTGTAGTTGTAACAGGGATTCCCGATTGGAGGACTCATGTCCGATACCTCTGATTAGAACTCCGACTTATGAGCTTTATTCAAAGCATGGAGTGGGTCCCATTACGTATAATGAAGTATGGGTCCGCTATACACGAAAAGATGGTGTTTTACGATGGCCACACATGGTAGTTTCGAATCAGATGTTTAAATAATTTGGAAGTTGCGCTATTTAGGAAGAAAGCCCGGCCGGCGATGTTTGACTCTTTCCGCCTCTGGCGTAAGGAAGCCAAACAGCGAGAAATTAAGCAAGCTAAAAGAGACAGGAAAGAAAAGAATATGTCGATAATGCAAGCTCCTGGGCAGTTTAAGGAAGACAGAGAAGATCGTGCGATTGAGGTGTTGGATAGACAACATTGTATGGCCATTGATAAATGTTATCCGGCTTTGCCACCTCTTCTTCCGAATGTGACTAAGGACCTTGAAAAGGATCCTTTGATGTCGCATTTTTTTAGATTACCACCCCCTTATGTGCAGAGTGCCTCGGCACCTCCGCAACCCCTAGTTGTGCAACCTCCAGTTGTTCAACCCCCTGCTGTTGTTCAGCCACCAGTTCTTCCACAGTTGGTTCTCCCACCTCTGGCGCAGCCTTCTCTAGGGCCGCCAGCTTTGCTTACAGCTTTGCCTCAAACTCCTTTGCCTTCTACTCCTTTGCCTTTAACTTCTTTTTCTACTAACCCTATGTCTTGGTCGCCTCAAAACACTTTGTCTCCTGTTTTGATGTCGACTTCTTCTCCTTCTGCTCGACAACGAATGACTGAGACTGTCACTAGCCTTTTGTCTCCTCTTTTTGGGTCACTAAATATGACCCCAGTTTCTGTAAGGAAGCAAACGCGTAGTCAGCTCCCGAGTTCCGAGGAGCGGACAGTGTTAGATCTCCTTGCTCGTAGATGGGTTCTAATGCCTCCAGGTATGGCCTGCAAACGGTTATGGATGTTTTCCTATAGTGGGAAGCACCGAAATAAAGGTATGTTTTTGATTTTATGTGTACTTTCGTCCGTGAAGAATGGGACGATACTGAATTGGGTCCGATTCCATCGGAATTACTTAATGTTCAGTCTGAATTTGTTAAAGGGACGATAGTGGGTCCCGGTGTTGAGGAAGCGGTAGAGACGCTTCTTGCGTTTAGGTGTAGACTTCTTTCTCAGCCGTTGTTTGAACCTGATCCTTCTGTTAGGAGAAAAGTGAAGCAGTATCCGATGATAGAGGTTCCCCCTGTATGGAGAGAGGAAGTTGTGGCTAATCTTAATCAGGGTATTCAGGGAGTACTGGCTCAATTTCAGCGAGTATGGGTACATGTTCCTTGGAAGAGAGCTGAAGTTCTGGCTCTTAAGCAGACTTTGCCTGACCCCCGCAAAAATCCTGCAGGTTATTATAAAGAGTTGTCCCAGACAGTTGATGCGTGTGTGATGAATTTAGCTGACATAGATATGTTATTGGGGAATGTAGTCCCTCAACCTTTGTGGGCGAAGATCCGTCACGAGGATCATGCAGTAGAATTGGGATATATGTGGGTTAATATTACTGCTGCAGATGGTCGTCAAGGTAGAGGGGCTAAACCTGAGCCTTTAGTTACAGAACTCCCTGGTAAGATTATTGCTTTAATGAAGACTTTGATGCCTCCTATGCGAGTGAATTGGGATACGTTAGCAGCATGTAAGCAGAAGAAAGATGAGAGTGTGTCTGATTTCATCACTAGGTTTGAGGAAACATTCATCGATCATAGTGGTCAAGATATGAGTACAGAAGGTGGCCAACGGTTGTTTGTGGATACGTTTGTGTTAGACGGACCGGGAGGGTCGGCCGAGGATAAGGGGAGAGGTCTCCGGGGAGAGCCGTCTCCAGCGATCGTACAGATAAGTAACTTCCCCCCCACAGACGGACACCACACAAGGGTAAGGTTCAACGATACTTTATAGGCAATTCTTTAAGTACGATGGATTTGTACAAGGAGGTCTGGACTCAGGGGTCCCCTCGATTCTGGTCTCTGGTTTGGGAAAAGGGTAGCGGGACAGTCTTGTTACCAAAAAGTGGAAATAGCTCTCAATCCTCGAGCTCGGCGTTCTAGATGATCGGGCCGCGGCGGAGCCAGCAGGTCCCGAGATGGACGAAGGAAACGACGGTCCGCGGCGGAGCCAGCAGGTCCCGATGAGATGATGGTTGCAAACGGTCCGCGGCCACGCCAGCAGGTCCCGACGACGATGAAGGATTTGGAAGGTTACGAAGGTTGCGGCAGCGCCGGCAGGCAAGACGAAGGTGCACGAGGCAGAGCTATGGCAGCGCCAGTAGTCCGTCAAGGATGAGTTCTTCTTTGCGTCTCTCGACTCCAAGATACAACTACCCTCCTGCTCTGGGCTGCCCCAGTTATAGGGCTGATGTTCTTTGATGTCCGGACCCTCGCACCTGGAGGTCGGGAGGTCCGGGATGAGGGTGTCCCGACACCCAGCAGGGGGGTGGAGCCAGCGCCCGAGGAGGCGATGGCCGAGCGGCACTTGGCGGGGGAGAGCCATCGACACCTCTTTCTCCCATTGACTTACCAAGTAGCCCGCTCACCTCCTGGGTGGATGGTGGTGCCGGGATGTCTGAGGCCTGGCTAGGCCCAGGGTTGAGGTCGATCGGGGGCCAGGCGGCCTCGTGGTGGAGTGTCCAAGATGGCGTCCCGGAGGGCGCGTGGGCCAGCAGTGGATCGGGCCCACGAGGTCGATATGTTCGAAGGCAGAGGTCCCTGAGGGGACGGAGGGCGTGCAATGGTGGTGGGTGGTACTTGTGTGACCGGGCTCGGGCCTGGTCGGGCCGGGGGAGAGCGGCCCTTCATGTGGCCTGTCCAACATGCGTCCCCCCCAGCTGAAGGCGGGGAGAGTTACCCATCCTCTTGGGGACTCTCCTCGTCGAGGCGGAAAAACCGGGACAGGCCATCTGCGTTGGCGTGATCTGGCCCAGGCCGGTGTTCAACGGTGAAGTCCATCCCTTGTAGGGAGATGGACCAACGTAGTAACTTCGGGTTTTCTCCCCGCATCTGCATCAGCCACTGCAGGGGTCGGTGGTCGGTCTGTACCCGAAAGTGTGTGCCAAAGAGGTAGGGCCGGAGCTTCTTGAGGGCCCATACCACTGCGAAGGCCTCCCTCTCTATGGCGCTCCAGCGTTGTTCTCGTGGTAGGAGTCGTCTGCTGATGAAGGCCACTGGCTGATCAAGGCCCTCGGTGTTTACTTGAGACAGGACTGCCCCAATGCCATGGTCGGAGGCATCCGTCTGGACGACGAACTCCCTGCTGTAGTCGGGGGCCTGGAGCACAGGGGCGGAACACATGGCGGCTTTCAATTGCTCGAATGCTGTTTGACAATCGGCGGTCCAGTTGACTTTCTTGGGTTGATTTTTGGACGTAAGTTCTGTGAGGGGCCCCACTATAGTACCATAGTCTTTCACAAACCTTCGGTAATAGCCCGTGAGGCCCAGGAAGGCTCGTACCTCGGTCTGGGTGATGGGGGGCTGCCAGGACTGGATGGCGGCAATTTTGAGCTGCAGAGGGGCCACCAGGCCGCTTCCCACCTGGTGTCCGAGGTAGGTTACAGACCCTACCCCGAGCGTGAGCATTTTTGCTACCTCTTCCTGGACGCAGGCTCGTACCCGATCTGGCACGCGGTAGGCCCGGTGGCGGATAGGGGGACTGTCCCCCGTGTCCACATCGTGCACACACCAGGAAGTGACACCGGGGGTGAGGGAGAACAGGTTGGCGAACTGTGATAGGAGGGCCCGACACTCCTGGCGTTGCTCTTGGGTGAGGGCCTCTGAACGTCGGACCCCGTCCACGGAGCCGTCTTTCTCCCGAGTCCGTAGGAGGTCAGGGAGGGGCTCGGAGTCTTCTTCAGCCCCATTGTCTGTGGCCATCAGGAGGCTGAGTTCGGAACGCACAAAGTGGGGTTTCAGTCTGTTAGCGTGGAGGACCCGGAGGGGGTTCCGGGAAGATTCCATGTTGATGAGATAGGTGGCAGGACCCTTGCGCTCGACTACTTTGAAGGGCCCCGTCCACTTGTCTTGCAGGGCGCAGGGTTCGGTGGGGGACATCACCCATACCTGTTGCCCAGGTTCAAATTCGATGGAGGAGGCATTCCGGTCATACCACTTTTTCATGTCCTCTTGGCTGGCCTCTAGGTTGGCTTTTGCCAGCTCTCTGAACCGCCGGGTCTGGTTGCGGAGGGTTAGGAGGTACCGGAAGACATCTGGTGGGTTCTTGAGAGGGGGCATCTCCCAGCCTTCCTTGACGAGGCTGAGCGGCCCCCGTACTGGGTGTCCATACAGCAGTTCAAACGGGCTGAAGCCCAAGGACTTCTGGGGGACCTCTCGATATGCGAAGAGGAGGCATGGCAGCAGCACATCCCACTGGCGACGGAGGGGCTCTTCCAACCCCCCGATCATCCCTTTTAGCGTGCGGTTGAACCGCTCAACGAGTCCGTTTCCTTGAGGGTGATAGAGGGTCGTGAATCGGTAGGTAACCCCGCATTGTTGCCAGAGGGACTTCATATATTTAGAAATAAAGTTCGTGCCTCTGTCGCTGACGACTTCTCGGGGGAAGCCCACACGGGAGAAGATCCCCATTAGGGCCCGGCCGACTACCGGGGCTGTCACAGTTCGCAGGGGAACAGCCTCGGGGTAGCGGGTGGCGTGGTCCACTAGCACCAGGATGAATCGATGGCCTTGTTTTGTACGCGGGTCCAGGGGCCCCACGATGTCGATCCCGACCCTCTCGAACGGGGTGGTGACCACGGGAAACGGTTGCAGGGGGGCTTTTAGTTTGCGGCCGCTCTTTCCACTGGCTTGGCATGTGGGGCAAGATCGGCAATGCTGGTGTACATCGTTCCTCATTTTGGGCCAGAAGAAGTGGGTCACCAGACGATTGTAGGTTTTATCTTGACCCAGGTGTCCCGCCAGGGGGACATCGTGGGCCAGGTTTAGCAGAAAGTCTCTAAAACGGAGGGGCACCACTAGTACTCGGCTGGCTCCCAGCTCCGCGATTCTTTGCTCACTGTAAAGCAGATCATTGTCCCAGTAGATCCAGTGTGTTCCGGAGGTATCCCCTGCGCTTTGGGCGAGCGCTTGCTGGCGGAGTCCCTCGAGGGAGGGACAGGTCTTCTGCTCTTGGCGAAATTGTTCTTGCGTGGGCCCCCCCTCTTGGGGCCACTGGTCGAGGTTAGCGAGGTCTGGAGAGTGAGCTGGTTCTGGGGGGGCGTCACGGTCAGTGGTTTCGGCCGGGGCGACCGGAGGCGGCGGCGCCGGCCATTCGGGTTCCTCTGGGCGGGGGTTGGCACGGGCGGCCATGGACCGGGTGGTGACACACGCCCAGTCCGGGACGCCCAACATCCCCAGGTGTTCTCTTCGTTCTACGGCTGCCCACGGAGAGCTTTCAAGGTCATTCCCCAGGAGGCAGTCTACGGGGGCATCGTCTCGGACCGTTACCTTCAACATGCCGGAGACCCCTCCCCACTCAAAGGGGACGCAGGCCATCCGACACAGGCTTTCTGAGTTATCGGCTGAACGTACAGGGCAGAGAATGTTCGGCAGATACTGTTCTGGGGTCACCAGGTGACAGCGGACGGCTGTTACACTGGCCCCGGTGTCACGAAGGGCTTCGGCCCGGCGTCCATTGATGCTCACCCATTGGCTGTACTTCTGGGTGTTAGCGGGTAGGGGGACCCGCGGGACCATGTCCTTCCCCCCTAGGCAGGCTAGAGCCATGGCGGCTGGCTCCCATTCCTGATGCTCTTGCTCATATTCTTCTTGCTCCTCGGAGATCTGTTCTTCCCCCAGGGCAGCAGCAGCCACCTGGCGGGGTCTTGGGCTCTGGTACTGTGGGCAATTTGGGTCGTTTGCATAGTGGCCGACTCGTTGGCATCGATGGCACGTAACATTGGCTCGGTATCCCGGTCCGCCGGGGTGCTGCCCCGGTTGGCCGGGGGGGTGGTGCTGGTAGCGAGGGCGACCGGGGCGTTGTCTCTTCCTCGTCCTTGGCCCCCTCCTCCTCCTCGGGGACGGTGCTGACCGTTGTTGTTCCGGTTCTGTTCGTAGGACCCATTCCGGCCCACTCTGGTGATCTCCCATCGGTCAGCTTCGGCTGCGAGCTGCCGGGGATCGGTTAACTTGCTGTCGAGGAGGTGTTGGCGGAGTTCAATAAAACAATTGTTTGATAGGTGCTCCCATACCATCAGATTGAACAGTTGTTCGTAGGTTGTGACCTTGCTTCCTTTGATCCAGCCCTCGAAGGCTCGGCTAAAGTAGTTTACATAGTCCACCCAAGTTGTACCCGGGATGCGGGTGCAGTCTCGGAACCTCTGACGGTACATCTCGGGTGTGAGGCCATAGCGAGTGAGGAGTGCAGCTTTCATATGGTCATAGGAGGTCATCTGGTGGTCCGGGAGCTGTAGCAGGGCGTCACGGCCCTCATTGAGGAATCTCCCCCATAGCCCGGCTCCCCAATCGCTTCTATCGATCCGGTGTGCAGTCATAGCGATTTCATAGGCCTTAAACCATTGCTGGATGTCGTCCTCTCGGAAGTATTCTCGAACGACATCTTTGGGGATGTGTACCTTTTTCTCTGTTGCCCCTGGGGTGTGGGGTTGCTCGTACACCCCTACTTCTTTATTCTGCTTGCGTAGATCGATCTCAGCTAGTTTTCGCTCGTGTTCATATGCCAGTCTCTTTTCCTCGAGCTCCCTTTGTCTCTGTTTCTCCTCTCTTTCTTCTCGGAGACGCAGGTGCTCTAAGTTGATTTTTTGTTCGGCCAATTTAAGTTCAATGTCCATTTTGAGTCGGGCCATTTCCAGCTCGTGTAGTCGGGTTTTTTCTCGTTCCTGGATCTCGTCTTGCGAGAGACCCGTTCTTTGCTCTTCAGGGGCCGTGGTGGTCTTTGCTGCGATGCTTTGATCCGGGGTTCCGGCAGCCCCGGTTTCTGCCCAAGATTCTAGGGCATGCTTAAAATCGTCTTTGGTACTTAGTCCGGTGGTAGCGATACCTAGTTCGATGCAGAATTGTTTTAGTTCACGATGGCTGTACTCGTCCAATTTCTCCATCTGGAATTTCTCGGTTGCTCCGCTTTCTTTAGTCGTCATCGTGATTTCGTCGTGGGGTGAGCTACTCTCTGTACGATTATGCGGTGATTCGGATCGCGCCGCTGGCCACCAATGTTAGACGGACCGGGAGGGTCGGCCGAGGATAAGGGGAGAGGTCTCCGGGGAGAGCCGTCTCCAGCGATCGTACAGATAAGTAACTTCCCCCCCACAGACGGACACCACACAAGGGTAAGGTTCAACGATACTTTATAGGCAATTCTTTAAGTACGATGGATTTGTACAAGGAGGTCTGGACTCAGGGGTCCCCTCGATTCTGGTCTCTGGTTTGGGAAAAGGGTAGCGGGACAGTCTTGTTACCAAAAAGTGGAAATAGCTCTCAATCCTCGAGCTCGGCGTTCTAGATGATCGGGCCGCGGCGGAGCCAGCAGGTCCCGAGATGGACGAAGGAAACGACGGTCCGCGGCGGAGCCAGCAGGTCCCGATGAGATGATGGTTGCAAACGGTCCGCGGCCACGCCAGCAGGTCCCGACGACGATGAAGGATTTGGAAGGTTACGAAGGTTGCGGCAGCGCCGGCAGGCAAGACGAAGGTGCACGAGGCAGAGCTATGGCAGCGCCAGTAGTCCGTCAAGGATGAGTTCTTCTTTGCGTCTCTCGACTCCAAGATACAACTACCCTCCTGCTCTGGGCTGCCCCAGTTATAGGGCTGATGTTCTTTGATGTCCGGACCCTCGCACCTGGAGGTCGGGAGGTCCGGGATGAGGGTGTCCCGACACCCAGCAGGGGGGTGGAGCCAGCGCCCGAGGAGGCGATGGCCGAGCGGCACTTGGCGGGGGAGAGCCATCGACACCTCTTTCTCCCATTGACTTACCAAGTAGCCCGCTCACCTCCTGGGTGGATGGTGGTGCCGGGATGTCTGAGGCCTGGCTAGGCCCAGGGTTGAGGTCGATCGGGGGCCAGGCGGCCTCGTGGTGGAGTGTCCAAGATGGCGTCCCGGAGGGCGCGTGGGCCAGCAGTGGATCGGGCCCACGAGGTCGATATGTTCGAAGGCAGAGGTCCCTGAGGGGACGGAGGGCGTGCAATGGTGGTGGGTGGTACTTGTGTGACCGGGCTCGGGCCTGGTCGGGCCGGGGGAGAGCGGCCCTTCATGTGGCCTGTCCAACAGTTTGTCTATAATTTGCTCCCCGAGCTTTGTACTACATGCATTGTGCCATTCAATTTTGGGTTTGTCCGGCTTGTGGAGATTGGATTTGGGACATTCCCAATGATTAACTTTGGATTGGGATTTTGCAAACTGAGCTTTTCGTCATGTGATACTTTGTTTAAGAATGTACCCCATTGGTTAACTTTTTGCGCAGTGGGAGTGTATGTTTGTAAATGTGAATATTGTGTATAAAAGGAGATGTCTTGCTCTACAAATTTGAGCAGTCTCCTGAATTACACCATGCTATGTTTCAATTTTCAATGTTACTGGCTGCAGCTAATAAATGGGGTCTCTCACGCCACCCAGAAGTATTCCGTGTCTCTGTATACCAAGACAGGTGAATTCGAAGACTTTGGGCGTGCCCCTGGCCCCGCTGGGTTCTAAAAGCCCGGTTCTTCAACCCAACCTATTTCCTTGTGGGTGGTAAGGAGTGGTGAAATTATACGTTATCCCACACTCCTCCCACAGAGACTTCATGTAACTAGAAATGAAGTTGGTACCCCGGTCGAAGACCACCTCCCTGGGTAACCCCACTCGGGAAAATATCCCCATCAATGCACGGCCCACCACGGGTGCTGTGATTGTCCTGAGAGGCACTGCTTCTAGGTACCGGGTGGCATGGTCCACCAAGACCAGGATGAACCTGTTGCCTAAGGCTGTCTTGGGGTCCAGGGGCCCCATGATGTCGATGCCCACCCGCTCGAAAGGGGTGCTCACCACGGGAAAGGGTTGGAGGGTTGCCAGGCACTTTCCTCCGCTCTTGCCACTGGCCTGACATGTTTGGCAAGACCTACAAAAGGTACCAACATGCTTCTTCATCTGGGGCCAGTAGAAGTGGGTGACAAGCCTGTGGTAGGTCTTGCCTTGCCCCAGATGTCCTGCGAGAGGCACGTCATGAGCCAGACCCATTAGGAAGTTCCTGAAGCGCTCGGGTACCTCAAGAACACGGGCTGCACCGGGTTCAGCGAACTTAGACTCACTATAAAGTAAGTCACCTTCCCAGTAAACAAAATGCTCCTTGGACCCTAGACCTGCTGCCTGGTCTTCAGCCTGTTGCCGCACACCAATGAGAGAAGGGCATTCCTTCTGCGCCTTGAAGAACTCCTCCCTGGAGGGACCACCCCCTTGCTGCCAATGGGTCAGCTCAGGCAATTCCCCCAGTTCGGCCACCTCCTCCCCTGTAGGTTCCAGGGCATCCCCCTCAGGTTCTGCTCCTTCCTGGACCGTGGGAATAGCGGGGGCTGGTTTCCCACGCCCCCTGCCACTTCCTCTCCTGGAAGGTCCCTGGGCCATTGTTCCAGGCTCCAGTTCTGCTGAATCACCCCTACTGGCTGCCATAGCACGTGTGGTCACACAGATCCAAGCAGGCAAGCCTAACATCTCCAGATGAGTTCGGTACACCACATCCTTCCATGGAGAACTCTCCAGGTCATTACCTAGCAGACAGTCTACAGGCAAGGCATCACTGACAACAACTTCCAAGAGACCAGAGTTCCCCCCCATTCGAAGGGAACACGCGCCACTTTGCAGAGGCGCACTGAGCTGTCAGCTGCCAGTATAGGGCGGACACCCACTGACACCTCACGCATGTCACGCTGGCCGCTGTGTCTCTCAGAGCCTCTATCTCCCTCCCATTGATGGTCACCTTCTGCCCGTATTTCTTAGTGTTAGGGGGCAGCAAGGTTTCCTGGACCATCTCTTGGTCTCCTAAAGAGACAAGGGTCATCACTGCTAATCCCTCTTCCCCACTGGAAATCAAATCCCTTCCCAAAGCTACACTAGCTATCCCTGGGGCTGGAGCACCAGTGGGTGCTGGGGGTTTGTTGGGACACTAAGGGGCAAGGTGCCCCACTTCTCTATATGCATAACATGTAGGCTGAGCTTGGTTGTCCCGTCTGCCCTTAGGGGGCCAGGACCTCTTAGGCTTGGGGGTTTGGGACTCCTTCTCCTGGGAACTATTTTGGGGTCCTTTAGGGAACTCCTTACGGTTACCATTGTCCTCCCCACCCTTCGGCTGGGGACCCTGCCCACCTTTGGCTGTGGTACTTACCACCCCCTTGTGGACCCTGGTGCTAGTCCAGCGGTCCGCCTCCTTAGCAAGCTCACTTGGATCAGTTAACTTGCTATCCAAAAGATGCTGGAACAGCTCTGTAACACACAGACTACTCAAGTGCTCCCAACTAATTAAGTGACACAACCCCACATAATCAGTTACCTTGCTGCCCTTTATCCAACCTTCCAGTGCACCCGTGTACATACTCACACACTCCACCCAGGTACTGGAATCAAGTTTCTTGAAGTTTCTAAACTTCTGGTCGTACTGTTCTGGAGTAAGACCATACCTGAGGCACAAGGCCTCCTTCATACCGGGTTAGATTAGGGTACCTGCTGATTCTAAGGGTGCCAAGACATCCCTCCCAGAGGCCTCAAAATGCTTCCACAAACCTGCCCCCCAACTCTTCTCAGGCACTTCATTCATCTTCAAGCATGCACGATCAGACAGGCTTATCTCCAAGGCAATGTGTAGGGTTGTTACACTTAACACACACAATAACTTAAGGATACACCACAAACTGACACCACACAGGTAAGTATATAAAAATATATAACTTTATCTAGTTTAGGCAGATTAAACCAATGGCAAAATGCTGCTACAAAATCACTTGACTCTTCTTGAGGTTTGCACTTATCTAGGAAGTTATTGGGGAATCACAGTTCAGTCTCAGTCTTTAAAGGAACAGAAAAAGAAAAGATATCAGTAAAGGCTGTAACACAAATAGCAAAATGCCGTATCACTAGCGCTGTTCTCCTGAAGCGACGGCACCATGTTCACACAAAGGAAGTCTTCCGTGTGAGAAAGACCCTCTCGCAGTCCCTGCCGGTCCCGCTAGCTCTCAACCCGCTCTCGACAATCCAAAGAGCTGCTGGGAGTCTGTTTACCTGGAGGCGGGTGCGGCCGGTGACGAGTGATGCACACGGCTCCCTCGGCAAGGACAGGGCGTTTTCCACACGTGAACGCGGCCCCTCTTCCTGACCAGATTACCTTTGGTTGTGAGGGAGGGGGGGAGCGCTACCTCGATTCGGCTCCCGGCGCCTTCAGACGATGACTCCTTGCGTTGCCCAATCCGTGCGCGGCTCCACAGACGAGCCCATCGTGACGGCGCAGCTTCTTCTCCGGGGTTCAGCCAATCAGAGCACGGCTCCTTGAGACGAGCCCCGGACAGCGGTCTAATCCTAGCGTGGCCTCTTCGGTTTCTTCTCCGCAGCCCCGGCGGGGGACGATGAGATTTTCTGGCAATTCCAGGCCCCAGGCAGCGGCGGTGATTAGCCACACGGGCAAATTCAGGGCGCAAGTTGTTGGCGAATCACCCACGAGGCCACAAGATCTTTTGGGGTGATTCCCTATGCAAGGAGGCACACCAATCCTCCGGTCACCTGCAATTATGTGCCGATGAGCACACCGATCCTCCCACAAGGCCAGCAGTTGCAATCACGCACCGAGGGTGAACACAGGGCGATTCTCACGGCGTCTTTGAGTTTCTTGGGAACCTTTTAACCCTGGGTTCCAGGACAGGAGGCCAGCTCTTCTCAGGCCCTTGGAGATTCTTACAGACACAGCACACAGCAAAGTCTTGTCAAGCAGGTAGGGGTCACAGCACACTTCAAAGTCCCCTTCTTGTCTCTTTGAGTTGAGCAGCAAAATAGGTCAGCCCCAGAGCACACAGCAAGAGCAGAGTTTCTTCAGCTGTTCTCCTTCTGGCAGAGGTTCCTCTTGATTGTAGAAATCTGATTTTCTGTTGTCAGGGGTCCTATACTTATGCCCCTAAAAGTCTTTGATCTCTTTGTGCAAGTGGCCCCTGAGCCCGGTCTGAACTAGTTCTGGGTGTTCCTTGAGCACTTTGTTTTCCTGGCTTCTTCTTTCCTTTCAGAGTGAGAGGCAGGGTTGTCAGCCACCCAGCAGGAGGTGGAGCCAGCATTGTGGTAGGCAGGACCAGCCCTATTCAATCCCAGGTGCTATCCCCTCCTACCGCTCTAGTCGCAAATGCAGTTATTCAGCCTAGGGCTGACCCGGCCAACCCCCTGGGGGCTCCCCAGCCCCTGTTATCCTCAAACCAGACAGTCAATCCACAAGCAGGCCAAGGCACACAGAAACGTCAGACACGAGAACAGCTACTTTCTAAAAGTGCTGTTCTCAAACACAGGATTTAAAAACAACCTTTCCTAAAAGATGTGTTATTAAATTCTGAGTTCAGGGATACCAGACTCTTATGTCCTATCTTGTTCCTATGGGAAGATATGCTGGTATGATAATCAAAATGAGAATGGATCACTTGTCCTGCACAACCTTAGGTATGCAGGCAGAATAGGAGGAGGGGGTGTCCCGATATATAAAAGACCCTCATGCACGTGATGTGTATGTTGGTGTCTAAAGCGGTATATCTTGATTCTCCGCTCTTGGATCACGTGTGTGCATAATCATTAGGTCGATCAAGTTATGCAGCCTCCAACAGAGGTTCTTACCCAAGGTTGATGCAGTAGTGAGCCAGTGATATGGGTATTAAAAAGGCCCGAAAATTCAGTAGGAAATTTTATTGGTCTGGTTTACGGGTCTGGTAACTCTTGAATTAGTGCATCTATGAACTTGATTATGAGTAAAAGGTGCACTCAGAGTATAGAGATCATAAATAGTGGGGGGGGGGGAGTTAAAAAATGGTCGACATGTTTCTGCCTCAGTTGCCTCGGTTAAGACTTATGGGCATTCATTAGGACCGTTAAGTGAATAACGTGAGAAAAAAATTAGTAAACAAATACAGTGGTCTTAAAAGGTGAAATGAAATAGGGATGTTGACCGGTTTCTCTGTTATGAAGGTCTTAGTGTACCTGCGAAGAATAAACACAATTGTTTTGTAACACACAGAAGGGAAGGGGTACATGGGGACACACACCAAGCAGTAATCTGCCTAATATATCTATCCATTGATAGAGTTATAAACAACTAAAAAATGACAATACTTCATTGACCGGTTAGCAATTATGGCAGCGTCAACTCTCTCTTCAACACTCCAAACTCATGCAGAGGACTATGGCATGCTTGCAGTTGGTAGTGCATGCAAGTATTTAATAATATACTCGACGGTGCGGGGTGATTCTAAGCGTCATTCGATCTCACTAGGTAGGTGATAGTGCAACTAGAGTCACCTCGTTATGTATATTATCATGAACATTAGCGAGAGCACCTTCCATTGGTAACATGTGAAAATGTACTCATGTGAACATGTTCGGGACGGGCGGGTCAGGTGTATCATTACGTGAGTGATTTCATAAGTGTGACCCTGGCAGATCATAGTCTGTTGTAAAAACACCATCGCAAAGTTGTTACCTAGCACATATGGCTAACGCGCTCCCATCGGATGGTAGAGCCTCAGGGGGACTGGGGAGAGAAGACATCTTGATTAACATTGTCATTCGTAATATACTTGCGGTTAGTAGTGTAAACGCGAGTCAATTAGCATAGTAATAATGTTCTAAGCCTGTGCACCCACACAAAGACTATGTGAACACCATAGTAATGTTAAATGCAAGAAGAGCACCACTAAAACGGCCACACATTATTTAGAACAGGGCCATACTGTACAAGATCTACAATGGGTCATTCTTGAGACTTTACCCAACAAAGATCACAATGCAGAAAAAACCCTCTTTGAAAAAGAGCAAAGGTGGGTGCACAGGCTTAGAATTGATAGCGAGGGACTGAATGACAACATACCATGGCTCAGCCTACGAAGAGATAAAGTCTGTGAACCTGCATCCCCTTGTTTTTGAGAATTTCATAGACCTTCTTTCTAAATACTGACTGATTCACTAAATACCATCTTGTGCTTCCATAAGATAGGTATAAATTTTCACAGAATACCCATAAGACGAGGTAACCATAATATACGATTATTGCTTATGACAGTAATTAACGGTGCACTGATCGTCATATTCCTCTTAAATAACACCACCACACCTCCTCCCTATTGCAATTAACGTCAACATGTGACTAATTTTCAAGCGTGATAACTTTGGCCTGTGTTGTGCCACAAATACTTTTCCATATTTATCTGTACCGGCATCTACACATTATACAGGGTATTAATTAACATATGACAACATATCCCCTCACGCGTGTCGATGGACAACTGTTTATAAATCATATTATCCACGCACAAGATAATACACGCATCGTCAACATTATTACTATGCTAATTGACTAGCGTTTACATTGTGGCTCAAGCTACCTCACGATATAGAACGATATTTTCGTTATTTTTATTCCAAAAAGAATGGTACACTAAAGATCACCATGACAACATGAGCACAGACCAATAGAATCACTACACAAGATTACCCCCGCCTTTAATGTTGACCCGGAAACAGAATTGACTGTTTCAGGATCAGCTTGAGCAGCGCACACAGTGGACGCCAGGCACGGACGCAATAGGTAGCAAAGGAGGAGAAACGAGTTTCACTACTAGCCGCAAGTATATTACGAATGACAATGTTAATCGAGATGTCTTCTCTCCCCAGTCCCCCTGAGGCTCTACCATCCGATGGGAGCGCGTTAGCCATATGTGCTAGGTAACAACTTCGCGATGGTGTTTTTACAACAGACTATGATCTGCCAGGGTCACACTTATGAAATCACTCACGTAATGATACTCCTGACCCGCCCGTCCCGAACATGTTCACATGAGTACATTTTCACATGTTACCAAATAGAAGGTACTCTCGCTAATGTTCATGATAATATACATAACGAGGTGACTCTAGTTGCACTATCACCAACCTAGTGAGATCGAATGACGCTTAGAATCACCCCGCACCGTCGAGTATATTATTAAATAGTTGCATGCACTACCAACTGCAAGCATGCCATAGTCCTCTGCATGAGTTTGGAGTGTTGAAGAGAGAGTTGACGCTGCCATAATTGCTAACCGGTCAATGAAGTATTGTCATTTTTTAGTTGTTTATAACTCTATCAAAGGATAGATATATTAAGCAGATTACTGCTTGGTGTGTGTCCCCATGTACCCCTTCCCTTCTGTGTGTTGCAAAACAATTGTGTTTATTCTTCGCAGGTACACTGAGACCTTCATAACAGAGAAACAGGTCAACATCCCTATTTCTTTTCACCTTTTAAGAGCACTGTATTTGTTTACTCATTTTTTTCACACGTTATTCACTTAACGGTCCTGATGAATGCCCATAAGTCCTAACCGAGGCAACTGAGGCAGAAACATGTCGACCATTTTTTAACTCCCCCCCCACTATTTATGATCTCTATACTCTGAGTGCACCTTTTACTCATAATCAAGTTCATAGATGCACTAATTCAAGAGTTACCAGACCCGTAAACCAGACCAATAAAATTTCCTTCTGAATTTTCGGGCCTTTTTAATACCCTTATCACTGGCTCACTACTGCATCAACCTTGGGTAAGAACCACCTGTTGGAGGCTGCATAACTTGATCGACCTAATGATTATGCACACACGTGATCCAAGAGCGGAGAATCAAGATATACCTCTTTAGACACCAACATACATATCACGTGCATGAGGGTCTTTTATATCGGGACACCCCCTCGTCCTATTCTGCCTGCATACCTAAGGTTGTGCAGGACAAGTGATCCATTCTCATTTTGATTATCATACGTACTTTGGAAATTGAATGGATCAACATTCCATCTCCCTCCACATTTGATTAAAAGAAGATATGCTGGTAGCCATTGGAGCCAACATCCCCCATGTTAGCCTATGGAGCAAGATAGCCTTGCAGCAGTGACAAAACAAAATGGCTGTCATTCAATACCAGAGCATGTCACCTGCAGTAGTACATGCTCTACCTTTCACATACACTTCACCCTGCCCAATAGGGTACCTTGGGACTTCCATAGGGGTGACCAATGTGCAGAAAAAGGGAAGGGTTAGGCCTGGTCAGTGGGGACACTGACCAGGAGGACATGGCAGTCCCCAGACTGCATGCAGGCACTGCGGTGGCAGACCTGAGACACTATTTTGGGCTACTCATGTGGGTGGCACAATCAGTGCTGCAGGCCCACTAGTTGCATTTGTCATCACCAGCCCTGGCACACCCAGTGCATTTTACTAGGGACTTCTTGGTGATACAAATATGCCAATCATGTATATCCAATCAATATCACAATTTCCATAAGGAGCACTTACACTCTGGCACTGATCAGCAGTGGCAGAGTGTCCAAAGCATCTAAACCAGCAAAAACGAAATCCAGCACAGCATCAAAAATACAGGAAGTAGAGGCCAAAAAGATAGGGGGAAACCACACCAAGGATGCCAGGTCTAACAGGCACCATCTGTTTTGTTGTTTGACAATGAAAATGAGCTTCCCTTAGAAGAAGGAGATGACTGCCACAATATGCAACGGCTGTACAATCTGCATCCTTGGTCTGACTTTGACTGCTGCCATCATCGCTACTATAATATGGGTAGTGGAGGAAGTAATTCCTAGAGCCTTCTTAACTAACATTACTGTTACATCCCTTGCTGCAAAAAAGCACCATCATTTTGATTTGCCGCAATATGAACGGGGATACTGGTAAAATCTGAGAAACAATTCATTTCTTCAAATGTTGCATCAGGCACATCAGCTAAGCAATGCTACTAACTGTAGGGTTTGTGGCAAGATTCCTCCTCATCAGAACATAGAAAGAATCCCATTGTCACAGCTGCCATTCTCTTACAATGGCTCATGCCCAGCTTGGTTCAAACTCCTATATGCCTCTAATGAACAAAGTCTGTTACCCCAACGAATATGGGTACCCATAAGCAAAAGGGACTGCTTTAGAAATGGAAGAATATAGTAAAGGAAGTGCAGCAACAAACTATTAGTATCCAAATTCTTGGTCGGCTAAAGTAAATGGGCCCTTGTTATCTCTGTTGCCATGACCACTGGCCCCCTTTGCGTACAAAGTACAGGCGATATGCCAGTGGGCCACAGTAACTGTACTGCAGTGTTGCAGATGTTTGCAAGAGGCCAAAGCAGCTTTGTTGCATCACGTCACACTTCTTTTGTTTGTGGAACTACGGCTTATTACTTCCTACCCCCAGGCTGGTCTGGTACCTGTTACGTAGCCTTCCTTCTACCACCTTTGTTTTTAGCTCCCCCAACCTACCATCTATATTTGCAATTTCTCAATCACTATGCTGGTAGTAGGGGAAAATGTGCAATTGATGTCTCTGTAGTGTACCAGACAGAGACCTCATGGGAACCATATATAATGGAGCATGCTGTATCATGTGGTAAAATTAAATTACCTATACTTAATTTATGCGGTAAAGTTCAATAAGAATAACTCAGAGAAATAAGAGGCAAAATCCGTGATATTTGAGGTTTTCAAAAGGGGTTTTATTCCTTAAAAAAGAATTGGGTATTTGGCTCGAGCCAAGGTGGCATACCATTCCGTCACCACGCAGGTTCGGGAAGGGACTGACAGACAATACTTTATTGGCAATCATTCATATATATAGTCAATGCATTACAGTAAAGGCATATGCAGAAGGCGTAACAGCTGAGAGGAGAGATAAGAATACACATACGTAATGGATAGGCGTTATAATAGGCGTGCATGAAGGCGTGAACTAGAAACGTCGTTAGAAACGTCATTAACATGATGTCACAAGTAGGTGGATCCATCTGAGAATCCTGCAGTGTCAGCAGAAATACATGGCAGAGATGCGCGCGCAGCAGCATGACGTGTGATTGACGTGTACCTGGAGGGTGAAGGGGACTTGACATTTAGCCCAACATGAGGAGACAGAAGTCTGGGATGTCAGATCAACCTAATCCCAAATCGTATCTAATATCTTATGTTTAAGGAACTGTATTATCTGGAAGGAAAGGTCTCTCGGACAGAGGCTATTCTGTACTGGCTGTGAGTGCGTGTATAAGTGTCTACGTGTCTGCATAAGATGCGAGGGGGCATGGGCCTACCATGGTAACAGGAGCTATGAATTACCTGCACGGAGACAGTGAGGCCGGGCCCTTTGCTCTGCAGCTGGAAGGATGTTTACTTGAACTACTAGACAGGAATGTATTTTTCGAGGAGCAGAGCAGATAATTCGAAGGCTGAATACAGTCTTGGCAGGCAACAGGCTGAGCCAAGCGCCGTTAGCCGCGCAGGGAGTAAGGCAGAGGTCACGGGTACAGATGCAGGCCCGGGCTGAGGCATTCAGAGTCAGAAGGCAGGAAAAGGCTCGATGGCAGAATTCAGGGCCTACTTCGCCAGGGCTGAAAAACGTGTAAAGTACACCACATAAAGACGTTGGCAAGGCATACTTAGGAACGGAATATTCGACCCATTCATGGTGGATCTGAAAGAGGACATGTTAACGTTGGACGCAAATGTATTTGCGTCTTCATAGCTGGAAGTGGAGGGAACATACATGTACTTGTAGCGCGTACACGGAGTCGTTGGGGTCTAAGATAGGGGACACAATTGATCATAAAATTTATATTTCCTCATTCCCTCCTTGTCCCCTACGGACCCTTCATGATATATCGAGACTCATAAATCGATCAATCTGTTCACGTAACATCATTTGCTCTTCTTTCTTCTTATGGCGTTTTGAATGGGAACTTGAATGTGGAATACATGATGTGGCACACAGACCGCAAATCGCTGGCCCACATTGCAGACATAGGCAGCAACTGAATACTATGAGAAGGGCAATGCCTAGGAAGGATAGAATCTTCCATCCCCAAGCGGTCAACGTTGTCCAGAACCAACCAGACCAAGTCCAGGTGCCTGGATTCTGATGTATCAAACTTGCAATCTTATGAAGACGTGTTATAGCTTTATATACTGTTGGCGCGTTTTCTGGAATGAAAACACAGCAGCTCGACCCGATGACCTTAGAGGCTCCGCCCCTATCTGCTAGGATGACGTCAATGACAAGACGATTTTGAAGAACAACAACCCGCATAGCAGACTGCTCCTCTGTTAACTTGCCTAGAGCGGAAGTAGTTTCATTCACTACTGCTTCGAGTGTTCTAGTTAATTTGCGTATCAGTTTACTATTAAAGACAGCACCTAAGTAGGGAAAGAAACCTTTATTGAAGTCTGTGTATTGCTCCCATGCCGTTTCAGTGTAATCGACAATCGGGAGATCTCTTCGAAGTCTATTGTTTACTAGATTGGTATTTCTGTGATAATCAGGAGGGGCTAGGAAAACAGGTGGCAGAAGGAATGCAATGTAACAGGTACCATCCCAATCTAAAGGTAAGCGTATGTATGCGGTATGACCACAAACGAAGTAGGAGTGACGAGTAGCTCTGAATGTAGACTTGCCTTGATCATTGAATTCGACCATGGTAGTACATTTACTATGACCTAAGTGTACTGAACCATTCTTTCTGATACATAATTCACCTGTGACTGGTAATACTGACATAGCAGGTAATACTGGTGCAGCTTCGTATTCGACAGTCAGAATCATGAGGTTAAATGTATAGTTACCTAATCCATATACTTCATTTTCTAGATCAGTTCCTGTCCTTGTGGGAAGTCCCTTCTTGTTAGGGTAACAGGCTTTAAGCAAAACTAAGTTCAGGTTTCCCCAAACCCAATTTCCCTCATAAACCACAGTATCAGAATCTAAAGAATTAATCATTCTAAACCACGCACCACATGAACCATTGTGTGTGAACGGGTACGGAAAGAGGGGCAGAACTCCCTTGTATTTCTGGTAGGGAGGGAGTCGGCCACATATCCAACAATTTGTAGCGTTATTAGTCTGATGGGAATGATGTAACATACTAATGAATGTGTTGTTGCGCAGCGCAAGTCTGTAAGACAATTCATGCGGAGGTAATTCGCTAAAAGAATGTTCGGCAGTAACATTGTAAGCAGATCGTGCACGCTGGAAAATAGGGTAGTAGATATGCAGTAATATACTGGCAGCAATAATCAGAAGACTTAGAAAAAACATAATCAATAATGTCACTATACAGTGACTACGAAGTGATTTACAATATGCACGTTTCTTGAGCTGTATCTGTCTATCTCTCTCTCTATCTCGGTCTAGGGGATACATGTCAGAAACTAATTTAACCGATTCACCTAGGGGAGGACTTAAACAATTAAACTGTCTGACTTGCTAGACCGTAATTTTAGTCTATATTCTTCGGAGGCGGTTTTCTCAACCAGGGGGAGTTTTGAATCAGTCTGTGGAGGAGGGCAGGGCTTAGAGTCCAAGTCCGAAGGGAGTCCGTGAAACTTCTTAACGTGGCTCGAGTGCAGCCACCCTTTTCTGCCCTCCACCTTAACGGCGGTCCTCGTCGTCAGAAGAACCAATTTCGGGGTTTGCCAGCGGGGTTCCAGTGGACTTCTCCGGTCGAAGTTACGAACGAAAACAAAATCGCCAGGGACCACTTCATGGGGCTTCACCTCGGTGTTGTCGGGAAAGGCTGCAGCTACCTGTGAACGACAAGATTGTAGTGCAGACATCAAGGAGGCAAGGTAATCTGTCAGCATAATACAGTCAACATCTGTGATTTTACGAGGTATAGGCGTCCCCCACATATTTGGTGGCCTACCAAAGACCACTTCATACGGGGATAGCCCGGTTCGAGAATGCGCTACCATCCTCATATAGAAAAGGGCAACTGGCAAAGCTACTATCCAGTCAACGCCTTTCTCTCTACAGATTTTTGAAAGTCGGATTTTCAGAGTCTGATTATGGCGCTCCACGAGACCTGCTGCCTCGGGATGCCGGACACAGTGGAATTTCCACCGATAGCCTAACAGGAGTGTAATATGTTTCACAAGCTCGGATGAGAATGGCTGACCGTTATCTGAGTATACGATACGGGGCAAACCGTACCGTGGGAAGAATTCGCGAACCAGCTGCTTGGCAGTGGTCGGAGCAGTGTAATCTGGGACTGGATATGCTTCTGTCCATCGGGAAAGTGCACATACGACTACGAGAACATACTTGAAACCTCGACAACGTTCCATCTGGATATAATCCATCTGGAGGACTTCAAAAGGGTGATCGGGAGGCTGAAATCCACCTTGCTCTACAGGAATGCTTTTACCTGGATTGAACTGACAACAAATCATGCAAGTACGCACTTTTTGTTTGGCTGCTGCTCGTAAGTTTTTATTGAACCATATGTGTTGAATACTGTCTAGCATGGCTTTTTCTCCTAGGTGTGCTGGACTATGTATCGTGTTAATGATGAGTTGAACCATGGAGTCGGGGAGAAACCATGTAGATTTTCCCTTTGTCATCCATCCTTGATCTGTTTGGATCCCTCCTAGTTCAGCCCATTTCTTGATTTCATCTGGTGTAGCATGTGTCTGTATGTCAATTACATCATGTGCGGGATCCCTGACTGTCATGCAATGTGTAGGTGTCGGAGCTATTGTCTTTGTCAAGTCAGTTACATGAGTTCGATTTTGAGCAGTTTGCTTAGCTGTTCGGTCTGCCAGGTCGTTACCCTGGGAGATAGTATCGGTGACTTTTGTATGTGCCTTACACTTCATAATAGATATCGCAGTAGGTAGATGTATTGCATCTAACAGAGCTTGAATGAGGGGACCGTGTTGAATGTTGGCACCGTGAGAAGTTAAGTAACCTCTCTCTAGCCAGAGGACTTCCAAGTCGTGAACGACCCCGAATGCATACCGTGAATCAGTGTATATGTTAACTTTCTTATTCTTGGCTTGAATACAGGCTTGTGTCAGAGCGATGAGCTCTGCTGCTTGAGCTGACAGGGTGTCGATACAATTGGTTTCAATACCTTCGGTGTCTGTCGTGACTGCGTAGGCTGCCACTAATTCACCTGTACCTGTTCTCATACATGAACCATCCACATAAAGTGTCAGGTCTGGATCTGGTAAAGGAACATCTGTCAAGTCTTGTCTGGGTTTCGTCGTAATAGTAATGACTTCAATACAATCATGTGTCAATGGATCTACACCACTTAATGGCAAAAGTGTGGCAGGATTTAATGTGCTACAGCGTCTGATTTCTATGTGTGGTTGAAACAATGTCAATTCATTACCTGTCAGTCTTGCTATGGTCAAGTGTTGGGTCTGTGTACGATTTAAAAGAACTTCCACAGAATGTGGAACTTGTACTGTCAATTGGTGTCCTAGTACTATGGAATCACTTTGTCTGATTGCTAAAGCTGTCGCTGCAACTGATTTCAAGCACGCAGGCAGAGCCTGGGCTACTGGGTCTAATGTGCTAGAAAAGTAAGCACACAGTTTGTGTGAACCTGCTTGTTCCTGAGTGAGTACTGACAAGGCAGTACCTTCACGTTCTGTGACAAAAAGTGTAAAAGGCTTACTATAACATGGTGTTGCTAAAACAGGTGCTTGACATAAGGCTTTCTTTAAGTCTTCAAAAGCTTGTGTATGTTCTTGAGTCCAAGGGAGGACAGTCGATGTCGCTGCCTCCTGAGTTGTCAACTGAATGAGTGGTTTTCCTAGAAATGCATATTGGGGAATCCATTGTCTGCAGTACGAAGTGAGGCCTATAAAAGCCCGCACCTCCTTTTGTGTCTTTGGTGGTGACATGTTTACAATTAGCTGGATGCGATCAGGAGTGAGCTGTCTCCCCACTTTGGACAGCAAGTGACCCAGGTACACAACTTGCTGAACACAGAATTGCAGCTTCGAAGGGGATACCTTGTGCCCCTTGTCAGCCAGAAAATTTAAAACCGTCAGTGATGCTTTTACACATTCGGGTTCGCTTCGGGCGGTGATCAGCAGATCATCGACATACTGAAGCAGAGCGGTGTTAACAGGCATGTGGATACTGTCAAGTTGTCCTTTCAGTGCTTGGCTATAGATGCTGGGGCTTTCTGTGAATCCTTGAGGTGCGCGTGCAAATTTGAAACTTCGTCCATTTAAACTGAATCCGAACAAGTATTGGCTTTCCGGATCGATTGGGACGCTAAAGAAGGCGTTCTTAAGGTCAATTACAGTAAAGAACGTCGCTTCTGAATCAATGGCTGTCAGTAATGAAGAGATATCTGGAACCACAGGATACTGTGGTACAATACATTTATTCAATTCGCGCAGATCAATAACTAATCGATAAACAGGTGGTGCTTTTGGATCAGTACGTTTAAGAACTGGAATGATAGGAGAATTACATACATTGGAGTCTGTTTCCACAACCACTCCTTGTGCAATAAGCTCGTCAATGATTTTCAGTAAAGCCACTACAGCATCTGGGGGTAACTTGTATTGTCGAATTCGTGGTAATACCACTCCTGCTTTGAGTGTGACTCGATATGGTGTAATGTGCATACAACCTACATCAGTGGGGCCTTGCGCCCACAAATGTGCAGGGACATTCTGTAACCGGTGATCCATGTCTCTTAATACATAGTGACCTTTAAAATCTCGCAAGAATAATCGTACTCCTTCCGGAGAACAGCATATTATAGCTCCTAGAGCTTTCAGTGTCTTTATACCTAGTAAGTTTTCTGGGCATGATTTTGTAAGCAATAAATCTGTAGTCCGTGTCAAAGGACCGACTGCAAGAGGAAGAGGTTGTGATACTTCATTAATAATAGGCTTTCCTGAAAATCCAAGGGAAACATTCTGTGAGCCTGAGAGGGGTGCCCCTGGAACCTCGTCGTGACTTATCGTGGTTCTGCTTGCCCCTGTGTCAATTAGAAACTTTCTGTCTTTCCCTAACACTTGACTGTGTACATAAGGGCCCTCTTGATCCACGGGAACCTCAATAAGAGGCAAGTCAACCTCCCTCTCCAGGCTGTTTCATGTGTATCGCTGATAATCGGGGTAGTCATTTTGTGCATACTGGTACATCTGTTGTGTCGTGTTTTGTGTTGCGGTAATGGGCTGTTGCTGTGGTACTGCTACGGTCTGCTGTGAAGCTGGCATAGGCGGAATATGTTGTATATTCTGAGGTACTTGTTGTTGGGCCTGATCTTGTCTAGGTGGATGCGGTCTCTCCTTGGTTTTACCCGTGGAGATATTGTGTTTCAGAACTGCACAATCGTTTATATAATGACCTGGCTGTTTGCAATAGTTACAGGTCCCTTTAACAGGAGCCGTTGAATTACTGAGCTGGGTCGCACCCTTTTTGTGACCGTCAGCTGGAACTGACTGAGCAACTAACATTTTCATTTTCGTGTCTTTAATTCGTCTTTGTTCGTGTTCTTGTTCTTCTCTAATTCTATTCTGGTGGTACTGTAACATTTGTAACATTTGTGAAGGAGTATTAGCTTGCCAAGTGCTTTCGACTTTCAGTACTCTGTTCTTAACCTGGGGCAGGGAATTCTCGACTAATTTCGTTACAAAAAGATGTGGATATGATTCGCTACTTGCTTTCAGGCCGCTGTTAATACCAAAACATTTTTCAAATCGGGAATAAAAATCACTAGTGTCTTCATCGGGTTTCTGTTTGCAGGCTGAGATTGCACCCCAATCTTCCTTTTTCGTACTTAATAAACGTGGCAATACTTGTACTAACAATCCTGGTAACGCTTTAACTTTTTCTCCAAGCCCTAGGCCTGGAACTCGAGTATTTTCTTCGTTTTCTAATGCAGTCCAATCAATCTTTGCATTTCCCACCTCCCATTCTTTTTCTTTGAGTTTCTCGTAAATACCAGCAGGCAGTAGTACTTTCAATATTTTCATAAGGTCAGGATAAGTGTAATCACCCATGAGTAACATGTCTTTTATTTCACGGTGAAAACCTGCGGGATCTTTGTCATGGCTAGGTACTAGTTTTTTCATTTCCAATAATTCTATTTTAGTTATGGGTGTGTACACAAACACACGTCTAAGCGTATTATCAGCATTCTGAACTGGGTGCACTTCTCGTAACGGATTCTGTCTGTCTATGTAATACATTTTTCTTTCCATGGAGGGTGCTGAATCAGACTGTGGACACAGGAAGGCACTATATCTGTGCCGATGTTCTAGGATTACTTTAATTAGATCGGTACCTAGACCTCTCCATTTATTCATGAGTAGTTCTGCCAATATATCAGGCAGAGGACCTGGATCGGAATGTTGGCTTCTATACAATAGGAGTAGGTGTTGTATCATGTATGTACCAGCTAAACGCTGTTCGCTTGGTGTCATATTCAAAAATGTGTGTGCTAACGCATCATCACTATATTTTTCAGGATTGTCAGCCCATTGTACTGCTGACCTAGCTTATTCTTGTTCATCCATAGAATCGAGTACATGGTACCCCATTCGTTCTCGAAGTCTGTTATCAGTGGCTTGGAATAAGTGTTCAGGAGTTCTCGGATTACACATGGCTTCCTGGAAAATTCTTTTACTTTCTGGACGTACTGGACGCATTGAATTATTATAGGGTCTTCCTTTACCTACATAAGCTATCATTTCTCTAACTGGTAACTGTGATTGTCCTGCTACTTCTTCTGGTTCGTCCTCCTCCCCTGAGGATTCAAGTTTGTCTGAATCTATTTCTAGTACTGGCTGTCTTCTTTCATGCATCTTCATTATTACATTCCTGATCCTTCGGTACATATTTTCTATACAAGCCTGTTTATCATGATTCCCATCTGCTATCTTCTGACCCCATCTATGAAGTGCTTTTATGTCGTCCGGGTTTGCACCCGGCCTATCCGCTTCTCTTATTAGACAGTTTATAAGAAACCGTAATATCTTGCCTTGAGTATCAACCTTCTGGTAGGCCAATGCCTCCTTAATACTTTCAGGCCCTGCCCCTGTTTGAACAAAATGATATATTTTATCTAGATGATCTACCATTCCAGGTAGTGTCAATAAAAAGTTTGTGACTCGTCCCAATCGTACTGATGCGAGCAACATTCTCTCGTCATTCTTTTTACCAGGTACTGGATCATATCTACAATCTGCAAGACGTTCTCTATATATGTCAAAATCGGCTGCTTGAGGTGTACGTTGTTGTGCTAGGTCCCTATAAGTCCACCGATGTGTTGGTGGTGGGGTTTGAAAACCTGTCGCCCCTCCGGACGCGCCTCCTGAGGCGCCGGATCCGAAGGGATTGTTTGGGTGTAAGGCAGGAGGAATAGGTGCCGGAAGAGGTGGAAGAACGGCTGGAAGGGTTGGAACGGGAGGAGGAGTAGGTTGTCGCGGAGGTGGGGGCTGACTATCTCGAGGTCGAGCGCCGCCAGTAGGGGGTGTACGTGGCGGTGCGGTATTAACATATTCGGGGGCTACATCGTCTAGATAGGAAGAAAGGAAAATGTCCTTTGCGGTTTTGTGATGCACTTTAGTCGGGAGCATTGGAGGTGGCAGATCTTTTGGTACTTCCGGGGTGGCCTTAGGTAAACCCTCGGCCAGAAGAGGATACATACCATTCATAAGGGTGTTTCGTTGTCTATCTACTTGTTCTATTTTTACTCGGATACCTTCCTCAACTAATACATTTTCTCGGGCCTTGTCTGAATCCTCTTTCCTTTTCTCTTCTTTTCTGTGTGCTTTTTCTGTACGCCTATGCGATTCTTTACGCCATAATTCAATGGCATCTTTCTGTGACTGTCTGGCTTTCTTTTTCCATAATGCTTCTTCTACTCTCATGATGCAATCTGCATCCCATGTCCCAGCAGCGGGCCATCTCTGATTCTCTGCTAGATCCTTGGTGTAGTCCACCCATAAATCGAGATATAAAACGGCATCTAGGCCGTGTTTGTGGTACATAAAGTACCCTGGAGTGTCTCTAGGTGGAATGGGAACAGCTTCCTCGAGTATCCCTTTTCTAGTTTTTATCTGTCTTAATTTGGAGAATAACGGCATCTTAAAATCTGTCTACTTGATTCTTACTTGAATTTGAACACAATTAACACAATAATCACAATAATGAAGATCGAACAATCACTCATACCACAACATTTTGAGAACACATTAAAACATTTTAAAACGAACAACAATGATTAGAATAAAACTAGCTAACTGCATGATACTGGATGTACTGCTAAACAGTACAGATACACCGCTAAATGGTGCAGACAGGATATACTGCTAGAACAGTACAGATACACTGCTAAACAGTGCAGACCAGGTCTGTGTACCCAAACCCGTCTTGACCGGCACAAACTAATGCGCACGTCTAGATGCGTCCCCAGCAATGGTACTCACCGGGAAGCACGGAAACTGAAGGCCTCGGAAACTCTGGACTGGATCGGACTGGATTCGGACTCGACTCGTGACGCGGATACTTCGGAACTTCAGAACCTGGTGGGCCTCCGTATACCTCGGATCTTGCTCTCTCAGCTAGGCTCTGGTCGGGATCCTTCGCACTCCTCACCGCCTCGTCTGGGTGTTGATCGCAGCCTCAGTCACCTCCGTTGGCCTGAGGGAGATACAGGAAATCCTGCGGGTACGCGTAGTTGTCCGTCCGGCTGTGGCAGGGGGCCAGGCCTGCAACGCATCTCCGGCGCGTGAGGTGGGAGTGGGGTCCCTGTTCGGGCGCCAATTATGTGGTAAAATTAAATTACCTATACTTAATTTATGCGGTAAAGTTCAATAAGAATAACTCAGAAAAATAAGAGGCAAAATCCGTGATATTTGAGGTTTTCAAAAGGGGTTTTATTCCTTAAAAAGGAATTGGGTATTTGGCTCGAGCCAAGGTGGCATACCATTCCGTCACCACGCAGGTTCGGGAAGGGACTGACAGACAATACTTTATTGGCAATCATTCATATATATAGTCAATGCATTACAGTAAAGGCATATGCAGAAGGCGTAACAGCTGAGAGGAGAGATAAGAATACACATACGTAATGGATAGGCGTTATAATAGGCGTGCATGAAGGCGTGAACTAGAAACGTCGTTAGAAACGTCATTAACATGATGTCACAAGTAGGTGGATCCATCTGAGAATCCTGCAGTGTCAGCAGAAATACATGGCAGAGATGCGCGCGCAGCAGCATGACGTGTGATTGACGTGTACCTGGAGGGTGAAGGGGACTTGACATTTAGCCCAACATGAGGAGACAGAAGTCTGGGATGTCAGATCAACCTAATCCCAAATCGTATCTAATATCTTATGTTTAAGGAACTGTATTATCTGGAAGGAAAGGTCTCTCGGACAGAGGCTATTCTGTACTGGCTGTGAGTGCGTGTATAAGTGTCTACGTGTCTGCATGAGATGAGGGGCCATGGGCCTACCATGGTAACAGGAGCTATGAATTACTTGCACGGAGACAGTGAGGCCGGGCCCTTTGCTCTGCAGCTGGAAGGATGTTTACTTGAACTACTAGACAGGAATGTATTTTTCGAGGAGCGGAGCAGATAATTCGAAGGCTGAATACAGTCTTGGCAGGCAACAGGCTGAGCCAAGCGCCGTTAGCCGCGCAGGGAGTAAGGCAGAGGTCACGGGTATAGATGCAGGCCCGGGCTGAAGCATTCAGAGTCAGAAGGCAGGAAAAGGCTCGATGGCAGAATTCAGGGCCTACTTCGCCAGGGCTGAAAAACGTGTAAAGTACACCACATAAAGACGTTGGCAAGGCATACTTAGGAACGGAATATTCGACCCATTCATGGTGGATCTGAAAGAGGACATGTTAACGTTGGACGCAAATGTATTTGCGTCTTCATAGCTGGAAGTGGAGGGAACATACATGTACTTGTAGCGCGTACACGGAGTCGTTGGGGTCTAAGATAGGGGACACAATTGATCATAAAATTTATATTTCCTCAATCATCAGATCCAGCTGTTGTGTCTTCAGACCGAATAACTCACCTTCTGTATATGTGGTCATCTACAAACTACACAAAATAGCTACTGAGATATATCAAGATTCAGGAACTTGGGCTTGATGGTTCTGAAGCGTATTTTCTGTATGGGGCTTAACAATATTGTCAGCCTTGTTCATAATTATTTCAATTCTCTTCTCTTGTTGTTTATGTATCCAATGAGGGCCAATGCTTTGTTCCCTCTGTATTTTCACTTGTACTACTTGTCTACAATCTAAAATGATAGTTCAAAATATAAATGCCCGTTTAGCAATAGAAGTTAGCGATATTATGCTGATTGACGTCCATGATATTTATCGTACCCCTTTTTAAGCATAAGAAAATGTCTTAGCTGATGCCAAAAGGGCCATCTGTTGAAAACGTGTAATATTTTACTTGGCATAAGCTGCAGCCATTTCAGCTGAGTTGTTTCATTTAAGTTTCCTTTGTAATTTTTTCGTCTTTTCAATCTGCCTGTGCTCTCTATTTTAGTTGACTCAGCTAAAAGCAATGTACGTGCTGAGAGTTTGTAGTTGCCAGTACCTCTGTTGTCTGTCAATCTTTTATGCTGCCATAAGCACTCCTGCTCCCCCTCCTACTTTGCTGACCAAGTGGTTATTCATCTGCCATTGTTTGTTGAAAACTATTTCAAAAACGTGTCCTTCCTATTTCTGTTCACATGCTTACACTGCAGAAAAAACTGTATAAAAGCTCTGTGTTCCGTGACTTCAGTGTACTACCTCAGGTAGCACTTGAGAGTGCTGTGTGGACGTGGTACCACTCATGAATGATTAATAAACTTGTTATTTATTCCTGCTCTAGTGCTGATCTCTACTTTGTTGGTCTTTGAACCCGTGGACAAAAGGGTGATCCTGCACCAGTGTACCCCTAAAAAGGTACATTTCCACACTCTTAGTGGATGAAGCTACTCTCAGTGCGGATCAAGTGTCAGATGAGGACACTGATGTCAATGGTGCAGCAAGAGGAGTCTGTATTGCGGTCTGGGGCTGCAAGACTTCCCATTGGAAGTTATGGACTCTGGGTTGAACTAAACATGGTGCAGCCGGTGTTGCCTGCCTTTAGTGGTGTCGCAAGGTGTAGAGTGATTTGTGATAATTGTTTGGCAATACATTTTTTTCAATTGTTTATGGACATTGTATTTTTGGCTAAGATTGTTTAGCAGACTACTTTGTATATTGAACAGTATTTGAGAGATGGACAACATTGACAGACTTGGGCCCCTCTGTAGTGCTACCCAGTGGTCTTCCACAAATCTGGATGAGAAGAACTTTTTGGGTTTAACTTTTTTGATGGGCTTGATAAGGAAGCTGTCACAGTCTTCATATTGTTCTACCAGTCCCTTGATGGTAATGGCCATATTTCCTGCCATTATGAGTGGTGATTGATATTTACTTATGCTACAAATGCTACATTTTGTTGAAAATGCTTCATCGGTGCCACAAGATTACTCTGATTGTGACCAAACATTTTAAGATTCAACCTGTCCTTAATCATTTTGTGTATCAATTTTCAGACGTCTTTGGTCCAGGAAAAGAAATAGCTGTTGATAAGGCTTTGGTCCTGTTCAAGGTCCATTTGGTTTTTAGGCAGTACATTCCTAGCAAGAGGGCACATTATGGAATTAAGATGTATATATTGTCTGAGAGTAGGACGAAATATGGCTATAATTTCGTAGTGTACACTGGTAGGCATTCCACTATCGACCCCCCTGGTTGTCCATCCACTTTTGGAGAAAATTGTGTGGGAACTTGGTAGAGGACTTTTATAACAAATAAATCAAATCTGGTATTTGTAAAGCACAAACTACACACCCCTAACAGTCTCAAGGTGCTGGAGGCCATCGGGGAGTTTAAGTGAGCTGTTGCTCAGAGTCACAGCGTGCTGAGCTACTGCCAGAGTCAGGAATCAAACCGTGAGTCTTGCACTCTGGAGTCAGCTGCCCTGGTCACTGTACCGTGTATATACACTGTGCTGATTGTTTTTCTCAACCTAGGCTGTGTGTGCCCACGTGTATCACACACAAAAGAATTTTAAGTAGCAATCTTGAATGTAAAAGTGAACTGCCTGGTCTATATTGTTTTATATTTTTTGTTCAGTTTCATGGATGGCATTAGTGTGATGTATTTGTTACTGCTTTTGTGTTTGTAGTTATAGTTTTGCATCTACTTCCAATTGGTTTGTGTTTTCTTTTTTGTTAAAAAAAATGTGATGGAGGTGTGATTAGACTGGTGTTTCACTGGTGGTTGCAACATGGAAGGGCCCAAAATGTATTGTGGAGACATCAAAATTATCAATCACCAAACAACCTAGTTTTGCTAGGGGGTCACATGCGTTTTTGGTCCCGGGCTCAGCAGACATCTAGGGAAACCTACCTGACCCAGACATTTCTAAAAAAAAAAAGGGTCAGTTTTCACTGAAAAAATTTGATGTGCCCACGTTGCATTTTGGGCCGATTCCTGGCCCTGGCTCTAGACCCACCCACACTATCGGTACCAATAATATTGGGAGACTTGGGGGGAATGCTGTGGCTCCCTGCAGGTTCCTGAACTTTCCAGTACAGAAATGTGTGGAAAATATGTTTTAAAAACAAGTTTAAGGTTTGCAAGGGATTCTAGGTAAAATAACCCGGTGAGAGCCACGCAGGTTACCCCATCCTGGATTATCCTGGATGTATAGTTTAAAAATATTTCAGGTTTTCCAAGTTTCCCTAGATTCTGGCTGAGCTAAGGTCAAAATCCACAGCTAGGCAAATTGTGAAACAAGCATTGCCATAGCCAAAAGGTCTCGCCTCCTGGACCTCATAAGTGTTTTGCCAGAGATGTTGGGAAGTTCGGTACGAGATACAATTTAATATAAAGGGATACGAGAAAGGAAACCAGGAAAGTGTGATGGGGAAGAAGAAGGCAGCAGATGAGCTGGAGGAGGGAGGGAGAAGCAAAGGGATGAGAGAGAGTGAGACAAAAAATAGCAGATGGCGAGAAGAAGCAAGAAGGGGGATAAATATAAAAGGGTCGAGAAACTGTTCAGAAGCGAGAGGGGAGGAAATCCAGGTTTAGAGATCGGACCACAGAGGGAGGTGAGAGAGTGGGAGGGCATTGAGGGAGGGAAAGAAATAGGAAAGCCATTGTTTTAATGCCGGGGTTGTATAAAGCTGAACTAGCAGGATTTCTTTCCTCTGGATAGCTAAGATCTCATGGTGACTCGCTGCTGGTTCCAAGAGGAGTCCTGCGTGGAACATACATTTTCTAAAGTCATACAGTGAGCGCTGGCAGAGCTACCACAGCTCACTGAACAAACACATTCATCGACTGCAGCTGTGGATCCCTTCACACCACTGAGATAGAGCCGAATAACACACCTTCTGGGATGGAAACCTGGAGACTTTGTGGAATTAACCCCCGGACTCCTGGAAGCCGGGCCATGAAAGTGGTGAATTGCTTGGCATCACCACGGTTTTCAACTTGGCAACTGAGAGGCTCTTTGTTGTCAGCTGAAGTTCTAGGTGATCACTTTATGATCTGACTCACTGTCTCTAGCACCAAAAAGCCTATCTGGCATCGAAGCACTATATTATCTAAACACAGATCAGTCGTACTAACCTCACCTGTCCAATAAAAGCCACTCTCCCCCCTTCTACTAGCCCAGGTATTTTGGATATTTTGCAGAGTGCTAAGTGTCACCTTGCAGTCACTTCAGAGTGCTAGTGCACCAGGCAGAAACCGGGGAGGGTGGATATTGGTGGAATGAAGACATGCTCTTTAGTTGGAGGGCCATCTCTTCTCAGACGGAGGGGAGGAGTTCTCTGAAGCGTGTCTTCCTTCTGTGAAATTGATGCCCTAAGTTCGTGATCACATGGTTTGGAAGAGGACACCCGAAGACTGAACGCAGGGTCTGGCAGTGAATAGGGCACTCTTGTTACAAGGGTCAGTCATCTTAGGTCAAGATACTCCTGCGATCTGACTCAGCCAGCATCGTCGGAGAAAGTGAACTTTGGCAGGGCGAGTAATTGCAGTTGCATTTATGTAGCGCTCACTACAGCTGATGAGGAGTCGAAGCGTTTTACCACAAGCAGCTCTGGAACCCAGCTCCGGAACCCAATGCAGAACTCACAACATTCTGGGAAACCCTGTTTGCCTCTGAATTCAGACCATAAAATGCTGGAGCGGTGACAGCAGGGGCAGGGGGGCACTTCTGTCTCACTAGAACTTCCAGTGAGTTGGGTCCCACAACCTGTCAGCAGTATCTTGCTCTACAACAGATGTGCCTAATCAAGGCGCTGAGTTGATCCGTGAAACGAGGGCTCAGATGTCGGAAATCCGAGCTGACCGCGCCCTTGTTACACATGTAGCTCCTCTGAGAAGCGTTGGGTTGCGCCCGTAAAAACGCCCTTTCAGTACACACATTACGATATGCGCAAGGAGGGGTGAGGGGGGTGCACCTCAAGCAGGCACTCTAAAACACGAGAGGGACTTCTGAAGGTGCGTGTAGTGAAGAGGGGGTGGGAAGGGAGGCTGGGAGGGAAGAAGGAAAGCGCGAGGCAGGAATGGAAATACCATGAAACCGGGTTGCCTGCTAGGGAGAGCAGCACCCCAGTGCATACATTTTAAAACAAGCAGGATGGGAGAGGCAGTGGAGGCAGAGAAAGAGGGGCAAAGCAGAAAAGAGATGTAGGCACAGATGGGCAAAGTGAAAATGACAGAGACCCCGCACGCACACTAAGTAAAACAGAAGCAGAGACACAAAAGAAAACATAAAAGCATAAGAGACATGTGAATACGCACTTCAATGAAAACGGCGGAGAGGGGTGAGAGGAAGGGGCTGCACAAGTGAAAGCAGCTGCAGGAGGGAAAAAGCATTGGCTGTGCGAAAGCACTTAATGAGCCACAACGGCTCCTAACTGTAAAACAAGGCTTAATGAGATAAAAAAGGCAGATGGCGGCTGCGCGCATTCACGCGCACATGCACGCAAGCTTTAGGCCAGGAAAAGCTTGTGGGTAGCCTTTTGAATCCCCCCTCACTAAAGTCGAGCAAGTGGCGCTTGCGCTGCTCTAGGCTCGACCTAAAAAGGGTCCGTTTTCAGTGAAAAATATGATGTACCCACGTTGCGTTTTGGGGACTTCCTGTTGTGGGCATAAGGCTTACCCACACAAGTGAGGTACCATTTTCATTGGGAGACTTGTAGGAATGCTGGGTGGATGGAAGTTTATGGCTCCCTGCAGATTCCAGAACTTTCCATCACAGAAATGTGAGGAAAATGTTTGTTTTTTTACACAGTTTGAGGTTTGTAAGGGATTCTGGGAAACAGAACCTGGCGAGAGCCACACAAGTGACCCCATCCTGGATTCCACTGGGTGTCTAGTTTTAAAAAATGTACAGGTTTGCTAGGTTTCCTTAGGTGCCGGCAGAGCTATGGTCCAAAATCCACAGTTGGGCACATTGCCAAAAAAAGGGTCAGTGTTCACTGTTAAAATATAATGTGCTGCGTTGCGTTTTGGGCCGTTTCCTATCGCGGCCACTAGGCCTACCTACACAACTCGGGGTCAGGTGGCCTAGCAGCGAATGGGTTAAGCCAGAACCAGCTAAGCTGGTGATAGCCCTTCAAATCACCTTCTTTTCGTCCACAATCAAGCCTGTCGCTGATACTTGTGTTGTCACATTATGTGGTATGATATGACCTATCTTATGTTACATTAGAGCCGAGACAAAAACTCAAACTTCCAGACAGCAGAGCGATTTCCAGTATCTTTGAGTTCGTCGCATTCATCGACCACACAATGCCACCTCCTCCTCTAAACTATATTTATTGCTCTGAACTGACTGACCTAAAGCCGTCATGTCGGTTTTATGTTATAAAAAACGAGATAAATAAAAAATTGCAATTGGCATTCTGCAATGGCCATTTCATGAGAATTGAGTCATATACCCAGGCAGTGGCCCCCAGCTGACAATAAATCAGCACAGACACCTGACCCTTCCGCCTTCCCATCGTGCCCCTACATTTGTTGGACTCTTGAACGCGTTATCATTCAGAGCATTTATGTGGAAATCAATGGCCGTTATCAACCGATAGAGAAATCTATATAGCTTTGTAGTGAGACCAGCGAGGGAAGTGTTTCTCTTGCCGGTTTATGTGCGTCTTCTGAATTGTTTAAGGGTCTTCCATCAGAGTCTCACTCGCTTTCTATAAATCAGGTTTAATTGGTCCAGGCCCCAATTAGTGAAGACAACGACATGTTGCACAATATTGGCCTAGGAAGCAAAAAAACATGAAGTGCGGGCCGTGCTGGGAAACAGGGACAGATTGGAAGCGCGTGCAGAGCAATCTACAGAGCGATGGTATTGAAAGTTTATGGCTGCTCGGAGGTGGAGCCGCACAGAAGTGCCAGTTATCTAGAACAGCCTCTGTCAATGCTTCCGAGCGCGCGGACAGCAGTAGCAAATGGCAGTGATAATGATCGATTGTGTTGTCAGGTGGTGATACCCGCGTCCCATTCGAATGAGTCGGAATGAATTGTGACATCACAATCAAATCAGTGAGCAGGGGCTTGTTGTGTCGGGTGATCTCCGCTCATCAAGGGGCATCTAACCCTGACTAGGCCTAGCACGTGGTCCTAGAATAAACTCAGCCAGACACTGGGAATAAAGTTGCTTGGTCGGTCGGCGCTCGTCTCTGAACGCCCTCTCACGTGCTCGACCTCTTTTTATTATAGGGCGGTCACATGACCAACTTGGCCTCGTCTTCATTCAGTTCAGCCCTCACGTGGTACAGACCGTCCATGATTTTCTGGGCCTCGGGGGTGAGCACCCTCCAGCTCTCCCTAGCTTTCTGCCAGTTGGCTGTCCGGAGCAGATCTTTGGCCCGCTGTATGCAGGCGTCCTGAGCCGTGGCGCTCACCACCTCTTCCAGGGATATGGGGCGCGGGCATGATCTGGCCACGACCCATCGCACATAGGCCTCCGTCTCTTCAGCTTCCTCCATCTCCTTTGGGGTGGCCGCCCGGGGGTGTCGTGACAGATAGTCCGCCGGATTCTTTGCCCCTGGCTGGTACTCAATGGTACAGTTGTACTCCTGTAATTGCAGAATCCACTTCTCAATTCTGGGGGGTGGTTTGGATGATGTACCTGAGAACAGCGACAGCAGTGGCTTGTGGTCTGTTACTACTGTGAAGGGTTTGCCATATACATACAGATGGAAGTGCCGGCATCCCCAATGAATCGCGATGGCTTCCTTTTCAATTTGGGAGTACCTTTGTTCAGTGTCCGTGAGGGACCGGCTGGCAAAAGCGACGGGGGCCCAGTCTATCTCGTCCCGGGCTCTCTGCATCAGGACGGCCCCCAGTCCCGCCGGTCCAGCATCTACTGCAATAAGGGTGAAACGTCGGGGGTCAAAAAACGCCAGTGTAGTGTCGCTGGACAGCGCACTCTTGATGGCTTGGAATGCTCTTTCCTGCTCCGGTCCCCAGTTCCATGGTGTGGAGTCTTTGGTTAACTCACGCAGAGGGAGGGTCAGGTTAGCTAGGTCTCTTATGAAGCGACCACAGTAGTTCACCATTCCGAGGAAGCTTCGGACTTCCGTGACAGTCGTGGGCGGAGGTGCATCTTTGACGTCTTTGACCTTGTCCGGATCAGGAGTAACGCCATCGGCCGAGAATACATAGCCGAAGAACCCCAGCTTGGTCTGAAGGAACTCGCATTTGTCTCGGTGCAGAGTAAGTCCAGCACTGCGGAGCCTGCGGAACACCTGTGCCAAGCGTTGGTTGTGCTCAGGAATTGTCCTTGCGTGCACCATGATATCGTCACTCACATTGATCACCCCCGGTATGCCAGCAATGAGCTCTTGGATGACATTCTGGAATACCTCGGCAGCACTGGAGATCCCGAAACTCAGTCTGGTGTACCTGCGCAGTCCGACGTGAGTGGAGAAGGTCGTGATATTCCGAGACTCTCTATCCAGCACGAGCTGATGGTACCCCGCTCTGAGGTCCAACTTGGAAAACCACCGGGCCCCAGCCATCTCTCCGATCAGGTCATCGATCGTGGGGGTGATGTGTCTTTCCCTTTTGATGGCCGCATTGGGGAGGCGCATGTCCACGCATATCCGGACCGCTCCCGGCTGCTTGGGTTTCCGAGTGACCACGATGGGCGATACCCAGGGGGTGGGTCCGGACACTTTCTCAATGATGCCCGCTGCTTCCAACTTCTGTAGCTCTTCTTCAACCAGGGGCCTCAGATGAAACGCGACCCGCCGGTGTCGCAGGGCCACCGGTTGGACAGTGGGGTCCACATGCAGGTGTATTTCCCGACCCTTGAATCGGCCAATCCCTTCAAACAGGTCCGAAAAGTCTACGATCAGTTGCTGCACTGACTCCTCGTGCACCCCAAATGCAAAAGAGACCACTCCCAGGTCTTCTGCCGTCCGGCAACTCAGGAGCATGCCTTGGCCTTCCTCCGACACAAAGATATTGGCACGCGTGATCTTATCTCCGTGCCGGACTGCTGCTTTGAACTTTCCTCGAATACGGAGGGGCACATCCTGGCCATAGGCAAAAACGGTGATCGGAGTGGGGCGGAGGCTGGGTGGAGTAGCCATGTCTCCATAAAGGGACGCACTCATCAGGTTTATTGATGCGCCCGTGTCCACCGTCGCCATGATGTCCTGATCAGCCACTTGTATTGCGCATTGTGGTAGTGTCATTGTGCGTCGGGTGGCTGTGCCGATCATGTGCACCTTGTGTGGGGACCTTTCCTCCTCGTCGTCGTCCATATCACTGTTGCTGGGCCCTCCTTCCGCGCCTTCAGGCTCCACCACCGCGTGTACTGTCTGGCGGGGCTTGCTGAACTTTTTGGACCGACACACCTTTTCAAAATGGTTCATTTTCCCGCACCCGGAGCATATCTTGCCCCGTGCTGGACATTCTGGCGCCGGGTGTCTCGGGCCTCCACAGTAACCACATGACTGCGCCGAGGCTCCGCCCTGCGGAGTTGTTGTTCTCTTCACCCATTTGGGCTGTGGGCGGACCTGCAGTTTGTTCACCGGTTCCACTTTCATATTGGCCTGCAGAGCTGCTTCCATGTGGGCTGCCCTGGCCTTGGACAGCTCCTTCGTGCGGCCCAGCGTGAGAATGTCTGGGAGGGGTTTCCCGGACTCTTCTAGAATTCTCTCGCGCAGTTTGGCAGAAGCGCAGCCCTGTATGATCTGTCCTCTGATCTCCTCCGTGACATCCTGAAATCCACACGTTAGTGCCAGTTTCTTCAGCCTCGAGTGATAGGCGTCCAGTGATTCTTCTGGCAGTTGCCGCGCTTGCCTAAAGATGAACCGTTCATAGTCTTGGTTGGCCATGGGTTCAAAGTGCGCGTTGAGCGCGTTTATGAGCGTGTGGTGGGTTTTAGGAGTTGCTTCCGTGAGGGTGCGGGCGATGGAATGAATGTCCTTGCCACCAAGATGGAGGATCATGGCACGCTTCTGCTCCTTGTGGACCTTGGTGGCCTCAAAGAATATGAGTAGCCTGTCCACCCATTCTTTCCACTTCGGTGCGAGAGTGGACGGTGCACCTTCCACCACGAACGGCTCAATGGGCGGAATGTTGGCCATCGCTTTGGACGGCCGGGAGGATGTCCGTGGGCAGCCGGGGTGTGATCCAGCGGCAGCCGGAGCGCCGGACGCACCTCGCACGACCAATCAGACTTCTGTGCGCCGCAGGGAGATGCAGGCTAGCGCCGCTCACCTGAGGAGAGCCAGGGATCAGAGTGTTTCCTCCAGGCAGGCAGAGCGGGGGGGGTGTGTGGTAGCAAGGCACGAGCACCGCGGACACGTGGTAGTGCCCGCAGCCGCCTCATCCCAATGGGGACACGCACACGCACCCCTAGCGGGGAATCGATCACCACCCTCGTCGCCAATTGTTGTGTCGGGTGATCTCCGCTCATCAAGGGGCATCTAACCCTGACTAGGCCTAGCACGTGGTCCTAGAATAAACTCAGCCAGACACTGGGAATAAAGTTGCTTGGTCGGTCGGCGCTCGTCTCTGAACGCCCTCTCACGTGCTCGACCTCTTTTTATTATAGGGCGGTCACATGACCAACTTGTCCGTCCCTCCGGACCTCGGGGGCGGACCCTCGGGGACACAACAGGGGCTCACCAACTTCCATGAAGAAGTCATCCTTGCTGGATTGTATATGCTTGCTTGATTGATCCTGAATATCAAATAATTGGGTTCTGCGCTCTGCGGAGCACAGAGACATTTGTATAACATTGGAGACAGGTTTCCTCCACATGGTTAAAATGGGTGTTCTTGAGTCACCATTGCCTTACATGAGAGCAATAGCTATTCTGTGTCGTTTCGGCTGTGAAAATACAGTGATGCTCACCCGTCCACTCACCTGTCTGTAGTTGTCTACTCCCAAACTCCCTCCTTAACACTTCTCTTTCCATGCATCCTCCTGAAGTTGGATTGTAATAGCAAACATAGCTTGCTGTGTTTATGCATGATAATATGCCAGGGATAAACAAGTCGAGAGGAGCAACCTAGTAATCTATAGCAAATGGGCCTGTTTGTGAGACTACCTCACCTGTATCACCTGTCCCGGAATTGGTGCTCTTAGCTGTGGGCAGACTGGTCACAAGGGCTGCTGCTTTAATTTGGACATACTGCCAGTTAAATATTTTTTAATCATATTTTTAGTGCACAAGCACCTCTATCTGTAAGTCGTTCCCTAAGATTACAGCACTAATGAAACCCCAGGATCCTTCCCAAGTGGAGGTATTGGGCCCCAGCATGAGGACTTCGGTCTTGTCCGAGTTCAGCTTGAGGCAGCAATCTCTTATTCAGGTGGCGACGGCCTCCATCCTGTTGTGGAAGCTGTTTCTGGTGATTGCGGGCCCATTGGTGAGGGGTAGTATAAGCTGGGTGTCGTTGGCGTAGTACACAATGTTGTCGCTTGCCATCCCTGTTTAACATATATGTGTCTGTGGTTCCTGACTATGGGAGAGTGTGGGCCATGTAGGCATTGAAGAGGTTGGGGCTCAGGGAAGAGCCCTGGGGGACTCTGCAGCCGATCTCCGTGGGTTCTGAGAGGAACAGTGGTAGTCTGACTCTCTGTGTTCTGCCAAGTGAGGAAGGAACGGATCCAGTCCAGGGCTTTGTCATGGATGCCAGTGTCATGAGCCGAAGTAAGCCCTGCTGCCTGTCCACCAATACCGACTTTTAAAACAAAACAGTTTTTAGAGAAATATAAACTAATTGTTTAAGTCATTGCTTTGTTGTATATGCTGCTAATCCTTATATCTGTAATATTGTGGTGTTTGCACTTTCACCTGTGCCTTCGCTGTTGATTCCACCTTAAAGAGGATCTTGCCCTGTTCCGCAGCTGCTGAGTGCCATTTGCGCGAAGGGCGTTGCAACCTCTCTTCTGGTTTCTGGCAGTTCTTCTAGAATGTCTTGCTGCTTCCAGTGGTGAGCAGTTTAGCTTTTTACCGCCACCAACAGCTTTATGATTTTTTTAATTCATTGCCTTTTGTATATGCTGCTAATCCCTATATCTGTAATACTGTAGTTTTTGCACTTTCACTGTGCCACTTACGTGTGCCTTCGCTGCTGTTTCCACCTTAGAGAGATTCTCGCCCCGTTCCGCCGCGTCTGAGTGCCGTTTGCGCAGAGGGCATTGCGACCTCTCTTCCGGTTTCCGGCAGTTCTTCTGGACTGTCTGGCTACTTTCGGTGGTGGGCGGTCTAGCTTTTTACTGCCATCTCACTACTTAAGTTAGTTGATGCAGATGTGCAGCGGGTGCCAGCTGGCTCGATGAAGGCGCGCCAAAGGCAAGTCCGTCTGCACCTGTCCTCGCCTTCACTGGGCAGAGGGCCAGAAACACTGGTCCATTGGAATAAGAGCAAGTAAGATATACAGGCTTGGAACTCTCAGATCTACCCCACACAAGTTTGAGCTCTGGCTGCAGTACGTACACTTACTCTGGGCAACGTTTCTTTACAAGAGAGTTAGAAATGTGCATGTTTTTTTTCCTCCCGGTAAACAGATGGATAGAAAGTCAAACCTTAGGCACAAAGTCTAATGCAAAGTACTCAGGAACCCAACTTTTGGCAGAGGGACATTGTGGTCTTATTAATGTCAGATCGCTTGCCAAACATAAATTCGAAATAGCGGACATCACATCTGAATACAACTTGGATGTGGTATTTCTTACAGAGACATGGGCGGACGCAGTATCGAACCCATATTTCATGATTGCGGTCCGCCATAGATTTTTATCGTTCAGAATGGATAGACCCATAAAGAGGGGAGCTGGGCTAACTGTAATATATCATGACGATTTTGGAGCCACTTTCTTCTCAGTACCCTCCCACCACTGTGAAGGGCTTCACTTTGCCTTAGAATTACATTACAAAGAAACCTTTAGGGGCCTTCTTCTATATCGACCTCCTGGCTTTGTTGGTAACTTAGACTCCCTCTGGAACCCTTCTTTTCTGCAAAAGAGCTCACAATCCTGTGCGGTGTTAATGTATACCTTGAGGATATGACTGATAAAGACACAGTCACGCACATGGATCTTTTGGTATGCTTGGACTATCACAGATGGTGCACAAACCTACTCATGAGGCAGTACATACATTTGATGGCATATTTTCCTCTGTATCATGCTTGACAGCAAAAGATATCTACCCTCTCACTTGTTCAGGTCATTTTACAATTATATGTGAGTATACAGTCTCAAAAGTACCAGTTGCAGGGGCTGCGAAAATACAGCAAAGTGCTAATAAAGTTTGGCACAAGATTGACAAGGACATGTTTCAATTCCAATTGGATCAGACCTGGCCTACTCTAAGGGCACATGCAGATTTGGCAGCCAATGATTACACAGATTGACACTTTTAGAGTTGCGGTGCCTATCTGTAAAAATTCAGGCAACCGCAATCTACCCTCTGTCCCTTGATTTACAGAGGCCCTGTAACAAGAAAAAAGAAATGCCACAGACTAGAAAGACGCTGAAGAACAAAATACCAGATACTAGAACAAATTAATAACAAGTCTGCATTGGCCAAATATAAAACCTTGCTGATTACTGAAAAAGGGACCTTTTTCACCTGGCAGATTGAGAGAGCTAAGAATTCAACCAACAATAACTCCACCTTCCAACTCCAACTCCACCCTTCATCTTCAACTTCACCCTCCAACTCCAAATCCACCCTTCAACTCCACTCTCCAACTCCAACTCCACCATCCAACTCCAACTCCACCCCACAACTCCACCCTCCAACTCCACCATCCAACTCCAACTCCACCCTCCAACTCTACCCTCCATCTCCAACTCCACCCTCCAACTCCACCCTCCAACTCCAAATCCACCCTACAAACTCCACCCTCCAACTCCACCCTCCAACTCCAACTCCACCCTCCAACTCCAACTTCACCCTCCAACTCCATCTTCACCCTCCAACTCCACCCTCCAACTACAACTCCACCCTCCAACTACAACTCCGGCCTCCAACTCCACCCTCCAACTACAACTCCACCCTCCAAATCCACACTCAAACTCCAACTCCACCCTCCAAATCCACATTCAAACTCCAACTCCACCCTCCACTTCAACCCTCCAACTCCACCCTCCAACTCCACCCTCCAACTCCACCCTCCAACTCCATCCTCCAAATCCAACTCCACCCTCCAACTCCACCATCCAACTCCAACTCCACCCTCCAACTCCAACTCCACCCTACAACTCCACCTTCAAACTCCACTCTCCAACTCCACACTCCAACTCCACCCTCCAACTCCACCCTCCAACTCCACCCTCCAACTCCACACTCCAAATCCAATTCCACCCTCCAACTCCACTCTTCAACTCCAACTCCACCCTCCAACTCCATCTCCACCCTCCAACTCCACCATCCAAGTCCACCCTCCAACTCCAGCTCCATCCTCCAACTCCATCCTGCAAGCCCACCCTCCAACTCAACCCTCCAACTCCACCCTCCAACTCCAACTCCACCCTCCAACTCCACCCTCCAACTCCAACTCTGCCCTCCAACTCCACCCTCCAACTCCAACTCTACCCTCCAACTCCACTCTCCAACTCCACCCTCCAACTCCAACTCCACCCTCCAACTCCATCCTCCAACTCCAACTCCAACTTCACCCTCCAAATCCACCCTCCAATTCCACACTCCAACTCCAACTCCACCCTCCAACTCCACCCTCCAACTCCACGCTCCAACTCCACCCTCCAACTCCAACTCCACCCTCCAACTCCACCCTCCAACTCCACCCACCATCACTCAGGAACACCATCACATCACTCAGGGGCACCACCGCATCACTCAGGGGCACCACTCAGGGGCACCACCACATTACTCAGGGGCACCACCACATTACTCAGGGGCACCATCACCTAACTCAGGTACATCACCATGTCACTCGGGGACAACACCACGTCACTCGGGGACACCACCACATCACTCGGGGACACCACCACATCACTTGGGAACACCACAACATCACTCAGGGACACCGCCACATCACTCAGGGGCACCACCACATCACTCAGGGGCACCACTTAGGGGCACCACCACATCACTAAGGGACACCAACAAATCACTCGGGGACACCACCACATCACTCAGGTACACCACCACATCACTCAGGAAAACCACCACATCACTCAGGAAAACCACCACATCACTCAGGAACACCACCACATCACTCGGGGACACCACCACATCACTCAGGGACACTACCACATCACTCCGGGACAGCACGACATCACTCGGAGACACCACCACATCACTCAGGGACACCACCACATCACTCTGGGAACACCACCACATCACTCGGGAACACCACCACATCACTCAGGAACACCACCTCATCACTCAGGAACACCACCTCATCACTCAGGAACACCACCACATCACTCAGGGATACCACCACATCACTCAGGGACACCACCACATCACTCTGGAACACCACCACATCCCTCGGGGACATCACCACATCACTCAGGGACACCACTCAGGGGACCCGCCACATCACTCAGGGACACCACCACATCACTCAGGAACACCACCACATCACTCAGGGGCACCACCACATCACTCAGGGGCACCACCATATCACTCAGGGACACCACCATATCAATCGGGGACACCACCACATCACTCGGGGACACCACCACATCACTCGGGGACACCACCACATCACTCTGGGAACACCACCGCATCACTCAGGAACACCACCACATCACTCAGGGACACCACCACATCACTCAAGGACACCACCACATCACTCGGGAACACCACCACATCCTTCGGGGACATCACCACATCACTCAGGGACACCACTCAGGAGACCCGCCACATCACTCAGGGAAACCACCACATCACTCAGGAACACCACCACATCACTCAGGGGCACCACCACATCACTCAGGGGCACCACCATATCACTCAGGGACACCACCATATCAATCGGGGACACCACCACATCACTCGGGGACACCACCACATCACTCGGGGACACCACCACATCACTCTGGGAACACCACCGCATCACTCAGGAACACCACCACATCACTCAGGTACACCACCACATCACTCGGGGACACCACCACATCACTCTGCGAACACCACCGCATCACTCAGGAACACCACCACATCACTCGGGGACACCACCACACCACTCGGGGGCACCACCACATCACTCGGGGACACCACCACATCACTCTGGAACACCACCACATCACTCTTGGACATCACCACATCACTCTAATACACCACCACATCACTCAGCCCAACCACATCATCACTCAGCACCACACAGCACTGTCCTTGCTTGCTACCAACAAGCATTGCTATAGCCAATAGGACTCGCATTAGGAAAGTGTAAGCTATTGGCTTTGTGAATAACAATGCTATTAATTTATATATTTTCAAAGCCAACACATATTAAAAAAATGTGTCATTTACAATACCAATAGCTCACACTTTCCTAATGCGAGACCTATTGCATTTCAAATGCTTGTTCAAACTTATATCTACTCCCTTTGATTCGATCCTTAAGGGAACGTAAGGTGATCACCTTTAACTACGCGGATGACCTGCAACTGAAATTCACCATCAATAACACACCCGAGGTCATCTCTGACTTTCAGGCTACTTTTCTCTTCATCAGTGACTGGATGAATAGCAATCACGTGAAGCTAAACGCGGATAAAACGGAACTGATCTTGACTGGCAGCACTCAGAACCCTTGGAGCTCACACTTTTGGCCAACTGAATTGGGCAGTCCTCCAGTTCCACCCCCTCAGCAAAGAGCATCAGGGTCACAATAAACATTGACTTATCTATGAAGTCCCAGATAGGAACAGCAGTCTCTATCGGATTCATCCAGTTAAGGAGGATTAGGAAAATCAGTAGATTCTTTACTAGAGAAGCACTGGTGCAAGTTGTCCTAGCCCTGGTCATCTCCCATCTAAACAAAGCAAACTCTTTATATCTCGGGTTACCTGCATATCTAGTCAGGAAACAGCAGCTGGTGCAGAACCAGGCTGCCAGACTCATCTTATATCAACCAAGATGGCAACATGCCATCTTGGTTGCGGCAGCTCCACTGGCTACCAATACCACAACGCTGTGCTTTCAAAATTGGGTGCATTCTTAAATCTCTACAGGATGCAGGCCCAAACGGTGTCTCTATTCTTATTAAGAGACATGTACCCATGTGTAATCTAAGATCTGCTTACCTGAATTTACTGGTCCTTCCTCCTTATAAACGGAAGAGACTAGGTGGTAGCAGGTTCGCAGTGTTGGCTCCACACTTCTGGATTGCTACGAAATCAGATCCTGCACAGACGTACCTGAATTCAGGAGACTTTTTAAGACAAGGCTCTTTGTCCAGGCTTATGAATAGATCTACAGGGGCTCAACTTTTCCTTTACTAGTGCCAAGAAACCAAGCGGTGTACGTGCGCTCAATACGTAATTTTAACATAACAGAAGACATATGGCTTGGTGTCACGCAGTCAGTTTGGCCCGGGAAGAAACACTGCTATTTTAACATTCACATGTTTCTTAAGTTGCCTTCTCTTTCAGACAATGACTTTTGACCCTTGTTAGATTTGGGGGTCTCTAGTTGGGACAGGCAGGTACTTGTGACAAGTAGGGACCCTCTCCTCAGGGAAAGGGGGATTACACACCTAAATAACCCCTGCTCTTCCTCTAGGTGGCGCGGCGCGAGCAGCAAGGCTTTACTTCAGAGGCGTTGTAAGTTAAGCATTTGTGACCACAGACACTAACTCAGTGATAACACTACAAATGGACACCACACAGGTTTTATATAAAAAATATGTAGACTTTATATAGACTTACCACAAGACCATACACAACAAAAATACACACTACGATTACTTTAAGATGGTAGATTTAAGCTTAGTTCAGTTCAGTTCTTAGATGCGACACTCTGCGTCAATGTACCTTGAGTTGCGTTGCGCTTCCACGACAAGCAATGTCACAGCGATGGAAAATGCGGCAAAGTCAGGTGCAAACAAATAAAGACTTGAAGAACTTCCAGGAGCGGCACGCTTCTCGGGGATGCGAGAAGTCCTCAGTTCGATGCGTGGACTGCAGCAGCAACACCCTTACAATGCGACGGCAACAGCTCCAGTGGCGACGCTCTTCTCCACGATGCCTGAAGCTTCCGCTCGATGCAACAACTACAGTGACAACATCCAAGATGAGACGGCAGCAGCTTCGATGGCGGCGTGCTTCTCGGGGATGCGAGGTGCTCTTGGTCGATGCGGTGCAATGCGACAGTTCCAGCGGCAACACCCTCCTGCTTTGGAGTTGCGACGGCAGGCACAGCGGCGGCAACACGCTCCAACCTCGTTGCGAGATTCTTCAAATGATGCGGTGCAGTGCAACAGCTCCAGCGGCGACACCCTCCTTCTTCGGAGTTGCGACGGCAGCAGCAGCAGCGACGGCGACACGATTCCTCTTCTTTGCGGCACGCTTCTCTCCGATGCTTGCAGTGCGACAGTTCGAGCGGCGACACCCTCCTTTCTCCGGAGTTGCGACGACAGGCACAGCGACGGCGACACTATTCTTCTCATTGAGTCGCTCTTCCAGCTCCTTGCGACACGCAGTTCCTCAGAAGGCCCAAAACAGCAGCAGGCACTTCCACAAGAACTCTAGGGAGCTGGGGGTGACGTCTGTTGTCCCTAAGACTTCAGCAGGAGGCAAACTCTTTTCCAAGCCCTTGGAGATCATTCACAAGTTGAAAGCAAAGTACACAGAGTTCCTTTCTCCTTCCTTTGGCAGTAAGGTAACCACTGCAGGCCAATCCCCCAAGTAGCACTTCAACTTGGAAATAGTGTCTCCTCAGTTTCTTCAGGTTCCTCTTCTCAGTAAAGGTTTCTTCTTGTAGTCCAAAGTGATCTAATTTCATGGGATCAGGGTCCCAATATTTATTCCCAGAAATCCTTTGTCCTCTGAGAGGAGAGGGGCCTTTGCCCAGTCCAAACCAGTTCTGAAGCACTCTGTTTACCAGACTTCTCCTTTCCTTTCACAGTGCAGGCAGGCACATCAGACACCCCACAGGAGGTGGAGCCAGCACTGTGGAAGGCAAGTATAGTCCTGGAGCACTTTGTTTACAGGACTAGTTCTCTTCTTTCAGTTTGCAGGGCAGAGACATCAGCTGCTCCCCAGGGGGTGGAGCCATCATTGTAGAAGGCAGACACTGCCCTAGTCAGAGTTCAGGTGCACTCCTCCCTCCCATCTAGATGCAGATTTCTTTATTCACCACTGGGTGACTCAGCCTGTCTCATGGAATTCCCCAGCCCTGTCACTCATAAAACCAGACATAGGAATACACAAACTAGCAGAGGCAGGTTTGAATGGTTAGACAAGCAAATACCTACTTTCTAAAAGTGGTATTTGCAAACACAGAATATTAAAATAAACTTTACTAAAAGATGTATTGTATTTCTATGAGTTCAGGCATACTAAACTCGAATTTCTACCATGTTCTCTGAGCCTGTTATAAAATGTATCAATTCTAATAGTCCATTCTGGCCTATGGAGAACAGGTAGCCTTGCAATAGTGAAAAACGAAAATGGCTGTAATTCACTATTAGGACATGCCACACACACACCAGGGCTTGTCCTACCTTAAACTTACAATGCACCCTGCCCTTGGGCCTACGATAGGGGTGACTTATATGAAGAAAAGGGAAAGTTTAGGGACTGGGAAGTGGGTGCACTTGCCCAGTCAGCATGACAGTACCAGACTGCACGCAGGCTCTGCAATGGCAGACCTTAGACACATTTTACAAGGCTGCTTCTGTGGGTGGCACAACTAGTGCTGCAGGCCCACCAGCAGCATTTGGATTTACACGCCCCGGGCACACTCATTGCACTAGACCAGTGTCTGCCAAGCAAACCAATATAGCCAAACATGGAACCACTGATTAACACAGCAATTTACAATAGGGAGCACTTTCACTGTGGCATTGTATAGCAGTGGCACAGTGCCCAAAGCATCTAACACAGCAAAAACAATGAGGCAACAGCAAAAAATGGAAGGGAGACCCACGCCAATGGTGTCAGGTCTAACATGTGTCCCCTTCAGCTGAAAAGTGGGGAGAACTACCCTAACTCCTGGGAGTTCTCTTCACCAAGGCAGAAAAATCTGGACAGACCATCAGCTTTGGCGTGTTCTGTACCAGGGCGGTGTTCCACCGTAAAGTCCATACCCTGTAGGGAGATGGACCACCTCAACAGCTTTGGATTCTCACAACTCATCTGCATCAACCATCTGAGGGATCTGTGGTCTGTCTGATTCCGGAAGTGAGTCCCAAACAGGTATGGTCTCACCTTCTTCAGTGCCCATACCACAGCAAATGCCTCACGCTCAATAGCACTCCATCTCTGTTCCCATGGAAGTATACTTCTACTGATAAAGGCTACAGGTTGATCTAGGCCCTCCTCATTCATCTGTGACAAAACAGCCCCCACACCATGCTCTGAAGCGTCTGTCTGGACAATGAACTCTCTTGAGAAGTTGGGTGCCAGGAGCACGGGCGCCGTGCAAATGGCAGCTTTAAGGGCCTCAAAGGCTTTCTGACAGGTGTCAGTCCAAATCATTTTCTTGGGCTGCTTCCTGGAAGTCAGATCTGTCAAGGGTGCAACAATGTTGACATAGACCTTGACAAACCTCCCCTGTGAGTCCTACAAAGGCTCTCACCTCTGTCTGGGTTTTGGGTGGCTCCCAAGCCAGGATGGTTTCAATCTTGGGTTGTAGGGGCGCCACCTGGCCGCTCCCAAATTGGTATCCCAAGTACACCACAGAACCCTGCCCGATCTGGCACTTACTTGCCTTGATCGTGAGGCCTGCTTTCCGCAGTGCCATCAACACTTCCCGAGGTGGCGCAGATGTTCCTCCCAACTGACACTGAACACTGCGATGTCATCCAGGTAGACGGCGCTGAATTCCTCCAGCCCAACCAACACCTGGTTGACCAACCTCTGAAAGGTGGCAGGGGCATTCTTCATCCCAAAAGGCATAACACAGAACTGAAAATGCCCATCTGGTGTGGAGAATGCTGACCTCTCCTTTGCCCCATCAGTCAAGGCGATCTGCCAGTACCCAGACGTCAAGTCAAACGTGCTGAGTTACCGTGCATCCCCTAGCCGATCAATGAGCTCATCAGCTCTGGGGATGGGGGGCGCGTCAGTCTTCGTGACTGAATTGAGCCCTCTGTAGTCCACACAGAACAGGAGTTCGGGTGTGGCACCTTCGGGACCAAGACCACTGGGCTGGCCCAAAGACTGCTTGAGGACTCAATCACCCCTAGTGCAAGCATCTTTGAGACCTTCTCTTTGATGCAAGCCCTCACCCTGTCAGTTACCCTGTAAGATTTGTGCTTCACAGGTAAGCTGTCTCCTGTGCCCACATCATGGACGCACCAATCTGTGACACAGGGAACCAGGGAAAACAGATCAGAAATAGCAATTGGCGGCAGTCATTCTGCTGCTCAGGGGTCAGTGTGAAAGAGAGGTTAACACCATCCACTGACACATCCTGCTCTGAGGCAGACAGGAGGTCTGGAAGAGGCTCAGTCTCCTCCTCCATCCCAGCATCTTTTGCCAAGAGCATGCCCACTTTAGACCTCTCTAAGTGGGGCTTAACGCGGTTGACATGTAGGACCCTCAAGGGGTTGCTAGGAGACGGCAAGTTCACCAAGTAGGTAACTAGACTCTTGCGCTACACAACCTCAAAAGGTCCAGTCCACTTATCTTGGAGTGCACAGGGCTCCACCTAGGCCATGACCCACACCTTCTGTCCAGGTTGAAGCTCTACCAGAGAGGCATTCTGGTCATACCAGCGCTTCATCTCCTCCTGGCTGGCCTCCAGATTTGCCTGAGCGAGTTCAATGAAGCGCCTGGTCTGGTTCCTGAAGGCCAGCATGTAGCTATATACATCCTGGGGAGGTTTCCTAGGAGATTGCTCCCAGCCTTCTTTAACCAGACACAGAGGTCCTCTGACCTGGTGCCCATAGAGAAGCTCAAAGGGACGGAACCCTAGAGATTTCTGTGGCACCTCCCGGTATGCAAACAACAGGCATGGTAAGAGGACGTCCCACTTACGCCTCATGGGTTCCTCAAGACCCATTATCATGCCTTTCAGGGTCCGGTTGAACCTTGCAACTAGCCCATTTCCTTGGGGTGGTAAGGAGTAGTGAACTTGTAAGTTACCCCACAATCCTGCTGCAGGGACTTCATATATTTGGAAATGAAGTTGGTCCCCCAGTCAGACACCACCTCGAGAGGGAATCCCACTCGGGAGAAAATTCCCATCAGTGCTCCTCCCTACACGGGGCCATCACTGTCCTCAGAGGTATGGCTTCGGGGTACCGGGTGGCATGGTCCACCAAGACCAGGATGAACCTGTTGCCCATTGCTGTCTTGGGGTCCAGTGGCCCCACAATGTCAATCCCCACCCACTCCAAGGGGGTACTGACCACAGGGAATGGCTGGTGAGGAGCCTTGTGCTTCCTTCTTTTTTTTTTTCAGCATTTTATAAAGCGCAAACAGCTATCTCGCTAGGAGGTGTCCCGGCGCTAGGAGAACACAATTGACCTAGAAGCGAGAAGTAAGAAAGTTAGCGAGGTTGAGTGAAGAGCCATGTCTTCAGCAGCTTCTTGAAGCAAGGTTCGGAATGGGCCTGCTGGATTGGTTGTGGTAAAGTGTTCCATAGAGAGGTAACATTTGCCGAAAAAGTTCGACCACCTAGTCGAGCCTTTTTAGTTCGTGGGACAGCCAGTTGAACGCGGCAATTGGAGCGCAGCGCGCGGTTTTGGGAGTATCTCGGGAGCCGGCTTTTCAAGTACTCTGGGCAGGAACCATACAGAGATCTGAAGTCTAGCGTAAGTGCTTTAAATGTTATTCTGCTGGCAACTGGAAGCCAATGCAATGATCGTAAATGCGGAGAGACTGACTGCTTGAGAGGGATTCGCAGTAACAGTCTCGCATCCGCATTTTGAACTCCCTGAAGTTTTTGCGTCAGGTATTTTGGTAGGCCTAGGTAGAGTCCATTGGCATAATCCAGCCTTGATGTAACAGTGGCATGGATTACCGTTTTCCGGCAGCTCTCCGGGAGGAGTCTCAGGATCTTACGGAGATTCCTCAGTTTACTCAAGCAGCAGCCGGCGACTTGTTGGATGTGCGAGGTGAAGGACATGCTATCGTCCCATCTCACTCCAAGGTTTTTTGCCGGGCGGCTGGGTGAGGGGGCTTGGCCCATCTCCGTAGGGAACCAAAGTTCTGAGGTGGGGCTAGGGCCTTTGCCAAAGAAGATTACTTCAGTCTTATTGGCATTTAATTTTAATTTGTTCGTATTCATCCAGTAGGCTATGTCTTGGAGACAGCCTTTGAAGTTCGAGAAGGACTCCGACGACACCTCTGAGTACGGAAATACCAACTGGGTGTCATCGGCATAAGAAATAGCCTTGACACCCCAGTTGGCAATCAACATAAAGAGAGGAGCGAGGTAGATGTTGAACAAAAGGGGGCTGAGAGCCGACCCTTGCGGGACTCCGCAACTGAGGACTTTGGGTGCTGAAGAGACCGTCCCTAGTGCCACCTTCTGAGTTCTCTGGGACAGATAGGAGTATATCCATCCCAGTGCTTTGTCCTGGATACCTATCTTGGCCAGGCGTCTGAGTAGTCTGGCGTGGTCCACCGTGTCGAAGGCGGCCAACAGATCCAGGAGTACCAGCATCGCTGAGTTACCTGCATCCATCGACCACCTTACTGACTCGGCTACCTCAATAAGCGCTGTCTCCGTACTAAAGCCGGGACGAAAGCCTGACTGTGTCTCATGTAGTATCTTATTTACTTCTATGAATTTGCTCAGTTGGCGCTGTATTACTTTCTCAAACATTTTTCCAGATCAGCTAACAGCGAGATCGGGCGAAGATTACTGAGGTCCTCTAGATCCCCTTTAGGTTTTTTTTTCAGCGGGAGGAGAGTAGCATGTTTCCAGACGTTCGGGAATACTCCCGAAGCGGTGGATGAGTTCCAGATATGTTGTAATGTGGGGGCTACAAACTCAGCTAAGCACAATCTGTTTTATCCATATGGATGTTAAAGTTTCCTACCACAATGAATTGGGGGTGGAGGAGGGAGCTCTGAACAATCGTGTCTAGCAGAACGAGTAAATTGGGGTCTTCGCCACCAGGAGGGCGATAAATTACTAATCCTGGTAGCGATAGCTGAGGGCTTACCTGAAAACAGAAGTGAAGGCCCTCAATTCCCTGAATAGTGGTGGGGGCCGAAGATGTTAATGTTAGCTGCTCTTTAAAGATAATAGCTACACCTCCGCCTTTTTTTGCACCTAGGCGGTTGGTGAGGCATATTTTAAATCCCAGAGGGACTGCTACTGCAATAGTGGTCAAGTTATCCTCCTTGATCCAAGTTTCTGTTCGAAACAGAACGTCCCACTCCTGCACTTCTAGTAATAGCCAAACATCGTCTGAGTGTTTGGCTAGGGATCTGCAGTTCAGTAGGCCTGCTCTGAGGTCTATCTGAATTGGAGGTTTGGGATTGGGGAGCCTCACAGTATCTTTAGTGCCAAGGGCTATCCCACATGTCCCACAGATCTGAGGGGGGGCGAAAGTCTGAGGATCCGTTGCATGAGAGCAACATGTGGATGGGGGATTAAAAGCTATTAAGTCCTCACCAGACCACACTATCCTTTCGCCTCGTGTTCCTTTACAGGCAGCATATCTGGCCCTGGCCGCGGTCTGGTCGTGGAAGGGCGCAGACGGGCTTGCCTTAGGCGGTCCCGCTGCGCTCGTCCGCTGCGCTTCCGGTGGAAGCACATAATAAATAAGAGGTGGAGGGAGGGGCGTGGCCTGACAGGTGGTGGGCATGGCCTACGTGTCCCAGGGGAGGGCGTCCACACCAGGAAGTGTCCTGCGGCAGCGTTCCTGCAGCTGCGCGAGAGAGCCCAGGGGAGAGAGGTAGGATTGTCTTAATTACAAATATACACTTAACCAAGTAAAATCAGTCTTAAAATCACATCATTTACACAGTCTTTAAATTCGCGAGAATCGACTCTCCCGGCTTCCGCCTCAGGAGGTCAGTAGGTTCAGACTTGCGCTCGGTTTGGCGCGCTATTTATCTGCTCGACGAAAAAGGGGCGTGGCCTGACAGGTGGTGGGCGTGCCTACGTGTCCCAGGGGAGGGCATCCACACCAGGAAGTGTCCCGCGGCAGCGTTCCTGCAGCGGCGCGGGAGAGCCCAGGGGAGAGAGGTAGGATTGTCTTAATCACAAATATACACTCAACCAAGTAAAATCAGTCTTAAAATCACATCATTTACACAGTTTTTAAAATCGCGAGAATCGACTCTCCCGGCTTCCGCCTCAGGAGGTCAGTAGGTTCAGACTTGCGCTCGGTTTGGCGCGCTATTTATCTGCTCGATGAAAAAGGGGCGTGGCCTGGCAGGTGGTGGGCGTGGCCTACGTGTCCCAGGGGAGGGCGTCCACACCAGGAAGTGTCCCGCGGCAGCGTTCCTGCAGCTGCGCGGGAGAGAGGTAGGATTGTCTTAATCACAAATATACACTCAACCAAGAAAAATCAGTCTTAAAATCACATCATTTACACAGTTTTTAAAATCGCGAGAATCGACTCTCCCGGCTTCCGCCTCAGGAGGTCAGTAGGTTCAGACTTGCGCTCGGTTTGGCGCGCTATTTATCTGCTCGACGAAAAAGGGGCGTGGCCTGACAGGTGGTGGGCGTGGCCTACGTGTCCCAGGGGAGGGCGTCCACACCAGGAAGTGTCCCACGGCAGCGTTCCTGCAGCTGCGCGGGAGAGCCCAGGGGAGAGAGGTAGGATTGTCTTAATCACAAATATACACTCAACCAAGTAAAATCAGTCTTAAAATCACATCATTTACACAGTTTTTAAAATCGCGAGAATCGACTCTCCCGGCTTCCGCCTCAGTAGGTCAGTAGGTTCCTCCCACTCTTTCCACTTGCCTGGCAAGTCTGACAAGTCCTGCAATGAGTATCAGAACTCTTGCGCATTTAGGGCCAATGAAAGTGGGTGACAAGCCTTTCAAAGGTCTTGTCCTGCCCCAAATGTCCTGCTAATGGCACAACATGAGCCAGCCCCAGTAGGAAGGCTCTGAACTTCTGGGGTACCACCAGGACATGGGCTGTCCCAGGTTCAGCAACCTTAGGCTCACTATACAGAAGACCATATTCCCAGTAAATCAAGTGTGACCCTGACTGATCACCTGCTGCCTGGTTTACAGCCTGTTGCCGCAAGCCCACAAGAGAAGGGCACCCTCTCTGCTCCTTGCAGAAGTCTTCCCAGGAGGGACCTCCTTCTTGCTGCCAATGGGTCAGCTCAGGCAGATCTTCCAGTTCAGCTATCTGTTCCCCAGTAGGCTCCAGGGCATCCCCCACAGGGTCTACCTCCCCCTGGGCCGTGGGAACTTTGGGGGGCGGTTTACCGTGCCCCTCACCACTTCTCTCTTCGGTAGGTTCCTGGGCCTCATAAAACAACCGCAAAGGTGCACCACAAAAAAAGCAAAACAATAAGTGCAAATGGTGTTTAGGCACAATGAAGAAATATTTCTCAGAGAGATGTTGATGGTCTTCTTTTAATCTTTATTTTCAGTTAGCAGTAAAACATATACAGCCGACGCGTTTCGTCCCATGCTGGGACTTCTTCAGGGCTTTGAATTTATGATACGTCGCTTATGGAGAAAATATGAGAGGAACCGGGGTCCAAGGATCGCCTTCCCGGATACTGTAATCCTGTTGTTTATTAGTTCATTCCAATGTTGATTTAACAAAGATGGACTGTAAGCATGCTAATGAGCGATGAAGGCAGTTCTTATCAGGGTTCCTGGGTGGTATAAACGGTCCTGTCACATTAATATTGTGTCTGTCTTAAGCCGTCTACTGAGTAAATTATGCAACTAGTGGTGGACTGAAAGTCCTATTTGTCCAAGGGAGGAGGGTGTAGGCACTGTGTTCCAGCAGGCCGTTCCTGGTAAAACGGCCGGCGCCCATCCACAGCCCTCGTCCCCACCGCTGTGGGTGTTTCGTCGGGACGAGGGCTGTGGATGGGCGCCGGCCGTTTTACCAGGAACGGCCTGCTGGAACACAGTGCCTACAGCCTCCTCCCTTGGACAAATAGGACTTTCAGTCCACCACTAGTTGCATAATTTACTCAGTAGACGGCTTAAGACAGACACAATATTAATGTGACAGGACCGTTTATACCACCCAGGAACCCTGATAAGAACTGCCTTCATCGCTCATTAGCATGCTTACAGTCCATCTTTGTTAAATCAACATTGGAATGAACTAATAAACAACAGGATTACAGTATCCGGGAAGGCGATCCTTGGACCCCGGTTCCTCTCATATTTTCTCCATAAGCGACGTATCATAAATTCAAAGCCCTGAAGAAGTCCCAGCATGGGACGAAACGCGTCGGCTGTATATGTTTTACTGCTAACTGAAAATAAAGATTAAAAGAAGACCATCAACATCTCTCTGAGAAATATTTCTTCATTGTGCCTAAACACCATTTGCACTTATTGTTTTGCTTTTTTTTGTGGTGCACCTTTGCGGTTGTTTTATTTGTACTAAAATTCCCTAGGGATTAGGCATAGTGATGATGGGTGCCATTCAGTGTGCACACAATCCCCTTAATTAATTCAAGGGTCAACGAACATCACGGGGAGAAAGTTAGTCAGGTGCTGACTCTAGGAAGGGTCCATCATTATATTCTGTTCTTTAGGTTCCTGGGCCTCCTTCTCAGGCTCCAGGTCCTCTTGAGAACCCCTACTGGCTGACATTGACCGGGAGGTCACGCACGCCCAGCCAGGCAGTCCAACCGTCCTCAACTGAGTTGTCTTCTCCACCTTTTCTCAAGGGGAGCTCTCCAAGTCATTTCCTAACAAAAGGTCAACAGGCATGGTGGGCAGCTACCTGAAGAGTACCAGAGACCCCCCCCCCCCCTCTCAAAGGGAACCTGAGATATTGGACAATGACTCTCAGTGTTTTCGGCGTTGACAACTTGGCAACATGAATGAGGGACAATCTGCTCTTGAGACACCAGGTGACACCTGACAGCTGTCATACTGGCTTCTGTATCTCTAAGAGCCTCCACCTTTTGGCCATTGACATTCACTCGCTGCCCATATTTCTTAGTGTTCCTGGGCAGCTGAGCCTCTGAGACCATATAACTGTCTCCTGAAGAGACTAAGGTCATCTGTGCGGGACCCCCCCACCTTGGACAATAATCTCCTCCCCCAAGGCTACACTAGACATCTGCCAGGGCGGAGCACCAGTGGGTGCTTGTTTACCAAACAGGCGGCACCTGGTATCATTCGCCTTATGACCCAGATCACCACACTTGTAACATTTCAGGGGCCCCTGGGGAACAGGACTACCTGTCGGGCCCCTTGCTTTCCCTCAGGGGTGGCTGGGAACCTTTCACGGGGTTCCCTTGGGGACTACTTTGGGGCCCTTTGTGGAACTCCTTCTGTTTACCCCCACTCTTCTGCTGGGGACCCTGCCCACCTTTGGCTGAGTCTCCCATGTAAATCTTGTGGACCCTGTTACTGACCCAGCGGTCCTTCTCCTCAGCAAGCTTCCTAGGGTTAGTCAGCTTGCAATCTATCGGATGCTGGCGCAGCTCTGGAAAACAATTATCTGACAAGTGCTCCCATGCAATCAAATCAAAGAGACCTTGAAAATCATTGCCCTTTACCCAACCATCCAATGCTCTGCAAATGAAAGTGAAATATTCAACCCAAGTACTGTTTTCTAACTTTTTGCATTTCCTGAACCTCTGCCTATAAAGTTCAGGTGTCAAACCATATCTAGACATCAATGCATCTTTCATGTGGCTGTATGAATTGTGGACTTCAGAAGGCAAGTCTAACAATGTATCCCGCTCCTCACTAAGGAACCTTCTTCACAACCCCGCTCCCCAATCTCTCTCAGGGACCCGGTGGGAAGACATGGCTACCTCATAGGCTCTGAACCACTAACCATTATCATAATTTTTGTTAAACTCCTTCACCATATCCTTTGGAATATACTCTCTACTTTCTGTATATACTGACGGTACGCTGCCACCCGAGGGAGTAATTTCCAAACTTTTGGTTTTTAACTCCAACTCCCTCAAAACCTTTTCATGCTCAAACTGTATTTTCTTTTCCTCAAGATCTAACCTTCTATTTTCTATTTCTAGCTGCCTATTCACCTTGAACTTGGTTATCTCCATTTCATGCCTTCTTGATCTCTCTCTGTCTTCCAACTCTTCTTGGGACAGAATTTTGTTAGAGCCAATGCTACCTGCACGGGAAGGTACCTTCCTTCCCCGTGAGCCCAATGGCTCTTCCGGTTGCACATCTGCATCATCATCCTCTTCAATCACAGGAGTTTTCCTTGCTTCTACCCAGGCCCTCAGCGCCTTGTAGAATTCTTCCTTCACTTTAAAACCAGAAGGGAAACATTGAATTTCTTGCAAAAGTACTTCATCTGCTTTACTGTGTAGCATTAAAGCCTATCTTCTTCACATTCACAATGAAGGGAGGCTACAGATTCTGCTCTCTCTACTGAATCAGGCATCTTTCAGAAACAGGCAATCCAAAAATTCAAAAGGGAATCTACCAAAAAGTATGCTGTATCGTTATGGTCTGCACTCACTAAGTAGTGTTCACCAGTCACTGTACATGAGTCACAGATGCAAATTCTGAATCCTCACCGCTGCCACCAATGTTAGATTTGGGGGTCTCTAGTTGGCACAGGTAGGTACTTGTGACAAGTAGGTACCCTCTCCTCTAGTCAGGGTAAGGGGGATTACACACCTAAAATAACCCCTGCTCTCCCTCTAGTTGCTTGGCGCGAGCAGCAAGGCTTTACTTCAGAGGCATTGTATGTTAAGCATTTGTGACCACATACAGTAACCCAGTGACAACACTACAAATGGACACCAAACAGGATTTATATAAAAAATAAGTAGACTTTATATAGAGTTACCACAAGACCATAAACGACAAAAATACATATTATGATTACTTTAAGATGGTAGATTTAAGCTTAGTTCAGCTCAGTTCTTAGATGCGATACTCTGCGTCAATGTACCTTGAGTTGCGTTGCGCTTCCACGACAAGCAATGTCGCAGCGATGGGAAATGCGGCAAAGTCAGGTGCAAAGAAATAAATACGTGTTGATCTTCCAGATGTGGCACGCTTCTCGGGATGCGAGAAGTCCTCGGTTCGATGCGTGGACTGCAACGGCGCTACCCTTACGATGCAAGGCCAACAGCTCCAGCGGCGACGCTCTTCTCCACGATGTGTGAAGCTTCAGCTCAATCTGACAACTACAGCGGCGACATTAAAGATGTGACGGCAGCAGTTCCGATGGCGGCGCGCTTCTCGGGGATGCATGGTGCTCTTGGTCTATGCGGTGCAATGCGACAGTTCCAGCGGCGACACCCTCCTGCTTTGGAGTTGCGACTGCAGGCACAGCGACGGCGACACGCTCCGACCTCGTTGCGAGAATCTTCTCCTGATGCGGTGCAGTGCGACAGCTCCAGCGGCGACACCCTCCTTCTTTGGAGTTGCGACGGCAGCAGCAGCGACGACATGCTTCCTCTTCAGTGCAGCACGCTTCTCTCCGATGCGGTGCAGTGCGACAGTTCCAGCGGCGACACCCTCCTTTCTCCAGAGTTGCGACGGCAGGCACAGCGACGGCGACACGCTTCTTCTTGTGGAGTCGTGCTTCCAGCTCCTTGCGACACGCAGTTCCTCAGAAGGTCCATAACAGCAGCAGGCACTTCCACAAGAACTCTGGGGAGCTGGGGGTTGAAGTATATTGTCCCTGAGACTTCAGCAGGAGGCAAGCTCTTTTCCAAGCCTTGGAGATCCTTTACAAGTTGAAAGCAAAGTACACAAAGTTCCTTTCTACTTCCTTTGGCAGTAAGGCAACTACTGCAGGCCAATTCCCGAAGCAACACTTCAACTTGTCTCTCCTCAGTTTCTTCAGGTTCCTCTCCTCTCCTCAGAAATCCTTTGTTCTCTGAGGGGATAGGGGGCCTTTGTGGAGAAGTGTGGCTCACTGGTTAGAGGAGGCAGACCTGGAAGCAGAGGTCAGCCCGGGACCAGGGTTCAATTCCCGGCTCGGCGGGGTCTTGAGTCCTATAATGTCCATGGACTCGACAATTACGCCCCGGTGCCTACTAGATTTACGGGTTCACACTCTGCGACTCTGGGCATTAGCTTGCTTATTTTCCACAACGGCCCCTCGCGGCGGGATGCCTGGCTTTCACCTTGTGGATACCCTGCGGGGGTTATCTCACAGGGGAATACCAGGAGGGGTTCCTTAAGCAAGCGCTTAGAGACCGGTTGGTGATTTGCGCTATATAAATACCTGTACATTTACATTTACATTTGCCCAGTCCGAACCAGTTCTGAAACACTCTGTTTACCAGACTTCTCCTTTCCTTTCACAGTGCAGGGTAGGCACATCAGACGCCCTAAAGGAGGTGGAGCCAGCATTGTTGAAGGCAAGTACAGTCCTGGAGCACTTTGTTTACAGGACTCCTTCTCTCCTTTCAATGTGCAGGGCAGAGACATCAGCCGCTCCCCAGGGGGTGTAGCCAGCATTGTGGAAGGCAGGCACAGCCCTATTCAGAGTTCAGGTGCACTCCTCCCTCCCATCTAGATGCAGATTTCTCTATTCACCACTGGGTGACTCAGCCTGTCTCCTGGAATTCCCCAGCCCTGTCACTCTCAAAACCAGACATAGGAATACAGAAAGTAGCAGAGGCAGGTTTGAATGGTTAGACAAGCAAATACCTACTTTCTAAAAACGTGGTATTTGCAAACACAGAATATTAAAATAAACTTTACTAAAAAATGTATTTTATTATTCTGAGTTCAAGCATACTAAACTCGAATTTCTACCATGTTCTCTGAGACTGTTAGGATTATAAAATGTAACAATTCTAATAGCCCATTCTGGCCTATGGAGAACAGGTAGCCTTGCAATAGTGAAAAACGAAAATGGCTCTAATTCACTATTAGGACATGCCACACACACCAGGGCTTGTCCTACCTTATACTTACAATGCACCCTGACCTTTGGCCTACCATAGGGGTGACTGATATGAAGAAAAGAGAAGGTTTAGGGACTGGGAAGTGGGTGCACTTGCCCAGTCAGCATGGCAGTTGCAGACTGCACGCAGGCTGTGCAATGGCAGACCTTAGACACATTTTACAAGGCTGCTTCTGTGGGTGGCACAACCAGTGCTGCAGGCCCCCCAGCAACATTTGGATTTACACGCCCTGGGCACATTCATTGCACTAGATTAGGGTCTGACAAGTAAACCAAAATAGCCAAACATGGAACCACTGATTAACACATCAATTTACAATAGGGAGCACTTGCACTGTGGCACTGGATAGCAGTGGTACGGTGCCCAATGCATGCAACACAGCAAAAACACATGAGGCAACCGCAAAAAATGGAAGGGAGACCCACGCCAATGGTGCCAGGTCTAACAACACTCATTTGCTTGCGTAACAGTGCAGGGTTAGTTCCTCCAAAACCAATTTGTTTTCTAACCACTTTGTAAGAACACTATCACGACACCTTGAACTTTTCGTACAATGCCTGACACACATAATTCAAATGTTGGTATTTCGTTCATGAGATGACGTTACTTTCAAAGAGACAATAAACAATGTCAGCTCAGCTGAGACATCAACACAAAAGCATTGATGCCATTGCTATAACTACCAACGCACTTCTGTACTAATAAGAGGAGCATTCTGCTGTCACTTGTAAGATCATCACTCTGTTGGCATTTCAGCTTAGCTGGTTCCTGTTGATACCTCTGCGAGGAGGAATGGCCAACCTGTGACCAAGCTGGGCACTTACATACTTTGCCTCCAGGTAAAGGGGGGGTCAAATCATCCTAAAGGGGATTCTTGGCAGAACACACACATCCTAGACAACTAGGTTAGGGAATGCTTAGTGGGTGTACACTATACTCAGTACTTATAAGCCAGAATGTTAACACAGTTTTAACACAATAGTGTAAATGTTCATTCTCTTCACCATCCTCATACTTCTAAGCACCTTTATCTGCTTCTGGCTATTGATCACTGTAGCACATGTATTTTATAAAAGAGTCACAATGGTTCAATAAATATTGAACATACCTCATTGTGTCCTTCTTGTATATCTTTCTGAGATCGCTCAAGTGATCACCACGATTCCTGGGAGGGATCAGGTTTATCATGTTCTGAGATTGTCCAAACTATTCACTGCCTGTCGAGCTTAGTGGAGCTTATGGTGGCACTGTAAGCTAGCTGACCTCAAGGACAATATTTCCTGGGGGGAGTGGGGGGGGGTGAGGTGCATAGAATCAGTCTAGCACCAATCCTAACATTTATGCACAGTTCTTACTAGAAAAGTGTTAACCATGCAACATTAGCAGACAATAAAGTATCCAATACAAGCATCCTCACACAAATCCCTGTTACCGTCAGTCAGACTATGAAGAAAAACCAACCACTTGGACCTACCTTTCCTAACTAGAACCTGACTTACAGAACCACTTTGCATAATTGTGACCTTCTTGTCCACCACTGGCCGAGCCAAACTGTCCATTCTGCCACGCCTGTATTTTCCCAGTAGACTACTAGCATGGGGACTGCTATCAGAGTAGGATGGGCTGGCCTGACTCAGCCATGCCCCATTGCCCCATTCTTTTGGAAACCCCAGAAATGTGAGGCTAGTTTGAACATTTCTGTTAGTCTGACCCCACCAATTAGTTACTCTAACATTTGACTTGGCAAGAGAAAATAGATGGTGGAGTTATGGTTACATAAAGATAACTCATTTAATTCAAACACCTGAAAATGAACCAATTACTCCCCTTACAGTGTTTATCGATACATGTAAATGAGTCTGAAATGAGGCACACTCTACTCAATGTTATCCACCATTCTTCTAGTGACAATCCATCCTTCATTGAAAATCTACTTTAAATCATTGCTGCAAAAACTAGTCCCAAAGCAATTAACATTTTCCTGAGAGACATCAATCTGCACTGCAGACTTTTTTACAATACCACCATATCACATCTCACAAACTTACAAATGAACAGCCTTGTCCAATACTACCTAGCCCTCCCACCTCATGAAAAAGGATCCACCCTAACTCTCATCATCTCCAAGAAAAGATCCATCAAATGCCAAGGATACATCCCTAAAGATTGACCTGACCACTTTCATATCCCATTTTCTCTGCTTGGTGATCATTAAAAGGCATGGGTCGAAGACTTTAACAATGCCAACCTGTTAATGTAGATTCTACAACCTCTTCAAAACACTTGAATATTCCAGAAGAGTTGGATATGACAGAGATTTTCACTAAGTACAGCAGCAGCAGCTGCTGACTATATTGCCCCAAATAAACGTCACTGTTAAACAACAACAAACCTACTCAATGGTCCACTAAAGCTCTTATTGAAGAACAGAAATTTCTCAGGGCCTTTGAATGTAAATGGCATCAAAATCTTTCATTTCAAAATCTCAAATCTTTCTGAGATAAACGAAGAGTACAGAAAAACATACCTATAAGAAATTGGATTATTATAGAACCAACCACAACCTTTGTTAGAGTAACCTCTCAAAGTTACTAAATTAACCTTAACTCAACTCACTGATAGCTATGGCACGAGAGCAGACAGGCTTACCCAATGGCAATGACTAAAACATTTCTGCACAGTACCAAAACAATAATAAAGTTAAAATATAAATTGAAAAAATTCAAAAACTAATTAAAAAAATGGAGTAAAATGTAATAAACAAAATCACACCAAAACCACAAACAAATCAATAACGGGAAGTGGTGATATGGATTTTTAAATTTCTAAGTAGGAATTGTGCCAAAAAGCACAAAATGCCAATGATAGTTAATGGCTGCGGTGGAGTGGGGCCTAGGTGCAATTTGACTCTGACTGCGATGGTGTGCGGGTCAGAAACACCAACCAAGTTCATCCTGGTCAAAACATTTAGATTTGAACTTCAGTACTTTAATACTCAATACACTACAGGAGTACACTTCTAAAGCCCCCCATGGTCTCAGTGGAGGCATTGGAGACTCACAAGGTGTCAGGCAGAAGCCAACTGGGCAGTTGCAGGAAAGTATTTTGTAGCTTGTATCTCTGTAGCTTGGAAAGGATGTCTACCTTAGGAGTCTTAGAGTCAACCTGTTTCTCATTGATAAAAGAGGGAGCAGGTCCAGTCCTTCAGGGCTCCTCTCAGATCAAAGACAAAAGCTCAAGTCCTCTTCTGTTCTTCCTTAGGCCCGAGATGTTCTGAAAGGGGTGCCTGGAGATGGAACATTTATGCCTGGCACAAGCAAATGCTTGGCACTTTCCATTAACTTTTATTTACAATTGGCATGACCTAAGCAATGGGGCACATGTTCCAGGGGCCAACACTACCCATTTTGAGCATTTTCAAGATGTCTGAAGTCTTCTGTCACACTAAACTAAGATCATTAGGGATATGGGTGGTATGGGGAGTAATCCTAGTGTTCCTCCCACATCTAACACTGAAATCCATTTTGAAGCTCTGAGAAGCTGGCCTGGTATATGATGTCCACTAATGTAAGTGGGCACCTTGCACCTGTTCGGACAACCCTTATGGTGATTTAAGAGGTCTTAGATAACCTTAGAAACTCTCTAAGTGGGAGCTGGGGAGAGCAGCCTTCAGGCTTAGTCCAGAAGGAGTGTAAAGCAGTTTTCTTTTACCAGAATGCAATCACATAGTATAGATTTAGTGAAAAAGAACCACACAAGGTATTTATAAAAAATATATATTTATTATATAATACTCTCTAACACATTTAGATGTCTCCTACCCGGATATAAACACAATGCACACAATGGTTTGCAAAGAAACACAGTAAATGCACAGAATATACAGTGGACCCAAGGGGGGACCAAACCATATACTAAGAAAGTGGTATAAGAACCATGACTCGGGTCAAGACAGTGTTGAGAAGATGCAGAATTGCTAGGGACCTAAGGAACAACCCAAGGTGAGTAGATAGGGATCCCACGGAGAGCGTGGGGGACACGACCGCATGCTCCGTACACCTCTACAGGTAAGTCACGGTTGGATTTTTAAAGATTAAGGACCCTTCCCAGTGGACCCTGAAGAAACCTCGTGGAAGACAGAAGTTTGGAGAGCCACACCTCCTGTGTATACCCTGGGACCGATGTTACCTACAGCAGGAAAGCTGGGTGCACAGGTGTGAAGTGGTGTCGGAAACTGCCGTCAAACCCAATGCAGGACTTCAGGAAAGTGCCGCTGCAGAAGAAGGAGAAAGTGTCTCGAATTCGAAGTTGGATTTGAGATGATGGGTACTTGAAAGCAGAAGGGACAGTCTATGTCACTCCAGATTGACCAGAAGACTTGGAAGACGAACGCCCTCCGATGTCGCATGTTGCAGGATGGATGATGAGGACCTTGACTCTGCAGCTATGAGGACCAGGCAATACTGAGGAAGACCAGGAGCTCCGCACAAGCTGTCCCGCGTTGGATGTCGAATGCTGAGGGGTTGTTGTCTGATGGGAGCACCAACAAGCCTTGGCAATGGCAACCCAAGCAGAAGTCAAAGAAGGTGTAATGCCGAGACAAGCAAGGTCCAGTGGACTCACCAAAAGCAGGGGAGTCAGGACATGCCTGAGCAATCAGGGGAGCCCAAAAGAAATAACAGGGACCCTCAATTGGACCCACAGGCCGGAGACACTGGAGTCGCGAGAGGACCTCAAGCAGCTCACCAAAAGATGCAGGTCACGATGCACAACGATGAGGTGTGGCTGAAGATACTGTCTCTGGAGATGCTTATGTGGTGGCTACTTGGAGCCCAAAGATCTTCTTAGAAGGAAGCCAACAAGCCTTGGCAACTGCAAGTTGACAAGGTGCACAGGGGTTTGGGTATTGCAACTCCCACGAATGATACTGGCCCTAAACTTGGTGAAATGGTAGGGCAGGCCTCAGGAGCTGTGGAAAACCACCAACTGTGTTGTAGAACCTTACAGAGTCTGGAAGAGTTGAGGCTCAGCAGAAGGGTCAAATTAGTTGTGGTGCCTGCGAATGCAGGGGAGGGACTCCTTCACTCCAAGGGAGATTCCTTCAGGTGTCTTTGATGCCACCATGGAAGGTTCCTGTATGGTGCACAGGCACAGACAATGCAGCAGACTGGAAGGGAGATGAATTTGAGCCCAAACGAAGTCCAGTGTAGTCCAGAGTGCCCAGACGGTAGAAGAAGAAGTTGTGTCTGAGCTGAATCTTGTACCATGACCTATCTAGGGACCCACCCACAGGTAAGCCCTTAAGTATCCTTAGGGAAGGTTTGGGACAATTCAGGGGACCCTCTCAGGGTAGAGTTTAGACAGGGGGGGGTTATACTCATGTCCTTTTGTCCAGTTTTGCTCCGGAGCGGGAGCCAATGGCGCCTGGGACTTGTTTGAACTGGACTATGCACAGGGACACCAAATGTGCCCCTCATGCCGACTTAGTGGAGCTCTCAAGTGCACCCACCCGGTCCCAATACACTAAATCCTGATAGAATGCCTATTGTTCTGCCTTCCCCTGCTCGAGCGTGGCTCAGCAACAGGAGGGCAGTAATGTGTCTCTGGTCGGCAGCAACCATTTTGTTCTGTCCGGGTCTAGAAGATTGGCACAGGGAACACTGAGAGGCTAACAGAGGGCTCTTCCATTGCTTGGAATCATACCCCTGCACTGTTTATGGTGTGGGGTATGATTCCAACATGTTTGATACCAAACATGATAGGATTTGTTGCAGCCAGTTTCGAGCTGGTAATCGTGTAATTACACGGTGCCCCTCTATATGGTATATTGTTGCCTTACTGACAGCCGGGGTGAATGGACTCTGTAGGCTGCAGGGGTGTCCTGCTCATGCAGGAGCACCCTCTCTCTTAGAACCAAGCACCCTGCCTTCAGGATTGCAAAGGCCTGCCATAGGGGTGACTTATAGGCTTTAAGTGAAGTGACCCTAGATAGAAGAAATCTATATCTTTAGTAAGTGGTGCTAATACCAGCTTACACAGGCAGCAATGGCAGGCCTGTAGTTCCATTTTGAATGGTCTCTCATGGGTGGGATAATGCATGCTTCAGTCCATGGGGTACCTCTGGGGTACCTATGCCCTGGGTATCTTGGTGCCATATACTAGGGACCTATAAGGGTATCCCAGAATCCAATCTGGGATATACCAAAGTAAGTACCACAGCAATGTAAAGGAGAAGGCAGAGAGACTGGGGTCCTGATTAGTAGGATCCCAGTCAGACTAGTCAAAAAAAGCTTAGCACCAGCCAAAATGAGGGATAACCATGTAGAAGGATCCACTCTTCCTACAGAAGCAGAAACTGTATTTCCAGTAAACCCAGAGACAGAAGTCTTGTAGATCAAATGTAGTGTTTTCCAACAACTAAACAGTGACTACCCTTGAATGCTTTTGGTATCTCATTACCTTTCCTTTCAAATTCACCCCCAGTGTTGTATGTAAAAACCAGAGACAGATGTCCGGCAGAACTGGTGGAACAAACGTAGGGGGTTCCAACAACCAGAAAGTGGATACACAAGAACTGTTTGGGCATCCTGTTTCTCTTCCTTTTAAGCGAACCCCCAGTGTTATATGTAAAACCCAGAGACATAAGTTGGGTGGGATACACAGGTCATTTAGTAAACAGACAGTGGATACATAAGCATACAAGTGTGTACCAAAGTGTTACGTGTAAAACCCAGCAGACATTTCTTTAAGGCTTTGACAAACAAGCAGGATTTGGCATTGTAATGTCAAAAAATGATGCTCCTGCAAAATATAGGAGTTTTAGAGGAGTAATTTCTGCCTATTTATATCAACTGTTTGTTCACTTCTGGGAGGCTTTGCACACTTTTTCACACCGATTTAAATGTCAATCCCTTGCTGAGAGAAGTTAGAGAGGAAGTGCAAATTGCTCAGAAGGAACTTTAGGCAGGTTAAAGGTAACTTTATAAAAGTTATGTTTCCTTAATTTGTATTGAAAAATATTGAAATGTATTTTTCAAAAATGTTCCTAGGTAGCCTTATAATACTGTATTAGGATTTTAATCTCTACTCTAGTTTTCTACATATGACAGGTAGGCCTGCCACAGTAAAACATTGTTTTTGGGTGCTTGTCACAATAAGGACGTATTAACTTTAAATGTCTACATGTTCTACTTTTATATATCATGCACCCTGCCTGTGGACTAGAAGGCCTACATAAGGGTGATTTATTAATATTTAAAAGGGAGGTTTTGAGCTGTCAAAAAGGATTTATTTTGATCTGTAAAATTGCAGTGTTCAAACTGCCACAGACATGATACAATGATATGCCTGATGCAATGTTTCACACCGTCACTGCAGTGGATGCTCAATAGGTGTTGAAGTCCACTAGTGACATTCAGTTAACAGTCGCTGGGTACATTTTGTCCATCTACTAGTGACTTATATGTAAGTTAAATATGCCAATTACAATATTCCAACTAAGCCATGTTTAAAGGGAGCGGTCAGACACTTTAGCACTGGTTAACAGGGCTCACACCAGCAAAAATATAGGGTCCAGCAAAAGGTGAAAAATAGGGGTGACAGCACAGAAAAAGTTGATTTCCGGCTATACATTTTATTTCAAAGAATCATTCTTCAGACATGAGTGTCAGGATCTGGACAATGTGTATAGGTTTCTCAAGCTTTCTTTTTGACTGCCCAAGCAAATGGTGAAATACTTCTAGTGACCATGATGCCATGCAGCATGGAATCGAACTATGAAAAGTGTCAAGTGTCTCCTTAAGATGTTCCCTGTTAGCAAAGGCACCAGGGCAAAAAAACCTCAATTGCATTATTTAATCTCATCATTGATGAAGATTTATGCAATAGTAAAACAAGTAAGGCACACAATTCTCCCTGAGATTTAGCAGAGAAGAGAGCCAAGTTAGGGCATATATCAGCAGAACTGAAGGTCATTATTGCTCTAGGGAGCAAATTTCAGAAAACTAATTGTAGCAATTATGCAATGAATGCTATAAAAGTAGGAGACAAAATGCATTGTGACACATCAACCAATCATTATTTCCTGGACTTCCTGTCTGATGTTTCTCAGAAGTGAAAAAGCATCCCTTTGAATAACTGTAGAAGTGGGGTGCAGTCTAAGTCATATGGTCTCCCAGCCATGAGGTTTCCTTTAGTAAGTTGTCTGGGCACATTACAAGTGCACCATCTTCAAATATATGCTTGCCACCTCAAGTAAGTTCCTGACACAATTCTTTTTTAAATTTCAAGAAATCAACCAACCCCTAGACCACATTTCCCACAGTGCAGGAAACTATAAAATAATTACCATTTCTTTGTAGACAAAAGTACAAAAGATAGTGCTGTCCCGCTGAATTCCTTAACCTATGCCTTCAGCAAGGTCATTAACCATCACATTTTCAGTCTATTGGTCCCCTTTAAATGAGATCACGCAAATTGAACTGACCAACACATTAATGAACCTCAAACCTTCATCTCATTTTATGAGCCCTGCTAAAACTCTGAACTGGGAAACCTTCCCGTTTGCGAGTGGTTTACCACATACTTGAAGTAGTTGGTAAACAGCAAGTGTTTTGGTCGCAAAACAGTGGTACGTACCATTTGGACTTGCTGTTAAGAAGGGACACCCTTTGCACACTTCTTACTAATAGAGGGTCGCAAACCCTATTTTGCGAGTCAGTAATTGGCTACTGGGCTTGGGATCACTTTTGTGTGATTATCAATGTTGTCTACAACCTAGCTCGCACACAACTGTGAGCTTACCCACAGCAATGCCCAGATCAGTTTCAGCACCCCCCCGGACACTGTCCACCTGATGTCATATAGGCTATCGTCCTGACAATTTCTGAGCTGCAGTGAACGCTTCAATTAGATTTTCTATGCAGCTCCTCCAACGTCCTTGAGGCTCACACCCCATTGTTCGCTGAGTTGAGGAAATCGCTCTGAGGTGATTTGGGACTCATCCACTTGGGTCTGCAGTGACCCCTCGATATGGTGGGGCCCCAGCCCGATTGTTTACATTGTCGCATTGCAGGTCAGCCACACCCACATGCACAGTGAAGCTCTTGCCAACCCAGCCGCAATGCTGGGTTGGAGAGAGAGCAGACACAGACTCCTAGTCTGTCCTGTAGTGGAAATCATCAGTGATGAGGCCAATCCTGAAGCTTCTCTCGCATGACAGCAGCTTCAGGATTAGCCTCACGCTAGGACGATGAAAGGCTCCACGAGCAAACACTCGGAAGGTGGTAAAATGAATGACAACTAATAATAAGGGATAATACTCACATGATTGGGAGAGAAAAACTGACCAAGACAAGGAGTTATAGGGGAAACCGATGTGGAATTACAACCAGTTAAAACTGAACACTAACCATACAGAGGAAACAGCTCTGAGGAAGTTGCAGTCAAGTGCCATGGGCGACGAAACACTTGTTGGATAAAAAAAGAACTAAACAAGAACATATGAGAATAAACCTAACAAATACAAAGAAAGACAAGAATTGTTGTTATCTGTTATTTATGTAATAGATGTTGACATTAGAGTGTGCTGGGGAACCAATTTGTTGTACAAACTGCGTGATTTTGGTAGTCCAACTGGGGAGTGGGTGATCTCTCCACCTCAAAGCACTGCACATAAATAAGTTCATGACAACTTTCAAGTGTACTTCTGTAGAGCGCCACAGAACCTTCTACAAACCTCACCCGCTCTAGCGTGAAATATAAATTGCACCATTGTAATTTCTAGAATTTTGCATTACCCTGGTAACACAAATTTCCCTAAATTATACAATTATGGTACACTGCACAATTATGCTGCAATTTGTGGTGTAGTTATACCATGGAAATAACACAAAAAAGCAGAACACAAGTGGCTGTTGGCAGTAATTGTGTTTATTGCTCTACTTTTTAATGCAAGTGGCTTCATTGCATCTCTATAGCACCAAAATAACAGATTAGTGTAAGTATGTATACGTTTTCCAAAATTTGGTGCAACCACACGAAAGCACATAATGCAATATTTGCCCTCTTCTGGTTTTAAATGCGTTGATTTCACCTGTTTAAGCCAAGGCCCTACAAAACGACAGCTCACTTTGGGCTGGATGTAGGTCGCCAATTACCGGTCGGTAACGGCTGATTTCGGTCGTTACCGACCGGTAATTGGTTTTTGAGATGTAGGGGGCCCGAATTTTACCGAATCTGTAATATTACTCACTCAGTAAATTTACAGATTCGGTAAAATACTGAATCGGTATATTTACTGATTCGGGATATACAGATGTAGCTGGTACTCCAAAGAGTGCCACAGGCCCTTTAGGAGTTGGCATTTACCACCCAATCCTATTGGTTGGTAAAATACCGAATTCCAGTGTACATGCACATCTGTGCATGTACACCTATGCCATGTGACACACAGACATGCCCTTAGGGCATGTATGTGTGCCACATGGCACACAAGCAAGCAATTGGGGTGCTACAGGGTGTCAAAGTGACACCCCGTTCCCCCTACCAGGATTTCCCATTGATTCCTATGGGCTTCAAGGCCCATAGGAATCAATGGGAAATACAGATTCGGTATTTAACGAATCGGTAAATACCTAATCTTACAGATCTTACAGATTCGGTAATTGTAAATTGAAAATTACCTACATCTGCTTCCTTCCAATTTACCTACTCTTAAATACCGAATCGGTATGATTCGGTATTTAAGAGTAGGTAAATCGGAATTACCTACATCGGGCCCTTTATGTGGGCAGAACACTCGATGAAATACCTAGGTCTGAACCTAGGTTCGAATGTGGCTGCTACACATACCTTGGTTATGAGGCATAAATATTCTCAAGATTAAGAAAATTAACATCCTCTCTCGAGTTCTATATATTTTCCAAACACGTCTGATAACTATACTGCTAACTGATGAAAAGGCACTTCAGAAAAAATGTTTAGATTTCACCTGGGGAGGGAAAAGCAGCCAAGTCTCCGCAAAGCTGGTAATGACAACAAAAGAGAAGGACTGCACCACTCGCACCCTCCCACCCAGGGCCGTATTTAGCGCTGGTGGTGCCATGTGCGACAATGTTTGTTGGCCCCCCCAATGACAACCACTGCCACAGAGTCCCTCACTACCACCATTTAAATTTAACAGTGCCCCTCAAGTCTCCATAACCAGTCTCTCAGATCTATTTAGTTTTATAGTGCCACACATACCAGTGTGAGGTGTCAGAGCACTTTACATCATACACACATTCAACAGAGAGAATCATATGTGAAAATCAATATATAGGAAATGTTACATAGGACAGTGAATTACAAGATGTAGGCATCATATGCCATCCATACTGGTAGGCAGTATAGTTTAAAAGCCCTTGGTCTGGAAAAGCACACATTTAGAATTTAAAACATAACGCTAATTGTTAGGGGTTCTCTTAAATAATAATTATTATTTCTACCCAAATGAACCCTTTTTGCAAGATTAGATTAAGGAAAAACCTTGCAAAAAACATGTTGGTCTAATATTCACCTTGCAGTTTCCATGCCGCTCTTTGATGACAGTTAATAGCTTATTGTTCTATAATTGGAATTTAACTTATAAATGCAAGTAACAAAAAGTAAGTAAGTAAGACATATTTTATTTGCATAGTTAATTAAAACCATTGCAGTACAAACAACAGAATTTAAAAGTAAATCTACATGCATTGATAAAACCTGCATATCATAATCACAATTTCCCATTTCATTTTAAAATAAAAAAAGCATCCCTTTTGGATGAACTTGGAAATAGGAAGTTTTGTAAAGCATTTAAAATTCAGATTCTGGCATTTTCTTTTGCACCGACTTCATAAACTTCACAAACCTACAGTTCAACTGTGGATCCTGAGGTGCAAAGCAGGCGAGAACTGCTTGTCTTCCTGAATGAATCCCTCGCTGATTAAAATGTTATGTTATGTTATGTTATGTTAATGGTTTGTTTGAGCGCACAGCTGCCCCAGCTAAGGGGCGTCCCGGCGCTGACCGTAACATAGTACCAGAAAAGGAAACTGCAAGAGAGAGGAACCTAAGTCAAAGGAAAAAGAAAAGTCTTAATGGCTTTCCGAAAAGGGAGAAGCTCATCGATGCTACAAATAGATACAGGCAAGGAATTCCACAGTTTGGCCGCCAACAGTCGGAAGGAGCGACTTCCAATACGGCAGAGTCTGAACTTGGGTATGTTTACCAGATGTTGACCTAAGGAGCGCAAGTTACGCTGAGGAGTGTACGGAGTTAAGAATGGACGGAGTAACTCAGGGCTGGTACCTTTCAAGATTTTAAACGCTAAACAGAGTGTCTTGGACTGGATTCTGGCTTGAATCGGTAGCCAGTGTAAGGCTCTGTTGGTGGCTCTAGCAGAGCATCTGCGAGGTAGTCCGACAAGAGCTCGGGCTGCAGAGTTCTGAACTCGCTGAAGACGCAGAATCTGAGCTTTATTTGCGCCCAAAAATAACTCGCTAGCGTAATCCAAGCGCGATAGAATTAAAGCCTGGATAATAAGCTGCCGAACAGGCGCTGTGAAAAACTTCAGAATAGGGCGGAGGCCCCTCAACAGGCCCACACATGTCGCTGCCACCTTGTTCGTATGGCACTGGAAATTAAGATCTACATCCAGCCACACTCCCAGATTCTTGACATCTGGCTTGGTAGAAGGCATAATGCCTAAGGAGGCTGGCCACCAATGTTCATTCCAAAGGGAGGTGTTTTTCCCTACCAGCATCACCTCGGTCTTAGTGGCATTTAGTTGAAGACAATTTTCAGCCATCCATTGGGCAACATTGCATTTCAGTAGATGTTTTTGTTCATCCAACATTTTATCACAGGAGCATAACAAATGTAGCATATCCTCTGTTGCTGAGCCAGATAACTGGCAGAGGGAGCCTGCTTTGTCTTTTAGCCTATGTGTAAAGTGATGGATGTAGGGTAGCAAGCCCAGCCTGTACTTTAAAAAATCATTTTAGCGGTTTTGGCATAACCCAATCCAAGGTAACTCTGTGGTGCTTGTGTTGAATAAGAGTTCAGGGTCATCCAGCCGTGAGGCCTTTTTGTGAGGGCTGCCTTATCTTTAACCCACGAAAGATGTTGAATTGTTTTTTACCAAATTTTTTAGCGTTTTATGATTTGTGGGGGTATGTAAATGTAAATGTATTGCGATTTATATAGCGCAAGTGTCACCCGAAGGCATCAAGGCGCTTGCCTTGTGAACCCGTCCTGGTATTCCCCTGTGAGATAACCCCAGCAGGGTATCCACAAGGTGAAAGCCAGGCATCCCGCCGCGAGGGGCCGTAGTGGAGATTAAGCAAGCTATTGCCCAGAGTCGCAGAGTGTGAACCCGTGAGTCGAGTAGGCACCGGAACAGAAATTATCGAGTCCGTGGAATTTTTGAGCCCTAGACCCGCCGAGGCGGGGAATTGAACCCTGGTCCAGGACCGATCTCAGCTTCCAGGTCTGCCACCTCTAACCCCTGAGCCACACTTCTCCACTCAAAAGATGTTTTAAGCCTGTATTCGCCAGGCTACTTTTAAGATACTTGGCAGCTGGTGAAGCAGGGTGTTGCTGTAACTCCATCCATTGATATTCATTTAAAGATCCTTGTTTTGATTTTCGCATTTTGTCCCAGATAGTTATGTATGCTCCCTGCCTTGCCAGGAGTTGTTTCTGGATGCCAAACTCAAGCCTAATTTGTGCCGGTGAGGTTCGTTTGGGCAGGCTAAAAATAATTCTGTATGCGGCTATGACTGTACTATTGAGGATTGTTGCATCTCTGCCTCTCTGTACTTCGCTCCCAAAAGTGATTGTTGGCAGAAGTTTAGCTCGAATTACTTGTACCAGAGGTAGAAGGGAGGGCCCAGTAAGTTTGCTGTTTAGTGCTTTTAAAGAGATTGACAAGGCAAGACCTTTACCTCTGATGCCGGTTTTCTGTATAGTAAATTGCTCACTGTTATCTATTTTTACTCGGGATCACTTTTGTGTGATTATCAATGTTGTCTACAACCTATCTCGCCGAAACTGTGAGCTTACCCACAGCAATGCCCAGATCAGTTTCAGCACCCCCCCCTGGACACTGTCCACCTGATGTCATATAGGCTATCGTCCTGACAATTTCTGAGCTGCAGTGAACGCTTCAATTAGATTTTCTATGCAGCTCCTCCAAAGTCCTTGAGGCTCACACCCCATTGTTCACTGAGTTGAGGAAATCGCTCTGAGGTGATTTGGGACTCATCCACTTGGGTCTGCAGTGACCCCTCGATATGGTGGGGCCCCAGCCCGATTGTTTACATAGTCGCATTGCAGGTCAGCCACACCCACATGCACAGTGAAGCTCTTGCCAACCCAGCCGCAATGCTGGGTTGGAGAGAGAGCAGACACAGACTCCTAGTCTGTCCTGTAGTGGAAATCATCAGTGCTGAGGCCAATCCTGAAGCTTCTCTTGCATGACAGCAGCTTCAGGATTAGCCTCACGCTAGGACGATGAAAGGCTCCACGAGCAAACACTCGGAAGGTGGTAAAATGAATGACAACTAATAATAAGGGATAATACTCACATGATTGGGAGAGAAAAACTGACCAAGACAAGGAGTTATAGGGGAAACCGATGTGGAATTACAACCAGTTAAAACTGAACACTAACCATACAGAGGAAACAGCTCTGAGGAAGTTGCAGTCAAGTGCCATGGGCGACGAAACACTTGTTGGATAAAAAAAGAACTAAACAAGAACATATGAGAATAAACCTAACAAATACAAAGAAAGACAAGAATTGTTGTTATCTGTTATTTATGTAATAGATGTTGACATTAGAGTGTGCTGGGGAACCAATTTGTTGTACAAACTGCGTGATTTTGGTAGTCCAACTGGGGAGTGGGTGATCTCTCCACCTCAAAGCACTGCACATAAATAAGTTCATGACAACTTTCAAGTGTACTTCTGTAGAGCGCCACAGAACCTTCTACAAACCTCACCCGCTCTAGCGTGAAATATAAATTGCACCATTGTAATTTCTAGAATTTTGCATTACCCTGGTAACACAAATTTCCCTAAATTATACAATTATGGACAACTGCACAATTATGCTGCAATTTGTGGTGTAGTTATATCATGGAAATAACACAAAAAAGCAGAACACAAGTGGCTGTTGGCAGTAATTGTGTTTATTGCTCTACTTTTTAATGCAAGTGGCTTCATTGCATCTCTATAGCACCAAAATAACAGATTAGTGTAAGTATGTATACGTTTTCCAAAATTTGGTGCAACCACACGAAAGCACATAATGCAATATTTGCCCTCTTCTGGTTTTAAATGCGTTGATTTCACCTGTTTAAGCCAAGGCCCTACAAAACGACAGCTCACTTTGGGCTGGATGTAGGTCGCCAATTACAGGTCGGTAACGGCTGATTTCGGTCGTTACCGACCGGTAATTGGTTTTGAGATGTAGGGGGCCCGAATTTTACCGAATCTGTAAATTTACTGACTCGTTAAATTTACAGATTCAGTAAAATACTGAATCGGTATATTTACTGATTCGGGATATCCAGATGTAGCTGGTACTCCAAATAGTGCCACAGGCCCTTTAGGAGTTGGCATTTACCACCCAATCCAATTGGGTGGTAAAATACCGAATTCCAGTGTACATGCACATCTGTGCATGTACACCTATGCCATGTGACACACAGACAGAGTAACTCAGGGCTGGTACCTTTCAAGATTTTAAACGCTAAACAGAGTGTCTTGAACTGGATTCTGGCTTGAATCGGTAGCCAGTGTAAGGCTCTGTTGGTGGCTCTAGCAGAACATCTGCGAGGTAGTCCGACAAGAGCTCGGGCTACTGAGTTCTGAACTCGCTGAAGACGCAGAATCTCAGCTTTATTTGCGCCCAAAAATAACGCGCTAGCGTAATCCAAGCGCGATAGAATTGTAGCCTGGATAATAAGCTGCCGAACAGGCCCTGTGAAAAACTTCAGAATAGGGCGGAGGCCCCTCAACAGGCCCACACATGTCGCTGCCACCTTCTTCGTATGGCACTGGAAATTAAGATCTACATCCAGCCACACTCCCAGATTCTTGACATCTGGCTTGGTAGAAGGCATAATGCCTAAGGAGGCTGGCCACCAATGTTCATTCCAAAGGGAGGTGTTTTTCCCTACCAGCATCACCTCGGTCTTAGTGGCATTTAGTTGAAGACAATTTTCAGCCATCCATTGGGCAACATTGCATTTCAGTAGATGTTTTTGTTCATCCAACATTTTATCACAGGAGCATAACAAATGTAGCATATCCTCTGTTGCTGAGCCAGATAACCGGCAGAGGGAGCCTGCTTTGTCTTTTAGCCTATGTGTAAAATGATGGATGTAGGGTAGCAAGCCCAGCCTGTACTTTAAAAAATCATTTTAGCGGTTTTGGCATAACCCAATCCAAGGTAACTTTGTGGTGCTTGTGTTGAATAAGAGTTCAGGGTCATCCAGCCGTGGGACCTTTTTGTGAGGGCTGCCTTATCTTTAACCCACGAAAGATGTTGAATTGTTTTTTACCACATTTTTTAGCGTTTTATGATTTGTGGGGGTATCCCAAAGATGTTTTAAGCCTGTATTCGCCAGGCAACTTTTAAGATACTTGGCAGCTGGTGAAGCAGGGTGTTGCTGTAACTCCATCCATTGATATTCATTTAAAGATCCTTGTTTTGATTTTCGCATTTTGTCCCAGATAGTTATGTATGCTCCCTGCCTTGCCAGGAGTTGTTTCTGGATGCCAAACTCAAGCCTAATTTGTGCCGGTGAGGTTCGTTTGGGCAGGCTAAAAATAATTCTGTATGCGGCTATGACTGTACTATTGAGGATTGTTGCATCTCTGCCTCTATGTACTTCGCTCCCAAAAGTGATTGTTGGCAGAAGTTTAGCTCGAATTACTTGTACCAGAGGTAGAAGGGAGGGCCCAGTAAGTTTGCTGTTTAGTGCTTTTAAAGAGATTGACAAGGCAAGACCTTTACCTCTGATGCCGGTTTTCTGTATAGTAAATTGCTCACTGTTATCTATTTTTACTCCTAGGTATTTGTACACAGACGTATCTTCAATTCGAACGTTGTTCCAGTACCAAGACTACGATTTTTTCATATTCTTACTAATCGTCATTGTCTGCGTTTTCTACAGATTTATGGTCAGTTCATTTGTTTCAGAATAGTCATATGTAGCATCCACAAGATGTTGTAGCCCTACCTTTGTGTTGCTGATAAGGACTATATCGTCTGCGAAGAGAAGACACGGTAATTGAAGCCCTACAAACTTGGGGGCATGAGAGTTACAGCTGTTCAGGATTTGGATAAGATCTCCTAAAACCAGATTGAGTAGTGTAGGAGCCAAGACACAACCCTGTTTGAGACCTTTATTGGTTGGTATGCGACGTGACATTAGTGACCCGTCACCTAGCTTTATCTGAACCCATGTTTTCGTGTGAATGTTGATCAGCAAGTCTAACAGAGGCCTACTATTCAATTTGGACCATAAAATGTTCCGATTTATATGGTCAAAGGCAGCCTTATAGACTATAAAATAGAAGTGGATGGGCATTTTAGTTGATTCAGCCTTGTCTATTACCATACCCATGGTTAAGATATTAGTCGTTGTTCCAACTGATTTGGCAAAGCCGGTCTGGTTTACCGGAATTAAGGATTTCCCCCTCTGCCCATACCTGCAATTTCTCCAATAGTGTACCTGTAAAATACTTTGCCTCATTATCAATTAGGGCCACCAAATGATAATTTTGTGGGAGTGACTTATCCCCGGTCTTAAAAATTGGAGAGATGATTGGGCCCTTCCAGGAGCTTGGCAATCTGTTGGAATATCTTATTTCCAAGAATAGGGGTTCAAGCGCTGCTGCCCATCCGTTCTCATCTTGTTTATAAAGAATGGGTGGAATTCCATTTGGACCTGGGACCCCCTCTCTTCTTCCTTTTTTAATTTGGCGCTTAATAATGCTTTATATATTTGTAAGTCCATCATTTATAATTTGCTACTGACCTTCAAGAATGCTGATGTTCTTTTGGCATAACTGTGCTTTATATTTGGTGAGATTTTTCATCACACTATCAGTTTCCATCACCAAATTATAATCCATATCCTGGTTGAAATGATTCCCAAGATGGCTTGCCCATGCTTTTTCTGTAATGTTAGAAGAGACTCCATCGTGCATAGGTCTTGTGAACTGATTTATGATTTTCCAAAATCTTGCCCCATTACTCTGTTTGGTGTCAGCGTGTAGTTTTGCCCACATATTGTCTTCCACAGATCTATTGGATTCCCATTTAATTTTTTCAGCGTCGCCTTTAGTTTCCGTAAGAGATCATATTTCCCTATATCCATTGGGTTCTGCCGAAGTTGTCTCATCATATGATGAATTGATTTTTTGTGCACCTAATCTTCTCTTTATACTCTTGCGTAAACTGTGCGGCGGCCCAATTGGACTTGTGGCTTAGATCTTGCAGTGTAAGTGGACATAGTTGTTGTGAATTGTTCCCATTTCTCAATTTCACTTGATCCGGATCTAGCACTGAAGTGCAGTTTAGCCTTTTCTAATATGGTTTCATCTGTTGCTGCTAAGTACTTTTAATTTTTTTATAGTTAATGGTATAGACTGATTCTTTCGGCACCAAGGGTATCTCAAATTTGGGCTTGACAATTTTGAGGACAATTTCTTGGGGACAGTAGTCGCTGTTCGCTTTTTCACCTATCACAAATGATATCACATATTGAAACAAGGGTAATGAAATAAAAGTATAATCCAGTATGGTGTTGGCTCTTGTCGAGTAAAATGTTGTGGCTGGAGGGTTATCTCCAGAAAATCTACCATTTAATGCTCTGATGTTGAAGAGTTCAAGTTCTTCTAATATCTGTTTACCTAATTTGGTTTGTTTGGATACTAGCGGCTTCCCTTGCGATGGAATATCCCAAGCTGAGTTTTGGGTTAGAATCTCATCATCTGAAGTGTTTCCCATAAGGTAAAGGTTAAAGTCTCCGGTAAGCATGAGGTTTGTTGACAGCCTTTTCCTTATGCACTCCTCCATGAATCTGCATAATTCTTTAGCTGCCTTTGTTTTCTTTTTTGGGTGGATATAATCATTAACCAAAGTAAGATTAGTTTCCCCATTGCCTGGGTTTAGTTTCGAAAAGAGAAGATTTACTGCCATTGACGCTAAAGAAGTTGGTCCAACTTCCTTGACCGTGAGTGCACTTGTAGCTGCAACGTAGGTTACTAGACCGCCTTTGAGATGACCGTATTTTGCCTTCCTTATTGCCCCAGTAAAGAAGCACAAGAATCCCTTGCCATGTCTCTTGTAATGCCACAATATCAAAGGATCTCTTATAGCTTAAAAAATCTGAACCAGATATTTTGGTGGCTAGACCATTAACATTCCATGAACATATACGCAGTTGATTATGCTTACTCGCTCTTACGTATGAGCCAGTTTGCCAATTTATGTTGTTGTTTATTGTTCCAGCAATCCCTCTTAGATCAGTAGATCCAGTTGGTGACAACTTGCCAACTTGGATCCGTCGAATGATACTGGGATGTAGGTCACTAATGGTATAGACTGATTCTTTCGGCACCAAGGGTATCTCAAATTTGGGCTTGACAATTTTGAGGACAATTTCTTGGGGACAGTGGTCGCTGTTCGCTTTTTCACCTATCACAAATGAGGTCACATATTGAAACAAGGGTAATGAAATAAAAGTATAATCCAGTATGGTGTTGGCTCTTGTCGAGTAAAATGTTGTGGCTGGAGGGTTATCTCCAGAAAATCTACCATTTAATGCTCTGATGTTGAAGAGTTCAAGTTCTTCTAATATCTGTTTACCTAATTTGGTTTGTTTGGATACTAGCGGCTTCCCTTGCGATGGAATATCCCAAGCTGAGTTTTGGGTTAGAATCTCATCATCTGAAGTGTTTCCCATAAGGTAAAGGTTAAAGTCTCCGGTAAGCATGAGGTTTGTTGACAGCCTTTTCCTTATGCACTCCTCCATGAATCTGCATAATTCTTTAGCTGCCTTTGTTTTCTTTTTTGGGTGGATATAATCATTAACCAAAGTAAGATTAGTTTCCCCATTGCCTGGGTTTAGTTTCGAAAAGAGAAGATTTACTGCCATTGACGCTAAAGAAGTTGGTCCAACTTCCTTGACCATGAGTGCACTTGTAGCTGCAACGTAGGTTACTAGACCGCCTTTGAGATGACCGTATTTTGCCTTCCTTATTGCCCCAGTAAAGAAGCACAAGAATCCCTTGCCATGTCTCTTGTAATGCCACAATATCAAAGGATCTCTTATAGCTTAAAAAATCTGAACCAGATATTTTGGTGGCTAGACCATTAACATTCCATGAACATATACGCAGTTGATTATGCTTACTCGCTCTTACGTATGAGCCAGTTTGCCAATTTATGTTGTTGTTTATTGTTCCAGCAATCCCTCTTAGATCAGTAGATCCAGTTGGTGACAACTTGCCAACTTGGATCCGTCGAATGATACTGGGATGTAGGTCACTAGTTGTTCCGCATTTCACCACTGCTCCTCTGAGATCCGATATTCTGGAACTTTTCACAGGGGCCTGATCCACCACCGTTTCAACCGGAATTAATATTTCTGGGTATCTTGGCTTTTTATATGGGGTTATTGTTATCCCTCAATTTTTAAATATGCCGGTCTCTGCTAATATTTTCTGTGAAATTGCTGTTGATGACTATGTTGCTTTTGTTTTTTCACCGCCTGTTCCATCGGCACCTATAAATTCAATTGAGACCAGATCAGAAGACCTCACTTCTTCCAAGGAGGGGATATGAGATAACAGCTGTAGAATGTTACCTCTATTTAGTATGTCGTGCCTACCTTTCGAAATATAGTCCGGATTTAACCATATAGCACTTGTCACATTCCTTAGTTCATCTGTGCTCCTGGACCCTTTGTTAATTTGGCTTGATGGTATGGGCTCACTTCCTCGTGTTACTGGTATTATTACCTGATAGGTAGAAGGTTCTACTTCATCTCTTACTTTTTGACACAGTATTGATTGATTTAGTGTAGACAATTTAGCCTGTTGGTTGTACTCTCCGGGCAAGGGCAGGTATGGCGGTATTCCTGAATTTTTTGCGTGTGCCTGCATTTCTTGTCTCTGGTTAACCTTTATACTTGAGTGATGGAGGCCATTTGACTGTCTGTTGTCTCTTTCAGGTTGCACCTTATTGTTTCCCCTGACTTTTTAGGTTCTGTATCATCCCCAAGCTTTATTTCCGGAAATTGTTTGTGGTTTATTGTTTGAATGGTAATAGAACGAGTCGTGGTATAGCTCTTTGGAAATCGATTCTGATCAGGGTCGGGAGATGCTTTTTCCTATGTGGATAGTTTGAGGCATATAATGGGCCTATCTCGATCTGGGGCTTGTAAGTCTTCACTCATGGTATTACCAAGTATATACATTTTCTCAGATGTACGCGTCATTCTGCAGTCGATCTGATTTTTTGCTACTGCCTCAATATATCTTCAACAGAAGTCCCTACTAAACTAGTGTCACTCTCAGACTTGTGTACGCTCTGTACTAATGGTGTTAATGGTAAGCACCTCCCAGAGAGACATGTAAATGCTTCACGGTTTGATTTTGTGTTTTGATTTCTACCTTTTCCTTTTTTTTGCTCGCCGTTGTTTTGCATTCATTTGTTTGTCTACTTTAACTTCCACTGAGGTTTCTAACGTTTGGGCACCTAATGTTTCGGTTTTCCTGGCCTGTGTTCTTTTGGTCATGACAGTCATGGTGTCTTTAGTTATAGGATATCCTTGCTTGTTGATTTCCAATATTTCTATGTTTTTTAAATCATTTGTTTCTTTTTCCAAAAGCCCATCAAGAGGTTGGTTTTGTAGGCATTGTTGAGGTCTTTTGAGGTGTGTGCACAGGTTGCTCAGCATTGTTGGAAGTGAAGCCAGTTTGTCAATAATTGGGCCACATCCATATCCACATCCACCTCTGCTGCTTATTTTGGCATCTTGCGGTTGATCAATCTTGTTTTGTAGAAGTGTTTTTAATGTACCAAACTTCCCGTCGATGGCAACCACAGTGTCTACTAACGTTAGTTGAGTGTCCATCTTGTCTGACTGATAACGGAGGGCCTCTACCAGGAATTGCATTGTTTTTAACGAATTTGGCCAACCACACTTTGTATGGTTTGATGATTCCTGAATTGTCTACAATTGTCATGATCGGCGAGTTTGCAGTAAGCCCACTCCTGCTCTTATCTTGGGAGAAGGCAGCAATAAGATCTTCCCAATCTTTCTTTCCCATGTATGAAGATATATCTATCACCTCTGAAGAATGAGTTTCTGACCTGTCTTCTTTATATTATTTTCCACCGGACATCAATGTCATATTATGGTCGGTCCCTTGTTCTATTGGTTGATGTTAATGGAGCTGCCAAAGAGAGATCTTTTTCTTTCTGACACACCCCTGCGCTCATTTCCATATATTTTGTCTTCCTAAGGTGCTTAACTGCCTCTTGGTTTCACTGTTCACCAGTCATTGGTGTGTCCATTGCAATGCCATTGCTGGTTATGTTTTTCCCGCAAGGTGATCCACTGACCCCTACAGTAGCGATAATGTAAGTTTGACTTTTTTCTAGATGGTCTACAGATATCTCTTGTACATTGCTGGACCTGTGTACTTGAATGAATTTGGCGTCTATTACAACTTTTTTACTGATGGTTCCAGTGTCCTGAGCGATCCAATTTTTATTGCATTGTGGGGTTGATGTTATTTGCGGTAAGCTGCTGGCTGTTGAGCTAGGACTGTAGTTTCTGGTGTTTCTCTGTGTGCCAGTAAACTGTAACAGCTGAAATGGCTGGAGAGGTGATTGTAGGCCCGGCACTTCTCTGGTGTTTGAAAGTAAGGTTTCCCCCGCATTTTTAAAAAAAGCAGAATTTAGTCTAAATTTTTGGATGTAACAAAATTTGGCAGTTTTTTGTTTTGTTATTTTTTTTCTATTTTTGCTGGATGCTTGCTCCTTAAAATGGTTGTGTCTGCAATTTCTGTTGTTATTTCAAATAAGGAGCAGTCACTCTGTGCTGCTAAACTCGTTTTAGATGGTGGTTCCTCCCTGGTCCCTTCTAGCGTCTCAGTGGGTCATTTGCCCTTTTTTATTCCTCCTTCGTTGGACCTCCTCCTCGGACGCGACCTGACCTTTTGCTGCACTGTACCAGGGTGGCGAAGCTGTGAGCAGGGAGCAAGGAGGCAAGGACCTTCTCGCCAAGCTCTACACAGCTCAACCCGGCTCAACCTAACTCCACCCAGCTCAATCCGGCTCAGCCTGTGGCACTATGCAGTCATAAGCAGTGGGCAATGCCCTCCTCCTTGTGCTCACCCAACCAGGCACCAGGTAGGGGCAAAGTCTTAAGGTTTGGCTCACGCAGTTTTGTAGGCAGCAGATTGCAGCACTAGTTTGGTTAGTTTAATTGAGGGCTGCTTCCTAATAGTTCCTGCCCACTTGTACACTTGTACACTTGTACACTAAGACGTACTATTCCCTCCACTTTGTTGGCCCTGATTGACAGATCAATCGATCCACCTTCTCTGCCTCAGTTGCCTCTTGGAGTGGGGGGGGCGTGTACTCCACAGAAGCGCCTCAGAGGCTCTGTACAACAACAACAACAAAATACATTTGTAAAGCGCGCTACATACCAGTGAGGGTCTCAAGGCGCTGGGGGTGAGGGAGCTGCTACTGATCGAAGAGCCAGGTCTTGAGAAGTCTCCTGAAGGCCACCAGGTCCTGGGTCTGTCGTAGGTTGGTAGGGAGAGTGTTCCAGGTCTTGGCAGTGAGGCAGGAAAAGGATCTGCCACCGGCGGTGGTTTTCCGAATGCGAGGAACTGTGGTGAGGGCGAGGTTGGTAGAGCGGAGGCTGCGAGTGGGGTTGTGGAAGGTGAGTCGGTCGTTGAGGTATACTAGTCCGGCGTTGTGGAGGGCCTTGTCTGCACGGATGAGGAGTTTGAAGGTGATCCTCTTGTCGACGGGGAGCCAGTGCAGGTCTCTCAGGTGGGGTGTAATGTGGCTGCGTTGTGGGATGTCGAGGATAAGTCGTGCCGCGGCGTTCTGGATGCGTTGCAGCCACTTCAGGAGCTTGATTGTTCCTGCGTAGAGGGTGTTCCCGTAGTAGTCCAGTCTGCTGGTGATGAGGGCATGGGAGACGGTCTTTCTAGTGTCGGAGGGGATCCATTTGAAGATTCTGTAGAGCAATCTGAGGGTGTTCAAGCAGGACGCGGAGACTGCGTTGACTTGCTTGGTCATGAGAGGGCGAAGTCTAGGATGATCCCCAGGTTGCGTGCGTGGTCGGTGGGTTCTGGGGTGTTCCTAGCGATGTTGGCCACCAGGAGTCGTCCCAGGCTGAGGGGGTGGAACAAAGGATGAGGACCTCCATCTTGTCTGAATTCAGCTTAAGTCTGCGTGGTTCATCCATTCAGCGACGGCCTTCATTCCTCTGTGGAGGTTGGCTTTGGCGTTGTGAGGGTCTTCGGTGAGGGATATGATCAGCTGGGTGTCGTCGGCATAGGAGATGATGTTGAGGTTATGTTGTCGTGCGACGTGGGCGAGTGGTGCCATGTAGATGTTGAACAGCATTGGGCTGAGGGAGGATCCCTGTGAGACGCTGCAGATGATCTCGGTGGTCTTGGAGCGGAAGGGTGGGAGGCGGACACTCTGTGTTCTGCCGGAGAGGAAGGGTGTGGTCCAAGCCAGGGCATTCTCTTGGATTACGGCGTCATGGAGGCGTGCTGTTAGGGTTCGGTGGCAGACCTTGTCGAAGGCTGCTGATAGGTACAGGAGGATGAGGGGGGCAGTTTCTCTTTTGTCTATCAGGATCCTGATGTCGTCGGTGGCGGCGATGAGGGCGGTCTCAGTGCTGTGGTTGCTGCGGATGCCGGACTGGGATGGGTCCAGGATGTTGTTGTCTTCGAGGTAGCGGGTCAGCTGTCTGTTGACAATCTTCTCTGTGACTTTCGCCGGGAAGGGGAGCAGAAAGATGGGCCGGAAGTTCTTGAGGTCCTTGGGGTCCGCCTTGGGTTTTTTCAGTAGGGCGTTGATCTCGGCATGCTTACAGCTCTCCGGGAAGGTTGCTGTCTCGTTGGAGGAGTCTTGCTGGTGTCTTCGTCGCTGATGTTGGGCCAGGTGGTCAGGCGGCTGGTGCGGGTGGAGGTCACAGGGGTGATTGTCTCTGCAGTGGATGTGGGGGTGTCGGAGTTGAAGCTGTTGTGGATGTCGGTTATCTTGTTGTGAAAGAAGGTGGCCAGTGAGTCGCACAGATCCTGTGAAGGTGGGATGTCATTGGTGTTGGAGCTGGGGTTGGAGAGTTCTTTCACGATGCTGAAGAGCTCTTTGGAGTTGTGTGCGTTGGTTTCTAGGCGGTCCTTGAAGGCGATCCTCTTGGCGGTCCTGATGAGTTGATGGTGTTTACGGGTGGCGTTCTTGTGGGCGGCGTAGCTGCCTGGTGAAATGTTGAAGAGCCATTTCTTCTCCAGCTTCTGACAGGTGTGCTTGGAGGTCCAGAGGTCTTCGGTGAACCACGTCGCTTTCTTGTTGGTGTGATTGGTTGCGGATGTCTTGAGTGGGGCGAGGGTGTCGGCGCAGTCGTTGATCCACTGTTGGAGGTTGGTGGCGGCGGTGTCGGGGTCGGTGGGGTCGGCGGGTGGTCTCAGGGCGAGGGTGGTGGTCAGTTGGTCCTTGGTGACTTTGCCCCAGCAGCAGCGTTGTAACTGTTTAGTGCGGTGGTGTGTTTCCTGAAGGTGAAGTGGACGCATCTGTGGTCAGACCAGTGCGGTTCGGTGGTGTGGTTGAAGGATATGTGGGGACTTGCGGAGAAGATTGGGTCCAGTGTATGTCCGGCAGTGTAGGTGGGTGTCGTCACAAGCTGTTTGAGTCCGAAGTTGGTGAGGTTGTCGATCAGGGCGGTGGAGTTGGCGTTGTTGTTGTTCTCTAGGTGGTAGTTCAGGTCCCCAAGGAGGATGTAGTCCGTGGAGGCAAGAGCGTGGGTGCTGATGAGGTCGGCGATGGTGTCGCTGAAATGTGGTCGTGGTCCGGGTGGTCTGTAGACGAGTGTTCCTCTGAAGGTGGTGTTGGGGTCGGTGTGGATCTGGAAATGCATATGCTTGGCGGTGCTGAGGGTGTCTTCGGTGTTGGTCGAGATTCTGAGGGTTTCCTTGTGAATGATGGCGATTCCCCCTCCCACTCCGTTGGTGCGGTCTCTGCGGGAGATCTTGTAGCCCTCAGGGATGGCTATGGCATTGTCTGGTGCCGAGGTGGCGTTCAGCCAGGTCTCTGTCAGGAAGGCGACGTCTAGGGTGGTTGAGTCTAGGAGGTCCCAGAGTTCGATGGCGTGCTTTCAGGCAGATCGGGTGTTGAGGACGATGCATCGGAGGGGATTGGGTTCTGTTGTTGATGGTTTAGTGGGCCGGATGCTGGTGAAGCTGCAGTTCCGGCAGGTGAAGGGCCCTTGGGTGTGCTTCGGGGTGGCCGGTAGCAGGAGTGGTCATGTCCTGTGTGGAGTGCATGGAGGGCACAGGAGTCGTAGTGCAGTCTGGTCTTGTGGCGGCTTCGGGGTCCAGTGGTTCTGGCGCTGAGCGTGGTCTGGGCGCAGACGGGCTTGCCTTAGGCGCGCCTTCAGCGTGCAATTGGCGCATCCGCTGCGCGCGTCCGGGCGGTGGTCTCCATATGAGGCGAGGGAGGAGGCGCAGCTGGGAGGCGGGAGGGGGGCGGCGAGGGGGCGTAGCCTCGGGGAAGCGGCGGGAGAAAGCAGGGCACAGGGGGAAGGGGGTCTTTGGCCTGCCTAAAAATAAAGTTACAGAAAGGAAAAAATGGAAAAGGCAGAGGAGCAACAGTAAGCTAAATTACAGGCTAAATAAAACAATGTCAAACAGTGTAGAACCACAAGCAGAGCGCTGGCGGGGTTTAGGGGCAGAAACCCTGCAGGAAGCAGCAGCAGGGGCGTGCGCGATCAGGAGGAGGAGGCGGCAAGGAGTGACTCAGCCCTTGGGCAAGGTCGAAGTCACCCTGAATGACTGAGCGAAGCCGCCTTATGAGGCGGGAGCGGGGCGGCAAGGGGGCGTGGCCGCGAGGAAGCAGCGGGAGAAACCAGGGCACAGAAAGCAAGAGGGGGGTGGGGGTGGTTGCCGGTCCAAAACTAAAGTTACAGAAAGGAAAAAACGAAAAAGGCAGAGGAGCGACAGTAAGCTAAATTACAGGCTGAATAAAACAATGTCAAACAATGTACAACCACAAGCAGAGCGCTGGTGGGGCTCAGGGGGCACGAACTCTGCAGGAGGCAGCAGCTGGGGCATGCGCGATAAGGAGGAGCAGGCGGCAAGGAGTGACTCGGCCCTTGGGCAAGGTCGAGGTCTGTACACTCCTATCAGCAAAAAAAGGGGGGCTCTGAGACAAGTTTTGCAGGCCAGCAGGCGCGTTTATGGGGAAGAGAATAATAGACAATTCCAGACCTACCGCAGTCGGCCTCACGAATGTTGCAGGGATTACACTGGTGCTTCCTGACAGATGCTGACGGATAGGAGAATAAACCTAACAAATACAAAGAAAGACAAGAATTGTTGTTATCTGTTATTTATGTAATACATGTTGACATTAGAGTGTGCTGGGGAACCAATTTGTTGTACAAACTGCGTGATTTTGGTAGTCCAACTGGGGAGTGGGTGATCTCTCCACCTCAAAGCACTGCACATAAATAAGTTCATGACAACTTTCAAGTGTACTTCTGTAGAGCGCCACAGAACCTTCTACAAACCTCACCCGCTCGAGCGTGAAATATAAATTGCACCATTGTGATTTCTAGAATTTTGCCTTACCCTGGTAACACAAATTTCCCTAAATTATACAATTATGGTACACTGCACAATTATGCTGCAATTTGTGGTGCAGTTATACCATGGAAATAACACAAAAAAGCAGAACACAAGTGGCTGTTATCAGTAATTGTGTTTATTGCTCTACTTTTTAATGCAAGTGGCTTCATTGCATCTCTATAGCGCCAAAATAACAGATTAGTGTAAGTATGTATACGTTTTCCAAAATTTGGTGCAACCACACGAAAGCACATAATGCAATATTTGCCCTCTTCTGGTTTTAAAGGTGTTGATTTCACCTGTTTAAGCCAAGGCCCTACAAAACGACAACTCACTTTGGGCCAGATGTAGGTCGCCAATTACCGGTCGGTAAAGGCCGATTTCGGCCGTTACCAACCGGTAATTGGTTTTTGAGATATAGGGGGCCGAATCTGTAAATTTACCGAATCGGTAAATTTACAGATTTGGTAAAATACCGAATTGGTATATTTACTGATTCGGGATATCCAGATGTAGCTGGCACTTCAAAGAGTGCCACAGGCCCTTTAGGAGTTGGTATTTACCACCCAATCCTATTGGGTGGTAAAATACCGCATTCCAGTGTACATGCACATCTGTGCATGTACACCTATGCCATGTGACACACAGACATGCCCTTAGGGCATGTCTGTGTGCCACATGGCACACAAGCCTGCAATTGGGGTGCTACAGGGTGTCAAAGTGACACCCCGTTCCCCCTGCCAGGATTCGGTATTTACCGATTCTGTAAATACCGAATCGGTATTTCCCATTGATTCCTATGGGCTTCAAGGCCCATAGGAATCAACGGGAAATACCGATTCGGTATTTACAGAATCGGTAAATACCGAATCTTACAGATTCGGTAATTGTAAATTGAAAATTACCTACATCTGCCTCCTTCCAATTTACCTACTCTTAAATACCGAATCGTTATGATTCGGTATTTAAGAGTAGGTAAATCGGAATTACCTACATCGGGCCCTTTATGTGGTCAGAACACTCGATGAAATACCTAGGTCTGAACCTAGGTTCGAATGTGGCTGCTACACATATCTTGGTTATGAGACATAAATATTCTCAAGATTAAGAAAATTAACATCCTCTCTCGAGTTCTATATATTTTCCAAACACTTCTGATAACTATACTGCTAACTGATGTAAAGGAATCCTATTGGGTGGTAAAATACCGCATTCCAGTGTACATGCACATCTGTGCATGTACACCTATGCCATGTGACACACAGACATGCCCTTAGGGCATGTATGTGTGCCACATGGCACACAAGCCTGCAATTGGGGTGCTACAGGGTGTCAAAGTGACACCCCGTTCCCCCTGCCAGGATTCGGTATTTACCGATTCTGTAAATACCGAATCGGTATTTCCCATTGATTCCTATGGGCTTCAAGGCCCATAGGAATCAACGGGAAATACCGATTCGGTATTTACAGAATCGGTAAATACCGAATCTTACAGATTCGGTAATTGTAAATTGAAAATTACCTACATCTGCCTCCTTCCAATTTACCTACTCTTAAATACCGAATCGTTATGATTCGGTATTTAAGAGTAGGTAAATCGGAATTTCCTACATCGGGCCCTTTATGTGGGCAGAACACTCGATGAAATACCTAGGTCTGAATCTAGGTTCGAATGTGGCTGCTACACATATCTTGGTTATGAGACATAAATATTCTCAAGATTAAGAAAATTAACATCCTCTCTCGAGTTCTATATATTTTCCAAACACTTCTGATAACTATACTGCTAACTGATGTAAAGGCACTTCAGAAAAAATGGTTAGATTTCACCTGGGGAGGGAAAAGCAGCCAAGTCTCCACAAAGCTGGTAATGACCACAAAAGAGAAGGACTACACCCCTCGCACCCTCCCACCTAGGGCCGTATTTAGCGCTGGTGGCGCCCTGTGCGACAATGTTTGTTGGCCCCCCCAATGACAACCACTGCCACAGAGTCCCTCACTACCACCATTTAACAGTGCCCCTCAAGTCTCCATAACCAGTCTCTCAGATCTATTTAGTTTTATAGTGCCACTCATACCAGTGTGAGGAGTCAGAGCACTTTACATCATACGCACATTCAACAGAGAGAATCACATGTGTAAATCAATGTATAGGAAATGTTACATAGGACAGAGAATTACAAGATGTAGGCGTCATATGCCATCCATACTGGTAGGCAGTATAGTTTAAAAGTCCTTGGTCTGGAAAAGCACAAATTTAGAATTTAAAACATAACACTAATTGTTAGGGATTTTCTTAAATAATAATTATTATTTCTACCCAAATGAACCCTTTTTGCAAGATTAGATTAAGGAAAAACCTTGCAAAAAACATGTTGGTCTAATATTCACCTTGCAGTTTCCATACCGCTCTTTGATGACAGTTAATAGCTTATTGTTATATAATTGGAATTTAACTTATAAATGCAAGTAACAAAAAGTAAGTAAGTAAGTAATATTACATGCATTGATAAAACCTGCAAATCATAATCACAATTTCTCATTTCATTTTAAAATAATAAAAATGCATCCTTTTTGGATGACCTTTGAAATAGGAAGTTTTGTAAAGCATTTAAAATTCAGATTTTGGCATTTTCTTTTCCACCGCCTTCATAAACTTCACAAACCTACAGTTCAACTGTGGATCCTGAGGTGCAAAGCAGGCGAGAACTGCTTGTCTTCCTGAATGAATCCCTCGCTGATTAAAATAGCATTTCAGCAGATGTTTTTGTTCATCCAACATTTTATCACAGCAGCATAACAAATGTAGCATATCCTCTGGTGCTGAGCCAGATAACCGGCAGAGGGAGCCTGCTTTGTCGTCTAAAGTGATGGATGTAGGGTAGCAAGCCCAGCCTGTACTTTAAAAAAATAATTTTAACAGTTTTGGCATAACCGAATCCTAGGTAATTCTGTGGTGCTTGTGTTGAATAAGAGTTCAGGGTCATCCAGCCGTGAGACCTTTTTGTGAGGGCTGCCTTATCTTCAACCCACAAAAGATGTTAAATTGTTTTTTTACCACATTTTTTAGCGTTTTATGATTTGTGGGGGTATCCCAAAGCTGTTTTAAGCCTGTATTCGCCGAGCTACTTTTAAGATACTTGGCAGCTGGTGAGGCAGGGTGTTGCTGTAACTCGATCCATTGATATTCATTTAAAGATCCTTGTTTTGATTTTCGCATTTTGTCCCAGATAGTTATGTATGCTCCCTGCCTTGCCAGGAGTTGTTTCTGGATGCCAAACTCAAGCCTAATTTGTGTCGGTGAGGTTCATTTGGGCAGGCTAAAAATAATTATGTATGCGGCTATGACTGTACTATTGAGGATTGTTGCATCCCTGCCTCTCTGAACTTTGCTCCCAAAAGTGATTGTTGGCAGAAGTTTAGCTCAAATTACTTGTACCAGAGGTAGAAGGGAGGGCCCAGTAAGTTTGCTGTTTAGTGCTTTTAAAGAGATTGACAAGGCAAGACCTTTACCTCTGATGCCGGTTTTCTGTATAGTAAATTACTCACTGTTATCTATTTTTACTCCTAGATATTTGTACACAGACGTATCTTCAATTCGAACGTTGTTCCAGTAACAAGACGACAATTTTTTCGTATTCTTACTAATCGTCATGGTCTGCGTTTTCTCCAGATTTATGGTCAGTTCATTTGTTTCAGAATAGTCATATGTAGCATCCACAAGATGTTGTATCCCTACCTTTGTGTTGCTGATAAGGACTATATCGTCTGCGAAGAGAAGAGACAGTAATTGAAGCCCTACAAACTTGGGAGCATGAGAGTTACAGCTGTTTAGGATTGGGATTGGGATAAGATCTCCGATTGAGTAGTGTAGGAGCCAAGACACAGCCCTGTTTTACACCTTTGATTGGTTGGTATGCGACGTGACATTAGTGACCCGTCACCTAGCTTTATCTGAACCCATGTTTTCGTGTGAATGTTAATCAGCAAGTTTAACAGAGGTCTTGGTCTCCCCCAACTATTCAATTTGGACCATAAAATGCTCCGATTTATATGGTCAAAGGCAGCCTTATAGACTATAAAACAGAAGTGGATGGGCATTTTAGTTAATTCAGCCTTGTCTATTACCGTACCCATGGTTAAGATATTAGTCGTTGTCCCAACTGATTTGGCAAAGCCGGTCTGGTTTACCGGAATTAAGGATTTCCCCCTCGGCCCATACCTGCAATTTCTCCAATAGTGTACCTGCAAAATACTTTGCCTCATTATCAATTAGGGTCACCAAATGATAATTTTGTGGGAGTGGCTTATCCCCCGTCTTAAAAATTGGAGAGATGATTGAGCCCTTCAAGGAGCTTGGCAATCTGTTGGAATATCTTATTTCCAAGAATAGGGGTTCAAGCGCTGCTGCCCATCCGTTCTCATCTTGTTTATAAAGAATGGGTGGAATTCCATTCGGACCTGGGGCCCCCTCTCTTTTTTCTTTTTTAATTTGGTGCTTAGTAATGCTTTGTATATTTCTAAGTCCATCATTTATAATTTGCTACTGACCTTCAAGAATGCTGATGTTCTTTTGGAATGACTGTGCTTTATATTTGGTGAGATTTTTCATCACACTATCAGTTTCCATCACCAAATTATAATCCATATCCTGGTTGAAATGATTCCCAAGATGGCTTGCCCATGCTTCTTCTGTAATATTAGATGAGACTCCATCGTGCATAGGTCTTGTGAACTGATTTAAGGTTTTCCAAAATCTTGCCCCATTACTCTGTTTGGTGTCAGCGTGTAGTTTTGCCCACATATTGTCTTCCACAGATCTATTGGATTCCCATTTTAATTTTTTCAGCATTGCCTTTAGTTTCCGTAAGAGATCATATTTCCCTATATCCATTGGGTTCTGACGAAGTTGTCTCATCATATGATAAATTTATTTTTTTGTGCACCTAATCTTCTCTTTATACTCTTGCGTAAACTGTGCGGCGGCCCAATTGGACTTGTGGCTTAGATCTTGTAGTGTATGTGGACATAGTTGTTGTGAATTGTTCCCATTTCTCAATTTCACTTGATCCGGATCTAGCACTGAAGTGCAGTTTAGCCTTTTCTAATATGGTTTCATCTGTTGCTGCTAAGTACTTTTAATTTTTTTTATAGTTAATGGTATAAACTGATTCTTTTGGCACCAAGGGTATCTCAAATTTGGGCTTGACAATTTTGAGGACAATATCTTGAGGACAGTGGTCGCTGTCCGCTTTTTCACCTATCAGAAATGAGGTCACATATTGAAACAAGGGTAATGAAATAAAAGTATAATCCAGTATGGTATTGGCTCTTGTCGAGTAAAATGTTGTGGCTGGAGGGTTATCTCCAGAAAACCTACCATTTAATGCTCTGATGTTGAAGAGGTCAAGTTCTTCTAATATCTGTTTACCTAATTTGGTTTGTTTGGATACTAGCGGCTTCCCTTGCGATGGAATATCCCAAGCTGAGTTTTGGGTTAGAATCTCATCATCTGAAGTGTTTTCCATAAGGTAAAGGTTAAAGTCTCCGGTAAGCATGAGGTTTGTTGACGGCCTTTTCCTTATGCACTCCTCCATGAAGCTGCATAATTCTTTAGCTGCCTTTGTTTTCTTTTTTGGGTGAATATAATCATTAACCAAAGTAAGATTAGTTTCCCCATTGCCTGGGTTTAGTTTCGAAAAGAGAAGATACTGCCATTGACGCTAAAGAAGTTGGTCCAACTTCCTTGACCGTGAGTGCACTTGTAGCTGCAACGTAGGTTACTAGACCGCCTTTGAGATGACCGTATTTTGCCTTCCTTATTGCCCCAGTAAAGAAGTGCAAGAATCCCTTGCCATGTCTCTTGTAATGCCACAATATCAAAGGATCTCTTATAGCTTAAAAAATCTGAATTAGATATTTTGGTGGCTAGACCATTAACATTCCATGAACATATACGCAGTTGATTATGCTTACTCGCTCTTACGTATGAGCCAGTTTGTCAATTTATGTTGTTGTTTATTGTTCCAGCAATCCATCTTAGATCAGTAGATACAGTTGGTGACAACTTGCCATCTTGGATTTGTCGAATGATACTGGGATGTAGGTCACTACTTGTTCCGCATTTCACCACTGCTCCTCTGAGATCCGATATTCTGGAACTTTTAACAGGGGCCTGATCCACCGCCGTTTCAACCGGAATTAATATTTCCGGGTATCTTGGCTTTTTATATGGGGTTATTGTTATCCCTCAATTTTTAAATATGCCGGTCTCTGCTAATATTTTCTGTGAAATTTCTGTTGATGACCATGTTGCTTTCGTTTTTTCACCGCCTGTTCCATCGGCACCTATAAATTCAATTGAGACCAGATCAGAAGACCTCACTTCTTCCAAGGAGGGGATATGAGATAACAGCTGTAGAATGTTACCACTATTTAGTATGTCGTGCCTACCTTTCGAAATATAGTCCGGATTTAACCATATAGCACTTGTCGCATTCCTTAGTTCATCTGTGCTCCTGGACCCTTTGTTAATTTGGCTTGATCGTATGGGCTCACTTCCTTGTGTTACTGGTATTATTACCTGATAGGTAGAAGGTTCTACTTCATCTCTTACTTTTTGACACAGTATTGATTGATTTAGTGTAGACAATTTAGCCAGTTGGTTGTACTCTTGGGGCAAGGGGAGGTATGGCGGGATTCCTGAATTTTTTGCGGGTGCCTGCATTTCTTGTCTCTGGTTAACCTTTATATATAAGGATGGAGTCACTTGAGTGATGGAGGCCAGTTGACTGTCTGTTGTCTCTTTCAGGTTGCACCTTATTGTTTCTCCTGACTTTTTAGGCTCTGTATCATCCCCAAGTTTTATTACCGGAAATTGTTTGTTGTTTATTGTTTGAATAGTAATAGAAAGAGTCGTGGTATTGCTCTTTGGTAATCGATTCTGATCAGGGTCGGGGAGATGCTTTTTCCTCTGTGGATAGTTGAAGGCATATAATGGGCCTATCTCGATCTGGGGCTTCTAAGTCTTCACTCAGGGTATTACCAAGTATATGCATTTTCTCAGTTGTACGCGTCATTCTGCAGTCGACCTGATTTTTTGCTACTGCCTCAACTATATCTTCAACAGAAGTCCCTACTAAACTAGTGTCACTCTCAGACTTGTGTACGCTTTGTACTAATGGTGCTAATGGTAAGCACCTCCCAGAGAGACATGTAAATGCTTCACGGTTTGATTTTGTGTTTTGATTTCTACCTTTACGTTTTTTTGCTTGCCGTTGTTTTGCATTCATTTGTTTGTCTGCTTTAACTTCCACTGAGGTTTCTGACGTCGGGCACCTAATGTTTCGGTTTTCCTGGTCTATGTTCTTTTGGTCATGACAGCCATGGTGTCTTTAGTTATAGGATATCCTTGCTTGTTGATTTCCAATATTTCTATGTTTTTTAAATCATTTGTTTCTTTTTCCAAAAGCCTATCAAGAGGTTGGTTTTGTAGGCATTGTTGAGGCCTTTTGAGGTGTGTGCACAGGTTGCTCAGCATTGCTGGAAGTGAAGACAGTTTGTCAATAATTGGGCCACATCCACATCCCCCTCTGCTGCTCATTTTGGCGTCTTGCGGTTGAACAAACTTGTTTGTTTTGTAGAAGCGTTTTTAATGTACCAAACGTCCCGTTGATGGCGACCACAGTGTCTACTAATGTTAGTTGAGTGTCCATCTTGTCTGATTGATAATGGAGGGCCTCTACCAGGAGTTGCATTGTCTTTAACAAATTTGGACAACCACACTTTGTAAGTTTTGATGATTCCTCTTGACTTCCTGAATTTATTGTAACGTTTTAATCTCCTTTAAACGCCCCCTCCACCTGGTGTCCCCGGTTGTCTACAATTGTCATGATCGGGGAGTACACAGTAAGCCCACTCCTGCTCTTATCTTGGGAGTAGGCGGCTATAAGATCTTCCCAATCTTCCTTTCCCATGTATGAAGATATATTTATCACCTCTGAAGAATGAGCATCTGACCTGTCTTCTTTATATTATTTTCCACCGGACATCAATGTCATATTATGGTCGGTCCCTTGTTCAATTGGTGATGTTAATGGAGCTACCAAAGAGAGATCTTTTTCTTTCTGACACTCCCCTGCGCTCATTTCCATATATTTTGTCTTCCTAAGGTGCTTTACTGCCTCTTGGTTACTCTGTTCACCAGTCATTGGTGTGTCCATTGCAATGCCATTGCTGGTTATGTTTTTCCCGCAAGGTGATCCACTGACCCCCACAGTAGCGATAATGTCAGTTGAACTTTTTTCTAGATGGTCTACAGATATCTCTTGTACATCGCTGGACCTGTGTACTTGAATTAATTTGGCGTCTATGAGGAAATAGAAATTTTTAGGTAGTCAGTGTGACCCCCACTCGCACCCTAACCATGCACCCGTGCCCCATGTATGTCATGTAATTTCCTTTCCGTGCCTGCCATAAAGACGCAATTACATTTCCGTCTAACGTTAACATGTCAGTTATTCTGTCCTCCATGATAGCAACTTTAATTTGGCTTTTAGGCCAATGTTTCCAATGCATTTCCATGTTAGACGTTCAAAATAACGCGAAGCACACGTTTTTCTGGCTCAGTCGAGCCAGGCCCTTAATTGAGGCTCCGAGTCTCTTCTGCCTCTGAAAGCTGCAGTTTAGGTATGCATCCTTGACCTCTACCTTACTTCCTGCTCAGCCGAGCGGTGCCCGGCTCGGCCTGGCCTGCCTGCCAAGATGGTATTTTGCCTACAAGTTATCTGCTCAGCCTCCGCAAAAACACATTCCAGTTCAGTGAAATAGGTAAACATATTCCAGCCTGCAGAGCAAAGGGCCCAGCTTTCCTGTCTCCTTGCACGTAATATACTGCACCCGTTACCATGGTAGACCCATGGCCCCCGCGCATTGCATGAAGAACTATAGGCACGCACTAGCATTCAGTATTGAACGGCCTCTGCCCGAGAGACCTTTTACTTCAGACAACACATCCTCCAAACACAAGATACCAGATATGTTATAGGTGCAGGTCGTTCTGACACCCCAGACACCAGACTCCTCTACTAGTGCTAAAGTCAAGCTCCCCAGCTCTCCCCAGTTACACGTCATGCTCAGTTGCGCACGCATCCAGGACAAAGGTTTCTGCTGACCCTGCAGAATTTCTCTATGCATCCACCCACCTATGATACTTCTGTGACGTTTCCAGCACACACCTACGTGTACGCCCCTGTACACGCCTTCTTTTACGCACATGTGTTCTTATCTTCTCTCTTTCTCACTTGTTACGCCTACTGTATTCATTTCCATTATACAGTTTTACTATATATAATGTGTGATGTTAATAAAATGTTGAATATCCCTTCCTGAACCTGAGTGGTGATGGAACCCGATGTCCAGTGTCTCGAGCCACTTAAATAAAGCCCGTATGACTCAGATACCACGGACTCTGCCTCTCATTTTTATTGAGCTATTCCTATTTTCATTTAATGTATAGAAAAATAGTCCCGGTAATTTTATTTACCACATCTATTACAACTTTTTTACTGATGGTTCCAGTGTCCTGAGCGATTCAATTTTTATTGCATTGTGGGGTTGATGTTATTTGCAGTAAGCTGCTGGCTGTTGAGCTAGGACTGTCCTTTTGGTGTTTCTCTGTGTGCCAGTAAACTGTAACAGCTGAAATGGCTGGAGAGGTGATTGTAGGCCCGGCACTTCTCTGGTGTTTGAAAGTAAGGTTTCCCCCGCATTTTAAAAAAAGCAGAATTCAGTGAAATTTTTGGGTGTAACAAAGTTTGGCAGTTTTTTGTTTTGTTATTTATTTATTTTTTTTGCTGGATGCTTGCTCCTTAAAATGTTTGTGTCTGCAATTTCTGTTGTTATTTCAAATAAGGAGCAGTCACTCTGTGCTGCTAAACTGGTTTTAGATGGTGGTTCCTCCCTGGTCCCTTCTAGCGTCTCAGTGGTTCATTTGCGCTTTTTTATTCCTCCTTTGTTGGACCTCCTCCTCGGACGAGACCTGACCTTTTGCTGCCCTGTACCAGGGGGGCGAAGCAGGGAGCAGGGAGCAAGGAGGCAAGGACCTTCTCGCCAAGCTCTCCACTTCTCCATCCGGCTCAGCCTGACTCCACCCAGCTCAATCCGGCTCAGCCTGTGGCACTATGCAGTCATAAGCAGTGGGCAATGCCCTCCTCCTTGTGCTCACCCCACCAGGCACCAGGTAGGGGCAAAGTCTTACGGTTTGGCTCACGCAGTTTTGTAGGCAGCAGATTGCAGCACTAGTTTGGTTAGTTTAATTGAGTGCTGCTTCCTAATAGTTCCTGCCCACTTGTACACTTGTACACTAAGACTAAGTACTATTCCCTCCACTTTGTTGGCCCTGATTGACAGATCAATCGATCCACATTCTCTGCCTCAGTTGCCTCGTGGAGGGGGGGCGTGTACTCCACAGAAGTGCCTCAGAGGCTCTGAACAACAACAACAACAAAATACATTTGTAAAGCGCGCTACATACCCGTGAGGGTCTCAAGGCGCTGGGGGTGAGGGGGCTGCTACTGATCGAAGAGCCAGGTCTTGAGAAGTCTCCTGAAGGCCACCAGGTCCTGGGTCTGTCGTAGGTTGGTAGGGAGAGTGTTCCAGGTCTTGGAAGTGAGGTAGGAAAAGGATCTGCCACCGGGGGTGGTTTTCCGGATGCGAGGAACTGTGGCGAGGGCAAGGTTGGCAGAGCGGAGGCTGCGGGTGGGGGTGTGGAAGGTGAGTCGGTCGTTGAGGTATACTGGTCCGGCGTTGTGGAGGGCCTTGTCTGCACGGATGAGGAGTTTGAAGGTGATCCTCTTGTCGACGGGGAGCCAGAGCAGGTCTCTCAGGTGGGGTGAGATGTGGCTGCGTCGTGGGATGTCGAGGATCAGTCGTGCTGCGGCGTTCTGGATGCGTTGCAACCGCTTCAGGAACTTGGTTGTTCCTGTGTAGAGGGCGTTCCCATAGTCCAGTCTGCTGGTGATGAGGGCATGGGAGACGGTCTTTCTAGTGTCGGAGGGGATCCATTTGAAAATTCTGCGGAGCATTCGGAGGGTGTTCAAGCAGGACGTGGAGACTGCGTTGACTTGCTTGGTCATGGGAGGGCGGAGTTTAGGATGATCCCCAGGTTGCGTGCGTGGTCGGTGTGTTCTGGGGGTGTTCTTAGCGATGTTGGCCACCAGGAGTCGTCCCAGGCTGAGGGGGTGGAACAGAGGATGAGGACCTCCATCTTGTCTGAATTAAGCTTCAGTCTGCTGTGCTTCATCCATTCAGCGACGCCCTTCATTCCTCTGTGGAGGTTGGCTTTGGCGTTTTGAGGGTCTTCGGTGAGGGATATGATCAGCTGGGTGTCGTCGGCGTGGGAGATGATGTTGAGGTTATGTTGTCGTGCGACACGGGCGAGTAGTCCCATGTAGATTTTGAACAGATTTTGGCTGAGGGATGATCCCTACGAGACGCCGCAGATGATCTCACAGGGTGGGTGGTATTGGAGCGGAAGGGTGGGAGTCGGACCGTCTGAGTTCTGCCGGAGAGGAAGGATGTGGTCCAAGCCAGGGCCTTCTCTTGGATTCCGGCGTCATGGAGGCGTGCTGTTAGGGTGCCGTGGCAGACCTTGTCGAAGGCTGCTGATAGGTCCAGGAGGATGTGGGTGGCAGTTTCTCCTTTGTCCATCAGGATCCTGATGTCGTCGGTGGCGGCGATGAGGGCGGTCTCAGTGCTGTGGTTGCTGCGGATCCCGGACTGGGATGGGTCCAGGATGTTGTTGTCCTCGAGGTAGCGGGTCACCTGTCTGTTGACAATCTTCTCCGTGACTTTCGCCGGGAAGGGGAGCAGGGAGATGGGCCGGAAGTTCTTGAGGTCCTTGGGATCCGCCTTGGGGTTTTTCAGTAGGGCGTTGATCTCGGCATGCTTCCAGCGCTCCGGGAGGTTGCTGTCTCAAAGGAGGAGTTGATTGTTTTTCAGAGATGGGGTGCGATGGCTGCGCTGGCTTCATTGAAAACGTGGTGAGGGCATGGGTCAGATGGGGATCCGGAGTGGATGGAGTTCATGGTCTTGATGGTGTCTTCGTCGCTAATGTTGGGCCAGGCGGTCAGGCGGCTGGTGCGGGTGGAGGTTGCAGGGGTGATTGTCTCGCCAGTGGATATGGGGGTGTCGGAGTTGAAGCTGTTGTGGATGTTGGTTATCTTGTTGTGAAAGAAGGTGGCCAGTGAGTCGCATAGGTCCTGTGAAGGTGGGATGTCATTGGTGTTGGAGAGTTCTTTCACGATGCTGAAGAGCTCTTTGGAGTTGTCTGCGTTGGTGTCTAGGCGGTCCTTGAAGGCGATCCTCTTGGCGGTCCTGATGAGTTGGTGGTATTTGCGGGTGGTGTTCTTGTGGGCTGCGTAGCTGCCTGGTGAAATGTCATGGAGCCATTTCTTCTCCAGATTCTGACAGGTGTGCTTGGAGGTCTGGAGGTCTTCGGTGAACCACGTGGCTTTCTTGTTGGTGTGATTGGTTGCGGAGGTCTTGAGTAGGGCGAGGGTGTCGGCGCAGTCGTTGATCCACTGTTTGAGGTTGGTGGCGGCGGTGTCGGGGTCGGTGGGTTCGGCGGGTGGTCTCAGGGCGAGGGTGGTGGTCAGTTGGTCCTTGGTGACTTTCCCCCAGCAGCAGTGTGGCAACTGTTGGGTGCGGTGGTGTGTGGTGGGTTTCCTGGAGGTGAAGTGAACACATCTGTGGTCAGTCCAGTGGGGTTCGTTGGTGTGGTTGAAGGAGACGTGGGGACTTGCGGAGAAGATTGGGTCCAGTGTATGTCCGGCGGTGTGGGTGGGTGTCGTCACAAGCTGTTTGAGTCCGAGGTTGGTGAGGTTGTCGATCAGGGCACTGGAGTTGGCGTTGTTGTTGTTCTCGAGGTAGTAGTTCAGGTCCCCGAGGAGGATGAAGTGCGTGGAGGCGAGGGCGTGGTTGCTGATGAGGTCGGCGATGGTGTCGCTGAAATGTGGTCAGGGTCCGGGTGGTCTTTAGACGAGTGTTCCTCTGAGGGTGGTGTTGGGGTCAGTGTGGATCTGGAAATGCATGTGCTTGGCGGTGGTGAGGGTGTCTTCAGTGTTGGTCGAGATTCTGAGGGTTTCCTTGTGGATGATGGCGATTCCCCCTCCCACTCCGTTGGTGCGGTCTCTGCGGGAGATCTTGTAGCCCTCAGGGATGGATATGGCATTGTCTGGTGCTGAGGTGGCGTTCAGCCAGGTCTCTGTCAGGAAGGCGACGTCTAGGGTGGTTGAGTCTAGGAGGTCCCAGAGTTCGATGGCGTGCTTTCAGGCAGATCGGGTGTTGAGGAGGATGCATCGGAGGTGATTGGGTTCTGTTGTTGATGGTTTAGCGGGCCGGATGCTGGTGAAGCTGCAGTTGCGGCAGGTGAAGGGCCCTTGGGTGTGCTTCGGGGTGGCCGGTAGCAGGAGTGGTCACGTCCTGTGTTGAGTGCTTGGCGGGCGCTGGAGTCGTAGTGCAGTCTGGTCTTGTGGCGGCTTCGGGGTCCCGGGGTTCTGGTGCTGAGCGTGGTCTGGGCGCAGACGGGCTTGCCTTAGGCGCACCTTCAGTGCGCAATTGGCGCATATGCTGCGGGCGTCCGGGCGGTGGTCTCCATATGAGGCGGGGGAGGAGGCGCAGCTGGGAGGCGGGAGCCGGGCGGCGAGGGGGCGTAGCTTCAGGGAAAGGGGGTTTGGCCTGTCCAAAAATAAAGTTACAGAAAGGAAAAAACAGAAAAGGCAGAGGAGCAACAGTAAGCTAAATTACAGGCTAAATAAAACAATGTCTTACAGTGTACAACCACAAGCAGAGCGCTGGCGGGGCTCAGGGGGCACGAACCCTGCAGGAGGCAGCAGCAGGGGCGTGCGCGATCAGGAGGAGGAGGCGGCAAGGAGTGACTCGGCCCTTGGGCAAGGTCGAGGTCACCCTGAATGACTGAGCGAAGCCGCCTTATGAGGCGGGAGCGGGGAGGCAAGGGGCGTGGCCGCGGGGAAGCGGCGGGAGAAACCAGGGCACAGAAGGCAAGAGGGGGGCCGGTCCAAAACTAAAGTTACAGAAAGGAAAAAATGAAAAAGGCAGAGGAGCGACAGTAAGCTAAATTACAGGCTGAATAAAACAATGTCAAACAATGTACAACCACAAGCAGAGCGCTGGTGGGGCTCAGGGGGCACGAACTCTGCAGGAGGCAGCAGCAGGGGCGTGCGCGATCAGGAGGAGCAGGCGGCAAGGAGTGACTCGGCCCTTGGGCAAGGTTGAGGTCTGTACACTCCTTTCAGCAAAAAAATGGGGGCTCTGAGACAAGTTTTGCAGGCCAGCAGGCGCGTTTATGGTGAAGAGAATAATAGACAATTCCAGACCTACTGCAGTCGGCCTCACGAATGTGGCAGGGATTACACTGGTGCTTCCTGAGGGATGCTGGCAGACGCAGAAGAGACTTTCCCTTAGTGGCCCAACTCTCCATCTCTGCTCCCAGCGCTCGGACGGTGGGGCTTGGAGATCCCTGGTGCCTGGTCTCTGGCCACCGCCGCAAACCACCAAAGCCCGTGCTCTCTCTCTGGAATGCCTAGGGGAAGGCCGGGCCAGTATTCGCACGCTCGCTCCTGCGGCTGCTCCGTGAGCACTCTGCTGCTAGCTTAGGCTCGCCTAATCAATCTCCGCACCAACTCGCGTTCTTGCGTTCCAGTAACAAAGAGATCTCTCTGATAAAAGCAGTAACCCATTGACCTATTAACATTATATGCACTTTGTGATCTGCATGGCACATGTTAGCAGCAGCCATATTAACCCTCTACCTTACAAGGAGTCAAACTTTCACTAGACAAAACTCTGTCTCTCTCCAGGAAGAACATTAATCACTGCTGTTATCTTGGCATTTTTATTGATGTCTGAAAATAGCAGAGGCAAGTAACATGGCAGCAGGTGGTTTTCAAGCCATAATATATTTGCAAACAGGGGGACCCCACCCCAAGTTAACACCCGGTGTGGTGGCACCGATCGCACCGCCCTAGAGCCGGCCCTGCTCCCACCCCCCCTTGATTCCACTCACCTAATAGTCCTTTCTTGTATAAGCTCCGGGAATAATCGGAGAGCCCTACGACACTTTGGCGCATGTGAAATATAGAACCCTATATGATCTTTTCAATGAGGAGGCGAAAATCAAGTCATTCCAACAATGTAAACAATCATTGGAAATGTAATAATAGGTCTGACATTTGTTGGAGTTGGAGCTATTGGCATTGTAAATGGCAATGCTGTTTACTTATGTGTTATGGAGTGCATGTATGTGGTGTGTAGTGCAACTATGTGGGATGAATTGGATTAGTTAGCTGTGTGAAGTGTAATTGTGTGGAGTGGATTTGTGTGCTAGAATTATGTGGCATGGTGTGCCGTGGAATTATGTGGATATTAATTGTGTGGTACTAGAATTATGTAGAGAGGGATAGTGTGTTTTGGAGTGTAATTAAGTTGTATGGTATTTGGGTTGTAGAGTGGAATTTAATGATGCAGTGTGCTGTTTATAGCACTCAAACACCAATAAATAATACTTTTTAATTACACAATACATGATGTAAACGGCCAAAGTTAACCTTAAAAGAGTGCACTGCTATATTGTTGTTGACCTAAAAGAACTATTACATGAACGTTTCAACACGCTCTGTTTCTAATGTAAATCAACACTTTAAGACTCAAATACATACTGTTGCAAAGTGTGCACCCTCACTTCTTGCACTGGAGAAGGATTTTATGTATTCACACCTAATGTCATTGAAGAACCAGTGAAAGTAAATAACCGCGATGTACCACAAGTCACAACTGAAGCCGTAGACGAATACACAGGGCATATTTCTATGTAAAATAAAAAACACAGGGCTCCATAAAGGCAATCTCCTGGCTGAAAGCAAGCACAATAAAGATGGATCTTAAAGTTGCCGGTAACACTCCACTGACAGCAAGCTCTCTGCAGGGGACACTTAAAGAGTTTGGCTAAAAATAAATGACACGGAGTATCAGCAGAAAGGGTGGTTGTGAAGGACAATGCCCCAATCCTGAATCTTTGGATCTTATGCCTGTACCTAGCAGACTAAAGTGTTCATTCATTATTTGGTGCAGAGTTCGTTCTGATACAGATCACCTCATATTTTTCATAAACAATGCATTTCAGAGTATACATTATTATTATGTGGCTATACCTTCAATGTGTAATAGCCTTCCTCTCTGAGCTGTTCAATGAAGGGTGGCGCCTGTATGAAAAAGGCACCAGCTTTCATCTTCAGTGCAGTGCTAGACTAAGGCATGGAGCGGCTTTGGCCTGCCAGGGGCATGCAGATAGCTGCAGGCAGTGTGGTAGGTGGCTGCTGTCTCTGAGAGAGGCCTGGCTGGCTTGCCTCGTTGCTGTATGGACACTTACTGGCACTACGCTAAGCTATTCTCTCTTTTCTGTTAATGTCACTGTCACTGCTGGGTCCACTCTAAGGAGCTCTGTGACAATGTATGGGCCACTAAGGGTGGGCCACTAAGGTTGGGCGTAAAATCCGTTTCGCAGGCGAATTTGTGGATTTTCTGCGATTTCGCGATCCGCGAATCTCGCGAAATCGCGGTAAAATCCGCTAATCAGCGGGGACGAATTTTCAGCCAAACAAAGGTTACAGCAGCAGGTGCAAAAGTTGAACCTAATTTCTTTGTAACCTTTTACAAAAGGGTTACAAACAAATTAACTTCAACTTGGACAACTGCTGCTAATTGCTTCCTGGCGCCTCGTTGCCTACTTGCAACTATTCTCTGACCCTGCTCTGACCCTTGAAGCAGGGTCAGAGAATAGTTACAAGTAGGCAATGAGGCACCTGTCCAAGGAATTAAACTCATCAGGAAGCACTTACAGATATAAAAAACAGGAAGAAGGGAGAGGATGGCAAATACACCCATTTTGAGTTGTCAGGAGGGGTTAAACTAAAAGAGACCTTTACAGCACAATTTTCATATGCATTTTGCTAAAAATAAAAAGCTGTATGTTCTGTAGGGGCAACTCAGGAATCTGGCCCTTCGGAGATCCGGCCTCTCTTTATTTCTCTCGTTCCCTCTCTTCCTCTCTCTTTCCCTCTCTTTCTCTCTCTTTCTATCTATCTATCTATCTATCTATCTATCTATCTATCTATCTATCTATCTATCTATCTATCTATCTATCTCTCTCTCTCTCCCTCTCCCTCTCCCATAAACGACTGCATGGGTAACTTCGCTATGCAAGCGGCTCGCGAAGATGCAAAAAGCCCCGCGAACCCCCAAAAAACCCTGCGAACACGCAAAAAACCCGCGAACACGCAAAAAAACAAAGATCTGCAAATTCGCACAAATTCGCGAATTTTACGTATCGTGAATTCGCAAATCCGAAAATTCACGGATCGCGAATTTGCAAAATTCGCGAATCGCGAATTCGCAAAATTCACCCATGCTTAGTTGCCACCTTGCTGGGACAAAAATGAGGCCATCCCCAAAACACAAGTTGCAATACCTACTTACCCATGTGACCTACAGGGAAACTACTACTTTCTTGGATGGGAATAGTACACGTCAGATATTTAGATCAATCAATCAATCAATCAAAGCATTTATATAGCGCGCTACTCACCCGGAGGGTCTCAAGGCGCTTGGGGAGGGGAGGTCCGCTACTGCTCGAACAGCCAGGTCTTGAGCTGCTTCCTGAAGGCGAGGTGGTCTTGGGTCAGGCGGAGGTGGGTCGAGAGGGAGTTCCACGTCTTGGCGGCCAAGAAGGAGAAGGATCTTCCTCCTGTGGTGGCTCTTCGATGCGGGGGATGGCGGCGAGGGAGTGGTTGGTTGATCGAAGCTGGCGTGTGGGAGTGTAGAAGTTGAGGCGGTTGTTGAGGTATCTTGGGCCTTGGTTGTGTAGGGCTTTGTGTGCGTGGGTGAGGAGTTGGAACGTGATTCTCTTGTTGACTGGGAGCCAGTGCAGGTCTCTCTGGTGTCCGGAGATGTGGCTGTGTCGGGGGATGTCCAGGACGAGTCTTGCTGAGGCGTTCTAGATTTGCTGCAGTCTTTTCTGGAGTTTGGCGGTGGTTCCGGCGTAGAGGGAGTTGCCGTAGTCCAGTCGGCGGTTGACGAGGGCCTGGGTGACGGTCTTCCTGGTCTCGGTGGGGATCCACCGGAAGATCTTGCGTAGCATGCGCAGGATGTTGAAGCATGACGAGGAGACGGCGTTGACTTGTCTGGTCATGGAGAGGGAGGAGTCCAGGATGAAGCCCAGGTTGCGTGTGTGGTCTGTTGGTTTGGGTGCGCTGCCCAGGGCAGGGGGCCACCAGGAGTTGTCCCAGGCGGAGGGAGAAGATCCCAGGATGAGGACTTCCATCTTATCTGAGTTCAGTTTCAGGCGGCTGTTCATCATCCACTCGGCTACGTCTTTCATCCCTTCGTGTAGGTTGGCTCTGGCGGTGGCGGGGTCGTTGGTGAGGGAGAGGATCAGCTGGGTGTCGTCGGCGTAAGAGATGATGTTGAGGTTGTGTTGGCGTGCGATGGCCGCAAGGGGGCTCATGTAAACATTGAAGAGGGTGGGGCTGAGCGAGGAGCCTTGGGGAACGACGCAGATGACTTTGTGGCTTCTGTCTGAACGGGGGAGGTGGACTCTCTGTGTCCTTCCGGCGAGGAAGGAGATGATCCATTCTAGTGCCTTCTCTTGGATTCCGACGTTGCTGAGGCGTTGCACTAGGGTACGGTGGCAGACAGTGTCGAATGCCGCGGAGAGGTCCAGGAGGATGAGGGCCGCTGTTTCCCCGTTGTCGAGCAGGGCTCGGATGTCATCGGTGGCTGCGATGAGGGCGGTCTCGGTGCTGTGGTTGGCCCGGAAGCCAGACTGCAAGTGGTCGAGGGATCCATTCGTCTCGAGGAAGGCGGCCAGCTGCTTGTTGATGGTCTTCTCGATGACTTTGGCCGGGAACGGGAGGAGCTAGATCGGGCGGTAGTTTTTGAGTTCGGTGGGGTCCGCTGATGGTTTCTTCAGTAGAGCGCTGAGTTCGGCATGCTTCCTGCTCTCCGGGAAGGTAGCGGTGTCGAAGGAGGTGTTGATGATGTCCCGCAGGTGGGGCGCGATGACGGAGTCGGCCTTGTTGAAGACGTGGTGAGGGCAGGGGTCGGTTGGAGATCCGGAGTGGATGGAGTTCATCGTGCATAGGGTTTCCTCGATGTTGATCGGGGTGCAGGCGCGGAGGGTGATGGTGGGGGTGCAGGTGCTGTCATTGGGTGCGTTGGCTGTGTGCTGAAGCTGTTGTGTATGTCGGCGATCTTGTTGTGGAAGTAGGCGGCGAGGGAGTTGCAGAGGTCTTGTGATGGGGTGATGTCGTTGTTTCCGGCGCTGGGGTTGGAGAGCTCTTTAACGATGTTGAAGAGTTCCTTGCTGTTGTGGGCGTTGTTGTCCAGTCGTTCCTTGAATGCGGTTTTCTTGGTGGTGTGGATCAGTTGGTGGTGTTTTCGAGTGGCGAGCTAGAGGGTGGTCATGTTGTCTGGTGTAGGGTCTCTGCGCCAGGCTCTCTCGAGGGCTCGGCAGTTCTTCTTGGAGCTCTTGAGTTTGTTGGTGAACCATGGTGCTTTCTTACTGCCGGGTCTGCTGGGCGGGGTCCTCAGTGGGGCGAGGTCATCTGCGCAGTTGCTGATCCACTTCGTGAGGTTGTTGGCGGCCTGGCTGGGGTTCGCTGAGCTGGCGGGGGGGTCCTGGCTTAAGGATGCGGCGAGCTGGTCGGCTGTGATCTTGTTCCAGCTTCTGCGTGCAACCTGTTGCTGGTGGTGGTGGATCGTGTTCTTTCTGTAGCTGAAGTGGACGCAGCTGTGGTCCGTCCAGTAGAGTCCGGTGGCGTGGCTGAAGGTGATGTCCTTGCTGGAGGAGAAGACGGGGTCGAGTGTGTGTCTTGTGTAGCGGGTGGGGGTGGTCACCAGCTGCTTGAGGCCGAGGGTGGCGAGGTTGTCCAGCAGGGTGGCGGTGTTGCGGTCGTTGTTGTTCTCCAGGTGGAAGTTGAGGTCCCCGAGGAGGATGTAGTCAGCGGAGCTGAGGGCATGCGGGCTGATGAAGTTGGCGATGTCTTCGCTGAATTGTGTGCGTGGTCCCGGGGGTCTGTAGATGAGGGTGCCTCTGAGGGTGGTCTTGAGGTCGGTGTGGATCTGGAAGTGCAGGTGTTCGGTGGCTGCGAGGGTGCCGTCGGAGTTGGTCGTGATGCGGATGGTGTTCCTGTGGATGATGGCGATGCCTCCTCCTGTCTGGTTGCCGCGGTCCCTCCGGGTGATCTTGTAACCGTCTGGGATGGCAATGGCGATGTCGGGCGCTGAGGAGGCATTCATCCAGGTTTCCGTGAGGAAGGCAACGTCTGGTGATGTTGTGTGGAGGAGGTTCCAGAGCTCCACGGCGTGTCTGTAAACGGAGCGGGTGTTGAGCAGGTTGCACTTCAGGTGGTTGCTGCTGGTTCTCGGCTTGGTGGGGGCGGGTGCGGTGCAGCTCCGGATGCAGGAGAACTTGCAGGAGTGGCAGCTGAAGGGTCCGTGGGTGCGTCTCGGGGTGACTCGGTAGCATCGCGGGAGATGCCTCTGTAGTACTCCCACTACCTGACCTAGGCGCTATCCTCAGAAATGATTAACACAGATAGAAGAGCAACAAACAGACATTTGAGGAGGGGGTGAAACGAAAGGCTAATTAGTTAGTGGAAATTGTTAAGAGTAAGACTGCAGAGAGAGCTCTTGCTGCGCTGTGCGATCATGAGTAAATTAGTACATCTCGAGAGCACAATTTGCCATATCCTCCTAAACGAAGCACACTGATGCAGACCCACACACATGTGCATCTAGATTGGACTCTCTTGAAATTATGCCATTGAGAAAGCTTTTAACATCACATGTTGAGAACAAAAGCTTCTGTGAACATTTTAATTTATAAAGAACAGGTGCCCTTTGTCATTCATAAATGCTGCCGATGTGCTTGAAATATCACAATGATTTTAAATAGTATGTTAGCTTCTTTACAGACTAAATCTGCTGTTAACTAGTTTCCATGAGAAGAGCACTATCCAGGTAGGGTCGGTGATGAAAACTTCATTTCACTTGTACTCCTGTCCTTTATGAGGATTAGGAGCCCCAGCTTTCAGCATACATCAGTGTGTCGGTATCTTATGACCCTGTCCCCGCGGGACATAGAGATCACCATTTAATGTTCTGGCCTGAAGCTGCTCCAGCAGCAGTCCTGCCTCCTCCATAATGGTAGAAGAAGTGGCATAAGGGCTAGGGTGGCTGATTTTGAAGCTGGGGAACCAGGCTCGATTCTGGTGGGATGCTAAAACATCCTGTGATTCTGGACAAATCACTTAATATCCCTGTGCTTAAAAATGAATATGTCCATCTGTAACGCAACTGGTGCTCGTGTAAAGAGCTCTGATACCTTTGGGTCGAGTTTGTGCTATTCAAAACTTCAAAAAACAATGGGAATTAGAAGGAAAGTGATCTCACATGGGAAAGTACAAAAGTTTTAAGTTTCAAGTTTATTTATTTATGATCTTGGAACTCCGAAGAGATCCACATAAACTTGAAATTTACATTTTCAAAACATTCAACTATGATATACATATGCTATAAAAATAGAAGACATCAGATAAAAACAATTTTAGCTATAATACCCACCATATAAATGTTTTAATATATGTCTAAAAAACACTTTAAAAAGTTAAAAATTCTATGACAAAATATTGCATTCGGTGGTACATAAATGGAATCTATCAGAGAAAATAGATAAGGATAAACAGATAGGCCTTATTCATTTACGCCGACATAATGATAAGGCAGGACAAATAAACAGTACATGCATAAGATCCTGGACAGGATTATTGCACAAATTGCAGGCTGGAGAGGTACCATACCATTTAGAGAGTAGATTATTTAGAGGGAGTAGATCTTGCCTCATTAATAACCAAACACGGTGCACTCCATGGGGCAGGTTCCAAGTTATATAAGCCTGTGCTTTGTTTATCACCCAGGAGTCAATAGATGGATCGGTACTTCTCTTTAGCTGCGGACTTGCCTATCCCTAGTAAAACTCAATTTCCAGGTAGCCTGTTTCAGAGTGGCTTTTAATTGATATAGAGATAGGGTGAAGAGTGCGGTTTCATCCAGTTGAAGCAAGTCTACTGCAGCTTTGAAATTTTTAACAATTAAAGATTGCTCATTCAAACTTCCCAATAATTCTTTCCGGATAAAAGATCTTATTGTACCTAGCTCACCCTTTACAAGGCTTATAACCCAACGTACTATCCCCGCAAGTCCCTGTACCCAGGTACTTCTTAGTCCAAATTCCAACCTTAAAGCAGCCACGGGACAAGCAGAGTTAACTGAGGCTAGGCTCCATTAAATTTTGACTTCTGTTGTATTTAGGAAACCCCATTTTCCTAAGTCAAGTAATTCCATACCATGCAACGGAGAGGCAGGAATTTTAGCACAAAATACCTCCAATAGAATTCCAAAGTGTCTCTTTCCTGTTGACCTATAGAGGGAACTCAAACTTTTCCCCTGTGTAATTGCTTTATGAATATCATTTTCTATGTGTGCGTTATCACTTAGATTACTGCACACCGCTTTTCCCAAGAAGACATAGGATTTTACAAGTTCTAGTTTTTGCCCACCTACAGACCAAACGAAGTTTCCATACTTCAACTTTTTTCTACCATGCATGCACATTACTTTGCTTTTAGTTACATTTATCTTTAAGAAATGGTCCTCTGCCTATTCATGTAGCACCTGAAGATGACTATTTAATCCCCTCGGCGTCAAATCCAGTGTTAGAATGTCTTCGCATAAAGTAAACAAACAATTGATTTTCCCCCCAATAATGGGGCAATGCCTTCACTTTGAGACAGAGCATAGGGAAGGTCAGAAATATAAAGGGAGAAAAGTAGAGGGGCCAATAAACATCCTTGTTTTAGGCCATTTACAGTGGGGATTTTTTGAGAGAGACCTCTTTCCCCTCCCAATAAGACTCTACACCAGGTATTTGTATAGAGGGCATGGACTAGCTCCAAGAGGATGGCTGGCATACCCAGGTCCAACAATTTTCCCCTCAGCAAAGGTCGATCTACTTTATCAAATGCTGTGGAGAAGTCTATAAACACTGTTTACACTCTTCCACCTCTAACTTGGACATATTTTTTGTTTATTACCTGTAGAGCCGTTAAGTTATCGATAGTTCCATGTTTTGACCTAAACCCTGTTTGTTCAAAAGGTAATATTTGACCCCCGTTCACCCAGTCATTTATTTGCATCAGGAGGCATTTAGCAAAAACGTTACCCACTGCATCTAACAGAGCAATTTGACGATAGTTTTTTGGGACATCTTGGTCTCCCTTCGTGAATAGGGGGACTAATATAACCCCCTTCCAGGATGGGAGAACCGTTTTGTTTGTATAGCAGTAATTAAACACCGGATAGAGGATTTTACTCCACATTTTACTGTTTTGCTTGAAAACCGTAATTGGAAGCTCATCCGGGCCCGTCGCCCCGGAGGACCGCATTCCTTTAATTGCCATCTCAATATCTTTTTCAGATGGTGAGCCATATAATGAAAGATCTTCGTTTAGTCCAGTGTGGTCCATTATAGTCGCATTACTCGCAAATAGGTCCTGTATATAGCTAACCCATGTATGGTCCTCAATGGCAACTGGGAGAGGACATGATCTAGCTCCACATCCCTCCCCAATGAGAGACCAATACTTTCTTACTTTGCGTTTCGACACTGCTTTTCTCACATTAATCCAAATTTTGTCTTCCCTCTCTTTTCTTAACTTAACCTTTGCCCTAGTCCTCCTCCTCTTTGATAGTAATATTGTTCAATCTCTATCAGAGGAGTAGTGCAAGTACTGTTCTCTAATCAATTTGTTTATTACAAGATTAAACGGGTGTAAGGATATAGGGGCTACTTTAGTACTTCTTTTTTGATTTGACTTCTTAGCAATATCTATCAACTTAATCATAAAAACATGAAAACTAGCAATTTCTGATCCATTCCAGTTAGACAGATTCTCTACAGTAGCCTCTAAGACACTATCCAGTCCTAAAATGGCCTTCGTATCCTAATAACATTTCCCGGAATTCTTAGCAAAACCGTTTAGTGACCATGGGTCACTCAAAAGTAGATCTAGATTTACAGTGACAGTTAATATTTTATGGTCACTATAGAGAGAATTGGAAGCCTTGAGATCCTTCAATAAGAAAAAGGATGTACTTCCTACTGCCACATAGTCTAGAATAGATTCTCTGCTATTAGCTTTACAAGTAGAGTTCGCCGGTGTATCAGAGGGGAGTCTTCCATTTACTACAATGCCATCAAATTTCGTTAACTCATCCAGAAATATTTTCCCTCTCTTATTTGTCCTAATATTTTGTGGAAAAAGTGCTTGTGGGATCTGAAGGGATTCTTCTTTTTCCTTATTTCGGAATATGTCCAGAGTGGAATTAGAGATTTTACAATTCATATCCCCTACCAATACTTTATGAGGGGGAAGTTCTACTTCATTGACTTTCTTAATATATGAGAAAACCTTCTTCAAGAGTACATCGTGACAGGTGTCAGTAGGAATATAGGCGTTTATCAACGTCAGTGGTTTACATTTTGTACTATTATCAGAATTATACAACGTTATTGCCAGAAAAAGGTTACTAGGATCTTTATAGTTCCATTTTATCTTATTTGACAACAGGCATGCCACTCCTCCCTTTGCATGTCCTGTCCTAGATGGAACTGCCTTACAATCTAAAGTAAAATAATCCTTATAGAGAAATTCCTCTGTACACCAGGTCTCTTGTAGACAAATCATGTTTGCACCAAGTGCACATAAGTATTGTAACCTTTCCTTATTATTTTTTATTCCTGCAGCGTTCCATGATATTATTTTTAATTCATTACTAGAAGGATGGCTGTTTCTTCTTTGCAGTTCCCTTGAGAGTAGAGTGGGATGGAATCTTTAAAATTCACTTATCTGCCATTTTTTGTAATACAGAGGTATACAAAGGTATCCCGTGTTACATTGCCGTATTTAAAAATTACCGGCATCAGCTTCTGACCTGAATTTATCAGTGAGGCTGCTATGATGCTGGCCTGGTGGCAACCTAGGACCAGATGTACGACCATTTTCTTTTGGGACTCGCAAATTGCGAAAAAATACGAGTCGCAATTTGCGAGTCGCAAAAGCAAATGTACAACAGTGTCAAGAGACACTGTTAGAGATTCCCAATGGGGTCGCAAAATGCCAGGCTCATGAACATTAATGAGCCACTCGCAATTTGCAACCCCATAGGGAATGACTAACCCTCCCAGGGATGGTGGCGTGTTGGGCTCAGCAGACCTCCATGTCTGGGACTGCCTTTCCTTAAAGGAAAACGGGCTGCATTAAAAAAAAAAGAAAAGAAATGTTTTCGTTAAATTTATGAAGGGCTGGCAATGCTCTCTGGGACCACTGCCTGCCCTTAAAATATTTTTGGAGCCTGTCACAAAGGGGAAGGGGTCCACTGAGGACCCTTTCCCATTTGTGACTCCATTACGACCCTCTTAAAGAGGGTGGTATTTTGCGAGTATTTGCAAAACATTCTTACATAGGGTAGAGACTCGCAAATAGAAAGGAACGCCCTTGGCACACCCCTTCCTAATAGCGACTTGCAATTCCTAATTAGCAAGTCGCAAATAAATTATGACTGGCTAATTAGGAATTGTACATGGCCCTGTAACATTTTGCATGTGGAAACCGGTCGCAAACCATGCAAATTAGGGTCGTATATATGGGCCCTAGTGTGTTGGCATTCTGGTACTTATGTGTGCACCCCACCACACATGACACAGCCCCTACTGGACAAATACCCAGGCGTTTTGGGCTGCCAAAAATTAAAGGTTGTTGACACTCAGTTATCAACAATACAATACAATGGTGCTGATGTTTTACATTATCACAATTAATCACACCCCGTTATCAGAGTGGGGAAATGGGACTCCATAACGAAGAAGAGCCATGTGATACGGCTCTTTCCCCATCGGCTTCGGTCACAAAACACCCTGCCACACCGCGCTACCTGCTCATGCTGAGGGCCACGGTGTCTCTGCAAGCACATGCAGTAAAGTGAAGAAACAAACTACAGCCTGCTTGGGCCAAATTAACGGTGACATACCTGCCCTGAAGAACAACAGAATGCACCAACCGATCCAAGCAAAGCTGCATAGGTGCACTTGCTCTTTTTTTATTTTGTGACACGAAAGGTTCGCTGCGTGACCCACATGACCCATAGATTCTGGACTCACAAATGTTTTTTTAAATTTAAAGCAAGAATCCAAACTGGCAGATCCGCAAGGGGAAACATAAACAAAGTATCCCTTGCTAATGTTAACTGTGTCCAAAGCAGGAGTGACAACCAGACCTGGACAGCTGCATAAAATTGCCTGAGGTAAACAGGCCAGCAGAAGCAGCTGAGAGTGCTCCAGGGAAGTGCCTGTTAAAGCCTGAAGGAGGGGGGCACTTAAAGTTCTGTAGCCCCTACCCTCCCAGATAGAGATGGGAGACTCAGAGCCGTCGCCCCACCGCCCCGCTCTCCTGGTACGGATGCACAGTCTACGCCTTCGTCCTTACTGTGACTGCCCAACTCAGGAGACAAGCTAATCATTTATTTAAATTATGCCTGCTGTCAAAAAGAAAACAGGAAGGTGCGCGGCCGTGCCGTGCTGCCAAAATAAAACAAGGGTGGAAAGTGATGGGCAGGAGAGAGGCAGGGGAGGGGGTGTGTTGGACCCGGCCCTTTTGGCAGGTTCACCCGGAAACTTTTTGCTTTTTATTAGCCTGTTTCTGTAACCTGGTGTTGGTAATTTTAGGTCTCTGGGCACTTTTTCACTGTGGTCTAGTGTAAAGTGCTTGCGCTCTGTGTGTGTGTGGTGAGAGTGACCTGCCCTCCCATAGGAATGCATGGGGAATATGTGTGACTATGGTACTTCCTGATGCGGTGGGAGTCCAAGCTCCAGTTTGGTATGTGTGAACTCGTGAGATTGAATACTGCGTGATCATGTGTGCGGCCTTAATGTGTCTAGTGTGGAAGTGCCACATCTAGAAGTTGATGTGTCTGTGCAGTGAATGTGCTGGCTTGTGATTGGCTGGAGCTGGCTGGTGTGCCTGGCTCCAGGAGTCAGGATGGGTCTGCCCCGGTGGTGAATGGAGAGATATGCATGTTGATGGCAGGGAGGGGTACAAATGGGACCTGAATAGGGCTCGTCCTTCCCTCCACAATGCTGCCTCCACCCCCTGTGGTGCATCTGATGTCCCTAGCCTGGCCAGTGAAAGGGAGTTCCCCATAACCAGTTGTAGATGGTTCTCCCATTGCCTGCACCATGCTAGACAAAGGATTGTGCTTTATAAATGAGGGGCTGTGACCCCATTTCAGTGTTCTTGTTTTTCCTGACTAGAATCTACCAGGGGTGTGCTGCTGCTGGGGCCCAGGGGAAGGCTTGCCTCTCTGGGCCCTGCCCAGCCCCTGGATTGCTGCTGGACTTTGTGCTGGATCCCTCTGCTTTGCCTGGGTACTGGAGGACTTCTTTTGGACCCTTCTGCCTGGCCCGAGGATGGCTGGGAGACTTTCTCCTTTCCCTGGAGACCTTTTCCTGGGTTTCCCTGCTGGATGCTAGGACCCCCTTGCTCTGGGAATCCTTCTATTGGGGCTTGATGGTTGCTGAGCCCAGAACCAAGTGGGCGCATTTATTTTGCTCGGGCACTTATACTGGCAAGGCTGGACTACGCGAATGCACTGTTCAGTGGCATTCCGGCCTATCTGGTGAAACGCCTGCAAATTATCCAGAATGCGGCTGTCCGTCTATTATTTAACATCCCTAGATGGAAGAGCGTCCGTGCAGAGATACGCACGCTCCACTGGCTTCCTGTTGCACAACGCATTTTGTTTAAATCCCTGGTGCTTGCGTTTCGTGCCACTCACGATCAAGGCCCCCTGTATCTGAGAAAGAGATTTACCAGCTATGTCCCTGCACGCACCCTTAGATCTTCCACTCAGTTCAAATTGTTCCTTCCACGTTTCAAACGGGCAAGACTCGGTGGCTAATCGATCTCCGTGATCGGGGCTCGGGCCTGGAATGCTCTCCCTCTCCATCTGCGCTCTATGCCTTCAGTGGCTGAATTCAAAAAACACCTGAAAACACATTTGTTCAAGAGTGTAAGCTAAGATGCTTTCTTTCTGTTTTGCTGTCTGCCTCTCCTGTACCCGCGCCAGGATACTCTCAAGTAACTGAGCGCGCTATAAAATGGTTTATACATACATACATACATACATACATACATAAGGGAGCGCTTTTTGTCCGCCCTGCAGCGCTGGGCTGCATCGTGTGCTGGGGACCCCCTCTGCCTTGTGCTCCTCGCAGGTGCCCAGCCTGAATAGTGCCCACAGTTATATATTTTTATTTAAGGGTGCCACCCCTTTTATAGGTGCCTTAACTAGTGCCCACCCCGTTTCTACTTTTATTTTAAACCGCGAGGGTGCCTATCCCTCTCTGTGCCCCGGAGATCACAGCTGCGGCCCGCGTGCCGCAAACAGGAAGTCAGGCACCGTAGTGCCTGATGTGGGGCGGGACTTCCGGTTTTCGGAGGAAGTACCGCCCGCGCCGCAATCTAATTGGCCAGCGCGGCCGGAAGAGGGGCAACCCATGTAGCGTGGCCAGTGCCAGCAGGGCTCCCGTGTGCCAGAGGGAGCCCTGCATCAGGAAGGAGAAGCCGCCCGGGGTGAAGACGCTGGCGCCTGCCCGTGCGGGGCTCCCATGGCTGAGGGAGAGCCCCGCGGGCGCCAGCAAGCTGAGAAGGTGGCGGCCAGGGCGAAGAGTATTGCAGCGAGGGGCTCCCAGGAGTCCAGGGGAGCCCAGCAAGAGGAGTGCAGCCGTCTCGAGGAGCCCCCATCAGAAGAGAGCAGCCCAGTAAGTGAAATGGGCTGGGGGGCTCCGTAGGAGCTAGTGTTGGTGCCTGGGATAGGCACAGCATCGGGTGCATTCAGGGCGGCCCTGGATGGCAGTGGGCAGCCCTAACGGTTTATTGATACTTTCTCAGAGCCTCTGGGCTCCCAAGGTTGGGGGCACATTTTCAGAGCCCCAAGGCTCCATCATCGTTGGGGGCCATTTGTGTTGAAGTCCCAAGGAGGACTTGGGGGCCATGTCTTTTCTAGGAGCCCTGTGTGGCTCCAACCGGTTTACTTGACCAGGCCCAGAGGGGCCCATGCTTTATTTTGGGGGCATTTATTTCTAAGGAGCCAGAGTGCTCCCATGTCCACATTTGTTTTAGAGCCTGGAGGGCTCCAATGGGTGCACTATGTGTCTATAGAGCCAGATGGCTCTAGCATGTGGCACAGTTTTATTCTTGGGGGCCAGTGAGAACCCATGCCACAGATTTGATTTACAGCTGCCCAGCAAGTAGTGGGCAGCTGCACCGTTTAGGCGCAGTTGAGAGAGAGTCCCTGAGAAGGACAGAAGTGGCACAGAGGTGCCAGGCCTTCTACAGCTGCGCAGCACTTAGTGCCAGCTGCAATGTTTAGGCCCTGTTGTTGTTCCCAGCTGCCCAGCAATTAGTGGGCAGCTGCAAAGTTAAGGTTTATGCCGGTGGCGCACCCCTGACTGGCGCTGCGTTGGCAGCGCGCCATGGCATTCTGGACACAGGGCTTTTTGAGTTCCCTTATTGGATGGCCAGTTGGCCAGGGAGCTGGTATATGGATAGTGCGCAAGGCCCTAACGTAATTTTTGCGCAATGTGATTACTATGTTTGTGCTGATAATTGCCTAATGTGATTTATGTGCTAAAGGTGATATGTGCTTTAATTGTGATGCTAGGAAATGTAATGCATCTAGTATGTTTTACGCACCCTGTGTTGATACCTCTAGAGATGGTTTTACCTATGGAGGTTGGTGTTAGTGAGATTTTACTTCACTGTGAGTTACACCCCTAAATGTGAGTTATGCTTAGGGGGTGGGGATTAATGTGTTTAGACTAGGGAGGAGATTGCCTACTGTATTTATACTGGTTAGGCCTGAATGTGATTTAGGCAAAATGTGCAATGCCATTATGCCTGTGATACCTCTAGATGTGCTTTCATGCTTAGGAGGTTGTTTTGCCTAGTATAGTTTATACTAGAGAGGTTATGTGTCCATGCGTGATCTATGCCACACAAAAGCCAATTCAAAGCGTGGGAGGAGTCAAACCTAACAAAGTACAGACAACGTATCGCCTAACAGCAGAAGCGCTGAATAGGCTTGACCTAAAAAAACTGTATGATCCCTGAAATTAATGAATTGCATTATTGCCAGCTTCGTCATTCACTAAACAAGCCTGTATCCACAGCCCTACTTACCTATCTGAAAAGATGGTACTCATCATTTAGAGTCTAGGTGCTTGATGTCCAACACATACCAGACCATACTCAATAGCAAACAATGAGGTAGGCACCCATTCCAACAGAGGTGGCAAACACATTTGAGAATGAAATCCCAGGCAACCAGTGGGAAAGGCTTTGGCTAGACATCCCCAAGTCCTTTTGCAGTATAATTTCATACATTTGTTGGAGATGAAAGATGGAGAGACTGGGACTCTCATATGTATCTGGTGCTCCTGCAAAGTAACACAAACAAACTGGAAGGCGGTTCTGCACCGTAACAAAAACAGGCTAGGATAACCATTCCAAGATTACCTGGAACTCATTTTACTAAGTATAAGGCCAGAAATATTGGAGGAGCAACAGCACATGATTGGTCCCTGACATGACATATGGTTAGAACAGAAAGTCAGCTGATCTCACTTTCTTGGAAGAAAAGAGAACCTCCCTCCTTAGCACTGTGGTTCAACAGACCATGGCAAGTTTTAGACAAGGGATAGTTTACACATACCCTCACACTTTCCAATCACAAATTACAGTGAGGTGGCAATCATTAGTTAACTATTTCTCAAGACTGGAATACACATTCTCTAAACCTCCCCACCTTGGGGCATTTCATTTCTTCATCTAACGTCTACCTCTTTAATGAACAAGTACAGCGGGAACCAAGGGGAGGAAACCCTAACCACCGGTCCCATGATCTCTTATCTTACCATAGAAAATTGTTTCTAAATTGTTAGCGGTCAGAAGCCTCTGCTTCACATCATTGTACTTACTGTTTTTGTGTATATTTTCATTATTTAAGACTCGTGTGAGTCTGGGGCTATTTTAAATCTTTTTCAGAACTGTGGAAATAAATCTGATTAGGTTGTGAATTTCAGCACAAGGATTGTTTTTAATTGTGTTTTAACTGCATGGGGTGGTTGGAAATTGAGTGAAGGAAGCCATTGCTGCTAATACTTTAATAATTCACTTCGTACATATTTAGGGCTGTCACCTTTTGAGAAATAGGCACAAAATGTTTTGATCTGGGTTGGGGTATTGGGAATTTCCTCACCTTCTCAATGGCGCATTCAGTGAGGACACGCAGTGGACATTTGCAGCTGATCATTGCCGGCATGCCAAAGGCAAGCTCATCTACACCTGTCTGAGATTGGAAATCGACCCACAGCAGCCGTGCTGCCCTTTTTTCTCTAAAAAACAAGGTAATATTAGTCTATAATAAAGAGTCGCTAATGGCATGCAAAAAACCAATGTGTACTATCCCCCCTCTATCAATGGGTTTGAGTAATGCCAAACTGTCAAGGTATACCAAATACAGAAAACCAAGCTCACAATTCTTGCAGATCACATCAACAACAGCACTAATAGCAGGAAAGAAATATTTGCCTTGATCAAAGATTTTACCACGCGTCCTGCCACCATCAGCAAAACCAACCCCTTACAAGAACTTTGCAACAAGCTCTAGGAATTCTTCTGTTACAAAATCACATCCACACACAGCAACTTCGACCCTCAACCCGACCCCATTACCATTGCAACTCAACTTCTCATTAAAGCTGATGAATGAACTCTGGCCTCCTGGCCTGACATCTCCATTGCTGCTACTACAATAAAAGCCATGCAGTCGGGGGCTTCATCTAACCCTTGCCCCACCACGTCTTCAGCAAAGGTCTCAGCCAATCAGACTCAGCCACATTTCTGGACACCTGGAAACATGCCACCATCATGTCCCAGCTCAAAATGACATCAGCTGACCCAGTATTGCTTTCCAACTGCAGACCCATCTCCCTCCTACCATTCCCGGAAAAGGTCTTAGAGAAACACATCAAATGATGACTCACCGATCACCACAGCAATCACTATCTCCTTGATGCGCCGCAGTATGGATACAAGCGCAGCCACAGAACAGAAACATCACTTATTGCCACCACAGATGACATCCTTATGATCATTGACACAGGAGACATGGCAGCCCTCATTCTCCTCGAGCTCTCTGTTGCATTTTACACTGTCTCACACCCCACCCTTATCAGTTGCCTGTATGAGATTGGCATCCAAAGACCAGTTCTCAGCTGGTTCTGCTCTTTCTTAACAGATAGAACACAAGCTGTCAGCCCGGCACCTCATTCCTCTGAAGCCCATAAACTCATCTGTGGAGTGCCTCAAGGTTCATCGCTCAGTCCAACTAACTTCAACACATACATGCTCCCTCTGGACAATGTTATCCATGCACACAACAACAACATTCTCTCCTACTCTAATGACATGCTAATCATACTCTCCCTCTCAGAGAAGACTTCCAACACAAAAACAAGTTCACCGCCTCCATGACCAAAGTTGCTGACTAGATGAAAGCCAACTGTCTCAAGCTCAACATGGGCAAGACAGAAGTAATGATCTTCAGCAACAGCACCTCTCCATGGACCTCCAACTGGTGGACGGAAAAACTCGGTCTGACACCCACACTCAGTACCCAAGCCAGAAACCACAAATTAATCATCAACTGCTAATAGGATATGACTACGGAAACCAATAGCATCATTGCATTCTGCTTCCACACCCTGAAGATTCTAAGAAAGCTCTTCAAATAGCTCCCAAGCAACACAATAAAAAGTGTCACTCATGCCCTAGTCACCAGCATTTTGGAACATGGGAACGCAGTCTACGTTGGGATCACCAAGCAACTCACTAGAAGACTACAGACTCTCCAGAACTCAGCAGCCAGACTTATCCACAATTTCCCACACAGAACTGACTTTACACCACAGGGAACTACACTACACTACACTTTTTTGGTGGTAAGGGGTTTAGGGCGGGTATGAGTTTTTGGGTGATAAGGGGTTTTTAGGGTTTAGGGTCAGTAAGGGTTTTTGGGTGGTAAGTGGTTTTTTGGACAACTGTGGTTTTTGTTTTTGTATTTAAAAGTATACACATGTATATATAGTCACAAAAATACGCATCAGTGAATAAATATATATATATGTGTGTTTGTGTAAAAAATAAATATATATATATGTATGTATGTATAGATATATATATATATACTCGGGGTAAAAGAGCGGCAATAAGTGTCAACTTATTATTTAAACACAGAAATGGCAGCAAATGTTTTTTTTTAAATTACCTTTTCAACAGCTGTGAATTGTAACATGCTATTTGATGAAAAGGTTGTTATTATTATTTCTAACACTTGTTTAGGTGATTTACGCATCTTTATTCTATTTGTAAAAATATTTCTGCAATGAATACTCGTTAATAATGGTAACAATGGAGAAAAGACTCTTGGAAACATACAAGGTTTACCACAATGTAACCATGGTAATACCTGGTTCTAACCTGTGTGTTAATTGTTAGACACGCCCATATCTCTTCAGTATATATGTATGAGCTTATTTTGAATGCAGATGTAGTGAACAAGGCGGCAACGCCGAAACGCGTCTAAGCAGATATTGAGTGAATAAATCGAGTTTGGATTCAGATTCATGGTGTCAGCGCCTTCTTCGTATCGGATAAGTTTGGCAAGACTTGATATATATATATATATATATATATATATGTATATATATATATATATATATATATATATTACCTATAATATATAGGTAGGTAGTTATAGTTAGGATCTAGTTTCCATAGGAAATCCGCAACTTTCTAATTGGAATAACTTTGGCGCCGGTGGACGAATCTTCGTGAATTTCTCCAAGAAAATGGCCTGCTCGGTTTCACTCCTTCAATCGTCAAGCGAGGGGGGCGATAAAAAAGGGGGGTCCCAAAACGTGTTTTCTCCATGCAATTTTCCGTAGGGACCTTTAGCCAGGGCTACAGCCCGAACGGCTGAACGGAATCAGACGAAATTTGGCAGAGAGGTAAAGTTCTGTTCGCTGATTGTGCTTTGGGTTAAATAGTGTAAATCCGTTCAATAGTTTCTGAGAAGATTGTAAAATCATAGCGATATCTAGAGACGGAGTTCAGCACGCTCACAGAAATCTGTTCAATTACGAGCGCGAGCTGTATGCTGATTGGCTGTGAACTGTCTGTCAACACTCGAAGCCAGGAAGTGTTGGTGGCCATCTTGTGCCTCGCTAGAACCTAGTCACAAGGAAACAGTAAAGCAAAGTTGAGAAATTAGGGAAGGGGGTAGGCTCGAAACATTCTGCCGCTCTAGGCTTGCACAGGGGATCGTACTTGGATGTTTAGGCTCTATTTTTTATTTTTATTTTTTAAAGGAAAATCGAGGCGTAAGCATTTGGAAAGACGTGCAATTACGAGCAAGAGCTGCATGCTGATTGGTTGTCAATACTCCAAAACAGGAAATGTTGGCAGCCATCTTGTTTGTCGTGAGAGCTGAGTTACAAGAACACAGTAAAACAAAGTTGAGATATAAGGAAAGGGGGCAGGGTAGAAACATTTCGACCCTATAGTCTTGGTCAGGGGGGTGGTACTTGTACGCCGTGGAAAAGGTGAAAAAAAACTAGAAGTTCGTTTTGTTTATTAGGTCTCGGGAAGGGCAAATTACGGGGGCAATTTTTAGAGCTATATTTCTATGACAGTATGTAAAACTTTCCGATGTTTTTTTGCTGCATCAGTTGTACTGTCTACGCATGCGCAGCCTTGTTTGCAAGTGCACTTTTTTTTCTTTTTATTCAAGTTCGCCAAGCAAACCTCTCCTGATTTTAGGCATTAAATTTGCCGCTTTGTTTTCCCGGGTCATGTGTGTTATCCGGTGCTATACTTTTGTAATATATTAATAAACAAATTGTATGTAGATTTATTTGAAATGTAGTGTTGAGGCGCCAAACGTTGATTACATACTCTGTACAACCACCATTTTAGTAGTTTTCCTTCGTTATTTTTATTATACCCGTTACTTTCATTTTACCCTGCGTATATTTTCTCTGTGATCCAATAGATTTGGTGCCACAGATACCACGGTGATTGTCCGGGACCTCCGAACATCAGAGTTGGTCACACGTATACCTAGAAACTAATTTGAAGGACGTAAGGCACAGGCATTACAACACGTGTTGGTCAACAAAAAAACATTATTAAGATTATGCATTTATCATGTGTGGTAAATGCATACTAGTTGTAAAAGCATGTGTGGAAAAGCGATATGCGTGCTCATGGTTTTGTGGTGACGATCACGCGTGCTTATGAACCGGGTCTGGGTGTGGTGGAGTCTAGGGTACCAGGCAGAGGGGCACGCAGCTGCACTCATACAAAATATAAGTAATATAGGATTCTTAAAACTTTAAAAAAAATATTCAATAATTATCCTATATTAAGTCTTCTGTTAGTATGTTCATTAAATACATGAATATATGTTTTTAAACAATTAAAAACATTTGCGTCTTTTTTTAACGGGGTGCCGTACATGAAGTCACACGGATGTCTTCAGTGATGTGATGAGTGATGTCACTGACCATGTCATGAGTGATGTAATTTGTGACATCATCAGCAGTGCATTGCGGGCGTGCGGGTTATAGTTAGCTGAACTAACTATAACGGGGGAATTTCAATGGTTTTGTATGAGAGAAATGTCCAGCTAACTATAACATGGGTAAAACCTATGGTTTCTTCAGTGAATTTCTAAGGTTTTTTAAATGCTAATTCCTAACTATAACGTGGCTGAAACCTACGTTTTTACAGAAATATAATATATATATATATATATATATATATATATATATATATATATATATATATATATATATATATATATATATATATATATATATATATATATATATATATATATATATATCCACGAAAATAGTCAGTCCTGAACTTCCAGAGAGCTGGCGACCAGAGACAAAAGACCAAACGAATCCCAAAGTTGAGGCAAAAAGATGATTTATTCCAACAAAATCATACAGACCCCTTATCTTTGAAATGGAGTGTCCCATATCTTATTATTGGGAACAGAGATCCCCAATGGACAGAATATGAATGCAGAATTATGTATCCACATTTAAAGATTTTTTTTTTAAGTACGTTATTGAAGAGACTTGAACATCCAGTTACAGGGTATACAAGCAGGAAAACCGCCAAATAGTAAAAGAAGGCACCGCTGATACATTCATTATTGAAACAATTGCATAATGATAGTCCACATCGGAGCATGAGATGGAACAACAGAGGGTGGAGCGTGAGTGACCAAGTAGAGTGCCTGAAGGGGCAGAGTATGTGTAGGAATAGCCACAGAGAGGCAATAGTGAGAAGAGGAAGAGGGGCGACATTTACAAACCAGCACCGGCGGCTGCCGTGGGCAAGGAGCTAGAGAGGAGCGTGGGAGAGGACGCAGAGGGCGAGGCACTCTGGCACTGGAGGTACAAGACAAGGGATCCCTAGATATCATGCGGACAGCTGGTTGCCGGAATCAGGTCCCAGAATTCAGACAGGAGCATCTGACAATGTGCAGCATCCTCCAGCCAAGCGCCAAACTTGGGCGCGGGCCAGCTACCCCAATGCATGGTGACCCTACATAGCACAAGAACCCGCAGCACAGCAGTGAGCCTACAGGAGGTGTCAGAACAGTGTTTCACAAAGCCTACAAGGCATAGCAAATGCAAATTATCTCAGTAATGGCAGTGCCCACATCATGCAAAAACGTAGAGACCTCGGGGCACAGCCATTTGAGGTGAGAGAAGTTGGCAGCGGGAGCAGAGCAACGAAGACACTTATCGATGGGGGCGAGACCTATTCAATGTAACTGGGCAGAGGAGCGGTATAATCTATGCAAATATTTAAAATGTATGAGGCGCAAACGGTAGTTAGGAGAAAGTCATTTGGTCTTGCGGCAACAGTACAGCCAGGTCTCAGGAGAGAGGTTGGTTCCCAAGTCCTCGCTCCACGCAACGCGTTCCCGGTCAGCGGAGATGGGGATGCTGCCAGTGTAAGGGCATAAAGTCTGGAGACCAGCTTATGAGAAGAAGCGGAGGTGTATGCAAGGTCTAGAGAAGCCATCGAGGGGGGAGGTTGTGGAAACATGGGGTGCAGTTCCCAACAGGCAGCTCTAAGTTAGTAGTAGAGTAGGGTATCCAAGAGGCCAGATACGGCTGGAAGAGAAAAGAAGACACCAGCAGGATAAAGATTTGATAGCGTAGAGAGCCTCAGGCAAGTCACACGTTTTGCCATTCCGGCAGAATGCAGGGAGGGGAATGCTGGGTGATAAGCGATGGGCATGGAATTAGCGGAGAGCGAGCTAGAACCGGAGAACTTCGAAGGCCGTCCCAGGCCCAGCGCAGAGTCTCAACTGTATCTACCTCTCCGCAAGGGGGTTTGCAGGGAAAAAAAAACAGCCATCTGAAGCGGCAAGGGGGCAGCGAGGTCTGCCTCAACCACCACATGAGGCTGGAAGGACGTCGAGTGTAACCAGAAGTGAAGAAAGCTGCTTGGGCACTGAGGGCATACAATTTGAAATCCGGGGCACCCAGCCCACCACGCGTTAAGGGAAGTGTGAGAAGTTTGTATGCGATTCTAGGCTGACGCCCAGCCCAAACAAGGGAGATGATGAGGGAGCGAAGTGTCCAAAAAAATTAGCCGTGAGTGGGATGAGGATATTGAGAAATAAGTACAGAAACTTTGGGAGCACGACCATCTTGGCGTTGGCTATGCGTCCCAGGGGATCTTAGTCTCCAACCAGTCGACCGCTAGGCCGAAGTGCGCCCTCCAAAGTTCGTCCGTGTCTCTACTGAGCCAGATGCCCAAGTATATAGTAGGCCCGGAGGCCCATACAAATGGGTAATCTGGGGTAAAGGGTACAGTGGGTTCTGTCAAAGGAATTATTCTGGACCCCAGACAAACCCCCGAACCACACCACCTCGCGAACCATGGGACCGAGATTTTCTTGGGGATTGCGAACATAGAGTGTGACATTGTCCGCATACATGGAGATGACCAGCGCTCGGGCTACGAATCCAAGGCCCCTTTGAGTGTGATGCTGCCTGAGCCGGGCGGCAAGAGGTTCCATAGCCACAAAGAAAAGCATAGGCGAGAGTGGGCTCCTCTGCCTGGTTCCTCTGGAAACGGGAATGGGTTACGAGATCTGACTGTTAATACGAAGGTGCACTGTAGGGAGGGAATGAAGGAGGTGAACTTTGCACAGAAATACCTGGCTAAAGCCTATGCGGGGAAGAAGATAAAAGAGGAAAGGCCACTCGAGAGTATCAAAGACTTTGGTGGTGTCTAAAAGGGCCGCCATGGCCTGGAGAGCAGGGTTTATCTGGTGGAGAACAGCAAATATAGTTTGAAGGTTATGTGATGTGGCACGACCAGGAATGAAACCGGACTGATCGGGCCGGGCAATTAGAGGCATAACTGGAAGGAGGCGGGAGGCCAATATCTTGGCAAAAATTTTATTGTCAGTGTTAATAGCGACAATGGGTGGTAAGAATCAAGAAGCATGGGGGACTTTTTCGGTTTCAAGAGAAGTGTAAGCAAGGCCTCACACAGCGATGGAGGAAAGTGACCACATTTGAAGGGGTCAATATACATAGCAGCAAGGTGTGGGATGAGGAGGGGCGCAAATGTCTTGTAGAAGGAAGTAGGTAGCCCATCAGAGCCCTGAGCCTTGTCACCAGGCAGACTATTAATGGCCACCAAAATCTCCTTCTTAGAAAAAGGTTTGTCCAGGTATTCCCAATGGCAGTTACCGAGCCAGAGAAGCTTAAGGATATCAAAATATTGATCCAGGATATCATGAGAAGGAGCAAACCCAGTGGTGTAAAATTGAGATGAAAATTGGTGAACCTGGACGCCACCTCAGCAGGAGAGGAGACCCGCCCAGAGCCCCCATCTCGGAGCGCAGTAATATAATTGGCTGCGTGAGACGGCTGTAGAAGGTAGGCTAAGGTTTTACTCAGGCAATCCCCCTCATCATACCGACATGCCGTTGCATCTCTCCCTAAAAAGAAGAGTTCCCTGTCGGCCTCATCATTAAATTCAGATTGTTTGCCCTGGAGTTGCGCAAGGGTATCGGGAGAGGGGTCGAACGAATGAGAAGAGTCCAGAGCTTTGATTTCCCGTTCCAGATGTTCCAGGGTGCAGCAAATGGAGTGCAGGACGCCGCCTGCTTGGAGATGTATTCGCCGTGGATCACAGCTTTGAAGCCTTCCCATAGAGTGGAAGGAGAGTCCACAGAGCCGACATTGAGGTAAGTTGTGATAGCAGTTTGGATTTTGTAAAAAAAAAACAGAATCGCGGAGCACATTTGAGGGCAGCCTCCAGGTGAACGTGTGCCTCTGGGAGTGCGGGGGAAGCAGGCTGAGGCGGACAGGAGCGTGATCAGAAAGGGTGTGCACCATATGTTCAACAGAAGTGATCCACGAAAAAGCATCCCGGGTGAAGATCCAGAGGTCCAGGCTGGACCAGCAGCAAGCGGAACCTCAGATGCATGTGCCTTTGCGCGCTTCTGTGTGAGTGTGCTGCCATGTATCAAGCAGCGAGTTATCAGAGAGTATGGAATAAAAGAGGGATGTGGAGGGTGGGTGCGAGACACGGAACCCAGATCGATCTAGGGTGGCTTAAGGCTTGATGTTGTAGTCTACCCCCCACAGCAGCCCTTCAGGACCCATAGATGAGATGTGTTGCCAGATCTGTACAAAGAAGTCAGGGTCATTGGAGTTGCTGCAAGGATTAGAGGTTGTGCCATGAGAGTGCCATTCAGGATGACAAAGCGCCCTTCAGAGTCAGTGAGAACCTGAGATGTGTGCCAGGGGAGCCCCTTGCGCATGAGAAAGGACACCCCACGAGAATAGCAAGAGTAGAAGGAGGAGTGAGATTTGCCCCAGTGTCCAGAGTGAAGCCTATCGGCAGTGCCAGGCAGTAAGTGGGTATCCTGGATGAAACAGATGTCAACTTTATGACAAAAGAGGTGAGCATGCACTAGGCGGGCCATGCAATGGTCATTGAGACCCCAAACAATCCTGGTCCAGAGTGTGAGGGCTGTCATGATACTGTGCCAGGAAGAGGAATGATGGATGTGGACAGGTGCACAGATGGAATCAGATGTGCCTGCCCTTGACATGCGCAATGGAGAGGACGATGTGTTGAAAAACATGACGCCAAAAAAAACCGCAAAATGACTAAAACAACAAGCTCGGAAGAGAGGTAATATACCCAATAGTTTAACCCCCCCACCACCCACACCCACCCCCCCCAATCAGGTTGAGAGCTCAAACCCACTTACCCAGGAGAACCCCAACTTGGAAGGGAAAGAGAAGACACTGAAACAAAGGGAATTATCCTGTGAAGGCATGGCTCAACTCGGTAAACACTCCTGCCAATAGGGACAGGGTGGCCAAACCAGTAAGCATTGCAGACAACAGTGAATATGAAGAGAGCAGCGGGGCGCCAGAAGGACTAACATTTCCAGCGAGGTGTTGGTCGGGGACCGCTTGGAACAGGAAGGGGAGTAAAATCAGCAATAGCGGAAAGATGAAGGGCCTCATGGCCAGAACAGGCCACATGCAGAAGAGAGCAGCCGGCAGATACATTATTATGGGGAGGGGTCTTGTATTTAACCAACGAAATGAGGTAGATGATGTCCAAAACAGTTAACTGTTCACAAGGCGATGAAGTGGAGAGCAAGCAAAGAATGGCAAGAGAAGTCAGTCATTGTTACTCAGGTTGCCAACATCAGTGGACTGGGAGCCAGCAGGAGGAGAGCATGGAGCTTTGTCCAGAGTCTTTGCGAAGGACAACGCAGCCTTGGGCTTCAGAAAGACATGCACCTTGGAGCCCTGCCGGACCCGAAATTTGGCATGGTAGGCCAGGGAGTAGGAGACGTCATGTTTTTGAAGAATCTGTTTCGCTGAGAGGAACCAACGGCGAGCAGCCTGCACCGCCATTGTGATGTCGCCTTTCTCCCTGGCAGCCCGCAAGATGGCATCACAGTCACAAAAGTTTAGCAGTTTGGCGATGATGGGGCGTGCAGGAACACCAGGAGCTGGGCGGGGGCCGAGGGAGTGGTGGGCACACTCGACAATGAAGACGGAGAATAGGACATCACCAAAGAATACGCGGATAAGCTTTTCCACAAAGTCCTCCATCTTGGAGATGTTGGAAGATTCGGGCACGCCCGTGATGCGGAGGTTGCTTCTTCAGGAACATGCCTCCAAATCCTCGTTCTTGTTCATGATCACCTCGAGGGCCTTGTCCATTTGAAGAAGCTTGTGATGGTCCCGTGCGGCAGCTTCCTCAGCCTCAGAAACTCTCGCCTCAACCTGCAGCAATCGTGTATCATGAGTGTTGACTCTGGCTTTGACGGCGTCCAGCCGGGTCCACAGTTGGTTGAATTGGGCAGCGATGCCAGTGACTGTTGACTTAATGTCCAACATGATGGCCTTCAGGTCGTCTTCCCGTATCGGGGCAGCATCAGCCTGGAAGGCGGAGTCGCCAACGTCAGTGACCGCACCGTCCTGGTGAGTTTGCTGGCGTTGGTCAAAAGCAATCTTGAGTTGTTTAGGATCCGTTTTCCCCATGATTAGGCGCAGACTTGAGGGTGATGTTGGCGATGGTGCAGCAGGGCAAAGTGTCAGCGTCAAGCAGAGTTGGAGAGAAGGAAGGAGTGGCTGCCTTGGGGACACAGTGTTTCAAAGCAGCAATTGTGGCCCCATACAGGGGTGGAAGTTAAAGGTGTTGGCAACCAAGGATGCCTGCAGCTGCTATGTCCTAATGGAGTGCTGAAGCCAGAGAGAGGCCGGGCGGCCAGCCGGGCGGCCAGCCGGGCCTACTGGGAGAGGCAGCGTCTGGGCAGGCCGCATGTAGCTCAACGGTAGGGTCGTGCGCGCCTGAGCGGCCGGCGACCGGGTGTCACGGGGAGTGTGCACTCCACGTCACGGGGCCCAGAATGAACAGCCAGAAGACTGCAAGACTCTTGGGCTGTGATGGGTGCTGGGATGTTGAAGAAGGCCCAGACCCCGTGGTGCGATGTGCAGGCCCCCAACCCCACCAGGCTCCGCCCCAAGCAACAGCGGGACCCACCCGGTAGATTGAGACGTGAGACAGTCGACTAGGAGGGGCACTGTCAGCGGTAGGAGGTTGTGTCCATCTGGTGGACGGCAAGGATGGGTGTGGTGCCCACAGAGTCGGTCCTCCGCTGGCCCCAGACTCAGCGGGGAGGCCGCCCACCGAGGAGGATGCAAGAGGTGGGCAAGGCCTCTGGAACCAGCAAGCGGAGAACGCTTGGCTGTAGAGGACGGACCTAGGACCGGACGTTAGGAGAGTTGATGGCGATAGAGGGCAGTCAGCAGGACAGCAGCGGCAGGTAAGCGGCTGGTAGGCGGAAGATGGAAGGCAGCAAAATTGTCCCCACTAACAGCAGAGATGCAGTAAGGGCAGCCTGGAGACTGAACCGGGGGAGGCCAGAAAGCTTTAGCGTGCCGCCCAAGTTGCATGGCCCAGTAGGGAAGGGCTGTTACAGCTGGCACCAGGAGCTGGAAAATGGCACCTGTGCTGTTAAGAGGCCCGGGCCTGGTGGCACAACACACACACTACCGACCCAACCGCGATCTGCCCCCACAGCGTCAACACTCACCAGGCCAGATTCACAGAATGAACTTAAGACTCAATCCTAAACTTACTACTATTTTGGTATTCACAGAATGCACTTACTACTTTTGGTATTCACAGAATGAACTTACTACTTTTGGTATTCACAGAAGTTAGGATTTTGTCTTAAGACAAAATTAAGACAAACTTAAGACAGACTTAAAACATTTTAGGACCATATTGTAATTTTCCTGATTCATGCCCTTATATTGGTATAAATCACCATATCCTTATATAGGCATATAAATCATAACCATATTTAGACATAGCTCATGCAGTCCAAATACGGCAGGGCTACTTCCACTAGTTCCGAAAATCCACACCGATTTCTTGGAAAACTCGGCTTCATCAGCTTGGGACTTCCCCTTGCTTGAATACTGACTTGTCCAAGAACTCATGGAGTTTTCAAAGAACTGAGAATCTTTGATGACGTTATTATGTTCACCTTTACGTCAAACTTGATACCTTCAAGGTTTAAATATGCCCACACTTGCCATAGCAAACACACAGTGGTTTGGAGCAGTTCAACTATCTACTTGCTCGATGCACCCTCCTACAGCAAGTGCCGAAGGAAGACGACCCTCCAGCAGATGCACTGAGAGAGACGCTGTCTTTTCTCCTCCCGAGCTCCAGTGTTTCCAAGCTACCCTTGCGGGTTGTTGGGAAATCAAGTCCAGAGATTAACCTTCTTCATTCTATCCCAAGGTACGGAGCTGATTAGACCCTAGGAGAAATCTTGGATAGATTCTTGGCAAAGAATACAAAATGTATGCTACACCTCACTTACTTCTTCCCTCGTACTAAGCTTAGATTACGCTCGTCTATCTATTTCTCTGCACCTCTAGTGAAACGAAGCATGCACAAACGACTGAGTAAAATATCTATCTATTGTTTCCACGACACAGAAGATCAGTTTTATCTTGGGAAACAAAGTTGTCATGTTTATGTGGTTGTCAGAAACTAAGTCCCTTCTTGTGAACTAGAGAAAATTTCTATTGACCTCTGAGCTAGCTGGCACTCACAATTAAGTCTAATATATTTCGATAGAGACCTAGTTCACATAAGTCCTATGTCATATCTATAGAATATATTATTCCAATGCGCAGAGGCTATTGGGAATATAGGAACTACACTACATGGTGCCCAACATTTGGTAAGGCACTAATTTAACGCTAGATACTAGAGTAACTCAGTTGTGCTTTTCACAGAGACCCCTTTATCCCGTAAAATATTTCAATAGACGTCTGGAGTGGGTTAAAGGATAAAAATCTGCCTTAAACTGAGTAGGACAAAGAATCATATTTATTAGTTTTTGGTTTTGTTCAATGTTGAAGGATACAGTGTTCCAAAATATTGTGCACTTTATCTTTATTTTTCCTTGAAACTTGCTCTGCAAAACTTTCAACAAAATGTCGAATAGTGACGAAGAAAACAGTAGAGATACAGTAAATGAAAACCAACCAGATTTTGACATTACAGGTTTCCGACATGAGGACCCGAATGCTATAAACATTCCGGAAAATGTGCGAAAACAATAGCTATAAAGCTTATAGAAAATGGCCTACCAGCAAGAGGTGGTAGGGTAATTTTTGAAATAGAGGCACATGAATATCGGCAGACTAAAGTATTAACTATTCATGAATTATCTTTCCACAAGCACATGTGTTCCACTTCTATAAGATAGAGGAACCTCCAGCGGAATTTGTTCCTTTCGAGGACATTGAAATTCCTCTAACTTACCAAGAGCATCAGCTCTGGTTTAAAGGTGCCCTACAACATCAAAATCATGTTACCAGGCTCGGTCCACTAGGTAGACCAGGAGCAACATGGCCGGTACTAGCCAGTTATACACCACATCCTACCATTGAACAAATGACAGGTCCAGAACTGTTAGCTCAGCTAAAACAAATAATTAAAATCCTTAGACAGTTAGTACAATATGTCATGCGGACGTTAACAGTCCAACCTGCTATAAGAATTCCACAGCACACCCATCATCAGGGGAACGCAAACAAAATTACACCTCAGACTATACAATCAGTCATCGGTAAATTGGCCACAAAAAGGGAACAAATCCAATTCTGGTTAGCTCAAAAAATTACTCAGATTTAAGGCAGTATTTCCCGATAGTACACCTCATGAGAAACACAGGATTCTTACAATCTGTTTACCAATGGGGATTGCACCACACCTGGAAGACTGTGACACTTGGAGTACAGAGTTTGCTGCAATCTACTCAAAAACACATGGTGTTCCATCCATGGCGGTAATACTTGTAAATTGATACTTGTATAGCGCACTACTCACCCGCAAGGGTCTCAAGACGCTTGTACGAATACTGCTGTGGAACCCATCCTGGCTTTCCCTGTGAGGCGTCCATTCCTGGGCACCCCCAAGGTGGAGGCCAGGCATCCTTAGCGTTGTGGGGGCCGTTGTGGAGATTAAGCAAGCTATTGCCCAGAGTTGCAGAGTGGGACTCCATGATTGGACTAGGCACCGAGGCGAGAATTATCAGGTCTTTGGAAATTTGAGCCCAAGACCCGCCGAGGTGGGGAATTGAACCCTGGTCCCGGGCTTGACCTCTGCATCAGGGTCTGCTGCTCTAACCATTGAGCCACACTTCTCCAGATACCAGACGTCCTGAAACAGATGCAAAATAAATACAGGGCAGAGCCTGCTTTAAATCTCGGTATGAAGTTACTGAAGGATTTTAAACAGGTCTCAGCTATAATATTATCTAATATTAAAGGTGAAGCAGCATCTGTGGCAATCCGCAAAAAAATAAAATGTAACTGAGCAACCATATGAACTTGCCAGAATAATAGAAAAATCCTATGAAGAACTAGGAAGAGATAGTTTTGGAGGGAAACCAGTAAAGCCCGAACTAACAGAAAATCCTGAATTTGTTTTGATAAAAAATACTCTCACTATTGCTAAAAAGAAGTGGGAAAATACTATACAGACACTTCCTATAGAGAAGCATTCTCAATCAAGAGGTAGATCTCCTCAAAGGAGCCCTCTGAAAAGAGGCATAACCTAAGAAATAGGGATAACTTAAGAAAACCTGATAGATATCAAGATACTGATATACGTTCCTCTCGTACCTTTCAGACTTCCTCACAGAAATCCGAAAGAAGAGGACGATCAGAACACAAGGAAGAACGCGTGAAGTCCAAAAACGATCAACACGTTCCGAAAAATAAGAAAACTCAATTCACCAAAAAGAAGATAGCAAGTCTTAAAGTCAGACATGCCGGTGATCTTGAGGAAACAATTCAAGAATAGGGAGTGGGCCCAGACAATGCTGGACAGTGCAGCAGAGGTTACCATAGCTCGCAAGATCCTGAAGGATCATCTGGAGACAGTGGACCTGAATGAATGCATTCAAGTTGAAACTGCAGATACCAGTGTTAGTGTACCACATCGGTTATATGAAGTAGCACTCCGGATAGAGGGGGACATAACTAGAAAAATAAAAGCACTCTTTTGGGAGAAGCTTTCAAAGGCTTATGGCATTCTTCTGGCTGAACAAGACTGGCAGCCAGAATTTGTCAGGGAGTGCCCACATGGCAAAGAAATCATTATGCCAGCCTTCTCAAATCATATTCCTATTCATAAAAAAATACACCTATGCCAGAAAATGGGCTGTGGCCCAGGCACCAGCATTATATAAAAATCATTTGGGATGGGATGAGGATTCTCCTCACCATAAAATCCAGTTAAAAAATCAACCAACTGCTCAGAAGCAGTATCCAATTAAAAAATAATCTAAAAAACAGGTCAGGGAGATCCAAGATCAACTTGAATACCAAGGGGTGATTGAAAAATGCACCTCGTCCATGAACAATCCTTTGTTTCCTGTCTCCAAACCAGGCAATACATATCGTCTAGTTTTGGACTACAGACATTTAAACTCTTGTTGCAAAACGTTTGCAGTACCAAATGCACACAGTGCAGCACTGATGAATAACATTGTGCGCACAAAATATAAAACCACATTAGATATTTCAAACGGTTTCTTCTGTCAAAACATTGCACCTGAAAGCAGGTATTTGACCACTTTCTCGATAATGGGGACACAACAACACTTTTGTCGTCCCCCCAGGGATTCAAGAATAGTCCAGGGTTATTTTCAGCCAGAGTAACAGAGTTACTACAAACGTATGATGACGAGGCATTATCTTATGTCGATGACATCTATCTAACAGATGACGATTTGGATAGGCACTTGACCAGGGTGAACACCATAATACTTGGATTCGCCTCTGAAGGGTACAAATTCAACTTTAAAAAATCAAGAATCGCCCACCTCAACGTCCTATTCTTAGGATACAAACTTTCAAGTGAAGGCAAAAGCCTGGCAGCAAACTTTTTAGAAAAATGTGAAGCTGCAACCTCCAAAAACGCTGAAAAACTTACAGTCAGTTCTAGGATTCCTGAATTTTGGAAGAACTTACATTCTAAATTACGCAGAAAGGGTTAACCCTTTCTACGAATTAATCAAACCGGATTTCAGACCTATTAATTGGACTCAAAAACACACAGAAATGTTGCGTTCAGTGCAAATAGACATGTTAGCAACAACACATTTACAAACACGCATAAACAAACGAAACCTTGTAATCCCAATCATCCCAGGGAGGTGCGGATTCACATACCTAACCTTTATTGAAGATGAAAATGTACCACACAAAGCAATCTGCTTAAAGTAGAACTATTCTTAGAGAACAAGAATTCTTTGAATACTTCCTAGAACCAATATTGACCTAATCCACAAACTAGAACAAAAGCAGTTTGTATATTCCGCTATGGGATGGTCTTGACTTTCTATAACTATGAGCCATTTCATAAATGTAATTTCGTTATTCATTCAGTTAGCATTGCCAATGTCATATTATATGCTTACAATAAAATCATTACTTTTAAATACGTACAGTACAAATGCTCATTTTTCATGTGCAACCATTTCAATTGCATTTTGTATGTATTTTGGGGTGGGATTGTAAACACATGCTCTAGATTATATATTTTAGTGCTTGAACTTAAGTTGAACATGATAGTGCGGAGTGGGTGTTGTATAACATTTTAGGACCCTATTGCAATTTTCCCAATTCATGCCCTTATATAGGTATACATCACCATATCCTTATATAGGCATAGAAATCATAACCATATTTAGACATAGCTCATGCAGTCCAAATACGGCAGGGCTACTTCCACTAGTTCCGAAAATCCATAACGATTTCTTGGAAAACTCGGCTTCAGCAGCTAGGGACTTCCCTTTGCTTGAATACTGACTTGTCCGAGAACTCATGGAGTTTTCAAAGAATGAGACTTTTTGATGACGTTATTATGTCCACCTTTACGTCAAACTCGGTACCTTCAAGGTATAAAGACACTTGCCATAGCAAACACGCGGTGGTTTGGAGCAGTTCGACTATCTACTTGCCCGACGCACCCTGCTACAGCAAGTGCCGAAGGAAGCCGACCCTCCAGCATTCGCACTGAGAGAGACGCTGTCTTTTTTCCTGCCGAGAAATCCAGCTCCAGTGTCTTCAAGCTACCCATACGGGTTGTTGGGAAATCGAGTCCGGAGATTGACCTTCTTCATTCTAACCCAAGGTACGGAGCTGATTAGACCCTAAGAGAAATCTTGGATAGATTCTTGGCAAAGAATTCTAAATTTATGCTACACATCACTTACTTCTTCGCTCGTACTAAGCTGAGGTTAGGTACATCGGGGTAGGCGTATTGTAGAAGCACCAGTTGAGTACTTTTTAGCCTCTGTTATTTATGTATGTATTTATCTATGGTCTAGGAACCATACAATGCTCTTACAGTATTATTTTATTCTACTCATTTTACTGTATGCACTATATTTTGCAACCAGTTTTATGATTGTAGCAGTTCATTTCTTATGCTTGAGAAAGAAGACTGTTCAATAAATCCTTTTACTGAAAACGCCCGTCTATCTATTTCTCTGCACCTCTAGTGAAACGAAGCATGCACGATTGACTGAGTGAAATATCTCTCTATAGTTTCATGACTCTGAAGATCAGTTTTATCTTGGGAAACAAAGTTGTCATGTTTATGCGGTTGTCAAAAACTAAATCCCTTCTTGTGAACTCAAGAAAGTTTCTAGTGACCTCTGAGCTAGCTGGCACTCACAATTAAGTCTTATATAGTTCGATAGAGACCTAGTTGACATAAGTCCTACGCCACATCTATAGGACATATTATTCCAATGCGCAGAGCCTATTGGGAATATAGGAAGTACACTACATTAATACATGAGTTTATTTTGCAAGACTCTGTTTGTGCCTTTCACATGAGAACAATCTGCTCTCTGCATTCTCTGCCTGTTCCTGGAGTTTAGTCTGAACACGATGTGCACTCTCAATAAACAATGCCCCTTGTTATTCTGTTCTGGTCAGTCGCTAGCATCCAGACAAAACATGCGAACACAGCCGATACTGCTGGAAACTCATGCTTTCAATATTATGGGAATGCATGTTCTTCCAACACGCAACTCACATGATATAAAAATGCCATCTAGGCAGTAAGGTATGGGGTCTGCTGACCAAGCCCAGAGATCTTCTTTTATACAATAAAACTTCTTCTTGCCAAGGGGAGGGTAGTTAGGCCTGATAGCCCTTTATCCACATGTATACGATGACACCCCCTTTATAATCTATGGAATTGAAACAATGCTAACTGTTTTAGGTTTATGCGTTTTGCTGCTGGAAGTGGCTCGTATATTGTGGACAAGTACGAGTGACTGAGCGAAAGGGTATGTCTTGCTACCATGATTCCTGAGAGAGTCAAGAGTGTTTTGTTCTGGGTTGTCTAGACATTTGTAGCTTTGTGATTATGTAGGAGAGCAAATAAGACACTATAGCTAGTCGGTTCTGGGATTTTGTGTACTGAGGCGGTAAGAAGGCTCAGCCCCTACACACTGAGGTCCTGTTTTCTTGCGCATACTTTTGTGCATGTGCAGAATCCCTGCAACACTAGATAATTTGGGCTTCTCCTAATTTCTACAATTTTCCACATACTATCGGATATACTAGTGATCCAGCAGCATACCAACAACAGATAATCCACTACCATATACTCACCTAGGCCCATAAACACACACTTGGTTGAGTAAACCGGTGCAGTCTATATTTATACATTTTCCCTACAGTTTCAAGATTAGTTATTCAATATTCCTAACTAACCTTTCACTGATCAAAAAATTCTTTCCTCTGGTCGATGGACCATTAGATGAACTAGTTGATGGTGAAAATGACATGAGCTAACTTGTTCTTATATTTAATGTAAATAACCAAGGAACTCAGGAAAGTTTTAAATATTTATCTGAATTTCAAACGCATGTGAACCCTCTCAAACACGCAGTGTAATCACCATCATTCTTAGGAGAGAAAATTCATTTAATTCATCAAACATATACTTTGGACTCACGCAATGATCAATGCTCAGAAAGGGAGAGGACAGAGAGAAAAGAACATCTGCAAATAGCGTGAAAATATATTTACTAAGAATGGTGTGAAGACCTACCCCCTGGCCAAAGGGCTGGTAAGGGTCCCCTGGGATAGATCATGCATCAAAGACTTCAGGACAGGAATCAGGAATGGATAGATGACCTCTCTAGAATACCGATGATTGCGTCACACCCCTCTCTGACACTCTCTTCCTCCTCGAGATTATTCCCCAATCTTCTTATCTAACCCAATTAGGATAGAAAATTCTGCATTCGATTCTTCATCAGCATCTCACAGCATCTCTCCTCTGCATTCGGCAAATCTTCATTTACTCCCTCACAGCAACTGGACTCCTGAATCTAACTAACTAAGGCTGTCTCAAATATACCTTTTGTTCAATATGTTCCGTCCATTAATGTTTCAATATCTTTGTCTGACCAATTAGAATTTGTATTTTTACAAATACAAATTCTAATTGGTCAGGCAAAGACAGTATCATTCTTTTTACTTGTTATCATTCAATGAGGCATTGCCACTGTTAGAAATAACCATACTGCAATCACTAATAAAATGCTACATATGCAAGCTCTACAACATCTTTGTGTGAAACCTCCTTTCGGTCGTTCAGTGATTCTATTTTTTGCCATTTTAGTCTGGGAAGATAATTTCTCCTCTTTCTATCTTCACTTAGAAATTCAGGCTCCTATTTTTAAGGTGGTCTCAATTCTCTATCATTAACCTGTGTAGCATCTACTACTTCTGATTCTTCACTCAAAACTAAATTCTCAAATTCTTCTAATATTACATAGATCCAATCCATGGCTTTGTATTTATTGTTCAAAATTCTCAGTCTTGGGCTTTCACAGTTCACTGTTTAGACTGAGTTTGCCTTGTAACCTCATTCACTTGCTCTGGTCTTTCGTTTCTTTTTCTCAGATAGTATCTCAGTCTTTTCACTCCACCTGGCCAGCTATAACCTTTTCTAACCCTTTTAACCTGAACTGCACTTTCACCCTCTACATCTTTTTCTAGAGCTCTTTTATTTTCAGTATGTCTAGGCACAATCTGTTCTTGTCCTGAATCACTCTCTACCTGTTCCTGTTCAGGTCTTATTTTTGTCACTTCATGCGCCTGAACTTGTTCTTCTTTTTCTATCTGGTCCTGTTCGAGTCTGAATTCAAGCTGATCTTCTACTGCCCGAACTTGTTCTTCTTCTCCTAACTGGTCCTGTTCAGGTCTTACTACAATTTGCTCTTCTGCTGCCTGAACTTGTTCTTCTTTTCCTGTCTGTTCCTGCTCAGGTCTTTGAATAGGTCTGTTTTCCTTTGCCTGAGTATCTTCTTCTTTCTCTGTCTGGTCCTGCTCAGCATCTCGAGTAGCTTTGTTCACTTCTTCCTGAGCATATTCTTCTATACCTATCTGATCCTCACTACTTTCTGTCTCTCTAATCTGGTTCTTCTTCTTGTCTGAATAACTACTTTAGGTATGTCAACCACTGGTCCAACCCTCCTGACATGTGCTCGGTTGTTCCTCTTCTATCGCTATAGAATCTATCACGCTAGATTATTCGACTTCACACGCTTCTGCAGTTTCAGCTGGTTCACTCAGTTGTTGTTTTTCAGTTGGGCCTGGAACTCTTTTGGTATCCAATTGGGTAAACTTGCACACTTCACTGATGTAGTAGTGACCAATATGATTGATGTGGTTTATCCCACCTGGGTGCTAGTCACAACTTTCTGCCGTGTTTCTTCACTACCACCCAGTCTCCAGGATTCAATTCATGCACCTGTGTTGGCTGCCTGGCAACTGCCTCTTCTACAACCTGGTGAGAGACAGTAAGCACTAGGTCAGCTAATCCTTTGCAATAGTCTAATACCAAGTCATCAGTTATATTCATCAATGTATGACCAGGGATAAATGCTTGTCTCATTGCCCTTCCTATGGGTATTTCATGGGGACTCAATCCTGGTTTTCTGTCAGGGATACTTTGGAGTCCCATCAACACAAGGAGCAATGCATCTGGCCATTTCTGTGATGTGGAAGCACACACTTTCCCTAACCTGGACTTAATTGTGCAATTCAGTTGCACAACTATTCCAGAAGCCTCTGAACGGTATGCACAGTGCAGTTTCTGTTGAATGCTTCACAGATTAATCAAATTAGGAATCGGTAATACAGATTCCTTAAATGCAATGTAGGTAGCACTTAAAACAGTGCACCTGAGCCTTAAGGAATCGCTGCTTACCACCAACTCCAGTTGGTGGTAAATAGCGATTTCCTTTCAAAAAGCACTTTTTTGCTTTTTGAAGTGTGCCATGTGGCACAAATCCATGCTCCATGCCACATGTGCACACATGCACATTTCAGGGTGCAACAGTGTGCCCATGAAATACCGCTCGGTATTACCGATTCGGTAATACCGAATCAATAAAACCGAATGTCTTCACATTCATTTCTATGGGCTTCCAAGCCCATAGGAATGAATGGCTAGGTATTCATTATTACCGAATCTCATTCACTGATTCGGTAATAACAAATATTAAGAATTTGGTATTTTTTACCGAATTCTTACCTACATCTGAAATACCGTTTTTTAAATACTGATTCGGTAAAATTCGGTATTTAGGAATCGGTATTTCCCAGTTACCTGAATCTAGCCCCTAATCCTCCGATTAGGGGTAAGGTGCCGTGTTCGAGTTCTTGTTAAACGAATCTCTACTGAATGTAGGACATAAACCTTGACTGGATGTCCCATCACGATCGATTCACTGTGTTCCAGTAGTAGCTACTGCTTTTAAGCAGCCAGGTAATGCTGAAGCCACAGGATCCAGAGTAGGCTATTGGACGTCGGGTTAATCTATGCTTTTGAGTCAAAACTGAAAGTGCACAACTTTCTCTCTCACAGCAAAACAGTACTAACTCTTTCGTGTTATCAGGCATGCTCAAGGCATGGGTCTCACACAGACAATTTCGCAATTTCACAAACGCTTCCATGCACTCATCATTCCAAACAATCAGATCTTTCGCTCTTTCCCGGTTAATTGAAATAATGGTTTTGCCAGCAGGGAAACCCCAACTATCCGCTGCCTGCAGTACCCATCTACTCCGAGAAACATTCTCATCTCCTTTTGCGTCTGAGGGAGTTAAATTTGCTTGAATATTTTTATTCTTTCTGGGGTCACTTATCTAACTCCTCTTTCTATTTTATGCCCTAGGTATCTAACTTCTTGTTGACAGAACTGCAATTTTTCTGGAGACACCTTGTGTCTTCGTTCGGGCAAATGGTTCAGGAATCCAATTGTGTCAGTGACAATCTTCTCGTGATTTTGATGGCACTAATAGGTCATAAATGTACTGAACCAGGATTGAATCTCTGGGCATGACCAATGTTTCAAGACACTTTTTCAGGATTTGATTGTAAATCGAGGGGCTTTCTGTTTACCCTTGAGGAACTCAGCACCATGCCAAGAGATGGTCCCCAAACCTAAATGCAAATAAATACTGGATGCCTGGGTGTGAAGGAATAGAGAAAAGGCTTGGCATAAATTAATTACTGTAAACTAGCCTGAATTCCAGGGTATCTGATAAAGGATAGACAACAACACTGGCATTGGGGGAAAACAATTACAGCCGCACTTACTTGTCTATCACTTAGTGTAACTTGATTAAGTAGTCTAGCTTGTGCCCTCCTTTGTAGGTCCACTGCCCTAAGACCTAAATTAAACTAAACTCTACAAACGCTCAAAGAGGCACAAAGTCAATAGCATACAATATGCACACTGAACACATAGATTGAAAGAGAGACTTTTCTTCTTGAGAATGTCTTCTTTTATTCATGGTCATCACAGCCAACGCGTTTCACCCAAAAGGGCTTCATCAGGGCTGTTTAAAAACAACAGAGCAATAATCATAAATACCTTTCTAACACGGGACTATGAGACCCACACCATGGTGTGATAGTGAAAATATTTATAAACCGAACAGCAACTGTGCCTCTGATGGTGCCCACCACATGACACCCTAAGCAATGAGAACACCCACACAGAAGAGAAAGCCTCTTATGCAGTGTTGAGAAATGACACATTGCGGAACCTAAATAACCCATTTCAACAGAACCACATATCTCGTCAATCTTTACCGGGTTAATAAAAACCCCAAACAACAACAACCAAAATTGATATTTTCCATTTGGGTATTTCGTATAAGGCTGACCCTAATATCCTATCAGGGCCATATATCTTCGCTATGGCCCTGATAGGTTATTAGGGTCAGCCTTATACGAAATACCCAAATGGTAAAACATCAATTGTGGTTGTTGTTGTTTGGGGTTTTGATTAACCCGGTAAAGATTGGCTGTGATGATCATGAATAAAAGAAGAAATTCTCAAGAAGAAAAGTCTCTCTTTCAATCTATGTGTTCAGTATGCTATTGACTTTTGTTGATCATTCGCAAATCCTGTACTATCCTGTATTTTCTGCTAGGCTTTTTAAGTCCTATCATTGGTGAATTACAAGGACTACTCATTATTTCTTTTAAAATGTCTTGTTTAATCATCCGATCAATTTTTGGAGCAACTCCTGCTTTGACTTCTGGACTCATTTTATACTGTGTGTGTTTGGATAAACTGCACCTTCTTTCACTGTCACTTTTACTGGATCTACATTTGACATTAGCCCAATATATTTTCCTGTAAAGTTCCACACTTCAGGATTCACTGTTGTTCTCAACTTTTCTGGAAATTCATTTTCAATCATCAAGGAATACATCTCATCTACTTCAGTGCCTTGCTTAGCCAGCATCATTTTGTATATGACATCCTCATCAGGGGTTTGGAAAGCGACACAAGCTGGTGTACAATAGATCATGGAATTCATTTTGCACGATAGAGCTCTTTTCAACAGATTTACAGGATTGGAATCACAAACTACAAACAGATGCAAGTCTTTAAAATTTACAATATGTAGTTCGATTGGTTTTGTGATCTGGGCTCTAATCTGTTTATTCAAAACTCCTACAACTTGGAGTGACTCTCCCGAGAGGGGTAGGTTTGGGATGTCTGCTGTTCTCACAGTAGACCAGGTAGTACCAGTATCCAATAGAAAAGTGATATCTCTGCCTTCCACTTTCCCATCAGTAAATGGACCTGACTGGTCTACCAGCAAGGGTGCGCCAAGCACGCACTCCTCTTCTTCCCCCCTCAGGCCCCGTCATTGCACATAATCCTCTACGTCATTATCATTCTGTTAAAATATTGTGTAACCACAGAACTTTTCTTACCACTTTCTCCCTGAAATCCGGCGTTTGCACTGTGTCTTTGAGGGTTCACAAAGTTTGGCATAGGAGCTGGTGGCACCTGATACGGTGGATTAACTATTTGCTGCAGCTGATTCATAACCACTTAATTCTGCATCTGTGGATTCAAATTTGATTTGGCCCATTATTATTCTGAACGCTCTTACACTCGTTCTTCCAATGTCCAAGATTTCGCACGCATGACAAGGAAACTTCTTCTTTGCTTCTTCTCTATTCATTCATCCTCTTTCTTTACCACCATTCGCCGCTTGATCATTCTGACTCTGCCCTTTCACCTGATTATCAGTTTGGGTATTTCATTTATTTTCCTGCTGTTCTGCCAATTTTACTTGTGCCCACGTCATTTTCTCTTTTAGCTTTCTACGCCTTGCCTCAATATCGTCTCCGCAATACTTGGCATATTTCGAAATGTCATCTATCGTCTTACTCTGCCAGCACAACATGTGCTGTTGAATCATCTGAATAATCTCTGGTTTCAAACCATACAGAAACCGATACACAAAATGTCCCTATACACCAATATTCTCAAAACCACTATAATGCTTAAACACCTATAACAACCGCTCATGATATGCATGTGCAGATGTATTTGGCTCTTGAGTTGTCCTATCTATCTTTAACCAATCTGTTTCTTTAGGAGTATTTTCGCTTTCTGGAAAGTAATTACTTGGTGATGTTTCTTTATCACCTCCTCTGAGAGTGCTCCAGTTTTTAAGTCTTTAGCATACTCTTCACTTGGCAAATCCACTGTGATCTTAGACTCTGCCCATAAGTTAGCAGCAACTACGATATCAAACAAACAATCCAAATCTTTCAACAGAACCTTCGAAACGTTCACAAACCTTTCAACTTGTTTGTACCATTCCACTGGTTTCTCTCTCAACCTAGGGAAATCATTTGTAAATGACAAAATATCCTGTCAGCTCCACGGAACATGAACATAACCACCACCAGGAACCTCTCTCATTGGACACAATCTCTCTGCTTTTTTTGATTCTTTGATCAAGAATGCTGATGATGCTCCCTTTGCTTGGGCTTCCTCCTTTTTCTTTGTCCACCTAGTTTTCCACTTATCAATGCCTCCCCACTTCTGCAAAATGTTAATTAACTCTTTTATCTGTTATCTTTTACCAGACACATTCATGTTTTCCAAATCCTGTCCATAAACTCCACTCGATATGGTTTCTGTAACAATTCTGATCTCTCTATATCTATTCCAATCTCTGAAGTAAGTTCTGTCAATCTCTCATGGAACAATCTTGCATTTCTGGTTATACTCCTACATATAACCAACAACTTTTCATCATTGTAAAGATTCAACCTTTCTATTCCCACCTTTCCAGCTATCATCTCTTTCAATTCCACCTTCAATCTGTAAATATCAAAGATCTTTAGTGTTGAGCTTTTTTTTTCTATTCCCTGTGCCCACCTTTCTAAACCTTCTGGAGTGATCACTGCTGAGATTCTAGTTCCTAAAGGTATCATGGACCCTTTTTCTTTCGAATTTCCAGATATGGCTCTTTTTGGGGTTTAAATTACAGGTTCTCTTATTGGAATGTCCATTAATGAAATGACTGAATCGCACTCACTGGCCTGATCATCAGATGTTATTATTTCTTTTCTGGAAATATTCAACGGAATTGTTATTTCTTGAGGTTTTGGGAAGCTCATTTTATCTCCATGTATCGGGATAACAGGACCTATAGTCACTGGTACTGTCAAAGCTTCAGTATTTAAATGTAATTGACTTATTTTCTGTACTATTTCCTCCCTAGTTTTAGTTAAGACTTTTCTTTCTTTATCTTGGGAAACCCTATTAACTGCGTATCATGTAAAATTTGAGGAATTAAGGGTGTTCCCAGTACCTGTGCACTTGTGGTGACTCTACTGGGTCCGTTTTGGTACAGTGGAGGGATATTAGTTAAGGTATCCTCCAACAATTCATCATCTGATTCGCCATATCCTGGCACATTCATTTGTTTTGTTTTCTCATTACACTTGCTTCCTGACTGTTAACGCTTGATATAAACCTTCTGATGCCATAGCTCTTCTCCATTGTTTCATCTGACCTTCCTGCCTCTCCATTTTTCTCATTCAATTGACTCAGTCTCCCATTTATCCAAAGCCACATCCTGTTTTAATCTAGGTCTTGGTTCCAAATTATTCATTCTTGTCCTTAAATTCTGAAGAATTCTCTCTTTAAACCTACCGTATTCTGGAAAAGCTAGAACTCCATCACCTTTTGTATATTCTATCCAATTCTCCAACCACACACAAGTATGATATCCTCTTTCCATCATCATAAAGGAAGCAGGCGTTTTCCACGGCGAAATAGGAATTCCCTCTCTAATGAACACAGGCTTATCTTTCTTGAAGAAATTTTTAATTTTCTTTAACAACATTTTTCTCTTTTCTCCATACATTCTAGATGCATGATATATGAAAGAGTACTCAGCAAACCCTTGAAGTCTTCTCTCAGTGCGACTCACACCAGCAGTCAAATCAGAATCTAACAAACAACTCTTTTTCAGCCAATCCTTGCGCGACTTCTATCTATAAACCAATCAGACTCAGGCTCACGCCAGATCGGCCTTTTGTGACATCAGTTTTGCTCCTTACTACAGACCCCTCCTTTACAATCTGCTTCTTTCTCACGCCCGCTGTTTCAACTAATCTCAGCGCGGCTCTCTGTGACGTCAGCACAACTCCAGCGACTAACCCTCCCTTCACAAGGTAATACGAAAACTTATCTCTTTACTTTTCTTTCAAATAAATCAGTTAATAACAACATAAAAACATTTGCTACTCTGCCTGTTCCACTAATCAAAAGGATAGATTTTCGACTTATCCTGGAGTCTCAGAATTGCTATAACTCTGGTACTAGAAAACGGATCCAGCGGCATACAACTTAACTACTTCACTATCACATACTCACATGGGCCCAGTTGAATAAACCACTGGAGTCAAAGTTTATAAATTTTCCCCACAGTTTCAAGATTAGTTATTCAATATTCCTAACTAATCTTTCACTGATCAAAAAGTTCATTCCTCTGGTCGATGGACAATTAGTTGAACTAGTTGATGGTGAAAATGACATAGGCTAACTTGTTCTTATAAATAATGTAAATAATCACAGATTTGTGAATGTTTTAAGTCTTTATCTAAATTTCAAACGCATGTGAACCATCTCAAATACACAGTGCAGTCACCTTCATCCTTAGGAGAGAAAATTCATTTAATTTATCAAACATATACATTGGACTCATGCAATGATCAATGCTCAGAAAGGAAGAGGACAGAGAGAAAAGAACATCTGCAAATAGCGTGAAAATATATTTGTAATGTAATGTAATGTAAAGCACATTTCTATAGCGCTCCTATCACTCCAGGGAGTATCTTGGCGCTTAACCAACCCAGGTGGACGGGTAGGGGGCAAGATGATGAGTGACCTATTACATCACACTATTAGATCAAGGCTCTGCAGGCGACATCAGTTAAAGAAAAGACCCAAGTTTTTAATGCTTTCCTGAAGTGGGTCTCCTGGGATAATGCTCTTAGGGAGGGTGGTAACTGATTCCAGGCCTTAGCGCCCAGAAAGAAGAGGGATCTGCCACCTCTTGTAGTCAGCTTAAAGCGAGGGATAGTAAGCAAGTTCTGGCTAGCAGATCTCAGACAGCGGGTGGGGTGATAGTTCTTAAACCCGTTGCAGAGGTATTTAGGTCCTTGCTGTTGGAACGCCCTGAACGTGATGACAAGTATCTTAAATAAGATCCTTTTACTAATAGGCAGCCAATGTAGCGCCTTCAGGGCCGCTGAGGCTGAGGATCTACGTGGCCAGCGTAGTACTAGGTGCGCAGCGGCATGTTGGACCATCTGCAATCGGTGCAGGACTGACTTGTTAGCTCCAGCATACAGGCCGTTGCAGTAGTCCAACCTGGAGTTAATTAAAGCCACAGCCACCGTTTTTCTGGCTGGCAGCGGGAGGAGATCGAAGAATTTCCACAGTGCCTTTATAATCTGAAAGCAGGTCCCAGCTATAGTTACTGCTTGATTTTTAAAAGACAGTTGGTCGTCGAACTTGATACCCAAGTTCCGAGCCGATGTGATGGTGTTGGGTGGTGCTTCTGCTTCAGCAGGCCAACACCTCTTTGGGGAGAACAGATTGTGTTTCCCAAACGGCATGATCTCTGTCTTCCCGGCATTACATTTCAAATGGTTGTTGGTCATCCAGTTGAATGTCGCTGTTAGGCATTCCTTTAGATTTTCTTCAGCGCCTGGCCTGTCCCTGTCCAGCACCAGGATTAGCTGGGTGTCGTCAGCATAAGAAATTGTACTGATCTTAAAAGATGCGATCAGTTCCATAAGTGGGACCATGTACAGATTAAAAAGTACAGGGCTTAAACTAGAGCCATGTGGTACCCCAGAGCTGACGACCTTTGCTTCCGACTGGAAAGGGCCCAGCACAGTGACCTGACGTCTGTTGCTGAGGAAATTCCTAAGCCATACCAGGGCTTGTCCCCCTACCCCTGCGGCAGCCAACCGGTTCACTAAGATATGGTGTGAAACCGTATCGAAGGCTGCCGACAGGTCAAGTAGGATTAGGACGGCCTCTTTTCCCTGGTCCATGGCTGCTCTTAGGGTCTCTGCTGTGAACAGTAGGGCTGACTCAATAGAGTGATATGATCGAAACCCTGACTGGTTGGGGTGTAGAATGTTATTCCCCTCCAGGAAGTTCGTTAGTTGAATGTTGGCAAATTTTTTCCGCCAGTTTGAACAGCACTGGGAGCAGGGAGATAGGACGCAGATTGGAGAGGGTGGTAGGATCAGCCAGTGCCTTCTTCTGTAAAGGCTTAACCGCTGCCAGCTTCCAATCGCTAGGTATATCTCCTGTGGCCAAGGAGGTGTTGATAATCCTGTTGATGATGGGATTGACCACCTCTACTAAGGTGTGGAGCACAGAAGGGGGACATGGGTCGAAGGGGGATCCGGATTTGTTAGCCATAATGGCTTTGTGAGTGTCTTCAAGGGGGATACCAGCAAATTTCTCCAGACGGGCGTTGGTCCATTTCTCTTCAGTTTGTACAGCTAACAGCTGAGTAGTGGGTATTGGTGGAAAAGTGTTCACGATGTCGGAGATCTTTTTATCAAAATAGTCAGATATCGCATGACAGAGATCTTGAGAGGGAGGGATCTCCTGCGAAAGAGCTGAAGGATTCATGAATTTTTGAACTACCCTAAAGATCTCTTTTTGTCCTTGGCCTGCGATGGAAATGGCCTGAAGAAAGTGAGCTTTCTTAGCTGACTTTATTCCTGAGTGGTAGTTCCTCCTAGCCACTCGATAAGCGTTGCGGGCGGTGGCATCATAATTCATACGCCACTTCCGTTCCAGAGCTCTGACTGCTCCGAGTTCAAGTTTCAGGGCCAATGTGAACCATGGGGCACTTTTTTTGGTTTTAGTGGCGTTAGGGTTCTTTTTGCCGACTGATCCCAATAGTGCCCCTGCACTGGCTATCCACTTGCCAAAATTCTGACTGTCAGTGGAGGTGTAACCTGTGAGAATCGGAGTGCTGAAAGCTAATTTCCCTGCCACCTCAGGTCTGGTATGCAGTTCCTTCCAGTTAGGGACATGATTGTCCTTGGGATGTTTGTTATTTTTTGTTTCGATTTTTAGAAGTGTAATATGAAAGGGGATGAAAAAGTGATCAGACCAGATCTGGGGGCTGGGAGTCTTTACTATCAGTCTGGAGGAGTTAGAACAGACACAGTCCAAAAGATGTCCTGCTAAGTGTGTGGGTTCGTGGTTCAGGAGGGAGAGACCAAGTACATCAATGATGTCCAGGAAACATCTCACACCTGGTTCATTGGGAGATTCTAGATGCAGATTTAGATCACCCAGAACAGTAAAGTGGGAGGATCTGAGGGCTAGATCACTCAGTACATCTCCCACAGATTCCAGAAATTTAGTAGGAGGACCAGGTGACTGATAAATAAGAACCCCAGAAAAAGTGAACGTGTCGTGGACGCTCAGGGAGAAGGCAAGTGCTTCTGCTTCTTTAATGTCTGTCAGTTCCTGAGTGGAACATTTCAGGGCTTTATGATGGATTATGGCCAAGCCTCCTCCACGTTGTTCGGGTCTATCTAGACGCTGGATGAGGAAATTTGGTGGGAGGGCTATAGCTAGGTCAGGGTTGCACCATGGTTTTAACCAGGTTTCAGTTATGAGAAGCCAATCTAGGTTGGATTCCACAATCAATTCATGAATGTTCTGAGCATTCTTGGAGAGCGATCGTGCATTGATCAGTCCTCCCCGTAGGACAGGAGGGTGTAAGGATGTTCCCCCAAGAGGCTCTGGGGTAAACTTAATTTTACATTGACCACAGCAAACTGGTCCATGCCATTTCCCTGGGATTAAAAGGTTGCGACATAGTATGTGAGGTGCATTGTGGGAGAGCAAGAACTCCCTGGACATACCTGTATGGGGGGTTAGGTGAGTCATCGATTGCACAGAGTATCCCGTCTCCCGTGCCTCCTTAGCACTGACGGGTGCAGACGGGCTGGACTCTGGCTCGACTCCGGCGCTGATACGGCGCGTCCGCTGAACGCGTCCGCTGCACGGAGGCATGGCCGTATGCTTTTATACCGGCGCCCAAGCCAAAATGGCCGCCACGAAACGCGGGTTCGAGACCCGGGGAACTCCTCAAGATCGTCCTCGCCCCACTAGGGAGCAGGTAAATACAATAAACTGCTTGGAGAGCAGGCACAACTGTTTCTGACAATTCTGCACTACACTATAAAAAACGAGTGAACGAAGTAAAATAGCGCTAGAGTGGTAGGTGGGGACGGACACAGAGGGAAAATGTGTACAGTATTAAAATATTGCTAAGAGCAGGATGTAGCCACCCGGTATCAGCCTCGGGGGTCGAGAGTAAGTGTGAGCAAATCAGTTTGCTGCTCAGCTATGCTGGTTTTATACCGGCGCCCAAGCCAAAATGGCCGCCACGAAACGCGGGTTCGAGACCCGGGGACCTCCTCAAGATCGTCCTCGCCCCACTAGGGAGCAGGTAAATACAATAAACTGCTTGGAGAGCAGGCACAACTGTTTCTGACAATTCTGCACTACACTATAAAAAACGAGTGAACGAAGTAAAATAGCGCTAGAGTGGTAGGTGGGGACGGACACAGAGGGAAAATGTGTACAGTATTAAAATATTGCTAAGAGCAGGATGTAGCCACCCGGTATCAGCCTCGGGGGTCGAGAGTAAGTGTGAGCAAATCAGTTTGCTGCTCAGCTATGCTGGTTTTATACCGGCGCCCAAGCCAAAATGGCCGCCACGAAACGCGGGTTCGAGACCCGGGGACCTCCTCAAGATCGTCCTCGCCCCACTAGGGAGCAGGTAAATACAATAAACTGCTTGGAGAGCAGGCACAACTGTTTCTGACAATTCTGCACTACACTATAAAAAACGAGTGAACGAAGTAAAATAGCGCTAGAGTGGTAGGTGGGGACGGACACAGAGGGAAAATGTGTACAGTAATAAAATATTGCTAAGAGCAGGATGAAGACCAACCCCCTGGCTGGTAAGGGTCCCCTTGAAAAGATCAGGTGACAAAGATTTCAGGACAGCAATCAGGACCGGATAGTTGACCTCTCTAGAATAACGACGATTGCGTTGCACCCCTCTCTGACACTCTCTTCCTCCTCGAGATTCTTCCACGATCTTCTTATCTAACCCAATTAGGATAGAAAGTTCTACATTTGATTCTTCATCAGCATCTCACAGCATCTCTCCTCTGCATCTGACAAATTTTCATCTTCCGCTCACAGCATCTGGACTCCCGAACCTAACTAACTAAGTCTATTGCAATTATACCTTTCGTTCAACATGTTCCCCCCATTAATGTTTCAATATTGTAAAATTACGAATTCTAATTGGTCAGGGAAGGGGGGAAGATCATGCTTGTATGTCGTTTACTTCAGTAATCCTAATGTTCGCAAACCCATCCCCTTAATTTTTATTCACAATTTTATTTCCCACTCGCATTCATGTCTTATTTGCAACAAAATTATATACAGTTGAATACCACAACGTTGAACTTTTCACCGTCTGTTCCCAGGCTGGGACACTTTGCAACCTTGGCTTTCATTAAAAGTCTGAGTCATCACTCCGGGTTAACTTTCAGTGCCTATGCGCCGTCATCACATGACTCAGCTTATTTCTGTTAAACATGAGAGGCCCAAATACGCACTACTGATAAAGTCAAAAAGACAGATGTTACTTTAAAATTTAAATGGTTTCACTGTATACCACCCACCGCTACTCTATCCCAGTTCAATCTATTAGAATTTTCCACGCGTTAGCTTTAGTAAAAATCACTCGATTTAGTCCAAGATGCCATGCACGTGAGTCTTCATGACTCCATTTTAGTACCTGCTGCTCATGCGCAAGATTTTCCCTCCAAGCATTAGCCCGTCATGCTGCGTAGATGCAGTAGACGAATGTGCAGTAAAGATTTCCCCGTTTAAAGCAGTATAGTCCTTTGTTCATGTTAGTCTAGTTAGCAAACACATATGCAAGCTTCACTAACCCGCGTATTGATGTGGTGCACATTATTTTTACACAAGACAATTTTAATAACTTGTTAGTGAATTAAAGGAGCGGATCGCTTCTGAGCAAGTCTCTTTTCTATGAGTCCTTGCTCCATCACTAGTTCCCATACCTGATTGGAATAATAGAATGAGAACATGTGGTTTATCACTAAGAATTGAAGTTAAGTCCTTGAGATGCAGGTTTCTAAATAGTTCTATGTCTCAGGCTATTTATGCATTTGCATGTATAAAATTTTAGGTACATGTTCTTGAAAAATTCTTTTAACCAATTACCATGTAAAAATCTAAAACGATGGTTGTAGATTAATATCAATAACATGAAACATGAATTGGTCATTGACTTTACAAACTGATGATAATGTGGGGATAGCTTCTCATGTTTTTAGATTTGTGCACTGGCACTTTAAGGTCTTCTATATAAATTGCATTATCATATATTTTAGAATTGGTGGCTATTGGGTAGAATTAAGAACATAAGAGATAAAGCAGATACTGCTCTGAAATTTATATAACACAAGAAAACTATATTTTGATTTGGGTACCACCTTGTATGCTCTTGCACTAATAGTTTTCCTCAGGGATTTTAGGAATTTATATGAAAAGAAATGTTTACATACTTACCAGCATGCATTTTTATATATGACTAGCTTACCCGTCGCGTGTTGCTGCAATCTCAGAAGAAAGGAAATTCAAGGAAACTTGTTATGATAACATTCAATTTACATTGTGTCATTTTTATTGAAACTAATTCATTTTAAACTGGAAAACATTTCAAAGTGTGGCCTGAGCAGTGTGCACTCGATCTGCTTCCAATCTTGATTCTCGTTGCTCTCCTGTTTCATTCGAGTGGGCTTGAGCAGTGCGTAATTGATCGGTTTCCAATATTGATTCTTGTTGCTCTCCTGTTTCATTCGAGCGGGCTTGATCAGTGCATAATCGATCTGTTTTCAATCTTAATTCTCGTTGCTTGTTCGTTTAAGGAGAACGGGCTTGAGCAATGCTTACTCGATCGGCTTCCAATCTTGATTCTCGTTGCTCATTCGTTTGAGAAGAACGGGCTTGATCAGTTTGTTTTCTAACAGCTTCTAATCTTGCTTCCCATTGCTTGTCCGTTTCTGAAGCTTGTAATGCCTTTTTCTTTCGTGCTTCGGAGGTAGATCGACCAATCGATTTCCGTTTGGGGGCATAACTGTCGACAATGCTCGCAAATTCGCTAACAATTGCAGTATTAGAAAGCTTATGAGGGCACTGGGGGGGCGGATATTTTAAAAAAATGTATTTCAGAAACCCTCGCGGGAGTGTACTCAACAACTTCCCAAAGTTTCATGGCGATCGGACGAATGGTGTAGAAATTATGTAGAAATGCATAAAGGACAAACAGACAGACAGACATACATTTGTTTTTATATATATAGATTACACACTTTAAAATCATGGGTGTCTTTGCTCAAAATCCTGTCAATAGAAACTACCACTGACTCATGTTAGTATGGTATGAATATGAATATTATCAAAATGTATGTATCCATACTGGGATAACATGTATGGTTACTTTTGAGAATATAAGACAGGAAACAGACACCTGTCTTATAAGTCTATAAATTTGGATATTGTTCTCCAAAATTTTAGATCCTGTTGATAATACACTTTTGTTAACTCTTGCACTAACAACTTGCCCTAATCCTTTTCTAGTACTGTATACGAACCCCTTTATCAATAGTTTTACCTTTAGATAAACTTCATTTGAAGTATCATATAGGGAGTCATAAACTTACACATATAACAGCATATACTTCAACCCAAAATTAAGCACTTTAATTTCATGTATGTCCCAAATTGAACTTTACCCTAAATAAGTTGTAAATACTGTATGAATATGACGATCATATCAATAGTGAATTGCAATAAAAATATTTGAATGAAGGGGTAGTCTAAGATTATTAGAATTGTTTAAACTTCTTGTCGATCTGCATGAAGTAATTTAACCTTCTAATAATTAACCCTGGATGAAGTACTAGCGCAGTGGTAATTTTTTGCTTGATCGCGGTCCTCAACGTCAAGTTGGTTACCACGAGCGGGCAAAATGACATCCCGGCAAGAATTTCTCCTTGTTCGCGATCAGCAACATCAAGTTGCCTAGAAGCAAGCATGGAAAATAAACCTCCCGGTGAGATTCTCAACGCGGGAAGGTCAGGTGTCTCATCGCGAACGCTAGCAATGAGAAACTACCAGTCCGCGTTGTGAAAGCTGCCGCTCGAGTAGTCATCAACTCGAGCAGCAGAAAACGACTGCTTGCACTGTGCAAGATGCAGTTGCACTGATTGCACAGGACGGACAAGCATCTGGCACTGTGCAATCAGTGCGAACAGCATTTTGCACAGTGTACTACACATTTCGCATAGCTAGGGTTAGCTCGCGTAGTGCGAAGTGCACTTTGTGTAGCTATGCGTATCACTACTACGCAAACTATGCCTAGAGTTACTAATAATTGCTTTTCAATTAAAATCAATAAATCATGTTTAGACCCTCAATAATCAGAGAGTAATAGATATAAACCATATATTATGTGATTTGTACTATCTCCCTCACCTCAAGAAAAAAACTGTACTTTACCGGTAGGGACAGGGACAGTATAATTGGAGTACCTGACAATAAATTAGAGGTAGAAGAATTCAATTCTATTGCTGTTCAATTCACACATTTATACCTGATAATTCTGGAAAGGTTTTCACTGTTTATAAGCTAACATTCTGTGTGGCATAAGAGATTACCTATTTATTTATTTATTTATTTATTTAGTGTGTTTTATATAGCGTGCAGCTACCCCAACTGGGTGTCCCGGCGCTTCTGCCCATTTGCTGAGTCTTACGGGAGTGAGTTTAACAGAAAAGGAAAGTTTTCAGTGCTTTACGAAAAGGCAGCTCCTCCTGTATCATCCGAATGGAGATGGGGAGTTTACCTATATTTACCTATATTTTATATAAAGAAATAACACATACATTTTTTTTAAATGTACATAAAATAGAAACAATAAAAACATGTATATGTACCTTTAAATGGAAAATGTTGAATTTGGAGGGAGTTTTTCCTTTTAAAAGACTGTAGGCATGAACACTCTATGACCCTGTTGAAGGCTCTGGCCGAAGCGTGTTGGTCTTTGGTTTGCACGAATGGTTGTCACATTATGACTGACTAAATAAACTCACTGAGCTGCTGAAACCTGGCTGTGCTGCTTTTTCCTCTTTCTTCCCTTGAATTGTGGGAACTGCTGTGGAAATTTGCTTGGAAAGGGCATATTTGTTGAAAACACCGTAGGGTACTGCATGTGTCGTAATAGAATGCATGGTTCCATCATACAACACTACCTGAACAGTCGCATCTCCTTCCATCAACCCTCCAGACACCTCTGCTCCACAGAACTCCTATTCCCCAAAAACCCACGCATACACAAACCAGATCAGGAGGACAAGCGTTCTTTTACTTCACTCCTAAAGAATGGAACGGCGCACCTTTCCAAATTAGAGCCTCTTCTTCTCTTCTTTAATTCCACAAGATGCTGAAGATCTGGATTTTGCGGGTGATAGTGAGCTTTAAAAATACACATAGCTTAACATAATGCCTGGGATATTGTGTTCCTTGCTGAAACATGGTTGAATAATAATTCCAGTACTGATGCTTCTCTTGCAATTGCCGAGAGTTCTCCATTATAAACATGGACCTGGACTATGAGCTAGGATACAGGATTGCAGTAATAAATTGTTATATTTTTCACTATTCTATTGCAAGAGGGCCTAACCCAGGCCGAGGTTGTTGTTTTTCACTTAAAATGCCCAATAGTTTTTCCCGGTCGGCTACTTTAATTTACAGGCTGCCTTAGTATTTCCCCAAGTTTGGCAAGGTTATCGCTAATGTAATAGCACAGTTATTTTGGCAATACTCCAATTTTATGGTGCTTGAGGATTGCAGCATGCATGCTGATGACCCCAGGTACAAAACTGTGGGCCAATTGGTGGAGGCCTTGTCAGATTTCAATTTTGTGCAAAAGGGGGTTGTTGGTCCCAAACTAGATATTATTTTTACCAACATATCTTCATTAGCCTCCTCCAAACCTTTTCTGCTGACTTGGACACATCAGTTCCTTTTGATTTGTCGATCAACTTCGACCTGTCAAAGACTGTTACACCAGTTAGTAATTTTCGGCACTGGCATTGTGTCTCTGATTCAAATCTCAGAGATGTTTGCTCACAAGTCAATCTTAATATTACTTATGGAATAGAAGAGGCAGTCAGTTCTCTTAACTCTGCTTTGACTCAAGTGCTTGATAAACTGCATCTTCCCTAAAAGGGGGTTCAAAAAAGAAACTCCCCTACAGCAGTTTTGTTTTCTTTGTCTTTACTAAGTAAAAAAGCAAAAATATAAACAACTGGTGGGAAAATGGCGATTCAAATACATATATCAAGATAAGGTGGTCTGCAAACTCATTCATAAAAATGTTTGCTAGAGCATTAAAAAGGGAAAATGTATCTGTTCGCGAAAAACAAATTGCTACAGCAGGCAAGACCCTTAGAGCTATCATTCAGATATGTGAAATAATTTTAAAATTCAGAATCTGGCAAACAAATAATTCCTTCCTCTCAATCACTTGTTGATAACCTATCAATGTCCTTACAAGAAAAGTTAGATGTTGGAAAACGAGGCAGCATCTGTGAGACCTGAACAAATAACATGACTACATTTGTTCTTCACTGGGAACCAAAAACTCAATTGTGGTGCCTGACTCTCAGAGGCTAGCGTTGCAGAGCAGTCTGAGGCTTACTCAAGGGAGGTGGTTTGGGCTAGTAATCGCCATTTGCAGGTGCGCAAAATTAACACTCAATAATTGATTGTCCAGTCTGTACTTTGCTTTATAAAAGTAAGAGTACATTTATTAAACATACACACTACTCAATACTATGCACCAATTTAGAAATATACATAAGTGGTTCAAATTACTTTGCGACATTGAGGCTTAACATCTCAACCCCTCCTGTACCACCACTCCCATGTATGCACACCATCTTGCCCCAATGCAGTTAGTTGAACATAACCTGGAGAAAAGGCCCTGCGCACTGGCACCATCCCAGTGGCGACCCCCCCCTATCTCAACAAGCATTTAAAATAGGTAACCCTGCCTTGGTGACACACAACCTTGACTGAGCATTTCCTACTGACAATGAAGTATACACCTCTACATCTTAAGGGCTAGCAGTCTGGGTTCTTCACCTAAAGCACAGCAGAAAGAATAGATGTTTAAGCATCACTTTAGGTTGACAGTACACTTCACATTTGTGGATCATTAGAATGCATTGCAATTACAGCCCCTAAAGGCATCACAGATGAAATCACAGGATTACGCATATACAGCCAGACATCCTAGCAGGAATGTCTGATAACATAACCCCACTTTGCTTTTGACATCACCTTACACAGGTACTCTGATTTTGGAGAGTTCTTGACTCAAACTCAGTCAGGATCAATTCCTCATTCTACCATAGAGAATACAGGTCACTTGCATTCGAGCAAATAACTCTAGCAGATTCAGAACGGGTCATCCAAAAGTTAGATCTGGTTCCCCTGTGGATTTCTGCCCTCATATTCTGACTCGGGCAACCCCTTTAGCTTGATTAATTCTTTACTCAGTCTGTCATTGTAGCAAGGAATTGTTCATTTGCTTGGAAAAAGGCTTTAGTGCTGTCACATCTGAAAAAACCAACATGAATTCATTAACTAGGAGTAATACTGACCTAGCTCACAACTCCCTACAGGTGGCAAAATGTTGGAAATCCTGGTGAATTTAAAGATCACCAGACATAGTTGAAAGGAACAACATTCTTCTTCCTTCCCAATCAGGTTTCCTTACGGGTTTTAGCACAGAAACTCCACTTTTAGAGGTCATTATATTAATCAGGTGTAACCTTGATTTAGGAAAAAAATCAGTTGTCATTCTTCTTGATTTATTCACCGCTTTTGATACGGTGTCTTATGACATTCTCATGCAGAGACTGCACAAGGCGGGTATTGTAGATAAAAGTAGGCATTGGTTAAAATCCTCCCTTTACCAAAAATCAACGAGCTGTATGTTTATCACCTTATACTTCCTGTTTTAGAGAAATGAGATGTGGTGTTCTTCAGGGTTCAGCTCTCGGCCCCTCACTATTTAATATTGGTGTGGCTCCGCTGGTACTTGTAGTTCAGCCTTAGAGCTTCAACATTGTATCCTATGCGGATGATATTCTGATGATACTTGCTTTTCAACAACTAGACGATGCAATGACAGACAGTTTTCAAGAATGTCCCTCGACCATAGCAAGTTGGATGCAAAGAAGGTGTTCGCACATCAGCCACTAGAAATGTGGGGGTTCAATTAGACATGGAAATATCTTTTAAATCACAGGTGCAGTCCACTGCAGCTATTTGCTTCTCCCTTCTTAAATCTTTAAAAAAAGATGGTAAAATACCTCTAAGTAATCACTCAACAAAACGTGCTCTGATCACTACAAGATTATGCCGTCTTGTACCTAGGAGTTCCAATGGAATTGAAAAACAGACTGCAATGTGTGCAGAATGTGTCAGAGTAATATATTCAGAATTTTCTTAAATGGCAGTCCATTCAGGAAGGCCTTAAGCAATTGCTTACAAGGCATATAATAAAATTCAGAACATTAATGAGTACCCTCAGGGCTTGAAACAATTAAGGTTACTCTTATGTGCAGGATAAAATAAAATAATATATACCCCACCGAGCACTTCGATCAGCAAATCAAAATATGCTTTGTGTTCCCAGAGTACATAAAGCTAGAACTAGTGGTAGAGATTTTTCTTTTCTGGCTGGTATCCTGAGGATCTCCCAGCCGGATCAGCTCTGACCAGTGGCTTTAGACCCTGCTTTTAAGGCCAACTTGCACACTGTTTGTTTAGATAATGGTGAATACTTCTGTTAAAGAAATCCATATAGTTGATGCTTTCTGTTAAGCGAGCACTGGGACGCTTCCTTGAAAGCAGCTGTTCACGCTTTACATTTTTTTTTTTATTCATTCATTCAACTTAACGCTGGATAAACACCCAGCATGTATGTAATACAATCGCTCCATAACTCCCATATGAAAATTGGTGATCCTGCTATGCATTGAAAAACTAATAAAAATAATTTGAAGGAACACATTGCTAACCTTTACATCTAGTATTTTCAACTCCGTTTATCTTTTGGGCAAGAAGATTATTGCTTGAAGCCAATATTAACATTTCAAGTTTCAGAGCTCATTTAGCTTGATAAGCCATGTTTTCTGAAGGATACTTTTAAAGTTGTAAACTCGTCATACTGTTAACATTTTAGCAATGTCTCTCCTAATGTATTTCAGTTTGCTGTTGATAATGCTATTGATGTGCTTTAAATTCTTGTAGTGGGATCCTCTGTTCTTGCAATACCACGCTGAATGGCTTACACTAACATTAGATAGGGTTTAGAATATATTAAAGACACAGACTGAAGAATTTCACCATCCAAAAGACAGACACAGAGCACAGGCTGCAATGAATGCTGAAAGCTTACGCGAATACCTGCAGGTAATTTTTACTTATATAATTTAGCTGTACTTCATTTGCGCCGTTCATTGTTTTTATCCGTTTTTGCTTGCCAACAAACAAACATTTCTTAAACCTACCAGATCACGGTGACAGCACTCGGTGCCCTGCAGTCTCCCCGTTCCACCGCCAGTCATTAGCGGACTGTTTGATGTGGAGGTAGACTAAGGGAGATAGCCGTTCCTTCAGAGTGCCTCACTTCCTGCTAGGGCCATTGATAACCGCCATCTTGGAGAGGTTAGCGGTATAGTTTTCACCCTATTAGCCAGCCAGAGCACTACAAAGGCGGCAAATGCCGCGAGCGTGCTAAAGACAGACACAGAGCACAGACACAGAGCTTACGCGACTACCTGCGGGTAATTTTACTTATAAAATGTAGCTGAATTTTATTTGCGCTGTTCATTGTTTTTATCTGTTTTCTCCTGCCACCAAACAAACATTGCTTAAACCTACCAGATCACGGTGACAGTACTCGGCACCCTGCATTCTCCCCGTTCCACCGCCAGTCATTAGTGGACTGTTTGATGTGGAGGGAGACTACGGGGTACAGCTGTTCCTTCAGAGTGCCTCACTTCCTGCTAGGGCCATCGATAACCGCCATCTTGGAGAGGTTAGCGGTATAGTTTTCACCTTATTAGCCAGCCAGAGCACTACAAAGGCGGCAAATGCCGATAGCGCGCTAAAGACAGACACAGAGCACAGGTTGCACTTAACGCTGAACGCTTACGCAAATACCTGCAGGTAATTTTTACCTATATAATTTAGCTGTAGTTCATTTGTGCCGTTCATTGTTTTTATCCGTTTTTGCCTGCCAACAAACAAACATTGCTTAAACCTACCAGATCACGGTGACAGCACTCGGTGCCCTGCAGTCTCCCCGTTCCACCGCCAGTCATTAGCGGACTGTTTGATGTGGAGGGAGACTAAGGGAGATAGCCGTTCCTTCAGAGTGCCTCACTTCCTGCTAGGGCCATTGATAACCGCCATCTTGGAGAGGTTAGCGGTATAGTTTTCACCCTATTAGCCAGCCAGAGCACTACAAAGGCGGCAAATGCCGCGAGCGTGCTACAGACAGACACAGAGCACAGACACAGAGCACAGACACAGAACTTACGCGAATACCTGTGGGTAATTTTACTTATAAAATGTAGCTGAATTTTATTTGCGCTGTTCATTGTTTTATCTGTTTTCTCCTGCCACCAAACAAACATTGCTTAAACCTACCAGATCACGGTGACAGTACTCGGCACCCTGCATTCTCCCCGTTCCACCGCCAGTCATTAGAGGACTGTTTGATGTGGAGGGAGAAAACGGGGTACAGCCGTTCCTTCAGAGTGCCTCACTTCCTGCTAGGGCCATCGATAACCGCCATCTTGGAGAGGTTAGCGGTATAGTTTTCACCCTATTAGCCGGCCAGAGCACTACAAAGGCGGCAAATGCCGATAGCGCGCTAAAGACAGACACAGAGCACAGGTTGCTCTGAATGCTGAACGCTTACGTGAATACATGCAGGTAATTTTTACTTACATAATTTAGCTGTACTTCATTTGTGCCGTTCATTGTTTTTATCCGTTTTCGCCTGCCATTAAACAAACATTGCTTAAACATACCAGATCATGGTGACAGCACTCGGCGCCCTTCAGTCTTCCCGTTCCACCACCAGTCATTAGCGGACAGTTTGATGTGGAGGGAGACTACAGCTGTTCCTTCAGAGTGCCTCACTTCCTGCTATGGCCATTGATAACCGCCATCTTGGAGAGTTAGCGGTATAGTTTGCACCCTATTAGCAAGCCAGAGCATACAAAGGTGGCAAATGCAGCGAACGCGCAACGGACACGCGCAGCGGGCAAGCCGGCGCACCAAATGCAAGCCGTCTACGCCCGTACGCGCCTCGACCGGGCCACGGCCTTTCCCCTTGGCCGTCAAAACATAACGCCAAGTCGAATAGTTTTATCCTACTCCAGCTCCCAGCTACTCGACTTAAACAATACTGTCAACAATTGTCACTGCCCCCTCTTTTTTTTTTTTTTTAAAACATTTGAGAATACAGTTACAGACCTACAACCACGGAGGCTGGTCAGTAGTACGCAATACCAGTAGCCCAATAATACACAGCTCATCAGCCGACAACCCGAGGGCCCGGCGGCGAAAAGGCACGATATAACAGAGAACTTGTGGCAATAAGAGGATAAATAAAAGGTTTCACATTTTTTATTTTATAAATAACAAAAAATGAAACACAAAAAAGAGTCGAGGCGGTACCATGCAATGTAATGACTGTCTCATACGGCAGGGGGAGACAAATGATTAATGAGTATTGCTATGAAGGAGGAGAGATCTTGGAGAGGGGGGGGTCCGAGAGCAAAACAATACATTACATACAACGGGAAGCTAAGAAACCGAAACGTACGGTCAAGGGAATTGAGGAATGTCGGGAGCTTCAATAAAGGGGGGAGTGCAGAACTCTCCTCAGTATGAATTCCATTGACCCCATATCCTTCCCCATTTCTTGGGCCTACCAAGGGAGACATATGCGATTTTTTCTCTAAACATGCACCAGTCCATGTTTTCAGTCAAAGGTAAGACTGATGGTGCCCTCTGAGATCCCCACAATTGAGCAATGTCTCTTTTCGCAATCATGTTGCCCAGTGTGACCCATTGAGTCTGAGCAACAGTGCAATCATTCGGCTCCCAAATGTTCAACAAGCAGCGTCTGGCCTCAGGCGATAGCTCAACACCCGTCACTTCACCCATCACCGCATGCACTCGATTCCAGAAAACCACTACCTCCGGAAATTCCCATATAATGTGAAGGAAGGTAGCAAGCATACCACAACCACGCCTACACAGCCCATCCGCAGAATAACCCATATGTATCAAACGTGGACCCGTGACATAGACACGGTGCAGAATCTTCAGTTGCACAAGCCGGAGACGCGCCGGAATTGCGACCTCTTTAAGGGAGGATATCGCAGCCTGCCAGTCTTCATCGTCCAATTCCAGTCCATCGCCAGTCCAGGCACCCCGAAGCTGTACAAGAAGGTCCGAACGGTCATTGATGTGTTTTTTATAGATGAGAGAGATAGTGCGGCACCGTACCTAAAAAATGGAAGCAAGCGATTGTGCTCCCGCTCCAAAAGAAACCTAACCTCAGTTGGGATAGGCTAGACAATCTTCGACCTATCTCCCTCCTTCCCTATATGGCCAAAGTGGCAGAGAAGATCGCCAATCTCCAATTGATGACCTTTGTGGAAGATGCCAACCTTCTCCATCCGACCCAGTTTGGATTTCGGGCGCGTCACTCTACGGAATCTGCGATGCTCCTGGCAACTGAGACCATTAGGCAGGGTGTAGATGAGGGGCATACCATGGCTCTCATCTTACTCGACCTAAGTGCCGCATTTGACACTGTAGCACACTCCACCTTGCTGCAGTGTCTGAACAATGGCGGGGTAAACGGGATGGCACTCAGCTGGATGCAGTCCTTCCTGTCTGAGAGGGGCTTTCAGGTCAGGCAGGGGGAACACTACTCTCGGGTGTTCAATCTCGAACAAGGGGTTCCCCAGGGCTCGGCCCTCAGCCCCACCCTGTTTAACCTCTACGCCTCCCCTGTTGCCACCATTGTGGAAAGGCATGGCATCCAGCTGGTGTCGTACGCTGACGACACACAGCTGGTCATCTCGTTGTCACGGGCACCCGATACTGCGGCACTCAACTTCAGGGCCTGCATGCAGGAACTTGCTTCCTGGATGTCCAACAACTGCCTGAAGTTGAATGGGTCCAAAACGGAAGTGCTCGTGGTAGGGGGAGGCCCGTCTGTGTGGTCCTCAGCGTGGTGGCCTGACTCTCTGGGCTCTACCCCCACGCCGAGCCACCAGGCGAAAAATCTTGGGGTTCTATTCGACTCTGATCTATCCTTTGCTCCCCAGGTTAACCGGGTGGTTGGAATGTGCTTCGGGATACTGAAGAGCCTTCGCAAGGTCCTTGACCTATTACCGATTGGTGCCAGACAAACTCTTGTGCATGCTTTGGTCACATCGAGACTTGACTATGCCAACCTATTATATCTGGGTATTACGGCCAAAAGTCTCAACCGTCTCCAAGTTCTACAAAACGCCACAGCCCGGCTGGTACTGAGACTCCCCAGGAGAGCACCCTCTAAAGCTGCCTTGAGGTCCCTTCACTGGCTTCCTATCCGGGAAAGGATTACCTTCAAGGCTCTCTGCATGTGCCATCGCATCTTTGGAGGCAAAGCACCCGGCCCGCTGAACAGCCTTATTACTCCCTACAGACCTGAGCGGCTGCTCAGATCCTCTGGGATGGGTCTGGCTGTTGTCCCCAAAATCCGTAAATCTCGGATGGGAGGTAGATCTTTCAGGCTCCTTGCAGCCAAGAATTGGAATTTGCTCCCCACTGAAATGCGTCTCGAACCTTCTGAGACTAAATTTCGCAAAACCCTCAAAACCTATCTCTTCCGCCTAGCATTGTTATAATCCTCTGACTCTCTTCTAGGTTCTCTTCAGCGCGGGGACACGCCGGTGTGCGTTACCAAGCGCTTTACAAAATTCCAAAATGAAATGAAAATGAAATGCTATCAGGGACGTACCCGTCAAGCACTCTATCTTCCAGGGGAGAAGACTCCGGGATCGTAGTTCCAACTGGGAAAACCGATTCAGACTTGGAGATATCGGAAATATTCCCTATCACTCAATTTATATTCCTGTTTAAGTTCATCAAAAGTCTTAACTCTGTTCTTGGCCCAGAGATCACCCACTTTACTCATGCCAATTAGGTCCCATTTATCGAATCCCTTTGTCATCCATAGACCACCCAGTCTCTCCGCAGCATATAGGGGGGTCGCTCTAGTCAGCCTGTCCGTCCACCCCGTAGCCGCAGTTGCACTACCCCATACTCGTACAGCCACCCCAGTGGGGCCCGTCAGGTTCTTCCTGGTGGCTCTAGAGTAGAGCGCTCTATTATAGTCGCCCCCGGGCAGTAGCCACCTATCCATCTCGAATGCGGGATTCGGAACAGGACCGTACATGGCATGGTTAACAGCACTCAGTTGGGATGCCCAGTAATAGCGTTTAATATCAGGCAACGCTATACCACCGTCGTACCAGGGCAAAGTCAATTTTGCCAATGCTATGCGAGGTCGCCCGCCCCACACCAGCTTCCTCTGGAGGCCCTCAATTTCACGGAAATAGCTATCCGGCACCAGATCAAGTGTGTTTTGGATGGCATCCAAGAATCGGGGGAGAGACATCATCTTGAACAGGGCCGCTCTTTCCAAGGGGGACAACGGCAAGCCACACCACGCCGCAACATCCGACCTAAGCCGGGCAAGCGGAGGTAATAAATTCCGCTCATAGCGTACTGTGGGGTCCAATGAAATGTAGATCTCCAAGTACTTACAGCCGACTCTAGAAACGGGTATCGGGCAAATGCGGGGCAGAGAAGGTAATTCTCCTGTGAGAGGGTAGATACAGGACTTGGCCCAATTGATAACTAAACCGGAATTTTTCCCAAAGGAACTCAAGACGTCAACTAGGACTCCCAGTGACTTGCGGGGAGAGGTAAGGTACAAAAATATGTCGTTGGCGTATAGCGATATACGATCCTCGAAGTCAGGGGACCATCGAATGCCCTTGAGTGAAGGTTCCCAGCAGAGCCACGCAGCAAGAGGTTTAAGGGCAAGAGCAAAAAGAAGTGGCGACAAAGGGCACCCCTGCCTCGTGCCGCGTCCGAGAAGAAAGGGTTCCGAGGCCCTGCCATTGACCACCACCTGAGCCAGCGGTTGCTCATACAGAAGTCTGACCCACCCGATGAACTTAGGGCCAAAACCAAACTTAGCAAGGGCTGTCCACAGATATGGCCATTCCACCGTGTCGAAGGCCATCGAGGCATCAAGTGAAACCAAGATGGCCGGCTCATCAAGAGACCCCGCCCTTGCTAAGACGCCTTGAAGACGGCAAAGATTGAGCGCGGTGTTTCAATGGTGGATGAAGCCAGATTGGTCTGGGTGTATTAAATCACTGATCACCGTAATCAGCCGGTTTGCCAAAAGCTTCGCCAGGATCTTGGGTTCCACATTCAAAAGCGAGATCGGCCGATATGATGAACAGTGTTCACGGGGCTTGCCATCTTTATGGGTGACCACAATGGACGCCAGTCTCTGATCCCGGGGAAGGGACCCGAGATCTTGCGATGCCGAAAACATCCGACGAAGATGCAGCGCCATTTTGGCACAGCTTGTACAGTTCGACTGATATGCCATTCGGACCTGAGGCCTTCCCCGAGCGAAGTGAGCAGATAGCAAGCGCTACTTCATCGGTGGAAAATTCCGCCTCCATAAGCTCCTTGTCCGATTCCGACAGGCTAGGCAACGCGACATCCCGAAGCAATAAGTGCGAGTCTTTCTCCGGCCTATCTGAGATCGGTGCATAAACCTTCTGAAAATGCTGGGCAAAGACCTCAACTATCTCAACCGGGTCCACCACTCGCGTACCATCTACTTTTTCAGCAACAGGCACCACCCGATTCAATCTATCTCTTTTGTCTAGCCAAGCAATCAACTTTCCTGCTTTGTCACCGACATCATACAAACGGCCCTGTTGCTCATGATTCATTGCCTTGGCCGCGTCAGTCACCAGAGCTCTATAGTCAGACTGTTTAGGGGCCAAAGAATGTAGTCCCTCAGGTGTAGCCCCAGACTCCATCTGTTCCTCCAACCCAGTGATTTCATTTTCCAAGCCCACCACTTCCGCATTTTTGCGCTTCCTCTTGCTAGCAATCAAGGATAGAGTCTGACCACGGATCACAGTTTTATAAGCCTCCCACAAGGAGACAGGGGAGGACACCGATCCCTCATTCTCAGCAAAGTAGTAATCCATACACTTAACCACCTCCGTTCTAATTTTGGGGTTACGAAGGTGCCAGGGGTTGATCGGGGCAATCCGACCCCCTGCCCCCAGCTGTACGTCAATAGTGAGCCAGAGTGGGGAGTGGTCTGAGATCCCCCTAGCTAAATGCCTGATTTCCCTTACAGAGACCATCTGCACCGCTGGTATGAGGATATAATCGAGTCTCGAGAGACTCCCATGAGCTCCCGAGTAGAAGGTATGCTGGAGCTGCCCAGGGTGCAGTTGCCTCCAACAATCCGCTAGACCCAACGTGTCCAAAAAATTCCCCAGCCATAGTTGCGATGCGGGAAGGAGTCTAGGGGGGCTATGATCCTCATCCCCACTGACAACTGAATTAAAATCGCCACCCACCACCAACATGCCGTCTGGGAACCCTAGGACCACCCTACCCAAATCAGTAAATGTGGTGGACTGTAGACCAGGCGGAACATACACAGACAAAATGGAGATCGTCTTCCCCTCCACCGACCCGTAATAGCCGCATAGCGGCCTCTATCATCCAGCACCGTGTTATCTATCTCCAGGGGGAGGGAGTTCCTGACTAGGACACCCGCCCCCCTCGACCCAGTGGTAAATCCAGAATGGGCCACCAGACAGTAACCCTGTCTATTCAGTGCATGGCACGTATTTCCTACTAAATGTGTCTCCTGGAGTAAAACTATATCTGGGGACCATCGCTTCAAGTATTGCAAAACTATCCCCCGTTTTATCCTATCACCAAGACCTTTGACGTTCCAGCTCAGCACCCTCAGCCCCATACCCCCCCATCCCAGAAATGAACACTCTGCCCCCCCGCCACAAAACAGGCATATAGGATAAAATATGGAACAACGCGCAGCCTCGATACAAACAAGAAAGAAAAGACCCTCCCACCACCCCCAAAAGAACCCTCAAAACACACCCCCCCACCCTGCACCCCTGCGGTAGACCAAAAAGCCACCCCAACTTGCAGTGTGCCTGTCGCCCCATTAAACTAACCTACAAGAAGAGAGAAAAAAGTCCCCAGAGGAGGAAGAGTCCCGATTCACCTCATCCCCGGGTATCCTCATTATATAGACATAACAGTCACAGAGCCACTGCCATAAGTCCATAAAATTGGCACGCCGGCGCAGACTCACTACTCCTGTTCTTCCAAGCCGCCTTCGGCGCCCCTCGAACTCTATGGGCTGGCACGGTGTGTCGGCAGAGTGTCTAACCAGTCACTGGCCACCTCGGGCGGTCAAAAAAGAGCACACGTTCTTCATATTCAATCCTCAGGCGGGCCGGAAAGAGCATGGCGTACTTCAGTCCCATGTCCCTGAGTCACCTTTTCACCCCCGTAAAGCCCATACGTTGTTTCTGCACCGCCTGTGTGAAGTCCGGATAAAAACTGATTGACGCATTCTCAAATTTAGTGGGACCATTGGTACATGAGGCTTGCAGGATAGCGTCTCTGTCCCGGAAATTAAAAATCCTGGCTATTATAGGCCTCGGAGCGGCCCCCAGCTTGGGCTTCCCACCGGGGACTCTATGAGCACGCTCCACCATGAAAAAGTTACTGAGGCCCTTTGGTGCCAAGTGTTTTAAAACGAGGTCTACCACCACAAGGTCTGTAGACATGTCTGCGGAGTTCTCCGGAACACCTACGATGCGGACGTTGTTGCGTCTGGCCCGGCTCTCGAAATCCTCCAGCCAACGGGCAAACAAGTCATTGGACGTCCGGAGATTACGGACTTCGGTCTGGAGATCCGAAACATCCATGGTCAGGCTCGCGGTCTTGATGTCCAGGGACTTGGCCCGCTCATTGGTTTTCCCCAAGTCCGTCCTGATAAGATTGACTTCGATCGCCACTGTGTCTATCTTAGCTGCCAGGGTTTCATACTGCTGGCTCATAGTTGTCCGAACACTTGCAATGGCGCCCATAACATCCTTCAAAGTCGGCTCCTCAGTTGCTTTAGGACTATCACCAGTCTCCTCAAAGACCTTGCTCACTCCGCCAGGGGATCCTTTCGGGCGGGTAAAGCGATCTATGATCTGGGATTGGGCAACCCCTCCTCGGTATGAGCCCCTGGTGGCACGCTTCTCTGTATCCACCTTGCCCTCCATGATGGGGGACGAGCTCTGACGGAACCTTTGTGATCTGGTCAGAATGATTCCCCTCGCTGCAAGCCTGTAGAGGCGAGATGGCGAGGATCGAAAGCAAGCGTAGGACTGGCAGCGGAATCAGGTCAGCCGTGCCGATCGGCAGCAAGTCGCCGTCAACAATGACCAAGAGCGAAACCGAAAGTACTACAGGGGCAGTGGACGTGTAACACCAGCCGTTGTTGTTCAATCGCCACCTGGGTACCTCGGGGACTCAAGCCCGTGGATGGTCTTCGGTATAGGCCGCAAGTTTCAAAGTGCAGTAAGTCCGGTTCCCGGCGGCCAAATCGATTTTTGAAAAAAGTTTTTGTGTCAGCAGGGCATCAGCGAAAAGTACCCATCGTCCAAATCAGGATACTTTGCAGGATAGATGCGGGAGGCGGAAAGGGTCTCAGGAGCCCTGTGCTCACGCGTCCATCTTCGATACGCGCGAAGCTCCTCCCCCCCTCTTTAAAGAGGATGCTTTATGCAATAAGCAACTTTCCAAATGTCCTAACTGCAGGTTTTGCATAGAACCAACAAGGGATTTACGCTCTTCTAGCACACACACATCCCTAATTAAATCAGAAACTATCAGTTTTGCACTTATAAATGTCTGCTCCCTGCCTAAGCATAAGCTCGAAATACGAGATTTTCTCATCAATCAGAACTTAGATTTCCTATTCCTTACTGAAACCTGGGGGATCCTTCCTCTGGCCCTGATTTTTGCGTAGCCACAGCAGAAGGATACTGTGTACTTAGACAGGATAGAACATTAAAGAAAGGTGGAGGTTTAGCAATCATTTATCGTGATAAATATACAATTAAAACCGAAACCTTCAACTCCCCAGTCTGTGAAGCACTAATCTTCTCTATCATGCTTTCAAATACTCAATCCTTTAAAGGAACCTTATTATATCGACCAGCAGTTTCGCTAACTGATTTTCTTGCACAACTCCACTCTTTATTAGAATCAATAGCAGGAATATCAGATTATACTATCCTGGGAGACTTCAACTTTCATTTAGAATCTCCCAGTGACAAGGAATCTTCCTCCCTCATCAATGATCTCCTATTACTAGGTCTAAATCAGCTAGTATCTTCACTCACTCACAGGGCAGGACACACACTGGATGGTCTTTTTACCAATAATTCCAACATCTTCTTACTGTCAGTTGCCCTTTTGATCTGGACCGACCATTCTGCAATTACCTGCACCATTCGCACTAAGAAATCAAATACAAGGGAGATGGGTTCTCACACACCTAAATACATTTGTGCATGGAATAACATTGATACTCAGCTTTTGCAATCATCTTTCTCCTCTCGCCATTATACTCCTTCCGAAGACCCTGAAATAGCATCTAATAACTACTCTATCTGGTTAGACGACACCTTTTCTATGCTAGTGCCATTCAAAAGGGTCTCTACAAATCAAAGGGTTCATTCCGCACCTTGGTTCTCAGAGGAGTTAAGACTTGAGAGACAAAGTTGCAGGAACTTAGAGAGACACTAGCACAAAGACTAGAATAACAACGCTAAAACATTATATGAAGAGGCAATGACAAAATATAAACATCTAATTACCTTAGAAAAAAGTAAAAACTACCTAACACAAATTGAATCTGCCCAAAACTCCACCAAGGAACTATTTCAAGTGGTAACTAAACTCTCCACACCTCCAACAGGTTTGACTATGGACGCATCCAAGATTTATGTAACTCTCTTGCCAATTTCTTTAAAGAGAAGGTCACTCATATCTACTCAAATTTCGCAATTTAGGCTAATCCAGATCTGCCTACCCCCTATAACTCAACTAAGATCTCCCTCTCCACTCTATTCTCTGAATTTGCTCAGGTCCCTTTTGAGCAGGTACGTGAGCTCGTTCCTACTATCAAATCTTGTTCCCCACTGAATCCCTCAACCCCTCTATTCTCGAATTGATTCCGGATCCTATCGCAGAGATTTGCAATTCAATGTTTAGCACTGGTATTTCTCCATCAGTATGGAAAAAGACCATCATTAAACCCCTACTCAAGAAATCAAACCTTGATCCACTAGAACCAAATATTACAAACCTATAGCTTGTCTTCCGTTTCCATCAAAGATCATTGAAAAATTAATGAATAGGCAAGTAGCTCAATTCATCGACAATAATAAGCTGCTCAATGATACTCAATTCGGGTTCAGGAAGGGTCATGGGACTGAGACAGCCCTCATCAAGGCCTCGGACAAGATCAGGATGTTCTTGGACAGAGGTGGAGCGGCTGTCCTTATCCTGTTTGATTTGTCTGCGACTTTTGCCACAGCCGATCATACCATCGTGATCGACCGTGTCGCTGCCATTGGCACTGAACAAAGCCGAGGGCTTTACTAGCATCATTTCTTGCCAACCGCACTCAATCGGGCAAGCAGGGTGAATTTTACTCTCCGTTTTATCCCTCCCATGTGGAGTGCCTCAGGGATCTTCCCTAAGTCTGACCTTATTCAATATCTATGTGTCGGACTTGGCAAGGACCATCAAATCCCATGGGATGAGGTTAACATCGTATGCCAACGACACCCAACTTATGCTGGCAGTCCTCAATGATGGATTAGAAGTGGAAGCAAATTTTCAAGAGGGCATGCGAGACATCAGCCTCTGGATGTCACGCAACTGCTTGTAGTTGAATTCCAACAAAACGGAAGTAATGACCTTCGGTAGCTTATCCCCCAGCTGGTCCCCAATTTGGTGGCCAACTGAGATGGGGGCCCCTCCGCAGCCTGTCACTAAGGTTAGGAATCTGGAAGTGATGTTTAACGATAAGCTCTCTTTTATTCACTATGCAAATGCGGTAGTCTCATCATCTTTTTTCACCCTCAAAATGATTAAGAAACTTCTCCCGTTACTTCCTTCGAGCGCAGGAAAAACCCTCATCTGTACATTAGTCTTATCCAAGATCGATTACTACAAAGGCCTCCTTCTAAATGCCCAGGAGAAAGTTTTGAACAAATTGCAGTCAGCCCAAACGCAGCAGTCAGAATATTGTCAGTCACGCCCAAGTTCCAATCTATTTCCCCTGTAATACGCCAGCTCCATTGGTTGTCAATCAGGAATCGAATTAAATTCAAGGCACTATGTATTGCATACAGGGCAAAGAACAACTCTGGCACTGCGTTCTTAAGAAAATCATTATGCCTGTATATCCCTAAAAGACCACTGCGTTCCTCCTCAAACCGACTCCTAACCATCTCACGAACAAAGAAATCATCATTGGGAGATAGATGTTTCTCAGTTGCCATGGCTAAATTGTGGAACACCTTGCCCCCTTACATCAGGGCCAGTCCCTCCCTTCTTACTTTCAGGAAGCTAGTAAAAACATGGCTCTTCAACCAGTAAGTCCTTATTCCATCAGCTCTGCTTTCTGTCTTTCGGCGCCGAGACACATTCGGGTATTTGTGCGCTATATAATTTGCACAAATAAATAAATCAATTTTGAGCCCAAAATGTCATTTAAGGACTTCCAACTTGCAGCATATCAATGCTCCAGTATAAACACTGTTTATTTTTATGTGAGGTATCTCGCATAACAAGGCTATCCACAAAACATCTGCAGACAGCTTTTTAGTAGGGACATCTTAAAGGTACTTGAAGACATCCATTATGACCCTGCAAATGAATTCTTTGTAACTATTGACATCGAATCCTTGTACACTTGCATTCCCCAGGACGCGGCGCTGGTGGCAGCAGCCCGCGCCCTGGGTGACCAGGAATGGTTCTGTGACACTACACAGACATTCGTGCTGCAGTGTATAGAGTTAGCCCTTACCAAGAACTACTTCTGCTACAAAGACCAGCTTTATCTACAGGTGTCTGGCACCTCTATGGGGGCTACTATGGCACCCAGCATAGCTTGTATCTATGTTGGACAATTCGAGGAGCACGTCATCTATCATAACAACAACCCCTTCCAGAGCCAGATCCGGCTCTGGAAGAGATATATAGGTGACGTGTTCTGCATCTGGTCAGGAACGGAGGAACTCTTGTTGGAATTCCTTAACTGGCTGAATGCACAAGATGAGAACCTTAAGTTCACTTGGATATATGACAGACACAAAGCAGTGTACCTTGACCTCGATATTGAATACAGTATGGGCACCATTAACACCTGTGTACATCAAAAACCCACAGACAGGAATTCCTTGCTCTCGTATGATTCCTTTCACCCAAGAGCTTTGAGGGACAACTTGCCCGTAGGGCAGTTCCTGAGGTATAGACGTAACTGTTCTAACACCAGCACCTTCTTGGAACAATCTGAAGTATTGACATCTAAGTTGACCAATAGGAACTACCCTATGAAGGTAGTAAAACAAGCCAAAAAGAGAGCTCTCAACACCCCTAGGAGTGCTCTTTTAGAAAAGGCTACCAAGAAGAGGGACGACTGTATACCTGTGGTCATGACGTTTGACCCTATGGCCACCAAAATCCGCCAGTCCATCCGGAAGCATTGGTCCATCCTGTCTAACAGCGAGTTCCGTATGCCACCCCCGAGATTTGCATTTAAAAGGGCGACCAATTTGAAGGATAAACTGGTACACTCAAGGGCCCCCCAGACACCAACTGATCACAATTCCACTGTACCCAAAGGCCACTTTCCGTGCGGGACATGCTCCGTATGTCCACTCACCAAGAAAAGCAAAAGTGTGAGTCTCACATCAGTTAAGGAGTGGTTTCAAAATCAGTTTAGTAACTGTAACTCCACACAAGTGGTATACAGGTTAACGTGCCAGTGTGGATTGCAGTATATAGGTCTGACTTCGCGCAAGATCAAAGTGCGCATACAGGAACATCTCAGCACAATAAGAGCAGGTAAATTAACAACAAAGCTTGTTCAGCACTGTTCTACTGAAAAACACACCTTTCAGTGGACAGTGCTTGAGAAGATCACAGGCTCCCCCCAGAACATTGATGAGATCTTGCTGGCTAAAGAATCGCGCTGGATCTATAATGAGAAAACTGATAGAGTTGGGCTCAACGAAATCATTGAATGGAACAGGATTAAACTGTGAACCTGGGTCTTATGTTGCACCACACTGGGTCCCCCTCTATGCTTTTGGGTCATGCCTCCTGGCCAAACTTGGGTTCACGATCTCCCAGTCTAATCAAGGAGTGGTTCCGTGTACATTTGCCCATCCTGTGCCCAGAACCCAGTCTCTCCATATTGGATGCCCCTTGAGGGTTATTTCCTATCCAGCACAGCACTCCCTGACTCTGTGTTACTTTGGAGCCACTGGGGATCTCATTACACTACTTTCAATATGCGCAGGGGGGTGAATTGCACACGATATGGTCTATGGGGACAGGTCTATATCCAGCATACCATTCACTTGCTTATTGACTATTTGAAGTAATCAGTGTGTCCTATTTCACTTTTTACATATGGGGGTGAAGTTCTGACATTCTGGAGCATTATGTCCCTGCCCTCCTAGTTTTAATACCTAGTATATTTGCCAGGGCAGCGTCGCAGTGGTATAGCACCTTACCCCCTAGATAGGGCTGGGTCAGTGTACACCACTGTAGTGATTGAAGCCTTTTGACTAGGCTAAGATGGCCGCCACGCATGGAGTCGCGATCACGTGATGTGACGCGATGGGCGTGGCTGCACCAGCGCTGCGTTCTTGAGTGCTCCTGGTGTGGGCGTCCGACACGGCTGAGGAAAGGCGTCTTCCCAGTTAGTCATGGTGAGACGGATTTTGAACCAAGCGCCAGGGAAGTATGCTTTCGATTTTCGCTCCTTGGGCTAAATGTTATATGCTTGAACCCGCCGGCTCCGCGTAGCCTCACATGCTCAGTTTGAAGTGGGTCACGATCGTGACTGTTAACTCTCAGTTCGCTCTGGCTGTATTATTGTTGACATGTGGGTCGCTGACGGGGGTGCGCTGCATCATGGTATTTACAACCAGCACCCTAGTGGTGTAACTCCACTAGGTTGAATAACCCTTGTCAGGAGTGTGTAATAGCAGCGTTAAGCGTGTATGACACTTGTTGCTCAGTCTCGAGTATAGGTGTAATATACATGAGGTGCTACGTGGCATAACAGCACAAGGAAAACTACAACTGTGTATTTGTTTCTCCCATTTTGCAGATATAATATTTTTATTACAAATCAAGGGGCACACTCACGTTTGGAGTATCCAGGGTCCCAGTTTGATAGCGGAGTGGCTGGTATGCATAGCTTTGCTGCTCCTGGGTAAATATTCCTCACACTACCACTCTGCATATACCTGCATAGTATACCTCTGGCCAGCCTAAGTCTACATGTTTTTAACCACGTACCTGTTCTCCATTGACAGCACGTTACAGAACTGAGTGTCCAAAAAGAGTGAAGTGGCAGCACTTGAGTGCAGCCCTGATGAAACTGCTCTACGTTATACAGCAGTGAAACATGTCGGCACTGTAGGTAATGGTATGCATGACTAGCTACCAGGCTTTTTAATACTCAATAGCACGCAATCACCACCCTACGAATAAAAGTGGATAAGGGATTGGTGTGTTGTGTGTGGTTTTAGGTACTCTATCATTATGTTTATGTTTGTCACTAGCAGAGTTTCCTGCACTTCACTGTAGCACTTTATACGTTGTTTGTTTTGTTTTGGACACGTCTTCTTTTCTATCACCTTTATTTTCCCCGAGGAGCGAGTGACCACCGATGATGAGACAGGGGCCTGTCTGGAAATTGCATACCAGTTACCCCGCTTGGTGGTGTTTCCGTGAGGGGTCACTTGCTTCTCGCACATTTTTCCTCTATTTAGAGTAAAGTCCAATGTGTGGTGTGGACTGTTGTGAACGTCTAAGATTGGGGTCACTCTGAGAACTTCGCTCTGTTGAGTTGTCTTGGAGAACAGATATTGTAAAGAAGGCAGAGCAAAGTGCATTATCTCATTATAATGTGGATAAGAGAATAGTGGGGAGTGGGATGTATTTGACCCCCCATATGTCACTGATAGATTAGCTCGCCAGTTGGATTGGGTCTCATTGTATATTATTGACTGTGAGTGGAGGGCGACCCTTTCCGTATTCCCTCTAAGCTCCATTATTGTTTGAGAGCTTTTTAGTAGGGGTCAATGAAGCTTTAATTATGCATGTGTAGTTCGATGAATTCTGGCAATATCGTACTACCCACGAGGAACATTTCCCAAATCTGCCAGACAGGAGCCGAGATAAACTTTGACCATTCCTACAGCCGGATGTCCCACCACACAAGTTGCAAGAATTGGTTTTATCACCACTATTCCCTACGTGACAATGTGAAAAACATTGTCCAGCATTTGACCGCATCTTCTCCTGTTCCTGCTCCCAGAGATCCCACCCTGGGACATCCAGCAGTTGGGAAACGAGTTCTGCGCAGCACAAACAAAAAGAACAGTAAGAGCCTACATCGCAGGGCCCTGTGCGGTAGTAGGAAAGCGACTGCAGCTGCACAAATCCCGTCTCTCAGCTGTGTTGACAAAATCTTTATGAACTTCACACTTAGGGAAGCTGATCTAACTTTTCTTTTTTTAATTGTATGATGTTGAAAGTTGTCAGGATTTATGACTTATATGTCATACTTTTTAGACTTTTCTCTTGTAGGGTGAGGAGCTTCAACAGGAAATAATGTACATAAAAGAGAATGGTGTGTGAGGTGGAGAACATACCAGTACTATGATGTGATAGTGAAGGGAGTACCAACACTTTCACACTTCAGTAATCGTTAATTCACCAGTGCTATTTTAAAATTGCCGATCCTCGCACTGTTCGCCGCATTACATTTGCAGCAGTTGAAACCAATCAGCTAAAACTAGGGGGGGGGGTAATCTTTTATGAGTATCACAAAGTTGGGGGTGAAGCTACAGGATCCCAGACACTTACATGTCCATTTCAGCATTGAAGCGCAGCAGAACAAGATAGGGTAAATCCTGTCCAAGCACAAAGCTTGTTTTAAAAACATTGTTAGTTTAAAAATTGTGTGTCATAAGAATAACAATAAGGAAGAAATCTACCCACAGACTTCTCCGACCACCTGAGTAACCTCAATCTCAAGCAACATGTACTTGTGCCCACCCACTTCAAAGTCCACACGTTAGACCAAGTTTGTTCTACGCAGCTTTCCCTGCTAAACTTTACAGTGCCCCCCCTGCATTTGGTCAGACCACAACCATCTCAAATTTTCACTAACAGGACTATCTCCCCAATAACAAGCACTCTTACCTCGACTCTCATCCAGGAGCTGGTCACAAGTCAAGTTCTTTCTGCAGTTCTCTGGCATCAAGTGCATCTGACCCTGACAGTGACATCAACCTGTATGGTAAGGTGATATCCAGCTGGCTAGCAATAGCCAGCGGCGACTATGCACCCCTATGTAAATTCAAACAGACTAAACACCACGCTGCCTCCAAATAGTTCACAGACGACCTAAGAATTATGTTGCCAGGAACGTAATTACCGGGAGAACTACTCTACAGAGGCAAAAACATCCTTTGTAAAGTATCTGAAAGAATACAAAATGCACATTCAGCAAGTCAAATCTGCCTTCTTTACAAATAAAGTCCTCGTGTACACTAATAAATTGAAGGAGATCTTCTAAATCATTTCTGAACTATCCAATCCTGACAGAGTCACAATACCCATTACCCTCTCCCAGACCCACCCACCCCCAGAAAAGCAGGACAGAGTGTCGGGGTGACCATCAACGCTGAACTATCCATAAAACCTCAGATCGAGACAGTGATTTCTCCATCCTTGCTAATGCTCCTCAAAATTAAGACAGCCGCGAACTACCTCACCCTACAGGCCCTTGTTCAAGCCAACATTGTGCTTGTTCTCTCAGGGATCCATTATGCCAACGCCCTCTATGTTGGTCTACCTAAATGCCTTACTAAAAGGCTCCAGATTCCCTAGAACCAGGCAGCCTGACTAATCTACAAACAACCTAAACAATGCCACATCACCCCCTTGATGAAAGACCTTCAATGGCTGCCTGTAAAACAAAGAATAATCTTTAAAGCAGGTTGCATTATCTTTACAACATTTAACAGCAAAAGCCTAACTTTATTTCCTCCCATATCCAGAAGTACACCTCTTAATGCTCATTGCGCCCTACCCATATGAACTACACATCAGTACCCTTATTCAAGAAGAAGAGACTAGGGGGTGCTAGATTCTCGGTCATCGCCCACAATCTTTGGAACTCCTTCCCCCTTGAGGTAAGATCAGCTACATGCTACTCAAAGCTAAGGAAACTATTAAAAATCTGGTTATTTAGACAAGCATATACAATTAACACTATGCCCATGCATAACCGCCCTCTTGACTCCTCACTGGTGCCATGAAACCGTTTGGTGAATGTGTGCTCTATAAGCTTTAGTAACAGAACTTAACATGTGAGTTTTGCACATTTATATTACACTTCTTTTAAAGTTTCATTGATGAGGAGACAAAGGGATTTTCCTTGATTCATACAATTAATTAGTAATCTCCTACTGGAATTAGAACCTACAAAGTCTACAACTTGGCTACAAAACCACATTTCCTCTTCTTTTCCCAAACGTTTCATCACAATAAATAGCCTCCATATTACTGGTACAATTGATAAACTCTGTTCATGTTTCCTGTTAGTCAATGTAATTTGTTTTGTTTTTGAATTCACCCCATACCAATATCGTACTTTATAGAAAGTGGAAAAGCCACATTACTGACTTGTTACAAACTAGGTTGCATTCTGTTTGGCCAATGAAGGATTATTTTGACAAGAAAAAAATATGCTTTTATAAATTGACATTTTGTATGCTGCTAGAAATTGCAGTAAAATAAAGTGTATCCTCACAAGCTAAAACTCATCCGTGTTAGAGGAAAATGTTACAAAATATAATACACTGCAAAAATGTTCAAGAATTTCCCTGTGAAAGTCGTATTTATCCTTTTAGAAAAAAATTACTCTACTGTAATATTAGGAGTGGGTGAAAAGCAGCCACGGCCCGTGGAGGGAGTTTCGGTGGGGCAGAGAGGCGGGGCAGGGAAGGGGCAGGGTGGAGGCTGCTAAAAACCGGAGTATAGATAATTGAAGGTAAGTAAACAATGTAATGATTAAAACGAATTTCGTAGCGCGCCCTGCATTGCAAAATGTGATGCAGGGTGCGCTACGAAATTAGTTTTATTAATTAAATTGTTTACTTACCTTCTATTATCCATACTCCGGTTTTTAGCAACCCCTGCCCCTCCCCCACCCTGCCTTTCTGCCTCACCGAAACACCCTCCACGGGCCGCGGCTGGTGAAAAGCTATGTTCCACCCACGAAGTTGGCAGAATTTTGGCCACTTCACATTACTCTTTAACGTGGCGTTCTGGCCAAATTCTGCTGATCACGGCAAGTAAGCAGAGTAGGCGGGCTGGAGAGAGCGAGCAAGATTTGACTTTCCCTAGAGATATTTCCTAACATGGGTGGTCGCCGGCGTTCGCAGTCGGAGGGCTGTCGTTCGAGTAGATTTGCTTCCGCTCAAGTAGATTTTCTACTCAAACTGCAGCAAAATCAACTGGGATGGCTGCGTTCTCTTGCACAATGCATGGTGCCTTTGACGCTTATTTTCAGCAATGCTTACCCTACTAGCACTAAATTGCAGCGCAAGCAGGTCAAGCTGAATATTTTACACCCATTGACAGAATTCCATGGAATCTCACAGAGTTTTTCCGTAAGTCCTTGAAATTTTCGCAGAGTTGAACTCTGCAAGTTCTGCACACCCCTCGGTATAATCATGCATTCTGCAAGTACTAGCGCTCGAAGTGGCAAAGTACTTGACTTTCCTTTAGCATCCTGATTTCAAAACAAGGAATTGGCTAGTTGCGGCGCCAAAAATCGTCGGTGGAGAAATAAACCATACTGAGGAGCTAAAGGAGAGAGAACTTTTGATAATGTTTTCGACTAATTTTTTTGCTTTGCTGAAACACAGGAGGGAAGTACGGAGGATATAGTTATCCATAACATAGATTAATGCAGAGTAAAGATGCTCATGATCTACTTGTATCAGGAATGCTTTCGGTGAACTCAACCACAGATCATGTCAGACAAGAGACTTGAACCTCACTCTTCTTCAACCCAACTCTTAGGTGAGAGGAATGGTCAATTGCATAGCTTCTGTTGCTGAATTTTGCTTCCATGGTAAGGAGAATACATCAAGTAGAAGGTGGAACGTGTGATTTAGCTCTCGACATAGACCAAAAGCCCCCAATTCTTCACTATTAATTAAACCGAGCAGGTGAGCAACGCTGAAGGGTGTCCGACACAATTCAGAGAACAGTGACATGTTAGAGATCCCGATAGCTCTTCAGGGAACATTTTTAATGAAGCATTTTAAATGCACCCTTGTGGCAAGAGGTTTATTCTTAGGGGTCAGTGATAGCGGCTGTTCTCCTTTACCTTCTCTACTCTCCCTTTCACACCTAGAAGGCACATTATTGTTTTAGCTTGTTTTACTTTTGGTGTTTTTAGGTTTCTCCTGCATTGTAGGTTTTGCCCCAGATAGCTTCAGTTCTTATTCTGCAGGTCCATGTGCAATCAATGCACTGACAACAAATTTAAAGAAACGTAGAGAGACTCTGGGTCAGCCCTCGTCAGTCATATGCTTTTATTTTTCATGCTATGCTATATGGACCAGCTGTCCGCTAAAAGCCCTGGAATTTCGAGGTGGATTGCATTGCCTCATTTGTGTTCTAATTGTATTCTAGGGACATCATCAAGTTTTCCTTTTGTTAAATAGATTGACAAACATAGCGCTATACAAGTATGCCAATACATACATACATACATACATACAAGAACTGCAGATGCAATATGACTTGCAGCTCAAAATAGAGATGTTTTTTCTTTGCTGATGCAACATTGGTCCTCAATGCCATTGTTTTAAATGAAGATGTAGGGTAGCCAGTAGCATAAGTGAAACTTATACTACTGAAGATAAGGTTTATTCTTAAGATAGGAGTTTCAGGTCCACAGGTAAAGATGGTCATAAGGAAACCGGAAAGCTCCTCCGGGAGCAGCATTCTTGTCGCTCAGCCAACGCACTCCAACGGATAGTCACTCATCCAGGCACACATCAGCATTCTAAATACATCACACCCATGCTGGCTGAGCAGCAGGGGACATAAACTGAAGAGAGAATGCATGACATAGCTATGAAGATACCACCATTGTCTTAATTGCTGATTTATGGTTTTACTGCTTGATGCCTGGATGCCCAAACCTGATTTAAAATAAAGGGACCCTGCTATTCATTATCCAAACTGTGCATTCATTTGTATTTTCCATTGTCAGGGTACGTTGTACAGTTGTCAGATTTTTTCATTCACTAAGATATACAGGCAAGCTTTCTTGAAAAGGCTACTAATTTGAATGCTCTTTGTCAAAGGTATCTGCAGAGCAATATTTCAGTGGGTATCCTTTTATGGCAAATGTCATCTATCTAGGTATGATAATGCTCTCACAATAGCTTGTCGGCCCGTGAACAGCCAGATTCTTGCCCCCCTTGTGCCTCCTTGTTCCTTTGTCCAGACTCTACCTTTTGTGCCTTCCTCACAGCCTGTGCCTTCTCTTCCTTCTTTGAGTTTGCCTTTGTGTGCCTTTCTCTTCCTAATTGCCTGCGCCTTGTTTCCCTCCTTTTCTGCCATGCTTTTTGCAGCTTTTTTCCGTATCGCCTGTCCCTCCTTTTTCTCCCACTTGTTTTGGCTTTTACCCGTTTTCTGCCTCACACTAGCCCTGCCCACTGCCACCCAGCACCAGTCCCTCCTACATTGACCTACTTAATGGAGGCTGCAGTGCAACAGTGACACTGGTGCACTGTTCATGGACAAAAGGCAAGCCCTTCTTTGCCTGTCCGTGCCTGGACCACACTCAGCACCACGAACAGTGGTTATCCTTCACCCCACTTCTACTCTAAAGACAAACTCCTACCCCTGGACTGTGGACAGCGCAACAACTGAGGGTTTCGCACCTCCCCACAATTCACGATAAATCCATTCTCCTGCATCCACAGCTTCTTCTCCTTTACCATCAGATCGCCCACCAACCCACCATCCCCCACCCTGCCAACCAACCAACACAACACACCTACTTCATATCAACCTGCTTGTCTGCTCCTCAACACACACATGCTTTGCAGACATGCCACAGAGATCTAGGACCTCATCACCACCCTCACCTCTGACATCCTCTTCCTCACCGAAACATGGCCAACCCTGTGTCCTCTTCCGACATCCCCACAGCAACACCCGACAGATACAAGATCACACACTGAGACCACATCAGCAAACCTAGAGGAGGGCTTGACATCTTCAAAAAAGAAAACATCCACTGCACCACAGTGACAGAAGACACCATCCAGACCATGAAACACCTCAAATTGAAACTCCAAACAGAACACCTAGACCATACCCAAGCTTCTTCACCATCTTCCTGACTTCATCGCCCCACTTGTGATTGACTCCAAAGACTACATCTTTCTTGTACATTTGAACTTCCACCTTGATGATCTCCCTGGCACCAACACCACCAGCCTCCTTGACATTGTGAATAACATCTGACTCGCCCAACTTATTACAGACCCCACCCACATTGCAGGACACATGCTGGCCCCCTTCTTCATTTCCAGCAACAGGGTCAAGTAAAGCCATGTCACCAAACTCACTTGGACCAACCACTACATCATATACTTCAACATCTCCAGCCCCTGCACCTCTACCACTCAGTGCCCCCCACAGTAGGTGGAGAAAAGTATCAGAGAGCCAATGGGCCGACGCCCTCAACACATCATGCCCTATCAATGTTTCAAACTTGGAGCAAACTGTCAAAAATGTCAACTTCTGGATCACCAATTGCACCAGCATCATTGCTCCAATCAAGACCACCAAGCAAACAAAACTGTACAGCAAGAAACTTGAGGACATCAAAACGCCACTACAAGCAACTGGAAAGAAGATGGTGCACAAGGAAGGACATCTAAGACAAAACCACCTTCAGACCTCCCTCAAACTATAGCACAGGCTACGGCGAGAAACAAGGAGGAAAGCCTTAAATGACTGCATCAAGTCCAGATCCAACCACAGCAAACAGCTCTTCAACATTGTAGGAAGGTGGAATCTGACTATATGGTTGACCCCACTTTTTTCTGGTGTTTTGATGGTTATTTACTTAGTTTGGCTGGGATCCTGCTATTCAGGACCCCAGCCTAGATTCTTCCTCTCTAAATTGATTGGAAGTACATTAGGTACACTCCAGTTTGGTTACTGGGGTACCATAATGAGTCCCTAATATATGGTACCTTAGGTACCAAGGGCATAGGTACCCCAGAGGCATACCATGGGTAGCAGCATGTATCATGCCAACCCTGGGAAGCCTTCCAAAATGACACCACAGGACTGCTACTGCAGCCTGGGTAAGGTGGTGCATGCACTCCTTACTAAGATATAGGTTACCTATATCTACCATAAATCACTGCACATAGAAACCTATCAGTCACCCCTATGGCAGACCATATCAATCCTGAAGGCAGGGTGCTTGATTTTGTGTGAGAGGGTGCCCATGCATGAGCAGGGCCCCTCTGCTGCCATCAAAATCTATTCTCTGGGGCTGTTCTGTGATGCAGCCAGACCAATTACTCTTAAGTGCATTATAACCTTGCTGTAAATGCTAACTTTGGAATGGCTGCATGGAAACATGTTGTGTTTGGTGTCAAACACTTTGGAATCCTACCCCCCTCCCTGCCAGTCCTTTCGGCTGGGGTAGAGTCCCACCCTTCTAGAGGGAGAGACATGTACACACCTGTATACCCGTGGCTGAGTGGGTGCACTCTGAGAGTGCTTTGAAGTCTGCACTGGGGCCACATTTGGTGTCCCTGTGCAAAGTCCAGTTCAAACCGGTTGCTGCCTCACACTAGCCCTGCCCACCGCCACCCAGCACCGGTCCCTCCTCCAATGACCTACTTAATGGAGCTTGCAGTGCAGCAGTGACACTGGTGCACTGTTCATGGACAAAAGGCATGCCTTTCTTTGCCTGTCCGTGCCTGGACCACACTCAGCTACCATCCCCTGCTCTGGTGCAAAACTGGACAAAGGAAATTAGTGTAGCCACCGCTCTTTCAAAAACCTCCCATAGGTGGGTCCCCAGAGTAAGTCCAACCCTTCCTTGGGTATAAGAAAGGAACCCCTGAATACAGGACTTTAGATTACACCTGGACAATCTCTGCAACCGAATCCTGGAACTACGATGCTCTACTCAAGGAAATTAGTGAAGCCACTGCTCTTTCCAAAACCTCCCATAGGTGGGTCCCCAGAGTAAGTCCAACCCTTCTTTGTGTATAAGAAATGACCCCCTGAATACAGGACTTTAGATTACACCTGGACAAATCTCTGCAACCGAATCCTGGAACTAGGATGCTCTACTCAAGACTAGAGGACCGAAGACTCCCCTGCTTGGCTGGCACCAACAAAGCATTTGCCAGTCTGCATCTCCGAAGCTCCTGACAGACTCCGAAGTATTTGCAGCCCAGGAAGAGGATTTCCAGACTTCTCAGAGGCCGATCCGAGACCCCAGTACAGCTGAGACCCGCAGCCCTCATGAGTGACGTGGTACTGGAACTCCTAGACACTGTGCACATTTTCAAGTGCATTGACTTCTCGACGTCTCTTGAAATTGTGCGTTAGGTTACTTGTAGCCCAAGCCCCGAGCAACTTTTGCACTGAAGATTGTGGGCCTACACTCCACGAGTGTTCCGTGAGCCCGCTCCTTGCATTTCGGCTTGAGGCCCCTTTGGTATCCGTAGTCCGTTGGCTGGTGGGTCCCTATGAAGGCAACTCTGATTTTCCTTGGGCTTCCCTGAGTGCTCCAGATGTGTCCTGACTTCCCACCGCGTGGTGAGTCCCTTGGACCTTAATGGTCTACACCAAAGCATTTCTTTACTTTCTGCATGGTTTGCTGTTGCCAAGGCTTGTTGTGTTCAATTCGAGCACCAACACTGCAGCACTCGACATCTTTTGTGCTACAGCTCAATACCAGATCTTGGTCATCGTCAACGCCTCCTGGTCCTCGTGGCTGAAGAATCAAGCTTCCCTTCATTCACCTGAAATCACCCAACATCGGTGGGCATTCGACTGTCGTCCCCCTGTTCACTGGCTAGTGACCCAGACAGACTCTGTCCCCTCTGCTTTCAGGTTCTTCTCATCTTTGATCCAGGCTTAGATCACCCCGGACACTTTCCACTTCAAAAGCAGCAGCACTTTGCAGCAGATCGACATTGAAATCAACGACGAGATCCTGACATGAAAAGACACATGTGCACCAGGCTTCCCTGGGTGAGGTAACTCGAGTACTCCAGTGCTCCCATGGGTGTTGGCCCTAGAACCCCTTAAGTCTAAAGGGGTTTGCTCAAAGTCCTCTCCTAAGTGTCTTCTTTCTCTGAATTTCCAACCGTGACTTTCCCCATAGAAGCTAACAGTGAATCGCGGCTGTGTTCTCACACTGCACGCGTCCCCCTTGGGTCCCCTGTGTCATTACCTTGGGTGGTCCTTGTGGGGCCAGCGATTCTACAGGCTCTAGGACTAGTGTCTAGTCATGTTGTGGTTCTTATACCACTTTCTTAATATATGGTTTGGTATGCCCCGAGGGCTCAATGTATATTGTGCTAATTTATTGTGTGATATTAAGTGTAACGTATGTGCTTTTACCTCTAGCCTCATAAAGAGACTAGTAGGGTGTGTTTAGAATAAATACATATATTTTATATATATATATACCTGGTGTGGGGCTCCTTTCATTTGGTCATTCATGAGATTATAGACTGGTAAAACAATCTGCTCTACATTCCTTCAAGACTTAGCCTGAAGGCTGCTCTCCATAGCTACCACTAGGATAGCTTTCAATAAAGGTTGCCTTTAACCTATCACCTCTAAGGGACTGTTTGGACTGGTGTAAGGTGCCCACTATAATTAGTGGACAGCGTATGCCAGGCCAACTTCTCACGAACATCGTCAGAGAGCTTACCAACTCCGCAGCCACAGAAAACAGCATCATCCCCTCCCATAAACTTTGTAACAGACTCGCCGACTATTTCAATGACAAGATCCCCACCATCTACAAGAACTTCGTACCCCAGCCCAAGCTCTCAGACTACCTGCAGCTTCATACACTCACCGAAAACAACACAGACCATGGACTGTCCGCATGGGACCAGCTCAGGATCACCCATGGACCCCTGCCTGCACCACATTTTCAACATCAGTAGCTGCAGTATCAGCAGTGAGCTCACCACCCTCTTCAACTTCTCACTTCCCACTGCCAACCTTCCCAAAGACTGGAAACATGCAGAAGTTAAAACATTCCTCAATAAACCATCTGCCTACCCAAGCAACTACCACCCCATCTCCCTTCTCCCCTTACCCACCAAAGTCCTGGAAAAAGCCATCAACCACCAACTCTCTAAATAACAGGAACAGAATATTTTCCTAGACACCTCCACATCTGGATTCTGCACCCTCTACAGAACCGAGAGTGCCCTGATCATAGCCACTGATTACATCAGAGCCCTCCTGTACCAGGGAGAAACAGTGGTTCTGATCCTCCTCAGAGTCTCAGCAGCCTTTGACACTGTCTCATTACACCCTGATTGGAAGACTGCATCACATTGGTATTCCAGGTAATGCTCTCAAATGGATTGCCTCCTTCCTCACTGCAAGAATGCAGAAGGTCCGCTTACCTCCATTCTCCTCCGGACCCAAGTCATCATCTGCAGTGTCCTGCAAGGATCCTACTTCAGCCCCGCCATCTTCAAAACCTACATGACCCCTTTGGCCAATATCGTCAGATCCCACAGACTAAACATGTATTCTAAGCAGACGACATTCAACACATACTCACACTCTCAGAAAATCCCTCCAACCCAGGATGGTTGAGCAGTGCTTTGTAGGTGTACAGCTTGAATTGACATCTCTTCTGTATAGGGAGCCAGTGGAGTTTTCTGAGGTGGGGGGCAATGTGGGTCTATCTAGGAGGTCAAGGATGAGTCTAGTGGTGCAGTTCTGTATGGTCTGGAGTCTCTGCAGGAGGTATTTGGCGATCCCAGTGCAGGGTGCTTGCCTTAGTCTAATCAGCTGGGGATCAAGAGCTTAGTGATGGTACATCTAATGTTCAGAGGGAGCCATTTGAAACCTTTTCCTAACATACAAAGTGTGAGAAAGTAGGCAGGGGAGAGTTAGCTGATCTGGGACTTTGTGATCAGCCTGCTATCCAGGGTTATGCTAAGGTTTCGTGCATGGAAGGTCGGTTTGGGTGATGGTCCTAGTTTTGAGGCCCACAAGGAGTCATTCCAAGAGATTGTGTTGTTACAGAAGATAATCACTTCCGGTTTGTCCATGTTGTGCTTGAGGCAGTTGTCCTTCATCAAGTTGGGGATGCTTTTCATGCACCAGTGGAAGTTGGCTCCTATTACGCTCCGCCTTCCATCTCACTCGCCCACACACCTCGCATCCACTGAAGCAACAGTGGAGGATGCTCATTTTCCTACCTCGCAGTGAAAACCTGGAACAACCTCCCTTTGCAGCTGAGGATGTCTGCCTCGCTACTAAAATTTCAGAGAGCACCTAAGACCTGGCTGTTCAAATGTGTCAACTTAACCATCATGACCCTCCAGGACCTAGATATCCTCTCAGGTGATTAGTTGTGCTACATAAATCCATTGATTAATTTGAGAGAACTGCTCAGCTCTGCTTATGCAATGAGTTCAGCAAACAAACTCTTTTAAAATTATTATTTTTATTACCAGCGGCAATAGTAGTGAAAGAAAAGAAAAGTCAGTGGTGCTGGAATAAGTTTAAGAGTCTGAGTGCTGCCATGAATGTTACATCACCCAACTCAGAGGGTTTTTGAAATATCTGAGCATCTTACAAAGAACAAGTGCAGCACATTGGCCATGCCCATTCAGTAAAAGATTGGTACAGATGTGATATATGTAGCCGGTGGTGCATTTTGGAGGACACTGTCACAGATATATTACTATAGTATGGTGTGGTAAAGCACTGTCATTTACAGACAGCAAATGTGTCAATGAAATGGCTCCGACGCTCTTTAGTCTTTATATAAATGGCCTGGTGGGTGAACTGGAAAGGGCCAGGGACAGTGATGCTCCTTGGTTAGCCACTGGCCGGGTACCTGTGCTGATGTTCGCAGACGACACCCTGTTGTTGTCTCGAACATCATCAGGTATCCAGAGGGTCCTGGATGGTTTTGTATCCTTTTGTGCTCTGAGGGGATTGGAGATAAACTTAGCAAAGACGAAGTTTATGATCTTTCATCCCCCAAAGAGAACTCGCCCTAACCCGGTATTAAATGGCGTCCCGTTCGAAAGGGTGAAAACCTTTGTATACTTGGGGGTTACCCTGACTGAAGATTTCGGTTGGGGCCCACAGGTATCCAAATCTGCTTTGAGGTTGGCGCAGATCGGAGGGGGCATTGGCAAGTTCCATAGAACAACCCTGTTTAAGCCAGTTGCCCCAGCCCTTGAGATCTATGGGGCGCAAGCTAGACCAGCTGTGATGTATGGTGCAGAACTCTGGGTCCATAAGAGTACACCAAACCTCCTCAAGGTGGAACAGGCCTTTATGCGGAACCTGATAGGCCTCCCCCAGAGCACCCCGCTCACACCCTTGAGACTAGATCTAGGCCTAGAGTCCATCTCAGAACTGCTAGCCACCCGATCTCTCCTGTATTGGAGAAGGCTCTGGACAGTGCCTGAGCTCGAGGATTATAGAGTTGAATTCGCCGCAGTCTGGGGGCACCTAAAGACCAAGAATATCCCCTGGCTAGTCCATATCAAGGCCCTTGTATATCAAATTGGTATGCCCCAATTATGGGAGACCCCGGAGGTGAGCTGCCCGAGAGTGAAGAGAATGGAGCTCTTGGCTTCCCTAAGACATTACAACCTAAGCCTTCTCCATAGCTTGACAACGCTGGGCAGTCTGTCTCGCAGAATTTTTGCAGGTAAAACCCGTGTCTAAGAGGGAGGAGTTTTTGGACCTAATACAGCCTCTTCTTGCAAGAAAACTTTACACACAATTAAGGCATGGTTGTCTACCTATTGGGGCATTTACTTGCAAATGGAATGGACAAGAAGAGGGAATTTGCCCAGTTTGTAATAACACCAAAGAGGATATTGTTCACATCTTATTCCTCTGCCCAGCCTACAGTACAATAAGGAGATGCTGGTTGGCACCGCTATGTAGAAGCCTTGGTTTAAGACAATGTGCACAAGCTGTCAGAATTTTAAGATATGACACCTCCCCCTCTATTGTGTTTGCGGTATCCTATTTTTTATATGGTACGTGGCACAGAAGGCTCACTTTAATGAATTGCGACAATCTGTGATTAACTTATTCCGTGTATGTACATATTTTATCTGTGCTTTTATGGTCTATGACCGCAATAAAGTTATCAAACCGCCACTAAATAGATGAACTAATACTGACAATGTATGGAAATCGGAGATAAGGGAAGAAAACAATGTCAATGTGTATTAGTTGTGATTTAGTTAATTAACACCATCACATAATATAAAAACATACTGTTCAACTTGCCACACTCAATTTATATAAAAGTAACTTTTCTAAGACTAAGATTACTTCAATAAATATTCTGATTGTACATGTTTAAATTGCAAGGACTTGAACTCATCTGTCAATTGACATTGCTCATGACATTATTTTTATTTATGTTTTTGTTTTTAAAACATAAATAAATGGCATTGTCATTTACAATGCCAATAGCAGGGCAGGAGAGCAAGTACAACGAACGAGGGTGCAGGACAGCAAGCACAAACAACTAGGGGGCAGGAGAGCAAGCACAAGCAACCAGGGGGCAGGACAGCAAGCACAAGTAACGAGGGGGCAGGACAGCAAGCACAAGCAACGAGGGGGCAGGAGAACAAGCACAAGCAACGAGGGGGCAGGAGAGCAATAACAAGCTACAAGGTGGCAGGAGAGCAAGCACAAGCAACGAGGTGGCAGGAGAGCAAGCACAAGCAACGAGGGGGCAGGAGAGCAAGCACAAGCAACGAGGGGGCAGGAGAGCAAGCATAAGCAACGTGGGGCAGGAGAGCAAGCACAAGCAATGAGGGGGCAGGACAGCAAGCAAAAGCATTGAGGGGGCAGTACAGCAAGCACAAGCAACGAGGGGGCAGGACAGCAAGTACAAGCAACGAGGGGGCAGGAGAGCAAGCGCAAGCAACGAGGAGGCAGGAAATGCTTTCTAGAGTCGACCACCAAACAAACCTGGCCGCCACAGCTCGGCAGGGCTACCAAACCGGCCCAGGACATTAGACAAGCCGCGCTTCTGCACACACACACCACCACCACTCCTCAGATGAGGGTGGGCTCGGAGGACAGAGGGGTGGGGCTCCCTTACAACACACAGTAACAGCAGGGAGGGAACCTCTCCCAGGCTAGCCTTATCCGTTCCCTTCTCGTAGTCACTGAAGTCCTGAAGGGAATTAGCTCACACTTGGCAGGCACCGGAGCTCGCGCTCGGAGGCCTTGGGGGGTGCACTCTGCCAAAAACAAAGTGATGGGAAATGAAGACAGAACAGCCCGTCTGACAGGGGGGACTGGAGAGATGCTGCAGGGGTGCACAGCCAGCCGGGCAAATTACGGACGAATTATGTGGCAAAATCTGTAGCAGTATTAATTTGTTATTTTGTCATTCTCATGACTGGCAATCTTGCCACTTCAAAGTTGAACCTCATTAGTGCCAATTTAACACCTGAATAGAGAAAATAGCAACTGAAAGGTGGCTGGTTAAGCTTTGTTAGGGAGCAGCCACAACCGGGAAATGTGTCTAGCACGTTTTGTTTAGTAACGTTTGCTCCGTTTGCGCTAGAAATATTTTTCATGCGAAATCTGCAATTCATGCAGCAGATTCTGTATGGAGCGGCATGTAATGCACATCCATGATTATGCAAAAAACACAGGGGCCGAGAATTGCATAATCCCAGTGGCTCTGCGTATTGGCAGCAACTGCAACCTGCCAGTAACCTTCCCTAACAGAACCTAACACGCAGGTACCCCACCCTTTCGTGAGCCACCTTATTTGTAAGTATCTGCCCCCAGTTCTCTGAATGATGACCACGCCCCTCCTGAAACACGCTGCAATTCATCGGGAGACAGCACAATTCACTCCTTTTCTCCCCTCACCTCAGTAGTCCCATGGCCCAATAATGTCCTGACTGTCTACGAAGGACCCTCCTTGGCACACAAGAAGTTGTCTGAGGGGCCTGCCTGGGGTGAGCGGGATGGAGGGGATCCAGTGTAACCAACCAATCACGAGCCACCACTACCCAACTAGAACCTTCTTCAGCACATCGCTGGCGTACCCCATCACCAAAACAAGCCAACACCGACTGGCCACTGGTAATTTCGGAGCCCATTCACGGCATATCAAGGCACCTCAGCAGTTACAAGATATCAGCATGCAGCAGCCCTCCATACTGTGTACTATACAGAATACTGATATATGCTATAAATGAGAACAAGTGTACTAAGGCCATATAGTCCACCATTCACTGCTACAGTACCATGGTCACATTCTTTATTACTGCCCGAGTACCATCAGGGTAATGTGAAACACACTACTTAATAGACTGCACATTACAACTATTTTTTTACTATGTGGAGCCAACTCTTTGTGCTTCGGTGGCAGTTAGATATTACAAGGTACATTGAAAAAAACTGTAGCATATGACCTTTATGCACATTGCGAGGCAGTGATGCGCTATTTATTTCGGTTGGTGAGGGAAGGGAGGGCTATCACAACGACGCACTCAAGGCACTACCTTTCGTGAGGCACGGCACCTCCACTCACTATATAATGGCAAGAAATTACTTATTGCAGTTAGCATTCCAAAAATACACACATACAATCACGTACTGCACATTAAGGTTTGTGTATACAACATATGTACTTGATACCTTGCACATAGCACAATATGTAACAAAAGCGGTACATAAGAACTTGTTACAATTAAGAATACTCTGAACTTTAGCCACGGGTTATAAACAGGCATGACATAACACACACGATGGCAGATAAAAACAACTGACACACATTTAAACAGATCTGTTAACAACTGACACACATTAAATGGATCTGTTAACCACTAAGACATGTAAGGTATAGAATCCGCTCCCCACTCACCTGTCCCAGAAATACGCAACTCACACTACTCCAGAAAAGTGTGCGATCAAGCCTCAGCTGCAGTGCTGTGCCCCTAGGCACTCCACCAAAAACAAAGTGATGGGAAATGAAGACGGAACAGCCCGTCTGACAGGGGGGACTGGAGAGATGTTGCAGGGGAGCACAGCCAGCCGGGCGGCTGGTTAAGAACAGGCTGATTGACGACGGGAGGGCCGGAAAGCAGGCATAACGAGGGTGCCGGAAAGCAGGCACAACGAAGGTGCCGGAAAGCAAGAACAACGAGGGGGCCAGAAAGCAGGCACAACGAGGGTGCCGGAAAGCGAGCACAACGAGGGGGGGGGGGCAGGAAAGCGAGCACAACGAGGGGGGGCAGGAAAGCGAGCATAAGGAGGGGGCAGGAAAGCAAGCACGACGCACAACGAGGGAACAGATGCCACAAAAACAATCACAACGAGGGAACAGAGACAAGAAAACGGGCACTATCAGGGAACAGAGGCAAGAAAGCGAGCACTTAGCGGAGGACTAGGCAGCTTCTCTACTTCTTCCGGCGGCGGTCGGGCAGAAATGGCTTCAGCAAAGCACCGACATTTTCGGATTCGGGGCGTGGTTTTCGTTCTCTCCTCTTCCCATTGGCTGGAATGTGAAATTCCAGCCAATGGGAAGAGGAGAGAAAGAAAACAGAAAGAAGCTAAAAAAAACACCCGAATCCGGTCTTCATGGAGTGACGTCCCTCTCCTCCAATGGCTGGCCTCCGTTTAGGAAGCCAGCCAATGGAGAAGAGGGGCGGGTCCAAGCCCCCATACTGTAGACATAAAGTTTTGGAGCGAGACTGCGCAAGCGCAGCCTTCGAGTCCGAGACCTAAAAACTAAGAACACATAATAAAAGGCCTAGTTGTTTAGATAATTCACAGTATAAAGTGCTGGTGCATAGGATCATCAAGTAAGTACATTTGATGTACTTTAAACTCGTTAAATTAATAAAAACTGTAAAAAGAAATTCACATTCAACAATTATGAGAGGCACCATTGTAGTTCAATCTGGGGTAGTAGTCAGTTATACATTTTTGAGCGCGAGTCAAAGATTGGGAGATGGCGGGCGGCATTGTAGTGAGTATCTAATTTCCCACACCTTAATAAGGACATTGCATCAGAAGGAGAAAATCGTATTGAATATGCCGCCACACAAGTGCAGGCTCCCTTCATCAGAAAAATGTGTTTTAGTAGGGCACTCTTTGCATCGTTGAGCACAAGACAACAGCACAGAAGATAGTGATTCTAGCTTGAATTGGCCCATGCTGGGTTGAAATCTACTATTGGTAGGCTGAGCAAACACATATATATATATAATGAATGTCACTGCGTACCCTGCAGTTGATGGAGACTGAAAGGTGTGGCTGAGGTCTCCCAACCAGGTATGATGAATAAAGTCTCTGAGGAGCTTAGGGAAGAGGAGACTTGCTGGAATGAGGCTAGCCGTAACTGCCTACGGATTACCTTTTTCCACTTCAAAAAGGTGATTGAGTCAAGAGTAAGTGCTGCATGTTCAATTTGGAAAGCTGACTGGGATCTCAAAAATAACTTTGAGACAGGCCTTAAGGGAATTCTCTGGCGCTTTAAATGTGTGTACATATTTCCAAAAGCCAGAAACACAAGTTAAGGTTTGTGTGCATTATCTAGACAGCCAGAACAGGTGCCGGGAATTCTCTGGTGTCCATATTGTAGCGCTGGAAGAAGAGAGGCCTGAATTGATTATTTGTGCTGCAGAGAGATTGTTTAGTTTCTTATTGAGACTGGCTAAGCTGTAAATAACGGCAGTTAACTTCCTTTTTAACCACACCACCAAATAATTGCATGTTGATACCGTGGTGATGGTCTTGGACCCCATGCTACATGAAAGGAACTTTTTAATCTTGTAACAGCCAACGATTACAATTTTGGTCTTTTCCTGATGAATCGTAAGAAAATTCCTTTCGTTGTATGTGTGGCGGCTGGTCAGTGCTCACTGAAAACCGATTTTCAGTTAATAATTGTAATTTTGCACATTACTAAGTAGAGTGTCATGATTCGTTTTGGACTATTAAAATTGTTTGTCTCCACACTTCAGAATTACAAAAACTGCTGCGTGTGCGCTTTCATAGCGGCTGGTTTATTTGGAATTATTTGTATAGTCCATTTACAGGTATGTAAATGTTGCTGTGTTAGAAAAATATCATCCTATAACCTTGCCATTCTCACTCACTGTACTCTAGTAAAAGTGGGAGATAGGTCACTTTACAAAAGTATTTCACGCTGCAGTCCATAATACCAATAAGCAGCAATTTGTCAGATGACATAGCTTGATATTTGACCCCCTCTTTCAAATCAAATGATACTAGTGAGCCTGCAAAAGAAACAATTGTTGGACGTTATGCTGTCACAAGGAACTGGGTTTAATCCATCATTCTTTTGACATTAAAGTGACTATAACTACATGAATTATTAAGGAAGTGAGCAACCCGGAATACCCTTGAGGGCTTGGGTAAGTAAATATAGAAAGGTAAAGATGCCTTCAAGGGACTTTGTTCAATCTAAGTTTTGTTATTTCAAATTAATATGAGAAGAACCAATTTATCGTCCTTACAATGAGTGAATCAAAACTGATCAAATTGTGTTGTCAACATGAAACATATAAACAAAGACACAGGGTGTATACGAAAAAAATGTTTTTATCAAATAATTCATTAGAAAAAATCAACTTCATATACAGACAAATAAGCGAATAAGATTTTAGGACTGTGAGTCCTAAAATCTTATTCGCTTATTTGTCCCTGTCACTGCAACTGCAACTGCAACTCCAACCGAGATGTTACAGTGAATGTGACACACTCACATTGCACACTTCTCAGGTCCTGTTTTGATGTCAAATAAATATATGGATGGATGTGTCATTAAAGTAAAACACACCTTCTGTGCTACAACTCTGTATTGGACTCTTACTCATCACCAAACATGAAAAGGCAATGTAAGTCAATGGGATTACATAGGATTAGTGTGAGAACTATACTAAGGACCCAATGGAAACACTTGCTATGCCCCTACCAGGGAGAACCCTAAAATTTTAGGGGTACCTGGGCAAAGTACATTTCGCACACGTCTGACAAACTCCATGTACACTGGACCTGGGAACTGAAGTACATCAGGGACAACCAATAGCATAACCAAGTGCCAGGCATGTGTAGGGTAAGCGAAACTTATGACAGAAAACACAGCACTAGTTTAAGTTCAAGTTCAGTAATTTGTATAGCGCACTACTCACCCAGAGGGTCTCAAGGCGCTTGAGGGAGGGTGGGTGCATTACTTATCGAATAGCCAGGTTTTTAGCTGCTTTCTGAAGGAGAGGTGGTTCTGTGTAAGGCAGAGGTGAGTGGGGAGAGAATTCCAGATTTTGGCCGCTAAGTAGGAGAAAGATCTTCCTCCCATGGTGGATCTATTGATGCGCGGAATTGTGGCGAGGGCTTGATTGGATGAACGTAGTTGGCGGTGGGTGTGTAGAAGGACAGTCGTTTGTTGAGGCATTCGGGTCCTAGGTCGTAGAGGGCCTTGTGTGCGTGGGTGAGGAGACGGAACGTTATTCTCTTGTTGACGGGAAGCCAGTGGAGATCTTTCAGGTGACCGGAAATGTGAGCTTGACGGGGGATGTCCAGTATGAGTCTGGCTGAGGCGTTTTGGATGCGTTGGAGTTTTTTCTGTAGTTTGACTGTGGTTCCGGCATAAAGGGTGTTTCCATAATCTAGTCGGCTAGTGACTAGTGCGTGGGTGACTGTTTTTCTTGTTTCGGTGGGGATCCAGCGGAAGATTTTTTTGAGCATGCGTAGGATGTTGAAGCATGATGATGAGACGGCGTTGGCTTGTCTGGTCATCGAGAGGGAGGAGTCTAGGATGAAGCCCAGGTTACGTGCGTGATCTGTAGGTATGGGTGCTGTACCCAGAGCCGGTGGCCACCATGAGTCGTCCCATGCAGAGGGGGATGATCCTAAGATGAGGACTTCCGTTGTGTCCGAGTTTAGTTTTAAACGGCTGTTCTTCATCCATTCGGCTACTTCTTTCATTCCCTCGTGTAGATTGGTTTTGGCGGTGTTAGGGTCTTTGGTGAGGGAGAGGATTAGCTGGGTGTCGTCTGCATAGGAGATGATGTTGAGGTTGTGTTGTCACGCGATGGATGCGAGGGGGCTCATGTGCACGTTGAAGAGGGTGGGACTGAGTGATGATCCTTGTGGTACGCTGCAGATGACTTCGGTGGCCTCTGATTTGAATGGGGGGAGGCGGACTCTCTGGGTTCTTCCGGCAAGGAACGAGATGATCCAGTCCAACGCTTTTCCTTGTATTCCGATGTTGCTGAGGCGTTGTATGAGGGTGTTATGACAGACTGTGTCGAAGGCGGCGGAGAGGTCAAGTAGGATGAGGGCAACTGTTTCTCCGTTGTCCAGTAGCGTTCGGATGTCGTCTGTAGCAGCGATGAGGGCGGTTTCGGTGCTGTGTTTGGCTCGGAAGCCGGATTGTGAGGGGTCGAGTGAATTGTTGGATTCAAGGAAGGCGGCGAGCTGACTATTGACGGCTTTCTCGATGACTTTGGCCGGGAGGGGGAGGAGTGAGATGGGGCAGTAGTTCTTAAGTTCAGAGGGGTCCGCTGTGGGTTTCTTCAGAAGGGCGCTGAGTTCGGCATGTTTCCAGCTTTCTGGGAAGGTAGCAGAGTTGAAGGAGCAGTTGATGACATCGCGGAGATGGGGTGCGATGATGGAGTCTACTTTGTTGAAGATGTGGTGGGGGCATGGGTCAGTTTTTGAACCTGAGTGGATGGAGTTCATCAGACGGATGGTGTCTTCAGTAGTGATTGGGTTCCAGGCGCAAAGGTTGTGAGAGTGCTGTTTTGGTTCGGAGGTGGGTGGGGTGGATTGTTCTTCGGACAGGTTTTCAAAGCTGTTATGAATGTCGGCGATTTTGTTGTGGAAGAAAGAGGATAGAGAGTCGCAGAGGTCTTGGGAGGTAGTGATGTCGTTGGTGCCGGTGGTGGGGTTGGTAAATTCTTTGACGATGTTGAATAATTCCTTGCTGTTGTGGGCGTTGTTGTCGAGTCGATCCTTGAATGCTGATTTCTTGGTGGATCGGATCAATTGGTGGTGTTTGCGGGTGGCGTCCTTGAAGGTGGTCAGGTTGTTAGTGGTTGGGTTTTTTCTCCAGGTTTTCTCGAGGGTACGACATAACTTCTTGGATTTCTTAAGGTCATTGTTGAACCAGGGGGCCTTTTTGCTACCTTGTTTGATCTGGTGGTTTTTCAAGGGTGCTAATTCGTCAGCGCTGTGGGTGATCCATTGTGTGAGTTTGGTGGCAGCTTGGTTTGGGTCCGATGATATGGCGGGGGGCTTTGGTTAAGCGATGTGAAGAGTTGGTCGGTGGTGATTTTGTTCCAGTTTCTTCGAGGAATAGGTTGCGGTGGGATGTGGTTTGTGGTCTTTTTGTAGCTGAAGTGAACGCAGCTGTGGTCCGTCCAATGGAGAGCTGTGGTGTGATCGAAGGAGATGTGTTTGCTGGAGGTGAAGATAGGGTCGAGCGTGTGTCCGGCTGAGTTGTTTGAGTCCGAGATTGGCCAGGTTGTCCAGAAGGGTGGTGGTGTTGCTGTTGTTATTCTTTTCCAGGTGGAAGTTGAGGTCTCCCAGTAGAATGTAGTTCTCGGAGGTGAGGGCATGTGGGCTGATGAAGTCAGTGATGTCTTCGTTGAATTGTGTGCGGGTTCCTGGTGGTCTGTAGATGAGGGTGCCTCTAAGTGTGGTCCTGGGGTTGGTGTGGATCTGGAAGTGAAGGTGTTCGGCGGTCGCGAGGTTATCGTCGGAGCTGGTCGTGATTCGGATGGTGTTCTTATGGGCGATGGCGATGCCTCCTTCTGTTTGGTTGATGCGGTCTTTTCGGATGATCTTGTAAGCGTCTGGGATGGCTATGGCGATGTCGGGCGCTGATGAGGCGTTCATCCAAGTTTCTGTAAGGAAGGCCACGTCCGGCGATGTAGTGTCGAGTAGGTCCCAGAGTTCAGTGGCGTGTTTGTAGACCGAGCAGGTGTTCAGCAGGATGCACTTCAGGTGGTTAGAATCGGAGCTGTGTTTGGAGGAGGAGGATTTGGTGTGGGTCCTGATGCAGGCGAACTTGCAGGAGTGGCAGGCGAATGGTCCGTTGGTGTGTCCTGGGGTAGCTACGCAGCACTAACAGCATGTGGCACACATCTAGATGAAATAGCTGTAAGGTACACACTGCAAAATGGACACATATCCATACAGAACTCCACAAAGGTATGAAACGTTGACACCCTCCATATGTGGATAAGCAAATATCTAACTTTAACACATCAGACACATCCAACCTACATCATAGGGAGAAGTGCAACCTAAATGATGATGGATGATGACAGTTACCAGGCCAAGCTGAAATACTTACTGCATAACATGTACTCAATGCAATGTCTGCCCCATCTGGATATCCACCCATATAGACATCCAGGCAACATTTTCCCTTGTCCTGTCTAAGTCCAGCACTTACTCCAAAGTTACATGATCCTAACCACTTCAACTGGTCCAGCAGTCAGGGATCAGACAAACACAACTGTACTCACACATCACTAACTGCACAATAATATCAAATAAATGGGAAAGTAACAGCAGGACTAATGCCTTCCAAACTGTGAAAGTTTTTAACCCCTTTACTGCTAAGGCACTGACATCATTTTACATTAACTTTCCATTGAAATGAATGGAAAGTTCATGACGAGTTACCCTTGTCATTAGCGGCGAAGAGGTTAATGAATGGATTTAAAGCAATGAAAAAAAAAAATCAACGGCCCGTCTATTGATTCTCCTAGCAAAAAGGAAAGGGAGGAGAAAACCAAGGCCCTCGTCCATCTCCCCTTGAACTGGAGAACACACTCAAAATACAGCTTTGATCAACTAAACAGTAAAGGTCATCAAAGACGTCTCCCTTGCAGGGAACCCTTTTGGTTTATAAAAGCATGCATTATCATTGGGTTTCCATCCAGGAGGCTGAGTGTCACCTGGGTGTGCTTATATCCCTGATTATTGCAGATCTGTTTTTTGTTTCTGTTATTGAGTGGGGAAGTGAATACCGTGAAATACCGTGAAAGAGAGAAATTTAAAACTACCTCCATACCGGATGCTTCTTTTTTACTTTTAATAAACTTTCTTTTGAAACTTAAAACTACCTCCAGGGGTAGGGTTAAAAGCGACGTGGATGAGAGAATATGGTCTCACTAGTCTCAAAAGATCCTGAAAATGCTCAAAGTTATGTAGCCCACATGTTTCAGCCAATATGCTCCCAAATACCTGGCTATCTTCAGGACCAGTGGTTCAGGATGAAATTGCCCTGAAATTGCGTGAACTATGCACACACACTGAAGTGTGCATAGGTGAGTTAGGTGCATAACTTACGAAGTTCACCGTGCATTGAAACAAACAACTTTTTAAAGACGAATATTTTTCATAATGTAGATCCCGGTGGGAGGTGGTATCTGTTGTCACACTTACCTCAAGGTTAGCTGCTTGCTGTGTTACCTACTGTCCTCTCTTCCGGGACCACAGCCACCGAGCTTGCCCTTACAGTAACTGCCAGAGAACCTCCTCACAAAGGAGCATCTATTGGGCATAGCAAGAACCTTGAAGATGGTACTTGGGAAGGGGGGCTGGGGCAGAAGTTTATGGAGGGATGGGTTTTGTCCTTGGGAGAGGGCTTTTAAGGGTTGGGGGCTTTGGAGCTGGGTTTAGCTTTAGGTTTTTGAGGTTTTTTTCTTTTTTTGGGGCTGAGTACAGGGTGTGGGGGGACTGTTTTTCAGGGGTGGAGTGGTAAGTGGGAGGGATGTGTTTGGATGTGGGAGGAATTCTTTGGACTTAGGGAGGGGTGGGTTGGGTTTCACTCTATAAGGGCAATGACAAACATGACAGATTCACAGGGAAAATGAGTAGGTCTGTTCAGAATGGAGTTCGGTTTGGGGGAAAGATAGGTCTGCCGTCTGCATTGTGTTATGTTGATGTCTGTTGTGTGTGTGACTGTAAGTGTTTGTGTTTTATTAGTGGAAGTTCTGTGGATGTCCTGGGTGTTGTGGAGGTTGCTGTGGCTGTTAGTGCATTGTCTGGAGATATGGGTGTTATGCAGGGGTCTGTAACTGTTGGTGTTATGTCTGAGGAAATGGGCGTTGTGAAGGGGTCAGTGGCTTTTGGTGCATTGTCTGTGGATATGAGTGTTGTGGTGGGCCTGTGCTGTTGATGCAGTGTCTAGGGATGTGGGTATTGTGGAGGGGTCTGTGGCTTTGGTGTCTACATGAATGCTGGGTGTGTGGAGGTGGCTGTGGTTGTTAGTGTGGTGGCTGTGGGTATGGGTGTGTCAGTGAAGGGCTCTGTATTTGTCGCTGTGGTGCCTGGGGGTATGCTGATGGTGGTAGGGTGCTGAGGGAGGTGAGCATCCGCTGTGTGCATGTATGTTGGAGTTTTTTGAAGTCTTGCATTTGTGTGGGTTGCTTGTGTCTGTTGAAGTGTGTGCATGCATAGGTGTGCTTGTTTTTGAGATAGGAAAGGGAATGTGAATGAGGAAGGGGCATGAGGGAGGGTGGAAGGTCAGGGAGGGTGGAAGGTCAAGATGGGTGGAGGATTGCCATAAGCGAGGAGGGCAGAGCCTGATAATGTCTCTGTATGGCAGACATTGCAGTATGAATCCCTTCCAGGTAGGCAACCACCTGAGTCAGCTTGTTGCCTTGCTCCTAAATGGCATTCAGGAGAGTAGTCAGACCCACAGAGATGCTCCTCAGGAAGTCAAGGGCCTCCTCCCCCAGGGAAGTGGAGCTAACAGGGGGAGAGGCCGAGATGCCTGGAGCACAGGAGAATGCTCCCTGGAATGGCCAACTTGTGAGAGGACAACAGGGAGACTGGCAATGGAACTGTGAGTTGCGGACAAGGATGAAGGTGGAACTAATCCTGTTGGGTTCACCATCATTCGGAAGTGTCCAGCAGAGGATGACTCAGATGGTGATGATCTTGTGCTGATCTTCTCCGGGGCACTCCTCACACCCTGCTGGTCACTGGGTCTCTCCGTTTCTGATGCATCACATCCAGAACCGCCCTGACCAGCTGTGTCTCCCCTGACTACGGCTCCTTCTCCTCTGTGTGCCCTGAATGTATGTGAAATATCATGTAACATTTGTTTATTGCAGCAGCCTTTTCATACCTGACCCTCACAAATGCACTGAAAGCATTGAAGAACTCCACATATCACACCACCTTCATGGTTCCCTCATAGGCTTCTAATTGAGCATTCTCTACACTCCATCCGTAGGTCCATACTAGGATAGTTGATCACCTCGCATACTTTGGCACATTTTCCATACCATTGTAAAGAGAAGTAACCAAACAGGATGGACCCAAGTGTGAGATTTATACAATGCTCACACAAGGCCCAGAATTAAACAAATATAACTATTCAGGAAGAACACCGCCATCCCTTGGTCAGACATGACCAACCTGAGGCCTATATCCCTTCTGCCATTCATCGCCAAATTGACGGAGAAGCATGTCAATCACCATCTCTCCTCCTTCATTGAACAGACTGGCAGCTTAGACCATTCTCAGTCCGGGTTTAGGCCCAGGCACGGTACTGAGACCGCCCTCCTCTCCGTTACGGATGCCATACGCATGTCTCTGGATAGAGGGCTGTCTGTGGTGTTGGTGCTGCTGGACTTGTCCGCAGCATTCGACACCATATCCCATGCCACTCTCCTTACCAGGTTAAAGGAGACAGGCATTGACAAAGCTGCCCTGGCATGGTTTACCAGCTTTCTTTCAGAGCGGACACAGACGGTGAACATGGGCTCCTTTAGCTCCACCTCGGCCAACATCATCAGAGGAGTCCCGCAGGGCTCATGTCTTAGCCCTACGTTGTTTAACGTATATGTCTCCTCTCTGGCCAACATGATCAGGTCCTTTGGGTTCATGCCTATCTCCTACGCTGACGACACGCAGCTGCTGTTTACTTTTAAGACCTTTACTCCTGAGATTAGACAAGCTTTCTCTAACGGCATGACTGCTGTCGCCAGCTGGATGGCCAAAAACTTCCTACAGTGTAATGTAGGAAAGTCTGAGGTCATGTTATTCGGAGAGGCGAGAATCCTCTGGACCCCAGACTGGTGGCCTCCAAGCTTGGGACAGGCTCCGCTCCCCAAACAGGTAGTCAAGAACCTGGGAGTACGTCTAGACCAGGACCTTACCCTTTCTCACCATGCCAACACCACTGCAGGGTCTTGCTTCCACACTATTGGCCTCCTTCGGAAGGTGTTCCCCCTTCTACCTGACGATACCCGGAAGACCCTGGTCCAGGCCCTTGTTTTAAGTCGCCTGGACTATTGTAATGGCTTACTCCTAGCTGCCAATGAGGGAGTGCTCAATAAACTGCAGGTGGTGCAGAACACCGCAGCACGGCTGGTGACCAACACCCCCCCCAGAACTCCGTCCCTTCCCCTCCTTAAAGCCCTTCATTGGCTTCCTATCCGGAAACGGATAGAATTTAAGATCAGCTGTGTGATACATAAATGTTTACACAATTTGGGACCACATTACTTGACAGACAAATTTGTTTTTCACCGTCCATCCCGTAGCCTCAGGTCCTCTAATCAACAGCTGCTTCAGGTTCCTAGACATTATAAGACCAGACAGGGAGGCCGTGCCCTTTCTATCATGGGTCCTCGTCTATGGAACAGTCTTCCCCTTTCCCTCAGAGAATGCCAGAGCCACACAGCTTTCAGGAAACGTCTAAAGACTGTACTATTCTAGGAGGAGCCTTCCGACCAGTTCACCTCACAGCACCGCGCGGAGATACACCTTCGGGTGTGATGCCGGCGCGTAACAAGCCTATAAATAAATATTACTATGGCAGGTCAGGATGTCATGAAGGTCAAGTAGTACGCTGGGGAGGAGTAAGATTTTGGCGCTGCCCCAGTTTTACTTGATTTTGTAAATCTGGGTCAGCATCAAAATCCATGTGTGTTGCATGGGAATACCTACTGAAACGCCCATGGAATGCCTCCTTGACGTAGAGTAAAGCAATGGAGTGACTTGCGCTGCTTTGTCTTACTCCATAGCTATGAGGCCATGCAAAGCAATGCAGGCTGACTTTGCACCAACTCATAGGTATCGTTGAGATGCTTGCACCGCTGGAGCATCAAAAAAAGTGAAACTCTGGCAGCGCAAGTCTCTTATAAATAAAACCCAAATCATTCTTTAAGTTTTATAGGTCTTTCATCATGAGCTGGCTACAAATAAAATATTGGTCAGCTTAAATGAAAAATAAATGTTAAAAAGTTGTTACTCAGTGGGAAATAGACTGTAGTACATTATGAAACCTCTATTAGTTAATGCATTGCAGAGGTCTGTGTGTAAGCAGAGAACAACAGAATGAAATCTTGGTTGGTGCAGTAGAGAATAGTGACTTGTGTATTTTTAGTGCCACAATGTCACAGCCTTTACAGAAAGCATTGTGAATATGTAAGTCATAATGTTATACTTGTATTACACACAGTATAAGATGGACTGCTACACAATGTGGAAATAGTTTCAGGATAAAATGGTGCTTCCAAAATGTAGATTTTAGTAATACCAGACTCTATGTAATGCAATTCTTTTTTTTAAAAACTGTCCCTTCAACACCTCCTTAGGGGTACTAAGGGCTGTGTAAATACAATTGTGATTAAAAGCACCCACTTCAAAGCCCAGTCGTTACCTCTTTGCACTACCACTCAAACAAACTAAATCTTTGTCACCACAAAAAGCGAGGCAGAAACCACCACTCTAGTCAGGATAAGGGAGTTACACTTCTAAAATAGCCCCTGCTCACCCCCTTGGTAGCATGGCATGAGCAGCCAGGCTTATCTAAGAGGCAGTGTGTATAGCATTTTCACATAACCCACGGTAAAACAGTGTAAGCACTACAGAAGGACACCACACCAGTTTAGAAAAATATCCAATTTGTATATACTTAAGACAAGACCACATACAATAAAAATCCACATTACTATACTTCAAAAGCTTCACTTATCAAAATATGCTTTAAAATAGTTCCTTGATGTCAATAGCTCCGTCCGGGGCTATCTTGTTATCATGAACAACAAATCCAAAAACAGTTCTGGCTGACCGCGGGGTCGCAGGCCAAAGACGGTGTTGGGAAGACCCGCAAACAGTACCTTTCAGAGATGCAGGGCGAAGGGGACCCTGAAGTCTCTTGTGTTGCAAGTCGAGCTCCTTTCTGATGGGATCCGGAGCACTAGCGCCAACAGGCATCGGGTGCTGCGTTGTGAAGCACAGCGGTGCGGCGTGCAGTGACCCCATGTCGCTGTGCGAGTAGCGGCTCTATGGCGGCGTCAGATGGCGTTGTCGGTGAGACCAGGGCCACGGTGCCAGATGGAGGCGGTGCTCGTCACAGTGCTAGCAGGCCACAGTGCAAGCAGCTGCGTTGTCGTTGCTGATGCACTGTCGCCGGCTGACAAACTGGAGTCAATGGCGCCAGTGCCGGTAGGCCAAGGCTGCGGTTTGGGATGAGGGCGGTGTGTTGTGTAACTGACAAACGGTGCCCCCGAATCATGGTGCAGGTAGTGGCGTCGGTTTTGGTGGGAAGTGGCGGCGTTAGGAAGGCCACGGTGTTGTTGTGTAGCGAGGTGGTGCAGAGTGCGGGCCCACAGGTCGCAGCGCAAGCAGCGGCTCAGTGATGGTATCAGCAGGCGTCGTCGGTGAGACCAGGGTCGCGGCGTGGCGGTGGTGCCCTCTGCAGTGCCAAAGCTTTGACATGAAGCAAGGCGGTGCAAAGTGCCGTGCCCACAGGTCGCGGTGCGAGCAGCGGCTCAGTGATGGCGTTAGCAGGCGTCGTCAGTCAGACCAGGATCACGGTGCGGAGTTGCGGCGGTGCCCTCGGAGGTGCCTTCAGCACACGGGTTCGCTCTACCTCCAGCCATTGGAGAGTCTCACCAAGTTGGTTGCAGAAAGTCCAGTCCAGGCCTTTAACTGCCCAAGACAGGAGCAGCCACTGCAGGTCGGCCCATCAAAGCATGCAGCAAAGCAGTCGTTCCTTTCAGCAGTTTCTCCGGCTCTTCTTCTGTGCAGCCTTCTTGATCCAGATGAGTTCTAAAGTTCAGGCATCTGGGACCCAGTATTTGTACACAAAAATCCTTTGTTTTTCCAGGCAGAGGGTGTCGGAATCCGGCAAGAACCAGTTGGGCCTTCTCTTGTGTGAATTCCTGGCAGGAGGTGGAGGCAGGAGGTGGAGACGGCTTTGTCAGAGGCAGACTAGGCCCTTTGAGGTGCAAGGAAATCCTCTCCCTCTTCACTACAAAGCTCGTAGTGATTGGATCAATAAGATCCTGAACCGGCTCCCAAGCACTCTTCTCACTTGCAGATTAACTCAAAGTGCAGGCCCCCTGGCACGTCATAGCAAAGGAGATTCAATAAAGCTTTAGCTGGAGCATTTTAAAAATCAGAATGAACCATCACAGGATGGTTGTCTTAATCCAAATTGAAGAGCAAACGTTTTGGATTTCAGGCACAAGTGAGGCTGGGAAATGTGTGTTCCCTTTCCAGGGCTCCACTGCCCTCCTTGAGGTTGCGTCCCACAGATTGAAGACCTCTGGTGTGGACAGTCACATATGATCCCTACAGTTCAATATCTCACTGCCTGATGCATGTTACCAGTCAGTGAATGAGGGTTTTGAAACACTACTGCAGAGGAACCATTAACTGGCAAACCCACACTGGCCAACATGTAGGCACTATTGCTGATAGCACCAGTGATGTTTGAACCCTCATTTCACTGTATAACCAGTACTTACCAATAGGAACTGTTCTACAGTCACAGCATGTACTCAGAACTCTATGTCATGTCACGTGCAATAGGGACACCATCAAATGAGAGACAGTAGTGAGGGACCATCAATACTCACAAAAGCAACACCAGTTCCCTGTGTGGTACAATTGTCACCCAGTATTACTGAGAAAATTAGGGGATTACTCACTTCACTCAGCCAGGTGTCTGCTCAAAAGGAGAGATTTGGATGTGGACAGGACTCTGCTGTCTTCGAGGTCAGAAAGTCAATGGCAACAGCACAGCAGCATGCTCCTACTACAATACTAAGACTAGCAATGACTCATGTCCCATTAGCGAGGTCAGGCTTCCGCCATGTTAACGGTTGGGAAAACTGTATTGGTGACAGTTAAGTGCATCAGCACCACTACAAATGTGGGCAAACATGTTTACAAATTAAAACGCTCTATTCCAATGCCATGTCCAGTATAAAACTACATCTGTATAGTGCATTACTGTGCACACAGGTAAAATGTGCATGGTGCAGTGCACACCACGGTTGGCGGTATTTCCCATGGAAAGTTATGCAACCCTCACTATTGTGGTAAATAAACGTTTCTGAATTGATGATTTGCACAGTTCTGTTACAGACCTGTGGATGACTGGTAGATGTTTAAGATCTGACAATGATGATGTAAAATGTGTAATGCTTCATGAAGTATTAATGTTTAGACATATGACTTTTGCCTTACTCTTCACATAAGTTACTCTGAACACTGTGTCCAATACACATCTTTGTGTTACTCCTTACATAGGTACCCTGGGAGAGGGGGAGATGTCAGGGTCCCGTGTACTGCCTATTTTGAGATCTACAGACCATGGAAGATAGGCATGTTATCCAGAGGTTCTGTTTGAATTGTCAAACAAGCCTGACCCCCTACCTCACATTAATAATCCTACATCAATACCACCACTTGTTAAACTCATGTCAGTCTTGTATTTTTTTGCCATAGGCTCATCTCAATTTACTGTGGCTGTTTCAGGTAGAATGCCACAACATTTGCTCAGTTGGGTACTTACAGAGGTGCTAGCAGCACTCTAGAGACATTTGATCAGCTACATCCTGTTCCCTGGAAGTGAGGATTTTGCCACTGTAAAGATGGGTTTCTATGGATATGGTCACATCCCACATGTAATTGGATCTATTGATGGCCCCCATTTTCCCTTAGTACCACCACAAGCCAGTGAGCAAGTTTATCAGAACAGGAAGCACTTAAATTTGATCAATGGGCAAGTTGTCTGCTAAACGGATTTGTACTTCTCAAATGTCTGTGTCCGGCTCACATGATCTGCACTTGAATCCTTCTTACTGCGGAATAGTACCATTTCCCAGCTGATGTCACAACTACTACCGGAGAGTGCCTTGATTGTAGGTAAGTGTGATATGTTCTTACTTTGTGTTGGAAATGTTAGGTAGTGTGATCTGAAAGTATGTAACTAAATGTTGACCTTCTGTCTATTTCCATCCAGGAGAATCAGCTTATCTCATCCGGCAATGGTTGTTGGCACTGCTGAGAAATCCAACAATGCCAAGGGAAGTCCGCTTCAATGAGGACCATGGAAGAACATGGTGGCCAGTGGAGCAGGCTTTTGGGCTCCTGATAGTCAGATTGAGGACTAAGGGAGACCAGGAGGGTGTGTAAGATCACTGTGGCATGCTGAATACTCAAAAACATTACCCTGTGATGGAACATACCTTCTATCGCATAGGGTGCAGGCCAGGAAGACCCACCAGATGGGGAACATGAAATGCCAAATGTCAGTCAGTCAGTCAAAGCTTTTATTTCAGTTAAAAACCATAAAAAGGCATAATTACATACATCAGTGCTATTTGTGCATAATTATACATAGTAAGAGCGATAAAATACCTCATAAAATCAACGTACATACTTTCAAGATAAAAAGATTTAAAAAGAGGATACATGGATTAAGCATGGGCGGAAAATCCGTTCCGCTCGCGGATTTTGCGGATTTTTGGTAAATTCGCAATCCGCAAACTCTCGCAAATTTACTGAAAATCCGCAAATTCGCACGCAGCGGATTTTTTTTCTTGGTGATACAATATTGCGGCGTGCGGGGTTCACTTACCGTCATCCAGCGTTTGCCGAGTTGTTTTTCTCTATATTTTGCGAGTGCTGCGCCATTTTAGATCTTGCTGCGGGATCACGCGGGAGTTTGGCGACGCATCGTGAGAGTTCGCAATTGCGAACATGTAGGTGCGGCGGGCAGCAACAATCTCGCACTCGCGAAATTACAAAATTTGCAATTCTGCACAAGAAATCCACTAGCAAGCAGCATAGACCTTCTGAAAATGATGATTTTTATCAGAATAACTCCTCAGGTTGACATTTTCCTGCACTTTTTTGGATTTGAGGCCTTTTGACTTTCTTTGGATCACTTTTGGATTAGAAATCAACTTTCACAAGTAAGTTTATTTGGGGCATTACAGTTGCTGTTCTGCAGAAAAACGAGTTTTCCAAAACTGAAAGCACCCAGCAGGTGCAAAAGTTCACTCATCATTAGTAACCTTTCCCTGTAGTACTTCTTGAGGGGCCCCTCCAGAGTTCAGTTGCCTATGTTTGTTTGGGGCATTACAGTTGCTGTTCTGCAGAAAAATGAGTTTTGCAAAACTGAAAGCACTCAGCAGGTGCAAAAGTTCAAACTCATCATTAGTAACCATTCCCTGTAGTGCTTCCTGACTGGGGCCCCTGCAGAGTTCAGTTGCTAGTTGCAACAATTCTATGACCCTGCTCTGACCCTCACAGCAGGCTCATAGAATAGCTACAAGTAGGCCACAAAGGTCCTGGAAAAAAAAATTGCACTGCAACAGAAAGCAAATTACAGATGAGGGAGCAGGTGCCAGACTGGAATTTTAAAACAGTGACACATTAATAAATCAACCCCAAATTAATTCATGTCAGTTGAAGCAGGGCAGGTGTGCTTGCTTTTCCCCCCCATAATCTACAGTGATGAACCAGAGGGTAGCATTGATGTACCAGAGGGTGGCATGGGTGAAACAGGGTGGCAGCGGTGAAACAGAGGGTGCTGTGAACCTGTGATGATGAACCAGACATAGAAACAACATAGTCGCAACCGTTGCGAGCCGACAAGTAATTTCGCAATTGCGAACTGGTACAAAACCCTCGCGAACTGGCAGAAACCCTTGCGAACAAAAAAAAATCTGCAAATTCGCGAGAATTCGCGGATTTTGCGGATTGTGAGTTCGGAAATACGCAAATTCGCGAACGCCAGATTCGCAAAATTCGCCCATGCTTAAAATGGATAAATATCTCACAAGTGCTTCAATGGGTCCCACCAGGCTACCCGGTTTTCTGTGATAGAACGGGACCGTCCCACTTTTTACATTAAGGTACCCCGTGGGGAATAGTTAATGGAGATGCCTTTTTTAGTATTGCACACCTAGTAAACCACATAGACAGCAGAAATTTAGACGTTACATATACTGTCATAAATGCAGTGTCAGTTTTAAGAATTCTATAGGTCTCCCTGTAGTTTCTAATACCCCTGGACTTGCAGAAATGATTTATCCATTTTGCACGTGCCCTAGAATACGAGGGGCAGAAGAGCAGAACGTGCAGATTTGTCTCTCTGCTTCCCCGGCATCCCCGGCTAGTGCTCACTGAGTGTGTGGCTTTTGACCACTTATCCGTAACATCCCTGAGGGGGAGTGAGCCATGCCTAAACTGGATATAGAGTGTCCTGGCCAGGGGGGGGGCTGGATATTCTCCAAAAATCTCTCAAAATTGGGGTGGACCTGGATCTCTAGGAAAGCGTTGGTCAACCTACCCAGGGAAGAACTTGATATTAAGAGGGCCAAACCATGCTCTCTGAGTGCCATACTCAAACTTTTTCTAGATAGCAAGGCGCAGGTCTCCTCAGGGGAAGACCATAATTCCCCCCTTAGCGAGGTACCGAATGTGCTTTAACCATGGTATTTTCCCCGCACCCCTGCTTACTAACAGATCCCGTAGATCCTCCCTATAGCTTTCCAGTTCTGGGGTGGCCCAGAGTCGTCTCCAGTATAACAACGGATGGTTCGAGACGACGTCCTGGATAGGGACCAGGCCCAAATCCAGCCTTAATGGGGTGAGAGGTGTGCTCTGGGGTAACCTCAGGAGACGTCTCATAAAACTATTCTCTGTGAGGGAGAGGGAGGCCGCACTTACGTGTCCCCATAGATCCGCACCATAGAGTGCGCCGCCTCTCGCCTGGGCTTTATATATTTCAACCGGAGGTACCACCTGTTTGAGAGAGGATTCATTGAAGACTTTTAAAATGCCACCCGAAGATTGGGGTGAGCTTTAGGTTAGCTTTAGTGATCTGCGAACCCCAATCCATTCTATCATTTAAAGTGACCCCCAAGTACTCGAAGGTCAACACCCGGTCCAGGGCCAAACCATCCATGTGCGGGTGGGGGCAATTGGGGCGTTTCAAATGAAACACCATTTACTTGGTTTGGTGAAATTGATTTCCAAGTTCCTCTCCTTGCAAAACCTGGAAAAGGCCTCCATTGTGCGCTGGATACCCCCCGATGATTTCGACAATAGGAGGGTATCATCAGCGAACATTAGTGCTGGTATATTGCGTCCCACTAAGCTGGGAGAATCTAGATCTTTTGCTCCCAGTAAGAAAGCGATCAGACCGTTAAGGAATAGGGAAAATAGCGTGGGGGCTAGGACGCACCCCTGCCTCACTCCACGTTCCACCAGGAATGGGGTTGACAAAGCACCTCCCCTCCAGTACCTCACCCTAGCATACGTACCCGTGTGCAATCGTATGAAAAGATCACACAAGTAGGCCGGGGCACCCATCCCCTTTAGGATAACCCAAAGCTTGTCCCTCTGGACCAGGTCAAATGCGGACCGGAGATTCACAAATATCAGATACAGGCTGCCCGCTCCGAAGGTGACCGTCCTCCAGTATACAAGCTGTAGCCTGAACAGCTGGTCGATCGTGGAGACCACTGCCCGAAACCCTGCCTGCAGGGAGGTTAGGATGTGGTGATCATCCATCCAACACTGCAACCTGGTTAGGAGGACTTGGGCAAAGAGTTTCTGGAGGACGTTGATTAAACTTATGGGGCGGTAGTTGGCCGGGTCCAAGGGAGAAGCCTTCTTATGGATGGGTATAATTTATGCTCCCAGCCAGGTCGGGGGGATATCCAAGCCCTGCATAATGGCGTTAAAGAAGATGCAAATGTATGGTGCCCACACCCTTTGTTCAGACCAATATAGATCCCCGGGGATCCAATCAAGGCCAGGTGCCTTCCCCGGGATCAGACTCCTTTACTTCTGAGATCGTGCAGGGATAACTATCTAGGGCACTGTTCTAATGTTTCCACTGAAGGTGATTTGGAATCAAGTGAGTAGAGGGGCTTGAAATGTGCAAGCCACACCTCTTCGCAAAGGTTGGGAACAACTGCGAGCATCCCTGTGGCCGGGCCTCCACGCACCAAGTTCCAGAAAGCCCTAAACTCATGGGCGTCTAAAGCTACTCTGATTTTCTCCGATCTATCAACTTCCTACTCTGCCTTGGCCGCTTGGGTCAGGCTTATGTAGGTTTGCCGAGAACCTCTGATAGACGACTGAGTGCCCACTTTCACCTCCTTTATCAGGGATGATTTTGCCTCCCTGCAACTTTTATTGAACCAGTTCTCTCTCTTAGGAGTTCTCCCCCTCCCAGACTCAGGAGCTGTGCAAAAGTCAGCCAGTGTGGTAAATAGCGTGTTATGAGTGGTCTGGAGGGCTGAGAAATATGAGGGCTCGGAGTTCCAGTTCCTCAAGTCGCTGACCTCGACTAAAGGCCCTGCTACCTAATTGTATATCTCTGCCTATTTGTCCGGTGCCTGGGCCACCCTCTCCCACCTGACACGTCTACCTACCCCTGTTAAAAGTAGGTTCTGGTTGGTAAGGGACCGTGCTCATCCTGTGTTGTCTGTTTCCCCAAGGGACTAACTAGTTTGAGTGACAATAAATTATGATTACTGTCAACTCTTGGGGTTACAACAAACGCTTTTAATTGAGCCCAGAATTCCAATTGTGGTGCTTTTCCCAGGTCTATTATAGGTGCGTGCGCCCGGTATATCTGGGAGGAGCCTGCCATTGCAGGCCCCTAGGGAAAATGCTACGACCAACTTATTAATCACGAGTGCCAACGGCATCAGGCGTTTTTCTGGATACATGGAGCATTCCAGGATGTGCCATGTCTCATCCTGCTCAGAAGTAACAGGGGGAATCCCCGGGAGTGGCTCAAAGTGGCAATTGAAGTCTGCCCCAATGATTTTATGATACGTAGAGGGAAAGGAAGATAGAAGTCCCTCCAGGGCCTCCAAGATGGATAGGCCTTTTTGTCGGGGGAAGGGACGTAAGTAGATATTTATCACTGCCAAGACCATACCCCCATTCAATGTCAATGTGATACACAGGATGTCCAGACAGTTGGTATCAATTACCTTAACTATACACCCCAGGTGGACTGCCACCCAGATAAACAGGCCTCCGGAGGGTCTTCCCCTTGGTGCCTGAACTCCTGCTCTATGATATGACGCAAAACCTACCCTCGCAGGGGCAGGTAATGACCAAGTCTCTTGGAATAGGCAGAGGTCATACCTATCCACCAGCCCCCCCCACTCAGGGTTTTGTAGATTTGTCCCCAACCCGGCTACATTCCAAGAAGCAATCAGGGTGGGACGGGGCCGGTGATCCAGGGAGTGCTCCAGTGGGGTGCACTAGGCCAGAGGGAGTGAGTGTTACCCGTGGATGGAAATCCGAGACCCATCCGTCAGTGATGGCTGCACAATAATCGAGTGGTGGAAGTAAGCCATCGTTCCCTAGGTTGGCCGTCTGTGCTATAAGTCCTGCTTCCTTGCTTGGGCCTCCCACCTCAGGTAGTGCCACTGGGGATGGAGCTACAATAGGAGCACCCAACAGTAGTCAATCCACACTACTCAAAGCCCTGAATCTATTGGCTACTGGGATGGTATACTCAAGGAAGGTGTTCCCATGCGAGGGCAGGGGTTGTTCCAGCATAGCCGTGGCCTGATTCAGACAGTAAAAATACCCCAGGTGACAAGTATTTATAGAGCCTGAAAAAGCTGGTCCACCACTCCCTAACAAGTACTTAACTGCTACAGGGTCCCTAAAGTTAACGATGATGCAGTCACCCTCGACATCTTTTCTTCTTGTACCCAGCCAATCAACCCTACGAGCAAACAAGATCTCCCCCTGGCCTCGGCCCATAAGGGGTCGGTGCCTGTTTAGCCAGTGGATGACCTTGTTCTTTAACTGGGGGTAGGTTTCGCCATGAAAGCTGTTCAGTGGTGGAACACCCGTGAGCACCACCACGTACGGTGCTGCCTCAGGGGGAAGCTGAGGGCAAGGTGGAGGCTTCGTTTGGCTGGTTTCATAGTGTTTAGGAGGGGGAAGAGATTTTTGTTTGCTCCCAGTTAACTGCTGGTGCCCAGGGGAAGACAGTGGAAGTTGCATGCCAGAGGTGGTCCCACCTAAAGCGGTAGGAGACACACTGATTCCCCTAATAGGTCCAATGGCATCTGCTGGTGTGGGAAGTTTCCTCACAACTGCATGTGCCAGGGGTTGTGGGAAATTTGTAAGAGGGGAACTAGCGTCCTGTCTGATGTCCAGGGGAATGAGCAGGGGAGGGCCAGGACCTGCTCTTTGGGCCGAGTTCCCCGATACACCAGTTGCCAGGTATTTTCCCAAACTTTATTATTAATACAAGATGCCAGTCTGTCAATCCTGGATGACAGTATTTTAAAGTGTGATGTTATGAGCTGGTCTATGTGGGCCTGTAAATCAATTAGTAAATGTGTTGCCCACAGTGGGGGTCCAATATGGGGTAAATAGGAGCCGGATTCCGACTGTGGTGGAACGGGTATTGGGTTTATTTTGTTCGCGTGTCTGTGTGCGGGTTTCGTCTTCCTTCGTTTAGGACAGGATTTGGGGGCCTTTTTCCCTTCAGGTGGAAGATGAGGCAGGGGATCTGCTACAGGAGCTAAGGCTTCCGGGACATGTTGGGCACAATGTAGCTCTGAAAAGAACGTAAGGAAGGTAGTGGATTCGAAGGGGTTGATTGTGGTTTCAGGGCGTTGATATAGTGGTGAGAGGAGGAGTCTAACGAGCCTCTCGCGCTTCCAACCCCTTCAAAAATCCTCCGGTTTAGTTTGCAGGGCAGCCCCCAGCGATGTCCCCCAAGCAGAGTCTCGCACTTTAACACAGCGCAGCGGCACCCGCAGCAGTGGGTGAGGCAAAGTCTAATAAGGTGTGTGGGCTAACGGGCCTCAGGTGCTCCCCTCAGGCGTTCCCTGTGGATGCTGGGAGTCGTAGTCCACCTGACCACGGACTTGTTGCAATGGGAGGGGGGGGCGCGGGATCAGCTGGCGTCCTCTTGTGCTTGAAACCTCTGCGAAAATCCTCCGGTTTAGTTTGCAGGGCAGCCCCCAGCGATGTCCCCCAAGCAGAGTCTTGTGCTTCAACACAGTGCAGCGGCACCCCAAATGAAGATTATGATAGTGGTGGAGAGAAAGGAGCTGACTTGCATCAAGATCTCATCCAAAACTACTTCTCCTGAGTATAAGTATGGTGTGAGATGTGATGACTTTGACTATTCTTGTATCTCTTGTAGTGATGTTTTGAAGAGGATGTTAATGCTACGTACTAGGAATATATGGGTCTGGAAACATCTGGGCAAAGGAGTTTGTATTGCAAGTGTAGTTTCTTTCAGTTGTAAATGTTGTCTTGGGATGTGTTCTCTAGAATTTGACAATGTGATGTGTGTCATATGTACGTTTAGTTAGCTAATATCTCTGTGTTGGTCTGTTTTAGGTATTTCATCATGTCATCTTCATTTTGACATTTCGGAGTTGTCACACTAGCAGGTATATGATAATGTTCAGACTCACGAAGTGTACATGGATTGGCCTGGGAATGCCTACCACAGAGTTTCGGTGTAAAAATCCAGTACAAAGACAACTTATAGTGCAATTGGATGGAAGTTACCTGGCTTCCATTGGACTTTTTCCAAGTGGTGTATTGGTTCTAATGCCAACAGGTGATCCAACACAATGTTCTGTCAAACTCATGCAATCCAGCCTTCACATTGGCTAATTCCTCATTGTCTATGAACTGACACAGAATAACTGAGTCATGTCTTATTTGCTTTGTGTCTGACATCATGTCAGCCTATGATTTGAACAGTGCCATAAAGATGTTCTCAGCCCAGACACTTGTATGTAACTGTTGTTCTGATATGGTAGTGATCCTGAATTGAACATTGTTTACATACAACATATCCTTGCTTCCAGACGTCCCTAGTTTTGACATTGCAAAGTTCACATAGTAGTACATTCACGTTGTTATATGTGAGAATTACAAATGGAGACAATGCTTTCATGACTTATGTTTTTAATGAAGTGAACAATAATATGATCAAGAAAATAACTTAGAAGTGCACAGTGCAAACAAAAAGTGTATTCTTCAGTCATTCTAGATGAAACCATTGTAGTAGAGTACAAATTGTTAGGAGTCCAAAGTCCAACATAATCCTCCCGTCAGCTATGGAAAAGTGGGCAGGAATAGCCAAACAACGTGAATGTGTAGCACACACAGGAGGACATTATGGGCAAGGTTTCTTCCTGGCGGTGGTGGGTGTCTTGTCAACCTGAGCTTCTATATTTTGCATGGATATTCCCTAAATTTGCCAGAGGGTGAATATTGAGCTGCTGAGGCAGGGGCACGTGCAGGCATGTCTTCCTCTGACAGGGCCTCTCTTCCTGTGACTCCAGCAGTTATTGATGGTCTGGATGTACGGTGACCACAGGAAGGGGTAGATGCTGTTGAAAAAGCCCTGCAGAGCCCTGAGATCCTCGGCCACTGCAGCCTTAGCCGAGCTACATTGGCTCCCTTTAAAGCAACGAATAGCATTTAAAGCACGGTGCCTGGTCTTTAAGGCACTTCACGGAATGGGCCCCAGACCCCTACAAAAAATGTTCTCTTGGTACACCCCCACCAGAACACTACGATCCGCCACAGCCTGCCTTGTGTCGGTACCCAGATTTAACAAGGTAAGGACCGGGGGAAGATCCTTCAGAGTGGCCGCCGCCAAGCTTTGGAACAGTTTGCCGGTCGATATTCGCCAAACTTCACAACTCCTGCCATTCAGGAAGCGAATCAAAACTTGGCTCTTCCCTTAAATCCAGTCTACGTCTAACCCCGAAAAAGCCTCCCATCTCCTCCATCTCAGGAGTAAGCTCTCAGCGCCAGGATACCTGCCAGGTGACAGCTGCGCTCTACAAGTATTATAAATAAATAAATAAATTGTGTTGATTTCATGCAGCACCCCAACTAGAGACGTCACCTCAGTGTGGATGCCGGCCACATTAGTGTGGATCCCAACCACGTTGGTGTAGATGGCTGCAGACTACTGGGATGCGTCCCTTTGAAGGTCTTTCACTTCCCGGATTTCGGTCAATATTTGGCCCATGACATTGTGGGAGCCCTGGTGGTCTCCCAATAATTAGGTGATGGCTGCCTGGTTGTCTGTGACCTCGATGGGCTCACTCCTCAGGCCCACAGTTACCCTGCCCCCGCACCTACAGCATGGGCCTGTGCTCTTGGCGTAAACTGCACCCTCCCACTGGGTCCAGGTTATTCTGTGACTGGGGTGGGCTAGCCGTCTAAGAATTCAGGACGGGGGGGCACAGGATGGGACTGATTGTGCTAGGTGCACAGGTTGGGGACCAGTGGTTGGCTGTGTTGTTGCACCTGGGGTGGGAGGTGTTGTTGTGGGCACAGTAAGACCCACTGTTGGCATCTGACCAGATGAGCCAGGGCCGTCATCCACGTCCACCTCTTCAGAAGCGTTGTCATCACTGAGGGCTTTGTCCTGGGATGAATATTAACTTTGTTTGGTTTCCAGGTGCAGTGGCCTATCAACCTGTTGAGAAATAGAGAACAATGTTAATGGTGGAAGTGATGCAGCTAAATTCACGTTGTTTGGGTCAAAGCATATGGGGACCTAGAATGGAACAAAATAAATAGAGATTAGTATTGTCATCTATTTGTGTGGAGTTGTAGTTGGTAAATATACATTTGTTGGCGTTCAATAGATGCAGTAGATTTCATCAGCTCATTAGATGTGTAGATATGTGGCATTTAGGCTTTAAGGATAGACATGACATCTCCAAAACTCCACTATAGACATGTTGTAGTCATAACTTGTGTATTTGTCCATTCCAGGGCCTATTTCTGCAAAATACAGGCAGACATTGAGCTTGGGTGCATATTTTGCATTGTTCATCATATGAGAAGTGCAGAGTCAAGGGGTCACCTGGCACTGCTCATCAGCTGAGTTTCCTTTATGGCTCACATATATTAGGTCAGGAGGGACAATAGGAGTCGAGCAGCTTGGCAAGCATTCCAGTTACAGGGCCTCATGGTAGTAGTAGTAGCTTCTGTATCTGAACTCACCAAGACTTGAGAAATTGTAAGTTTCCTGATAAGTGTAGCTCAGTAGTGACAAGGCAGACAAGTGAGAAGGGGCAAAAGAATTTAGCAGCTTGGTAAAAGTTGGAGCGAGAGAGCCTCGTGGTAGCAGTTGTAGCTTTTGTATTTGAATTTACCAAGACTTGACAAATGGTAAGCTACATGATGCATGTAGATTAGTTGCATCATGGTAGACAAGTGGGAAGGGGCAAAAGAAGTCTAACAGCGTGGTTAGAGATCCAGTCACAGGGCGTCATGGTAGTTGAAGTAATTTCTAACTAGATTTACCTAGACTTAACAAATGGTGAGCTGCATGATAAGTGTAGATCAGTAGTAACATGGAAGACAAGTGAGAAGGGGCAATATAAGTCTATCATATTAGTTAGAGTTGTAGTGAAAGGGTCTCATGTTAGTAGTTATAGCTTTTGTACCTGAACTTTCCAAGACTTGACATATGGTAAGCTGCATGATAAGTTTAGATCAGTAGTACTGTGGCAGACAAGCGAGAAGAGGCATTAGGAATCTAGGAGCTTGGTTAGAATTCCAGTCACAAGGCCTAATGGTAGTTGTAGTTACTTCATTCACAATTTATCAGCACTTGACAAACAGTTATTGTACCATATACTCAAAAAGCACACAGAGAGGCACCATAAATTTTACAAATATGCCTAAATGCAAAATAGGTAACACTATCCAGTTTCTTCAATGATGTGAAATATTATCTTTTTAATGAATCATTGAATCATTTATGGCGTAAGATGGTCAGACAAAACAGCCACAATACAGCCATCGCGTTTTAACCCAATGGGCCTTCCTCAGGGCACTGAATCGAATCCACCAATCTTATAGTGATCTCTGATATAACCGGTCACCATATTTTGGTCTTTGCGCAGAAAAATGATCTCTTCTCCATGGAAGTCCACAGTTGCTTCGGATACTTAAAATCCTCAGACAGTGTGACGTCCTTCCAATTCAGATCACTGGTGTTCACTTTGATATGTGACACTCCATGTATTGAAAAAGTTAATTCTTCAATTGCTATAGTAAGACGCCGCGTCTCTCGACCCGCCGCCAGTCTAACGACGAATACAAACGGTAACTTGTTTTTCCCTTACTGCCTATTTATTTGTTCTTGCATAGTTATTGTACCATACCTGTTGGCAACATGCATTTGGGATGGACCAAACATACACATTTTAACCCATATCATGGGTCCTGGATTGATATTTTGGTTTGATGGTGATGCACTCACAGACAGCATTGTAACATGTGGCATGTCCTGGAGTTGGATACATATACTCTTACATGCAGCAATACACATTGCCACAGGCAAACAAGCATCTCAGATACTTTGCGTATTGCATGTTAGGAAAGCAGATAGAGAACACAATATCAAAAGCAGAGGTAAGAGTAAACAGGACATTGTGTTACTGTGCGAGTTATTGAAGTGTAACTTACCAGAGTGGTCTCCCCCTTTATTCCTGTTAAACCCTCAGAATGCAGTATGGTCAAGAACTTCTCCTCCCAGGGAAAGAGTTGTAATGGTGCACTGAGAGGGCCACTGCCAGTACTCTTAGCCTCCTGGTGTTGGTTGCTGTACCTGGTACGCAACGTCAGCCTGATGTCATAACACCTCTTCCTAATGTTGGCCTTTGTGTGCAGGGTGATACCGACAGCATTCAGTCTGTTGACAATCCTGTCCCACATTTCAGTTTTCCTGCTGAGAGGACTATGCTGGACTTAGGCTCCAAAAATATGGGTGTCTACTCTAATGATTTCATCCACCATGGCTGTCAAATCTTGCTCAGTAAAGAGTGCTATTTTATTTCACAGGCATGGATAAAAAATAAAATGTGGATGAGTATATAACTGAAAAGCTAACAAGTGATAGAGGTAAAAAGGTGCAAAACCATAATTTCAGGTGGTGGAGAGTGCTAAATGGGAAGATGAATGTGGGTAGCAGAGAAAATGTCTGTCTGTCTTGCTGTGCTGCAGTTGTGACGCATAGGAAGCTGGTCAGGGACGGGTGTGTTTTATAGTGTGATTTGCAGGTGTGTCCACATGCCAAAACACATCAGGTGTGTCGTTTCTAAATCCATCCAATTGTCGCTCTTTTGGTGTTTTTTTACATGCACCACTACAGTCAACCACTGATGGGTATCCATTTTGTTAACGACCACTACTAGACTGTGAATACCACTGTGTAGTCATAATACGTTTGGTAGGTGGACCATGCACCTAACGGCGTCAGCGGTACATTGGCAAGATTGCAGATCACCACAGTATCACTGCTGTCCCAGTGAGTACACCGCCTCGGTTGGCGTTTCAGACAGCACAACTCGTAATGCGGCAGGCAGTAGATCGCCAGCGCAGCATGTCATAGTGGACGTGGTGGTCTGGCAGCCAAACTCATAAACAGCTCCTAAATTTCCATTTCTAATTATGCATACTGCCCTGCCCAATTACAAGGTATTAATACAACTTTTTCTACAGCGGATGACTACAAGGATCCCCTCATTAACTCCTCCATAATATTTGAAAGTCCCATTGTAAGTGTAAGCTAATGTGTGGACTGAATTGCATGGTGTTTAAACACATGCTTGAGTCTTCACTCTTGGTAGTGATTTGCAATGAGAGCCCACCGTTTCATTCTGTTTGCAGTGTGATCACATGTTTTCAGTGTACACGTAGTTGCCACAGCATGTCTATAGGAGGAGACTAGTGCTTCTACTACTTTTTGTTTGCAAGCATGTTCTTTTTGCCATTTAGCATAATTTTCTGTCTCATTGTCTTCAATTGAATATTATTTTTATGTTTTATGTAACAGGAATTTATGAATATTAATTGATAGGCGAATCCTCACTCTAGAGCAAAATATCCTTATTGGTACTGTGTGCATGTGTGCTGGTGTGTTTATATGTAGCCAGGGATTCATCCTAGGGGAAGTAGGATTCTGGTCCTCATTAAAGCTCTGGACCCTTTTTGTGCCACTAGGAGAGCTGAAACATGTTGACCTAGTTGGAGGCATGAACCATATAAGTCTCTTACCCATCCCATTTCCCTTTTTAGCTTTCTCTTCATCACTCGCTTAATAAAGAGGAATGCCCTTAAGGTAGATGATGAGATTTTTATTTCCAAGCTAGCTTCTCTACCTCCCTGCAAGTACCTTAGATATAGCTGAAGGCCCACATACCATTAGAGGATTCTTTGGCAAGAGTGGGAGGACTGATTATGAAGAATGACTACCAAGGAGGTGTGTGCGGTCACCTCTTATATTTGTATAAATATCCTAGTGACATTTATCTTGACATCGGGAACCAAGGTATGTCCATAAAAAAGAGGCATTATCCCATAACGAGGACACACAGAAGCATTTCACTTAATCTCATACTGGAAACGTTTGCCTGTTGTGAAATTGATATTCATTTTGGAGATTGGAAATGTAGGAAGCCCAATTTCTTCTCTCATTCCCTCTGCCATTCTAAATGTAAGAGTTTGTTGTTCTTCAAATGCAGCAGTCTATCTTATATTGTTTGTCATGCAATTTTAAAATAATATTCATAGGGCTTTCAGTTGCATGATGAGACCTCGTCGCACTACAAGTACACTATACCGCAGGGCAGCTGTCAGGATTAATCACTATGACCAAAGTGAAGCCCTTCTAGCCCAATGGTCATTTGTATTCTAACACCATATATGTAAATACATACCTACACTGCTGATAGCGAGAACCTAACTGCATTAAATGTAGATGTTTTTGGATTGATGAGAGTTTGGGCTCCACAACTGTGAATCTGCATTGCACCAAATTCGCGCACGGATGTGACCTGAAACATTAAACAAAGAGGAAGAAGACTGGTAGACCACTACAGCCTAAGGCAATTCATTCCCACAGGAGTCTGTCTTCGGCTGCCCCCGGTTGGTAAAGCAGGTGAGTGAGAGCGACAATTCTCCTTCATTCAGCCCAAGATGACACACTGCTGGATGGAGTCGTTCCTGACAGTGCAGCATTCATGACATTTTAATTAACGGTGAGAAGACATGGAGAGAGCGGGCTCATTGGATTGACTTATTGTCAATTAATATCTTAAGTTCCTCTCTGCTTAATTAATATGCTAATGAAATGACAATTAAAATTTCATCTCATCATGCTAATTGCCCAATTCATTAAATGTTGATTTGTTCTCTGTACCAGGCAGAGGATTGAGCAGGCAGTCACTGGAGGGCAGAAGAACTGAGCATACCTCGAGCCTCGGGATCGATTGGGATTCCAGCAGCAGGCGCGTGCAGTGCATCAGGACGCACGTGCCTCTGAGGCCAGGCTCTTCTGCTGTATATAACATTTTGTGCACCTCTAATAGAGTCATAATAAAAGCATCGTTATTAGATCAACCCCTTCCCACTTGTCTCTCTCTGCAATCTGGGTTGAAGCCCCTCATTATTTCGTGGTGAATCAGCTTTGGCTAACTCACGTGCCAAAACAGCCTAACATTTTGTGGGAATATTAAGGTCAATGGTTTGTGTTACATTGTGGTAAAAGCAAGCGTGGTAATGAGTTACATTACTCTAGATTAGTTAGCTCACTTTAAGGGCTGTCTTTTTCCTAGTTAGGCAGAGTTGTATGTCTTTAGGATATACCATTCTGACTAGTGGTGTAGCTAGGCCTTATGATGCCTGTGGCGGCCCCTGTGTTTGGCGCCTGTGGTGGCTGAATGTAAGAACAGGGAATGCTGGTGATTCCTGACTTTGCGGCCCTGCAAAAGCCTCAGTTGCCAGGGGGGAGAGGCCGCCACCCTCAAAACTAGTGCAGATCACCCCCCACCTCTCCCATTCTATGATCCAGGCAGCACGCGTTTTGGGGGTGGCAGCCTACCCCCTCTTACCTGCGGCAGTGTGGTAGGCCATCGCAGCGGGAATCGACAGCTCTCCCCTCCCTTTTACATGCAGCTGCCACGTGGCAAATGCAGGGGCCGCCATAGGCGGCACAACGACTAGCTACGCCACTGACACCAGAAGATACACAGTGGTGTCAAACGTAGTTGGAACTCATGGCCGTCAAGTGGCCCAATAATAGGGATCAACATGTATAAAAAGGCATGGTCTGAGGGGATTTCTGACAGAAATCAGAAGCTGGGTGTCTGAGGACGTTCTGAGACCAACTGTGTTCTGTTCATATACTTTGAAACATTGTCCAATGCAAAGGTTGGGTTGATCAGGAAAGTAGGGATAGAAAACTGAGGTTACATTTGTTTTGGTATTTCTGTGTTGAGAGGAAATATCCAGAGCTCTAACATCAGACAAGCGTTTGATAGATATCAGACACAAAAGCATGGTGAGCTTTGCTGATAGCATTTGCAGTGGAAGGTTAGCAGTATCCGGCTATGAAATAAACAAATTTAAAACCACATTAGCATCCTACAACATTCTGAACTTAGGAACAGGAAGATTGGACAGTTTTACTCCCTTTAACTGTCGACAGACGAGTGGATGTTCTCCCATAAGTTTTCCATTGATATAAGAATGATTAGCAGATATGGCAAATCTGTAAAGATTTATAGTAAGGTATGCTTTCCCCACTAGCTTTGGCTGCCAGGAAATCAACAATATAGGTCATGAAACCTGAAAAGGGATTGACACATTTTCTCACACACCAGCTGGCCCTTAAAGATCAAGCTGACTTGTAAGCTTTTGTGGTACTGGGAGCCCAGGATTTATTGCTGTAAGGTCATGTACCTGGCAAAATGAGAGGGAAAGATTGGGAGCTCCTGCTATCTTCCGAGACAATGAGTGAATTGTCTAGTACCAGCTTGTAAGGAAGACATAAGGATCTAGGAGAAGGTTGGAGAACAAAGGTAACTGAACTGGGAAATTGATCACTTGTTCCAGGTGAGGAGTGCACCAAACTTGTGATTGGTAGATGGGTGCCACCATAACCAGAGTTGCTTGATGGTATCTGGCCTGAGACAAGACCCTGCTGATTATTAGAAAAGAAGGGAATGCGTAATTGGTTGAAAGGGACCAGTCCTGAAGAAAAGCATATAAGCTAAGGGATCTGGCCACCAACTGAAGAAGTGAGAACGTTGACAATTCAATCTGAAGACAAAAAGGTCTCTCTGGACCCCATTTGCATAGCAGAAATTTGAACACCGAAGAATAAAGCTTCCAATCACTCAAATCTCTAAAGTGGCTGGAATGCCAGTCTGCTACAAGGTTTAGATCTCCTCGCAAGTATTCTGCATATGCAGAAATGCTGTTTAATAGACAGAATTCCTAAAAACGTTGTCTAGTACCCCCAGAGACTTTGAACTGGTGTCACCCAGATGGTTGATGTAACAGACAGTGGAAATGTTGCCCATACGAAGAGGAATAGAGTAGTGTAGCCTGTTTTTTTACTAGCCTTTTGATTCCAAATTAACCTGCCAGCATCTTTAAACAGTTGATATGCAATCTGGACTTCAAGCATTACCAAGTACTGCCAGTCATGATTGGTCCGCAACGGACGCCCCTCCCCCCCCCGTCACAAGATCGGGGCCTCACACGAAGATGGTTCTGATGTTCCAGGAATCTAAATGGTCTTTCTATCATTGAAGCCCTAAATGGGATTCAGGATCTAAGTTGACAGAGGCAGAGTAAGTGAGGCCTCTGTGTAGGTGATGAATTTTTACTCTTTGAAGAGTCTGATAGGGAAGAGGGTCTGTAAAAATAGCCTGTATGGAAGATGGGAGAAGACCCACAATTCTTGCTGTCGTGCCAGAAGAATTTATAGGACTACCTAAGAACTCAATCTGTTTTGAAGGGTTCGACATCCATTTCTCTGTGTTGATAAGAAAATCCTGGTGTGAAAAGTGGGAATATGTGCGCTGCACCTGTGTTCGGAGAGTGAGCAGATTTTGGCTCATTATAAGAATATCATCCAAATTGATGTTGAGCCGGATGTCTTCTGCTCTGAGAAAAGCGACTTTTTGGTTTCATTAACTTGGTATAAATACATGGTGCTGAGGAAAGTTCGAAAGGAGGAGAGGAAAAGTGATACTTTAGACATTTCCACTGAAATTTGAGAAATTTCTTGTGGTCAATGAGAATGGGTACAGTGAGGTAAGCGTCTTGAAAGTCCAAACAAACCATCCAGTCTTGCTGGGGGTAGAGAATCTCTGAGATGTATAAAAGTCTCCATCTTGAAACGCCAATAAGCGACAAATTGGTTGAACTGTCTCCGACTGATGACTGGTCTCATTAATGTATTTTTCTTTTGGAGGTGAAAGAGCGAGCTAAAGCAACCTGAGGGTTTGGGAAAGGTAATTTTTAATTGCCTGCTTTTGTAAGACAGACTCTATGTCCAGAGAAAAGAGGTTCGACATTTCCAAAGAGAATTTTGAAGGGGAAGGAAACACGGTTTGAAAAAGCATGGAAGATAGAGCAATAGCATAACCTTGGACAGTGATTAACACCAATGGGTCTGATGTTATGGATTGACACTTTGATACGAATAGTTAGAGACAGTCTCCTATGGGAAGGGCAGAAGAAAGACGTACTTGTTTGTGGGATTGTGTCCATGGCCTCGAAAGCCTCTACCTCTCTGGAGATAGAATTGAGGCTTGTAGTCCTGATATCCTGAGTTGAAGGAGCCTCTGAAACCTTGCTTGTGGTAGTTGCAGCCCGTTCAGCTTCTTGTCATGAGGACAGCCTGTACCCAGTAAAGGGCTTTGTTTTTCCTACTCGGTAGGTAGACACAGAATACCAGTCTCAGAATGCACCCATTTGATGATGTGAAGCACAGCACAGGACACACAATGGTGTACTTGCTAGGGACAATGGGTCAACCCTACCCTCAAGTAAACTATGTACAAAACAACAATTGCAACAGCTAAAAGAGATACAAAATAATATAAGATGGTAGGACTTAATTTCATACATAACTTGCATTGGAGTGGTGGCTGTTTTAAGTGAGAGAATACTTAAATCCCATACAGTTTGGTTTAATGCCAATCAGAAGTAAACTGCCTAAAGAGCCACTGAGATTAGGTGGAAAAAAACTGGAAGGGGCATTGGAGGTATGTGGGTCAATTAACAAAGCAAGAGTAATTGGGCAAGCTAAAAGAAAAATAAAGTCCCTCCTACAGCACGACTAGTGGAAGGACACACACTAGTCAAGGAAGAAGTAATCTGGCCATGCTCCATGGGAAGGTCAACACACTAAGAGGAAGTAAAGTTGGCACATGCTGACCAAAGCAAAGCAAGGAACAGAGAATGATGAGGAAGCTAACCAATGGTATGCAATGAGCGAGCACTAAGCCCCTTGTACATAAAGGTGTCTCACAAGTGACAGCACATGCACTGTCTCAGCGAAACCTAAAAAGCAGATTCTTGGAAGTGTTAATTCGTGACTAGAATGTTTGTGCACATTGGTTATGTTACTTGCTCTTGAGGTAGGGATATGGTGTGTAGTTATTAGTGCCGCATTTTAAATAATTAGAAATTGTTTCTGGTGTTGAAATACTGCTGCTCAGCTCTTCCACTGTTAAAACAATTAGATCCACCCCTTAGAGACAAAGCTGTAACATAGACTACTCTTAAACAGCCACTTTAAAGCTCCTATGAGGTGGTACTACCTCTAGGCATAAGTACGCTGACACTAAGCAACTCAACTTTTAGCACCAACGCTACATAACCCAAGTCAAATCATATATGCCCTGCAGTAATGCACACCACTCCTGTCCTTTGCTGATAAGCCATCTGTGTGGTATGACTGATGAGAAAGTGCATCGGCATCAGGGCCTGCTTTAGGGTGGTGCGATTGGTGCAGCCTTACAAGGCGCTGAGCTCAAGGGGAGGACAGTAAGGGTGCTGTGTTTAAAAATAACCTAGGAGTTTATAAGCATCTGCTGCAGAGTTCCTTCTGTGCCCAGGAGTTTTCAGACAACAATAACAATGTCAAGATAACTCTGGCGATTAATGTTCCTGTTGGAGAGAGATTTGAGTTTTGTCGACTGCAGTTTTGTCTTAGCATAAAGTAGTGCTGAGGGTTAATATGCCTGCCACAAAGAACGTGTACCATTCATATCACAGAACTATGGGGCATATTATCAAGCCTGTGCGCTAAAATTATCGCCGCTTTATCGGCCGAAGACGGCCGATAAAGCGGCGATAATGGGCTTGATAATATGCTCTGTGGAATTCCAATCGAAGCCCATGTTAGATGTCTTCACATCTAACATGTGCTTCGATTGGAATTCCATAGAGCATATTATCAAGCCCATTATCGCCGCTTTATCGGCCGTTTTCGACCGATAAAGCGGCGATAATTTTAGCGCACAGGCTTGATAATATGCCCCTATACTTTATGTGGATGGCTAAGTGGGTAACTGCTTTTGTCAAATATCCTTTTGTTACTTGCAGTTCAGAAGTTACAATCCTCATATAGCTCAGTGACCTTTGATCTGTCATCAAAGAGCTGTACACAAACTGCATTATATTGGTTAGAAAGTTATGTTTCTTTCTCGAGTCTTTCATAATCATATTGTTGCAAAAAAGGGTTTATTTGCATTTACATACACTCTTAGAAGTAAAGCCAACCCCATCTACTGTGGTATGTTTTAAATTCTGAGTTTGTGTTTCCCCAGAGCAAACACACTTAAAATATACTATGAGTCAGATATGATTCCTAAATCTTGAAATCATTCTCTTCAGTGAAATTTCCTATAGAATGATTAACATCACCTGTGATTCATTGTCTATATATAATGTGTATGTTCTGCTCCTGTGGCTGATTCACACTGATGCCTTTGAAGGGCCTGTGGGCACCTGCACCACTTGTTATGAATTCAGATGGCTCACACTGTTCCAGCTCTGAGCTCCCTAAACAATTTCTCCTCACATAATTGGAAATTAAAAAGAAATACTGCCGAAAAGGGTCTGCGCCAGTGTATTATATTCTCCAGAAATAGCACGATGTGCTCATTGCCAGAATTATTATTCCACACTGCATACCGGGTAACAGTTAAGGGATGTACGTTTCATCTCTTGGCGCTTTTTACTCATAATGCCACTTTACAGACCAGTTAACTGCATTTGAAGAGCTTGATTGTTATCGTCATTACTGAGAGGGAATGGGGAAGACAGGAGAAAGCTGCCCCCACTTAACCTGCCAGTCTCTACACGGCCAGACGACCAATGTGCAATATCAGGACAAAAGGGACGTGGCGTGACAATCTAGAGTTCTATCCCAGTGTCACCACAGTTGCACCCTTGGATCTTGAGATGCTCCGTTTTTGCGCTGCTTTCTCCACTTCGTTTATAGCGCAATAAGAGTGACATTTAAAGGTAGAAGAGTGACACTGATATAATGGGAGAGTTGGGTGGAGTTCTACCAATGCTCCTCAGCATGAATCCATAAAAAGCATTGGCATAGCAAATAGGTCTCGCTTATAAGTATTAAGTTATGCAGCACAATGTCCTTGGTGCAACAACATTAACTGTTGCATGGCTAAACACTTATAAGGTGCCACAGGCGAGACGTATTGGCTACGCCAATGCTTGCTTAAGTACGGGTCCGACTAAACCCTAGGACAGCCTTCACTGACCCTGCTGGAGAGAGGGCGGTCTGTCCCACAGACAGCACCAGCAGTGCCAGTGAGGCGTGCCTATCAAGTGCAGCAGGTGCAGTTGCACCTGACCAGCAGTAGTGAGGAACGCATTGCATAGCGCTTGCTGCTGTCATTTACTACCCAGCCTAGACAAAAGAGTGCCATTTCCTTGTTGACATTTGATGGCTCCACTGGCCCAAAGCCCATAACACTGAACATCGAAGGATGGCGGAAGGACACACTTGCTTATCTCCCATACAAAACAGGTGCGGCGGGTGCAGCAGGAGGACAATCTTCATTTACACAAAAACACAAGGAGAGCACAGCAGCACAAGCGGCAGCATTGCTGTGCAGTCATGTGCACGCACGCTCACCACAGCGAGGTTGCACAGCCGAGAACAGCAAAATTACTGCCCCACATAACGCGTCATCAGGGACACATAGCGCTATGTGAATGGAATCACAATACCCTCCTACTGATTAGGGGGGCGTGTGAGCCTGCGGTTTACCTTCCCCTGCTTGCTGTGCATCAGGGGCTAACCCTCTAGGTGTGCTTGTTGTGTCTCCTGTTGTTATGCACATGCTACACCCTTATAAACTGCTTGCCCTGGTGGATTCGTGTCCTTGTGTGCTCATGCTATATCTGCAGATTACTTTCGTTTTTTGTGTGCTTGCTGTGGACTTGGGAGCTAGTTGTTTCCGTGGCCCCTGGTGTGTCCTCTTTCAGAACGTGTCTCCTCGGCCTCATTTCCCGTTTGCTTTGCCTGTGGTTGCTTGTTATGTCCACGCCTGCTTGATTTGTGGTTGTTGTGCCTGCAGGTGTTTGTCGTTGTGTGATTTATATTCCCGTTAGCTGTTTCAGTGCTTTCTATGTCCGATAGCTGTTCAGTGCATGCCCGGCCTGTGTCTATTTGTCATTCCTCGTGTCGCTACCATCTCTGGTGATTGGTTTGTCTATGCTTGCAATCCCTATATGTGCTTGTTGCTTCTGTGCTGCATCCATCTCTTTTTTTTATTTTATTTTTTTATATTTTTTTATTGGAGTTCATGGTGCAATAAGGAAATACATAAATACATTACCATAAGCAAGGTTTAAGAACATCTGATACATATATGAGCCATTAAAGAACACAATATGTATATGTGGAGGTAAAAAATTGTATAAAAATCAATCAATAAATGTAACAATACAGTACATTTCAAATTCTTATTCTATCGTCCATCCATTTCTTAACCGGGGCCCATAATCGTCTTCCCATTTCTCGTTTTTTTAACACCTTTAAATTCATAAAGGCTAGACTCAATATTGTAAATAGCTAAGAATCTAGAGATCCACATCTGAAAAGACGGGTCTGTTACATCCTTCCAGACCCCTGTTGTTCCTGTACTTACTGTGGGAAGATGCTTGTTGTTCCCTCGATTGCTCTAGGCAGGGCCGGACTGGGAACCACAACCGGCCCTGGCAAAGTGCTTGGCCGCCCACCCCCCCTCCCCACTGGGTGGGTGCGCCGCCGAGCTCTTTGCTGGGGCCGATTTTGTTACAGGGCCGATTTTGCAGCTATGCTGCAAAAACGGCCCTGAAACAAAAATGGCCCCCAGGGGCCAAAAACCGGCCCCCACCCGTGCGGCACACCGGGGGATTTCCCGGTGCCCGCTATGGCCAGTCCGGGCCTGGCTCTACGCCCAGGTGCTTGTTCTGCCCTATATCTATGCTTGATGTTCCTGTGCTTACCATTTTTGTGTGGTATCTTGTGTATTTTCAAGTAGATAGAATCAGAATGTTAAGTATTCCATTATATACTTTGTTCTACCTCAGCCAGTACTTCCACTGTTGCTGATGGGGACGGACCTGTTTCCTGTGTCATAGAATAAATCTTTTGAATTACTATTCCTGTTTCCTGGATTCTTAATACAACAATTTACTGGCGACGAGTTGGAGGAAAAATACCCACCATTTTCAAAGAAGATTTATGGAGAATAACATTTGGAATATATAAACACAATTATTGGGAACAGGAATAAAGAACGAAAGAAAATATTAATCGTGAGACGATATTGTAAGGTACTGTGAAATTTCGTTGTTTTTTTACAATCTCTTTTTCAAATATAGCGTTAGACATCCGTGCGCTATATTGAGATAACATGAGAAAATAAGAGAATAATCAACTTAAGGAAAGACTTTTAATTTCGTACTCTGTCTTTGATTTTGCCTCGGGAAGATAAAATGCGGCATTGTACAAATCTGATTAGTACAGTTTAGCGTGGGACAATCGGTCCGCTTATACTGTATGCTCGTTAATGTTTCTGCATCAATCAAGATTAGGCTTTCTTGGAACACTCACCGCACTGCACCGGCATCATTCGAAAGCAGCGCGATCGTTGCAGCGCGCAGGAAAGCCGGCAATTGCCTCACCGCGATTCATCACGGAGGAAGAGGAAACAGTCAGCAAGGTCACGCAACGTGACCCGACGTAGGAGGCCATTTTTAATCATTTTTTTTTATTCTGCTGTTAATTCTATCATCTAGAGAATAATTAAAAATTTGCTAACATTCGTGCCAAGAATTTTCAATTCTATTAAGGACAGGAGGCAAGGATTCTGCTTTATGCTTTCTATATTTCTTTACTGAAAATAGACAGCAGCCAATCAGCACACAGTAAAGAAAAAAGCAACTGCAATACCAATGATACCTGGGCAACCATAGAGTACACAACACTTCATAAGGGATCATAGAGGTCACAACTTCCTCTTTCTTAGTCTATAACAGTCAATCAGGTAAAAGTCAAAGTCAGTAGAAAAAAACCAAAGAATCCATGAAGGACGTCACGATGAAAGGACATCAACAGGCCGAAGTGAGGAGGCAACATCCGAAGTCCTCTGGAATGAACCATAGACCATCCAACTGGAGAAGACAGAGCCATACTTCATTTAAGGTCTGAACCTGAAAGGAGTAAAACAGAGTCGTAATACCCATACCCATAATGGAGTAAAAGCATAGAAACCATAATAGGGTGGGAACATTAAATAGAACAGTTAGAAACATGGCATATCATAACTGCATAGAAACAAATGCAATCAACAGTTAGAAAAACAAGGGTGGGATAATCCTCGCCTCCTGTCCTTAATAGAATTGAAAATTCTTGGCACAAATGTTAGCAAATTTTTATTTCTATGGCAGGACGGAGGCTCCGATTATGCTTGTTCAAAGCTTAGCCACCACCACTGACAAGTTAAGTCCGGTTCCCCCACAGACCCCATGAGACCTACTAAATTCCTGGACTCACTTGACTTCTTCCTTCCCCCGCTTACCAGCCTACTCAACCTTTCTTTCTCCTCAGCTGTGGTCCCCAGCTGTTGGAAGTCTGCATGGGTTCACCCATTATTAAAAAACCCACTCTGGATCCCACTAAGCCAGAAAATTTCCGGCCCATTTCACTGCTCCCCTGGACGTCTAAGCTAGCTGAAGCCCACGTAAACAAAGTGCTATCCCATCATATGCTGCAAAATCTAGTCCTGGACCCCTCCCAAAACGGCTTCAGGCCAGGACACAGCACCGAGTCGGCCCTTTTAACCACCACCGAACATCTTCGAGGCATCCTAGACGCTGGTCAAAGTGCCGCGCTGATCCTGCTGGATCTCAGCGCGGCCTTCGACACGGTATCGCACAATATCCTGTTGAAACGACTCGAGGCCATTGGGATCAGTGGACTTGCCCTTGACTGGTTCCGGTCCTTTCTTAAGGACAGGTCCTTTCGAGTTTCAGCTCCACCCTACATCTCCCAATCCCATTCCATCGAGCAGGGAGTCCCCCAGGGATCGGCGTTAAGCCCATCCCTTTTCAACCTGTACGTCCAGCCCCTTGCAGTAGTGGCTAAAGAGTATGACCTTACGCTGGTGTCGTACGCTGACGACACACAGCTAGTCATCACACTCTCTGAAGGTCCATCTCCCTCGGCTACTAAATTCAGGGATGGCCTAGCCGCAGTTGCACAGTGGATGACGCGCAACTGCTTGCAGCTAAACGCCGGGAAAACGGAGGTACTTCTTCTTGGCAAAACCCCAAGCCTTTGGAGCGATCATTGGTGGCCCTCTCTGCTTGGCCCCACCCCCGCCCCAAAAAATGTAGTCAAGAACCTAGGTGTATGGCTGGACTCATCACTCAATTTTCAGTCCCACACAAAGAAAGTGGCAGCTACGTGTGTGGGGCTAATGAGGAGCCTTAGCCCGATACTAGGTTTTTTTGACGCCAGAACCCGCCAGCTAATCATCCAAGCCATGATCCTTGCCCGGCTGGACTATGCCAATGTTCTATTCTTAGGGGCAAACAAAGCAGAACTGGCAAGACTGCAGCGCATTCAAAACTCGGCTGCCAGAGCCGTGATTGGTCTCCCACGCAGGTGCTCTGCTAGAGCCACCATTCGTAACCTTCACTGGTTACCTGTTGAATCCCGTATTCACTTCAAAACCCTCACAATGGCATTTAAAATTCTTAATTCTGAGGACTGTCCCGAACTTCTACGCCCGCTCCTTGTACCCTACATCCCCCAGCGCACCTTGCGCTCACTAGGTCAGCACCTCGTGACTGTCCCCCGAACCAAGCTCTCTAGAATGGGCGGACGCTCATTCAAAGTCCTAGGCGCAAAACTCTGGAACTCCCTGCCTCTTCACATTCGCACCCTAACCAATCTGACCGTCTTCCGGAGGGAACTTAAAACCCACCTCTTTTCTGTCATCTAGTCTTGTTGGTTATCCCACCCACTCCTCTGGTACTGGTTAGGTTAGCGCCGGGACGCTCCGTTGCTGGGGCAGCTGTTTGCGCTTTAACAAAGGGATAACATAACATAACATAACACTGAAGCAACATCCACAATAGGTTTAAAATAGAAAGTCTTAAACACAGACTCAGAAGACCAATCAGTGGCCTTCATGATATCATAAAGACTGACACCCATGGAAAAAGCTTTGGAAGCCATAGCCCCCCATGTCGAATGGGCACCAAAGAGGGAAACATCAATGCCAGCTTCCAGCATGAGCCAACACAACCATCGTGCTGGCGTGGCAGGAGTGACGGGCTTGAAAGGTTTCTGCAAAGCAATCAATAATTGACCTTGTGAATCGTGTCGAAAAGGTGCAGTGCTTATCTCATAATCCTTGATGCATTGAACCACACACAGTTGAGGGTTGTGAGGAAATGAAGGATAAATGATGGAAGACGTATTCAGTTAGTCCGTCTAGAAACAACAAAAGTGACGCCTTCTGGGGAGAAAGTACGACCTGCAAGGTCCAAGGCCCGAACATCTGGAACCCGTTTGCAGGAAATCAAACACAATAACATTGTCAGCTTAGCTGAAAGTTGTTTGCGGGACAATAAAGAGTTTGAAGGCCATGAATCTAAGAAGCGCAAAACAACCGACACATCCCACAAGGCACCATATTTAGGACAAGGAGGTTTTACCATCCGGATGCCTCTCAGCAATTTGGAAATCAAGGGATGTTCCCCAGCGGGTTTGCCATCAATAGATACATGACCCGCGGAGATTGCAGAATGAAAATTGTTACCGTTCTATAAGCTACCCCAGACGAGGCCATGGATGCCAGAAAATTGAGAATCAAATCGAGATCTGCTGTAGCGGGATCCACCGACTGCTGTGAGCACCAATCACACCATCGTTTCCAAGCTGATGCATAACGCTTGTGTGTGTTGGGGGCCCAAGCTTCACTGATAAATCGGGCAGCGTCTCTAGATAAACCTGGAACTTTCCAGCGTCCCCTGAAATCCTCCACGCCACCAGACGGAGCTGACCTGACAGAACCAGGGGGTGTGGTTCGCGAAGAGGGTCCAGCAACAGGTTCCATTTGTGGGGAAGAAGGAGCGGCGTCAAGCAGCTCATCTCCAGAAGAACTGGAAACCAAGCCTGAGCCCTCCAAAAAGGAGTGATCAGAATGAGCTCCGAGAGAAACTGTCACGCGCAGGCCAGAACCCGGGGGATCATCACGAACGGTGGAAATGCATAACACAGGAGAAGAGGCCAAGACTGGAGAAACGCATCCGTGGCCAGGGCCTCCGGATCCGGACGCCAACTGTAAAACAGGGGAACCTGCGCGTTGAGGTGAGTGGCAAACAAGTCGAGGTGACAACGCCCCCAAGTCCGGGACAACATCTAAAAAATCCAAGGATATAGCCTCCAGTCGCTGTAATCTCTCAGATGACGAGAGTTCCAATCCGCAATCCGATTGTCGCGGCCCGGCAGGTACTCTGCAATAACAATGATCTGACGTTGCAGACAAAGATGTCAGGAATCTTTCGCAATCTCTGCCAGAAGTTTGGACCTGGTACCCCCCAGTTTGTTGACATATCGCACCGCTGAGATATTGTCCATGCGGAGGAGAATGCAACAATTCGTCTGCTGAGGGGACAGAAAACGAATCGCGAAGGAGCCCGCCAGAGGCTACGAACAATTGATGTGAAGAGACAACTCTTCCTGGGACCAACGGCCCCCCGTTGCCACCGGACCGCACCGGGCTCTCCAACCCCAAAGCCTGGCATCTGATTCGATCACCACATCCGGTGTTCTCCCGAACAGCGCCCAGCCGTTCCAAGATTCCATGTGGTCCAACCACCACAACATCTCTGCACGGGCATCCTCCATCAGAGAAAAGTGATCCGAATACCGAAGACCCTTCTGCAGGTGTCTGATTTTGAGACGCTGGAGCGCACGGTAAGGCAACGGACCTGGAAAGATTGCTTGAATCAAAGAGGACAGAAGACCTACTATTCGAGCCACTGATCTCAAGGAGACGGTCTGTTGAGACAAGACCAACCTCAAGTCCCTCTTGATGGACCTGATTTTCTGACCGGGTAACAGGAGTTGACAGGCGACCGAGTCTATCCGAAACCCAAGGAAGTCCATCGACTGAGACGGAACGAAGTCGAACTTCTGAGAATTCACAAGAAAACCCAGAGATTGTAATAGATCTATGGACCAACGTAAATGAGTCCGTAAAAGAGGTGGGCATTGCGCCAGGATGAGAATATCGTCGAGATAAACTATCAGGCGACCGCAAAGACTCCATCACCGGATGAAGGAGCTTCGTGAAGCACCATGGAGCTGATGAGAGGCCGAAAGGAAGGACCTTGTACTCGTCCCAGGACCCGAGCCACTGAAACTGTAGGAAGCGCCGATGAGTGCCGTAAATGGGTACCAATAGATAGGCATCCTTCAGATCCAGACGGACCATCCAGTCTCCTTCCTGAAGAAGGTCTCTCAGAGGATGGATGCCTTCCATCTTGAAATGACTGTACACCACTCCGCCATTCAACTCTTTTAGGTTGAGTACCAAACGTGCACCTCCTCCCTTTTTCACCACCAGAAAAACATTGCTGACAAAGCCCTGCGAATGAAGTGTTGTGGAAACGATGGCCCCTTTGGCCAGAAGAGAAGCGACCTCCGCGGAAATGAATTCCTGATCTTGTTGGGAAAAAACAAGTGGAAGAGGCAGATGATGTTGGTGAGGGTGACTGTAAAATTCTATTTTGTAACCCTCCACCGTCTCCAACACCCAGGCATCGTTTGAGATCAATCGCCAATTGGGAAGAAAAAACTGCATCATCACTACAATGGAAGTTTCAAGGGGAACAACAGGACAGCCAGGCCCCCACTCAACGATCTCACTATCAATGAATGGCTGTCCCTACAGTGATACACCATAAATAGTTTTCAACTAATAGCCCGAAAGTCAAGTCAAGTCAAGTCAAGTTGATTTATATAGCGCGCTACATACCCAGAGGGTCTCAAGGCGCTTGGGGAAGGGTGGGGAATTACTTGTCAAATATCCAAGTTTTAAGTTGCTTTCTGATACCAGCCAGGAGAGGAGAGGAGGAGGGGGAGCGACTGTTTCTGGTGTTAGCAGGGCAAAGGTTCAATATCTTTGCAACCTCCCTTTACAGAGACCAATTAATTAAATTGGTCATATGGCTGTGGTGTATCTAATTTCTAAAAAAGACTACCATACACAGACCTTTCACCCACAGAAAAAATGTGAGAAGGAGAGAAGGCACCTCACGGTAGCAACACCAAAGGGGAAAACTGACAGGTACTCGCCAGAAACCCCATTATTGGTTACCTTCTTTCCAGAAAGGATGTGTGTGTTCAGACAAAGCCTCAACCCAAATGAAAACAAGAAGAAGAAACCTAAATGTGAGTGTACTTACTATATGTGTAAGAATCATCCAAGTGTTCAAGGATCCCGTGAGAACAAAAACATAATCCTCATTATTAAAAATTGATAAAGCTTACTTGCTATTGATATCCTTTATTCCTTGCTGTTAGCTTTTCCACATTAAAAATGACTCCTATCAAGTCATGATCAAATAACAACTAGCCAACATGTTTCGTTGCTGTTATCAACTTTAAGCAACTTCGTCAGGGCTAGGGATCGAAATAGATGTTTTCATATGGGATTTGCATCAAACCTGTGATGGTAGTGACAAAAGACAAAGAAGGTAAAAACGGGCTACAACTGCAACTCACTTTGCAGAATTTCCAATGTGTCATGGTACTCCACATCAGTGTTTTTAAGTTTAACAGGGGTGTCATACCATCCGGTTGCATCACTGCAGCATACCGGCAACCTCAATGAGACGGGAGTCACGCGTCATGCGATCGCGCATCCGTCGGGTAACCGCCAACGGGTCTTGTCACCTATAGATAAATTCAAACGGCAGAATAACCCCAAACCATCCATGATGAATATTGTTAATATTCGCTTTCCTCATTTGAGGAATTTTTCACATCACTCAAGCATCAGGGGGAGTCTCACAACCTCACTCTGTACAACGATAAAAGTGTCAGTTTTCATGTATAAGTCACACCACCTTCATAATGACCCGTAAATGTATAGTTCTGGTGGTAACACTACCATTATAGCAATTAACTGTGACCTCCCAGACATACACCACGGCGTACTCACTTCCTTAGCTACCATTCATACTCTTACCACGACCTCTGACCTGGTGCGTTTCCAATCATCCGCCCGCTATCTCTGCTGCTGCGCATATGATAAACACACAGTGACGTGTCACGTAACGTGGCATGTACTCGGAGATCACGTGATTGCGGTGCCAGGGCAAGTCAAAACCGGCACCATGATGGAGTGGGAAGAGAAATGGAAATAGAAATATATAGTTCACTCACTATAACTGTGTGATGCTCATCCGTTTTGCCGAAAAATGCACAGACATAGCTCATCACTGCGGGTATTACTACAGCAGCGCGTATAATAAACATAATATAACGCGTCGCGTGACATAGCACGTACTCGGGGGATCGCATGATTACGGCACACGGGCAGGTCATAAGGGGCGCCATCATGGAAAGGGAGAAAACCATAGTTCTCTCATTCTAACTATACAATGCTCCTCCATATGCTGGAAAATGCACAGACATAGCCCATCACTATAAATATTTCTAATATTTATTGTAATCTGTCAGTGATATTAGAAAACTTAATATGAGGGAGGGCAAAAATAGCACCTTGTGTTTATTAATAATGAGTCATCTCACACACATTTTACTGTTATTGTTGGATTGCTAGGACCCACAGGCTATTACACTTCAATCAAGCTTATCTCGAGTGAAGGGCTATTCTTGGACCTGCTAGCCACCTGTGATGTTAAAGTGGTAGAAAACTTGGACCGAGCGTACACCCAGGGTAATTTCAGACTTACAGGGCACCACTTTGCCAGATAAGGGGGATGGCCAGTGCTCAACACCAATGTCAACAACAATGTAACAGCAGTATTTGGAAGGGACCAAATACATACTCAGACTGTCCAATAGGCAGTGCAGATAATGATATGGCAATGATCAGCTAGCATTCTAGCGATTGCTAACCTTGTTCCACTCAATAAGATCGTTGAGCCCCAGTCTGTCAGTTTTTTCTGAAAATATCCATCTAGATTCTTTTCTTGCCAAGATCTGCTCGATGTTGTGTGTATCCCCAAGAATCCTCTCAAGGACAGTCCACCTCAGATCTCTGGGGTCATGCTGCTTCTCAACAAAGTGCTGGACCAACCTGGTGGTCAATCTCTAAGCTTTCAAAGTGCTGAGATGCTCCTGTATCCGTTCTTTGGCCTTCCTTGACGTCAGACCACTATAAGGTAACCCGCAACTGCATGTGAGTCTGTAAATAACATTGGTAGTGTTGCAGTTGCTAAACTTAGTTAAAAACCATTTTCGTCCACTGTCCAAAATCACACTTTTAGTAGCTTTAGTAAGAGCACACACTGAGCAACCCCCACAAGGATAGTGCCGAGAGGGTAAATTAGAAGCAGAGGGTAGGCTCAAAGAGCGTGTATGTACTAACTTGCCCTTAAGACTCAATGCTCTTTTAAAAGCAAAGCATGGCTGTGGCATTTTGCTATTAGGAGTGTCCAAAATGGACCAATGTTTCCTGACAATTTGTCTGACTCTTGTTGCTAGTGGGTCAAAAGTAGTCACAACTGGCAAACATTCAGATTTGGTTTTTATATTACGTTGGAGCAGAACTTCACTTGGTGTGTTAAATGCCCATTTGCCTGCCTGTTTGATGGTCGTACCAGGGTAGCCCCTGATTTGGAGCTTCTCCACAAGCTCCTCTGAATGTTCAACAAACTTCTCTGTTGTTGAGCAATTGCGTTGGTAGCGCAAAAACTGCCCCACGGGAAGGTTATCCCGAAGGGATCTGGGATGGAACGATTGATAATGCAAGAGGGAGTTCCTGTCACTAGGTTTCTGATGGACATTGGTGACCAGACCATGGTCCATGGCTACAATGTCAACGTCAAAATATACGGCCTCAGAATTGCTCTAGGTCCATGTAAAATGCAAGCTATCATCCGCCTGATTAAGCCAGGAGAAAAATTCCTTGAGCCGTTCCTCTGGCCCAGTCCAGATGCAGAGAATGTCATCGATATATCGCCTCCAAAGAGAAATGTTCTCTTTGAAGGGATTATCCGGATGGTAACTGACATTCTCCTCAAACTGGCCTACATAAATGCAGGCCAGACTGGGAGCAAAGGTAGCCCCCATCGAGGTACCAGACACCTGCAAATATAGCTGGTTCTGATACTCGAAGAAATTCCCGGTGAGGGCTAACTCAATGCATTTCAAAACATATGACTGGGGGGGGGGGTGTCATAAAACCAGTCCATATCACCCAGAACACACGCTGCTGCCACCAGCATGGCATCTTGGGGTATGCTGGTATACAGTGACTCTATGTCTATCGTCACTATATACTGGTTCATGGGATCAAACTCCAATGTTTTCAAGATGTTCAGAACATCAGTCATGTCTTGTAAAAATGAGGGCTGGTTAATTACCGACTCTCTAAGAAAGAAATCAGAAAATTGAGAAAGGGGCTCCAGTACTGACTGGATGCCCGAAACAATAGGGCGACCTGGGGGTGGGCGCTGGGGTTTATGTATCTTTGGCAAGATGTTAAATGCCGGTATTCTTGGTTTCGGATTAATAAAAAAATCTGCTTCATTATGTGTGATCCACTTCTTCTCCAGCGCCTCCCCCACCCAGGTCTTGATGATCTCTTGTAGATCAGGTGTAGGATCCCTCCAAATACCTGCTGTTACATTGTTTTTGGGCAACAAGGAAGGTTTGGGTCCTATCTCTGACCGGCTTGGACCACTCAAATATACCAAACAGAACAGATGGCCAGTCAGGTTTACTTTTTTGTCATTTGATCACACCCAGCCTATGAGTACTGAGTGATCAATGTTTTATTTAATTTTTTTTGTCTTCTTTTACTTTTTCATTTCTTTTTTTGTATGTCATCAAAAGAACAGTTATCAAACAATAAAGAATGCATTCAGAAAACGATGTGCGCAATATATACAAGTGTTCGGTATGTACACCATCAATACTCAGTTTCAAAAACACCAATGGTACATTACAACAAAATAAATTAATACAATGCTTAAAAACAATTCTTGAAATAGGCACCAGTCCTTCACATTATATACCAGAAGCCAGGCGGACAACAAAGTTCATAGATACCGCCTGCCTGTCTTGCTGAGCCAGTGATTAGATATTTTGATGATTGCACTCCTAGGGATGGGAAGCATAGTATTATTTTTATTATCCCTATCACAGGCTCGGGGTCAACGTGTTTCGAACCACAGAAGGATTGAGGGTTCTCCTCAGGACACCGACTGGATGAAGCCGTAACTGTAAACAATCATAATGCTGTTTGGTGTAAGTATTGTGTAGCTATCACATTAGGGTGGGCTCTAAGACTCTAAGGACGGTATAAAAAAATATATCCCTGTATGTAGCACTCATGGCCAATTCGATAAAAATGGAAGCCTCACGGGGGACAGAGTTTCTGCAGAGAAACAGGTGTTTGAATGAGTAAAGGCTGGTATCTGCAACAATCGCTGTAACGTGCTGAGGTTTAAAAGTTTCAAACAAGCGGGACTACTCGGCAACAAGCCTACCTGATCTTCAGGCGGAGTGTCGTCTAGAATGATAATATGGGGGCCGTTCGGTCCGGTGAATCTTTTGTGTACTGCTCTGTAGGGTTTAAACTGTTCAGGAATGCAACGGAATACATTTAGATTCAAGATTGGAGGCTTTCTGGGCAAAGAAATATACACTCTCTAGAGCGTAGGTACTTACTCGTTCGGTTAGTGAACCGCTCCGCGTCTGCACCTCCGGCGTTTGGCATGTGAACGCCGCGGGCCAGCTTTGGTGATTTAAAGGGACCGCGTTTGAGCGGCCGCGAGGAGGGGCAGGGCGCAAAGGAGGATGGTAATCGTAGTGCTCGTTAGGCTCATTTGGTTAGAGTGGTTTAGAGAGAACCGCGTTCGATTAGCACGGCGTCATAGATTGGGAGGGGCTGCGGGGTGCTAAGGATGGTGGTAAACGTAGTGCGCATTTGAGAAGTTGAAACGGCCAAAGCTGAGAAACATCACAGACACTGCCGATGAGATCGGCTCACAGTACAATGGAAAAGCGGGCTTTTTGGTCATAGATTGCCCGATTCAGACAGTTCGTTCAGCCCTGAGGTGGCTGTATCAAATTTCAGTATTAAGTACGCTTCTTTTTGGGATAGACGTATTTCGTGTCCGGGTGTGATTCGGTCCTTGAGCCGATTTCCCAGTTGGTTGATGTGTTTCTCAAACCACTTGTAGTCCAGGTACCATCCTACCTCAGGGACACAATGGATTTTATCAACAAAGTTGAGGGGCTGCAGTTTGTCCAACTACACAGCTGATGTTCTTGATGGACGTGTCGTCATTGTACACGCAAATCCCCCAACAGGACGGACTTGATGTCATTGAAATCTGATTGGAAAAAAGGCCCCGTCCACATCGAGTGCCAACATACCTGATCGTCTCCTTTGCATCACTAGCGTTAAGAAGAAACTTTTTCACATTTGAGGAGGAATTGTTCCCACAAGTCACGGGTTCAGCGATGGGCTGCCCTTTTGCTCCTGAAATGGCGATTCTTTTCATGGGCCAATATGAGGAAAAATATGTATATAACAACAATCCATATCAAGACCACGTCCATCAGTGGCTAAGATATATAGACGACGTGTGGTGTATCTGGAGCGGGACACCACAGCTGTTAGAAGAATTTCATGTGTGGCTTAACAATAGAAGTCCCGACATTAAGGTCAGTCTCTGCTACAATGCAAAAGCTTTACCGTTTTTGGATGTTGAAGTCAAGACGACACCGGACGGACTGGCCTGTACCCTTTTCCAGAAGAAAATGGACAAAAACAATGTTCTACATTTCAGGAGCTATCACCCCAGGAGCCTAAAGAACAATCTTCCCTACTGGCAATTCCTGAGGGTAAGACAGAATTGTTCCAGAGTCCAAGACTTTGACGTTCACAGCCAAGCATTGGTCAAGAAATTACAAGAAAGAGGATACCCTCGGAAGCTGCTCAAGCACTTTATGAAAAGGGCTAGATGCACTCCAAGGGAGCACCTATTGGAGAAGAGACAAAGATCACCCACACAGCGAATTGTGTGCGTGTCCACGTTTGGACCCCACACCCACCCACTGCAGAAAATTATTCGAAAAAACTGGCACCTGGTGGAAGAAATCATGCCTGATGTCGGTTCACCATTGTTTGCCCTCAAGAAAAATCGGAGCATAGGACAGCTGATCACATCCACACACCCCCCAAGGAAAAAGGACACTCAGAGCACCATCTTTGGAATGAACCCGGTCAAGGGACATCGCAAATGTGGAACTTGTTCCGTTTGCAACCTCACGATGGAAGGGTCACTGTTTACTGACGGAAGGAAATGTTGGCGTCATGAGGAACATACCAACTGCAAAACAAAAAACGCAGTATATGCCATCCAGTGTCCATGTGATAAAGTTTACATTGGAAAGACAACACAGGAGGTGCGACAAAGGATTATACAACATCGTTCGCGAATCAACAATAAAATCCTGGCAGCACCACTAGTGTCTCATTTTTTTACAACATAACCACTTGGTGAACGATCTGAGATGGACGGTGTTGGCAGTAATTAAAGGCGGCAGTGGGGATCCAGAAATACGTCTATCCCAAAAAGAAGCGTACTTAATACTGAAATTTGATACAGCCACCTCAGGGCTGAACGAACTGTCTGAATCGGGCAATTAATGACCAAAACGCCCGCTTTTCCATTGTACTGTGAGCCGATCTCATCGGCAGTGTCTGTGACGTTTCTCAGCTTTGGCCGTTTCAACTTCTAAAATGCGCACTACGTTTACCACCATCCTTAGTGCCCCGCAGCCCCTCCCAATCTATGACGCCGTGCTAATCAAACGCGGTTCTCTCTAAACCACTCTAACCAAACGAGCCTAACGAGCACTATGATTACCATCCTCCTTTGCGCCCTGCCCCTCCTCGCGGCCGCTCAAACGCGGTCCCTTCAAATCACCAAAGCCGGCCTACGGCGCTCACACGCCAAACGCCGGAGGTGCAGACGCGGAGCGGTTCACTAACCGAACGAGTAAGTACCTACGCTCTAGAGAGTGTATATTTCTTTGCCCAGATCGCGCCCGACCTTGAATCTAAATGCATTCCTTTGCATTCCTTAACAGTTTAAACCCTACAGAGCAGTACACAAAAGATTCACCGGACCGAACGGCCCCCATATTATCATTCTACACGACACTCCACCTGAAGATCAGGTAGGCTTGTTGCCGAGTAGTCCCGCTTGTTTGAAACTTTTAAACCTCAGCACGTTACAGCGCTTGTTGCAGATACAGGCCTTTACTCATTCAAACACCTGTTTCTCTGCAGAAACTCTGTCCCCCGTGAGGCTTCCGCTTTCATCGAATTGGCCATGAGTGCTGCATACAGGTATATATTTTTTTATACCGTCCTTAGAGTCTTAGAGTCGACCCTAATGTGATTACAACACAATACTTACACCAAATACCATTATGATTGTTTACAGTTACGGCTTCATCCAGTCCGTGTCCTGAGGAGAACCCTCAATCCTTCTGTGGTTCAAAATGCGTTGACCCCGAGCCTGTGATAAAGAAGAAGGGTGCAACTAGGGATAATAAAAATAATACCACGCTTCCCATCCCTAGAAGTGCAATCATCAAAATATCTAATCACTGGCTCAGCAAGACAGGCAGGCAGTATCTATGAACTTTGTTGTCCGCCTGGCTTCTGGTATATAATGTGAAGGACTGGTGCCTATTTCAAGAATTGTTTTTAAGCATTGTATTAATTTAATTGCTGTAATGTACCTTTGGTGTTTTTGAAACTGAGTATTGATGGTGTACATACCGAACACTTGTATATATTGCACACATCGTTTTCTGAATGCATTCTTTATTGTTTGATAACTGTTCTTTTGATGACATACAAAAACAGAAATGAAAAAGTAAAAGAAGACAATTTTTTTTTAAAATAAAACGTTGATCACTCAGTGCTCATAGGCTGGGTGTGATCAAATGACAAAAAAGTAAACCTGACTGGCCATCTGTTCTGTTTCTTACATTGTTGATGACATTGGTGTTGAGCACTGGCCATCGCCCTTATCTAGCAAAGTTGTGCCCTGTAAGTTTGAAATTACCCTGGGTGCATGCTCGGTCCAAGTTTTCTACCACTTTAACATCACGGATGGCTAGCAGGTCCAAGAATTGCCCTTCACTCGAGATAAGCTTCATTGAAGTGTAATAGCCTGTGGGTCCTAGCAATCCAACAATAACAGTAAAATGTGTTTGAGATGACTCATTATTAATAAACACAAGGTGCTATTTATGCCCTTCCTCATATTAAGTTTTCTAATATCACTGACAGATTACAATAAATATTAGAAATATTTATAGTGATGGGCTATGTCTGTGCATCTTCCGGCATATGGAGGAGCATTGTATAGTTAGAATGAGAGAACTATGGTTTTCCCCCTTTCCATGATGGCGCCCGTTATGACCTGCCCATGTGCCATAATCATGCGATCCCCGAGTACGTGCTATGTCACGCGACGCGTTATATTATGTTTATTATCCTCGCTGCTGTAGTAATACCCGCAGTGATGAGCTATGTCTGTGCATTTTTCGGCAAAACGGAGGAGCATCACACAGTTATAGTGAGTGAACTATATATTTCTATTTCCATTTCTCTTCCCACTCCATGATGGCGCCGGTTTTGACTTGCCCTGGCGCCGCAATCACGTTATCCCCAAGTATGTGCCACGTTACGTGACACGTCACTGTGCGTTTATCATATGCGCAGCTGCAGAGATAGCGGCCGGATGATTGGAAACGCTCCAGGTCCGAGGTCGCGGTTAGAGTATGAATGGTAGCTAAGGTAGTGAGTACGCAGCGGTGTATGTCTGAGAGGTCACGGTTAATTGCCATAATGGTAGTGTTACCACCAGAACTATACATTTACGGGTCGTTATGAAGGTGGTGTGAGTTATACATGAAAACGGACACTTTTATCGTTGTACAGAGTGAGGTTGTGAGACTCCCCCTGATGCTTGAGTGATGTGAAAAATACCTCAAATGAGGAAAGCGAATATTAACATGGATGGTTATGGGGTTATTCTGCCGTTTGAATTTATCTATAGGTGACAAGACCCGTTGGCAGTTGCCCGACGGATGCGCTATCGCATGACACGTGACTCTCGTCTCATTGAGGTTACCGGTATGCTGCAGTGACGCAACCGGATCGTATGACACCCCTGTTAAACTTAAAAACACTGATGTGGAGTACCATGACACATTAGATATTCTGTAAAATGATTTGCAGTTGTAGCCCGTTTTTACCTTCTTTGTCTTTTGTCAATACCATCACAGGTTTGATGCAAATCCCATATGAAAACGTCTATTTGGATCCCTAGCCCTGACGAAGTTGCTTAAAGTTGATAACAGCTACGAAACATGTTGGCTAGTTGTTATTTGATCATGATTTGATAGGAGTCATTTTTAATGTGGAAAAGTTTACAGCAAGGAATAAAGAGTATCAATAGCAAGTAAGCTTTACCAATTTTTATTAATGAGGATTATGTTTTTGTTCTCACAGGATCCTTGAACACTTGGATGATTCTTACACATATAGGAAGTACACTCACATTTAGGTTTCTTCTTGTTTTCATTTGGGTTGAGGCTTTGTCTTAACACACACACACATCTCCTTTCTGGAAAGAAGGTAACCAATGATGATAAATGGGTTTCTGGCGAGTACCTGTCAGTTTTCCCCTTTGGTGTTGCTACCGTGAGGTGCCTTCTCTCCTTCTCACATTTGTTCTGTGGGTGAAAGGTCTGTGTATGGTACTATATTTTAGAAATTAGATACACCACAGCCATAGGACCAATTTAATTAATTGGTTTCTGTACAGGGAGGTTGCAAAGATATTGACCCTTTTGGGCTGTTAGTTGAAAACTATTCATGGTGTATCACTGCAGGGACAGCCATTCATTGATAGTGAATGAGAAAAAACTGCAACCTGCCACCCAAAACCACATCTGAAGCGAGAATCAAGCTCACCTGAGGCTGAGGAATCCTGTTGTTCTCCCTGGTTTCCGTTGTAACCGCCTTTCTTGTACTGGCCTCTTCTTTTTGGAGAGGGATGGAAATTGGATTTGTTGTTGTTGTAATCTTGGCCACCCTTTAGGGACTTCAAACCTCATTGTGATTGTTGGTCTGAACCACGGCCGAACGAGCGTCCCCGTCGTCCGGCCCTGCCAAAAACTGGGTGAAAAGCCTGACGCAGGTTAGACTGGGCCTTGTCCAGCCCACTAAACGTGGCTACAAACTTGGTGAGCTGTTTAAGGAATGGGGAGCCAAACAACAAACCCTGGGCCAGGGGCTCAGACTCAGAAGAAGCCAAGTCTGTGAGCTTGGGGTCCAACTTTAGCAAAATTGAGAGTCGACGCTCAGAAGAAAGAGCACAGTTGGCATTCCCTAATATGCAAATGGCCCTCTGCGACCAACCTACTAATTAATACGGGTCAAAGAGTGCGCCGGACTTTTTGGCTCGAAAGCCCAAGTCAAGAATCTTAGCCAGGGGACCCAGGAGGTCCAACATCTTGTCCTGGCAGGACCGCCAGGACCTGTCTAAACCCTTCTTGGGGTCCTTAGAGTATTTCTTCATATAAGTGACCATGGTGGGGTCCACGTCAGTAGTCTCAGCAAGTTCGTCCGAGAGATCCGGACGTGGACACTCTGAGCGCAAACGGGCTTGCACATCTTTTTCAAAGGGCTGGCCTATATGACATTGTATATATTCTGCCACCTCAGGAGAGGGCAACCAGAATGAAGAATTCGGGTGAACAATATCAGTCGGGTCAAATGTTAACAACTGGGGAGTAGAAGGAGCATCAACAAAATGTTCCTTACGTGCTTTCTTGGAAGGAGGACGATTCGCTGGTTCAGAGGAGGACGAAGAAGATGAAGAGTCATTATCAGAAGGAGAAATGGGGGATGAACTCCCAGACTTAGAGGCTTTCCTGGAAGGAGGCGCAGAAGAAAGTGTTTTGGCCAGTTTCGTAAAATCAGAATGATGTGGATTCTTGTGAGACTTCTTAGTGCGCCCAGAAGACTGAGGCAACAGCCCTGTTGCGCAGCGTATTCAGACAAATGACTTTTCAAAGGGGCAATGGCCTGAAACAAAGCCTGACCCATCAAGTCATCCACAGAGCCAGAGGGCTCCTCATCCTCATCGTAGTAGCCTTCCTCATCGTAATAGTCTCCCATGGCGACAAAAGTCTGCCTATAAAAATGCCCACTTGAGGAAGAAAGGTAAGTTTAATAGCCAAGGCCAATTCAGGGGGAGTGGAACCCCAAAGCAAGTGAAAGAGAAATGCATGAGAAATCCTGACAGCAGAAAAACAAATCAAGAGTGGAGGGAGGGCTTGCTTACAAAATAAAGCCACTCTAGGCAATGCCTATGCACGATTTTACAACCCCCCAACTATACTGTAAGAGGGCGTAGGAGGAGGCAAGTCAACATGCTTGTGGGCTCACGCTGTGAAGACAGCCGTCAATACCGCTCAGTGAGGAAAGGCACCGGCAATGGAATGTGCCTGTACGTCAAAAGAGCGAGAATGAAAACAAAAGCCGTTGCACATGCGCCAACAGCCGCCTGCCTTAATGAGAGACGCGCGAGCTTCACGCGCGTCTCCGAGCCTACCATCTCTCGCTCCACAAGATGAACAATTTCAAGAAAACTGGGGTTGACCCTGTGTCCCTCAGAACCTGGGTAAATTATGATTAAAGAAAATATTGGTTCTGTCGGGTAGTGAAACAACTGATTTGTTAATCCTATTTGCATGCGAAAGTACCTCCTCCCTCTGACAAGGAATTCAAAACAGTTTCTTACAATGAATGAAAAGAAAGACCTGCATATAACTATTTATATCTTTATATTTTCAAGATGCATGCATAGTAAATCATAAATGACTGTCATAGTAAAAAAGTCCAACATGTGACAATAGTGAATAGTGCTCATGTGACATATACAATATATACACTGCTAACTTGCTATATAGACAATTTATACAGATATATACAAAGTTGATTTTCAAAGAGAGGCCATCCACTAATACAAATTTGCAGAATCCCATGCGGTGCTAGTCAATTTGGGTTTCTGGAGTATTGGGGCCAATTAGAATGATGTCGACGTTTCGACCCTTCGCGTGCCTGGCTAATTGAGGTCGCAGCGGGTCTTTCTCAAGACGGATGGAGCAAGCACGACAGTCTGTGAATAGGTCAGAGGGATATTATGTCAGAGGAGGTATTGGGGCTTAATCATATGACTATTGTTAAGGGCGGTAATCGTACTCACCCTGGAGTTCAAGTGCAGATGAGTCACCTGGACTGGATTGGAGTGTATTGGTGTCCTCAAATCTACAAATGAAGAGGAGGTGTCAATCTCTAGTATTTCCACTGTATACAGATTACATACTTCAGCTTACAGTGGTTCGCGCTTGATCAATAATGAGTAGGTTCTCCCATATTAAATTAGGATGATAACATTGACTTCTAGGGAAGCCATATCGGTATTGTAACTGCTTTGCATGATTCAAATGTTTGTTTAATATAGAGCAGCACTGGCACTATTATAATTAATCGGCACCTATGGAATTTACTGGGTGCCTTATTGGAGGACTAAACTGCAGTAGTTTAAATGCTACCGTATAGCACTGGCACTGGTACCACCATTTGCCACATCCAGGAACTAATGTGGTCGCATGCGCAATGTATCTAACAATCGCAATGTCACGTTACTATGTTGCATTGCCGCTTCCATGAAACATTTTACAAATCCGAACCATAAATGGCACGCGTGCAATGGCGCGCTGTTACTTTAAAGTTAATGGCATCATCCTCGGTTGAAATTTTTACGGAAACAATGATCCGAAAACCGAGCCTAAATGAAACTTCATATGGAAACGTTTCATTTTACTCGCGTATGATGGCGCGTTATCGCCTTAAAGCATCGCGCATTTAGATTAATTGCCGCATTTGACAAGTTCGCATGAAACTAATGTGTCGCGTGACTTTATACCACAAGGATTACTATTAAAAGCGCTGAAGTTTATTTTAAATTGGGCGCTTACCCGTAGCCGTAAATAAAGCCGTCCATGCGATTCTAGGCTGCTCTCAGAGACGCTGCAATTAATCAGCTTACCGACACAGCCGGAACCGGAAGGTTTTAATGGTCATTGTCGGGCATCACAGATGTCACGTGATGTTTTGTATTTTGCAGGAAGTGTGTGTTTTATCGGCGATTGTGAGACAAGGGCATGGCTGATTGCATTGATGTTAGCGCGGCTGTGTGCTCACTTGCCAACGGACCTCTATGCCACTGTGATAGGCGGACGCCACGGCTCATCGAGGCCGGTGCCCACCCAAGCCTCTAAATTGTGCACATACACACATAAAACTAGCCCAAAAAGTAGCCCCCCGCCAGGCATGGGTTTTTCCTGCACAACTGTGAAAAATGACGCCCAATTGTGCGGGAAATAGCCCAATCTGGCAACATTGTAGACAGATAACCCCACCAGGCACCCGCAGCGAGGGGAAAACAAAGAGTAGCCAAAAGTTTGTCCAATCACAGCACAGTGCCCTACAGAGGCTGTGACGGACGTCTTTGCTTGCACTGTGGTTGGTCAGTGCCTGGATCCGTCAGCTGGCAGTCACTTGCAGCCGTCCCTGGGCCGGGTTTGCGGTTATCTCTCTGATTGAGCACGCATGGCGCATTTTGAATGAGGGGGCGGGGAGATGCATTGTGTCACAGCTAGAGCATAGACAATAATGCAGGTAAGCTGCAGGGGTAATGGTTTAGAGGGAAGACACGCATGATTTCGAACAAAGGAGAAAGCCAAGTCATCTGTAGAGGCAGACAGCACAGGCACATTAACTAGTCGGGGGCCCCAGACGTCCAATTTCTTTCAGGCGATTGGTGACCACATAACGGCAGCTGCAGCAGAATGTTGGTGCTTCTGTGACATCCACAATATTGATAGGGGCACTGCTTAATTTCTTTAAAAACAAGCACGCGTGCTGAAAGAGGAGGAGACAGCAGGGGGAGGGGAGAGAGGAGGGGGCCTGTGCCTGTTTCCCAAGCGGGAGCGAGCAGAAACCATCTGTAAGCTCTTTCCCGCAAGGGAATCACCAAACGTGCATGCGTTGCCCTTCAAAGCAATGCAACGTGTGTACCTTGTGGCCTCAAAACCAAATTGATTTCAAGAGGTCTTTTTTCTATGCAGCGCATGCACGCTGCTTAGGCAACAACCTAAAAAGGCAGCTCTTGCTGACAGGATATATCAGGGCAAAATGTCCAAACAGCTAAAAATTATTTTGAGACTTTGTCAATGGTGTGTACCAAACGTGGCTCGCAACACAGACTTAGTTTTTCTGGGAATACTGTGTATGTGGTTGGGTTCAGTGTTTATTTTGTAGAAGAAAAGTGTCAGGGTTCAAAGCTCCGCTCAGAAACCCCAGGCCGGCACTGGCACGCAAAATACCAAGGCTTCGTAGTCTGGAAACTACCTCAATACCCTTTAATCGACTGCCATACACTACCCTGCCCTTTTACATAAGTCGACTAGGTTTCTGCTTTATCCATTTGTGACAGTTTTTAGTCCTTCTCTTTCTCCTTCTTTCCCCTCTGTGTGCTTTTCCCTCTCTTGCTCTCCGTAAATATTGACAGGGAAAAATCTGTGGTGGTTGCCAAAAATTAGAACTGAAGGCCCCCACCGGGAACCTCAGGTCTAAGTAAGTACTGGTTGGGTTGTATTTCAAGTGAGGGATCCAAATGCAGGAATCCATATTTTACAACACACTGTTGGGTTTAGTGAGATAAATGCCGTGGGCGTGGGGTGACCCAAAATTATAAGTACCCCAAACTTTTACCTCAACCAGAATGCCCGCATTCACTGGATTAGTATGGTGTTAAACCTCAATTTCAGGAGGCAATGTGTCCCTGCATTAAAGCACCTCCCTGTTGGGGTAATAAATAATCCTTCAAGTTCAAGTAGTTTGTAAATCCAGTTTTATTCTTCAAGTTAAATGTAGAAGAACAGGCAGATGCCAGTCTGCACGGCTTCCAGGTCGAGGCAGAGTGAACAGAATTATGCCTCGACCTAGTTCCCAATGACATGTTACAAGGTTCTATATCTCGCAACACAGCGAGTCATTGAAGGTAAATGCACAGAATAATAACATAAGTACCAAGAAGCTACACAACACATCCCTCCCTCTTCAGAATAGAAAAAGTACAGTGGAAAGGAGAGAGTAAAAAGAAAACGAGAGAAATCAAGGAAGAAAATAAATAAATAAATAAATACCTAGATTCAAGATGAAAATAATTGCATAACATAATCTTTTAACCAACTAGGAAGAACCCTCTTCCTCTTAGACAAATTACAATTGTCATCATAAGTATTGCAAGGCTGATGATTAGGTTTCAAACTGATTGAAGAACCTTCCTCACTTGTTACAGAAGGAAAAGAAACACCAGAGGTGTCATTAGTGGTGAAAACATCAGAGTCTAAAGCTTGTGCACCATGAGTGAGTTGCAAAGGTAGAGAACCATCAGAACCCAAATGATACTGTTGGATACTGTTATCAAAATAGTCTTCCACCCAATCAAAATTTGAAGAGGAAACAAACATTTTTGTGCTGTCAGTAGTTTGATGATTTACTTCTAGAGCAACATTTTTAAGATTCCACACCCTACCATCACTAAGTCTGATGGAATTGCGTAGAACCTCAGCAACCTGTTGCAGTGTTTCAAACTTACTTTCGCCCTTAGGAACCTTAAAAGGTTTTTTGATGCAAACCCAATCGCCCACTGTAACAGGAACATTTTTAGTGCCATGAAGTACATCATAATATTCTTTACTTTTCAAATAGAAAGATTCTAAGTCTCTTTTTACTTCACTAGGAGACCATTGTTGTACCTTGCTTTATAAAAGCCAAGTTGGGTTAAGCTTACATCTGGGTGTTCTACCTCTCATCATGATGAAAGGGGACAAGCCTGTGGTAATCTGAGTGGTGACCCTAAAGGCCCAAACTACTTTTTGCATTTCTAATTTCCAGACTAAGGGGCCGATTATGATGGCGGACGGACCTGAGTCCGTCCGCCGCCATAGAGTAGGAGCGAATCTCTGCATGGCCTGCAGAGTTCCCTCCTGTGCAATTAGGATGTAACCGCCACCCTGGCGGTCACATCCTCAATTTTTACCATTGCGGCGGGTGCGGCTTCAAGCTGCATCCGCCGCAATGGTAAAAATGCATACATTGCATTTGTAAGCAGAAAGTGGCAGGCACCGTGCGGTGCCTGACGATTTCTGCATACAAATGCAGGGGGGTACCATAGGTACCCCCCATGTGCACCCCCAGCACACACCCTTCACCCAGGGGGCCTGCAACGCCCCCCCGCAGTGAAGTTACACATGCTTTTCCACGGTGGAAAACCCGCCGCAGAAAAGCATTTGTAACAGCCAATCCTAATATGGCTGACGGTGTCTGAGAGACACCGTGACCATATTAGAGCTTTTCTGCCACGGTTGTAAGCCAACTGCGGCGGAAAAGCTGCAGACGGATACCAGGACCCATCAGCCATCCTAATGTGGCGGTGGGTCTTTGGTGGGTCCGCTGCGGTTTTTCCGCATCCTCCAGGCCGGCGGTGGTTACCGCCGGCCCGGAGGATGCGGAACAACCTCAATTGTAATAGGCCCCTAAATGTTTACTCATGGCAGCTTGACTCACACCATTAATAACTCTGTTAAAGCGCTCCACAGTGCCATTGCCACTAGGGTTGTATAATGATGTAACTGTATGCTTTATACCACATTTCTCAAAATAGTTCTTGGCCATATTCGACATGCATTGTACCCCATTATCACTTAAAATATGTTACCAATCAGACTCTTAGTGTGTTTAACGGGAAGACCTGCAAGATCCTTAGCTGGAACATTGCAGGACTAAGATCCAAGGCTGAGGATGAAAACTGGCTACGTTTTATCTCATCTTTTGATATCATAACATTACAGGAAACATGGGATATTGATAACAAATTTGAGATAGATGGATTTATGCATCTTAATATCTTAGCTACACCGAGCACCTCGGGTAGAGCAAAAGGTGGCTTATCCACTTTTATTTCACTTAATTTGAATGGGAAAGCCAAACAGTTACAGCCTTGCTCCCCGCATTTCTTGGTTGTAGAGCTAACAATGCCAAATTCACTTACTATTTTGTTGATTAATTTTTATAATTCTCCTGAATTTGTTCATAATAACCAAGTTTTGATGCTACTGGATGAATTTCTGGAAAATTACAAATTAAGCAAACATGGTTACGAGATCATATTGTCAGGAGATTTTAATATTCACCCCTGTAGTATGAATTGTAAGGTCAATGACGAGGATGGCCCACCCAATGCTCGCTCAGTACACTTTGAACATACAAAACGAGGGGAGGGCTTGGAAAATCTTTTGGCCACTAATAATTTATATGAATCTAGTTGTTGTCCTTCAGGACCGAGACCACCGACATACAAAGGGAATGACACAGGTTTAATTATAGATTTTATTTTCATTTCATCTTTTATTTTGAATTATATCTTAGACTATAGAGTCATGGACTCTGTTTTTAGCGATCACAACCCTGTGACAGTAGAGGTGCCACAAGTTGGACTCATTGATTTTAAAGATTCCAATGAACTAGGTACACAATCCATGACAAATTTAACATCCACAGATAAAGGGAGAAAGTTGAAATGGTCTAATGTAATACCAATTGCTTTCTTACAGGAAGTTTTAACTAAAGCTGAAAAGGAAATCGGTGTTTGCTTAGACCCCCTATCAACCAATAGCAACATCGTACAGGCTTTTGATACACTTTGCCAACAAATTAACAAGGAGTTAACCCTTAAACCAAAAAGGGGGAGACCGATTATTAAACGATGGTTTGACTCTAACTGTTCAAGGGCCCATTCCGACTTATTATATGCCCTTAAAGAGACACCAAGAAATAAGGCTAAAATAATCCAACTAAGGAAAGAGTACAAACAGGCCATTTGGAAAAGGAAGAAGGATATCAAAGAGCAGGCCTGGCTGGACCTTCAATCTCCGGAGGTCCTCCGGGATAGTTCCAAATTCTGGGAAGTTATTAATCACTCATACTTCTCGGAAGGAGATAGCCACTCAGTAGAGTGTGTCATCCCTGACAACCTGTCGCTATCCCATTTTGGTAATATTTATAAACATACCAAATTTAGTCCTTCACAGGATAGGTTTGACCATTCTAACACTGACCCAATTGAAGCCTTTCTAATAGAAGAGATAGAAGATGCAATAAACAAGACATCCATAAATAAGGCCCCGGGACCTGACGGGGTCCCGGCAGATTTGTATAAAGCAGCACCTACATTTTGGTCAAAGATTTTGAAAAATGTCTTTAACGCAGCTAGAAGAGGTGTGATCCCACAGTCTTGGGCTACCTCTATCGGATGTATGACGTTACTCCGCATACTTTTACTCCGCATACCGTTACAACGGGACTTTTACAACGCATACCACTACAACGCATAGCGCTTTGAGGTGCTGGATAGTGGTAAGTATAATTTACTATTCTAACTCCAGTCCCCGTGGACCCTAGGGAAGGTGTTGGATAGTAAATTATACTTATTCCCTATCCTAGAGCGCCCCCCAGCGCAATGCGTTGTAATGGTATGCAGAGTAAAAGTCGCGTTGTAATGGTAGTGCGGCGTAAAAGATGCGTTGTAACGGGAGTATACCACCTCTATCATCATACCCATTTTTAAAAAAGGCCTCAAGAGTGACCCTGCCTGTTACAGGCCTATCTCCCTTATTGACTCTGCTGTTAAAATCTTGGGCAGAGTCATTTTGGGGAGATTAACATCTTGGCTGGAGGGCAGGGGAATTCTCTCTAACGCCCAATATGGCTTTAGGGCTAAAAGAAGCACATTGGATCAGTGTTTAAACTTATACCTGATAACTTCGAAATACACCTTAGTTAAAAAAGGAGCGCTATATATGGCTTTTATGGATCTCTCCTCAGCCTTCGACCTGGTTAACAGGTCAAGGCTGTGGGGGGTCCTCCTGGACATAGGTATTGATAAATCCTTAGTCGGCTTTCTGGCTGACCTGCATCAGGGGCTGGAAGCCTCAGTTAGAGTAACTAGGGACGGTAGGTGTACTAAACCCTTTAGTTCCGAGAGAGAGTGAGGCAGGGATGTATCCTTGCCCCTCTCCTCTTTACCTTGTATATAAACACCTTGAACCCGGTACTCCCTGCCCTGGGTGCCGACGTGCCGCGTGCAGGAGAGACTAACATTTCAGTCCTCCTGTACGCGGACGACGCGGTCCTCCTGGCTAGAACTGGTGTTGCCTTGAACAAACTTTTGGCCTCCTTTGGGGAATTCATGACCTCATTGGACCTAAAAGTGAATACACAAAAATCCCACGTCATGATCATGGGACTAAGAGGGATAAGGAGGAAACCAATAACCATGGTCTGCACAGGAAAGGAGATTCAGAGGGTTCCCTCTTTCACCTACCTGGGCATCCTATTTGATGACAAAGGCACGTGGGGTCCCCAACTCAAGGCCAAATCCAATGCACTAAGTAGATCGGCAGGAGCCATCCTGAATTTTGCCAGAAAACTGGGTTCAAGACCGACGAGCGCGATCCTCAAACTATATAATGCCAATAGCATCGCAATCGCCAATTACGGGGCTTCAATCTGGGGATACATAGAGCCTGTCCTTATTCAAAGGGCAGAGAACAGGTTTTTAAGATCATTACTTTCTGTTCCCCAGTCCACCCCCACTTTCACCATTCATTCAGAACTGGGGGTTGGGTTTGTTTCTGACGTCATAAAATCTGCCCCTGTTATCGCCTGGTTAAAAACCTGGTTAAATGAAGAGACCACTAGCGCTTTACACACAGCGCTTCCACTCCACTCCTTGCTGACTTGCTAGCTGCTCTTTTGAGCTTTTTAAAATCACTCGTTTTTGTAAAATTTGTACTTTTAATTAAAATTGTTGACCCTGTTGTGAAATCAGCTGGCATATGCCTAATTGTATTTGCAACCTCTGACACGCTCGGTAATCGGTGGAATCACCGCTCTTTGCCGGTCCCTCGCCTTTGTTTGTTGGTTGCTGGCGGACATCTTTGGTTGGGGAAGAGGCTGCACGCGCTAGTCCTCTCTCTAGGAGGCGACTAGGGCTTAAAAGCTGCCATGTCCACGCGCAGCGGAGACGCGCAGCGGGGATGCCGGAATATCGCCGGAGTTTCGCCAGAGTCAAGCCCGTCTGTGCCCGTCCGGGCCCAGACGGGCTCAGGGCATACCACTCTGCTCAATCCATCTAGACATCTGGCCCCCCCCCTCAGGTATTCACGAGACTCTCTGCTCTCGCTTCGCGCGACTAAACTGCCTAGTTGCCATTATAATTGGGTCGAGGGTACTGCCTTTAAACACTGTCGTGGGTGTCCTGTGTCTAATAACTGTGTGGCATTAAACTCACTCACAATGGCTCTACTTAATTGCAGATCACTGCCTTGTCACGCGATAGAAATACACTCACTCCTTTTGGACCACTGTCTGGACGTGTTATTCCTGACGGAAACGTGGTTGACCGCGTGTTCAGGTCCCGATATTGTCAATGCTCTCCCACCGGGTTACCTCATTTTCCATCTTGATAGGCCGGATGGGAGAGGGGGTGGAGTGGCCATCGTGTATAGAGATACTTTCGTGTGCAAAGCTGCAGACTGCGGTATTACCAACACTGAAAGCTGTCATTTCTCCCTTGGCATATCTTCCTCCGTTTCCATCTCCGGCCTCCTTTTGTATCGCCCTCCTGCTGCGCTGGGGAATTTTGTGGACTCTATTATTGAGGCCATCATTCCATTAGCCGCTGCCTCATGCAACTTTGTACTTCTTGGGGATTTTAATCTTCACTTTGATGACCCCAATGACGTGGTGGCAAGAGATTTATTGAGCTCATTTGATGCTCTCGATCTTCACCTCGCTCATTTGGGAGCCACCCATAACAGAAGTCATCAGCTTGACGCTGTTTTTGCTAATACTGCCAACCTGCAAGCCCTCCAGATGTTGGCCCTTCCCTGGACGGATCACCACCTTATTCCTTTCAGCTGGTTGTTGAAGAACCGGGAAGATCCCGTGCCTAGACAATACACTGTAGAACGACTCTGGTCGAAGCTGCCGGTTGAAAGTTGGGTTGAAGAGCTTACGATAACTCGCCCTGACCCTGTAGATGACCCCAATATTGCTGATCAACACCGGCTAATTGGCTCACTAACTCTCTTGATCGACTGATTCCTAAAAAAAGGAGGCTTATCAGGGAGAGAAGAATTGCTTCTGCCCCCTGGTATACTCCGGAACTCAGGAGTTGCAGAACTTCTTGCAAAAGGCTTGAACGTGCCTGGAGGAGAGAGCAGACGGAAGAAAGCCGGGCTAATTATAAAAGAGAGATGAGAAAATACAAAAGTGCACTGAAGGATGTCAAAAAGATTTTCTTTAGTGATAAGATTGAGAGGGCAAGTAACTCTCCAAGAGAATCCTTTAAAATTTTTAAAGAACTCTTGAAAGCCCCGGTCCCGCCAGTCGTGCACGTTAATCCTAAAGACAAATGTGAAGAACTGGCTAGTTTCTTCCATTCTAAAATAGATACAATTCTATCCTCTCTGCCCGCTATGCCTCAAATCTCTGAGCCGGCTACTGGTCTAATAAGCTGCCCGACCGAACTTGTCTCTTTTGGCCCCCTCTCGGAGGAGGAGGTTACAAAGGTCTTGGTGGAGATGAAGAGTGGATCTCCGAGTGATCCAGTGCCTATGAAACATCTTAAACTTGTGGCTAATACTCTGTCAGCTCCTCTCACTGACCTTATCAACCTCTCTCTCTCTCATGGCATAGTCCCTCAGAGATGGAAAAGGGCAGTAGTAAAAGCCCTACTGAAAAAACCAGGCTTGGATCCCGACAATCTGACCAACTTCAGGCCTATCTCGCTTCTGCCGGGGTTTTCTAAAATCGCCGAGAAGCTGGTTAACCATCAGCTCTCTTACTATCTTGAGTCCAACCACCTGTTGGGAGACTCCCAGACTGGTTTCCGTCCCGGCCAAGGAACGGACACAGCCCTGCTGGCGGTAGTGGAGGAAGCAAGGAGCACTCTTGATACTGGAGGATCAGTGGCAGTGATCCTCCTGGACTTGAGTGCTGCCTTTGACACCGTGAGTCATCAGGTGCTCCTCCAACGCCTGTCAGAGGTAGGTGTCTCAGGGACGGCTCTGAAATGGTTGGGATCTTTTCTCTCCAACCGTTTCTACCAAGTCTGGGAAGGGGCAGAGCAGTCTTCCCTATTCCCTCTTCAATGTGGAGTCCCTCAGGGCTCATCGTTGAGCCCTACTTTGTTCAATGCATATATGACTCCACTTGAAAGAGTGGTAGCCCCCTCGGGGTTGAAGATCATCAGCTATGCTGATGATACTCAGCTGGTGGTGGGCCTCACTCAGCTGGCGGAACAACCCAACTTGTTGCATGACTGCCTGGCTAATGTCTACCAATGGATGTCCAACTCGGCTCTGAAGCTCAATGGAGGAAAAACTGAGTTGATGCTCTTGGGCAACTCCAGTCCCTCCATCATTGCCAGCTGTTGGCCCCGGTCTCTTGGCGACCCTCCATCTCCCAAGAAGGAGATCAAGTCCTTGGGAGTATGGTTGGAGGAAGATCTGTCCTTCAGGACCCACGCCAGAAAGACCGCGGGGGTTTGCTTCGGTCTACTGAAGTCAGCCCGAAAGGTACTCCCACTGCTTCCGGATCCAGCTAAGAAGCTTTTGATGCGTGGTTTAATCCTTTCAAGGCTTGACTTTGGTAATGCCCTGTTTCTTGGTGCCCCTGAAGCCACCTTTAAAACCCTCCAACAGGTGCAAAATGCAGCTGCCAGAGTTTTGATGGAGATCCCTAGAAGGCAGTCCGCTGCCCCGGCCCTGAAAGCACTTCACTGGCTCCCTGTTAAGGAGCGGGTGAAATTCAAGGCGTTGTGTACGGCCCATAAAATTCTACATGGCAAAGGCCCCCCCATCCTTTTTAATATGGCCCGTCCTTATAAACCTCCACGCCTTTTGCGCTCAGACCAGCAACATCTTCTGCAATCTGCGAGAGTCAGGAGAGCTCGGACTGGGGGCAGGCGCTTCTCGGTACAGGTGGCATCTCTGTGGAACTCTCTGCCCCTTAAGATTCGCTCAGAGCACAAGATCCTAGTATTTAGGAAACTTCTTAAAACCTACTTGTTTCCACAGTAGTGAGTTATCGAGTTCCTCCTTCTTTGGTCTGTTGCGCCGGGATGCCCCCGGGTAAGCTGAGCGCATTACAAATTTCATATAATAATAATAATAATAATAATAATAATTTCTTTAAATCATAAAATTCTAGAAGATTGCTTAAATCTGGATGGAGCACTCAAGATCCCATGGATGTTGTATGTAAAAAATATGTTAGTACAGGTGGGACGTATCGACCTTTTTAATTCCCCTATGAGTGTAAAGAAAGAGGATGTTAAAACAATTAAGGACTCACTGATGAACCTTTTTATTGTAGAACGAGAGGAAATTGAACTTAAGAAAATTACTGTGAGAAGGAATTTCACACTGAAAACTGTCCCAGGCCCAGAACCTTACCTGGTATTTGTAAATAACTCATTCCACCGCTTTCTTTTAATCAGATTTCGTTTGAATTTAATTCATTTTTTATTGGGCTCATACTATAGATGGGAGACCCCTGATAATAACAAACCCTGTGATTGTGATAACTTTTCACCTCAGGACACTTTACATTTTATTATGTTCTGTGACCATTATGATAAAATCAGAAGGAAATATCTAGTCCCCATCCTTAGAGAGGCCCGTTTCTTACAAGTGAGGCCTGCCCTCTTATTCCTGCAACTTCTGCACAATGCACACGTCACTTTCCATGTTGCAAATTTTTTAGTAGCAGGAGTACGCACTAACAAGAAGCGCAGTAAAAGCAATAATGGACTGATTATAAAAGAAATTTTTCTTTAAATGTAACTGTTCAAAAAAAATGTAACCTTTATAAGAATATAGATATAGTGATGTTTTAAATATTTTTAAGGTTTTTTTTAATCTTTTTGATTGTATATATAAACTGCTTGCGCATATGTCACTTTACATTTTGATGTTATGAATTATGAATTATTTTGCGTATATATTGTGTAAATATTTTCCTTGTGATATTTTCCTTGTGATTATTTAATTTTCTTCTCTACGTGTAATTCTGAAATGTATCCTGTGTCTTTTTATGATTTTTAAAAATCGAATAAAAGTGATTGACTGACTGACTGACACTTAAAATAGAAACAGTTAATCCCTCTAAAACAACAATTTTAATTTAAAATTCAAGAACAACCTCTGTGTCTACTCTGTCAACAATGTTCACAATAGGCCCTTGTAGAAGAGATCCAATACAACAAAACCATACTCTTTCAAATCTCCCACAGGTCCAAAAATGTCAATAGCAATAGTCTCCCATGGAAGACTGGGACTTAACCCTTCGCTCATTGAGGGTCTTAAGGTTTTCAATGTCATGTCTGCGGAAGAGCAAACAAAACACCCTATCACAAAATTTTCAACATCTCTGTCGATTCCAGGCCACCAAAAGATGCCTTTAACAATAAATTTTGTTCTAACAATTCCAAAATGTCCCACGTGGCACTACTGCAAAACCCTTTTGCGTAAGATTCTAGGAGGAATAACTCGTCACCGCTCAACACATCTTAGTCAAAGGATAATTCCATACGTACATCCCACAAACATTTCACATCACCAGTGAAATTGTGTTTCCTGGGCCATACTTAACAAATTTAATTCAAAACAAGCCGTAAATCCCTGTCCCTATTTTGTTCCTCCACCCATTCCATTTTTGAAATGGCCGGTGTACCAGAATCCTGGATAAAAGCTATACTGAAATTACCTCAAGGGTCATCCACACATTCTTGTAAAGGAACAGGTAGTCTGGATAAACAATCTGCAATAATATTGTCTTTACCTGGTATATAAATGATTTTATAGATATATCTTTCATCCTCATCGAAATCCTGGCTAAGTGAGCAGAGGCTCCCACGCTTCCTTCCATAGTCAAACTAGGCACTAAGGGTCGATGTTCTGTGCGGATGACTATGAGTTTTCCCCAAACAAATGCACAAATATGTTCTAAGCCCCAAGCACAAGCCAAGGCTTCTCTCTCAAAAATGGGGTACTTACTTTCTGCCGGAGGTAAAGCTCTAAAGCAAACAAAAAGATTTTCTCCCTACCATCTTTCCCATTCTGTGAAAAAACTGCCCCTAACTCCTTGTCACTAGCATTGGTAGTTAACAAGTCTCTAAATTTGGGTCAAAGCTATTCAAAGCATTCCCACGTTGTAAATCGACTTTAATCAATTAAAATTGTCTCCCACATTCTGTTGACAATTCAAACTTCACATTCTTTTTTAAAAGGGCCCTTATATTGTGAACTTTAGACGCAAAATTAGGTATAAATTTGGCACAATATTCTGCCATACCCAGAAACGATCTGATTTCCTCTTTGGAAGTGGGAGCAGGTGTTGCTACAATAGTGTTAAGAAGTGAAGGCTTTGGCATCACCTCTCCTCACTTATAACGTGTCCCAAATATGACACATTCCTTTTTGCAAATTTGCACTTGGAGAGTTCCACAGTTAAACCGGCAACCTGTAGTATATGCAGAACTTCATCAAAGATAGAGTCATGTTCATCTTTGCTAATGCCTGCAATTAATATATCGTCTTGAAAAAAACAGACATCTTTCATTTTACCAAAAAGTTTGTGCATCAGTCGCTGAAAAAAAGCAGCGGCTGATGCAAGCCCAAAGGGCATGCGTCTAAACTGGAAGAACCCAAAAGGGGTGATAAAAACGGTAAGCTCTCTGGACTCCGGTTCCAGCATGACCTGATGATATGCTGTGGAAAGGTCTATGGTGGAAAACCCCTCAAAGAAGATACCATCTCATTGATTTTTGGGAGATGAAATCTTTCAATAACAATATTGTTGTTAAGGTGGCAGAGGTCAATATATAAACAGATTTTACCATTTGATTTTCTTGCGACGACCACCGGAGAAATCCATTCGGATGTGTCAATCTCTTCAATAACACCCTTAGATAGTAAATCCTGTAATTCCTTGTTAACTTCATCTCTTATTAATATCGGAATTAGGCTAGCTTTATGTACGTTAGGTTCCACATTCTCTTTGAGTATAAACCAGTGTTCGACTCCTTTTAGTGCCCCTAATACTTTACCAAATACATTAGGAAATTTTACTCACCACATCACCTAATTTAGTTGTTTCATCCATGATCAGTACTTTTTCATCACTATTAGGACCTAAAATATTATGTCAATTCTTCTGATCATGCCAACATAATACAGAAGGTCCCACCTTGGCAACATAAAATTTACCTCTAGCTGACCTCCCTTTAAAAAGGAAAGTGACCCATCTGAACCCCAGCATGTCTATCCTCTCACCAGGGAAACTGACAGGGTTGACATCCATAGTGTTCAGATGGTGACCAATTTTTTCCACAAATTTTGTTTTCCACACTTCTTCATTAACAATAGTGTAAGGTGACCCAGAGTCGGCATAAACATTTACTGTAACACCTCCTAAGGATAACTCACACATAGGTTTGCCTTTAAGCGAATCCTCCCTAACATTTAGAACAAAGTTACCTTGTACATTCTTGATATAATTTTGTTCAGATTAGTATTCATTTCCATACTTTCCTCTTCATTACATACATACTTTATATTACTACGCCTACAACACATTTAGCTAAAATGGCCTAAAAGTCCGCAAATACCACATTTATTTTTTAAAGCGGGGCATAGTTTGCTGAAAGTTTAATGTTCTCTTCTGTCACAACGGTAACATCTACATTCCTCCTGTTTCTTGTTGTTTCCTAAGTTCCTTAGTGTTTGGTTCGACCTACGTCCATAATTGTGTTGCACTTGCTTTTTATCCGGAGTCTGCAATTTAAAAACACCTGTTGAAGTATTATCTAAGTCTCTCTCTGAATCTTTCACTACATTAGAACATCTCTCCGACATTTCAGATTTTCTCATAATGGCAAAAACATTCTCCAGAGGAGCATTTTCGTTCACCCATAAGCGATTCTGAATAGGTGGATTGTTGTTATGCAAGACTAGTTGGTCTCGAATTAGATCGTCACTGAGATCCCCAAATTTGCAATATATATTCAGTTTCTTTAAATCATCAAGCCATTCATCTACAAGTTCCTCTTTATTTTGTTTTCTCTTGAAGAACTTGTGTCTTACAACACCAATGCACACCTTTGGGGCAAAGTACTTATCCATGTCTTTAAGTGCGCATTCAAAGGCATCTACCTCATCGTCAGTAATTTTAGGCATGCGAGAATATGTTTTTAATCCGACTGGGCCTAAAGAGTGAAGGAGAATTCTTTTCTTTCACTCTGGTTTCATTTTACCATCCTCATCTATAGCACATATGTGATTGACAAAGTACTCTTTCCACTCCAACCATTTTAAATTAGGATGAGAGCCAGTAGCCCAAAAAGAATAAGGAGGATTAATGGTAAAATTCTGCTGCACTAAGTGTTGTTGAACTACTATATCATTTTGATCTCCTTGTTCCATGTGATGATCAATTACGAGTTTAAATTTTTTTTATGTCAGATAAAAGAAGCAACTTCCAAAGGTATAACACAAAAAGTTAACATTAACAAAAAAAATAATGCCACAGTAATTTTCTCTTTAACCATGACCTTATTGTGCCCCGACAATCTCACCTGTTCATATTTCGTTCCTTCACAGTAGCTAAAAAGCGTTTTCTTTGTTGCAGGATTCACTTCGAGCTGAACTCTAATGCTCCTTCGGGTGAATTCCTGTTAATCTGTTATGTGTGACTGAAACACTTCAAAATGGTCGCTACTCCGGGTCACGTAATGTGACCGTACGCGCTGACCTCATTGCATTCTTTGATTGACTTCATACACTCCACAGCGTCAGGCAGTACGTGAGGCAAGGCTCGAGGCTTGAACTGTGCCGGTAGTTGAAATGTAAATGTAAATGTGTGGGACTTGTAAAGCGCACTGTTGCCCGGGAGCGTCCTGGCGCTAAAGACCGCTGGGGAACCTGTCCTGGCTTTACCTGTGAGATGTTCCCTTTTGGATATCTCCAAGGAGAAACCAGGCATCCACGGCGTCTGTGGGGGGCCCTTGTAGAGATGAGGCAAGCTTAATGCCCAGAGTTGCCGAGTGTGATACCTGGTTAGAGTAGGCACCGAGGCGAGAATTATTGAGCCCGTTGTTCCTGGTCCACGACCCTGCCGCGTCGGGGATAGAACCCTGGTCCCAGGCCGTTCTCCGCTTCCAGGTCTGCCGTCTCTAACCAGTGAGCCACACCACTCCACATGCGTGTACGAGGCGGTTGGTAACGGTCAGCCAACTTTTGTTATAAGGTAATCTTACCTTAGAAATTTTGTTTAAAAGACGCTATTTCCAGCGTTGAATTGTTTGATCAAGGATCGTAGCCAGTAATAATAAATAATGTTGAAAATGTATCTTCATACGCTGCAAAAGTGGTAGTTCGGCACAGCGATAGTAGTGAAAACTTCCCCTTTGCAATTGTCGAGTGAGAAAATGGTAGGAAATGGTCCATGTCCAATCGTCGCCAATTGTTGTGGTAATCAATAATCCTTCAAGTTCAAGTAGTTTGTAAATCTAGTTTTATTCTTCAAGTTAAATGTAGAAGCGCGGGGACACGCCGGGAGGCGTCACCAGGCGCTTTACAAACCCCTTTAATAATAATTAAAAAAAAAGAAGATCAGGCAGATACCAGGAAGCATGGCTTCCAGGTCGAGGCAGAGTGAACAGAATTATGCCTCGACCTAGAGCCCAATGACATGTTACAAGGTTCTATATCTCGCAACACTGTGAGTCATTAAAGGTAAATGCACAGAATAATAAGAAGCTACACAACACTCCTGAAGAATCAAAATTATAAAATACAGCCAATTTAATAAATAGGCCCACTCAATAACTGAGTTCTAGATCAATGAAAAGTTCTGGGGTTTTATTACTGAATTCAAAAAGGAAGTAATACAGTGTCAAAACCATGAAGGCTTTCAAAGAAAACTATACAGAGAATGCAAATATCTGAAATTATTTTAAATCTTAAGTAGGCAGAAAACTCTGAAGAGAAACGAACAGCATCCCAAGTAAAGAAGGAAAATCTCCCCCAAAATCATGGGATTTTTTACATTATTTTTTAAATCGAAAAGAAACAGCTGAATCGCTGTGATATGGGAAAAGTTTAATTTCTTCAGAAAATCAGAGCAAAAAATAAATGTCATATTGCCTAACCCTTGGCGAAGTTCGCGAAGTAGTGCTACGCATAGCTACGCGAAGTGCACTTTTCACTACGCAAGCTACACGTAGCACTAGCACTATGTGAACTGCGTAGTAGCCTGTTCGCACTGTGCAAGATGCTGTTTTCAATGATGGCACAGAGCGGACAAGCATCCAGCACTGTGCAATCATTGAAAACGGCATCTTGCACAGTGCGAGCTGTAGTTTTCTGCAGCTCGAGTAGATTTTTACTCGAGTGGGAGATTTCTCAATGCGAACTGGTAGTTTCTCATCGCGAGCAGTTGCGTGCATACGCGACCACTCGCAATGAGAAACCTGACCTCCCCGTGTTGAGAATTTCGCCGGGAGGTTTATTTTCCACGCTCGCGATCGGCAACTTGTTGTTGCTGATTGCGAACGAGGAAAAAGTCTTGCCGGGATGTCATTTTGCTTCCTCGTGGTTGCCAACTTGACGTTGAGGACCACGAGCAAGCAAAAAATGACAGCTGCACTATGCTACGCTATGCGTGTTTGCACTGTGCTACGTGCAATTCGTGTAGTGCAAAGTAGCAGAAACTTCACAAACTACACAAGCGTAGCGTAGTGCTTTGCCCACGGTTAATATTGCCTTAACATCTATGCGCTAACCCACTAGATGAATAATTATTCAGCATCCTCTATGCTAATGCCTGAAAATGCTATAACAAAACTAGACGTAGGGAGCATTTGAGTAGTGCTGACCTGATAGCTTAACTGGCATTGTCCCATCGGCCAAGTGAGGAAAGCACCTGGAAGAAAAGATGCACATTTGAGTTCTCAATCAATGACAGGAAGATTTTAAACTGCTTTAGTTGTGGGTCCGACATTGTAATCGGCCCCAAAATGTGCACCTGCGATCACAGAATAAGAAACAAACCTATTCAATAAAGCAAAGAGAGACTGGCTACATTATGTATATGTGGGACATCAAGGGGCACAACATTAAAGTGAGATACAAGAAATGGGATGTGAAGGGGGCAGCACACACACATGCACAATCTGCAATGAACTTAGGGCCAGATGCAGGTGGCTAAATACCGGTCAGTAACGCCAAAATTTGGTAACTTTCAGCATTACCGACCGGTATTTAGCCATGTGCGATGTTGGTGACTCTAAACCTACATGCAAAAGAAGGAATCGCTAAATAGCGATTCCTTATTTTGCTCTTGCATTTAAGGAATCGGAAATACCGATTCCTTAAATGCAATGTAGGTAGCACTAAAACAGTGTACCTCAGCCTTAAGGAATCGCTATTTACCACCAACTCCAAGTTGGTGGTAAATAGAGATTTCCTTACAAAAAGCACTTGTTTGATTTTTTTTATGTGCCATGTGGAACACATCCATGCCCTAAGGGCATGTATGTACGCCACATGTGCACACATGCACATTTCAGGGGTGCAACAGGGTGTCCTTCAGACACCCTGGCACCCTTGAAATACCTCCTGCTATTAATGATTTGGTAATACCGAATTGCTAATAGTGAATGTCTTCCCAGTAATTCTTATGGGCCCACTGGCGCATAGGAATGAATGGCTAGGTATTCCTTAATAATGAATCGGTATTACCGATTCGTTATTAAGGAATGTTAAGGAATCGCTAATATTTTAGTCATTCCTACCTACATTGCATTTACTGATTCCTTAATATTGATTCGGTAATAATCGCTATTAAGGAATTGGTAAATGGAAGTTACCTACACCGGGCCCTTAAAGGATTAGGAGCAACAAGCTCAGCGAGCGGTATCAACAGAGATATCCCCTTCAAAAGTTAACAGATAGACATGTAAGGGTTGCCAGATGTTTTTGGGCCTAGAGGCTGGTGAATTTCACAAGTATTGATTTCACTGGTGGTGCCACAGCAAATCATGTCATTCAGCCAGTCATCTGTGATGGGGATTCTACTGCTACCCCAGCAAAGGGCTATCCATCGCTTGACCAATAGTAACGCAATGGGAGCCCGTTCTAGCTGTTGTTTTTACTCACCGGACAGTGCTGCAAGCTTAACTGGGGACACCGGAGATACCGCTGCTGGGGCCCGAGCCACGTTACAGGGAAACCACAATTCCCATCAGCCCGTGCAGCGTGCACGCTGCGTACTGCTGCCTAAGTGCCAGGAGGCGCAGAAAAGGGGGCCAGGGCTCCCACGGGGCGGGAGCCTGTTCTAGCTGTTGTTTTTACCCACCTGACAGTGCTGCAAGCTCAACTGAGGACACCGGAGATACCGCTGCTGGGGCCCGAGCCACGTCACAGAGAAACCACAATTCCCATCAGTCCGTGCATGGTGCATGCCGCCTACTGCTGCCTGAGTGCCAGGGGGTGCAGAAAAGGGGGCCAGAGCTCTCACAGCGCGTGACACGTGAGGGAGTGCCCGGGATGCACCCAGGCAAAGCCCGGGCCAAGGGCAGGCCCATCTGTGCCCATCTGATGCCGGTGGAGGCCTGGCTGGGCCACCCCCCTGTGAGCTTCTTCTTCTTCTTCGGTAAGGTGATTGGTAAATTGGTGACCAAAGTATGGGGAGACACACACCTACACCAGGTACAAGGCCCACCACCACTACTACCATAGACAGTATGCTCGAAAGAGCGGTCAGCATTGTCTCAACAGAGATTGAACTAACAGAGAGGAGATTATCTTTGGGACTATCTGTACCCCAACCTACCCTGCTGGAGGGGGAAGAGTGGGGGAACTTCAGTGACCATCCCCTGATACCCAATGTAATAGTCAGTACTATCAGCCAACAACAAATACAGCCAGACGCCCCTGAGTTGACGGTCACAGAGGGTAGTAAGATCACTGAGGACTCTACGGTCTGTCAACCTCCGACTCACGTTAAGGACACTGCCCTAAATGTTATTCCCGACCCCGAAGTTACAGGGGCTAAAAGGAAAAGAACTGCGGCGAAATCCATTAGCAGCAGCAAAAGAAAACCGCCACCTTGCACTAACGTACAATCTACAGCTTTGTGCTCCTGGATACAAGGCACAGCCACTGTGTCTGCGGGGACAATTATCACCACAACTGATAATACTGTTGATCTGACTGTATCAGAGGTCAAAGCCACTCTATCCACACTCAAACCGAGCATACAATAGCTACAACCACTTGCATGAGACCTGGTGACATTTCAATAGACACTATAGTGGACTCAGTGCATGAACGAATGAAAAATTTGGTTGATGAACATGTTAATGCTCTTTCAAAATGTTTAGACCGGCTTGAGAACCTGATAAAGAAACCTGATACACAAAGAGGAACATTTAGTGCTACTGGTAAAATTGGCGTGGGCCCAGCCTACAAAGTCCCCGAGAACAGTTAACCCAAATACGTCTCAACAGATCTTTGACCCCACGTCTCCTCCTTTCAACATTGCCTGCTTGATGTGTGGCAGTCACAAAACTAGCTCACTCCCCAAATTAACCCCTAGCGAGATCCCTTCAACGCGTACAGTGCCTAGTAATAGCAGCAATAACAGTAAAAGTAATAGCTTGCCTTGTAATTCTGTGTTGGCGAACCCCGCAATCTTGGACCCCACACCATCAAATATCCCAAACATCCCTAGCGCTACTCCTATTTCAGACAGTTATGCTAATAAGCCATCTACAGATGTTCTTAATTTAGCACCTGAAGCATGCCCCTATGTTTTAGTCCTAGCACACGTCCCTCCCTTGAAGAAAGACCAAACTGAGTCCTGGGAGCAACGTCGGAATAAGAGTGCCGACTGGTTAATTAAATATAAAGGTCTACGGCTGGAAAGTATCAGTGACATACTAATGGTACGCAGGGGGGTTTGGGTCGGTCCCTCCCAAAAGAATATAAAAGGAGATTGCATCGTTGTCAACTTTAGATGCCCACCTCTGGTACAAACGGTTATTGTCAGTACAGGCATTCAACAACAACTTTCCAACCCACATTTGGTCATTGCCCTAGGGATTTTTCTACAAACCGTCCCAGGATCCACATAATGTTACCATTCCTACACACACCTTGCATAACCAGTTCTCTGTTTTGTCCAGCCTAGAGAGCCTAGATTGACTATCAACCTGCCCATTACCTTTGCACCTGTGACTAATAGACCTTCAATAGACCCTCCCAATGTTGCTGGCCCTGAACTGTCCAATCTAAACTTAAATGTGCATAGTTGGAATGTCGCAGGCCTAACCTCTAAGCTACATTCTGAGGAGTGGGTCGACTTAGTAAAAAAAATGACATTTTAATGTTTCAAGAAACATGGTGCACAAAGGAATCATTTTTAGAAGGTTTTCTGTGTAATAATAGTATTGTACCTAGTCCAAAAGCAGGCCGCCCATCCAGTGGTCTTTCGACTTGGATAAATATTTCAGCAGGGGGGAGCATAAAAGCCCTTGCGAAAAACAATGACAATTTTCAAGCAATGATCTACACACTGGGGGCCTCGATTTGTTTTATTGATTTTTATAATAATGATTTTACAACACTACCAAATAGGAATTTCATTAACCTGTTCGAGTTCATTGTTAACGTACAAAATCAGAATATGTATGACAAACTGGCTGCAATTTGTTTAGGCTGTGATTTTAATGCAAGACTTTCAAGCAACACTGGCCTAACTGCAATCTCCCCGGCTACGGAGTCTACGTGTAAAAGAGGCTCCGAATTAGTGGACCATCTATCTACCTGTAATCTAATTAATGTGACGGAAAGAGCTAATGTACATCAAAAAAGAACTGCTTAATACCCACCTACAGGGGCCGAGGATTCTTCTCCATAATTGACTACGTCTTTATATCGGCCTCATTGGAGGACCTCTTAGTGAAGACAGAGGTTTATGCAACATTTTGGGAGACCACAATCCAATTTCAACTACCATTAGATTTTCTCCTAAACCTAGCCCCGAGAAAGAACCTGGGGCAAAAAAACTAGTGGTTTCCACTGATAAGCTAAGAGTGATATGGAAAGGCATAGTCAATAAAGCTTTATTTGCCAACATGATAAAATCGTACCCGCTGCTTATCAAAACGTGTCTGTCATGTAGTGTTCTTGATGCAGAGATCATTGAGGCGTTTAGAAGTTTATGCGCCGCCATTAAACATATGATCTCTAGACCAGCCTTAAATACCAGCAAGAATCCCAAATGGTTTGATGGCACCTGCTCGCGGGCAAACAAAGAACTGCGTGCAGCATTAGCGGCTTCACCCAGGGATGTAACTCTTGTCAGATCGCTATGATCTTGTTACAAGAAAGCGATCAGGTTGCAAACAGATAAGATTCTGAAAGAACGTTGGCATAATCTCGTATGTGCTGCTACAAAATTACGGAAACAGATTTTGGGCAGCAGTTAAAGCTATGAGATCTATGGGTCTAAATATCACTCCCATAAGCTGTAATATAACGAGCCAATCATGGTAGGCTCATTTTGCTAAGATCTACACAGCACCACTACCGACCCTGAATACTAGTATTAGCACTCCAGTCACTAAGGTATTTATTTCAGTGACAGAAGTCGAGGATGCCATACACAAAAGTATAGGGAACAAAGCCCCAGGTCCAGACGGGCTTTCTATTGATCTTATTAAACACGAACCTGATTTTTGGGCACCTCTTTTATGTAATGTTTTTAACAACTTGACTAAAACTGCCATCCCGAGCACTTAGTCCAGTAGTATTATTGTGCCCATTTTCAAAAAAGGAGATCGATCCAATCCTAGCTATTACCGACCAATCTCTCTGATAGATAACACCTTAAAAATCTTAGGTAGGCTCGTTTTCAACAAAATTAGGATCTGGGCCGAAAAGGACCACATTTTAAATCAGTGCCAGCTGGGCTTTAGGAGCAAATTGGGTCACAGTCGAGCAGTGTCTGAACTTAAATCTTATCCTTGGTAAATATACGATAGCACAAATGTCACCTATTTATTTGGGTTTTATGGACCTCATATCAGCATTTGATTTTCTCAATAGGTCAGGTTTGTGGCTGGTCCTTTTAAATTATGGGTTAGACGAGGCCTTGGTTTATTTTTTGGTGCATTTGCACAGGGACTTGAAGGCGCGGGTGAGGATTAGCAACAATGGGGAGGTCTCAGGGGAAATTGTCATCGGTAGAGGGGTCAGACAGGGATGTGTACTTGCTCCTCTACTTTTTATTCTCTATATAAATGAATTACACAATACCCTGTCAAAACTGACTAACGACGTCTCAAAAATTAATGGTAATATACTCCCCGCGCTCCTATACGCAGATGATGTGGTCCTTTTGGGCCGCACACCCAACGCACTTCGCACTTTAGTAAAGGGCTTTGTGTCCTTGATGGCTGATTTGGAGCTCTGTACCAATTTAAAAAATCATATATAATGAATTGTGGCCCAAAAAAACATTGTCTTACCTCAATAACCTCTGGAAGAGAATCCCTATTACACACCTGCACTTTTCCTTATTTGGGCCTAGGGTTCTCCGAGACAGGCTCCTGGCAAGCTCATGATGCCCACAGCAGAAGTACATTTTTAAAAACGACTAATTCCATTCTGAGTCTCCGGCAGCCAAACCAGGCAGAGGTGGTCTCACATTTAATAAAGATCTAAAAATCGCAGTGTATCCCGATGGCCACTTATGGTGCGGAGGTTTGGGGATTTACAAACTGCAGCGGGATCCAAAGGGAAGAAAACAGATTTTGTAGAAAAATCTTGGGGGCCCAAATCTCCTCACCGACCTATGTATGTCATAGAGAACTAAATTTGTGTTACATAGAAGATTTTATGAGGTCGCGCCCAGCTATATTCTGGTTAAAAATATGAAAGAACCCTGCAGCAGCTTTAACAAGAGAGATTATTGTAGACTGCCTTAAGTGCGAGAAGGGTGGTTCTATACCCTGGCTCTCCGCTGTCAGAAAAAGCTTAACCAGCGTGAACCTCGAACACATTTTTTTAGACCTTCAGCACTTGAGGGCATGAATAAAAGATCACTCATGGGGGTATTGTATGAATCGTACAATAACGGAAGACACGCCATTGAGTGCCTCAAACCATCGGTTGCCAGGTACATGGCTCTCTCGGAGGCATCTGGCCCCCAACACCACATGTTACCTAAATATCTTTTGAAGAGCATTGGGCGCTGGAAGAGGAGCCTCCTTTTTCGCCTTAGAAATGGCACAATGAAATATTCACTTTGTTTCCCTTCGTGATTCAAAAACAACCTTGAGCAGATACCCTTTCTGAGTGGCACCGGCAGTAACCAAACGTTGGTACACTTTTTATTGTTCTGTAACTTTTATGGAAAATATAGAAAACAATACTTGATCCTGTATTTTAAGATGACCTGACTTTCCGTGTAAGTTTGTTCCTACAAGCGGCAGTACGCTCACGTGCCTCCATGGGTGACTCCTAATGTCACAAGAGCACCTAATAATGTTCAGGTTACTTATGCACTATGCCGTGGACATTGTCTACAACTAATTTGCACTTTACCTGAATACGATGTTTCTGCTGGCATTTACATATAATTATATTTGCACTATGTTGCTAATGCTGTTTACACTCATTGCACTTTATTACAATATGATGTTTTATCAGTCTATTTATTTGCTAATTTTTAATATGGCAGTGCTGTTGTTTATTGTGTTTTGTCATACACTGTTTATTGTGGTAACCCTTCCCGTCAAATCGTGTGTTCTAACCAGACGTAAGCACCGCAGACTCATATACGATTTTAGTTGTGAATTCACATGAGATTTTAATATAAGAGCTGTATATTTGTTTGGTGGTGATTGAATTGTACTTTTATGGATATTTGTATCTGAATAAAGAATTGAATTGAATTGAGTAACGCAATGGCAGTTAGATGTCTAATACCGAGCTGCATTGGTTTAACACATCCCAATAGGGCAATTAATGGATGAGGTTCAACAATGTGCTCCTTCATGTCTGAGGTCAAAGTGAATATCCTTCCCCCAATAAGCATAAACAGGGCAGTTCCAAACAAGATGCACAAAATCTGCATAGTCAGTAGCACATTTTGGACAATGGTGCGATCAGGCAGAATCAATCTTCTCTAGAGCCTGCAGTGTAGTGTATGTGTGGTGTAGATACTTATGCCTTTGGTTGGTGGAGACTAGTTTCGTTTGTGTGCAGCAATAATGCCAGATTTGGACTGGTCTGGTATGAAATGTCTTAGATCGCACTCCCATTCAGCCCAGGTCCTATCAATGCTCGTCGACTTCAATGCCAGAAGAGATTGGTAGAGTCGGGAAACTATCCTACTTCTTTCTGTCGTCAAGATCACTAGGGTCAGGGGGAAAAGTCAGCAGGCTCCATTCAGTATGTGGGTAGTCTGTGACATAATGTGCCGTGCAATTGGCGGAGGACAACATTATCCATGTGCGTGGCAACCCAGGGTAGCTGTAAGACGGCATGTGTTGTCACTGGGCCATTCGAAAAGAGATCCCCCACTGTATGTCAGAGGGCATTGCACTAGTCGTTCCTGGGTTGATGGTAACCAAGGGTTATTAGTGACTTGCAAGGCTGGGGAGTATAGAAATCCACCTGCCAGGTATCTCCGAAGATTTGTCCACAACCAACAGGCAGTGGAGAGCTTTTGGATGTCTGCTTGTCCTGTGGGACACCCAAAGGGTGGATGGGTGAAAGAGGGTTATTCCTGGATGGTCCCTTTCTGGTTTTAGATATGGGAGTCTGGCAACAGGATATATCAATAACAGGAGAAGTGATATTGTGCCACCAGATAATATAAATGAAGATCCACGACGGCAAAGCCGCCCCTCCCATATAAAAGTGTCAAAATCTCTCAGCGAATCCTAGGGTGATGACCCGTCATCCAGACCAAGTGAACCAGATGACTTTGCAGAGTGGTGAAGAAACTGTTAGTAAAGGTGATTAGAATGTTCAAGAATAAGTACAGAAACCGAGGAAAGATTATTATTTAAATAATAGTGATCCGCTCTGCCATTGACAGTGGTAACTTCATCCATCTTCCAACCTAGATGGCGAGCTTATCAACTTCAGGACGGTAGTTCAGGCATATCGCTATCTGTCTAAGAAGCATAATGCCTAGGTATCTGCTGGGTCCTCACACCAGTAGAGAGGATAATCTAGTTCACAAGGTACTGTTGCATCAGTGAGCAGGAAGACTTCCAATTTGCTCCAGTTTTAAGAGAGCCCAGGAAGGCGCCCAAACCTAATAATTATACGGATAATAGGGGAAAGATGGGTGGGGAATCCTGAACAAATAATAAAATGTCACCAGAATACATAGATACTAAAAGCGGCCCACTTCGAAACTGCAGGCCCGGTGCAAGCGGTTTTCCAGTGGGTCCAAGGCAATATTAACAAGCATTGGCATAGCTAATAGGTCTTGCTTTTGGGACTTTATAAGTATTTAGTTAAGCAGCACAATATCCTTGGTGCAACAACATCAACTGTTGCATGGCTAAACACTTATAAGGTCTCAAAGGCGAGCCCGTTGGCAATACCAATGCCTGTTAATGTATGTTGAATGTCTACTTAACTGTTGCTGTGGTGATCTTCTTTAAATTAGCCAGACTGTCACAAGCACTGGTGTTGGCTTTTAAGTTCTGATGCTGAGCACCAGAAACCAGTGGCTCAAATTAAGCATTGGTCCTTCCATTAGCTGGATTACCATGCCTGATAATGAATTGTAAAAGAGTAACCTAGGACTGGATACATAGCTGTGAGTTTGTCATGGTTATGATTCTTTGAGGATGCAGGAGGCGATCAGTTTATTCTACGCCGGTGTATCTTGGCTTAACCCCTTCGCTGCTCATGACGAGCTCAGCTCGTCATGAGGCACCGTTGAGCTGTGCTGATGACGCGCTGAGCTCGTCATGAACAAGAGGAAAACATAAAAGTCAGCATATGAGGAGAATTGCTGCAGCAGCGATGGTGTTAAAGAAGCCCCGTGCTCTGTTCCAGAAGGGCCGCCTTTCATCAGAATGTGAGTGGAGTGCTGTCATACTCTCCCGGTCCCTCCCATTCCCGCAGCTGAAAACTGCATGATCTGCAGCAATGAAACCAATCACAGAATAAACCTGACAAACATTCAAAAATAAAGCCCCTTGGAAAAATGTGTCTTTTAAAATCATTACATATTAACTGCAATTGAAGGGAGTTTTCAATTAGCTATTTACGGAACGGTTAGTGCTGTGTTTTTAAACATGTTGCTTTTCCGAACAGGAGCACTGTGTTAAGGCACGTCTGAAAAAAAAAGGCCTGCTGTTCCAAGAAGGTTGTGTTCATTTAACACATTTTCCGTTGCAGTATTTTCTTTCCCACACCCACCATCATGAGTTTTTTTGAACTCAGCTATTAACAGTCAAGTTGTGATAAGAAGAGGTGGGGTCCAAGGAGAGGCCGAACTGACGTCAGTAGTCCACTCATAGTCGGAGTTCAGGGCTGGTAACACATGGACTCTGTTGGGGGACGGAAGCAACACGGGGAAGAGGGGCAGATTCAACACAGGGTGCAGGTGGAGGATCAAACAGGATAAAGACTGCAATGTTGAGGAGACAGTGAGAAAGCACATGGGTGGGAAGGCAGCACGGGGGATTAGGGTGGAGGGAGTAACCAAGAGTGTGGTGAGGGAAAGAAGCATACGAAGGAGCCTCGTGCGGAGTGAATATAAACAAAAAGAAACAAGAGCGCACGCCTCGCGCTGAAAAAGGAGGAGGCAGCATGGGGAGGGGAGAGAGGAGGCGGCCTGCACCCGTTTTCCTTGCGGGAGTGAGCAGGAACAATCTGTTAATTACAAACAGATGGTTTCAAAGGTCGCTCCCGCAAGAGAATTGCCAAACGTTCAGTGGTTGCCATTGAAAGCAATGCAACGCGTACACGTTTTTGGGCCAAAAACTAAATTGATTACTAAAGGTCTCCTCCTCAAGAAAGCCAAGAGGAAGTCCCAAATTGGCTAGGGTCACCCTCATGATCAGCGATTTAACGAATCATTTGTCTTCTCTGCATCAAGACGGGCGACAGCTGCTGTCAGAGTTGGGAAAATGTATCAGGACAGCAAATATAGTGAAGAGATTGATGGTAGTCAAGCGGTGCTGTACAAAGCCAGTCTGGATAGGTGATATAAGCTGCTCCATGAAAAGGTAGAGATGAGTAGCAATGACCTCGGCCAGTATTTTATTATCGTGATTAAGAAGGGAAAGGAATCAATATGACATCCATAATTGTGGCGCCTTGCCAGGCTCCAACAGCAATGGGATCATGGCCCCCCCGAAGGGTGGGGGCTCCAGTCTTGAGCGACTCTGCATACACCTCCAGCAGGTGAGGGGCCAGAATATGTCTATAGTTTCTATAAAAACTACTTGTAAGGCCATCTAGACCCGGGGTCTTGGAACCATCTAAAGCATTGATTTCTTGCACAATCTCCTCCCATGTAATAGGGGCCACCAGAAATTATTGTTGACCCTCTGTCTGCCATACCATTGTCACCTCCATTAAGTATGCAGCAATTGTGATGGGGTCATCTATGGTCTGAGCAGTACTCAGTCATTGGTAATATGCCAGAAACATCTGAGCCATGCCTGCAATGCAGCGCTTCTCCGGAAATAAATTCTAAATCCATGTCACCTTTCCCTGGAATACAACTTCTAACATATTCTCATCAGTGGGGCCCATAACACTGCAAATCACTCATAAACACTTATACTCTAATTCATGGATCGTGAAATTCAAAGGAAAAGCTGCTGCATCATAGTGGAGTACCTAAAACTAAAATTGAATATTTATACTATTTACACCTGCAGTTTAGATGCGTTTACCATGGTTTTCAATAAATACGACATTATATTTAGACACACCACCATTGGGATCAATGGATCTGCTAGTAAAAAATTAGACCTAGGAAAACTCAAGACCGGCTTAATTCCATTTATCTAATTTTTATTAAGAGCAAATTCAGCATGTCTAAGATGACTCACTTTATTTATTTCTTTATTTCAAAAAGACGACATTTAAGAATAAGGATTTAAATTCAAGACAGCTGGATTCATTTATTTAAGAAAACTCAAAGATAGACATTTTCATTTTGTTTTAAGTATTACATCTCAGGAAAATCAGCATTCCAGCAGCATCTCTGGGAGAAATCGAAGAGAAGTTTTTTCTTCAATAAAATCCGCACTTTTTATACCTTTTTCACTAGCTCTATCTTTCTAAAAGTGTAACTTTCAGCCTAAATTCGAGTTCTGCTTGGACAATTTTGGGGTGGATGAGCATCATTTCGTCATCACAAAATTACACTTCCCTTCCGTCCGCAATTTTCTAATGGGTCCTTAGTTTAGCCCAAGTCCGGCCTAGTCCTGTTCTCTACTCGCAACTTTGGTATGTATTCCCACGTTCTGTAGCATTGTGCTCATCATTTTGGCAGTCATACATACTTCCAGGCCATTATGTCCTTGAACCGTAGTCACTCCAGGCACAAGCAGCTCGCATTCAGACTCGGACTTTGCTCGCGCATGCGTATTTCTTTTGTGACCACAATAATCGAGTGACACCATTTTCTTTTAGGCCTCACGAGTCAAAATGGGAACTATCATAGAAACAAACACAAATGAACATTAATTTTAAGTAATTTAACTCTTCTGTTTACCGCCCCCCTTTCTGAAGTCTTCCCTATTAGTAATTACCTAGCAAATAGCCACATTTAAGCGTGATATACTCACTTATCCTTGCGTTTTGCCACAATAATAGACAAACAAAAGCACATGTATGCTGCATTCCATTATCTTAAAGCTGCTCATTAGTTTAAGACATGACAAAATCACATAATTAGTTAATTATGATTGCAACACAAGCAAAATTAGTTCCCACGTGTATTCGTGTAGGTGCATTTCTAATTCTAAGTTGATTAGTCACGCATATCAGTCCATTCCAGGGGTATGCAAAATTTTGCTTCTGCACCTCGCTCTATCAACTCCCCCCTTTGGTGATTTATCACCAAATACCTCTCAAAATGTTTCAAAATTTTTATTCGGAACATGTTTCAAATTCTTCAGATTAGTATGTCTATACTTTAGTATCCTTTTCTCTTGTCTCCTTAAAAATCTTTTCTTGAAACTCTTCCATTTCTATATCACTTTTTTTCTTTCTCTTTCTCGTCTCTCTTGGATCATCTTCTTTAAAAACTTTCTAATATTCCTTCTTTTTCTATATATGCAACATAACTTTATCATTAAAATGACTAATACTATCACTGTTACTGGGATTAGTATTTTACCTATAATTGAACTACCTATTTCTTGAACCCAATGGATAACTGCTGTAAGACTTCTACCAAGTCGTTCAAGAATACCATCAACCTCCAGTGGTTCCATTTCTCTATCCAGTTCTGTAATATTTGTAATGTACTTTTCAATGTTTTGACTTTTATCTGGAATGTATGTACAGCAATGCTGTACCTTCAAAATTCTACAAACTCCTCCTTCTTTTGCTAATATAATGTCAAGTGCAAGACGATTTTGCATTACCATAGTTCTCATAGCAATCATTTCAGTGTTTACCATTAGGAATCCACCTGCTGTGTCTGTTGACAAACGATCTACTATCATTGACAATCTCCGAATTCGATTTGCATTGAAAGATATTCCCACTGCTGGCATCAGTGCTCCAAAAACATCACCTAATATTTCTATGACACTCTCTCTTTTTCTACGACTTGAAGGTTTACCTATCTCATAGATTCCATTAGTACCTCTATCTACATGAAAGATTTTTGGAAAGACCAAACCCACATAACATGTCCCATACCAGTGGTCAGGTAGTCTATAATAAGCCTTGTTTCCGCAAATAAAGTAAACACCTGGAAAAACTGGATCATTTCCCCCTTTAAATCTCCAACCCCCTTGGATTCAATAAGTATCTTTACATTGACTTGCTCCCACAAAATAATTATCATACATGGTGCTGTCTCTCCTAATTCAGAATTTCCCTAACAATGGAGTGTCTATAATTATTGCTACATTCACATTTCTTTCATCAATATTTTCATCATTAAATGTCCAATATTTTGATTTCTCATGCTTTACCTTTTCTTTACGTTTATAGGCAATTCGCCTTCTTCAACCATATCTAAAAATGCTTTCTCTTCTACTCTCATTTTACATGTTACATTTTTTTTAAACGCATAATAATGACTTAACTCATCTACTTCTAAAAAATATTCTCCCATAACTGTAGCATGCTTTTTCTTATTCAGTGCATTATCTATTTTCAACTTCGCGAATACTTTATCCGAATTAGAATAATGGTACTCTAACTTGCCTGTTTGATAGAACAAGCTTGCAATCACACTACACGTAACTCCATATGTAAGCGGAAGGTGATGATAGGTCACCCCCTCAGAAACAGATGCAGGTAATTTTACACACACGTAGCAATCACTAGCATCCATTGTTCTAACATACTCAGATAACAACCTTGAAAATGTATTCTTAGTAAAGTCACTTATAGAACTATCTTGATGCAATTCTGGACAATATACATGCTGCTTATTAGGTTTTGATTCCACATCCACAAAGGAATGATAATAGCTAAAATTATCCATATCAATATTAATAATTCAGTACATATTAAACACATCTTACACCATTTTCTAAAAATAGAACATTTTGTTTTATGATCGTTAGTAGGCACTTTTTTTTTTTACACAGCGAGAGTTTTGCTAACAGATTTTTTTCGACCTTATATCACCTATAATCTTCTCCTCTTCTAACAAGTTTTCTTCAACCTAATGCCACTTACAAGCTTTAGTTTTCAAAGAGAATTTTCTTCGACCTTGTGTCACTTACAAGTTTTTCTTTCCACTTACAATGCCCCTTTCTTTTCTTTTTTTTTCTTATGAATCTTCAGATTTACCTTCTACCTTGTCCTTCTGATCAATTACCACTTTTCTTAGTAGCTTAGTTCTCTACTCACTTTTCCCATCTGTCTTTGGGCAACTCAAATTTCCTTGGCTGCTGTTTTCTTCTTCAATTGGAGGTAATACGATGTGTGTCCCCTCAGGTGATTTGTACTTCTGATTTGGTCTCCTTACTCTTTTTGGCCTTTGTACAACTTCTATTTTCTTTTCCAATGCCTCTCTCTGACTGGTTATTTCATTGATCTGTTCTTCTTGTTGTCTTTCTTTGTTAACCAGTTTAAATCTCAGTCGATCATTTCCTTTAGGCCAATTATCTTCAAAATCTTTTTGTCTTAGGCTCCGTGGTGTTATGTTCCACTCTCCAAGCCCTTTTCCTCTGACTTTTTCTCAATGGAGTTTCATCTCCACAGTCATCTGTTTCAATTTCAGTGTCTTCGACAGTTTCATTTATAATGAATTTTACAGCGTCTTTCTCTTTTCCAGAGTCAGTTTTCTCTTTAGACAGTTCTTTCACTCTGTTAGGAACATCTCCATAGCTGGTACTTGGAATCTCATCCTCTTCGTGGGCTGTTTCCGCTTTTCCAGTGTCAGGATTTTCGGTCCTGCTTTCAGAGCTTTCAGTCTGTCCTTCAGAATTTTCTTCTTCACTAGTTTTATCTTCACTTTGCTCAGTGTCCATACTGGTGTCAGTACCAATTTTCGATCTTCAGATTGATCTTCAGAATTCGGTATTTCAAGACTTTCTCCTTCTCCTTTAGACGCAAAGCTAGTATCTGATACTTCCAGATATCGACGTTCCTGACAATCTTCAGTGTCTGGACTTCTCTCTGGTTCACCTTCAGAATCAGAATCAATTGTGCTCTCACTTTCTTCGTTTAGATTTTCAGGTTCAAGCACACGGATCGTGTTGCTTGCGTGTACTCATCTCTTTACTCCAGCACATTTGAATGCAGTAGTGCTAACCAAAACAACTTGTCTTGGTCTCTGCCAATGAGGCACCAAACAGTTCCTTCTGCGGTGTACCTTTATTCGCACCCAGTTTCCAGGGACTAGATCATGTGCTGGACTTTTCTCTTTGGTGTTTGATTCAGTTCCCACCTGAAGGAACACAGAAGTTACCACGTCAGACAGGTTTTTGCAGTAATCCAGTATGATGTCATCATTAATTATCAAATGGTACATATGCTTGTCTCATCACCCTTCCCATTAAGATCTCATGTGGACTCAATCCAGTTTTCCTGTCAGGAATGCTTCTTAGGGTCATCAAAACAAATGGCAAGGCATCAGGCCACTTTAGTCCTGTCGCTAAGCACATTTTTGCAAACCTGTTTTTAATTGTTCCATTAACTTGCAATACCACTCCTGAAGCCTCAGGTCGGTAAGCACAATACAGTCTCTGACGAATGTCCAGTGCTTCACATACAATTTGCATGAGTTCATTTTGGAAATGTGGGCCACGATCAGTTTCAATTGTCACTGGGAAACCGAATCTCTGTATTATTTCTCTTAAAAGCAATTTTGCAACAGTTAGCCCATCATTCCTTCTTGTGGGGAAAGCTTCTACCCATCGGGAGACCAAACATATGATCACCAAAACATATCTGAGTCTGTTACATGGCGGAAGTTCAATGAAATCCAACTGTATTCGTGTAAACAAACCTCCCTCCCGTCCTATGGTTCCCAAACTCACAATAGTTCTCCTGTTTGGATTAAACTGTTGGCAAACTAGGCATCTCTGACACAGGCTCTCAGCTATCATCCTGAACTTAGGATTGTACCACGTCTGTCTGAATAGGCGAAGCATGGCATCCTTCCCAATATGAGCTTGACCATGGTAGATTCGGGCCATATTTGAGATCATGCTATCAGGCATTACTGGTCTTTCATCTTTGTAAACCCAGATTTCATCATCCTCTCCTTGTCTACATCCTGCCTTTAATTTTTCTCTTTCTCATCAACTTCTTCCTGCATTTGCCTCACTTCCTGCCAAGTTTCAACTACAGTTGTTAGCATTAAAGGACTTAAAACATGCTCTTTATCCCTTTCCTTATTGATGGAATCCAAGATGTTTGGCACAATATTTAGCAATTGAGTCTACATACCTGTTACCTCTGGTGATATAGTCATCCCCCTTTTTGTGTGCTGCACATTTTACCACAGGCAATTTGTCTAGTAGTTGGATGGCGTCAAGCGATATTCGCACAAATTCTGCATTATGTATGGGGGATCCTGCAGAAGTCAAATAACCTCTTCGGGACCACAGTTGTCCGTAGTCACTGACAACCCAGAAGCCATACTGACTGTTAGTCACTATGGTCACTTTGATTTCTTTTCCCAACTCACATGCTCGAATCAAGGCAATCAACTCTGCTATCTGAGCAGAACAAATTCCTTTCAAACAAGAAGCTTCCAGTACATCTGCCACAGTACAGACTGCGTATGCTGCGCTCAGAGCACCCTCATCTGTTCTCAGACACTAACCATCTACAAACATCACATAATCTGATTCAGGCAATGGCTCATCTATGATGTCTGCTCTTGGTTTGGTACAGTATTCAAGAATGTCTAAGCATTTGTGATCAACCTCATTTCTCACTTCTGTTTCCATTGTGTCAGGCAATAATGTGGAGGGATTCACATTTACGCATCTAGAAATTGTCACATTTTCTACTCCCAGAATTATTTTCTCATACTTGGTCATCCTATTGTTGGTCAAGTACTGTGCTTTTGTTCTAGTGAGGAGAATCTCCACGGAGTGAGGTACATATACTCTTACAGGAAATCCCATCACTATTCCTTCACTCTGTTCCAGACTAACGCTTGTGACTGCTACTGCTTTCAGACAACCTGGCAATGCTTTTGCAACAGGGTCCAAGACAGCTGAGAAATACGCAATAGGCTTCCTCCGTTTCCGTTTCCCATGCCTTTGAATTAATACTGACAATGCAATGCCTTCTCAATTCACTGCAATAAAGTTCGAATTCTTTTTCATACTCAGACATCCCTAAAGCTGGTGCTTCACATAAACTCGTTTTCAATTGTTCAAATGCTTCCATTTCAGTTTTAGTCAGAACTATAAGGTCTCTGATATCTGCTCTTGTTAATCTCTGCAGTGGCTTTGCAATCAATGAAAATCCACTAATCCATTGTCTACAATAACCCACCATTCCCAGAAACATTCTCACTTGTCGTTTAGTTTTTGGTGGCTGCATTCCCTGTATCATTTTGATTCTTTCTGTAGTGACTTGTCTAATTCCTTTGGCAATTTTATGACCTAGATACTGCACTTCCTTTTGACAAAATTGTAATTTTGATGGAGACAAATGATTTAACAATGCAATGGTATCTGTTACACATGCATCTTTTGTCTTCGATGCCACAAGGAGATCATCGATATATTGAACCAATACAGACTCTCCAGGCATGTTCAAGCTTTCTAATGGAAAGGGGCGACCAATCGGTCCCCCCGAACGTATGGTGGAGTACCACGATCCCCCCGGGAAGCCATCTTGGGCGGGAGGCGGGTCTCGGCTGGTATGCCCGAAGCGGCGTAGCCGGGGCGCGCCTTTTTCCCGCCCTAGAGTGGGCTGGCCTAGACACCAACGTGGCCGGCCACGCCCTCGGAGGCAGGCGGGGGCGGGTTCACGCCCACCCTGAAGACGGATAAAAGGAGCGGAAGCCAAGAAAGCATCCTCTTGTTCCTGTGCTCTGAAGCTGCACCTCCCCGCTGCACGTGAGCTCGAGACGGAACGAAGAGCAATTTTGAGCGTTGTAATCTCTCTTTTTGTCTTATAGATATCCCGTCTGAGAATGCCCAAGAAGGTCGGAAAGCGGGTCGGTACCGAGGAGATGCTCCGCATACTTATGAAGGAGATAGCCGATCTGAAGAGAAAGGTGGAGGCTAAGGACGGGGAGGGAGGACCGAAACGGCCTTTACAAGGAGCAATCCCCGGTGGAAAGAGCAAGAGGCCCAGAAGGGGAGCACTTGGGGGGGAGACCCCGGTTCCCGAAGCGCCACGAGAGGAGCCAACCCCGGCGCCAAAGGAGGGGAATCCAATCCCTGTGGTAGTCACCCCTGCGAACAGGGAGGATATGCCCCCCGAATTAGCGGCGCAATTGGCAGCGTGGTTGGGAAACGATAGCGAGGGCGCCACGGCTGACGACGCCCGGGCAGTGATGAGGCAACTGCGGGAATCTAGGGAGGCTGCGAAGACTCCATCTCTTGTTCCCCCGCAGGTCCTGGCGGTGGGGAGTACAGCGGGCCCAAGTTCGGCGACAAGCGGGGGGTCTACTTCAGGTAAGCGGCCATTGCCGATTGCGGGGGGGGACTCTGCACCTTCTCGAAAGGAGAAGATTGCCCAGCACGTCCCACTAGAAGTCAAGGAATTGATTTGGGCGGATAAATATGTTAACATGTTTTCATTGCTTACCGACCATTACGAGATCGAGCATGTAAGGAGTCAAAAGGAGCTCATGCATCCGAGTGTTTGGCGCGCAAAAATGGCCGCCTTTAAGGTGGACGAGACCATTGGTACTTGGGGCAGAGCATGGGGAATTTTTACTTCCATCATGGGGGAGCGCAGACCTGAGTTGTTGACCGAGTTACCCATTTATCAGTCACGTATTATGGAGTATTCTGTGGCATATGGGGGCAATCAGTGGTTCTGCTATGATAATCTGTTTAGAAAAGCTAAAGAACACAACCCGTTGTTGTCTTGGGATTGTTACGACTCTGTGTCTTGGCAAAAAATGGAGAGTACAGGGATGTTGAAGGTACCATTAGTGGGGAGTAACGGGGGGGAATCCTCCCGCCAAAACTCTGGGACGCCCTTTCGGACGGGTACAGGTAACGAGTTCCACACGAAGCCGAATGGCAACACAGGTAAAAGGGGGATCTGTTGGAATTTTAACAGGGGCAAATGTACCAGGCCCCAGGGGTCATGCAAATTTAGACATGAGTGTGGGGGGTGCGGGCAGCCATCCCATCCTGAGTCCATGTGCAGAGCCAAAACGGGTGATAACGGTGGTAAGGGAGGTGCCAAACAGGTCTAATATAGTCCGAGGGGCGCCTTTACCGACTCCGATTGATACCATGGCGATGATTCCTTGGCTCAGCGAATACCCAGATCATGCCTCCGCTGGGGTGTTACGGAACGGGTTTTCATATGGTTTCCGCATCCCAGTGGGGGATTTTCAGGGGGTACCGGACTGTAAGAATCAATTGTCGGTCTTACAGCACACGGCAGTGGTGCAGGTGAAGATTGGGAAAGAGGTGGCTCGAGGTCGTGTCGCCGGTCCATTCGATTTGCCACCAGTTGCTAATTTTGTGTGTTCTCCTCTAGGGGTGGTTCCCAAGAAGGGCCCGGGTGAGTTTCGGCTGATACATAATTTGTCAGCCCCACATGGTCTTTCCGTGAATGACGCGATAGACCCGGAAGTATGTTCGGTGCGGTACGCATCTTTCGATGAGGCCGTAGCCATGTTGAATCGCCTGGGGCCCGGGACGCTGATGGCCAAATCGGACATCGAGTCAGCGTTCCGGTTGCTCCCGGTACACCCAGACGATCAGCGTCTCCTTGGTTTTCAGTTTCAGGGTCGCTATTACATGGATAAATGTATGCCAATGGGATGCTCGATTTCATGTGCTTATTTTGAGAAATTCAGTTGTTTTCTGCAGTGGGTTTTCACAAGAAAGACAGGTTTTCAACATGTTATGCACTATCTCGATGACTTTTTGTTTCTGGGGGCAGCCGGGGATTCTGAGTGTGGACAGGCCTTACATGAATTTTGTGTCCTAATGAATCAATTCGGTGTGCCATTGGCGCCAGGTAAGACGGTGGGTCCCTCGACCTTGATTGAGTTTCTGGGGATCGAGCTCGACTCGGTGGAGGGTTGTTTTCGTTTACCTAAAGAAAAAGTGTTAAAATTCAGGTTATCCCTTGAGACATGTATTCGTGCAACGAAAGTGAACTTGCATCAATTGCAACAGGTGGTTGGTCAGTTGAATTTTGCCCTAAGAGTAATGCCGATGGCACGCCCCTTTTCCCGCTCGATTGCACAGTCCATGGTCGGCTTGAGGGAAGGACATCACCGTACGAGACTCTCGGCAGAGGTTCGCCAGGACATGCGCATTTGGATTGCATTCCTGGCGGATTTCAATGGTCGAATTGTCTGGAATAAACCGGCAGTGTCTTCCGAGGAGCTGGGGCTGTGGACAGACTCGGCGGGGAGTGTGGGTTTTGGCGCCATATTGGGTACACAATGGTCGGCTCAAAGATGGCCGTCATGGTGGCATGAGTGCGGGTTGACGAGTAACATTGCTTTTCTCGAACTATTCCCTATTCTGGTAGCCTTGAAAACATGGCCAGAAGGGTTTAGGGATCACTCTGTGGTGTTCTGGTCGGATAACATGACCGTGGTTGAGTGTATCAATAGCCAGGCAGCACGTTGCAAATTGATTCTGAGGCTGCTCAAAGAAATTGTGTTGCTGTGCATGCAACTGAATGTACTGTTTAGGGCGCGACACGTGCCGGGGGTAATGAACCAAGCGGCTGATGCGCTCTCTCGTTTCCGTATGCAGGCCTTCTGGGGTTTTCTGCCCACAGCGGACCCGGTGGCGGCACCCTTTCCCGAAGCTCTCTGGTCTCTCGGTGCCCCGAACTACAAAACCTTGTGGGAGAGAGTTTAGCACCCCGGACGAGGAAGGCATATGAAGGGGCGTTCCGTTCCTATTGGGCCTTTTTGGGTATTGCCGGGAGGGAGCTTTGGGGTCTGGAAGAATGTGTAGTGAGATTCCTGCTCTCTTTACGTCACGCAGGCAAGTCAGTAGCTACGGCCCAGAGGCATCGGGCCACCATTTCCTTCATGGCAAGGGCTCATGGGATCCAGGACCCGACAGCGTCTTTCGTTGTGCAAAAAGCGCTACGTGGGTGGCAACGCCTTGAGGGTCGCAGAGTAGACGATAGGCACCCGATAGGTCTGGATAGGTTGGCCCTGTTATTATCCGTGCTACCGGTAACATGTTCATCCCAGTACGAATCAGTGTTGTTCCGAGCCGCATTTGCATTAGCATTCCATGGGGCTATGCGGGTAAGCGAATTAGTGGCAAGGAACAAGCAGGATACGATGGGGGGACTGTGCCGGGAACACATTCAGGTCAGGGAGGAGACAATGACGGTCTCGTTTGTCAGGTCCAAATCCGATCAGGATGCGATCGGGGACGGCGTAATCATCCAGAGGATCCCCGGGTCTGCCATGTGCCCTGTGGGGTGCGTAGAGGAATATTTAGCACAGAGGGTGGCAGCATGGGGGGGGACCTTGTTAAGACACGCTGACGCCACCCCACTGACGAGGTTTCAGTTTCAGCGGGTGCTTGCGATGTCGATTTCTGCCGCGGGCTTGAACCCCGGCGACTTTGGGACCCATTCCTTTTGGATAGGGGCTGCCACAGAAGCTACAGCCAGGGGTCTGAACGTTGAACAAGTAAAACGTGTGGGGCGTTGGTCCTCGAACTGTTATAAGAGGTATGTGCGGTTGCACATGTTGTGAAGCTGTTATGATGTACTCACGCTTCTTGTTTTTGTTTGGTTATCAGTTGCGCAAGCCTACGAGGCGGGGCGGGCTGTCCAGTCGACCCGACACCAGGGGGCCAGCGGTCAGACATTGCCGGCTGTGAAAAAGGAGGTGTGGGTCGTGGGCCACTCATACGTGAGGCGTGCCGCGGACGTATTCAAAGCAGGTGACATGATTCACGTGGCTGGGGAATACGGGTACAGTGTGTCCTTCTACGGAAGGGGCGGGCTCTGTATTGACCAGTTTCGCTCATTTTTCGAGGGTTTGTTAGGGCGGACAAGGTCACCGCCGTCTGTTGTCATAGTACATCTTGGGGGCAATGATTTGGTGGCCACTGGTAGACGACTTCTTCTTGAGGCGATGCTTTCCACGGTAAGTTGGTTGGCGAGAAGAGTTCCAGGGTGCACAATTGCATGGTCCCATATGATCCCACGGAAAGTGTGGCGGGGGGCTATTTCTGTTTCTGCGCTGAATCATTCAGTAAGGAAAATTAATAATAAAATGAGTAGATTGTTTTGTTCAAGTACACTGCATTCTGTTTCGCATGGTTGTATTAAAAGGGACAGTATGTATCTGGGGGACGGGGTTCATTTGTCCCGGGTGGGGAACGAATTACTCATAGGAGACTTCATAGCATGGTTAAGGAGTTTACAGCATGACCTTTAGGTAGGAGTGTTGTGGGGGGTCCGGATAGCCGGTCAACTATCCGGCCTGTGGCGGTAAGGTCATGATCGGTGAGCAGTAATTGGAAGATCCCTATGAGGGGGCGTCACCCATTACGGATGGGAGCGCGCGGGGGAGGTGGCCAATTGGCCCCTCAACGGGGAGGCGGTTCTGTCTAAGGAGAGGCCGCCGGAAGGAAAGGAAAGGTGGTCAAGGCCCCTTCCTGGATAGGAGGGGCTACGGCCCCTCCTGGGTAATTTCCCGGGGCCAGGACATCTGCGACGGCAGATGGGTAAGTTGTGTGGGGTGCGGGAGGGGGTTTACGCTACCTTTTAGACACCTCACACGAGCCCTCGAACGACCGTTAAATGGCGTTGAGTTTATTGGGGCCCCCGTCAAGTACAAAGGGAAATTGGTAGATGCACTTGAGGTACGTCCCGGTGCGGTCGCCCCTCTCACAAGTGAGGGGGGTATTTCTGGTTTAGGGATCTGACACCGGTTACGACCTTGCCGTTGGCCCTTAATGTTAGGATGTACAATTTCAAGTCAAATGTTTGTAGGATGTTAGATCGGCTAGGAGAACCTTTGTATTAGAGATCTGTTAAGGTTAGCCAACATCGTAATGTGGAAATGAAATTGTACATTATATGAAACTGTTATTTTAATGTTTTCTTTTGTTTCATATTTTAATAAATACGGCCGGGAAGGGTGACTCCCTTCCCGCCTTCCAAAAGTTCAAGAACTGTTTCCGGTTTCCCAATTCTTGGGGATTGTGTTGAGAGGGGGTGGCGGGTATCTCGGCCATATGGAAAGGGGCGACCAATCGGTCCCCCCGAACGTATGGTGGAGTACCACGATCCCCCCGGGAAGCCATCTTGGGCGGGAGGCGGGTCTCGGCTGGTATGCCCGAAGCGGCGTAGCCGGGGCGCGCCTTTTTCCCGCCCTAGAGTGGGCTGGCCTAGACACCAACGTGGCCGGCCACGCCCTCGGAGGCAGGCGGGGGCGGGTTCACGCCCACCCTGAAGACGGATAAAAGGAGCGGAAGCCAAGAAAGCATCCTCTTGTTCCTGTGCTCTGAAGCTGCACCTCCCCGCTGCACGTGAGCTCGAGACGGAACGAAGAGCAATTTTGACCCACCCACCAGCCCCTGAGGACAGCAATTCGTGGGAAATACAGTTGATATAATATCTTTGGTTTTATCTGTTTTCTTACAGGTTGTGATGATCGTCGTGAAATTTCTTAACGATGCAATAAAGATTGGTTATTTTCAGTATGTTTTGAAAATAAAGTAATTTTGAACAAGGATTGATCAGCATTTTCGCCTAATAATAAATGTTGTTTTGCTTTGTAAATCTTAGTAACTTAGGTAGAACTGTCGTATTTATTTTGGTCGGGCGGTAAGGTCATGATCGGTGAGCAGTAATTGGAAGATCCCTATGAGGGGGCGTCACCCATTACGGATGGGAGCGCGCGGGGGAGGTGGCCAATTGGCCCCTCAACGGGGAGGCGGTCCTGTCTAAGGAGAGGCCGCCGGAAGGAAAGGAAAGGTGGTCAAGGCCCCTTCCTGGATAGGAGGGGCTACGGCCCCTCCTGGGTAATTTCCCGGGGCCAGGACATCTACGACGGCAGATGGGTAAGTTGTGTGGGGTGCAGGAGGGGGTTTACGCTACCTTTTAGACACCTCACACGAGCCCTCGAACGACCGTTAAATGGCGTCGAGTTTATTGGGGCCCCCGTCAAGTACAAAGGGAAATTGGTAGATGCACTTGAGGTACGTCCCGGTGCGGTCGCCCCTCTCACAAGTGAGGGGGGTATTTCTGGTTTAGGGATCTGACACCGGTTACGACCTTGCCGTTGGCCCTTAACGTTAGGATGTACAATTTCAAGTCAAATGTTTGTAGGATGTTAGATCGGCTAGGAGAACCTTTGTATTAGAGATCTGTTAAGGTTAGCCAACATCGTAATGTGGAAATGAAATTGTACATTATATGAAACTGTTATTTTAATGTTTTCTTTTGTTTCATATTTTAATAAATACGGCCGGGAAGGGTGACTCCCTTCCCGCCTTCCAAAAGTTCAAGAACTGTTTCCGGTTTCCCAATTCTTGGGGATTGTGTTGAGAGGGGGTGGCGGGTATCTCGGCCATATGAGTTCTTTGGCAATTGATTAAAGATAGATGGACTTTCAGTATACCCCTGTGGAATTCGGCACCATGCCAAGATACGATCTCCGAATCTGAACGCAAAAATTGGCTGGCTTTCTGGGTGCAATGGAACTACGCATTACACAGATCGATCACAGTGTACCATTCCGCATCATGGGGAATTTGATATAAAATCACTGCTGGATTTGGTACAATCAGACAACATGGACAACTATTTTATTAACCTTTCTCAAATCCTGTACTATTCTAAAGGTTCCATTTGGCTTTTTCAGTCCCATTATCGGTGAATTACAAGGACTACTTTCTATCTCTCTTAGTATGCCTTGTTCAATCATTTTGTTTATTACTGGGGTTATTCCTTCAATTATTTCTGCAGTCATTTTGTACTGAGGAATATTTGGATAACTTGCACCTTCTTTTATAGAGACTTTTACAGGATCTACCTCTTTCATTAGTCCAATATCTTCACCTCTGAAATCTCACACCTTTTCTGTTACTACCTTTTTCAATTCATCCGGTATCTTTTCTCTATCAAACACAGGAAACAATTTGTTTTGTTCTGCCTCTATCATAAGCATAATCATTTTGTACAAACTGTCTTCATCTGGGGTTTGCAATTCTATGCCATCTGGTGAACAGTATATGGCACAGTTCATCATGCACAAAATATCTCGTCCTAACAAATTTACAGGGCTACTATCACACACCACAAATCGATGCATGTCTTTAGAATTTCAAATTTCTACTTCAACTGGTTGTGTCAAGGAAGTTTTAATCTGTCTATTGGCAACACCTACAACTTCGATGGAGTCTCCTGAGAGAGGAAGATTTTGGACTTCCACAGATCCAACAGTAGAACGGGTAGCACCAGTGTCCACCAGGAAAGTTATTTCTACATCATTCTGGTCCATTTCCACGTACAAATGGACCAGACTGATCTACCTCAAGAGTGGCTCCAAGCACACACTCTTCTCCCTCTCTCAGGCACCGTCAGAAACTTTCATCCGACTCACTCCCACCTTCTTCTTGCAACCAATACTGAGGACTCACATTCACTCTAGCTGATCTATTTACCTGCTCGACTCCGCTGAATCCTGTCTCTGCAATGTATCTCTGTTGATTTACACTGTGTGGAAGTGGCAGTTGTGGCACCTGACTTTGCTGATTAACTATTCGCTGCTGTTGCAGTTGCTGTTGAATTACCTCATTCTGCACCTGTGGATTCAATGATGCATTTTCTGGATTAACTCTTGGTGGATACTTACACTCTTTCTTCCAATACCCTATACTGCCGCAATTATGACAAGGAAACTTTTTCCGTGTGCTCTTCTATATTTCCTACTAATTTAGTTTTGGGTAAATTTCCTTTCGATTTTCCTTGATTTGCATCACTATTTTTATTTTCCATTTGTGCCACTTGGTGTTCTGCTACCTTTACTTGTGCCCACATAGCTTTTCCCTTCAGCTTCTTTTGTTTAGCATCGATCTCTTCACTACAATATTTAGCTTTTCCCAAAACTTCATCTACAGTACCTGATTGCCAACCTATCATATTATGACGTATCATGTCTCCAATTTCTGGTCTCAATCCATACACAAGTCGGTAAATATAATGACTCATGTCTTTTTCATTCAACTCTTCATACCCACTGTATTGTTTAAATACTAATAACAATCTCTCATAAAATGAATGCACAGATTCCTTCTGCTTCTGTGTGGTTCTGTCTATTTTTACCCAATCTGTCTCTTTTGGTGGAATTTTATTCTTCAGGAATACAATCACTTGTTCATATTTTCTCATCACTTCAGGTGACGGAGCACCTGTTACTTTGTCTAGAGGATATTCCTCTTTCGGCCAATTCAGAGTGATTTTACACTCAGTCCACAAATCTGCTGGCACAATTATGTCAAATAATCCATCAAAATCAACCCATAATACTTTTGAAACTTTCACAAACCTATCTACCTGTCGATACCATTCTACTGGCTTTTCTCTCAATCTGGGATAATCATTTGTAAATGATAATATATCCTGTCTACTCCATGGAATATGTACATATCCTCATCCTGGTATTTCTCTCATAGGGAATTCACTGTCTCTTTTTCTCTGACTGGAAACGCTAATGTTGATTTGTCACTAGTCTCCTCTTTCTTCTTTGCCCATTTCACTCTCCATGTACTCACATCTCCCCATTTTCGTAACAAAACAATTAATTCTTTTATTTGGATTAACCTTCCTGCAGTGTTCATGTTTTCAATGTCTTTTTTTGAAAAGTCTACTCTATAGGATTTCTGCAATGATTTATTCTTTGCAAATTCTACTTCGAATTCATTTGCCAAATTTTCCAACTGATCATGTACTGACTTCGCTTTCCATGTTATACTTTTACACATGTAGTAAATGTATAGAAGGGTCCCCGTGGAAGGGAAATATTTCTGCACAAACAATAAAAGAATTTTAGCAAGGACTAAGATGGTACTCAAAGGACAAGATTGTTGTCATTTATTCAACAACAAAAAGGTTTAACAATTTACAGCAATATTTGTACTCATTTATAAGTGACAACAATAAATCGGAAATTCAAAAAGGGCCCCAAGGGGGAGAGAAGGGGAAGGAGGGATGTGCTCAGAGGTTGTGTAAAGGGTTATAAGGATAGTACACAGATTTACACAAACTGTACATATACACAATCAACAAGGAATTACAAATTATTCCAAAAAACCAAAACGGCCTATGTCAATTAAGGCAAAATTCAACTAAAAGGTGGGGCATTCCACGGTCACGTGTACAATTCAATCAAGTACTGGAAATGTGCCGGATGTCCCAAGATAATGAGGTGTCGACGTTTCGACCCCTATGTCTAGGATCAGTTTATTCCTTGGCCGGGGTCTTCATCAGGACCGTTGTAGAAGGGAAGGGACGAGGAGGGGCCGTCCTATCTGAAAGATGGAAACTATATCAGGGAATCGAGTGTCAATTAGTAAAAACCTAAACAGTCATTAATACTGTGCACCGGGGAGGTGGCATTAATTGAAAACAAAATGAAAGCCATGGAGTCCGGGTCAGAAGACCTCTAGACAAGGGAGCCAGAAGCTGAATATGCGACTAATCCATAAACACGCTTGTGAATTTAATTATTCCAATACATCAGGGACACATTAGCCAGGACAGAAGGGAGACCAATTGGCAGTACTTTAATGATACATGCTTAGGGTGGCATATGGGCGTTTAAACAAAGGAGCTCTGATTGCGTATTATATTGTGAGGGCACGGTAATTGTTTGAAAAGGAGCTAAGAGCAATTACCTGTGGTAGAATGAGACACACTCTTTTGGAATTCAAAAGTGTAGGCTGCCTGCTTCAGAAAATTATGCTGCTGGGCACGTCTTAAATGAAACGTCTAAACAAAACACGAAGTAAGCATCAGTCAGAGTGACTGCAAAAGGGCAATAATCTGATAAGGCCAGTTCAAAAAGTGGGAAGAGTTACCTCAGTATATTAAGCTGCGACGTTGCCAGGAGGCTTGGGCGCTGTGTTATAATCAATAAACTGTAAATACAAGAATTTGAAATTTGCATCAATAGTAATATAACCGCAACGCGGTAGTCTGCCAAGCAGACTCCACAGTGTCGCATGTCCATACCTTCAGCGAGTCCGTGCAGTAACTAACGGACTGGGGAGCTTGACGATGTGTAAGGCAATATGCTGATCGGCTCCGTTTGGTCGCGACGGAAATCTGAAACAATTATGGGCGCTCGTAAGTCACACGCAGTTAAAACTATAGACGGCCAAAGGGAAGCGGGACCGGAGGGTTCTCCACTTACTTTTAACGCGGACCGCGAGGCAGCAGAGCGTCTTGCTGCAATGTTATCACCGTATGTCGTCCACCGCTGATTGAAGCAGCAGGGCTTCTCGCGTTGGCACACAAACACCGCCGAACACTACGCGAAGTTAGGGGGCGGGGCTTGCGGTGTGACGTGGGTTGAGAGAGTAATAGAAAAAAGACTCGGGTAGATTGAAATACAGCCCTTTTGCAAGAATGTAACCTGTTCTAGCCCTTACCTCTAATTGGAGAATCATTTAAGAAATTGCATTTACATACAGCCCATATAGGCGATTAAAATGAAATTCCACAGTTGGAGTGGACTCGCGCACAGCCCATGCAAGGGAGTGAAGGCGAGTGAGAATTATTTAAGAAATTCACAGACATTGCATTTACATACAGCCCATATAGGCGAGTAAAATGAAATTCCACAGTTGGAGTGGACTCGCGCACAGCCCATGCAAGGGAGTGAAGGCGAGTGAGGAGTAAATAAAGAAGGAATTAATTAGAGAAATAAATCAGAAACCCTATTCTTATATCCAGCCCATTTGGACAAGTAAATTAGAATTACACATTTAGACTCAAGCACCGCCCTTGTAAGGGAGTGAAGGCGAATGCTCACCAGGGTCATTCTATGTAAAAGATGGCAAAATAGGAGTTATTGAGGAGAAATGAGATCACATTATACAACCACTGTATGTTAACATTTGATAAGCTGAAGGATACTCGTGCACCTGTCTCACAGGATAGTGTAGACGAGTCACATGCGTATATCAAATTGATTAAATTAAATTTGAGTGGACACAAAACTCGTGCACCTGTCTCACAGGATAGTGTAGACGAGTTACCTGCGTGTATCAAGTAGTTAAAATGAATAGGGATCACCCATAGGGTATCTGGAAAGTATCAGTATAGGTTATATATGGCAATGAGTGAATTATTCATCTCAGGGCCGCTAGCTGTGCAAAGCTACCGTCCTGTTCATTTAGGCCATTTTTAATGGAGTCCAGGAGAGACATCCATTTGCATTCACGTACATTCAGCACCACAGCTAGGTTACCGCCCCGTCTCCCTAGGGAAACTTTCTCGATTACAAGCCACCGCAAATCTTTCACGGTGTGTCCAGCGGTCTGCCAATGGTCTACCAGGGGGGCGCCTGGGACCTTGCAACGTAATCTACTGCAATGTGCCGAGATCCGTGATTTAATTTTCTGCTGAGTTTGCCCCACATAGACTTTACTACATGGGCACGTTATTATGTAAATCACACTTTCGGTGTTACAGTTAGTGTGATGTTTTAGTTTAAACGTCTGTTGTCCATGGGTGAAGGTCTTGGTCTGGATAGTTGTCTCGCAGGCAATGCAGGTCCCGCATCTAAAGTGACCGATCACAGGTGGTAAGTTCCATAGACTCGTGAGTGTAGGAGGGCTCTCCGGTTCCAGATATGAGTGAACCACTATATCTCGAATGTTTCTAGATCTCTTAAAGGAGTGGAGAGGAAGCTGTGGTTGGTCAATTTCCTGAGCTATTAATGGCCAATTCTTGTTGATCACTTTTTTGACATCATTACTCCTTGTGGTATAGGTGGTGACGCAAATCATCCTGTTCGTCTCAGGGTCTATGCGACTCTCAGGGTTCAGCAAATTCTCCCTCGGGTTATACCAGGCCCGTTTTCTTGCGCGTCTCACCATGCGTGTAGGATACCCCCGTGACACAAGGCGATCCCTGAGGATCTCTTATTCCTTGAGGTAGTCAGTACGAGAAGAACAATTTCTTCTAATTCGCAGGAATTGTCCTACCGGGAGGTTATCTCTGAGGCCTCTAGGGTGGTGGCTGCCATATTGTAATAAGGAATTTCTTTCAGTCGGTTTCCTGTACAGGGTTGTGAAAAGCTGTCCATTTGCCACATAGATGGAGATGTCAAGGAAAGGTATTACTTTATTGCTCGATTCAAGGGTAAACTGAATATTGGTATTCCGTTGGTTCAGCCAAATATGGTACTCATTCAGTTGCTCGCTGTTTCCTTGCCATATGCACAGAACATCATCAATGTATCTGACCCAAAGGGTCAGCATAGATGAAAAGGGATTGTTCAACGAGAAGACGTGTTCTTGCTCAAAATGATCCATATAGATTATAGCCAGATTGGGGGCAAATGTAGCGCCCATGGCTACGCCCTTGGATTGCACATAGAATTTCTCTTGGAAAATGAAGAAGTTTTTCTTCATGGCTATGTTGAGTAAGTCGATGATAAATTCCGTGGGAACCTGGAAGGGAGCCGGTCTGTGATTTAAAGCAACCTCCATTATATCTAGGGCCTCTTGTTGAGGGATGCTAGTGTAAAGTGATATAATATCACATGTGACCAACAACATAGTGTTAGGATCAAAAGGTCTCTCATCGATTAATTGGATGACTTGGGTTGTGTCACGTAAGTAAGTTCTTGTTCTTAAGGCAAGCGGCTTTAGAAAGAAATCTATGTATTTGCATAGCGGCTCGAGTATGGAGCCGCAACCGGATACTATTGGTCGCCCAGGGGGAAGGTCAAGGTTTTTGTGAACCTTGGGCAAGGTATAAATGGTTGCCAGTCTAGGTGATTGCTGATTCAAGAATTTAAACTCTTGGTCACTTAAGAAACCAGATTCCAAACCTTCTTGTGTGACGGAAAGGATCATATTAGCTATCTCCTTTGAAGGGTCATTCGGTATCTCTTGGTAGCTGACTCCGTCGTGTAGTTGTCTAAGTATTTCCTCTTTATATTTAGACAAATCCTGGACAACAATTGCCCCGCCTTTGTCGGCGGGTTTGATGATGACTAGTTTGTTGGAGGACAAATCCGTGAGCGCTTGTTTCTCCTTTTGGCTGAGGTTGAATCTAACAAACTTTTTGGTGTTTAATGTCTGTTCAGCTGCTTGCGTGACTATATCCTCAAAAGCGAGTATTCTCGGGCTCATGGCGTAGGTAGGTGGAAAGAAAGTAGATGGCTCTCTTAGGCCAGTGATTGATCCTTGCCGTCTGGCAGTTTGATTCCGAAAGAAATACCGTAGGCGAATCTTCCTAAAGAATCTGCAAAGTTCAATCTTCAGTTGGAATTTGTTGGCCGTGGCTGTGGGCACGTATGAGAGCCCTTTGCTTAGTACCTTGACCTCATCCTCTTTAAGTTGATAAGATGAGATATTGATCACAGGGTTATCCCTGATGAGGGATACCGGAGGGGTATTCGTAGCTGTTGCCATCACCACCGATATGTGTTCCTCCGGGTCGAGATCTCGCCGTGTGGCTCCGCCCGAAATGTCACCTGTTTCGGTGATTTGCCTCTGTTGCCGTCCCAACCTTGGTTCTGTTGCTGGCCTCTCCCTTGGCCCCGGTTCCAATTGGTGCCTCTCCCTCGGGGTGGACGCCATTGTCCACGGCCCTGTTCTAAAAAATGAGGTTGAAAATGAGGGGGGTATTGTTGGTAGTTGGAATCCCCAGGTGGGTAGTTGTAAGAGGTGCTGGGTCCGGCCTCACTGTCACTGCCGGAGCTGTAGGAAGAATCCGAAAAAGTGGAGAAGTTCCGTCTTCCTCTGAAACCCCCACGACCTCGATTGGAGAAGCGACCTTGTGTGTCCTGTTTATAATAATCTGGCTGCAGATATGGATACACAGATTTCTTGTCAAAGGTTCTCAGATCTCTTGCCAATTTCTCCAATTTTTTGGTCTGGGCGGTTATGTCGAATTCCTTAATGGATACTTCTAGATTCTCCAGGGCTTCCTTGCTTTTGGTCAGTGTGCTGTCTCCAAGTATCTCAGCCTTTAGATCCGCTATTTCTTTGCTGAGTGACACCACTTGTTCAGCAGCTGTCTCTACTCCCAGCACCATCCAGTGCCGGGAGCAGTTGTTGGCCACGTAACTAAACCCTTCTTTAAATTTAGGGACGTCTATGAAGATTGCGGGTTCGATCTTAATTTGCAACCCTACTGGTATAATGTTCTCCTGCAGATACTTAGTGAACAGGTGTCCATGTAGTCTTGTACGTATAAGTTTCTTCTCTAGTCTCTCTAGACGAGATATTTTATCGTTCAGGGTGACATCAATGACGGGTGCAGCGGTGGATAAAAAAGTGGTGGATAGGTCTTTGGTAAGTTGGCTAATGTATGCCTCTGTGTAGGATAGGATCTCGGGATCCGCCATGGCAAAGTAGAATTAATCTACGTAAACCTCGCAGGTCATTATGACAAGGAAACTTTTTCCGTGTGCTCTTCTATATTTCCTACTAATTTCGTTTTGGGTAAATTTCCTTTCGATTTTCCTTGATTTGCATCACTATTTTTATTTTCCATTTGTGCCACTTGGTGTTCTGCTACCTTTACTTGTGCCCACATAGCTTTTTCCTTCAGCTTCTTTTGTTTAGCATCGATCTCTTCACTACAATATTTAGCTTTTCCCAAAACTTCATCTACAGTACCTGATTGCCAACCTATCATATTATGACGTATCATGTCTCCAATTTCTGGTCTCAATCCATACACAAGTCGGTAAATATAATGACTCATGTCTTTTTCATTCAACTCTTCATACCCACTGTATTGTTTAAATACTAATAACAATCTCTCATAAAATGAATGCACAGATTCCTTCTGCTTCTGTGTGGTTCTGTCTATTTTTACCCAATCTGTCTCTTTTGGTGGAATTTTATTCTTCAGGAATACAATCACTTGTTCATATTTTCTCATCACTTCAGGTGACGGAGCACCTGTTACTTTGTCTAGAGGATATTCCTCTTTCGGCCAATTCAGAGTGATTTTACACTCAGTCCACAAATCTGCTGGCACAATTATGTCAAATAATCCATCAAAATCAACCCATAATACTTTTGAAACTTTCACAAACCTATCTACCTGTCGATACCATTCTACTGGCTTTTCTCTCAATCTGGGATAATCATTTGTAAATGATAATATATCCTGTCTACTCCATGGAATATGTACATATCCTCATCCTGGTATTTCTCTCATAGGGAATTCACTGTCTCTTTTTCTCTGACTGGAAACGCTAATGTTGATTTGTCACTAGTCTCCTCTTTCTTCTTTGCCCATTTCACTCTCCATGTACTCACATCTCCCCATTTTCGTAACAAAACAATTAATTCTTTTATTTGGATTAACCTTCCTGCAGTGTTCATGTTTTCAATGTCTTTTTTTGAAAAGTCTACTCTATAGGATTTCTGCAATGATTTATTCTTTACAAATTCTACTTCGAATTCATTTGCCAAATTTTCCAACTGATCATGTACTGACTTCGCTTTCCATGTTATACTTTTACACATGAACATAAGTTCATCATCTTGGTACGTTTTTAATCTATCTGTTCCAATTGTTCCAATAATTCATTCTTCCATATCCACTTTTAATTTTGTTACATCCAATGCTTAAGGTTCATGTTCTTTTAATTTCAAAGTTTTAATCCAATCACTTAATTCAGGCTCTGATGGTCCTACAGGTGTCTGCATTAAATCTATTTTCTCAATGCTCTTTTCAGGTGTAGCAGAGTCAGATTCTGCTCCAGTCGCATATTTATAAGGTAAACTAAAGTCAAGTTAAAAGTCAATTCAGGCAGATTTACATTATTGGTTCGTCTAATTTCTGACAAATCAGGATAAATGTTTCCTTTTAATTTCTGTAAACTCTGTTGTAAAGGAATTGTCAAACTTGGCTCTTTTATTCTTTGATTCTCAAATACTGGAATTACAGGTCCTATCGTTACTGGAACTGTTACTGCTTCCATGTTTTTCGTAAGTTCCTGTATCTGTTCTGTCAATGCATTTGTAGATCTTATATATTCAGTAGTACTACTTGTTCCTCAACCCGTCTTTCTACCCTATTTACGTTTTCTCGTTCATTACTTCATTAATTATATCTCACTTCCATTCGTTCAGGTACATCTTTAAAATTAGAAAATTGTTTTGGGGTTTCATTAATTCTCTCATCTGCCGTTGGAGCATTAGGTGTAGTCCATAATGAACCTGATTGATACGGTGGTGGTCTTCTATTTAATATTTCCTCTAGTACAGCATCCTCTGATTTACTTTTACCATAGCTTTGATTCCCTGTTTCTACATTCTTTCTCTTCTCTGTGCATTTCCGTCCTTCATAGTCATCCACTAATCTGACTGGATACATGCCATCACACATATTAGCATTTCTCCATCTACGCATTCTGCTCTCATGTGTCTCTCCCCATAGATTTCTAAATCTATCTCTGGGTCTGATATGTCCCTGTAACCTTTTGCTTTCTAATTCATGCATCTCGTCTTCCCATTCAGCTAGAGCTTCAAACTGAGTCGGTCGAGGTCTTGGGTCGAGATTCATCATCTTTTCTCTCAAATTTCTCAAAAATGCCACATCCAGATATCCTCCTTCCGGAAAAGCTGGTATATCTTACCCAATTCTCTAACCAAGCACTCGTATGGTAACCATATTTTGATAACATATAGGAAGCAGGCATTTTTGGCAGAGGAAGTAATTTTCCCTCTCTTGTGATAATTTCCTTATCCTTCACAAACACACTTTTCAATTTCTTAAACCATGAAGGTTTCTTTCTTTCTTCTTCGTAATTGTAATCCATTTTTCAGTAAATTCCCTGTCTTTCAAAAGATCACGCACTTCCCTGTTGCTGTTCCGTAACACCATCCTATCACAGCACGGTTTACACTAATGCACCAATTAGAACAAGATACGTCTTCCTAGTGTTTAACCAATAGTATTGCTGCTTTTCGTGATGAACCTATCAGCTCCTACTCGGTCTTTGTCATGAGGACCAATCCCAGTGCGGCACTTTTGACTTCACCTGCGCTCCGGTTTCTGCAGCACCGACTGACCCCTCCTTTACAGGATTTTTTGAGAAGCCGTAGTTACAAGATATTTGACTGAATCGGTTAGTAACTTACACAAAACAACTCCATTTGTCTGTTTCGCTAAACAAAGTGATAGATTTTCTCAATCATACAAGTATTCTGTATTTTTCGGTAGACAGCGCTTACCTCTTTTCTACCACAGAATTTTACACTCGCCGATAAAACAGCGCTTACCTCTGCCTTTACCCTTCTCACAAGCTCGGGTTAAGCTCTACTACTCTCCCAGCGATAAGTTTTAAATCAGGATACGCAATGATCCCTGTACTTGAAAGCCAAGATTTTATATACTGTCCTCGCTATACATTCATTGTTTCACACGTAGTGTCCCTAAACAGTGATATAAGACGATACCACCGCAGTATACGACGATACTACTTCTTTGAAACAGACTATGCAATGTGCAACTTCATTGCCATACTTCCTCTACCTGCAGACAGAGGCACCAGCTTCACGCAATACTCGGAAGCCTTTTCAGGACTACATATAACGCAATTCGAACTCAACAGATGTTAGTCATAATTCTGTACATACACTTTATGCATAATCCTAGCTAATTCTACAGCAACCAATGCTCTGCTACCAAGCTAATTACTGATCTAGCGCTTCTTCGGAAAAAATTTCTAAATCCATGTCACCATTCCCTGAAGCACAACTACTATCATGTTCTCATCAGTGGGGCCATTAACACTGCAAATCACTCATAAACACTTATACTCTAATTCATGGATCGTGAAATTCAAAGGAAAAGCTGCTGCATCATAGTGGAGTACCTACAACTAAAATTGAATATTTATACTATTTACACCTGCAGTTTAGATGCGTTTACCATGGTTTTCAATAAATACGACATTATATTTAGACACACCACCATTGGGATCAATGGATCTGCTAGTAAAAAATTAGACCTAGGAAAACTCAAGACCGGCTTAATTCCATTTATCTAATTTTTATTAAGAGCAAATTCAGCATGTCTAAGATTATTCACTTTATTTATTTCTTTATTTCAAATAGACGACATTTAAGAATAAGGATTTAAATTCAAGACAGCTGGATTCATTTATTTAAGAAAACTCAAAGATAGATATTTTCATTTTGTTTTAAGTATTACATCTCAGGAAAATCAGCATTCCAGCAGCATCTCTGGGAGAAATCGAAGAGAAGTTTTTTCTTCAATAAAATCCGCACTTTTTATACCTTTTTCACTAGCTCTATCTTTCTAAAAGTGTAACTTTCAGCCTAAATTCGAGTTCTGCTTGGACAATTTTGGGGTGGATGAGCATCATTTCGTCATCACAAAATTACACTTCCCTTCCGTCCGCAATTTTCTAATGGGTCCTTAGTTTAGCCCAAGTCCGGCCTAGTCCTGTTCTCTACTCGCAACTTTGGTATGTATTCCCACGTTCTGTAGCATTGTGCTCATCATTTTGGCAGTCATACATAGTTCCAGGCCATTATGTCCTTGAACCGTAGTCACTCCAGGCACAAGCAGCTCGCATTCAGACTCGGACTTTGCTCGCGCATGCGTATTTCTTTTGTGACCACAATAATCGAGTGACACCATTTTCTTTTAGGCCTCACGAGTCAAAATGGGAACTATCATAGAAACAAACACAAATGAACATTAATTTTAAGTAATTTAACTCTTCTGTTTACCGCCCCCCTTTCTGAAGTCTTCCCTATTAGTAATTACCTAGCAAATAGCCACATTTAAGCGTGATATACTCACTTATCCTTGCGTTTTGCCACAATAATAGACAAACAAAAGCACATGTATGCTGCATTCCATTATCTTAAAGCTGCTCATTAGTTTAAGACATGACAAAATCACATAATTAGTTAATTATGATTGCAACACAAGCAAAATTAGTTCCCACGTGTATTCGTGTAGGTGCATTTCTAATTCTAAGTTGATTAGTCACGCATATCAGTCCATTCCAGGGGTATGCAAAATTTTGCTTCTGCACCTCGCTCTATCAACTCCCCCCTTTGGTGATTTATCACCAAATACCTCTCAAAATGTTTCAAAATTTTTATTCGGAACATGTTTCAAATTCTTCAGATTAGTATGTCTATACTTTAGTATCCTTTTCTCTTGTCTCCTTAAAAATCTTTTCTTGAAACTCTTCCATTTCTATATCACTTTTTTTCTTTCTCTTTCTCGTCTCTCTTGGATCATCTTCTTTAAAAACTTTCTAATATTCCTTCTTTTTCTATATATGCAACATAACTTTATCATTAAAATGACTAATACTATCACTGTTACTGGGATTAGTATTTTACCTATAATTGAACTACCTATTTCTTGAACCCAATGGATAACTGCTGTAAGACTTCTACCAAGTCGTTCAAGAATACCATCAACCTCCAGTGGTTCCATTTCTCTATCCAGTTCTGTAATATTTGTAATGTACTTTTCAATGTTTTGACTTTTATCTGGAATGTATGTACAGCAATGCTGTACCTTCAAAATTCTACAAACTCCTCCTTCTTTTGCTAATATAATGTCAAGTGCAAGACGATTTTGCATTACCATAGTTCTCATAGCAATCATTTCAGTGTTTACCATTAGGAATCCACCTGCTGTGCCTGTTGACAAACGATCTACTATCATTGACAATCTCCTAATTCGATTTGCATTGAAAGATATTCCCACTGCTGGCATCAGTGCTCCAAAAACATCACCTAATATTTCTATGACACTCTCTCTTTTTCTACGACTTGAAGGTTTACCTATCTCATAGATTCCATTAGTACCTCTATCTACATGAAAGATTTTTGGAAAGACCAAACCCACATAACATGTCCCATACCAGTGGTCAGGTAGTCTATAATAAGCCTTGTTTCCGCAAATAAAGTAAACACCTGGAAAAACTGGATCATTTCCCCCTTTAAATCTCCAACCCCCTTGGATTCAATAAGTATCTTTACATTGACTTGCTCCCACAAAATAATTATCATACATGGTGTTGTCTCTCCTAATTCAGAATTTCCCTAACAATGGAGTGTCTATAATTATTGCTACATTCACATTTCTTTCATCAATATTTTCATCATTAAATGTCCAATATTTTGATTTCTCATGCTTTACCTTTTCTTTACGTTTATAGGCAATTCGCCTTCTTCAACCATATCTAAAAATGCTTTCTCTTCTACTCTCATTTTACATGTTACATTTTTTTTAAACGCATAATAATGACTTAACTCATCTACTTCTAAAAAATATTCTCCCATAACTGTAGCATGCTTTTTCTTATTCAGTGCATTATCTATTTTCAACTTCGCGAATACTTTATCCGAATTAGAATAATGGTACTCTAACTTGCCTGTTTGATAGAACAAGCTTGCAATCACACTACACGTAACTCCATATGTAAGCGGAAGGTGATGATAGGTCACCCCCTCAGAAACAGATGCAGGTAATTTTACACACACGTAGCAATCACTAGCATCCATTGTTCTAACATACTCAGATAACAACCTTGAAAATGTATTCTTAGTAAAGTCACTTATAGAACTATCTTGATGCAATTCTGGACAATATACATGCTGCTTATTAGGTTTTGATTCCACATCCACAAAGGAATGATAATAGCTAAAATTATCCATATCAATATTAATAATTCAGTACATATTAAACACATCTTACACCATTTTCTAAAAATAGAACATTTTGTTTTATGATCGTTAGTAGGCACTTTTTTTTTTTACACAGCGAGAGTTTTGCTAACAGATTTTTTTCGACCTTATATCACCTATAATCTTCTCCTCTTCTAACAAGTTTTCTTCAACCTAATGCCACTTACAAGATTTAGTTTTCAAAGAGAATTTTCTTCGACCTTGTGTCACTTACAAGTTTTTCTTTCCACTTACAATGCCCCTTTCTTTTCTTTTTTTTTCTTATGAATCTTCAGATTTACCTTCTACCTTGTCCTTCTGATCAATTACCACTTTTCTTTGTAGCTTAGTTCTCTACTCACTTTTCCCATCTGTCTTTGGGCAACTCAAATTTCCTTGGCTGCTGTTTTCTTCTTCAATTGGAGGTAATACGATGTGTGTCCCCTCAGGTGATTTGTACTTCTGATTTGGTCTCCTTACTCTTTTTGGCCTTTGTACAACTTCTATTTTCTTTCCCAATGCCTCTCTCTGACTGGTTATTTCATTGATCTGTTCTTCTTGTTGTCTTTCTTTGTTAACCAGTTTAAATCTCAGTCGATCATTTCCTTTAGGCCAATTATCTTCAAAATCTTTTTGTCTTAGGCTCCGTGGTGTTATGTTCCACTCTCCAAGCCCTTTTCCTCTGACTTTTTCTCAATGGAGTTTCATCTCCACAGTCATCTGTTTCAATTTCAGTGTCTTCGACAGTTTCATTTATAATGAATTTTACAGCGTCTTTCTCTTTTCCAGAGTCAGTTTTCTCTTTAGACAGTTCTTTCACTCTGTTAGGAACATCTCCATAGCTGGTACTTGGAATCTCATCCTCTTCATGGGCTGTTTCCGCTTTTCCAGTGTCAGGATTTTCGCTCCTGCTTTCAGAGCTTTCAGTCTGTCCTTCAGAATTTTCTTCTTCACTAGTTTTATCTTCACTTTGCTCAGTGTCCATACTGGTGTCAGTACCAATTTTCGATCTTCAGATTGATCTTCAGAATTCGGTATTTCAAGACTTTCTCCTTCTCCTTTAGACGCAAAGCTAGTATCTGATACTTCCAGATATCGACGTTCCTGACAATCTTCAGTGTCTGGACTTCTCTCTGGTTCACCTTCAGAATCAGAATCAATTGTGCTCTCACTTTCTTCGTTTAGATTTTCAGGTTCAAGCACACGGATCGTGTTGCTTGCGTGTACCCATCTCTTTACTCCAGCACATTTGAATGCAGTAGTGCTAACCAAAACAACTTGTCTTGGTCTCTGCCAATGAGGCACCAAACAGTTCCTTCTGCGGTGTACCTTTATTCGCACCCAGTTTCCAGGGACTAGATCATGTGCTGGACTTTTCTCTTTGGTGTTTGATTCAGTTCCCACCTGAAGGAACACAGAAGTTACCACGTCAGACAGGTTTTTGCAGTAATCCAGTATGATGTCATCATTAATTATCAAATGGTACATATGCTTGTCTCATCACCCTTCCCATTAAGATCTCGTGTGGACTCAATCCAGTTTTCCTGTCAGGAATGCTTCTTAGGGTCATCAAAACAAATGGCAAGGCATCAGGCCACTTTAGTCCTGTCGCTAAGCACATTTTTGCAAACCTGTTTTTAATTGTTCCATTAACTTGCAATACCACTCCTGAAGCCTCAGGTCGGTAAGCACAATACAGTCTCTGACGAATGTCCAGTGCTTCACATACAATTTGCATGAGTTCATTTTGGAAATGTGGGCCACGATCAGTTTCAATTGTCACTGGGAAACCGAATCTCTGTATTATTTCTCTTAAAAGCAATTTTGCAACAGTTAGCCCATCATTCCTTCTTGTGGGGAAAGCTTCTACCCATCGGGAGACCAAACATATGATCACCAAAACATATCTGAGTCTGTTACATGGCGGAAGTTCAATGAAATCAAACTGCATTCGTGTAAACAAACCTCCCTCCCGTCCTATGGTTCCCAAACTCACAATAGTTCTCCTGTTTGGATTAAACTGTTGGCAAACTAGGCATCTCTGACACAGGCTCTCAGCTATCATCCTGAACTTAGGATTGTACCACGTCTGTCTGAATAGGCGAAGCATGGCATCCTTCCCAATATGAGCTTGACCATGGTAGATTCGGGTCATATTTGAGATCATGCTATCAGGCATTACTGGTCTTTCATCTTTGTAAACCCAGATTTCATCATCCTCTCCTTGTCTACATCCTGCCTTTAATTTTTCTCTTTCTCATCAACTTCTTCCTGCATTTGCCTCACTTCCTGCCAAGTTTCAACTACAGTTGTTAGCATTAAAGGACTTAAAACATGCTCTTTATCCCTTTCCTTATTGATGGAATCCAAGATGTTTGGCACAATATTTAGCAATTGAGTCTACATACCTGTTACCTCTGGTGATATAGTCATCCCCCTTTTTGTGTGCTGCACATTTTACCACAGGCAATTTGTCTAGTAGTTGGATGGCGTCAAGCGATATTCGCACAAATTCTGCATTATGTATGGGGGATCCTGCAGAAGTCAAATAACCTCTTCGGGACCACAGTTGTCCGTAGTCACTGACAACCCCGAAGCCATACTGACTGTTAGTCACTATGGTCACTTTGATTTCTTTTCCCAACTCACATGCTCGAATCAAGGCAATCAACTCTGCTATCTGAGCAGAACAAATTCCTTTCAAACAAGAAGCTTCCAGTACATCTGCCACAGTGCAGACTGCGTATGCTGCGCTCAGAGCACCCTCATCTGTTCTCAGACACTAACCATCTACAAACATCACATAATCTGATTCAGGCAATGGCTCATCTCTGATGTCTGCTCTTGGTTTGGTACAGTATTCAAGAACGTCTAAGCATTTGTGATCAACCTCATTTCTCACTTCTGTTTCCATTGTGTCAGGCAATAATGTGGAAGGATTCACATTTACGCATCTAGAAATTGTCACATTTTCTACTCCCAGAATTATTTTCTCATACTTGGTCATCCTATTGTTGGTCAAGTACTGTGCTTTTGTTCTAGTGAGGAGAATCTCCACGGAGTGAGGTACATACACTCTTACAGGAAATCCCATCACTATTCCTTCACTCTGTTCCAGACTAACGCTTGTGACTGCTACTGCTTTCAGACAACCTGGCAATGCTTTTGCAACAGGGTCCAAGACAGCTGAGAAATACGCAATAGGCTTCCTCAGTTTCCGTTTCCCATGCCTTTGAATTAATACTGACAATGCAATGCCTTCTCAATTCACTGCAATAAAGTTTGAATTCTTTTTCATACTCAGACGTCCCTAAAGCTGGTGCTTCACATAAACTCGTTTTCAATTGTTCAAATGCTTCCATTTCAGTTTTAGTCAGAACTATAAGGTCTCTGATATCTGCTCTTGTTAATCTCTGCAGTGGCTTTGCAATCAATGAAAATCCACTAATCCATTGTCTACAATAACCCACCATTCCCAGAAACATTCTCACTTGTCGTTTAGTTTTTGGTGGCTGCATTCCCTGTATCATTTTGATTCTTTCTGTAGTGACTTGTCTAATTCCTTTGGCAATTTTATGACCTAGATACTGCACTTCCTTTTGACAAAATTGTAATTTTGATGGAGACAAATGATTTAACAATGCAATGGTATCTGTTACACATGCATCTTTTGTCTTCGATGCCACAAGGAGATCATCGATATATTGAACCAATACAGACTCTCCAGGCATGTTCAAGCTTTCTAATGGAAAGGGGCGACCAATCGGTCCCCCCGAACGTATGGTGGAGTACCACGATCCCCCCGGGAAGCCATCTTGGGCGGGAGGCGGGTCTCGGCTGGTATGCCCGAAGCGGCGTAGCCGGGGCGCGCCTTTTTCCCGCCCTAGAGTGGGCTGGCCTAGACACCAACGTGGCCGGCCACGCCCTCGGAGGCAGGCGGGGGCGGGTTCACGCCCACCCTGAAGACGGATAAAAGGAGCGGAAGCCAAGAAAGCATCCTCTTGTTCCTGTGCTCTGAAGCTGCACCTCCCCGCTGCACGTGAGCTCGAGACGGAACGAAGAGCAATTTTGAGCGTTGTAATCTCTCTTTTTGTCTTATAGATATCCCGTCTGAGAATGCCCAAGAAGGTCGGAAAGCGGGTCGGTACCGAGGAGATGCTCCGCATACTTATGAAGGAGATAGCCGATCTGAAGAGAAAGGTGGAGGCTAAGGACGGGGAGGGAGGACCGAAACGGCCTTTACAAGGAACAATCCCCGGTGGAAAGAGCAAGAGGCCCAGAAGGGGAGCACTTGGGGGGGAGACCCCGGTTCCCGAAGCGCCACGAGAGGAGCCAACCCCGGCGCCAAAGGAGGGGAATCCAATCCCTGTGGTAGTCACCCCTGCGAACAGGGAGGATATGCCCCCCGAATTAGCGGCGCAATTGGCAGCGTGGTTGGGAAACAATAGCGAGGGCGCCACGGCTGACGACGCCCGGGCAGTGATGAGGCAACTGCGGGAATCTAGGGAGGCTGCGAAGACTCCATCTCTTGTTCCCCCGCAGGTCCCGGCGGTGGGGAGTACAGCGGGCCCAAGTTCGGCGACAAGCGGGGGGTCTACTTCAGGTAAGCGGCCATTGCCGATTGCGGGGGGGGACTCTGCACCTTCTCGAAAGGAGAAGATTGCCCAGCACGTCCCACTAGAAGTCAAGGAATTGATTTGGGCGGATAAATATGTTAACATGTTTTCATTGCTTACCGACCATTACGAGATCGAGCATGTAAGGAGTCAAAAGGAGCTCATGCATCCGAGTGTTTGGCGCGCAAAAATGGCCGCCTTTAAGGTGGACGAGACCATTGGTACTTGGGGCAGAGCATGGGGAATTTTTACTTCCATCATGGGGGAGCGCAGACCTGAGTTGTTGACCGAGTTACCCATTTATCAGTCACGTATTATGGAGTATTCTGTGGCATATGGGGGCAATCAGTGGTTCTGCTATGATAATCTGTTTAGAAAAGCTAAAGAACACAACCCGTTGTTGTCTTGGGATTGTTACGACTCTGTGTCTTGGCAAAAAATGGAGAGTACAGGGATGTTGAAGGTACCATTAGTGGGGAGTAACGGGGGGAATCCTCCCGCCAAAACTATGGGACGCCCTTTCGGACGGGTACAGGTAACGAGTTCCACACGAAGCCGAATGGCAACACAGGTAAAAGGGGGATCTGTTGGAATTTTAACAGGGGCAAATGTACCAGGCCCCAGGGGTCATGCAAATTTAGACATGAGTGTGGGGGGTGCGGGCAGCCATCCCATCCTGAGTCCATGTGCAGAGCCAAAACGGGTGATAACGGTGGTAAGGGAGGCGCCAAACAGGTCTAATATAGTCCGAGGGGCGCCTTTACCGACTCCGATTGATACCATGGCGATGATTCCTTGGCTCAGCGAATACCCAGATCATGCCTCCGCTGGGGTGTTACGGAACGGGTTTTCATATGGTTTCCGCATCCCAGTGGGGGATTTTCAGGGGGTACCGGACTGTAAGAATCAATTGTCGGTCTTACAGCACACGGCAGTGGTGCAGGTGAAGATTGGGAAAGAGGTGGCTCGAGGTCGTGTCGCCGGTCCATTCGATTTGCCACCAGTTGCTAATTTTGTGTGTTCTCCTCTAGGGGTGGTTCCCAAGAAGGACCCGGGTGAGTTTCGGCTGATACATAATTTGTCAGCCCCACATGGTCTTTCCGTGAATGACGCGATAGACCCGGAAGTATGTTCGGTGCGGTACGCATCTTTCGATGAGGCCGTAGCCATGTTGAATCGCCTGGGGCCCGGGACGCTGATGGCCAAATCGGACATCGAGTCAGCGTTCCAGTTGCTCCCGGTACACCCAGACGATCAGCGTCTCCTTGGTTTTCAGTTTCAGGGTCGCTATTACATGGATAAATGTATGCCAATGGGATGCTCGATTTCATGTGCTTATTTTGAGAAATTCAGTTGTTTTCTGCAGTGGGTTTTCACAAGAAAGACAGGTTTTCAACATGTTATGCACTATCTCGATGACTTTTTGTTTCTGGGGGCAGCCGGGGATTCTGAGTGTGGACAGGCCTTACATGAATTTTGTGTCCTAATGAATCAATTCGGTGTGCCATTGGCGCCAGGTAAGACGGTGGGTCCCTCGACCGTGATTGAGTTTCTGGGGATCGAGCTCGACTCGGTGGAGGGTTGTTTTCGTTTACCTAAAGAAAAAGTGTTAAAATTCAGGTTATCCCTTGAGACATGTATTCGTGCAACGAAAGTGAACTTGCATCAATTGCAACAGGTGGTTGGTCAGTTGAATTTTGCCCTAAGAGTAATGCCGATGGCACGCCCCTTTTCCCGCTCGATTGTACAGTCCATGGTCGGCTTGAGGGAAGGACATCACCGTACGAGACTCTCGGCAGAGGTTCGCCAGGACATGCGCATTTGGATTGCATTCCTGGCGGATTTCAATGGTCGAATTGTCTGGAATAAACCAGCAGTGTCTTCCGAGGAGCTGGGGCTGTGGACAGACTCGGCGGGGAGTGTGGGTTTTGGCGCCATATTGGGTACACAATGGTCGGCTCAAAGATGGCCGTCATGGTGGCATGAGTGCGGGTTGACGAGTAACATTGCTTTTCTCGAACTATTCCCTATTCTGGTAGCCTTGAAAACATGGCCAGAAGGGTTTAGGGATCACTCTGTGGTGTTCTGGTCGGATAACATGACCGTGGTTGAGTGTATCAATAGCCAGGCAGCACGTTGCAAATTGATTCTGAGGCTGCTCAAAGAAATTGTGTTGCTGTGCATGCAACTGAATGTACTGTTTAGGGCGCGACACGTGCCGGGGGTAATGAACCAAGCGGGTGATGCGCTCTCTCGTTTCCGTATGCAGGCCTTCTGGGGTTTTCTGCCCACAGCGGACCCGGTGGCGGCACCCTTTCCCGAAGCTCTCTGGTCTCTCGGTGCCCCGAACTACAAAACCTCGTGGGAGAGAGTTTAGCACCCCGGACGAGGAAGGCATATGAAGGGGCGTTCCGTTCCTATTGGGCCTTTTTGGGTATTGCCGGGAGGGAGCTTTGGGGTCTGGAAGAATGTGTAGTGAGATTCCTGCTCTCTTTACGTCACGCAGGCAAGTCAGTAGCTACGGCCCAGAGGCATCGGGCCGCCATTTCCTTCATGGCAAGGGCTCATGGGATCCAGGACCCGACAGCGTCTTTCGTTGTGCAAAAAGCGCTACGTGGGTGGCAACGCCTTGAGGGTCGCAGAGTAGACGATAGGCACCCGATAGGTCTGGATAGGTTGGCCCTGTTATTATCCGTGCTACCGGTAACATGTTCATCCCAGTACGAAGCAGTGTTGTTCCGAGCCGCATTTGCATTAGCATTCCATGGGGCTATGCGGGTAAGCGAATTAGTGGCAAGGAACAAGCAGGATACGATGGGGGGACTGTGCCGGGAACACATTCAGGTCAGGGAGGAGACAATGACGGTCTCGTTTGTCAGGTCCAAATCCGATCAGGATGCGATCGGGGACGGCGTAATCATCCAGAGGATCCCCGGGTCTGCCATGTGCCCTGTGGGGTGCGTAGAGGAATATTTAGCACAGAGGGTGGCAGCATGGGGGGGGACCTTGTTAAGACACGCTGACGCCACCCCACTGACGAGGTTTCAGTTTCAGCGGGTGCTTGCGATGTCGATTTCTGCCGCGGGCTTGAACCCCGGCGACTTTGGGACCCATTCCTTTCGGATAGGGGCTGCCACAGAAGCTACAGCCAGGGGTCTGAACGTTGAACAAGTAAAACGTGTGGGGCGTTGGTCCTCGAACTGTTATAAGAGGTATGTGCGGTTGCACATGTTGTGAAGCTGTTATGATGTACTCACGCTTCTTGTTTTTGTTTGGTTATCAGTTGCGCAAGCCTACGAGGCGGGGCGGGCTGTCCAGTCGACCCGACACCAGGGGGCCAGCGGTCAGACATTGCCGGCTGTGAAAAAGGAGGTGTGGGTCGTGGGCCACTCATACGTGAGGCGTGCCGCGGACGTATTCAAAGCAGGTGACATGATTCACGTGGCTGGGGAATACGGGTACAGTGTGTCCTTCTACGGAAGGGGCGGGCTCTGTATTGACCAGTTTCGCTCATTTTTCGAGGGTTTGTTAGGGCGGACAAGGTCACCGCCGTCTGTAGTCATAGTACATCTTGGGGGCAATGATTTGGTGGCCACTGGTAGACGACTTCTTCTTGAGGCGATGCTTTCCACGGTAAGTTGGTTGGCGAGAAGAGTTCCAGGGTGCACAATTGCATGGTCCCATATGATCCCACGGAAAGTGTGGCGGGGGGCTATTTCTGTTTCTGCGCTGAATCATTCAGTAAGGAAAATTAATAATAAAATGAGTAGATTGTTTCGTTCAAGTACACTGCATTCTGTTTCGCATGGTTGTATTAAAGGGGACAGTATGTATCTGGGGGACGGGGTTCATTTGTCCCAGGTGGGGAACGAATTACTCATAGGAGACTTCATAGCATGGTTAAGGAGTTTACAGCATGACCTTTAGGTAGGAGTGTTGTGGGGGGTCCGGATAGCCGGTCAACTATCCGGCCTGTGGCGGTAAGGTCATGATCGGTGAGCAGTAATTGGAAGATCCCTATGAGGGGGCGTCACCCATTACGGATGGGTGCGCGCGGGGGAGGTGGCCAATTGGCCCCTCAACGGGGAGGCGGTCCTGTCTAAGGAGAGGCCGCCGGAAGGAAAGGAAAGGTGGTCAAGGCCCCTTCCTGGATAGGAGGGGCTACGGCCCCTCCTGGGTAATTTCCCGGGGCCAGGACATCTGCGACGGCAGATGGGTAAGTTGTGTGGGGTGCGGGAGGGGGTTTACGCTACCTTTTAGACACCTCACACGAGCCCTCGAACGACCGTTAAATGGCGTTGAGTTTATTGGGGCCCCCGTCAAGTGCAAAGGGAAATTGGTAGATGCACTTGAGGTACGTCCCGGTGCGGTCGCCCCTCTCACAAGTGAGGGGGTATTTCTGGTTTAGGGATCTGACACCGGTTACGACCTTGCCGTTGGCCCTTAACGTTAGGATGTACAATTTCAAGTCAAATGTTTGTAGGATGTTAGATCGGCTAGGAGAACCTTTGTATTAGAGATCTGTTAAGGTTAGCCAACATCGTAATGTGGAAATGAAATTGTACATTATATGAAACTGTTATTTTAATGTTTTCTTTTGTTTCATATTTTAATAAATACGGCCGGGAAGGGTGACTCCCTTCCCGCCTTCCAAAAGTTCAAGAACTGTTTCCGGTTTCCCAATTCTTGGGGATTGTGTTGAGAGGGGGTGGCGGGTATCTCGGCCATATGGAAAGGGGCGACCAATCGGTCCCCCCGAACGTATGGTGGAGTACCACGATCCCCCCGGGAAGCCATCTTGGGCGGGAGGCGGGTCTCGGCTGGTATGCCCGAAGCGGCGTAGCCGGGGCGCGCCTTTTTCCCGCCCTAGAGTGGGCTGGCCTAGACACCAACGTGGCCGGCCACGCCCTCGGAGGCAGGCGGGGGCGGGTTCACGCCCACCCTGAAGACGGATAAAAGGAGCGGAAGCCAAGAAAGCATCCTCTTGTTCCTGTGCTCTGAAGCTGCACCTCCCCGCTGCACGTGTGCTCGAGACGGAACGAAGAGCAATTTTGACCCACCCACCAGCCCCTGAGGACAGCAATTCGTGGGAAATACAGTTGATATAGTATCTTTGGTTTTATCTGTTTTCTTACAGGTTGTGATGATCGTCGTGAAATTTCTTAACGATGCAATAAAGATTGGTTATTTTCAGTATGTTTTGCAAATAAAGTAATTTTGAACAAGGATTGATCAGCATTTTCGCCTAATAATAAATGTTGTTTTGCTTTGTAAATCTTAGTAACTTAGGTAGAACTGTCGTATTTATTTTGGTCGGGCGGTAAGGTCATGATCGGTGAGCAGTAATTGGAAGATCCCTATGAGGGGGCGTCACCCATTACGGATGGGAGCGCGCGGGGGAGGTGGCCAATTGGCCCCTCAATGGGGAGGCGGTCCTGTCTAAGGAGAGGCCGCCGGAAGGAAAGGAAAGGTGGTCAAGGCCCCTTCCTGGATAGGAGGGGCTACGGCCCCTCCTGGGTAATTTCCCGGGGCCAGGACATCTGCGACGGCAGATGGGTAAGTTGTGTGGGGTGCGGGAGGGGGTTTACGCTACCTTTTAGACACCTCACACGAGCCCTCGAACGACCGTTAAATGGCGTCGAGTTTATTGGGGCCCCCGTCAAGTACAAAGGGAAATTGGTAGATGCACTTGAGGTACGTCCCGGTGCGGTCGCCCCTCTCACAAGTGAGGGGGGTATTTCTGGTTTAGGGATCTGACACCGGTTACGACCTTGCCGTTGGCCCTTAACGTTAGGATGTACAATTTCAAGTCAAATGTTTGTAGGATGTTAGATCGGCTAGGAGAACCTTTGTATTAGAGATCTGTTAAGGTTAGCCAACATCGTAATGTGGAAATGAAATTGTACATTATATGAAACTGTTATTTTAATGTTTTCTTTTGTTTCATATTTTAATAAATACGGCCGGGAAGGGTGACTCCCTTCCCGCCTTCCAAAAGTTCAAGAACTGTTTCCGGTTTCCCAATTCTTGGGGATTGTGTTGAGAGGGGTGGCGGGTATCTCGGTCATATGAGTTCTTTGGCAATTGATTAGAGATAGATGGACTTTCAGTATACCCCTGTGGAATTCGGCACCATGCCAAGATACGATCTCCGAATCTGAACGCAATATTGGCTGGCTTTCTGGGTGCAATGGAACTACGCATTACACAGATCGATCACAGTGTACCATTCCGCATCATGGGGAATTTGATATAAAATCACTGCTGGATTTGGTACAATCAGACAACATGGACAACTATTTTATTAACCTTTCTCAAATCCTGTACTATTCTAAAGGTTCCATTTGGCTTTTTCAGTCCCATTATCGGTGAATTACAAGGACTACTTTCTATCTCTCTTAGTATGCCTTGTTCAATCATTTTGTTTATTACTGGGGTTATTCCTTCAATTATTTCTGCAGTCATTTTGTACTGAGGAATATTTGGATAACTTGCACCTTCTTTTATAGAGACTTTTACAGGATCTACCTCTTTCATTAGTCCAATATCTTCACCTCTGAAATCTCACACCTTTTCTGTTACTACCTTTTTCAATTCATCCGGTATCTTTTCTCTATCAAACACAGGAAACAATTTGTTTTGTTCTGCCTCTATCATAAGCATAATCATTTTGTACAAACTGTCTTCATCTGGGGTTTGCAATTCTATGCCATCTGGTGAACAGTATATGGCACAGTTCATCATGCACAAAATATCTCGTCCTAACAAATTTACAGGGCTACTATCACACACCACAAATCGATGCATGTCTTTAGAATTTCAAATTTCTACTTCAACTGGTTGTGTCAAGGAAGTTTTAATCTGTCTATTGGCAACACCTACAACTTCGATGGAGTCTCCTGAGAGAGGAAGATTTTGGACTTCCACAGATCCAACAGTAGAACGGGTAGCACCAGTGTCCACCAGGAAAGTTATTTCTACATCATTCTGGTCCATTTCCACGTACAAATGGACCAGACTGATCTACCTCAAGAGTGGCTCCAAGCACACACTCTTCTCCCTCTCTCAGGCACCGTCAGAAACTTTCATCCGACTCACTCCCACCTTCTTCTTGCAACCAATACTGAGGACTCACATTCACTCTAGCTGATCTATTTACCTGCTCGACTCCGCTGAATCCTGTCTCTGCAATGTATCTCTGTTGATTTACACTGTGTGGAAGTGGCAGTTGTGGCACCTGACTTTGCTGATTAACTATTCGCTGCTGTTGCAGTTGCTGTTGAATTACCTCATTCTGCATCTGTGGATTCAATGATGCATTTTCTGGATTAACTCTTGGTGGATACTTACACTCTTTCTTCCAATACCCTATCCTGCCGCAATTATGACAAGGAAACTTTTTCCGTGTGCTCTTCTATATTTCCTACTAATTTCGTTTTGGGTAAATTTCCTTTCGATTTTCCTTGATTTGCATCACTATTTTTATTTTCCATTTGTGCCACTTGGTGTTCTGCTACCTTTACTTGTGCCCACATAGCTTTTTCCTTCAGCTTCTTTTGTTTAGCATCGATCTCTTCACTACAATATTTAGCTTTTCCCAAAACTTCATCTACAGTACCTGATTGCCAACCTATCATATTATGACGTATCATGTCTCCAATTTCTGGTCTCAATCCATACACAAGTCGGTAAATATAATGACTCATGTCTTTTTCATTCAACTCTTCATACCCACTGTATTGTTTAAATACTAATAACAATCTCTCATAAAATGAATGCACAGATTCCTTCTGCTTCTGTGTGGTTCTGTCTATTTTTACCCAATCTGTCTCTTTTGGTGGAATTTTATTCTTCAGGAATACAATCACTTGTTCATATTTTCTCATCACTTCAGGTGACGGAGCACCTGTTACTTTGTCTAGAGGATATTCCTCTTTCGGCCAATTCAGAGTGATTTTACACTCAGTCCACAAATCTGCTGGCACAATTATGTCAAATAATCCATCAAAATCAACCCATAATACTTTTGAAACTTTCACAAACCTATCTACCTGTCGATACCATTCTACTGGCTTTTCTCTCAATCTGGGATAATCATTTGTAAATGATAATATATCCTGTCTACTCCATGGAATATGTACATATCCTCATCCTGGTATTTCTCTCATAGGGAATTCACTGTCTCTTTTTCTCTGACTGGAAACGCTAATGTTGATTTGTCACTAGTCTCCTCTTTCTTCTTTGCCCATTTCACTCTCCATGTACTCACATCTCCCCATTTTCGTAACAAAACAATTAATTCTTTTATTTGGATTAACCTTCCTGCAGTGTTCATGTTTTCAATGTCTTTTTTTGAAAAGTCTACTCTATAGGATTTCTGCAATGATTTATTCTTTGCAAATTCTACTTCGAATTCATTTGCCAAATTTTCCAACTGATCATGTACTGACTTCGCTTTCCATGTTATACTTTTACACATGAACATAAGTTCATCATCTTGGTACGTTTTTAATCTATCTGTTCCAATTGTTCCAATAATTCATTCTTCCATATCCACTTTTAATTTTATTACATCCAATGCTTAAGGTTCATGTTCTTTTAATTTCAAAGTTTTAATCCAATCACTTAATTCAGGCTCTGATGGTCCTACAGGTGTCTGCATTAAATCTATTTTCTCAATGCTCTTTTCAGGTGTAGCAGAGTCAGATTCTGCTCCAGTCGCATATTTATAAGGTAAACTAAAGTCAAGTTAAAAGTCAATTCAGGCAGATTTACATTATTGGTTCGTCTAATTTCTGACAAATCAGGATAAATGTTTCCTTTTAATTTCTGTAAACTCTGTTGTAAAGGAATTGTCAAACTTGGCTCTTTTATTCTTTGATTCTCAAATACTGGAATTACAGGTCCTATCGTTACTGGAACTGTTACTGCTTCCATGTTTTTCGTAAGTTCCTGTATCTGTTCTGTCAATGCATTTGTAGATCTTATATATTCAGTAGTACTACTTGTTCCTCAACCCGTCTTTCTACCCTATTTACGTTTTCTCGTTCATTACTGCATTAATTATATCTCACTTCCATTCGTTCAGGTACATCTTTAAAATTAGAAAATTGTTTTGGGGTTTCATTAATTCTCTCATCTGCCGTTGGAGCATTAGGTGTAGTCCATAATGAACCTGATTGATACGGTGGTGGTCTTCTATTTAATATTTCCTCTAGTACAGCATCCTCTGATTTACTTTTACCATAGCTTTGATTCCCTGTTTCTACATTCTTTCTCTTCTCTGTGCATTTCCGTCCTTCATAGTCATCCACTAATCTGACTGGATACATGCCATCACACATATTAGCATTTCTCCATCTACGCATTCTGCTCTCATGTGTCTCTCCCCATAGATTTCTAAATCTATCTCTGGGTCTGATATGTCCCTGTAACCTTTTGCTTTCTAATTCATGCATCTCGTCTTCCCCTTCAGCTAGAGCTTCAAACTGAGTCGGTCGAGGTCTTGGGTCGAGATTCATCATCTTTTCTCTCAAATTTCTCAAAAATGCCACATCCAGATATCCTCCTTCCGGAAAAGCTGGTATATCTTACCCAATTCTCTAACCAAGCACTCGTATGGTAACCATATTTTGATAACATATAGGAAGCAGGCATTTTTGGCAGAGGAAGTAATTTTCCCTCTCTTGTGATAATTTCCTTATCCTTCACAAACACACTTTTCAATTTCTTAAACCATGAAGGTTTCTTTCTTTCTTCTTCGTAATTGTAATCCATTTTTCAGTAAATTCCCTGTCTTTCAAAAGATCACGCACTTCCCTGTTGCTGTTCCGTAACACCATCCTATCACAGCACGGTTTACACTAATGCACCAATTAGAACAAGATACGTCTTCCTAGTGTTTAACCAATAGTATTGCTGCTTTTCGTGATGAACCTATCAGCTCCTACTCGGTCTTTGTCATGAGGACCAATCCCAGTGCGGCACTTTTGACTTCACCTGCGCTCCGGTTTCTGCAGCACCGACTGACCCCTCCTTTACAGGATTTTTTGAGAAGCCGTATTTACAAGATATTTGACTGAATCGGTTAGTAACTTACACAAAACAACTCCATTTGTCTGTTTCGCTAAACAAAGTGATAGATTTTCTCAATCATACAAGTATTCTGTATTTTTCGGTAGACAGCGCTTACCTCTTTTCTACCACAGAATTTTACACTCGCCGATAAAACAGCGCTTACCTCTGCCTTTACCCTTCTCACAAGCTCGGGTTAAGCTCTACTACTCTCCCAGCGATAAGTTTTAAATCAGGATACGCAATGATCCCTGTACTTGAAAGCCAAGATTTTATATACTGTCCTCGCTATACATTCATTGTTTCACACGTAGTGTCCCTAAACAGTGATATAAGACGATACCACCGCAGTATACGACGATACTACTTCTTTGAAACAGACTATGCAATGTGCAACTTCATTGCCATACTTCCTCTACCTGCAGACAGAGGCACCAGCTTCACGCAATACTCGGAAGCCTTTTCAGGACTACATATAACGCAATTCGAACTCAACAGATGTTAGTCATAATTCTGTACATACACTTTATGCATAATCCTAGCTAATTCTATAGCAACCAATGCTCTGGTACCAAGCTAATTACTGATCTAGCGCTTCTTCGGAAATCATTTCTAAATCCATGTCACCATTCCCTGAAGCACAACTACTATCATGTTCTCATCAGTGGGGCCATTAACACTGCAAATCACTCATAAACACTTATACTCTACTTCATGGATCGGTGAAATTCAAAGAAAAAGCTGTTGTATCATAGTGTAGTATCTAAAACTAAAATTTAATATTTATACTATTTACACCTGCAGTTTAGATGCGTTTACCATGGTTTTCAATAAATACAACATTTTATTTAGACACACCACCATTGAGATCAATGGATCTGCTAGTAAAAAATTAGGCGTAGGAAAACTCAAGACCAGCTTAATTCTCCATGTATCTAATTTTTATTAAGAGCAAATTCAGCATGTCTAAGATTATTCACTTTATTTATTTCTTTATTTCAAATAGACGACATTTAAGAATAAGGATTTAAATTCAAGACAGCTAGATTAATTTATTTAAGAAAACTCAAAGATAGACATTTTCATTTTGTTTTATATAGCAAGTATTAGCAAAAGACAGATAGTTCCCAAATAATCATTTCTTCTCCTAACCTCCCTAACTAAACTCTCAGCTAAAGTGCATCTCCCTGTGAAAGGAAATAGAAAAAATATTCAGAGTCTTACATCTCAGGAAAATCAGCATTCCAGCAGCATCTCTGGTAGAAAATGAAGAGAAGTTATTTCTTCAATAAAATCAGTACTATTTATACCTTTTCACTAGCTCTATCTATCTAAAAGTGTAACTTTCAGCCTAAATTCGAGTTCTGATTGGACAATTTTGGGGTGGATGAGCATCATTTCGTCATTACAAAATTACATTTTCCTTCCTTCCGCAATTTTCGAATGGGTCCTTTGTTTGGCCCAAGTCCGGCCTAGTCCTGTTCTCTACTCACAACTTTGGCATGTATTCCCACGTTCTGTACCATTGTGCACATAATTTTAGCAGCCATCTATACTTCCAGGCCATTATGTCCTTGAACGTAGGCACTCCAGGCACAAGCAGCTCGCATTCAGACTCGGACTTTGCTCGCACATGCGTATTTATTTTGTGAACACAATAATCGAGTGACTCCATTTTCTTTTAGGCCTCACGAGTCAAAATGGGAACTATCATAGAAATAAACACAAACGAACATTAATTTTAAGTATTTTCACTCTTCTGTTTACCGCCCCCCCTTAAAGTCTTCCCTATTAGCAAATAGCCACATTTAAGTTTGATATACGCACGTATCCTCGCATTTTGCCACAATAATACACAAACAAAAGCACATTTATGCTGCATTCCATTATCTTAAAGCTGCTCATTAGTTTAAGACATGACAAAATCACATAATAATTAATTATGATTGCAGCACAAGCAAAATTAGTTCCCACGTGTATTCGTGTAGGTGCATTTCTTATTCTAAGTTGATTAGTCACGCATATCATTCCATTAGTACAAATTACGGTTATGGAAGTGTGACTTTGCAAGTGGTATGCAAAATTTTGCTTCTCCACCTCGCTCCATCAACTGCACTGTCCACTCCAGTCCAGGGGCATAACACAGGCCCCCGCAGGCCACGCGGTGCGGGGGGCCAAAGCTCCAGGGGGCCCCCTCGGCACTGCACTCTGTCCGGATAGCTCCTACTTGAGCCCGGAGGGGGCGCCTCTACATACCTTGCAGGGAGGCTCCTCAATTTTCGTTACGCCAGTGCTCCAGTCGTTCCCTCGTCAGTAAGGAGGTTCGTCCCTCAGGCACCATGAGGTTTAGGATGCAATATGTGCACTAATATGCGGCCTGGTCTCTCTTCTTTGCAATTTCATAGTACATGACTATAGATCCCAAGGTAGGCCACATACCGTTCAGCTGAATATCTAAATTCATCTATTTAAACCAATCGCCAGAGTAGTGTATATAGGTTTCTTTCCCGTGCCTCATAGAATCTTGGTCGATACCCTACAGTTTCTTCTCTAGATGGGTCAAATCATTACAAATAATCTAGAGTACACGTACATGTTTGGAAATGCACATGCCATTGATGTAAGTCTTGAAGATCCCCCACAGTGTGGCAGACCCAGTATTTATTGCAAAATAAGTCACTGATGGCGTCCTACAACTCGGATCAAAAAAATGCATCATGTTTGGCGTTTTCAGGAAAATATCATTGATGAGTTAGCCCGCTTGCTCACGGGTGTTTAGAAAGCAGCTTACCTGGGGCAAGACAGATACACCACGCCGGCAAACCACAGGAGCACTCCACATTACTTGAACCAATGATATATTCGAATCCAGGCAGGCAGACTCTATATGAAGCAGAATAAAATCTGTAGTTTGCTATGTGGGAATGGCGAGTGCACCACGCATCAGCAAGCTGGAAAGTGTATATTATGTCCTGGAGGACGCGCAGGGCACCAGACTTAGGGCCTTATTTATGAAGGCCTTGCGTCAGTTTTGCGCCGCCGGTCCGTCACTTTTTGTGACGCACCAGCGGTGTAAAAAATGCGCCTCGTTGTGCCATATTTAAAAAGTGACGCATCTAGGTAGATGCGTCACTTTTTAAACCCCTTCGCCACATTATACCTGCGTCAGGTATAATGTATGCAGAGGGGGCGTTCCCCCGCAAAAAGCCTCGTAATAGTGACGCAGTGAAATCTATGAGATTTCACTGCGTCACTTTTAGGACGCTGTTGCGTCAAAATCTTGCGCCTGCCTAACAGCAGGCGTAAGACTGATGCAAGCCCTTTCACATGGGGCTTTCCCCATGTGAAAGGACGCATTGCTGGAGTTGCGTCACTTTTGTGACACACTCCAGCAATGCGTAACTTTTGCGCTTACAGATTCGTCAGAAATACTGACGTATCTGTAACTCCTTGCGACATAATGCGTCATACATTAAATATGACACATCAGGAATGTCGTAAGGAGTGCGCAGTGAAAAGTGACGCATCGCTGTTTTCACGCAGCGATGCGTCACTTTTCATAAATGAGGCCCTTAGCACTTACATTTGAACTTTCATCTCACCTGGTAGAGTCCAGGCCTGGGGTGCATGCCACATTAAAACCATCACATACCGACCCTCTCTGTCCATGAAGCGGTTATGGCACATGAATGGGACACTCTTGTGTATCAGAATACAAACCCCATGGAAATATGAGCTGTAGTATGCAAAAAATCGATTGTACCCCAACATGTAGAAGTAAAGGTACATTTGTTAAGAGGGGAAATGTTTCTTTCCTAAAGAAACAATAGCTTGACACCATGTCTGCCCAGATAGGAGAGCACCTGTTTCCCTTTCTGGGGTCTGTTAAGGCCCATGTGTTCCATGTCGAGAATGTCAGCTCCAGCCTTGTGGGCCCCTATGTTGTGTCCCAATGTTGTGAAGTGGGACAAGGTAGCAGACACAAAACGTACATTAGTGACGCCATGCTATGGCATAGCAACAATACAATGATCAAACAAAAAACCTCTCAAACCTTCCCCCTTCCTCCCCACACACACTATAGCAAAGAACATCCGCTAAATCCCGATAAAACAAAAATACAGCATCATTTTCATCATTACGTCTCACACCTCGGAGGGGTGGCAATATGTTGGTGGCTGATGCCTTTCAGTAACTCGCCATTATACATTAGAAATGTCAGTTCTTGGCAAAATCTCCACCCTGGAGTGCCAGACAAACCACTTGAAGCATTCATTGCGCACTATATTACAAAATGTGCAATGTGTCTGCACAATGGAGATCCATCAAATGGCAGGCAGGTCCTTTCAGTCAGGCGGGTCATGCTTGGTATCCATAGCAGCAGTGGTAGGGGATTGGCGGAGAATAGTTTGGCGCGAGGATCTATCCCCTCCGCTGTGTTGTTTACAGAACAGGTAGGCATCTGAAACAGTAGTAAAAAATCTCTGTTCACCGTTGACCACACTAGAAGGCGAGCTGGGTATATCATGCTGTACTTGAGGGCATGTTTCTATAGAACCGCAAAAATCTGCGAACTACGACTAGGCCTGATTTTTACATCTGAGAATGTATGCTGTAACTCCTGCCCAGCAAAGAGTCAAATCCAGAAACAGAGACATTGGGGCATATTATCAAGACAGGCGATACAATTATCGCCGTTTTAGCGGCAAAAAACTGCAGTTAAAACGGTGATAATGAGCTTGATAATATGCTCTATGGAATTCCAATTGAAGCCCATGTTAGATGTGCTTCACATTTAACATGGGCTTCAATTGGAATGCCATAGAGCATATTATCAAACCCATTATCGCGGTTTTAGCTGCAGTTTTCTGCAGCTAAAACAGCGATAATTTTATCGCCTGTCTTGATAATATGCCCCATTGTTCCCTGGTATTGGAGTGGGCCCCGCTACCAGGCCAGGTGCAGCACCCTGTACCTGTAATTTAGGAGAAGTGCTATGATCGGTGGTTTGGTGCTGTGCGCGGAGGGCACAGGCCATTGATCTATGAGCGCTCTACACCATAAATGTGACAGTGATATCGTGCCTGCTGAAGAGTTCCGTGAGCAGTTGCAGCTCAGGATCCAGGGAGCTGGTTCGGGGCTCATTCAGTGGAGAAGCATTTTAGGGCGGCGTGGGTGTAAACCCCGCATTCCTCACGTCTGCAACCCCCATCATCACAGTCCAGTAGCATTTCATTTGTGGCCCCAGTGCCACACAACTAAGGGTGCATTGCAGCAGATTACTGCACAATATGGCCACGTACTGCCGAGTCCCCTTCCCTCAGGTTGACTTCCCCCTCCAAGGGACCCCCAGCCCAATTCCCCCGAGGCATAGATAAAGTTCAACACACATGTTTTGGAGTAGGGTTCGGATAACCCGGCCGTATTTTATTACATTTGCAAAATCATATTTAAAATTCAATAATTTTCAATATGCAGAAAACCCAAACATATTCATACATTAAATAATTTTCCTTGTACAATGTATTTACACTTAGTTTTGGCTAACCTTAACATGTTTCTGATACATAGCACTACCTAACCTAAATCTGTAATATGTACAATCATGTTTTCTGCGTATCCCAGATGAGCCTAAGTGCAAGGTCATGACTGGTCAAACTACATGCGTCGTCATTGGTTTCGCGGTCGACGAGGCAGTCGTCGACGAAGGCGGTATCATCAGCGTAGATGGCACTGTCGACGAGGATGTTGCTGTCAACGGACTGGTCACCGTCGACGAGGATGTTGTCATCGAGGATGGACGCGTCGACGAGGAACGCTTCGACGAAGGCTTCGTCGACGAATACTTTTTAACCAGAGCCGTCGACGAGGCTGGTTTGATGGCCGTCGATGAGATTTTAACTATGGATGAGATTGGTCTCACCTCTTGAAGCATCATCGACGAGGTAGACGTCGTCTTCATCGTCTTCGTTGACATTGAACATCCCACTTGTGGGACACCCCCGCGCCGCACGGCCACCAGCTGCTGCGTGTGCCCCTTGCCTGCCCTCTGCCTCGCTGCTGCCTCGTTTGCCGGCTGCCGCCGCTGCGGGTGTTTTTGCCCTTGTTTTGACGTTATTTTGTGCTTGCTTGGTTTAACTCTCTTTTTTCCCCTGTTTTAGCGTTTATTTGTGCCTGTTTTATTGTATTTTCATTTTCCCTGTGTTTGCTCTCCTTCCTTGTTGTCCGCCTACCTCGCCGCCCGCCGCCCTCCCTTCCCGCCACCGCCGCTTGTCCCCGCCCCTTTTTTGTCTTCTGTAACCCTCCCCGCTCCCGCCTCCCAGCTGCTCCGCCCACCCGCGCACTTGGCCTTAAATGGCGACCGTGCGACGCAGGTGAGTGTGACCCACTTGTGGGACACCCCCGCGCCGCACGGCCACCAGCTGCTGCGTGTGCCCCTTGCCTGCCCTCTGCCTCGCTGCTGCCTCGTTTGCCGGCTGCCGCCGCTGCGGGTGTTTTGCCCTTGTTTTGACGTTATTTTGTGCTTGCTTGGTTTAACTTTCTTTTTTCCCCTGTTTTAGCGTTTATTTGTGCCTGTTTTATTGTATTTTCATTTTCCCCGTGTTTGCTCTCCTTCCTTGTTGTCCGCCTACCTCGCCGCCCTCCGCCCTCCCTTCCCGCCACCGCCGCTTGTCCCCGCCCCTTTTTTGTCTTCTGTAACCCTCCCCGCTCCCGCCTCCCAGCTGCTCCGCCCACCCGCGCACTTGGCCTTAAATGGCGACCGTGCGACGCAGGTGAGTGTGACCCACTTGTGGGACACCCCCGCGCCGCACGGCCACCAGCTGCTGCGTGTGCCCCTTGCCTGCCCTCTGCCTCGCTGCTGCCTCGTTTGCCGGCTGCCGCCGCTGCGGGTGTTTTTGCCCTTGTTTTGACGTTATTTTGTGCTTGCTTGGTTTAACTCTCTTTTTTCCCCTGTTTTAGCGTTTATTTGTGCCTGTTTTATTGTATTTTCATTTTCCCCGTGTTTGCTCTCCTTCCTTGTTGTCCGCCTACCTCGCCGCCCTCCGCCCTCCCTTCCCGCCACCGCCGCTTGTCCCCGCCCCTTTTTTGTCTTCTGTAACCCTCCCCGCTCCCGCCTCCCAGCTGCTCCGCCCACCCGCGCACTTCGCCTTAAATGGCGACCGTGCGAACGCGCAGCGGGCACGCCGATTGTGCGCCGAAGGCGCGCCAAAGGTAAGCCCGTCAGCGCCCGTCCGCGACCGGATCGCGACCAGCGCCAGGACCCCTGGACCTCGAAGACCTCGACCTACCCGCCTGACGTACTCAGCCGCCACCCTCATCGCTCTCAACACCGGCCGACTCCCAGAATGCCACCAAGCCACTCCAAGACGCACCCACGGACCTTTCAGCTGCCACACCTGCAAGTTCTCCTGCATCCGGACCAGCCCCGCACCAGCACCCGCCAAGTCGAACACCAGCAGCACCCACCTCAAGTGCATCCTGCTCAACACCCGCTCCGTCCACAGACACGCCATCGAACTCTGGAACCTCCTAGATGCCACAGCCCCTGACGTTGCCTTCCTCACGGAGACCTGGATGAACGCCTCTTCAGCTCCCGACATCGCCATCGCTATCCCAGAGGGCTACAAGATCGTCCGGAGGGACCGAAACGCCAACCAGATGGGAGGAGGCATCGCCATCATCCACAGGAACACCATCCGTCTCACGACCAGCACCGACAACACCCTGACCAGCGCCGAACACCTGCATTTCCAGATCCACACCAACCCGAACACCACCCTCAGAGGCACCCTGATCTACCGACCCCCTGGACCACGCACGCAATTCAGCGAGGACATCGCCGACTTCATCAGCCCGCATGCCCTCCCCTCCGCTGACTACATCCTCCTGGGAGACCTCAACTTCCATCTGGAGAACAACAACGACCACAACACCAGCACCCTGCTCGACAACCTCGCCAACCTGGGACTCAAGCAACTGGTGTCCACCCCCACCCACCTCGCCGGACACACACTCGACGCCGTCTTCTCATCCAGCACAGACTTCGACTTCAGCCACGCCACAGAGCTTCAATGGACGGACCACAGCTGCGTCCACTTCACCTTCAAGAGAACGACGACCCACCATCACCAGCAACAGACCGCCCGCAGAAGCTGGAACAAGATCACAGCAGACCAGCTCGCCACCTCCCTGAGCCAGCACCCTCCTGCCAGCTCAGCGAACCCCAGCCAGGCCGCCGACAACCTCACGAAGTGGATCAGCAACTGCGCGGACGAACTCGCCCCGCTGAGGACCCCGCCTAGCAGACCCGGCAGCAAGAAGGCCCCATGGTTCACCGACGAACTCAAGAGCTCCAAGAAGAACTGCCGAGCCCTCGAGAAAGTCTGGAAAAGGGAACCGACACCGGACAACAGGACCTCCTACAAACTTGCCACCCGGAAACACCACCAGCTGATCCGCGCCGCCAAGAAAACAGCATTCAAGGACCGGTTGGACAACAACGCACACAACTGCAAGGAACTCTTCAACATTGTGAAAGAGCTTTCCAACCCCAGCGCAGGAAACAACGACATCACCCCATCGCAAGACCTCTGCAACTCCCTCGCCTCATACTTCCACAACAAGATCACGGACATACACAGCAGCTTCAACAACCAACCAACGCACACCATGACCGACCAACCACCCCCCCCCACCACCACCCTCCACGCCTGGACCCCGATCAGCACCGAAGACACCATCCGCACGATGAACTCCATCCACTCCGGATCACCGACCGACCCCTGCCCTCACCACGTCTTCAACAGGGCCGACGCTGTCATCGCACCCCACCTGCGAGACATCATCAACACCTCCTTCGACACCGCCATCTTCCCTGAGAGCTGGAAACACGCCGAACTCAGCGCTCTACTCAAGAAACCAACAGCGGACCCCACCGACCTCAAGAATTACCGCCCCATCTCGCTTCTCCTGTTTCCAGCCAAAGTCATCGAGAAGACCGTCAACAAGCAGATGGCCGCCTTCCTCGAGACGAACGGATCCCTCGACCCCTCACAGTCCGGCTTCCGAGCCAAACACAGCACCGAGACCGCCCTCATCGCCGCCACCGATGACATCCGAGCCCTGATGGACAATGGAGAAACAGCGGCCCTCATCCTCCTAGACCTCTCCGTGGCATTCGACACGGTCTGCCACCGCACCCTAGTACGGCGCCTCAGCAACATCGGAATCCAGGACAAGGCGCTGGAATGGATCATCTCCTTCCTCGACGGAAGAACACAGAGAGTCCGCCTACCACCGTACAAGTCAGAGGCCTCCGAAGTCATCTGCGGCGTCCCCCAAGGATCATCCCTGAGCCCCACCCTCTTCAACGTCTACATGAGCCCCCTCGCGGCCATCATACGCAAACACAACCTCAGCATAATCTCCTACGCCGACGACACCCAGCTGATCCTCTCCCTGACCAACGACCCCGCCGCCGCCAGAGCCAACCTGCACGAAGGGATGAAAGAGGTAGCCGAGTGGATGACGACCAGCCGCCTGAAACTGAACTCGGACAAGACGGAGGTCCTCATCCTGGGCTCCTCACCCTCCGCCTGGGACGACTCCTGGTGGCCTCCCGCCCTGGGCACCGCACCCAAACCGACAGACCATGCACGAAACCTGGGCTTCATCCTGGACTCCTCCCTCTCCATGACCAGGCAAGTCAACAACGTCTCCTCGGCGTGCTTCAACATCCTACGCATGCTACGGAAGATCTTCTGGTGGATCCCCACAGAGACCAGGAAGACCGTCACCCAGGCCCTCGTCACCAGCCGACTGGACTACGGTAACGCCCTCTACGCCGGTACCACCGCCAAGCTCCAGAAGAGACTCCAGCGGATCCAAAACGCCTCAGCCAGACTCATCCTCGACATCCCACGATCCAGCCACATCTCCGGACATCTGAGAGACCTTCACTGGCTCCCCGTCAACAAGAGAATCACCTGCCGCCTCCTCACCCACGCACACAAAGCCCTACACGACCAAGGCCCGAGCTACCTCAACATCCGAGTCAACTTCTACGCTCCCAAACGCCACCTCCGATCAGCCAACCACGCCCTCGCCGCCGTCCCCCGCATCCGAAGAGCGACTACAGGAGGAAGGTCCTTCTCCTACCTGGCCGCCAAGACCTGGAACTCCCTCCCGTCCGACCTGCGCCTGACCCAAGACCACCTCTCGTTCAGGAAGAAGCTGAAGACCTGGCTGTTCGAGCAGTAGCGGCACCCCCCCCCCCCCCAGCGCCTTGAGACCCTACGGGTATGTAGCGCGCTCTATAAGTGTCACTGATTGATTGATTGATTGAACATGTCGTCGTCATGGTTGGCACAGCGTCGACGTATTTCGTAGTCATCGACGGACGCGTCGACGAGCCCGTCGACGAGCCGGTGCCCGTATTTGATGACGAGGGTACAGATTGGGACTGCGACGCCAGAGAACCAGGTCCCGTGGGCGTAGAGGCTGGCAGATCCCGTGGGGAGACAGTTTTAGAGGCGTCGAAGAGCTTCTTCCTCTTCAGGAAAGGAGAAGGCATCTCTGTCTCTGACCCACACTTAAGAGAGGCCTTAGAATGGAAAGAAGACACGCTCTCTATATCCGAAGCTGAATTATCTGAAGGCTTCAACTTCTGTAGCCACAGAAGGAGACAGGCCTCTCTATCTTTCAAGTCTTTGAAGAGAAAGTCCTGCAAAACTTGCAGTTCCTTACCTCATGATCCGGGTAAAGGCAGTAAATGCACTTACTGTGAGGATCTTCATGAAAAAGGCGAAGCTTTCCACAAGAAGAACATGGCCTGAATAAAGATTTTTTAGTTGAAGACATCTTAAGAGTAAGAAGCAATAGAAGTAGAAAAACTGAGCAAAGATCAAGGAGAATCCCTTCACACGACGTGCAGTAGAAAATCTGAGGGCTTGAGCTTCTGAGGAGAAGGTTCTAGAGGGTGCTGCAGCCTGATTGGCTGGAATGTGGACCATTAAAATGACATGGATATGTTACTAAAGTGAATTCTCCCATTAGGCCTCTATGGGCCTATGTATGTTGCTCTATGGTACTTTTACATTTCTTATTTATGTCTATTTATATATATTATATTTATATGTATATGTATATTTATGATGTTTTATATATATTTATATATGTATATTACTACTATTTTATGTACCGTGGGACTCCCACTTCAACGACGGGGAATTATTCAAGCATGTGAATCTATGAAAGACACCCCTAGTACTGGAGAATCCCTAATATGATGCCCATATTAAAGCATAATGATGTAACAGTGGGAAAAGGTTGAAGAAGCTGGAGTCCAATTTTCAGAGGTGTTTTATTTTTACCATGCTGAGTGAGCCAGGACAAGTACAGCCGGCATTTTTTGCCCTAGAAAAGAACATCTGCTCTTCTCTGGATTCTCGGGTGAAACACCTTAGGACCCGGACCCCCCAGATTGTTCCCAGCCCACCCCTATCAGAACCCACAAATCAAGATTTGACGACCAGAGCTGTGGGTAAAAGAGGCCATGTTTATTATAAACAATCACACATAAACATGACAATATGTAATCAATAAGATTCCAATTTCATACGACATAGATTTATCGGTACACAGACAAAATATCGAGTTTTAAATATCGATATACAATAATATCGAAGTTTAAATATCGATGGGACAAAATATCGAAGGTAAGTAATATCGACAGTCTTAATATCGATATTAGTATGACATCAGTAATATCGAAGTTTTAAATATCGATGTCAATAATATCGAAAAAAATAACTTCGATGTTACTAATATCAATTTTTAAATACATTTAGTGTATATTATATTGTATTTATTATGTTTTATTATTTATTTGTAATGTAATTTAATTAAAAATTGTCTTTTACTACTGTAGCGGGTTGTGGGTTTATAGGGGAATAGGGTGGGAAGTAATTTAATAATAATTAATTAATTAATATATGTTTGTACATATTTTAATTAATAATTATTGGTAATTAATTTATATTAATTAGTTAAATAATTAATATAATTTTGTACATATTTTTAATTATTCATTAGTTGGTAATTAATTAATATTAATTAGTTAATTACATTAATTATAGTAATTTTTTTTATATATAATTTTTTGTTATTCTTAATTAATTAATTGGGAAAAATAATATTAATTATTAAATTAAATTAATTACTGCTAATGTGCTAATATATTTACTTTATTGTTATTATTAATTAATAATTAATTGGTAATTAAATAATATTAATTAATTTTGGGTAAAGGGGTATTTTTAGGGTTCAGGGTCAGTTTTTAGTTCTTGGGTAAAGGGGTATTTTTAGGGTTCTGGGTCAGTTTTCAGTTTTTGGCTAAAGGGGTATTTTTAGGGTTCAGGGTCAGTTTTCAGTTTTTGGGTAAAGGGGTATGTTTAGGGTTCAGGGTCAGTTTTCAGTTCTTGTGTAAAGGGGTATTTTGAGGGTTCAGGGTCAGTTTTCAGTTTTTGGGTAAAGGGGTATTTTTAGGGTTCAGGGTCAGTTTTCAGTTTTTGGGTAAAGGAGTATTTTTAGGGATAAGGGTCAGTTTTCAGTTCATGGGTAAAGGGGTATTTTTAGGGTTGAGGGTCAGTTTCCAGTTTTTGGGGAAAGGGGTATTTTTAGGGTTCAGGGTCAGTTTTCAGTTTTTGGGTAAAGGGGTATTTTTAGGGTTCAGGGTCAGTTTTGGGTTTTTGGGGTACAGGGATATTTTTAGGGTTCAGGGTCAGTTTTGGGTTTTTGGAGTACAGGCGTACAGGGTAAAAACAAAAAAATATTACATTAAATAAATTAAATAACATTAAGAAAAATACAATTACATTAAATTATTAAGTGTTTTATTTATTTTAAATGTATATGTATTAGTTTTAATTTTTTTAAAATATTTTTATTTAATATTTGTAAAATTATATGTATTTTAAAATTATTTTTACATTATTATTAATACATTTAAAAAAACGATATTTTTAATTCCGATATTTTTGTACTACGATATTTTTTTTTCTCGATATTTTTGTACTTACCTTTATGAAGATAGGATTCCGATATTTTTGATGTCGATATTTTTGTTCCGATATTTTTGTAGTTCGATATTCTGTCTGTCGATATTATGTCAGACATTCAGATTTATCAACTTTGATCACTGAACAATATTTTTATTTATGTTGATCATAACCTCATAATCAAACAGCAGAAATGACAGAACTTAATTGTCGACAAAGAATGTTTTCTATTGCTCCAGGACAAAGGGGCCTTCTGGCTCGCACCACCCAACTGAGGACCATGCAAGGTGCAACCCACCTGCATCCTTGAGAGGTGAGCCTCTGCCATCTGGTCCTTGTCCGCCACCTGAGGGGCCCAACCCTCCACCACCAGGCTGGCCATCGGGGCTCGTAGGGTATAACCAAGGGCTGCTGCCCCATGCCCTAGTTTGTAAACTTGCACCCCGGCCCCCAGCTGGTGCCTCCATTCTCTCTGGGATGAGCTTACCGTATCTCCCCCTCAGTGCTGGCCTAGGTAATATGTAGGAGGACTCCTCTTAATGTAAGGGAATTTATGTGGCCTCTTTACTGCCACAAGGTCGACCAGGGCCAACCGTCCTTCGCCCTCCCCACCACCAGACAACTTCTGAACCACCAAGTTCCATTGATCCACAGGCTCAGGCCAATCGTTAAATTCAAATGCCCGGATCCACTGGTCTGGGTTCCAGGTAGACACGTGCCCACCATTGCAGTGAACCATACCATTCCCATGCCCAATTTGTAGGCACATCAACAAGCAGGCCCCTGACCCAGGCACCACTAGGCCATTCCGGCCTTCCAGGCACTTGGCCGAAACATTAAAGGGCACTTGACCTTAGTCCTGACCCCCAAATTCACCCTGACACTATGAGACCACGCTATCTTGGAAACGGCTTACCTCAATTAGGAAAATCAGGAAGAGCTTCCCTCGCAGCCCGGTGACCCAGCCCAAGCATACCATTACCTCCTAAATATAGGATAACCAACTCTGGGAACTGCAGTCCCCCATGGCACATGAAGTCCTCCACCAGCTGCGAATTTGTGGTATCTGGAGGTCCCAAATGTCACTCACACGAAAGTGAGACACACTCCCAGCCGCCAGCTTCAACTCACACCGCTGCTGCCAACAAGCGATACGGGCCCAACGCACTGGCATGTGACCCACAGCACTTTGGAAGACTTACTACCTTAATCTCATCCGGTGAAATATCCGGCTTGCTGTGAATGCAGAAGCCTCAATTCTGATTAGAGCGACCAACTACCTCAATCCCCCTGCTGTGGTAGGTAATCCAAAACGTGCTAAGCACGAGTTTTCACCTAAGGGCGGATGGACATGTACGCCCCAATGAGCATCAACTAGTGTACTTCATCCCCTTTTATGCTGATTCGAGCCCTACTACAGTTCCCTTCCAAGTATGCTCAGGTTAGAACCTCCCCTAGGGTGTGAGCATGTCTGCATAAAACCCAGTGTCCAGGACCTGCAGACCTCCCAAGTGCACCGAGTTGCGATGCCCGTTACCAGTTTGCTCCTCCTGAGGGCCCCCTAAAATGACCCTGCACCTGCTGCGGGAAATAAGGTAAATTTGTCTGAGGACTGCCCCTAAGTGGAGGTCACCCAACATGTATCTTGCTAAAATCTTACTCCTCAAGAGGTTATTGCCCTTATTCTGAGTCCCCTAAGCTTGGTGATGAAAGTGATCACCCTCCATTGGGCTCTCACTTAAGATACAAGCCTGCTTTGTGCTCTCCATAATTGCACACCGCCCCAAGTGGGCCTACACAGTGGGGGCTTTCATCCCCTCGGACACGCAAAGGCCCTGTAATCTCTAAGCACTTTTGTTCATGACTTCCGAGTACGCTCACAGAGCCAGGCCCCTACCAACTGTGATAGGGCTGGACTCCAATCCACCGAAGAGATGTTGAGAACCTAGTCATTTGAGCCGCTGTTTGACTGGAGGCCTGATGGCCCCTTAATTTCCGCTTATGTTATGTGCCCAGCTGGAATCGTCTAAGCCTCTTTCACTGCCAACATTGCTGCTCAGGACAAGAACAGCAAATATCCGGCTTGCTGTGAATGCAGAAGCCTCAATTCTGATTAGAGCGACCAACTACCCCAATCCCCCTGCTGTGGTAGGTAATCCAAAACGTGCTAAGCACGAGTTTTTACCTGAGGGCGGATGGACATGTACGCCCCAATGAGCATCAACTAGCGTACTTCATCCCCTTTTATGCTGATTCGAGCCCTACTACAGTTCCCTTCCAAGTATGCTCAGGTTAGAACCTCCCCTAGGGTGTGAGCATGTCTGCATAAAACCCAGTGTCCAGGAACTGCAGACCTCCCAAGTGCACCGAGTTGCGATGCCCGTTACCAGTTTGCTCCTCCTGAGGGCCCCTTAAAATGACCCTGCACCTGCTGCGGGAAATAAGGTAAGTTCGTCAGAGGACTGCCCCTAAGTGGAGGTCACCCAACATGTATCTTGCTAAAATCTTACTCCTCAAGAAGTAATTGCCCTCATTCTGAGTCCCTTAAGCTTGGTGAAGAAAGTGATCACCCTCCATTGGGCTCTCACTTAAGATACAAGCCCGCTTTGTGCTCTCCATAATTGCACGCCGCCCCAAGTAGGCCTACACACTGGGGGCTTTCATCCCCTCGGACACGCAAAGGCCCTGTAATCTCTAAGCACTTTTGTTCATGACTTCCGAGTACACTCACAGAGCGAGGCCCCTACCAACTGTGATAGGGCTGGACACCAATCCACCGAAGAGATGTTGAGAACCTAGCCCTTTGAGCCGCTGTTTGACTGGAGGGCCTGATGGCCCCTTAATTTCCGCTTATGTTATGTGCCCAGCTGGAATCGTCTAAGCCTCTTTCAATGCCAACATTGCTGCTCAGGACAAGAACAGAAAAACTGCAGGTGTAGCTGGAAGTGTCCCAGTGTCCAATACTTACACCAGTGTAGCAGGGGTTCTGCTCATATACAGAACTGTGCATATAGATTTGGAACCTCACTGAATTAGGGTGTACCAAAACTCACCTTAGTAGCCAAAATCCCCTACCAGACTAGCAATCAGCGTCTCATTGGTTCTTCCATACTCTCCATGATTAGACAACCCAGAACATGGACCTTAGAATACCTCAGGTAATGTGGAACACATGAACGCTCTTTCGTTATACTCTCATACCAGTCCAAAACGAGGAGTAAATGAAGACATGTGCAAGTTTGAAATATTTATTTCTAATGCTGTGTTTTCAGGCGCAGTATCTTAGCTAACACACGCAGACATATTATAAGCAACAAGATTATCAGCGTAGTTACTATTCCATAAAATGCAAAGGGAGAAAGCATGTTGAAATGCTAAATGGAAATAGGCTAGATTACATCTAGATCTCACCCTCCCTTGCTAGCAGGTTATTTTATATCTACAGAAGGTCTCTTGGGATTACAAGGGCGGCCCCATACCTCGGGCGTAACACAGGCCCCTGGGGCCCCCGCGGTGCGGGGGGCCCTCACCATCCAGGGGGCCCCATCAGCACCGCACCTCTGCTGGGGAGCTCTAGAGTGAGTGTGGAGGGGGCCTCTTCACGTACCCTGCAGGGGGCCCCCTCAAGGTTCGTTACGCCACTGCCATACTTCTGGTCCTAGTAAAAATGGATCACATCACTTTCTACACCAGCTCTCTGCATGCAAATGTTCTCCAAATGTGTTTGCATGCCTGCGCAGTGCATTATTAAACGTGCCAAAATAAGAGGTGGCCACAGCTGCATATATGTTATGTCTAGAACGTGCACTGATCAGACCGAACAACAACCACTGTGTTGAAATAACCTTGAAGGCCTTGGCACTCACTGTTCAGACACAGCTTACCAAGCAAAGCTGGGACTATAGGAAAACATATTATTCTTGTGTGAAGCAAAACAGTTTGCTAGACTCAAAACATTTATAATAATGTGTGCCGTATGCAAAGGCAACAGAAAGGAGAAATGGCGTTTAAACTTATAATAAGCTCCTGCTAACTTAACACAGTGTAAATGCAAGGCTCATACCCATGATAACAGGATAAGAACGTTCTTCCTATTTCTGTGGGGCCCCCCATCTTGACCGGGTGGACAGCGTCCACCCTTCGAGAAGAATGGGAAGGCGCCATCTACATCTACCAGCGTGCTCTTGACTTGTGCCCTGGAACCGGCTAGCAGCAGCCAACCTATCTTATTGGCTGAACAAGAGACTCAAACCAAACAAATGACGGGCTACATAAGAGTGCATCGCGTGCACTGTTAAACTAAAGGGAGGATTTCTAGCCGGCCATGGGAAATTACATCTAGCCATAAATCCCTGAAAGGTCTGATCCTGGAGTAAGCTGGGTTAAGAGCGAAAAATGCTGAACACAGAAGAGATGTGGCTAATCACAAATGAATTAAATTATGCTTAGATGAGTGGCATAGGAGGACACTCTACTTAACCCAACTATCCAATGAAAGGTACAAGACCGACTGGCATTCTGTGGGTGAAAGTAAAGGAATCCTGCAACCCAAACATGCTGCCCAGTACATCATTTTGAAGCAAGTATGTTACCAGTCTGAATGCTGCTAACACTTGAACGCATTGCTGACCCTGTGATAAGGGCGCCTCTGACTCATGAAAGTAAGGGACTGAGAATGTTCCATGCCAGCAAGCATGCCTGCGTAAGGTACACATCACCACCCCTAGCCCATGAATGCTCTCCACTGGAGGGAGTAATGCAGAAGATAGGCAGGGGACCCAGGGAGGAACGTGGGCAGAGAGCCTTAAGGAAGAAGCTATGCCTGGTACCCCCATTGCTCCACTGACGACGTCTTGCATATCAGCAATGACCACCCTAATCCCATTGCATCCATTCCGTCTGTGCTTCCACTAAGCAGGTACATATATGTTCCCCAGAGCAGTGTCATTTCTCAGCGCAGTTAGGAAGCATGATTTCAGGCCCCCCATCAATGTCTGTATTGTAAGCTCCATTGAAGTGTACATCTAGGACATTATCTCCCACTCATCACTCCTCGGGCTGTGTTCCAGTATGGTTACCCCATTAGTCACCACTGTCTCCTCGCTCCCCCTCCACACAAAGTTCCTGAAGCATTTACTACTTAGGCACACTCATCTCCTGCTGCAACATCATGTGCCCCTACTGCACTTTCCTCCCACTCGTGTCATAGATTCCATCCTGATGCTGGTGACGCAACCTCACAGAGGACACAAAATGCAACACAATCCCTTCAAAGCGCGCACCAAGATAACACCACATCTTCTGAAGACAAACCTAAGCTTTTCCCAAAATGACGCTTTTCTGCTTGCTTAGCAGCCCACTTGATGAATGAGTGCCCAATAATCCATACTTGATGCTGTGGCATTGTGGAACCTACCAACGAACCTGAAAATAAAAAACAATTAATATCCTCACCGGCTAACTGTCTTATTCCAATTTTCTGATATAACGGAAACAACAATCTGACCACCATCGCCCCAATTCTTTAACATCACTAATAAAAAAAAAACATCTTGCTGCTTCTGATGCTGCCCCAATCCGAAATGAGTGTGTACCAAATTTGCTTGGATCCTTTCCTATGTTTGTTAATGACTTCTTCAAAACTGCTAACAATTGTGATGCTTTTAGCGGAGAACCATCCTGATGCCTAAAAATGAATGTTGACTCTGCACCTCCTACTGTTAAAAACTCTAACCAGCCTTTCTAGTGCATAAAATCACACCTATGGCCTGTAGAATTATTTTTGACCCCTTGCCAGTCTGGTCAGTTTTTGAATGCTCGAAGAAAATTTCTTTATCTGCATGCCTCAAAGATACGTTGCTTCTTTTCAGGTCATCATTAGTGGCATTTCCTAATAATTCTGATACCCTGAATGCACCGAAAAAGAACCAAATCATGCACAATTTGAATAAGTGGAATTCAAATGTGGAAAAACAAATCTCTTGAATATTAATTATCAATATATATAACATTTTTAGAGAAATTGGCTCTCTTTTGAATAACCCTCTCTTTCTTGTCTTTTCCTAACCCTGCAATATTCTCTTGCCCATTTCACCTGCAGACGGTTCATAACCCCAAAAGAACTTTCCGTAAAAGGCTATACCAGCTAATTTACCGGATATTGTAGTGGACGAAATGCTCTTGCTGATGTTACGCATAATAAAGTTCACTACATCCTCTCTGCGTAGTTGTATCCCCGCTCTATTGAAAGTTCTATACATTGCACCTGAGTCTATGAACTCCATCCAGGATCTTTTGTAAGCCAGTTTAGTACTTTTTGCTAATGAATTTTCGATGAGCTGATGAATGTTCATATCGCCAGATTCCATATCCTGCAGGGTATCTGAGTTTTCCGCAATTCTGTTCCGAGCACCAAACCATGGAATCTCTCCCACTGAAAACGAGATAGGGCATCTGCTATATCATTCTCTATTCCTGCAATATGTCTAACCTTAAATGTAATGTTAAACTTAAACAACCTAGCATAAAGATTTGCAGTAACTTCGACATCTATTCATCTTTGGCTTTTTGATTATTGACTTAATCAACTACTGTCTTATTGTCTACATTGAATATTACATTTCTGTTAGCCAGCTTATTTCCCCACACGGCTATAGCTACTATCAAGCGGAAAAATTCCAAAAAGGCTATGCTCTTCTTCACATGTAACCAACTGGCCGGCCGTCTTTCTGCACCCCACTTCCCCTCCCAAAACAGGCCAAAACCATTGGCACCGGAGGCGTCAGAAAACAGTTGCATCTGCCAGATGAAATCTTCATCCCATGACCAGAGTGTTACCCCGTTAAATTCTGACAAAAAAGTGGACCAAACCTCAAAATCTGCTCGCATTTGTGCTGTAATCCTGATTCTATGGTATGGAAGTTTCGCACCTGCCATATAAAAACCCAAGCGCCTACAAAAAGACCTGCCTGCTCATATGACTTTGCAGGCAAAGTTAATATGACCCAGCAAGCATTGGGCTCCCACTAATGTTAATTTCTCAACGGAGCATGCATGCTCCAGTAACCTGGATATTTTGTCTATTTTCTTCTGAGGGACCCTGGCCTGCATCTTGTTAGTATCAATGACAATTACCAAGCTATGTGAGTCAACAGCTGGAGCCCTCAGTTTTATCTTCTGCTACAGGCACACCCATGTCTTTTGCAAATATCTTGAATTGTTGTGGCGCCCATCCACATTGTTGAGAATTTGCCTTGCCATAAAAAGAAAATAATCATGGTAATGTGTGTCTCCAGTGTGCCCAGTGCGAAAAGAAAAACCCCACTGAAGAAAAGAGCCAATTCCGACTTTTCTCCAGAGTCTCCAATCATTGCCAAAGCTGAATCCACTGATGTAAATTGAACCATGGAATCCTCTTTTGCAATAAAATCATTAACTGAAAGACCCTGAGGCCATGAAAGGTGCTGGATCATTCTAAATTCTACCTCAGCCTTTTTGGGAACTACGCCTAAAGGTGAGATGATTAAATTCTCTAAATGCCAAAAATCAAAAGGCCCTGCCATTCTACCTTCTTGTACTTCTGTTAGCAGTTTTTCCCCATTATATGTGGAAATGTATTTGCCGAATTTAAATTTTGCGCAAATCTACGACCTCGAGGCCCTTGATATCCTAAATTGAAACCTTCTTTGAAACCCCATTCTAACAAAGCTGCTTCCTGTGAATCGGGATAAAATGCAAGCCATTTACATAAATTGTCCACCCTGATTGTAGTAGAAGCCCTTTTTTCCAGACTGAAACGTAAGACCTCTTCCTCTGTTCGGGAAACCACTTCCCTAATTGGCCTGTTCTCCAAAACATTGCATAACTGTATGTTTACCCCCGCACCTGGAGCATTCATGTTTATATTTGCAGGGATTCTTCACACAGTACCCTTTATTGAAATTCCAGCATGCTCCGGAGACAATTGTATGAGGTCGGTGCCAAACTCCCACCACCCCCCACCCCCCAAGGGTGGGTCTACTCTGAAAGGGCCGATAAGGAACTGCTAATCCACTGGCCGTGTGCATGGATGGTGGGGGCCGTTGGGGATACATCCATTGGACCCAAAGCTCATTATCAACCTCCCTCCATGGCTTTTCCGGCAATAAAACTAGTCTGGCCCTAAACTCTTCATCGTAATGCAGCCAGGCATAGCCCCCAAATTCAGTCGCTGCTTTCCTAATTGTGTCCAGATATTTAAACAATGACACTGACCTGTCGGGAAATTTCTCGCAGTACACACTAGCGAATATGAGAAAGGCCGAAGTCCATGTGTCTATGTTTGTTGGTACCCTTGGTCTCTTAGACAGTTCCCATGCCTCTTCCTTCGAGCCTTCCTTAGCTTGTATTTCCCTATGAAGAAGCTTGAATACATCGATAAATTCCCCCTTCCTTATTTTGTCTTTTGTGGTTTTGTTTAAATGTGCCCCCAAAGGCATGGAAAATCCCATATAAGGCAGATGTTTAAAATTCACTGTAGATTTATCTTCTGCCTCCTTCTTAATAATGCTGTCTACACTTACCGAAAGCTTAGCCTTATCTTCTGCTCTACCCAACTCAGTAACTCCCTGACCATCTTTATCTAGCATTGTTGATAAATTAGTAACGTTGTCAGTACCCACACCTTTTTCTACCTGTATGTGCCTCACCTAAAGTAGTATCTGTATAATCCTTGGTCAACAGTCTGGTCTTCGTTCCCTTGGTCTGTAGCCTCGAAACGCGTCCGTATTGGGTGTCCTCGCCTACTTTGTTCTGCTAAAAATATAAACTGGAAACGTCTTTAGTACAACCCCCCCCCCTGACCCTGCAATTTCTTGACCCATCTTTGACACATTTTCATAATCCAATATTTTGCCATCTTCCAAAGACTCATTTCCATCCCTTTGCCATGGGGAACCTACCACCCCTTTATTTCCTACACTAGGTGTGCATAGCGTGCCAAGGAGTGCCCCCGGAGTACTCACTTGTGTGTATAATTTATAAGATGTACAGATGCTGCCTATAAATGTGTGTACTGAGGAGCTATGAATCAACCAAATGGTGCACGTGAGGTGCTCTCCCGTATTTTTGGAAGACATATGGCGCCTAGAGAATGCAGTTGCAAAAACAACAAGTGATGGACCGAATGTGGATCAATGTCACACATTCCCCCAGTCAAAAGATCTGGGCCTAAATCCATCGGTTTTTTGCACTCCACACCACCCTGGGTTAGACAATGGCGATATGCAAATCAGCTCTGACCCTGTTGCCCCATGGGAACAGTCCAGTCCGAACTACAAAAGCCATGTCCTTCCCAGAACGGAATCAAGCATCCGAGGACCGGACCGGTTTCGAGGTAACACCTCTCATCAGCCCGGCTAGCTTGACTCCAAGTGGTGTGGAGTGCCTGGGACCCACGTCTGGGCATCCCCAGCGCACTTAGGGCGGCAATTGCAAAAACAACAAGTGATGGACCGAATGTGGATCAATGTCACACATTCCCCCAGTCAAAAGATCTGGGCCTAAATCCATCGGTTTTTTGCACTCCACACCACCCTGGGTTAGACAATGGCGATATGCAAATCAGCTCTGACCCTGTTGCCCCATGGGAACAGTCCAGTCCGAACTACAAAAGCCATGTCCTTCCCAGAACGGAATCAAGCATCCGAGGACCGGACCGGTTTCGAGGTAACACCTCTCATCAGCCCGGCTAGCTTGACTCCAAGTGGTGTGGAGTGCCTGGGACCCAAGTCTGGGCATCCCCAGCGCACTTAGGGCGGCAATTGCAAAAACAACAAGTGATGGACCGAATGTGGATCAATGTCACTCATTCCCCCAGTCAAAAGATCTGGGCCTAAATCCATCGGTTTTTTGCACTCCACACCACCCTGGGTTAGACAATGGCGATATGCAAATCAGCTCTGACCCTGTTGCCCCATGGGAACAGTCCAGTCCGAACTACAAAAGCCATGTCCTTCCCAGAACGGAATCAAGCATCCGAGGACCGGACCGGTTTCGAGGTAACACCTCTCATCAGCCCGGCTAGCTTGACTCCAAGTGGTGTGGAGTGCCTGGGACCCACGTCTGGGCATCCCCAGCGCACTTAGGGCGGCAATTGCAAAAACAACAAGTGATGGACCGAATGTGGATCAATGTCACACATTCCCCCAGTCAAAAGATCTGGGCCTAAATCCATCGGTTTTTTGCACTCCACACCACCCTGGGTTAGACAATGGCGATATGCAAATCAGCTCTGACCCTGTTGCCCCATGGGAACAGTCCAGTCCGAACTACAAAAGCCATGTCCTTCCCAGAACGGAATCAAGCATCCGAGGACCGGACCGGTTTCGAGGTAACACCTCTCATCAGCCCGGCTAGCTTGACTCCAAGTGGTGTGGAGTGCCTGGGACCCACGTCTGGGCATCCCCAGCGCACTTAGGGCAGCAATTGCAAAAACAACAAGTGATGGACCGAATGTGGATCAATGTCACACATTCCCCCAGTCAAAAGATCTGGGCCTAAATCCATCGGTTTTTTGCACTCCACACCACCCTGGGTTAGACAATGGCGATATGCAAATCAGCTCTGACCCTGTTGCCCCATGGGAATAGTCCAGTCCGAACTACAAAAGCCATGTCCTTCCCAGAACGGAATCAAGCATCCGAGGACCGGACCGGTTTCGAGGTAACACCTCTCATCAGCCCGGCTAGCTTGACTCCAAGTGGTGTGGAGTGCCTGGGACCCACGTCTGGGCATCCCCAGCGCACTAAGGGCGGCAATTGCAAAAACAACAAGTGATGGACCGAATGTGGATCAATGTCACACATTCCCCCAGTCAAAAGATCTGGGCCTAAATCCAGGATGCCCAGACGTGGGTCCCAGGCACTCCACACCACTTGGAGTCAAGCTAGCCGGGCTGATGAGAGGTGTTACCTCGAAACCGGTCCGGTCCTCGGATGCTTGATTCCGTTCTGGGAAGGACATGGCTTTTGTAGTTCGGACTGGACTGTTCCCATGGGGCAACAGGGTCAGAGCTGATTTGCATATCGCCATTGTCTAACCCAGGGTGATGTGGAGTGCAAAAAAACGATGGATTTGGGCCCAGATCTTTTGACTGGGGGAGTGTGTGACATTGATCCACATTCAGTCCATCACTTGTTGTTTTTGCAATTGCCGCCCTAAGTGCGCTGGGGATGCCCAGACGTGGGTCCCAGGCACTCCACACCACTTGGAGTCAAGCTAGCCGGGCTGATGAGAGGTGTTACCTCGAAACCGGTCCGGTCCTCGGATGCTTGATTCCGTTCTGGGAAGGACATGGCTTTTGTAGTTCGGACTGGACTGTTCCCATGGGGCAACAGGGTCAGAGCTGATTTGCATATCGCCATTGTCTAACCCAGGGTGATGTGGAGTGCAAAAAAACGATGGATTTGGGCCCAGATCTTTTGACTGGGGGAGTGTGTGACATTGATCCACATTCAGTCCATCACTTGTTGTTTTTGCAATTGCCGCCCTAAGTGCGCTGGGGATGCCCAGACGTGGGTCCCAGGCACTCCACACCACTTGGAGTCAAGCTAGCCGGGCTGATGAGAGGTGTTACCTCGAAACCGGTCCGGTCCTCGGATGCTTGATTCCGTTCTGGGAAGGACATGGCTTTTGTAGTTCGGACTGGACTGTTCCCATGGGGCAACAGGGTCAGAGCTGATTTGCATATCGCCATTGTCTAACCCAGGGTGGTGTGGAGTGCAAAAAACCGATGGATTTAGGCCCAGATCTTTTGACTGGGGGAATGTGTGACATTGATCCACATTCGGTCCATCACTTGTTGTTTTTGCAATTGCCGCCCTTAGTGCGCTGGGGATGCCCAGACGTGGGTCCCAGGCACTCCACACCACTTGGAGTCAAGCTAGCCGGGCTGATGAGAGGTGTTACCTCGAAACCGGTCCGGTCCTCGGATGCTTGATTCCGTTCTGGGAAGGACATGGCTTTTGTAGTTCGGACTGGACTATTCCCATGGGGCAACAGGGTCAGAGCTGATTTGCATATCGCCATTGTCTAACCCAGGGTGGTGTGGAGTGCAAAAAACCGATGGATTTAGGCCCAGATCTTTTGACTGGGGGAATGTGTGACATTGATCCACATTCGGTCCATCACTTGTTGTTTTTGCAATTGCCGCCCTAAGTGCGCTGGGGATGCCCAGACGTGAATGCAGGCCATGTATGTATCCACTCTAAAGCTGCACTTATGTGATGTATGCAGAGTAGGGGAAGTGTGGCCCTGAGCCCATGGCCGGAGCCATGGGGTGTGGGGACGGGTCAAAGGCGTGGCTAAAAAATAATAAACAGGATGTATTGTGTTATCTTTCAGATGAAGGCCTAGAACGGAAAAAACGCACCTTCAAAGATACGGAACAATAAATTAATGTCAAACCAATCAAAGGGAAATGCACTGTTTTATGCTCTGAAGCTTCAGTGGGTGAATGCGACCCCTGCAGATGTTTGCGTTCGACCACAGTCACATCCATGAATCCTTCCTCGCACCGGGGAAGAGTGACCTGTGCACTTATAGTGCTACGAGGTTGTACTCTGGGAGGAGTGTGACCCTTGCGGATGTCTCTGTGCCACCAGAGAGTCACAGCTGTGAATCCTTGAGGCAAGAGAACTGGGAATTTTAAGGATAAAATCTGCACTACTATTGAAATACCATATATTGTATCGGAATAGAAGGTGCTGTGTCCAGACACGTGATTCCCACACGGGCCTTAAGGAAGATAGGCAACCGACCACCCAAGAAAGATAGTTTTGAAAGTTGGACAGCACCCTTCAAGAGTTATACACTGTTGCAAAACTTTCGTTAAAAACATACAAATGAACAAAGTATTAGTTTTCCCAAATGTTCAGATAAGACACACAAAAGTTATGACTTGGATTTTCTTTCTTTTATTCAATTTTTATTCTTTATTTTCTTTTTTTGATAGTTGCGAATAGCCGACGCGTTTCGTCCGTTGCCCGACTTCTTCAGGGCTTGAAACAATCTGTCTGATGTCGTGTTTCACATCCGTCTCAGTCAGGCTTTCATGGTGTTTCTTTTATTGCTTGGAGAATTGTAAGCAAGGTCACAAATCCTAGTCACAGTCGTTGTCGACAAAGAAGCAAAAGCAGGCCCGCAGTAAGGTCAAGGGGCTGGAACATACAGGAGCATCAAGCTGTGAATCCTTCCCTGTACCCGGGAAGAGTGACCTGTGCACTTATAGTGCTGCGAGGTCGCACCCTGGGACATAGCGCACTCTGTAAACGTTAAATAGTATTAGACGAAGCATTAGGCTGTGCAAAGTGTGTTAAAACATTTCATGTTTGAGATCACAGAAGTCGTTTGTGTACATGTCTCTTAAAAGCACGCACTCCAGAGCTCCCTGGTAACAGCTTTGGGTTCCTAATATTTAAGGCACCAAGACGTCTCAAGTGACTTCATCAATCAAAGCCTGAACCGGCCCAAAGCAGCCTTTACATTTGCTTAGTAGCCTATTCCTTAAAAATACCTTTCTCACAGGCACTCGGGTGAGAAGGTTGCTTTCTGTTTAGTCCTCTGTACCTCCCTCCCCCTTTTACTTTCAGCAGGGCCACCTCAGTTTAACATTAACCACCCACGGACCATTGCTTTTCACAAACAAATAAGGGGACTGGTTTGTAAAATTTAAATAAAAAAGAAAGGACCCGCCGCTCCCTATTAATGCAGCCCACCTCTACGAGTTCCCACAATATCGATAATAACCCAATGTATATAGCGCTTTATACCGCGCGTTAGTAGTTTCTACGCGCTGTGAATAACATGCTTGTATTACCAAATGTAATAGGAGTCTATGTACCGGCCTGAGCGTGGCTGTCAGGGTGCGAAGAAATGACTTCAGGGCACCGCGGGTGCCAACAGCAGGGTGGGGAGAGAGGGAACACCCCTGCCCCCTGGTGTCTGGGTCCGTACCCCTAGAAGTGAAGGTCTGCCCCCCATCACCCCCACCCCGCTGAGATGCACCCCTTCCACCGTGAGGTGCATGTCCCCACTCTTTCATGGCCCTACCCACCTGTCAACCTCTCTCTCACACCTAACTGCGTCCTTCGCCTCACCTACAAAGAGGGGGTTCATTTTCCGTTAAGCGCCTGGTTTTCCAGGTGGAGAGGTGGGCGTAATAGAAATATCAGAAATAAACAGAAAACCCTTAATTTATAAATAAACAGACACTCTGAGGAACCCTGTCTGTGGACCCGTCGGAGAGGCAGTGGGGACACACCAGAAGAGCCCTATCTACCGCCCCAACACACACAAAGTACGGGCAATAAAAGTGGAGGACCCGGGTCACCACCCTACCGCATAATTATAAATGAGAACATCACATAATAATACAAATTTGCTACTTGTCACAGCGCTTCCAGCCCGTAAGCTGCCTCCAATCACTGTAAGCAGCGGGTCTTGATCTCCCTCAACGACTCTCGCATAACGTGAAAAATTAGCTGATTTTACATAAAACAGTCAATAAATAAATACACTGTACACCGTGGGGGAGCGGGGATGATGGACTGAGAAATATAAAAACATCAGGTTTTAGAAAAGACGGTGACATCATAATAATACAAATTAGTTGCTTGTCACAGCTCTTCCAGCCCTTAAGCCACCTCCAAGCACTGTAAGTAGTGGGTGTTGATCTCCCTCTTCGACTCTCGCATTATGTGAAATGTCAGTGTTTAGTTACTTCGTCCCGTGAAATGGATCCCCAAAAAATAATTGAACAATCCCGTGAATGGTGTGCGCGCGCCACAGGAGACGTGCTTGCCCGAAACCATGTGACAGCCTATTGGTGTCTATTACGCGCACCAAGCGCATAATAGACACCATTAGGCCGTGGGCGGAGCAACGCGCCCGCCTTTGGCCAATTGCATGCAGTCTTTTATAAAAAGGCGCACGCAAAGGCCAATGGGGTAGCACAAAAGGAATCGCACATGCACGAGCATGTGCGATTCCTAGGTCAGTGATAAAACCCCGTTTTTCCATTATAAAATGCCTCGCGCTGACAGCACTGCTTCGCAGTGCAACGCAGGTCGCGAGACCTAATAAATATTTCAGCATTCCCTTTTGTTAACTGTGAAGAAATACCAGGCCCTTTCTCATTATGGCCACCGGGTGGACCACTTACTCTATCTGAGACCGTCACAGGATTCAAAATTTGAAAACATTTGTGACAAGAATTTTCAATTCTAATAAGGACAATGAGGCGAGGATTATGCTAATCTCATTTCTTTAATAGAAATGCCCAGCAGCCGTAGAAACAGATAAAAAAACCACAATACCCATGAACCCTTGGGCAATAGCCATAGAGTCTATGCTATATAAGGCCGTGTAGATAGTCACACTTCCTCTTTCTTTGGTGAGAAATTGTTCAAGGAAACCAGAAAGGCAAACATGGAAAGTCAAATAAGGAACACCATCTCCAAACTAGGACAACGCAGGAGAATCCAGAACGGCAACGGCAGAAGAAGACAGGAATCACAATCCTCAAAGGAGCAGGCAGGAAAAACCAGGCCTCAACGAAGAGTCGTCACTTGGGATCAGACCCTGAAAAGAGATACAGAGACGTAATACACATTCCGTACAACCATGAGCATACAAAAGAAGGGCTGGTAGAAAAACAAGTCAATGGCAATTTATCAACATGAAGAAATCCAGGAACATATGTACAGCAACAATAATGTATACCGAACGGGTGGGATAATACTCGCCTCCTTGTCCTTAATAGAATTGAAAATTCTTGTCACGAATGTTTACAAATTTTGAATTCTATTTCAGGACAGGAGGCTCCAATTATGCTTGTTTGAAGCTGATCCACCACAACAGAAGCAACATGATCAATAGGCTTATAATAAAAGGTTTTAGAAACAGAATCAGAGGACCAATCTGCGGCCTTCATAATATCAAACAAAGTGACACCCATTGAGAAAGCCTTGGAAGCCATAGCTCCACGAGCAGAGTGTGCCCCAAAGATGGACACACCAATTCTAGCCTCTGCCATGAGCCAACGTACCCAACGAGCCAAATAGCCGGGGTAACGGGGCGAAAAGGCTTCTGCAAAGCAATCAACAACTGACCTTACATGTCAGAACGAAAAGAAGAAGTACTTACTTCTTAATCCTTGAAACATTGAACAACACAAAGATTGGGATGAGCAGGGAAAGACGGATAGGAAATGAACGCAGCATTGGTCTTCGTAAGCTGAGAGAGACGAAACGTGACACCCTTTGGAGTAAAGCTGCGCCCGGCCAGATCTAAAGCGCGGACATCAGACACCCGCTTGCAGGAAACCAGGCACAATAACATAGTCAGCTTGGCTGACAGTTGTTTACGGGAGAGTAAAGAATTGACCGGCCAGGCTTCCAGGAAACGCAACATAACCGACACGTCCCATAATGAAACATATTTAGGACGCGGAGGAGTGGCAAGTCGGATACCTTTGAGCAATTTAGCAACTAAAGGAGGTTCACCCACCAGTTTACCGTCTACGTGGAGATGGCCCGCGGAGATAGCAGAATGGAAATTGTTCACCGTGCAATATGCCAAACCAGATGAAGCAAGCGAGGCCAAAAAGTTACCCATCACAGAAATATCTGCTGATGCTGGATCAACTTTCCATTGAATACACCAGTCACACCAATGCTTCCAAGAACCTCTGTAGCGTTTGTGGGTACCTGGAGACCAGGCGTCACTGATGAATCTGGAATCGTCTGCAGAAAGGCCCGGGACCGACCAGCTTTCCCTGAAATCCGCCACGCCAGTAGAAGGAGAGAGCCTGACAGAATCAGGGGGTGCAGATTCTGAAGAGGATCGAGCAGGAGATTCCATTTCTGGGGAAGAAGGAACAGCATCGGACAAGCCATCTGCAGGAGAACTGGGAACCACGCCTGAGCCCTCCACAGAGCAATCAAAATCAGCTCCGCTTGATATCGCTTTGTGTAAGCCAGGACTCTTGGGATCATCATAAACGGGGTAGAGGCACAACCAGAGTCGCAGGCCACGGTTGGAGAAAGGCATCCGTGGCCAGGGCTTCCGGATATGGCATCCAACTGAAGAACAGCGGGAGCTGGGTGTTGAGGCTGGAGGCAAACAGGTCTATCCGACACTGGCCCCAGGCCCGAAGAAGACGACGGAACACACGTGGATGGAGCCTCCAATCGCTGAAGTCCCTCAGGTGTCTCGAGTTCCAATCCGCAATGAGATTGCTGTGGCCGGGGAGATACTCCGCAATAACAGTTGCAGACAAAAGTGCCAAAAATCCTTGGCAATCTCCGCCAGTAACTTTTACCGGGTCCCCCCCAGCTTGTTGATGTAGCGGACTGCTGATACATTGTCCATGCGCAGAAGTATACAGCAGTTGGTCTGAAGGGGAGAGAGGCAACAAATTGCAAAGAGCCCGCCAGGAGCTCCAGGCAGTTGATGTGGAGGGAAGGCTCCTGGGGAGACCACCGACCCCCCGTCGAGACCGGACCACAGTGGGCCCCCCATCCCCAATGACTGGCATCCGACTCTATCACCACTTCCGCCGCGGAACCGAAGAGGGCTCGACCATTCCAAGCCCCTATATGATCCAGCCACCATTGCATCTCCGACCTCGCGTCCTCCGAGAGAGGAATCTGATCCGAGTATCTGAGGCCGTTTTGGAGATGACGAATCTTTAGGCGCTGCAGAGCTCTGTAATGCAGCGGGGCCGGGAAGACCGCCTGTATGGAAGAAGCCAAGAGACCGACTACTCGTGTTAACAACCTCAATGATACAGTCAGTTTTGTAATAACCGAAGTCAATTCCCTCTTGATATACCGAATCTTTTGATTGGGTAAAAGCAGCTGACATGAAAGAGAGTTGACTTTGGAGAATTTAGATATAGCCTGTGCGTTGGGGAAATATATGAATAAAGTTAGGCTGTTCCTCAAATGCGCAGAAGAACATGTATAGTGTAGCCCTTATCTTTGAATAAAGGTGGAGATACTAAGGGACAATAGTAGTAAAAATTGCATTCTGAAGAAGGTATATATAATAAAATTTTTAGCGATTTTAACAAATAAATGTTATTATACTCCATTTTAAAAGGAACAAGAGAAGTTAATTTTCATGTATCTTGAGGTGTAATTGTGGTCTTAATTTTATCCTGTATGCTGCTGCTCTTTTTCTTGTTGAATATTGCCATGTTTTGCTGCTGTCTTTTCTTTTATCACGGAATGTGGAATGTACTTTTAAGGTTTTAACAAATCAAATAAAGTTTTGTTTGACTGACTGATTGACTGACTGACTTTGAAACCCAAGAAGTTTATCACTTGAGTCGGGCACAACACAGACTTCCGAGCGTTCACCAGAAAGCTGAGTGATTTCAAGAGGTCTATGGTCCACTCCAGATGAGACATCAGCCTGAGAGGACAGTCCGCCAGAAGGAGGATGCCGTCCAAGTAAATGATCAACCGAACTCCCCGACTGCGAAGAGATTCCACGACCAGCCTCAACAATTTCGTGAAGCACCAAGCTGCTGGCGAGAGGCCGAACGGGAGAACCTGATACTCGTACCAAGTCCCTTGCCAGTGAAACTGGAGGAAGCGGCGATGTGGACGGAAGATGGAAATGGACAAGTAAGCGTCCTTGAGGTCTAGACGAACCATCCAGTCCTTCTCGCGCCGAAGATCCCGCAACAGATGGATTCCCTCTATCTTGAAGTGTCTGTAGACTACTCCTCCATTGAACTCTTTGAGATTGAGCACCAATTGTGAGCCCCCTCCCTTCTTCTCTGTGAGGAAGACCGTGCTAACGAACCCCTGTGGATGATGCACGGTTGGAGCAATCGCCCCCTTTAAGAGAAGGGACTTGAGTTCCTCAGTGATGAACTCCTGATCCCTTTGTGAAAAACAAAGAGGAGAGGGAAGATGGGATTGACGTTGGGGCTGATAAAACTCTATCTTGTACCACTGGACCGTCTCCAGCACCCATGCATCGCTGGAGATCAAGCGCCAATTGTCTAGGAAAAAACGTATCCTACCCCCCAGAACAACATTGCATGCAGGAATCAGGCTCACCTGAAGTTGCGGAATCTTGATATCCACCAGAGTTTCCACCGGAACGTCCCTTCCTGTACTGGCCACGGCCCTTTTTGGAGGGATAGAAGTTTGATCGTTGGGAGTAGCCGGAATCCTGATTCCCTCCTCTGTGGGACTGGTACCCTCTCTGGTTGGGTTGTTGTTGACAACGGCTGAACGAGCGTCCCCTGTTTCGTCCGGCCATACTGAAAACCGGATGAAAGGCTTGTCGAAGTGAGGCCTGGGCTTTGTCTAATCCACTGAAAGTGTTGACAAACTGGGTCAGTTTCTTCAAAAATGGCTGACTAAAAAGCAAACCCTGAGCAGCAGGCCCTGACTCAGATGTGGAAAGCTCTGCCAGTTTGGGGTCGAGTTTGAGGAGAATAGACCGACGCCTCTCACTGGAGAGCGTGCAATTGGTGTTGCCTAGTTGGCCAATGGCCCGCTGAGCCCATTCGATCAGCTCATCGGGATCAACCATCGTCGATGACTCCTTTGCCATGAAGCTGAGATCCAAAATCTTGGTAAGGGGGCCCAGCAGATCCAGGACCTTGTCCTGGCACAAACACCAGGACCGGTCCAGACCCTTCTTTGGGTCCTTAGCAAACTTACGCAGGTAAGCCACCATGGTGGGATCCACCTCTGGTGTGTCTGCCAGGTTATTTTCCAGATCTGGTCTGGGACACTCTGAGCGCAGACGAGCACGAACCTCCTTTTCAAAAGGCTGACGGATATGTTGTTGCACATACTCCGCCACCGCCGCGGATGGGAGCCACGCAGTGGACTGTGGATGTACAATGTCCGTGGGTTCAAAGGTCAGACCGGGAGGATGAGTTGGGGCATCCACAAAATGCTCTTTGCACTTTCTCTTTTTTGGAGGAGGAGGTGAGTGATCCGAGAATGAAGAAGAAAGGTGGTCATCACTTACAGCATCATCCGCAACTGCCTTGGATGTGGAGGAGGACAGAGACTGTGCCAACCTGCGAAAGTCAGAGGTATGAGGGTTGCCTGGAGACGCCGTGGACTTTTTCAAAGCAGGCACCCAACCTTGTTGCTGAGCATATTTAGTTACATGGCGCTTAAGGGGTGTAATAGCGCGAACTAGCGCCTTATTCATGGAGACATCAAGTTTCAAGTTTATTTATTTATGATTTTGGAACTCATATGAGATCCACATAAAAGAATTAACAAATTAAATACAATACCTTATAATCCTGAGCACGATACAACGAAAAATAGACGGTTTAGACATAAATAAACATTTGTAACCATTCTAATATATCGCTAAGAAACATTTAAAAAAATTATATAATTTAAAACAGAACATTTCATTTGGAGGGTTGTGAATAGCAGCAAGGAAGGTAGTAGCTGAAAGAATACTCAATTGAAGACAAATAGGTTTTAACCACTTACGCCTATGCACCGTTAGGGCCGGACACACAAAGATGACATGATGCATATCCTGAATATTGCTATTACAGAAGTCACATAATGATGAGGTGCCATACCATCTGGACATTAGGGAGTTCAAAGGAAGTAAATCCTGCCTCAATAAAAACAGTAAACGCCGGACTCCGTGAGGGAGATTCCAAACAACATATGGTTGGGCTTTCCTCATTAGACAAGAGTCTATGGCTGGGGTAATGCCATTCTTCGCCATACAAGCCTCCCTATCCAATCTAAAACCTAATTCCCAGGAGGCCAAACTTCAGAGTAGATTTCAGCTGATATGCGGATAGAGTGAATAGAACTGATGCATCCAATTGCAAAAGATCGGCAGCAATTCTAAAATTCTTTACAATGAGTGAGTGTTCGTTAAAATTTCCCAATAACTCAGTTTTTATAAGGTACCTTAAAGTGCCAGGATCTCCCTTTGCCAGGTTATAAACCCAACGCACAATTTCTGATAAGCCTTGAACCCAGCTACTACGTAAGCCAAATTCCTGTCTAAGGGCGGCTGTTGACGCTAGACTACGTAGAATTTTGCCTTCCGTTGCATTCATGAAGCTCCAACTTTTCATGTCAACTATTTCCATGCCATAAAGTGATGATGCTGGAATTTTTGTTCGATATACCTCCAGCAGTGTCGCAAAGTGCCTTCTACCAGTAGCCTTATAGAATGTGATCAAACTCTTCCCTTGGGCAATAGCTTTCCGTGTATTATTAGCTATATGAGCTTTTTCACTTGAATTACTAGTAACTATTTTTCCAAGGAAAATGTAAGATTGTACTACATCTAGTCTTTATCCCCCTACAGACCAGTGAAAGTTCGCATATTTTGACTTTTTCCTCCCCGCCAGGCACATAACTTTACTTTTGCAATATTTATCTTTAAATTATGTTTCTCCGCATATTCATATAAGGCACGCAGGCGACTATTTAGACCTTTCGGTGTGAGATCCATGATCAGCATACATTAGGCATGCAATTGAGGCACCCCCCAAGAACGGAACTATACCTTTGCTTGCAGATAAAACCTGGGGGAGATCAGCTATATACAAGGAAAATAACAGAGGAGCCAATAGGCAACCCTGTTTTAAACTGTTTGTTGTGGAAATTACTCTAGATAACCCTCTATCCCCTCCCATCAATACTCTGCACCAGGTGTCTGAGTGCAAGGCTCGAACTAAATTAATGAGAATAGGTGGCATTCCTAAAGCAGATAACTTTCTCCACAGCAAGGATCTGTCCACTTTATCAAAGGCTGTGGAGAAGTCAATAAAGGCGCCGTAAACTCCCCCTCCATGAACCTTGACATATTTCTCTATTATGACCTACAATGCAGTCACATTATCTAGAGTGCCATGCTTTTGCCTAAACCCAGTCTGTTCATGGGGTAAGATTTCAGCCATAAGCACCCAGTCATTAATCGAGTTAAGAAGGCATTTAGCAAAAACCTTGCCTATCGCATCTAAAAGAGCGATATGACGATAGTTTTGAGACAAGTCTCTAGCTTCTTTCTTGAAGAGGGGGACTAAGATGCTCCCTTTCCAGTGGAAAGTCTGAAGATTTCTTCACTAATTACCTAAAGAAAGTTCCTGTAAGCCTCCCCATTCATACGTCTGTGAGGATGGTGCTGGAGGGGGCGAGGAAGGATGTTTTCAGACATGCCTTTCCCTGGTTTCTGGCTGGGAGGTATCCCTTGCTGGGATTCGCAGAGGAATTTCCGGCTGTGGTAAGAGTGGATTACCTGCTGGCTGGTATGGCGTCTCAGAGCCTGGTGGTGTCTGAGGATGCAGTGCCTTCTGATCCTGGGGACAAGCGGGTTGAGGGGGCCTTGAAGTAGTCCTTTGCAGCCTCTAATCTTGCAGTTCGGTCTGCAGCTTACACCAGCTATCTTGTTCAGTCGCTTCTTAAGGACTGTCGGGTATTTCTGCACAGCTCATGCAGGATGTGGATCCCTCTGGGTCTTTGTCTGTGTTGTAACAACAGTTGTGTTTTATGGCAGACTTGTCCTTCGACTCCCTTAGTGCTGCGGCGGCGGCTGCTGGGTACTCGGTTGCTGCTAGGAGGCAGTTGTGGCTTATGTCTTGGAAGGCGGAAACTGCTCAGAAGGCGGCCATGATGAAGATTTCCTTCACGGGTCCTAAGCTGTTTGGGGAGCCTTTGGAAGCTTTGATTAAAAAGACAGCTGATTACAAAGAATTGTTGGCTCCGGTCCGCTCTTCTCGGAAAGGGAAGTTTGCGGGTTTTAAGCGGGCTTTTGGGCAGGCGTTTCAATCTAAGATAGCAGCTCAGCCCTTTCGTGGTAGGGAACGTGGCCGGGGTGTCCCTTCCTTCCACCTGTCCCGGGGTCGACAGGGTGCTTCCTCTTCTGCAGGTCCCTCCAAGTCGTGACTATGTGATGAATTCCTTGATGGAGCCGGTCGGGGGTCGCCTCTCCTCTTTTTTACCAGTCTGCGTGGAGTTTGTTCGGGATCTGTGGGTCCTACAGGTGGTATGGCTGGGCTGAAGAATAGTATTTCGGACTCCTCCGGTGGATGTGTTCAAGGCTGCCCCTGTTCCCAGGTCTCAGGCAAGATGTGATGCTCTTTTGGACGAAGTTCGGGACTTGGTGTCAAAGGGGGCTGTGGTGAGGGTGCCTGTGAGTCAACAAGGTCAGGGGGTTTACTCAATCCTGTTTTTGATCCGGAAGCCAAATGGGGTCTTCCGTCCGGTCCTGGTTCTGACGGCGGTGAACTTGTGTATCCCTGATTGGTCATTCATTATGGTGACTCTACAGTTGATTCTTCCCTTCCTGTCGGTGGGGGATTTCCTGACTTCTCCTGATCTCCGGGACGCCTATTTTCATGTGCCAGTGCACGCGGATTCACAGAGGTTCCTGCGTTTCTGTGTAGGGGTGGATCACTGCCAGTTCCTGTCTGTCTCTCCGAGGGTGTTTGCTGAAATGTTGGCGCCCTTGGTGGGTTTGTTGCATGCTCAGGGTAAACAGGTTTTACCTTACTTGGTCGATTGGTTGATTTCTTCCTCTTCTTTCCTTCGGGCTCAGTCACGTTCCCGGGAGGTTTGCAGTCTCCTTCTACGGTTCGGGTGGATTCTGAACTTGGTGTAATCCCATCTTCACCCCACTCAGAAACTGTTGTTCATTGGGGGAGTGTTCAACACCAGGTTGGGAAAGGTCTTCCTGTCAGAGCCCCGCAGACTGACTCTTGTGCACGAACTGAAAATGGTGTTGGGGGTTCGATCTTCCACGGTTTCCCATTGGTTGCGTGTCCAGGGGCTGATGTCCGCAGCTGTGATGATTGTTCCGTGGGGCTCGTTTACACTTATACCCCCTGGTGAATCATCTTCTGGGGCATTGGGATCCGGCCTCTCTGGTTTACGAGCTGTTGGTTCTGGGGAGTGTGTCCATCGCCCGGGAGTTGTCCTGGTGGCTGTTGGTTCGGCACCTCTTTCAGGACTCGCCCTTTGTGTCCCAAGTGAGGTGTTCCTGACAACCGACGCCAGCGTCCTGGGTTGGGGTGCGGTCCTGCGTCAGGAGTCGGTGCAGGGTCTTTGATCTGTGAAGAGAGGCGGAAATGTTCTCGGATTGGCGGGAATTGAAGGCGGTTCAGTTGGTGTTGTCTCATTTTCTGCCTTGGATCCTCCAAAGGGATGTGATGGTGCGGTTAGACGACACGGTGGTGGTGTGTTATATCAACCGCCAGGGGAGTGCGAGGGTGGCTTCCCTCAATTTGTTGGCTCAAAGTATCAGTCTGTGGGCGGAGCCTAACTTGTTTTCTCTGAGGGCTTTAAATCTGCCTGGGATTTTGAACTCTGAGGTGGATCGCCTGAGCAGGGTGTTTCCCTCCCTGTCGGACATGTGCCTGTCTCTGGAAGTCTTTGGTTGCCTGATGGCCCGGTTCAGGGTCCCGGTGGTGGTCCTGTTTGCAGCCCCGGGGAACGCCTTGAGGGAGACGTTTTGTTCTCTGGTTCGATCTGCCGCGGTTTGGAAGGTGGATGCCCTGTCCTTCCGGTGGGAGGGGGGCCTGATGTTCGCCTTTCCCCCTATTGCTCTAATTAGGCGTGTCCTGCTGTAGGTCAAGCTGGATCGGGCTTCTGTGATCCTGGTTACTCCGGGTTGGTCCAGAGGCCTTGGTTCCCTCTGTTATTGAAGTTGGCTGTGGGGCCTTGCTGGAGGTTGCCGGTGGTCCCTTGTCCCTTGTCATTTCCCCCTCTGTCTCTGGAGTGTCTGGCCCGCCTGAGACTGTCGGGTTGGCTGTTGAAAGGTTGACCCTTGTGGCATTGGGGTGTTCTCCTTTGGTGGCGGGGTTTATTCAGAGGTCCAGGCGCCCTTCGACTCTCATATCCTATGCCGGGCATAGGGTTTCTTTTCAGTCTTGGTGTACGGCGCGTGGGTGGTCTGCTTTGGAGGCGGATCCGGTGCATGTCTTGTACTTTTTGGCGGCTGGCTTTGACTTGGGTCTGGCTGTGTCCTCCCTGAGGGCTCAGTGGGCTGCTGTTCGGGCCTTTCGGGGTTCGGTCTGTGACCCGGTGGTTCCCCTGGTGTCCCGTTTGTTTCGGGGTTGCTTCCTTCCGAAGCCTGTCATTCGGACCTTTGCTCCTAATTGGGATCTGCCTCTGGTTTTGGGGGCTTTGCAGGGAGCTCCCTTTGAGCCTCTGCTGGAGGTGTCTGTGAGGTTTCTGACGATCAGGGTGCTGTTCCTTGTGGCTGTTACGTCGGCTCGGCGGATTGGGGAGTTGGGCTCCTTGCTTTGTTCGGCCCCTTTTTTACGTTTATTTTCCTGCTCGGGTGGCACTGCGGCCTGATCCTTCCTTTGTTCCCCAGGTCCCTTCCTCTTTCACTGCTCTGCGGATCTGGTTTTGCCTGTTTTATCTCCTGATCCTCTTTCAGGGTTTGAGGTGCGGCTGCGCTCTTTGCACGTTCAGAGAGCTCTATAATTCTATTTGATGTGTACTGAGCCGTTTTGTAGGGTAGAATCCCTTTTTGTGACTTTTGGACTGGCTGGTCAAGGTCTGAAGCCTTCTGGGGCTACCCTCAGTCGTTGGCTGTGGTGGGCTGTTAGTGCTGCATATGTGGCCTGTGGTGTGTTGGCTCCGGGGTCTGTTCAGGGTCGATTGACTCGAGGGGTGGCGGCTTGCTGGGCTTGTTTTCAGGGGGCTTCCATGGCTGAAATCTGCAGGGCTGCTACCTGGGGTTCTCCACACACCTTTATGTCCCATTATCGTTTGGTGGTTGGGGGTACTGATTCTGCTGGGTTTGGGGATGCTGTGTTGCATTCTGCTCCGGTGGTGTGACTTTTTTATGTGCTTTAATAAAGTCTGCTTTTTGCTACTGAGTGAAGCCGATTATTGCTTTGGTATCTGCTCATGTAGTTAGGACTGGGACGGGGAGGGCTGACGAGGAGGTAATGACCAGTTACTCACCGTTGATATTCATTACTCCCAGTCGTAGCCCTCCCCGTCCCAGTCCAGGTTCCCATCCCTCCCTCCCTGTTCGGCTTCTTGTGCTTGTTATGTACAGGTTGTTGAATGGCAGGTCACAGGGTTATATGCCTCAGGGTATGGGTGTGGCCTGGAGGGAAGGGATGGGTTTCAAGTTGCTTGGGAGTTTCTGGTGGGAGGAGCTATCCTCCTTATTCATGGAGTGTTGCACTCCCCTGTCAAGAGCCTCCACCAAGTCCTGTTCCAGAGATTCTGACGCCTCCTCCTCATAGTCCCCTTCCTCATCATAATAATAATCACTCATTGTACACTAGAAGTGTAATAATATGCCCACTAGGTATGATAATGTTACCAAAGGCAAAATTCAGGGGGAGTGAAAAAACCCTGCAGCAAGTCAAGACACTGCAGAAAAAACTGTGTCAAAATTGAGTAGAGGGTGGAGGGAGGGCTTGCTGCCAATAAAAACTCACTCTAGGCAGAGCCTATGCCAATTAATTCAGCCGGGGACCTTTTGCAGTCTCTGGCGTCAACAGGGGTTAACTGTGAGGCTGTGGGCGTGCACGTCGCTCTGGACGGTCTTCTCTGAAGCTCCGGTATGTGAGGAATGCTCGGAGCGCCGGAAACAGCAGCCGTGCATGCGCGGACACCGGCAACCTCATCAGGAAAAGAGCAGCTTGCGCCGCAAGCGCGAGGCTACCTAACCCCTAAACTCCCACTCCACAACGAGAAACAGGACACGGGCACCACGTGCCCGGTCACCAGGGAGGTGACACACGCTCCCAGATGCGCAACGCCGCAAGACACGAAGCGGAACAAAGATGCAGTAACACGGCATGAAGCGCAAGCAACGCGCTTAGCAAGTAACAATTCAAAACACTTCAAACATCAAAGAGGTAAGATAAAAGCACTTAACTGGCTGCGGAGCAGCAAAGAAAGAGTAAGTGGGACTATCTACACCCCCTTATATAGCATAGATTCCATGGTTATTCCCCAAGGGTTCATGGGTATTGTGTTTTTTTATCTGTTTCTATGGCTGCTGGGCATTTCTATTAAAGAAAGGAGATAAGCATAATCGGAGGAGCCTCCTGTCCTGAAATATAATTATTTCCCTTGTGATGACTCGTTTCTTGTTATATTTCTTTTTAGCTTGAAGAGAGGCAGACACTGCACGTGTGCGTGTTCTGCCCCTTCCATTCCTTCCACGAGCAGACGAGGAACGGGAGAGCTGCCTGCCACCAGTGGTGAGTTTAATGCTATGGAGAGGTGTTGTGGACGGAAGATGGAAATGGACAAGTAAGCGTCCTTGAGGTCTAGACGAACCATCCAGTCCTTCTCGCGCCGAAGATCCCGCAACAGATGGATTCCCTCTATCTTGAAGTGTCTGTAGACTACTCCTCCATTGAACTCTTTGAGATTGAGCACCAATTGTGAGCCCCCTCCCTTCTTCTCTGTGAGGAAGACCGTGCTAACGAACCCCTGTGGATGATGCACGGTTGGAGCAATCGCCCCCTTTAAGAGAAGGGACTTGAGTTCCTCAGTGATGAACTCCTGATCCCTTTGTGAAAAACAAAGAGGAGAGGGAAGATGGGATTGACGTTGGGGCTGATAAAACTCTATCTTGTACCACTGGACCGTCTCCAGCACCCATGCATCGCTGGAGATCAAGCGCCAATTGTCTAGGAAAAAACGTATCCTACCCCCCAGAACAACATTGCATGCAGGAATCAGGCTCACCTGAAGTTGCGGAATCTTGATATCCACCAGAGTTTCCACCGGAACGTCCCTTCCTGTACTGGCCACGGCCCTTTTTGGAGGGATAGAAGTTTGATCGTTGGGAGTAGCCGGAATCCTGATTCCCTCCTCTGTGGGACTGGTACCCTCTCTGGTTGGGTTGTTGTTGACAACGGCTGAACGAGCGTCCCCTGTTTCGTCCGGCCATACTGAAAACCGGATGAAAGGCTTGTCGAAGTGAGGCCTGGGCTTTGTCTAATCCACTGAAAGTGTTGACAAACTGGGTCAGTTTCTTCAAAAATGGCTGACTAAAAAGCAAACCCTGAGCAGCAGGCCCTGACTCAGATGTGGAAAGCTCTGCCAGTTTGGGGTCGAGTTTGAGGAGAATAGACCGACGCCTCTCACTGGAGAGCGTGCAATTGGTGTTGCCTAGTTGGCCAATGGCCCGCTGAGCCCATTCGATCAGCTCATCGGGATCAACCATCGTCGATGACTCCTTTGCCATGAAGCTGAGATCCAAAATCTTGGTAAGGGGGTCCAGCAGATCCAGGACCTTGTCCTGGCACAAACACCAGGACCGGTCCAGACCCTTCTTTGGGTCCTTAGCAAACTTACGCAGGTAAGCCACCATGGTGGGATCCACCTCTGGTGTGTCTGCCAGGTTATTTTCCAGATCTGGTCTGGGACACTCTGAGCGCAGACGAGCACGAACCTCCTTTTCAAAAGGCTGACGGATATGTTGTTGCACATACTCCGCCACCGCCGCGGATGGGAGCCACGCAGTGGACTGTGGATGTACAATGTCCGTGGGTTCAAAGGTCAGACCGGGAGGATGAGTTGGGGCATCCACAAAATGCTCTTTGCACTTTCTCTTTTTTGGAGGAGGAGGTGAGTGATCCGAGAATGAAGAAGAAAGGTGGTCATCACTTACAGCATCATCCGCAACTGCCTTGGATGTGGAGGAGGACAGAGACTGTGCCAACCTGCGAAAGTCAGAGGTATGAGGGTTGCCTGGAGACGCCGTGGACTTTTTCAAAGCAGGCACCCAACCTTGTTGCTGAGCATATTTAGTTACATGGCGCTTAAGGGGTGTAATAGCGCGAACTAGCGCCTTATTCATGGAGACATCAAGTTTCAAGTTTATTTATTTATGATTTTGGAACTCATATGAGATCCACATAAAAGAATTAACAAATTAAATACAATACCTTATAATCCTGAGCACGATACAACGAAAAATAGACGGTTTAGACATAAATAAACATTTGTAACCATTCTAATATATCGCTAAGAAACATTTAAAAAAATTATATAATTTAAAACAGAACATTTCATTTGGAGGGTTGTGAATAGCAGCAAGGAAGGTAGTAGCTGAAAGAATACTCAATTGAAGACAAATAGGTTTTAACCACTTACGCCTATGCACCGTTAGGGCCGGACACACAAAGATGACATGATGCATATCCTGAATATTGCTATTACAGAAGTCACATAATGATGAGGTGCCATACCATCTGGACATTAGGGAGTTCAAAGGAAGTAAATCCTGCCTCAATAAAAACAGTAAACGCCGGACTCCGTGAGGGAGATTCCAAACAACATATGGTTGGGCTTTCCTCATTAGACAAGAGTCTATGGCTGGGGTAATGCCATTCTTCGCCATACAAGCCTCCCTATCCAATCTAAAACCTAATTCCCAGGAGGCCAAACTTCAGAGTAGATTTCAGCTGATATGCGGATAGAGTGAATAGAACTGATGCATCCAATTGCAAAAGATCGGCAGCAATTCTAAAATTCTTTACAATGAGTGAGTGTTCGTTAAAATTTCCCAATAACTCAGTTTTTATAAGGTACCTTAAAGTGCCAGGATCTCCCTTTGCCAGGTTATAAACCCAACGCACAATTTCTGATAAGCCTTGAACCCAGCTACTACGTAAGCCAAATTCCTGTCTAAGGGCGGCTGTTGACGCTAGACTACGTAGAATTTTGCCTTCCGTTGCATTCATGAAGCTCCAACTTTTCATGTCAACTATTTCCATGCCATAAAGTGATGATGCTGGAATTTTTGTTCGATATACCTCCAGCAGTGTCGCAAAGTGCCTTCTACCAGTAGCCTTATAGAATGTGATCAAACTCTTCCCTTGGGCAATAGCTTTCCGTGTATTATTAGCTATATGAGCTTTTTCACTTGAATTACTAGTAACTATTTTTCCAAGGAAAATGTAAGATTGTACTACATCTAGTCTTTATCCCCCTACAGACCAGTGAAAGTTCGCATATTTTGACTTTTTCCTCCCCGCCAGGCACATAACTTTACTTTTGCAATATTTATCTTTAAATTATGTTTCTCCGCATATTCATATAAGGCACGCAGGCGACTATTTAGACCTTTCGGTGTGAGATCCATGATCAGCATACATTAGGCATGCAATTGAGGCACCCCCCAAGAACGGAACTATACCTTTGCTTGCAGATAAAACCTGGGGGAGATCAGCTATATACAAGGAAAATAACAGAGGAGCCAATAGGCAACCCTGTTTTAAACTGTTTGTTGTGGAAATTACTCTAGATAACCCTCTATCCCCTCCCATCAATACTCTGCACCAGGTGTCTGAGTGCAAGGCTCGAACTAAATTAATGAGAATAGGTGGCATTCCTAAAGCAGATAACTTTCTCCACAGCAAGGATCTGTCCACTTTATCAAAGGCTGTGGAGAAGTCAATAAAGGCGCCGTAAACTCCCCCTCCATGAACCTTGACATATTTCTCTATTATGACCTACAATGCAGTCACATTATCTAGAGTGCCATGCTTTTGCCTAAACCCAGTCTGTTCATGGGGTAAGATTTCAGCCATAAGCACCCAGTCATTAATCGAGTTAAGAAGGCATTTAGCAAAAACCTTGCCTATCGCATCTAAAAGAGCGATATGACGATAGTTTTGAGACAAGTCTCTAGCTTCTTTCTTGAAGAGGGGGACTAAGATGCTCCCTTTCCAGTGGAAAGTCTGAAGATTTCTTCACTAATTACCTAAAGAAAGTTCCTGTAAGCCTCCCCATTCATACGTCTGTGAGGATGGTGCTGGAGGGGGCGAGGAAGGATGTTTTCAGACATGCCTTTCCCTGGTTTCTGGCTGGGAGGTATCCCTTGCTGGGATTCGCAGAGGAATTTCCGGCTGTGGTAAGAGTGGATTACCTGCTGGCTGGTATGGCGTCTCAGAGCCTGGTGGTGTCTGAGGATGCAGTGCCTTCTGATCCTGGGGACAAGCGGGTTGAGGGGGCCTTGAAGTAGTCCTTTGCAGCCTCTAATCTTGCAGTTCGGTCTGCAGCTTACACCAGCTATCTTGTTCAGTCGCTTCTTAAGGACTGTCGGGTATTTCTGCACAGCTCATGCAGGATGTGGATCCCTCTGGGTCTTTGTCTGTGTTGTAACAACAGTTGTGTTTTATGGCAGACTTGTCCTTCGACTCCCTTAGTGCTGCGGCGGCGGCTGCTGGGTACTCGGTTGCTGCTAGGAGGCAGTTGTGGCTTATGTCTTGGAAGGCGGAAACTGCTCAGAAGGCGGCCATGATGAAGATTTCCTTCACGGGTCCTAAGCTGTTTGGGGAGCCTTTGGAAGCTTTGATTAAAAAGACAGCTGATTACAAAGAATTGTTGGCTCCGGTCCGCTCTTCTCGGAAAGGGAAGTTTGCGGGTTTTAAGCGGGCTTTTGGGCAGGCGTTTCAATCTAAGATAGCAGCTCAGCCCTTTCGTGGTAGGGAACGTGGCCGGGGTGTCCCTTCCTTCCATCTGTCCCGGGGTCGACAGGGTGCTTCCTCTTCTGCAGGTCCCTCCAAGTCGTGACTATGTGATGAATTCCTTGATGGAGCCGGTCGGGGGTCGCCTCTCCTCTTTTTTACCAGTCTGCGTGGAGTTTGTTCGGGATCTGTGGGTCCTACAGGTGGTATGGCTGGGCTGAAGAATAGTATTTCGGACTCCTCCGGTGGATGTGTTCAAGGCTGCCCCTGTTCCCAGGTCTCAGGCAAGATGTGATGCTCTTTTGGACGAAGTTCGGGACTTGGTGTCAAAGGGGGCTGTGGTGAGGGTGCCTGTGAGTCAACAAGGTCAGGGGGTTTACTCAATCCTGTTTTTGATCCGGAAGCCAAATGGGGTCTTCCGTCCGGTCCTGGTTCTGACGGCGGTGAACTTGTGTATCCCTGATTGGTCATTCATTATGGTGACTCTACAGTTGATTCTTCCCTTCCTGTCGGTGGGGGATTTCCTGACTTCTCCTGATCTCCGGGACGCCTATTTTCATGTGCCAGTGCACGCGGATTCACAGAGGTTCCTGCGTTTCTGTGTAGGGGTGGATCACTGCCAGTTCCTGTCTGTCTCTCCGAGGGTGTTTGCTGAAATGTTGGCGCCCTTGGTGGGTTTGTTGCATGCTCAGGGTAAACAGGTTTTACCTTACTTGGTCGATTGGTTGATTTCTTCCTCTTCTTTCCTTCGGGCTCAGTCACGTTCCCGGGAGGTTTGCAGTCTCCTTCTACGGTTCGGGTGGATTCTGAACTTGGTGTAATCCCATCTTCACCCCACTCAGAAACTGTTGTTCATTGGGGGAGTGTTCAACACCAGGTTGGGAAAGGTCTTCCTGTCAGAGCCCCGCAGACTGACTCTTGTGCACGAACTGAAAATGGTGTTGGGGGTTCGATCTTCCACGGTTTCCCATTGGTTGCGTGTCCAGGGGCTGATGTCCGCAGCTGTGATGATTGTTCCGTGGGGCTCGTTTACACTTATACCCCCTGGTGAATCATCTTCTGGGGCATTGGGATCCGGCCTCTCTGGTTTACGAGCTGTTGGTTCTGGGGAGTGTGTCCATCGCCCGGGAGTTGTCCTGGTGGCTGTTGGTTCGGCACCTCTTTCAGGACTCGCCCTTTGTGTCCCAAGTGAGGTGTTCCTGACAACCGACGCCAGCGTCCTGGGTTGGGGTGCGGTCCTGCGTCAGGAGTCGGTGCAGGGTCTTTGATCTGTGAAGAGAGGCGGAAATGTTCTCGGATTGGCGGGAATTGAAGGCGGTTCAGTTGGTGTTGTCTCATTTTCTGCCTTGGATCCTCCAAAGGGATGTGATGGTGCGGTTAGACGACACGGTGGTGGTGTGTTATATCAACCGCCAGGGGAGTGCGAGGGTGGCTTCCCTCAATTTGTTGGCTCAAAGTATCAGTCTGTGGGCGGAGCCTAACTTGTTTTCTCTGAGGGCTTTAAATCTGCCTGGGATTTTGAACTCTGAGGTGGATCGCCTGAGCAGGGTGTTTCCCTCCCTGTCGGACATGTGCCTGTCTCTGGAAGTCTTTGGTTGCCTGATGGCCCGGTTCAGGGTCCCGGTGGTGGTCCTGTTTGCAGCCCCGGGGAACGCCTTGAGGGAGACGTTTTGTTCTCTGGTTCGATCTGCCGCGGTTTGGAAGGTGGATGCCCTGTCCTTCCGGTGGGAGGGGGGCCTGATGTTCGCCTTTCCCCCTATTGCTCTAATTAGGCGTGTCCTGCTGTAGGTCAAGCTGGATCGGGCTTCTGTGATCCTGGTTACTCCGGGTTGGTCCAGAGGCCTTGGTTCCCTCTGTTATTGAAGTTGGCTGTGGGGCCTTGCTGGAGGTTGCCGGTGGTCCCTTGTCCCTTGTCATTTCCCCCTCTGTCTCTGGAGTGTCTGGCCCGCCTGAGACTGTCGGGTTGGCTGTTGAAAGGTTGACCCTTGTGGCATTGGGGTGTTCTCCTTTGGTGGCGGGGTTTATTCAGAGGTCCAGGCGCCCTTCGACTCTCATATCCTATGCCGGGCATAGGGTTTCTTTTCAGTCTTGGTGTACGGCGCGTGGGTGGTCTGCTTTGGAGGCGGATCCGGTGCATGTCTTGTACTTTTTGGCGGCTGGCTTTGACTTGGGTCTGGCTGTGTCCTCCCTGAGGGCTCAGTGGGCTGCTGTTCGGGCCTTTCGGGGTTCGGTCTGTGACCCGGTGGTTCCCCTGGTGTCCCGTTTGTTTCGGGGTTGCTTCCTTCCGAAGCCTGTCATTCGGACCTTTGCTCCTAATTGGGATCTGCCTCTGGTTTTGGGGGCTTTGCAGGGAGCTCCCTTTGAGCCTCTGCTGGAGGTGTCTGTGAGGTTTCTGACGATCAGGGTGCTGTTCCTTGTGGCTGTTACGTCGGCTCGGCGGATTGGGGAGTTGGGCTCCTTGCTTTGTTCGGCCCCTTTTTTACGTTTATTTTCCTGCTCGGGTGGCACTGCGGCCTGATCCTTCCTTTGTTCCCCAGGTCCCTTCCTCTTTCACTGCTCTGCGGATCTGGTTTTGCCTGTTTTATCTCCTGATCCTCTTTCAGGGTTTGAGGTGCGGCTGCGCTCTTTGCACGTTCAGAGAGCTCTATAATTCTATTTGATGTGTACTGAGCCGTTTTGTAGGGTAGAATCCCTTTTTGTGACTTTTGGACTGGCTGGTCAAGGTCTGAAGCCTTCTGGGGCTACCCTCAGTCGTTGGCTGTGGTGGGCTGTTAGTGCTGCATATGTGGCCTGTGGTGTGTTGGCTCCGGGGTCTGTTCAGGGTCGATTGACTCGAGGGGTGGCGGCTTGCTGGGCTTGTTTTCAGGGGGCTTCCATGGCTGAAATCTGCAGGGCTGCTACCTGGGGTTCTCCACACACCTTTATGTCCCATTATCGTTTGGTGGTTGGGGGTACTGATTCTGCTGGGTTTGGGGATGCTGTGTTGCATTCTGCTCCGGTGGTGTGACTTTTTTATGTGCTTTAATAAAGTCTGCTTTTTGCTACTGAGTGAAGCCGATTATTGCTTTGGTATCTGCTCATGTAGTTAGGACTGGGACGGGGAGGGCTGACGAGGAGGTAATGACCAGTTACTCACCGTTGATATTCATTACTCCCAGTCGTAGCCCTCCCCGTCCCAGTCCAGGTTCCCATCCCTCCCTCCCTGTTCGGCTTCTTGTGCTTGTTATGTACAGGTTGTTGAATGGCAGGTCACAGGGTTATATGCCTCAGGGTATGGGTGTGGCCTGGAGGGAAGGGATGGGTTTCAAGTTGCTTGGGAGTTTCTGGTGGGAGGAGCTATCCTCCTTATTCATGGAGTGTTGCACTCCCCTGTCAAGAGCCTCCACCAAGTCCTGTTCCAGAGATTCTGACGCCTCCTCCTCATAGTCCCCTTCCTCATCATAATAATAATCACTCATTGTACACTAGAAGTGTAATAATATGCCCACTAGGTATGATAATGTTACCAAAGGCAAAATTCAGGGGGAGTGAAAAAACCCTGCAGCAAGTCAAGACACTGCAGAAAAAACTGTGTCAAAATTGAGTAGAGGGTGGAGGGAGGGCTTGCTGCCAATAAAAACTCACTCTAGGCAGAGCCTATGCCAATTAATTCAGCCGGGGACCTTTTGCAGTCTCTGGCGTCAACAGGGGTTAACTGTGAGGCTGTGGGCGTGCACGTCGCTCTGGACGGTCTTCTCTGAAGCTCCGGTATGTGAGGAATGCTCGGAGCGCCGGAAACAGCAGCCGTGCATGCGCGGACACCGGCAACCTCATCAGGAAAAGAGCAGCTTGCGCCGCAAGCGCGAGGCTACCTAACCCCTAAACTCCCACTCCACAACGAGAAACAGGACACGGGCACCACGTGCCCGGTCACCAGGGAGGTGACACACGCTCCCAGATGCGCAACGCCGCAAGACACGAAGCGGAACAAAGATGCAGTAACACGGCATGAAGCGCAAGCAACGCGCTTAGCAAGTAACAATTCAAAACACTTCAAACATCAAAGAGGTAAGATAAAAGCACTTAACTGGCTGCGGAGCAGCAAAGAAAGAGTAAGTGGGACTATCTACACCCCCTTATATAGCATAGATTCCATGGTTATTCCCCAAGGGTTCATGGGTATTGTGTTTTTTTATCTGTTTCTATGGCTGCTGGGCATTTCTATTAAAGAAAGGAGATAAGCATAATCGGAGGAGCCTCCTGTCCTGAAATATAATTATTTCCCTTGTGATGACTCGTTTCTTGTTATATTTCTTTTTAGCTTGAAGAGAGGCAGACACTGCACGTGTGCGTGTTCTGCCCCTTCCATTCCTTCCACGAGCAGACGAGGAACGGGAGAGCTGCCTGCCACCAGTGGTGAGTTTAATGCTATGGAGAGGTGTTGTAAATAGAAGAGGACTCCACAAGCAGGTAAGTAAAGCAGAAGCTTTATTGCAGCACAGGTATAGGTAGGTCAGCCCCCAGTCCAACCAGAGCTCCAACTGCCAACCGGGCGAAGGAGAGCTCCAGAACCCAGAACCTAGGAAGGGATCTAGAGTGCTGGCCAAGGAAGGAAGCAAAGCACTGTACAACATATCTCCCCTCGTTGCAAGGAAAGAAAACACAGGAAAAGGAAAACATACTAGTGCACATAGTCATTTAAGTACATGGGAGGGCGACGAGAGCGAGAGCTCCTTAAACCAACGTCAGCCAAGGAAGAGGAGACAGGAACGGGAACAGAAGTAGAAACAAGCGAAGCAGGAGCGGAATTAACCACAGGGCCCCTATGATATGTACATAAAGATGTAGAAGCATCACCACCACCCACCTCCCCCCGTTCAATTGGCAAGGGCATGGGTAGGGTAGAGTTACCAGAAGACAGTAAGTATCCATTACAACCATCACTATGAGCCGGGAGCAGATCATCAGAAGAAGAGTCTTTGCGTTTCTGGTAGAGGGCCACCCTCCGGTAATTCCAACTTTCACCATTGGCCAGAACAATGAAGTGAGGGAAAACCCTCTTGACTTTGTAGGGACCCCTAAACTTGCTGAGTCCCTTCGCAAATCTTCCTGGCTTGACCTTAACCAGGTCACCAACAGAAATGGGCATGGAAATACTGTCATGAATTAAAGGGACATCACTATTCGAACTTTTCAACCATGCGGGGGTCAATTTACTTGCGGGCGTGCAACCACGCATAAGTTCAAAGGGAGACTTTTCACCACTCTTATGGGGTGTGGAGCGGTAAGCCCAGACTAATTCCTGGACACGCTCTGTAGAGAAACAGCCAGACTCAACGAACATCTGGATTACGCCCTTGACAAGGCGATTCACCCTTTCACATATGCCATTGCCCTGTGGATTGTAAAGACTGGTCTTCTGATGTCTGATACCACACTCATTCACAAATGCAGTCATCTTCAAAGACGTGAGTTGAGTCCCATTGTCTGAAATGAGAACAGAAGGGTACCCCTCGTTGATGAAAGTACCTTTCAAGAACTTAATGGTGGCATCAGTGGTGATTTCCTTTACAAATTGTACACACAGCCATTTAGAGAAACAATCGATTAAAACAATTGCAAAACGATAATCAATAGGTAGTTCATTCATAGGTCCTATGAAATCAATACAGACACTATGCCAGGGAGTATTTTCAAAAACAATATTTTGCGTAGACTGAGAGCCCAAGACTTTGAGGCGCTTCTCCCCTTCCCTGCAGAAACTACACTTCGTAACACAATCCACTGCATCATTGTCGATAGAGGGCCACCAAAAGTTCAGTTTGACGCGGCGTTGAGTGAGACTTTGACCCAAGTGCCCCTCATGAGCCAAGTCTAAAATCCTTTTCCTTAATGAAAAGGGAGGGACAAAACGGTCACCTCGCACCAAAACATCTTTACCCTCCAAAGAAAGTTCATCCAAGATCTTTAGAAAGGGTCTGACTGAAGGACTAACAGTGCCTTCTCTCCTAGTACCATTGGAAATAAGACTGATGACAGCCTTCAAGGTCAAATCTTCAGCCATGCCCCTGGACCATTCATCATGAGAAAATGAACCACCGCCCACCGACAAAACATCCTCCATCACAGCAACCGCAAGATCATCAGACGGGATCGCAGAGTCAGAACAAGTGGAAGGAATAGGAAGTCTAGACAGACAATCCGCTTGAACATTCCTCCAGCCATGGACAAATTCGATCTCACACTGATAATCTTGCAAGCGAGAAGCCAGTCTCGCCAATCTCGGAGAACCTTTACCAGCCCCACCAGGAGCTAACACAGGGGTTTGTGGTCTGTACGTAGGACAAACTTGTAACCCCATAAGTAGGTTCGAAAGTAACTTGTTCCCCAGACTGCGGCAAGAGCCTCACGCTCTATTACCGAGTAGTTAGACTCAGAGGTGGACAGAGGTCTAGACGCGAAAGCAATGGTTTTCTCTGCACTACCATGCCTTTGTAAGAGAACTGCACCAAGGCCAATGGCACTGGCATCAACCATGAGAATGGAAGACCGAGCAGTGTCAAAAGGGGTGAGGACATTGGCAGATTTAAGTTCTCCTTTGATATGTCTAAAACAGGACTCATGTTCAGAGGTCCAATTAAATTTTACACCTTTTTTGAGTAAGGATCTCAGGGAAGCAGTTTTGGATGAGAAGTCTTTTACAAATTTCGAGTAAAACTCGATCAAGCCCATAAAAGACCGAAGCTGATCCTTATCGACTGGGGAGGGTGCTAACTCAATAGCTTCAAGTAAGTTTTTCTTGGGTTTAATACCTTCTTCTGATAAACAAAATCCTAAATACTCAATTTCTCTCAATAGAAAAGCACACTTCTCTTTTCTTAGAGTCAAACCGGCCTCATCCACCCTGACTAACACATCTTGTAAGATTTTGTTGTGTTCCTGTAGGGAATTACCATAAATCAAGATATCGTCTTGAAAGTACAGTACCTTATCAAGACCCTTAAAGACTTCAGAAACAAGTCTCTGGAATACGCTAGCAGCTGAGACTAGCCCAAAGGGTAGCCTGGTGAATTGAAATGTGCCCTCGCTGGTGATAAAGGCAGTTAAATGCTTAGAGCTTTCGTCCAAACAAATTTGATGATAGGCGTGTTTGAGGTCTAACTTACTGAAGAACCTTGCTCCTTTGAGGGTTGATACCAATTCTCCTATGTTAGGTAGGGGAAACACATCTGCTACAACACACTTGTTGAGGGAACGAAGATCCACACAGAACCTGATCTTATTGTCCGGTTTCTGCGAGATCACAACGGGCGAAACCCAAGGAGACGCTTCAATGGGTTCAATGATTCCCCCTTGAAGCATCTCTTCAAGAGTAGCCTTGACCTCATCTCGCAGAGCAAAGGGCACCCTCCTTACCTTGTGTTGTACGGGTGAGCTGCCTTCCTTGAGAACTATATGATGCGAATAGCCAATGAGTTCACCCAACTCATCTCTAAAAACATTTTTATATTTAGTTAAAATGACCTCTAAGGATGGGGTTTCAACAATAGAAATGGGATTATCGGATCTAGGATCAACCACTATGTGCAGATCATATTGGTGGTGACGGCCTAAGATTGCCGGACCATCAGCAGATATGTAAATCTTACCACACACCAATCTTCCCTTGAAACCAATTTCGGCTTCAAAGAAACCCAGTATGTCAATTTTCTCCCCCTGGTATCCAGACGGGAAAATGTCACACATTTTCAACACTCTTTCACCCCACACACTTTTCATCAGAGAATTAGGAATTATAGTCCACTTTGAACCTGTATCTACCATGAGTGTAATGACTTTTCCATCAATAACAAAATCATCCTTAAAAGGATTACCTCTCTGGTTATCACACGCGCACACAGTGTCAGTCAGGACTAAGATTTTGTTGACATCACGTCTCAAATCATCACTCTCGTTCACAACTGTAACTCTCGAATTATTCTTGTTCCTACACATTTTAGCGAAGTGTCCCATCTTACCACACTTTAGACATTCTTTGTTGTTTGCAAAACAAAATTTTCCATCAGAAGGATGGGAAAAGCTACCACACCTAGAACAAATCTTTTGATTATTCTTGCTAAAGGAATTTTGTTGTATGTTCTTTTTCTGAAGGACATAGCCTTTCTTCCTGACAATTGCAATGGCAGCAGCTTCATCGTCACTATTTTCGCTATGGATACTCTTTTGAGAAATTTCTGCCACTTTAGTCTCCAAACCACCTTTCTGTAGTTCCCTCATACACTTTTCGCTTTCTTCCACAATTTTGGCAAGTTCTATAGCATCTTTTAAACTTGGGTTCTTTGCCGCCCATAGACGTTCTTGTACTTTTCTATTGTTGGCTTGGATAACTAGCTGGTCTCTGATTAGCTCGTCCGCCATCTGGCCAAAGTTACATTTGATAGATAACTCGCGCAATCTGGCTACAAATTCATCAATGCTCTCTTCAGGTAATTGTTTATTCTTATAAAATTTATATCTTTGAAGGATAAGGTTTTCCTCTTTGCCAAAACGGGTTTCCAATCTTGTTATCGCTTCCTTAAACTCATCAAAGTCACCCTGTGACCCTACAGGTAGTACCTGAGGCAAATATCTGAATAAACGTTGCCCTTCTTTACCCAATGTGGTCATTAGTAATGCTTTTTTACGTTTGGGTGAATAATCCTCACCATCCAGAGCTTCAATATAGTTATAAAACATGACTATCCAGTCTTCCCAAGCTATTTGAGGAATGCCAGGCTCTGATAGGAATTGAGGAGGAAGAGCGACATTGATGGCTTGAGTCATGTTCAAGGACCACTAAAAGGGTAAAAAAAATAATCACTCCAATATAAATAGTAATGAATAAAAATAAAGGCTTACGTTTACCACAAAGAAGAATTGAGGCGAAGGACCGATGTCAGCAAAGAACAGATGCTTAGCGCTCAGTCACGAGCGTTTCTATGGAGATTCAAAATACACAAATATCAGTAAAATGGCCGAAAACGTCGTGCGTATGACGTTTGTGATTATGATTATAGCGAGAGTTCATGCGCTAATGAAATGCGCTTCACGAACGAGATGTTTTCAAGGAAACGCGGGTTCGCTGTAGCGGTGCGTTCCAGTGACACCTTAGCTTGCGTTTCAATGACGCTGTATCCGGTTAGAGAAATGTCATATCCGCCATTTGCGTTACACTGACGCAGACGCTGTCTGGACCTGCGCTTCAGTGACGCCGTCGCTGCTGCACTTAACGTTCTAGTGGCGCGTGCTTGGTTAAACGATGCAAACGCGCGTTGCTAAGCGACTCACCGTGATATTGACTCGGTAGAGATGACGTCACTTAGTGAATCAGAAGTCCTCCGAAGACAAAAACATCGGAAAAGAATACCTTTGGCAAGCAGTCAACGTTGGGACGGAAATTGGTGTCTGCGTCCTCGTTCCTCGCTATCCACACGGGGTTCTTGAGGGGTTCCTGAGCCTTACCACACTGTAGAAGTTTCTGTGGCTGCAGCAACACGTGGAGAAGAAGTGGTTGGACACTCCACAAGTCCAAGTCGCCAAGTGTTGTAAATAGAAGAGGACTCCACAAGCAGGTAAGTAAAGCAGAAGCTTTATTGCAGCACAGGTATAGGTAGGTCAGCCCCCAGTCCAACCAGAGCTCCAACTGCCAACCGGGCGAAGGAGAGCTCCAGAACCCAGAACCTAGGAAGGGATCTAGAGTGCTGGCCAAGGAAGGAAGCAAAGCACTGTACAACAAGAGGCTGCCTTTTCCCCCCGAAGCCGGCGAGCCTACACTGGAAATACAGGCATACACAGCCGCTTTCACCCCACCTGCCGCCTGACGCTCCCCTTGTTCAAAACCTGCCTAGGCCGAAGAAAGCAAGCCGGGCTTAATTAAATCCCCCCTCCCGGCCTCACAGAACATCCGCAACGCTTCTTTTACTGAAGCGTCGGATTCCATGACACAATGTAATATTCTAGCCTTCTAACCAAGAGATAAAATATTCTTGACGCAGCGCCAACATTATAAACCCTCCTACCTCACCTAAGGACAGGCTCAAAGGGCCAGATTTACAAGCTCCTTGCGCCACTTTTGCGTCACATTTACCATGGGAAAAGTGACGGAAAAGTGGCGCAAGAGCTTGTAAATCAAAGTGCGCAACACAGAAAGCTCGCACATCAGGCTCGTGCTGATGTGCGTGACCCAATCACGAGCACCTACCTGTCCCTGGGCCATACCATATGTCCGAAGCTGCCCGGGGGTGTACAACCCCAGGAGCCCCCAATATCATGATTTTTTTTTAAACATGAAATTCAAAGCATGGTCGTTTCAGAAGTGGTACTTTTAGATGGCGATGCCTCACATTGTTTGAAGAAGTGTGAGCTGCAGATATCAGTCATTTTATGTTGGTTGGTCATTATTTTTCGTCATTATATCAGATCTATCTCATGACCTGAAACATCTCCTTCCCTCAGCGCTGCGTCCTAAGCAGATTACAGATGAGCGAATGCCTTTTTTTATTTTAGAAAAACCTGCGCTCGTTCCTTCTACCCGTAATTCGTGTTTTATCTTTTTCCCCTCACCCTCTTTAAATTCATAATGAATTCCCTGCTGTGCTCCAAGGCGATAAAGCAATTACATTTTTACAATGCGTCGTTTAATTCCTTAACTAGGAGCCCTTCTTCTAGCCTTGTCCCCTCTCTGTTTCAATTCATCGTGTATAACATTTCACAAATTGAGAAATTAACCTTCATTGCAGGTTCTTCCCTTCTGGGGGTGTGGGCTTTGATGCTGGGTAAGCTGTTTTGGCGCGCAAATGTGGCAAGGCTTACTGATGACAGACACCTCCCGCGACGCCGCTTGCGTGTGAATGGCACAGTGTTTGCATTTAAATGACTGTCAGCTTCTTGAAAATATCATTACGGTCCCGTGCTGACTGTTACTGAATGGCTTCATAAGGGATTAATCCGATCTCTGTTGAAGTAATTACTTGGCTACTCAAAGGACACAAGATGGCTAATAGTCGTTTTAATATCTGCACGGATAGGCTGCGTTTATTACCGGCTGGAACTGGGATAGCTCATTCCCAAGGCGTCAGTTGGTGCATCATTACCTCTAAGTTTCTCTTTCACATTAAAACTTTAGTGTGAGCTGTCAATACCTCTTGCTGGAACGAACACATTCAGCTGAAATTTTAAAAAGACTACCGTCCTCAAGTTCCCTCCTCAGGGAAAGAAGATGTATTGTCTTCTCGCCTGTCTTTCTGCCGCAGTCCTTACCTTGTTCCCAATCTTGTCCAGTCCCATTGTTCAGCCATCCTTTTTGTCACGCAGAAGAACTTGCTTCTTCCTAGTTTTTGCAGGCTGACTCCCACCAGGAAAGCCTAGGCACTCGAAGCCTTCGTCATCGTCTGGTTTTGGGGCCTTCTTTGTGCATTATCTCCCTTTCCACTGATTCCCAGGGTGTCGAGGAAGATCCACTATGATCATGTAGAGATTCTTCTGGCGGTCCAAGAGTGGCCCAGGAGACCCTAGTTTCCTCTTTTGCTGGAGCTTCAGGCTTGGTCTCATTAGAGATTCCCGATCCAGCCTTCTCCATTAAGGTTTTCGTGGCTTCAGCCGGATTCCCTCAGGCGTCTCTGTCAAGGGGTCTGACACTTTAGAGGCTGACTTTTTTGGCTCAAGGTTGTTCTTCCAAAGTGGTTATTCCATTCAATTGTCTAAGAAACCTTATACTCAAAAAGCTTATTTTCACTGTTGGCGTAATTTTGAAATCTGGTGTAGAGGTAAAGATGTATCCACTGTTTCTTGTGATCCTATAAATATATTGAATTTTTTAAAGGATGTTTTCTCTTTAGGTCGGGCTGTACCAATTTGTTCCCAAGGGGCTGCGATTCATGTTTTCCTGAGAGTTGAGCTTGCTTCCTGTTGGAAAGTGGGTTATTGGTAGGGGCAAATGTAGGTCTGCCACTTGCAATAAGGCTACTAACACATGATAGGACTCAGCATAGGTCTTAGAAAAGTATTACTATGATCAAAGTGGCTGCAAGCAGATAGGCTTAACTTCAAAGACAGGTATGTAAAGCATTTAAAAACACCATTTCAGTAAATAATTAAGACATAACCCATAATAAAAATCAAACACCAATTTATAAAAATAGGAAATAATGTTATCTTCAAAAGGACACCAAAATGACAAAAATCCAATGTAGGGAACCGAAGAAATGAATTTTCAAAGATTTAATAAAATATAGCACTTAGAAGATTACAGCACCATATTGTGATACCTGCTCCCGATAGACTGGGGCAAAATCAAACTTTCAGGCTGGGAGCGATGGAGCCCTGGGTGGCTACAGCTCGCGGCAGGTCCCAGTCTCAGTTTCTACCTTCACACTTAAAATCTTTTCTGGAGCTTTTCTCCTCGAGGCCCTCAAAGCTCCCAGCAAGTCCGGATTCGGTGAGGGTTCGCCCGCTTGACTTGTGACAATGTCCCGGTCAACTTCCCTGGAGCGGACGTAGAACATTTCTCAAGATTGCTTCAGTGGGGCAACCCAGGAATCCAGGCCGGCACACGATGGAAGGCAGGCGGCTTGCCTTTTGCGGTTGCTCCTGGCCCCCTTTTCTACGAGCGGAGTCTCTTTATGCTCCTCCTGTAGCCGGATCCGGTGAGGGTTCGCCGACTACAGATTTCTTCTAGTCCTGGTCAATCTCTGGAAGTTGGAGCGATAGAGCTTTTAGCAGGATGAACCTGGTTTGCTTGGCCTGCTCGCGGTTGAAGGCATGCAGCCTGGCTGGCCAGATTGAGTCAGTCCCTCTATGGAGCTTTTTTTCAAAGTTGCTTCAAAGTTCGCCAAACTTCGTGAACTTCTTCCTGAAGTTCCTCAATGAGTCCCAAAGTGTCTCAAACTCACTCCAAGGGTCTGGAAGCTCCAGGATGGTCCGTGAAAGTTCAGGACTTCAATCAATCAATCAATCAAACATTTGTAGAGAGCGCTACTCAACCCGTGAGAGTCTCAAGACGCTAAGGGGGTGCGGGAAGCAGCTACTGGTTGAACAGCCAGATCTTGAGAAGTCTCCTGAAGGTCAGCAGGTCGTGGGTCTTTGGGCGGGGAGGGTGTTCCATGTCTTGGCGGAGAGGTGGGAGAATGATCTGCTGCCGGTGGTCATTCAGTGGATGCATGGGACTGTGGGGAGGGTGAGGTGGTGTGAATCTGACGGTTCAGGCTGTATAAGGACAGTCGTTTGTTGCTGGTCCGGCGTTGTGGAGTGTTTTGTACACATGCGTGAGGAGCTTGAAGGTGATCCTCTTGTTGACTGGAAGCCAATGCAGGTCTCTCAGGTGGGTGGTGATGTGGCTGTGGCGAGGGGGTCCGAGGATGAGGCGTGCGGAGGCATTTTGTATGCGTTGGAGTCTCTCCTGGAGTGTGGCTGTGGTTCCTGCTTAGAGGGCGTTGTCGTAGTCCAGCCTGCTGCTGACGAGTTGTAGGAAGGTGGATGCCTGACTATGGTTACCCCAGATTTTTTGCCTAGTGTTTAGCTGGTTTTCGACTTAGTTGGCCTGGGATCCTGCTAATCAGGGTCCCAGGCTATCTGTTCTCTCTCTAAAATGGACTCCATGTACCCTAGGTACATCTCCAATTGGATATTGGGTCACCTTATCAGCCCCTGTACAGTGTACTATAGGTACCCAGGGCATAGGTGCATCCCAGGCCTACCAGGGGCTGCAGCATATCTTTTGCCACCCCTGGCTGGCCATCTAAACTGACACAACTGGCTGATCACTCAGCTGGGGCAAGGTGGTGTAATCACCCCTTGCTTAGATATAGTATACCTATGTCTAAACCTGTATCTGGACACATATACACTTATAAGTCACTCCTATGGCAGGCCTTAACAATCCTGGAGGCAGAGTGCTTGGTTTTATGTGAGATGGTGCTCTAGCATGAGCTGAGCCTGTCTGCAGCTTTCGGAACCATGTCCTTATAGCTGTTCTGGGATATTGCCATACCATATACTCTTAAGTGCAGTATGAACCTCTCGGTTAAATGCTATCTATGGTTTGGCTTTATCAAAACAATTTGTGTAAGGTGTCAAACGCTTTGAAATACTACCCCCTCGCCAGTCCTGGTGACGGGGGTAGCATTCCACCCTTCTAGAGGGAGAAGACATGTTACTTTCCTTAAACACAGTTAAATCTAACCAGAGCCTCAGCATCACAAAATGGATGCTGCTGCCACAGACACAAGTCTGGCCTCCTGCTCCTGACCAAAACTCTGGCAGGGGAGGCCTGGACAAAAGGTTTCTTGTCACAGGGAGGTGTTACACCACCCCAGACAGGAGATAGTGGATTGGGGCAGGGAGGGCTGAATGAAACTAGACACTGCCTGGGGCGCACAAGGTGTCCCAGGCAAAGCCCAGTTCAAACCGGTGCTAGGGCACTCCAGCCCCAGCTCTGGTGTGAAACTGGACAAAGGGAAAGGGGTGTAACCACCCCCTTCCTGGGTCCCACCCATAGGAGGGACCTAGCAGGAGATTCAGCCCTTTGATTTGGAATAAAGGTGCGAGCTGTGCCATGAAGCATTAGATCATCCTGAATGAAACTTTGATACAAAACTTTGGACCCTTCGACATCCTACTCGACGTAGAAGACTGAAGAATCTCCCTTGTGGTCAAGGAGTGGCCACCCTGTGCAAGCAGGCACAATCAGCGCTCAAAGGTTTTCTTTGCCGTTGCTCCTGCCAGAGCTCGAACGACAGACACCGACAAGACCTGTACTTCCAGATTTCCAACAGCCCAATCCACAGTCCTAGCAAAGCTGAGACCCGTGGAGGCGATGTGAGACGTGGGACCGGCCATCTTGGAAAGCCAGCGAAGTGCTTTCTGTGCAGCTTCAGAGGCACCCTCTAAGCTGTGCATTGGGGATTGAGAAGCCCCAGCCCCGAGCAGCCTGTGCACCGAAGATCACCTCTCCACACTCACCGAGTTCTGCATGGGGCCCTTTTGCACTTTTCCTGCTCGATGCGTTGTCCTGTCTCTTGCCCGTTGGCTAGTGGCCTCTGTGGCTACGATCCTTCAACATTACACTGCTGGTCTGGTTGCTCCAGACTGACCCTAGCTCCCCTGAAAATGAGCCACCGATCCGACCTTGATGGTCCGATCCAGAAGCCATCTTCAATTCCTGCGTCGGTTGCATTTGCCAATGCCTGTTGACTCAGATTCGAGAACCGACACCGCCGACAGCGAGTGCCGTTGTGGGACAGCCCGTGTTCAACTCCTGGTTGTCATCATTACTTCCTGGTCCACGTGGCTGCCCGACATCTCCTGGTTCCTTCCTGGTTCCATCCTGGTCACTGGCTAGGGACCTAGACTCTGTCCCCTCTGCTTTCAGGTGCTCTACATCTTTGATCCACCCTTGGATCCAACCGGACTCTTCTCTCCTGGCCGCCTGCAGCATCTTTTCCTCCAGGCTCCATAGAACTCCACGACAAAACCCGACGCACTTTGACATCTATGCACCCGCTTCCTGTGGGTGAGGTAACAAGAGTACTCCGGTGCTCCTGTAGTGGTTCACACCTCTAGTGTCCTAGTTTTAAGTGGTTAAGTTCTAGTCCAGTCAGAAGTCTCCTAAAACAGTAACTTTCTAACTTTTACGCACCATTGACTTCTATTGGTGTAAAGGTTGCCTATAGACACACACCCGTATCCTGTGGGCCTCCCCTGACCTAACCTACATTAGTCCAGTGTAGCCCCAGCGATTCTCAAGGCCCTAGGCCTTACCATTGTTCATGACGTGGTTCTTATACCACTATTTTAGTATATGGTTTGAGGGGCCACCCGGCCTATCCGTATTTGTGCAACTTTTGTATGTTATATGAAGTTCTTTGTTTAACGCTTCTGTGCTCATAAAGAGTATAGGGGATTATTCTAGTAATAAATACATATATTTTATAATATATAACTTGTGTGGTGTCCTTTCATTTGATATTAAAAGGATTGCATATGGTAAACCAGCTGGCTTCACATGCCCTCTTGATTTTAGCCTAAGACTGCTTTTGTCCATGCTACCATTAGGATAGCTGGTCTATAAGGTTGACTTACAACCAATCACCATGAGGGTCGTTTGGACAGGTGCAAGGTGCTCACTAGAATAGTGATCATCATATACCAGGCCAACTTCTCACACGAGTGCTTGGGGCACCGCTCTTCTGGTTTCGGAGGGGATCCATCTGTAGTTCTAGCGGAGCATGCAGAGGGTGTTGAAGCAGGAGGAGAAAACAGCGTTAACTTGCTGGTTCATAGAGAGCATTGAGTCCAGAATGAACTCCAGGTTGTGTGCGTGGTTGGTGGGTGTCGGGGCAGCTTCCAGCATTCTGGGCCACCAGGAGTCGTCCCATATGGAGGGGGTGGAGCCGAGGATGAGGACCTCCATTTTGTCCAAGTTCAGTTTCGCCGGCTAGTCTTCATCCAGTCTGCGATGGCCTTCATTCCCTCGTGGAGGTTGGATTTGGCAGTGGCCGGGTCCTTGGTGAGGGAGAAGATCAGCTGTGTGTCATCGGCGTATGAGATGACGTTGAGGTGGTATGCTCTGCCGATGTTGGCGAGCGGTGAAATGTAGATGTTGAAAAGGGTCGGGCTGAGGGATGATCCTTGTGGTAAGCCGCAGGTGATCGTAGTTGTTTCAGATCGGAAAGGGGGGAGAAGGACTCTCTGGCTTCTGCCGGTGAGGAAGGAGGTGATCCAGTCCAGGGTTTTGTCTCAGATCCCTGCGTTGCGGAGGCGTGTGTGCAGGGTGTGGTGGCAGACGGTGCCGAAGGCGGCCAAGAGGTCCAGGAGGATGAGGTTTTGCCGTTGTCCAGTAGGGTCCTGATGTCGTCAGTGGCAGTGATGAGGGCGGTTGCAGTGCTGTGGTTGCTGCGGAAGCCGGATTGGGAGTAGTCCAAGACGTTGTTCTTTTCCAGGAAGTGGGTCAGTTGTCTGTTGTCTGTTGGTGGTCTACTCAATGACTTTCGCCGGGAATGGGAGCAGGGAGATCGGTCGAAAGTTCTTGAGGTCCTTTGGGTCCCCCTTAGGTTTGTTGAGTATGGCGTTGATTTGGAGTGTTTCTCCGGGAAGGTGGGGGTCTCGAGGGAGTTGTTGATAATCTTTGATGATCTTTCGGAGTTGGGTGCAATGGTGGAGCTTTCCTTGTTGAAGATGTGGTGGTGGCAGGGGTTGGAAGGTGAGCCGAAGTGGATGGTGTTCATGATTTTGATGGTGTCTTCGTTGTTGACGTGGTTCCAGGAGAGCAGGAGGTTGTTGTGTTTGGTGGGTGTTGAGTCGTGGGTGTCAGCGTCTGTTGTCGGCGTCTGGGTGTCGAAGATGTTGTGGGTGTCTGCAATCTTGTGGTGGAAGAAGGAAGCCAGGGAGTCATAGAGTTCTGGTGACAGCGGGACGTCGATGGAGCTTGAGCTGGGGGTGGCGAGTTCCTTCACTATGTTGCAGAGCTCTTTGCTGTTGTGTGCATTGATGTCGATGCGTTCCTTGATGGAGGTTCTTTTGGCGGATTGGGTGAGTTGGTGGTGTTTGTGTCAGGCATTCATGAGAGCTGCGTGGTTGTCTGGTGTCTGTCATTGCGCCACTGCTTCTCGAGTGTTCGGTAGGTGTTCTTGGAGTCCTCTAGGTCGGCGTTGAACCAGATGGCTCTCATGTCGGTGCACTTGTTGGAGAGTTTCCTGATAGGGGCGAGGGTGTTGGCTCAGTCATCGAAACATTGTCTGAAGTTGTGGGCTGCTGCGTTGATCTCGGAGGGCTCGAGTGAAGGGTCTCGGGCGAGTGTGGTGATGAGCTGTTCTTCTGTGACTTTTTTCCAGCTGTGGTGTGGGATACGTTGCGGTTGGTTGTGCGCTGTGTGTTTCTCGAAGGAGAAGTGGATGCAGTGGTGGTCGGTCCAGTGGAGTTCGGTGGTGTGGCTGAAGGTGACATGATCACTGGCGGAGAAGATGGGGTAGAGCGTGTGTCCGGCGGAGTGGGTGGGTGTTGTGACGAGCTGTTTGAGTCCAAGGTTGGCGAGGTTTTTAATCAGGGTTGTGGAGTTACTGTTGTTGGCGTTCTCGAGGTGGAAGTTTAGGTCTCAGAGTAGGATATAGTCTGTGGAGGCGAGAACGTGCATGTTTATGAGGTCGGCGATGGATTCGCTGAACGGTGGTCTTGGTACTGAGGGTGGTGTTGGGATTGACGTGGATCTGGAAGTGTAGGTGTTTGGTCATGCTGAGGGAGTCTTCGGTGTTTGTTGAGATTCTGATGGTGTTCCTTTGGACGATGGCGCTTCCTCCTCCTGGTTTGTTGTTGCGGTCCCTGCAGGTGATCTTGTAGCCGTCTGGGAAGCTTTGGCTGTGTCAGGCGCCGAGGAGGTGTTCATCCAGGTCTCTGACAGGAAGGCGACTTCGGGGTGGAGGAGTCGAGCAGGTCCTAGAGTTCGACAGCGCGCTTGTGGACTGAGCAGGTGTTGAGAAGTATGCAGCTGAGACAGTTGTGGTCTGCAGTGTTGGGATGGGCAGGACATGTGGGGTGTGCTGGCTGGTGTAGCTGCTGTTTTGGAAGGTGAAAGGTCCGTGGTGAGCTTCGGGGTGGGTAGGAAGCAGGTGGAATGTCAGCCGGCATTGACTTCGTGGAGGATGTTGGCGTCGTAGCTGCTTCGGGTGTTGTGGTGGTATCGGGGGCCAGGGGGTCTGGCGCTGGGCACGGTCCAGGCACAGATGGGCGCAGACGAGCTTGCCTGAGGCACGCCTTTGACGCGCCAGCGACGTTACTGCACATCGGTCGCCATAAGAAGGGGAGAGGGCGGGAGCAGTGGGAGCGGATGTGAGCGGGCTGGATCAGTGGGCGAGACCACAGGGGGAGCAGAGACGGGAAAACGAAAACGCACAGCGCAGAATACAGTATTCAGAGGAACAGTAAAATAAAAAGAAAACAAAACAAATATGAAGTGCTGTCACTCAGAGTGGCCTCTGAGCACAGCGGGCGAACAGCAGGGTGGAGCTGCGGCACCGGGATGGACTGCTGGCTTGAACCCTGAGTGGGAACACAGAGCTGGGGCAGGAGACTGGCAGACAGGCGAGGCTGCTATGGAGAGTGCTGGCCCTGATCCAGTGGTCAAGGCTTCACATGCGCTCCCCCGCAGTGGTCACCATAAGAAGGGGAGGGTGTGGGAGCAGAGGGAGGGGGCGGGAGCGGGCTGGATTAGTGAGCGGGGCCGCAGTGGAAGCAGAGGCAGGAAAAATGGCAACACACAGCGCAGAATACAGTAATCAGAGGAACGGTAAAATAAAAAGAAAAGAAAACAAATACAAAGTGCTGTCACACAGGGGGGCCTATGAGCACAGCGGGCGAACAGAAGGGTGGAGCAGCGGCACCAGGACAGACTGCTGGCTCAAACCCTGAACGGGGACACAGAGCTGGGGCAGGAGGCCGGCAGACAGGCGAGGCTGCTGGGGAGAGTGCTGGCCCTGATCCAGTGGTCAAGGCTTCAGTTCCCACAATGTACTTATACAACACCCTTACAAATCCACTTGTAGTTCTCCAAGGTGTAGATTTAGTTGGTTATGTTCCAGATGAGCTCTTTTAACCTGTAGCTTTCAGGGAGTCCACTCTTTAGTTATTTTTCAACAAGATAATCCACAGGGCTGTAGTTTCAGATAGTGCAGTCTTCAGAGGTCAGGCCTTAGAAACCTTTGCACAGCATAACTTCTCAACAGGGCACTTCTTGCTTCAGTAAGTTTCAAGCAGCTGATCTGGAGGGCTCTGCCCCTCTCAGATACTTATTTCTAGTTCTCAGGGTCAGGTTGGAGGTCACTTCAGACCAATGGAAGCAGGGTAACTCCTCCAAGATATGACCACATCCTGTAGAGTGTGGCATTATTTTGTCCCAGAGTGAATTAAATCTTCCAAATCGATAATGGCTGATTTTCCAGCAAGGAGGTAAGAGCTGGCTAAACACACCCCTGGGATGGCTAATTTACTTAGAGTATCCCCCTGCATCTGCTCATTCCTTCCTTAATCCTATTATCTGCCTAAGGTGGGAAGTTCAGAGCTGTAAATGACACTGGTCTCTGCTCTCCTTATCGAAGAACACAGTTTATGACTCCTGGCCTGGCATTCCTATGGAACAGCACACTGCCCTAAAAGCAGAACTGATTAACCCCAGGGACTCTTTATCACCTCGTCAAAGTAGCCTGGCTAATCCACTTAAATCTGACCAATCAGGGCAGACCACTGGAAGGTTGAATATGGACATACAAACAAACAAAGTCTTATAACTTCTTGTATGTACACTTTAAGAGAAATTCAACAATATGATATTGTTGGATTTCTTGATACCATTCTGGGAAGTCTTTGAATGGCATTTTTATCCCTCTCTTATCACGAGTTATTAATCAATAACTACTTACCATGGTAACCTATTTACCAGGGGATTTGCAATGGGAAAATGACTATTTATCCAGCAGCAGGACTTACAAAACATATTTTATAAGTACTTGCCTTATATCTACAGGAACCCCATGTGCAACTAGGGGAGACTTCTGGGGTTCTGAATCTGTAGAAGGTTTGCAGATTCTCCCTCCACAGTGCTCCTAGCATCAAAGTCAAATTTGAGCAGCACTTTGTGTGTGGAGTGAAATGTGAAATTTCACTTTACCCAGGCATATAAAAACTCATTTTATAAGAGTGTACCTTTTAAATATCTGACCCCCACCTCAGGGATACATAGGGGAGAGCCTGGGGTCCCTAATATGCCACAACATTGTAGGTTATTCTTTTTGAAGTGGCCCAGGCACAATTTACTTTTTAAAAGCAGTCCTGGCACCCACGGCTATTTTAAAAGTGACCCCAGGCCTCAGCAGTGCACACATGCAAGTGCAAAAAGAGATGCTGGTCTCTAAACTGTCATGCCCTAGGGTAATAGGGACTTCTAGGCAGTTTCAATACCCTGCCCCATGATATACTAGGGCCTATAGGGGAGGTCATGCCAATCACTGCGGTACCCCAGCATACCATTGTGTACCCTAGTATATGTAGGTGTTTCAACTGTATTCTAATGTGTCTCTTTCAGCATAGCACTGGCCCAGGGCCTGTTTAAGCAGAACCCAGGGTCAGTCAGAGTCAGGTACCACCAGTATCAGTCAGCAAAAAGTTGGGGGGGGGGGTGCCCAGGGCACTGGATGACTTTCCAACACTTCCATTTCAGCTCTTTCCTCTAGGCTTTCACAGTCTATATTTTTGCAAGGCCCAGTTACCCATTATCCTGTACCATCTTGGGATCTCCCTGTGGTGCTCCATGCATTGATGAACAGTCCTTTTGAGTTTTTCAGTCTGTGAATCTTATGTACTTCTCTTTTAAGGTTCTGTTCCTAGTCACCACTTGTTCAGGTCAGAGGATTGGTAATATAGGCACTCTTCTCGCTTTTCATCCATTTATGAGATTATCTGATGACAGGGTTATTCTGAGGCCCAGTTTCTCCCTAAGGTTCCTTCTCAGTTCTATCGCGAGGAGCGCATTGAATTACTGGTCTTTTATTCTAATCTATCCTCTTTAGATTAACATAGTTGTACTCTAGATGTCCTTCAAACTATCTCTATTTATTCTCAGTGAACTCTTTCCTTTCCTAAGGCTGATTCTTTGTTTATTTCTTTGTTTGTTAGCTACGGCCATTAGAAGAGCGGTCTCTGCCTATCGTACTCAACTCTTTTGAGCTGGATCAGGCTGGCACTCTATCAAGCTTATGAGGCTTTGCATATTAGGTTGCCTTCTTCTGTTGAGTTCAAATCCACTCTGGGCATGACCTCTTCATGGGCAATTTGCCAATTGGGCTTCTCCCTACATTTTCATGATGCATTATATTCTTCATGTATGCGTTGGAGCAAGGGCAGAGTTTGGTACCCGAGTTTTGTCTTCTGTACATAATGTTTGATCCCAAATTAATTATTAGTTACTTTCACAGTTAGAGAAATCGTTGTGTCTTCTGTGTTTTCTTTGATTTTGTACTATGATCAATTGTCAACTGTTTGGAAATTGACTCACTCTGTAAGGACTGTGGCAGAAAGACAGACAAGAAGGTATTGGCCCAGTTTCTTACCGGTAATCTTCATTACTCCGAGTCCAGATCTTCTGTCATAGTCCTGGCCCACCCTAAATCCATTTGGAGTGACAATTGATCTTGTTTTTTAGTTCTGCTATGTCAGGAAGTGCAGAAAACTAGTTACTCATTTATGGTATTCTGGATTTTGGGAGGCCATCTAAGTTGAACTTTTTTTGTTTTAGCTAATCAAGCAGGGAAACTGCTCACTCAGCATGGACTGTCTCAGGAAGACCTGGGCTTGATGTAATGAAGATTATCAATCAGTAAAGGGGTCAATCCTGTGCATCCGTTGAACCCTCTGGATTTGGTTCTTTCCTTCATGTAGGTTCAAGGCTGCACATGCCTGCAGGGCTTGCTCCTTTGTGTGTTCCATGATATTTGCTTCGACGTGACAAAAGAGTAATTTGGGAGCACGCACCTTGTGATGAAGGAGGCTTCCAAGAAAGCTGTGGGACAAAGGATCCCAGTAATTATATTCAGATTTACGCAGCCTTAGTCTTCATGGTTCTGGCGCTGCAGCAGCTGAAGGTAAGGATAGCTGCATGCTACGAAGCAACTACTCACAGTCCAGGTACTCTAACACATATTAGTACATATCAATCACATGTCAGAGTTGTTACCAAGAATATAACAAATGCCGAGCTGACCTCAAAAGAAATTGAAAATGGTTTCATTAATAATGTGAACAGCTTTCACCTGAGAAAACGAATTCACACTTCGCATCTCGAGTGCCAAATTGTAGTGCACCCTAATATTAGAGACAGGCACATCCTGTGGGCAGTATTAGCATGGGAAAGAAAACAAACATGCCTGAAGCAGGATAACGTGCTTATACAAACATTTTTAAAATGTTCACAATCTCTCCCACTTGCTTTATTTTGTTTTACAATCTAAGACACCTCAATACTGATTAATCAATATACTTCATGGGCTATATATCACCTTCACAACTTTATACCCCATCCACCAAAAAGGTTTTTAATCTATAAGCAGATGAACCTTAAAAACTATAATTATCAGCGATAGTGTGTACGTTTTTGATACTTTCTTGTAGTGCCTCAATGTGTACACGAATACCAAAACATTGGTGACATGAGTACATAATGCTGAATTTGGGTTTGTGGTTGCCAATGGGGCCACCAGCAGTCATGTTTAGGGGTCAGCACATCTTCTTGGGGAGGGGACAGTACACAACCCCCCACTTAAAAATGTAAAGTTTTAAGGGGATGGGATCCATGGGACCACTGTTTTGTCGGGAAAGGGGGCCGCGTGCCCCCAATCCTTCAAAATACAAAGAGGCCACAGGGGATGGGGTCCTTGGAGTGCATAGTGGCTCCTGGAGGTTAACCTCACCCCCTCCTCTTATTTAAATAATACAGCCTCAAGGGCTGGGGTCCCAGGACCATAAAGATTTGGGAGGGATTCCGACACCGCCTACCCAATACTTTAAAAAAAAGGTCTGGCTCCCTCCAGCACCCATGGTCGGTTTAGACAGGGTACCCAGAAGGACTGTGGGCACCTCGGGGCACCCTGTGCTGCCCCATCCATAGAAAAATTACCCAGTTGTCCCGAGTATGCACCGAGGCACACAAATATAATTTGAAAAAAAAAACAGAATAATAAATGAGCAGCTGGAGCCGCTCGTTTATTATTCCCTGTACTAGGAATGATGGCCTTATAATGTCCTATGGCATTTTACAATAGCATATTTTCATGCTTGTGGTTGCTCTAGAAGAGGCAGGGCCCCACCAAGCCTTTTTCTGAATGTTGCAGCAAGGAGTGCAGCAGACCACAAGAACATAATAAAAACAGCAAGCTTCTTCGCTCATTACATTTATGACCCTAGGAAAACTTATCATGTTTTTTGAGAGCACCCCGCGCTAGATCTCTTTGCTCTCTTCAGCTGCTGGACTACAAGACCCTCTTGTGAGTTCATTTTATGAATGCATGTTGTAGGCAAAAAAATGTAAAAGAAAGACTCATAGATATGTTGGTTTTACTTAAAAGAAAATATCTGAGACTTTCTTTAATTGTTTTTCAGCCCACAAAAAACAATCATCAAAACAATGTTAAAAGAAAGTCACACAGACATATTGATTTAATTTTTTATTCAAACATTATAATTTTTATAATAATCACTAATATTAACAAGCATTTTCAATGCAATAGGTCTCGCAGTTGTGAGAGTTTGAGCTAATGGCATTGCAAATGGCAATGCCTTTTATTTATGTGTTGGTTTTTAAAACATAAATAAAAGGCTTTGTCATTTACAATGCCAACAGCTTAAACTCTCGCAAATGAGAGACCTATTGCATTGCAAATGCTTGTTCAATTCCTTGCCATGTTCTTAGATCCGAAATGTCAAAGCACGAACTGTGCTATCAACATAAATCAAATTACAATCACAGCCAACCACCTAAAAAACAGATTGGGTGTTTATGAAGTGTTGAATCGCATTGTCTATCAGTGGTTTAGCAGGTAACCAACTTCCTAGGTAGGTTCTGGACAGGATCCACATAACTAGGATGGAGTCAAGTTTTGCAAAGTGTGGCATAGACAGTGCTCTTGGCCCATCAAGAAATCCAAATAACTTATTCTTACTTCATTATGCTTAAGCTAAACATACATTTCATGCTGTGCCTAGGATACATTCCTCTTGTACAAAAATATCCACAATGGCATTCCTGGGTGATATTCCACTAGCAGACAAGTGGTGCTGCTACTGAGACATCTAGCCACACAATTACCAAGCACTAATGTCTAGACATTCATGCCTGCTGAGAGGCACAAGTCAGGCTGACAGTACTTAAAAACTTGTTCCAGATGTCTTCTGCTTTTGCTTGCAAGCCACGGCTTTAGGGATGTGGGTACTGCTTTTCAGTCTATGTGCATGATGTGATCTACAGCAGGACATGCTGGAAACGGCAACGTTACTTCCCTTTAGCAGCCTGTTACCTACATACCTCCCTGGGTGGGAGCAGACAGGAGATTGTTTCACTGACACCATCCTTTCACTTCCTTAGCCAAGTTGTTCCTTTCCAAGTATATAGATCATTTAATGCTTCGCATGTCCACACGTACCCTTACCCTTGGGGAAGGGAGGCACAAACTGAGTTGGATTCTGTGCCCTGTTGCATTCTGTGTTTCATGAAAGTTTTCACAGATAAGTTGATAACCTCCTTCCAGGTCTTTAGTAACACAGTTTAAATATCCTGAACTTTCATGTGATCACTTATACATTCTGGGTGTTGTAGCCTTGCTTGGCTTCCATTGAATTAATCAGAGGAGAGGATGTAGCCTGACGGCTAGAGCGGTCGACCTCGAAGCTGGGGAACCGGGTCCGAGTCTCGGCAACGACGCTCAACATCCTGTGATTTTGTGCATATCATTTAATCTCCCCATGCCTAGCAAAAATGAATGTGTCTTTATGTAACAAAACTGGTGCTATGCAAAGCGCTCTGATTTCTGGTTCGTGCTATAAAAAAACTCAAAAAAATGATCTATAGGTGAAAAATTCAGAATTGGAGTCAGTATCTGCAATTCCCTGGAGTAAGGTGGTCACTAATCACGAGCCAATTCGACTGACAACCCCCCCCCCATATTTTTATTTTTTTCAAAGAAAAACAACTTTCCAAAACCAACACTAGGTGGCATGTGTGTGCACAGATCCAGAATTTGTAGCTATACTAGCTTCATACTGATGGTTACAGGCAAGAAGCTTTTTCATTATACACCTCATGAGCACCAGATATCACAACCGAGTCCACATCCTCTAATCGCAACAGATTTTAGCTGAAACCCTATACAAAGTCTGTGTGTACGGGTTTAAAAGCGCCCGAGAATGAACGGTTTAAAGGAAACCCACAGGAGACGACAGGGAAAGAAATACAGTACGTCAGCCATGCTCAAGGACAACCCTTTGGAAACTTTTTGTCCAAGGATATGTCTAGCTATTGTTTGCACATTAGCAAAATACAGTTTTGTATTTGTGAACAAACATTCACGTGTCTACTGTCGTTTAAAGTACTGTGGTGTTATTTGAAAATAACATGACCGCAAGTCACCTAAATAATCTCGTTAGGGTAATACCAACAGAATAAAGAACATGTTAATCAGGTGTCACTAAGCAGCAATGACCGTCCTGCAGTGATGTGCAGCAGACAGCTGAGGCAGTCTTGCAGAGAAGGACCGTGTAACAACGTCACAGTGCCTAGCTCCATCAGGTGACGCAACACCCTCCAATCCCTGTTCTGCACCAAGGGCAGGGCCAGGAGCCAGGCTTCTCTCCCTTCACACTGAGCTCAATCTGCTATCACCCGGAGGTGCAAACGTTCCCACCTGGAGAGGTGAGAGAGGATGGCCCCAGCCCTAACAGGGCGAATTTGTAGCCATCACAGCCACCCCCTGTTGGGCACTTTAGGGCGCCATACAATATCCTATGGAACTAGCTGTTCATAGTTCACACATGTCTCTTTATAGGCAGTTCTTATCTTCCAAAATGCGAGCAACACAGATAGGTTCGAAAATCTGTATTCATGCACCCAAGAACGAAAAACAACAAGAACTCTTATTTAGAGCAAGCACAATCTAACGCATTTACTAGTATGGGACATTATTGGATTTAAACGATAGAGGGTGTATTTTTACCACAGGTTCTGCCCGTCATCCTCCTCCCCTGAGACATGGTGGTCGTGGCTGGGCTGGACTACCATCGGACTGCCCGAATGGTTGGAGTTCAGCCGGGTGGAAGAGGGGGAAGAAAAGGAAGCGGCTTGCCCAGCAGTAACAGTAGACGCCGCCATGTTGGTTTTTTTCCTTAGCTCACTCCTCCTTCCAGATGAATGTAGAAAAGCCAGCGCCCTATCCCAGCCCCCGATATTAGGAGCGTCAGAGCGAGATACGGGTGCACATGCGCAGAGAGGCCTGGCTGTCACGGACACTGCACATGAAGCCGCGGAGCAACAGAATACAAGTATCATTCTGATGGTAGGGAGGGGCGGCGGCGGTGTGTGTGTGTGTGTGCGTGTGTGTGTGTATGAGTCTGTGTGTATGCGCGTGCCTTCGGCCGGCCTCAGTAACACTGTGTGTGGTGTGCGCGCGCGCGTGAAGCGCGTCCACAGACCACAATCTGCACGTGCCCCGGTCTGTCTCCCTTGAGAGGCATCTCAACGGCAATAGGTCTTGAGAGCGAGACCTAAAAATGTCATTGTCTGAATTACTGAAATATACATTCAATTAAAAATGTTGGGGATTTTTGAAGATGATAGGTCGGTTTTATATGTATTATTGATATGCTCAGCCCCTGATAAAACCAATAGACCCACCTTATGTTTTGTTGTTGTAACTCTTTGAGAAAGTCAGTAAGTCTGCCTGCATATGGCCAGGACCTGCCACACCAACTGCCTGCTATGTATGCCAGAAGGCCAAGCGTGGCGTGGGGTTAGATACTCATGAAGGGTTGGCTGTAGGGCCAGCCAAAGTCTGTGTACAGAAGTGGGTTGGCTGACCATGAAGGGTTTGATGCTTGATATGGCCGCAGGCCATGTCCTACAGCCAACTCCACTCCACGCACAGCCCTAAAGTAACTATAACTTCCCCCCTGTCATGCATAGTCTTGTAATCAATTATGTAATTTCTGATTTTGTAGTCATGCTATTAATTATGTCAGATTTGGATAATTTCATGAGTGATATAACATATCAGGTAATTGTTAATGCATGGTGGCGGTGCGAGTTATAGTTACTTATGGGCATGAGTTATTTACTTGAGATAACTATAACTGGTGAATTTCAGTTGTTTTGTTTGTTTAAATTGGTATGTTTTAAATAATATGTTCATTTAAATATAACATTACTTTAACTTTTTTTTTGATTATATATATATTCCTCACCTAGCAACTCAGTCGCCTCAACTTTGCCTCTTGCGGCGGCGTTCTACGGTGCGATACCAATGCAAATGCTGATTCTTTCTTACCAAAACTTCACGCCATAGACCAGATATGTTACGAAGCGGTTGTTTATTTCAGGCTTCTGACACACTCAACGCTTTTCGGGGAAGAACACCTTGATCACGAGTAGAAATGTCTTGTTTGATTATTTAAATAAACAATCATGTACTGCATCAACACAGTGAAAAGACTTCAACGAGTTACATCACTCCCAAATACATTTAATAAAATAAAATAATATTACAGTGGCAATCTCTGTGTGTTGGCATTTCTATTGTCACATTGTTACAAATTATAGTCAAAACATGAACATTTGAAATGTTAATGGAGCAGCTTTTTCAAACCTGCAAAGTAAACCTTTATTGTCCACTTGTCAGTCCTACAGTGTAGCCCTCTTTCTCAAACCAGGCCCCATCAGCATGATGCTAAAAGTTAATTATAATATGTACTAAATACTAAATTAATCGTGCCCCTGTGGGCAAATCATGAATTCCTATGTAAACGCATTCATTTTTCAACGGGTTTATGCCCATACATATTATTGTGGGTAACAGACTCTGCTGCAACCTCATATGACACACTACGTTATGGGCCTAGTGGGAATCTTAAAATCTGCCTCATATACATTTACACAGTCCTGCCTCAGTGGGCAAATTTTATTTTGAAAAATACATAATCTCCTGTGGCTAATCAAACACTCCAACTTGGATGCTTCATTCAAATTTACCAACTGTCTGGTGACAGCCGGGGCTGACATCTTGGACAGTGAACATAGCTTCATGTTCTTCATTGCTGCATTTTATTTAACCTATGATCCAAACAGAACAAAGATTGTTCGTATTCAGTGATAATTCTTAAATTAAAATCTACAAAGACAACTAGGTACATTGTGCTCCGAAGCAATAGTTATATCAATACCCATCTACTTTGGTTAAAAATGTAATCACCCAGCAATGATATCTATGCAATATATAGGGACAGTTACCAAAAACCACTCAGGTTTATCAAATTTGACTACATTAAAACTCAATATTTATACCAAAACATTTCAAGAGTTAATGTGTTATCACAATATGAATTGACATTCAGTAAAAACTTAGAAAACACCCTAGCCCAAGTGGACTGACAGTTCCTTGTCACAGTTGTGCCCACCTGGAGCCATTATTTGGTATTGGATAATCAGCCTTGATTCTAAGCGTCTTAGATCTTGTACCTGATTACCTCCTCTCACATTCACACTCACTGTGTCTAAGACACAGAAAGTTAACAGTTTATCATCCTGATTGTAAAATCTCTGAAAATGTCTGGCGACCGGGTATTGTTTGTCCCTCTTTCTTATGGCTTTCAGGTGCTCTAATACACATTTTTTCGCCTTGTGTTTTGTGCTTCCTTTATATGTTTTGTTGCAAGGACACTTGAGAGCATACACTACACTACATGGCCTGTGTTGCATGACAGATGTTTCTCAATAACATAGGGTTTGCAGGCTTATGATAGTTTGCCCTCTTTTCAGTTTTTACTTGTTAGAACTGGCTATTTCTGGTTGGCTAAGGCTGACGCCAAAGCTAGGCAGAAACCACCATTCTAGTCAGGGCAAGGGAGTCACACGCCAAGATAACACCTGCTCACCCCCTTGGTAGCTTGGCACGAGCAGACAGGCTTATCCCGGAGGCAATGTGTAAAGCATTTGCGCCAGCACACAACAGCAACAACATCCTAGGCACACCACAAAAGGAACTCCACACAAGGTTATATTAAAATAACGTTTGTATTGTCAAAACACATCAGATAGAAATCACACATGTACATTGTGCCAACTGGCACGGGAAATATTCACAAGGGATTATTTACAAGACAGGGCCACATAGGCCACTGTCAGAATCAACACTTTTAGAAATAGCACTTCTAGAACTTAGAATAAGTATAGCACAAAATAACAGTTATAGATCACATCCAGTAACTACTGGGAACAGATAAGTACCACCTACGCAACCCTAAACACCTTAGGAGAATGTCACATAGGGAACCAGGACCTCACTAGGACCACCTGTACTAGAAAGAACAACCACCAAAGAATAAAATACATTTAGGGGCATAGGTAAGAACACATTACGCATGATGCATAAACAACATTCAGAGGTGTAGGGAAGGAAAAACACATGATGCATAAAACATACATTCAGCGGTGTCATAACAAGGCACATGATGCATCAAAACACATTCAGAGGTACCAGAGAAAAACACATGATTCCTAAAACATTCAGAGGTGTAAGGAAGGAAAAACACATGATGCATAAACCAACACATTCAGAGGTGTAAAATCAAGGAAGACACATGATGCATAAAAACATTCAGAGGTGCCAGAACCTAACTCAATAGCTCCAAAAACACATGATGCCCAAAAACATTCAGAGGTGTAAGATCAAGGTGCGTAATCATATTAAATGCATTACATTTCCTAGCACCACATCACATTGCGCAAAACTCACATTAGGCAACTACCATCACATAGATAATCCCATTACGCCTAAATAAAATCACATACCAGCCCCCATCTAATAAAGGGACTAAAGAGCCCTGTGTCCAGAATGTCAGGGCGCGCTGCCATGGAGCGCCAGTGAGGGGTGCGCCACTGGCGCAAAACCTAAACGTTGCAGGTGCCCACTACTTGCTGGGCACCTGGGAACATCCCAAGACCTGAACTGTGCAGATGCCCACTAATTGCTGGGCAGCTGGGAATCAAAACTGCGACAGGGTCCTCACTGACCCTAGAACAGAACTGCGCAAAATGTTGTAGCCACACAGGCTCTGAAACTGCTGTGGGGCGTTGGAGCCATCTGGCTCTATGAATACACATACCCCGAGTCCTTCGTGGGACTTTTAAAACAAATGTCCAGAGTAGAGCCACGCAGGCTCAAACAAAACATGCCCCATGGTGGAGTCCCTCTCTGGGGGACTCGAAATACACAAATGCCCCCTCGAGCCTCTCAGGCTCTTAAAGTAAATGAAAATGCCCCCGGAGATCGGGGGACGCGCTGAGCCGGACAGGCCCTTGAGCCCCTCTGGGCTCGTCAAGATCTGAGGCCACGGTACTGGAGGAGCAGGGCGGGCACTGGCAGTGTGCCCCGATGCCCTCCCTTCTTCTAAGCAACACTCACCGGTTCTCCGACATCGCGCTGGGTGCCGGTCACCATGGGGCTCTCCTGGGCGGCGGCTCACTCTTACCGGCTGCGGGGCTCTCCCTCCATTCTGGGAGCCTCGCTGCCCTCGCGCCAGACTTCTCTCTCTCCCCGGGGCTCTCCCTTCACTCGGGAGCCCCGGGGAACCCGGCAGGCAGCTTCCTTTTCTCCGGTCTCCTTCTCAGTCACGGGAGACCGGCAACATCGCCCATTGCTTCCTGTTGTCCCATAGTCCCGCCCTCAGCCTGCCTGACTTCCGAGTCGCGGGTGCGGCCAATCGAAGCGTGGCCCTGGGGTAGGGAGGCGGGACAGTGCCTCCTAATCGCTCTCCGGGCCGGTGGCGGTGAATTCAACACGGGCCAATGCCGGGTGGGCACCGGCTTCAAATAATTAAATAAAAACGGGGTGGCACCCTTAAATTAACTAAATAAACGGGGAATAAAAGCGCTACCAAGCGCTAGAGGACCAACAAGGTTCTAGTAGAAATAAAAGCGCTCCGAGGCGCTTAGAGCAGGAATAAAGCGCTCCCAGCGCTTAACAGTGAAAGTAAAGCGCTCCCAGCGCTAAAGGCACAAAAAGTCCAGCAACAAAGTCCCTCTTGCCCTGCAGCAGTCCATCAGGTATCCAGGAGCTGGGCAGGGCTCAGGGAGGCAAGCCTTCCCCTGAGCCCAAGCAGCAGCACGCCCCTGGCAGATTCCAGTTAGACACAAGAACGTTTTTAAGAGTGTCACAGCACCCTTTTTATACCCAAAATCCTTTGTCTAGAGGGTGCAGGTAGTGTGAAAACCAGCTAGAACTGGTTAAAGGGAATTCCTTTTACTGACCAGGCTAGGGACATCAGACGCACCCAGGGGGTGGAGCCAGCATTGTGTGGGGAAAACCCAGCCTCATTCAGGACCCTCAAACCAGATGGTCAATCCACAAACAGGCCCAGGCTCACTCCTCCCCTCACATCATCATGCTAAACACGCCATTCACCACCGGGGCAGACCCTCCCAGACTCTTGGAGCCAGGCTCACTAGCCAGCCTCAGCTAATCACACGTCAGACACAAATTACACAAATATGCCAACTTCTAAAAGTTTTTAAGGAGAACAGTGGTCCATAGGATTAAATTTTTACAAAAAATATACAAATATAGACTCCAATCAGAACTATATTATCTCGTGTTATCAGTACCCAGCCGGGCCTGAAACTTTATTTCTCATATAAACAAATTTAAAAGACCAACAGGGGGGTCTAATGCAAGAGTTGGTAGGGTACAAGCCTGTACCTATCCAAAAGTACAAACAGGGAGAATTAAGAGGTAAGAAAAAAAGCAAGAAAGGAGTATAGGGGATATCAGGCAAAAAGAACATTGGAGCCAACTGTCCCTTGCATCAATAGCATATTAGCACAGCAAGTTCAGACAACCAATTCATGTAACAATGTCAGCATGATGGGAAAGTTACAGAATTTGGAAAAGTGTCGACGGCGTTTCGATCCCCGGCTCCTAGTGAACTGGGATCATCATCAGGACATAAACAATGTATTGCCTGTATGTGCTTTTTAAACCTGTAGGAATTAACAATTTATAAGAATGGGAAAAGAGGGGGGGAAAAAAAGAAAATATGTTTAGATATAGCACTAGTTACAATTGCTTCTTTGCAGGTACAGTGCACACATTGTTCATTTGTAACATGCCTTTGCCTTTGTGATGTGGACTTAAATCACAAATTTTCAGTGTTCCAATTACATGCTATTTGGAAAGGTGAGGGCAGTCAAGACCGGCGCCGATTCGATTGAGGCCACTGTGAGACATAAGGCGCTAACGTGATAGTGCCTATATGTGTTTGGATTTCAAGAGCGGCGTCGTGGTGATGGCTCATGTGAGGGTCGCATGCTGTCTGGTGCATTTAATACGATTTAGGCACTTGAGGCCGTGGTAAAGGTGTCATGTAGCAGCTTAAAGTTTGCCGTCGTGATTCCGACGTGGAATCCAAGGGGAGATGGATAGAACTAACTCACCCGCTTTTTCTGTATCCCTATAAGCGAGGCAATATTATTAACTGGACGGGTTCCTTGGCAACAACGTCCAACCTATCGGTACGGGACTCCGAGGTAATGTCCTGCCCCACTAGGCACATACTTATTACGTCTGCCACTAGCACGTGTTAACTATCCGGTTACTTTCCTTTAGGCACCAGCCCGCCACCTTACCATCTCCCCTTGGATCATATGAGAACTATGAAGTTCCTTGAAAAGGTGTGCAAACTTTTAATTTTTAGCCCATTTGGCTCACCTTCGGCTATGTGAGTTTCACAGGTTCACATAGATTCCCGTGACACTCACGAAAAGCATGTTCACGTCGGAATCACACATTGTTACATGAATTGGTTGTCTGAACTTGCTGTGCTAATATGCTATTGATGCAAGGGACAGTTGGCTCCAATGTTCTTTTTGCCTGATATCCCCTATACTCCTTTCTTGCTTTTTTCTTACCTCTTAATTCTCCCTGTTTGTACTTTTGGATAGGTACAGGCTTGTACCCTACCAACTCTTGCATTAGACCCCCCTGTTGGTCTTTTAAATTTGTTTATATGAGAAATAAAGTTTCAGGCCCGGCTGGGTACTGATAACACAAGATAATATAGTTCTGATTGGAGTCTATATTTGTATATTTTTTGTAAAAATGTAATCCTATGGACCACTGTTCTCCTTAAAAATTGATTGCCCAAGGTCCCTAGGTACTGATTGGGTCCCCCTTGTTTTTGTAAAATATAACTTCTAAAAGTGGCACTTCTTCACTAGATACAATCATGCCGCATATACCATTGCGTAGCATTCAATCTCACAAGTTCGCACATACAAAACTCGACCCTGCACTCCCCACACATCAGGAACTACCATGGGCATACATATCCCACATTCATTCCTATGGGAGGGCAGGTCACTCACCTCACATACACAGAGAGCTCACGCACTTTACATTGTACCATAGTGAAAAAGTGCGCAGAGGCCTAAAACCACCAACACTAGGTCACAGAAACAGGCTAGGAAAAAGCAAAAAGTCTCGGGTTGAACCTGCCAAAAGGGCCGGGTCCAAAATTACCATATTTACACGCCTTTCAGTTCCGGCATGTAAAAAAGCCTCTAATGTCAGACTGCCTCGAGATGTTTCAAGGGTCCTACATAATGTGTCCTTCAGGGATCTAACTTGCCAGAATTTTCCTAGGCTGTGTCTCACTTGTTTGCCTTGTCTGTTGAAGGTAGTGATAATCCTGATCTTATGATCAGAATCCGCCACTGGGATATCTTTAATTGAAAGTAAGTCTGATATACTTCTGTTCTTCACTTCAATCCTTGCTTTTCTAATGGTGGCTTGGTATACCCTCTCTGGCGAAATCTCTTTGTCATAGCAGTTGCCTCTACAACACAGCTTTCCAAACTTTTCATGTTGGTGACACGCCATTCTGGCAAATAAAATTTCGGGACACGGTAACGCGAGCGAGCGCAGCAAGCGAGCCCGAACCACCCAAGGCGCTTGCCAAGGCCGAGCCTACTGAGTTGCCAATGCTTGTTTCAATGGCATTCAATCAAGATAGCGTATTTACAAATCCGAAACCTGTTTAAGAAGCAATCAATCTACAAAATCTACAAAATATACTTCAGTGCATCTATCAGTAGTAAGTGTGATAGTGTTTCAGTTGATTTCATTATAGATTATGCTCACCAAATCCTAGATTTTAATCACAGGACTAGTTTGGGCACCCAGAGCACACAATTAACGCCCACTAGCTGCAGTCTGTGCAGGCAATTAACATCCGTTAGATGCAGCCTGTGCACACAATTAAATTTAGCTAGCTGTAGTCTGTGCATAAAATTAACTTCAGCTAGCTACAATCTGTGCACACAATTAAAGTCAGCTAGCTGCTGCCTGTGCACCCACTTACCTTCAGCTAGCTGCAGTATGTGCAATCAATTAACTTCAGCTAGCTGCTATCTGTGCACAGAATTAACTTAATCTAGAACCAGTCTATGCTCATAATTACCTTCAGCTAGATCCAGCCTGTGCCCAGTTAACGTCAGCTAGAGCTTGTCTGTGCACAGTTAACTTCAGCTAGCTACAGTCTGTGCATACAATTAACTTCAGCTAGTTGCAGTCTATGCACACTATCTTCAGCTAGAACTAATCTATGCACAAAATTAATTTCAACTAGAACCAGTCTGTGCACAGATTTAACTTCAGCTAGAACCAGTCTGTGCACAAAACATCATCTAGATGCAGTCTGTGCACACAATTAACTTCTGTTAGCTGCAGTCTGTGCACACAATTAACTCCAGCTAGCTGCTGTCTGTGCACACACATCTTCAGCTAGAACCAGTCAATTACCTTCAGCTAGAACGTGTCTGTGCGGACAATTTGCTTCAGCTAGCTGCAGCCTGTTCTCACAACTTCAGCTAGGCACACACACAACCTCACCCGAGTAATTCACAGGTCTTTAAAAGACCACTTGTATGTTAATGTGGCCTTGCTGTTGTTTCACCCCTTCTAAGAGCCCCTGCAGCTCCACTCTGCATGTTGGTTAAAGATTTAGCCCACCCACCCCCGATATTTTTTCTTAGCCTCCTCCCCCCCGAAATTTGGCTCTAGTTGCACCTCTGAAAGCCATCACTAGGGTGTGATACACTATCAACGTACCCTGACCCTGAAGTTTGTTCACGTCGAAATGGGACGCACTAATCAAGTCACCTTTAATGCTAACCGTGCACTTTTCGCACTTCCACGAGTTTCATATGTTTCAGCCCCGAGACCTTGGTTAAGGAACTCTGGTCTTTTCTGCAAGTCATCCAGGCTGAACTGAATTCCTACATGCACCATTTTGGCTTCCTAGGGTACACACCATCTTTGTAGTACTCCCTGGTGGTTTAATGTGATGGGTTCATTCGCTCACCTCCCAGGTCTTCAATGGGTCAGGTTGCTTCTTCTGCAAACTCTTCTCATTGCCTTTGTGGGACATGGTGCATGTTACCCTTGCAGAAAAAGTTCTTGTGCCAGTCTTGTAATTGTGCCATTGCTGCCTTGGAGCATTCTGGAACACTTGGCTTCTGGGTAGTTAGACATTTGGTTTGGGGCAGAGCCCCAAGCCTCGTGGTCGCGTAGTTTGTGACGGGCTTCCAGTACTCAAGATCTGAACTGCTGGTTCTAAATATGGCTGCTCTGGTGATACTCATGTGGTAGAAGCAGGCTAGAACTAGAGTCTGAAGATGCAGGGACTTAGAAAGACGCTGGCATCGAGACTACAATGCCACAGATAAAATACATTACAAGGAGACTATGACTAAATACAAACTCCTTCTAATTGCAGAGAAAAGCAAGCACTTCCTTAGCCAAATTGAAACAGCACAAGACTCTGTCAAACAGCTGTTCCAGGTTTTGACCAAACTGTCAGGATCAGGGACCATACTTCCCACAATCCCCTCACAGACTCTTTGCAACTCCTTGGCCACTTTCTTTCAAGAAAAAGTCAGCCTCATTTACTTTAACTTCTCAGCACAGTCCACAACCAACAATATGTGTCTTGCCCCTAGTAATGATAAACACCTTCCCAATCCCCTGGACCACAACCCCGCCGATAATAATTCTACCTTTATCTTTTCAGAATTCAGACAGGTCACTGTAGACTTAATCATTGACTATATCATTACCATCAAATCTGGCTTCCCTAATGATCCGTACCCCCCACCTCATCTGAAACTGATTCCAGACACTATAGCTCCCATCCTAACAAACATTTGCAACTTAATGTTCAAGACAGGAATCTATCCGTCCACCTGGAAAAAACCACTACTAAAAAAGAATAACCTCGACCCCTCAGAAACCAAAAACTATAGACCCATTGCATGTCTCCCTTTTCCTGCAAAAATCTTCGAAAAGGTGATGAACACTCAGCTGGCCCAGTTCATGAAAGATAACACCCTCCTAGATGACACCCAGTTTGGCTTCAGGAAAGGTCATGGCACCGAAAAACAGCCCTCATCAAGCATCCGATGAAATCAGGATGATTCTCGACCAGGGCGGTGACTCAGTCCTGGTGCTGCTGGATCATTCAGCAGCCTTCGATACGATCGATTACGCAACCTTGATCGACCGTGTTGCAGCCTTAGGCATTAGAGACAGAGCCAAGGCCCTCCTGGCCTCTTTCTTAGCCACCCAATGTCTCTGCGATAATATTTCGGATTACTTCATTCAAAAAATAGAAGACATTTATAGCAAAATAGTCTCCTCTGTCACACAAAAAGATGATGTTGATATCAACCAATTACCCGAGTCCGAGGGACAGGGTGATCTTAAAGAATTTTCGCTGCTAACAGTCCAAGACACTGAACTATTACTAAGATCTGCTAAGTCAGGCTCACCTACTGACTTAATTCCTGCTAAGTTTGTCAAGAAGCTGGCAGAAGAATTATCTGAACCTCTTTGTTCTGTTCTGAACCACTCCATCAAAGAGGGTAAACTGCCCAAAGCTTGGAAAGTTGCCCAAATCATGCCAATCCATAAAAATGCTAAATTGGCCTCTGATGTTACTACCAACTACCGTCCTATCTCTTTGCTATCCCTATATAGTAAACCTTTGGAGAGACAAGTTAACAGTCATCTGTCAGCCTTTTTGGAATCCTCCAATTGCCTGGACTATTCTCAATCAGGCTTTCAGCCAAAGTACAGTACTGAATTGGCCTTTGTGAAGGTAACCGATGATATAAGAATGCTGGCGGATGCAGGTCAGGCAGTAATTCTGGTGCTGCTTGACCTGTCCGCCGCACTCGACACTATATCTCCCCAAATCTTAGTTGACAGACTTCGTCTCACAGGGGTTCAAGACTCGGCCTTGAACTGGATACAGGACTTTCTAACTGACGGAACCCATATAGTAAATCTTGGCCCTTTTCAATCAAAACTCAGCCATGTTATGAAAGGTGTGCCACAGGGTTCCTGCCTTAGCCCATCTCTATTCAACGTCTATGTTACCCCATTGGCTGCTCTGCTTAGGAAAGTTGGGTTCTTCCCAATTTCCTACGCAGATGATACACAGCTGATCTTCACTTACAACAAATATACCCCTGATGTTCAGGAAGTGTTCTCTGAAGGTATGAAAACTATAACCCTCTGAATGAAGAGAAACTTTCTGTAATTAAATACAGGGAAAACCGAGATTATGCTGTTTAAGGATGCTATTTCGAGATGGTCCCCTGGGTGGTGGCCCGAAGAATTGGGTGTAGTTCCTACCCCAAAGACTGTGGTAAAAAACCTAGGAGTACTATTCAACACAGACCTTAACTTGGAGGGTCACATTGCAGCAGTTAAAAGATCTTGTTTCTATGCTCTGAGTCTGCTCCAGAAGATTTTTCACTTTCTGCCGATGAGCACACGCAAAACGTTAATTCATGCTCTGGTCCTTAGCCGACTGGACTATAGCAACGCTTTGCTGATATCCGCTAAGGACTCAGACTTACAAAGCTTACAGGTGGTGCAGAATACTGCTGCCCGCCTGGGACTAGTGCTCCCTATCGTGCCCTTTCCCTTCCTCTCTTGCACAGCCTACACTGGCTTCCAATTCGCAAGAGAATTCATTTCAAAGTGTGCTGCTTGGTGTTTAAAGGCCTTAATTCTATGGGTCCAACATATTTGACAGAAAAACGAGTTCAATATAACCCCATGCGCTCACTTCGATCTGAAGGCAAAAGCCTGCTCACTATTCCTCGCATTAAGCAGACTAGATTAGGAGGCAAATCCTTTTCTTACTTAGCTCCTAAATTATGGAATCAACTGTCATTAGATCTTCGTCAGGAAGTCAACTCTCTGTCTTTTAGGAAAAAACTTAAGACTCAGCTCTTCTAATCTCTCTCTCCCCTTGTGTTATATGTAACTTTGTCCTCAGCACGGAAATAACCCATTTGGGGTGAGTCAGGCACTTTATAAATGTAATAAAATAAATAAATAAAATAAACCGCACCCAATCAGTATCCCTGGGCGACTTTAAAATTCTCCTTCGTTTGTACTTCCATGCGGTGTTCCGCAGGGATCATCGCTCAGCCTGACCTTGTTTAATATATACATGTCGGACCTTGGAAAGATCATCAAGTCCTACGACATGCGACTAACCTCATACGCCGACGACACGCAACTAGTGTTAGTGGTTCACAACGATGGAGGGACAGTTGCGGCAAACTTCCAAGAGGGAATGCTTTCAATCAGCACCTGGATGGCAAACAACTGCCTTAAATTAAACTCAGACAAGACGGAGGTAATGATTTTTGGCAACCTCCTTCCCAGCTGGTCCTCCACTTGGTGGCCATCTGAGGTAGGTCCACCTCCATCCCCAGTCACTAAGGTCAGAAACCTAGGTGTCCTGTTTGACGACAAGTTATCATTCATGCACCATGCAAACACAGTTGTTTCATCATGATTCTATACCATCAGGATGATAAAAAAAACTTCTACCTTTCTCACCATCCACTGCTGGCAGGACTCTTATTAGCATGCTGGTCATGTCCAAGGTAGACTATTGAAATGGTCTACTCATCAATGCCCAAGAAAGAGTCCTTAATAAATTACAAATGGTGCAAAATGCAGCAGCACGAATTCTATCAGGCACCCCCAAATTTAAACTAATTTCCAAGGTGATTCGTCCCCTTGGAAATTAGAATCCGTACAACCCACCACCGAGTCATCGTGACTGGTTCACACTTCAACGGCCATTCAACTGAACTTCCCAGCCTGCGTGACGATGACGTTAGTGGAGGATCGCATGCTCGCAGCAGTAGTAGTGTAGCCAGCTACTAGCCACCAGTAGTACAGTAACAGCCCAACAGCTGCAACACCAGGTGAGACAGACACTGCAGGCTATCAGGCCCGCCTGGCCGAGTGTGCCCTTATTTATCAGTTAATAACTCACGTACCGCAGTGCACTGTCTGCAGCACTCTGCAGTCAGTGTGTGTCCGCGTTCTGGCTTTGTTGTGGTTTGGTTTCGAACACTGACTGATGACTGCCCCCCCCATGTTCCCTTGACCCTACACCCCCCACTCATTGATAAAGTAAGTTGCTAGACTTGCTAAACTAATCTACTGCAGAAAGAGCACGCAGTTTGTCTGCATGCGTCTACGGCCGGTAGTAGTTTACCTCTGGCCTTTAAATGTTAGCTGTGTTTTTTTATGTTGGGTTACCATGCATTTATTTTGCTCTGCTGATGGGAGTTCACAAGGGACAACGATGTGCGTGGATCTATGGCACAATTAAGTTATAATATGAACTGAAGGAAATTAGCAGAACATGGTGACAATTTAACTCATTAGAATTGGCAGTGATTTTCGCAATAATATAAAAAAACAAGTAAACAATCAGCCAGATTAATCAATGTCAAATTCTGCGATTTCTAAATTGTGAGAAAAAGCGAATCGCAATGTAGAAATCACAGAATGGCATGCATGAATATTTGCGAGAAAAAAAAGCGATTCGCAATCGGCTGCAATCGGCGATTGCGAGTCACCAAAAATCGGTAAATATTTGCAGAATCGTCCGATACCAATGTTGAAATTGCGATCTCGCATTTACCGAAATCGCAAATTGCGATCACGCTAACTGCGAGATCGCAAAAACGGGCAGTCGCATCCTGAGCACAGTGATGACATCACAACCAGGAAGTAGGCAGGTTCCACCCTCATTCAGCAGTGAGAGCCTGAAGTAGAAGCAGCAGTATCAGAGCACCCCTCCAGTGTGCCTACAGGAGTAAAGCAGGAGACACCCCAGTGGCAATCATGTCACAGGAAACAGCAGGAGGATCTTCCAGTGGCAGAAAGAGGAAAATAAAATTTTCAGAGCAAGAGCTCGAATTCTTAATTGAAGGAGTCAGCAAGGACCACAATCGGCTTTTTGGTAAAGACTCCAGAAGGGTGCCTGAGGCCGACAAAAGGCGGATATGGTTGCGCATCCGCGCAAAAGTTAACTCTGTGGGGGTGACCCAGCGCTCCATGGACAAGCTCAAAAAGCGATGGTATGACCTCAGAGGGTGGGCAAAGGAGAAGATTGCGTAGAACCTGGGGGAGCGTGTGGCGACATGTGGAGGAGAGCCCACTGTCCCACCGAACACACCACTGGAGGTCCGAATGGAGGACACCATCAATCCGCAGGCATGCGTGGTTGTGATCCAGCTGGACCCCTACTGACCAACGCAAGACACACCAGGTAAGTGCCATGCGACTGTGACCCCCTGTCCCCTAACAATGTCCATGACTCCAGAGAATCCCATATCAAACCCCAGTCATGCAGCCAAAGCACACCACTAAAGTGCTATTGCATTGTGGGACATGTAGTCTGACCACAATTACCATCCTGCCCCATTAAGCCAGACATGTCCAGTGAGAGTCAATCCTGCAGTGAGTCAGGGAATGGTAGTTTGCATGCATGTAGGAAGCCTAAATGTGTAAGAAACATGTCACTAATCAACGTCCACTTTACATCACAGGTGGCGCTGATGTCCCCAGTACAGACAGCGATGCCCTGGTAATTGAGGACATCACGGAGGACACAGAGGGAGACACAAATCTAACCCCACAGCCCGGACCATCAGGGCAAGCTACTGCACCAGCGGTCATCCCACCACCTGCCCTTGTTGCCAGTGCCACCCCTGTGCCAACAGGTGCTGCAGTACCACAGCGCGTCACACAACCACCAGTGGGGCCTGCAACACCAGCAGCAGTTCACCAACCAACCCGCCGCCCTGCGGCTGTGAGGAGCCAGACAAGTGGACTGGTGAGGGAGCAGCGCAACAACAATTCCCGCGCTCACAGGGGCCAAAACGTGCGTCCAGGTGGGCTCTCCATTGAGCGCAGAATGCTACATATGCATCAAACCCAGGACCGTCATCTTGCCGCCATCCACCTCCAAATGAACAAGACCGCCCGTAATGTAGCACACATGTCAGACCGCATGGATCGGATGACAGCTGCTTTGGAGGCCAACACACAGGCCATGGTCAGCCAGCAGGATCTCAACAGCCGCAGAAACCGCCAACTGCTGACCCGCCTGTCAGCGTACACACGGTCCAATTACATAATTGGGAACGCGACATCCCAGCTCTCGCGATGCTCCTTGGCCATGCAGTTCCAAATGGTCCAGTGCTGCCAGGACGTCGCGAGAGCTCTGGAGCTGGTGTCAACAGCAGTGCAGGGCATGCAGGCTACCGGCCATGGCCAGGCGGAGGGGCTGACAACACCAGTGAGGCTACATCCAGCCATAGCAGCCAGTCCATTCCACCGGTGGTAGCACCCCGCCGTAGCAGCAGGCCCTCTGCTGCCTCACGGCCGATTCAGGAGGAGGACGTTGAAGGGAGGTTGGGTGCAACTACCCGGAGGCGGCACTGAACAGTAGAACATTAGCATGAGGGTACATGCTGCCGCTACAAGCATGCCCTCCTGACGAACAGACATATGACGGAATATGTCATTCATGTACCAGTTATCATAATGCCCAGTTTATTATGCTGTAACAATTACAAAAATTCAGACTAACTTAATCTGACTCATGTCATTATTAATGTTGTCATGCATGAGTTGAGTAATGGGTGTGGGGAGCGGGTGTACTATAAATAGTTCATGCAGATTTGGTTGCGACGCCTGTGTCCTTCTGCAGGATTCTCACCGCGTGCGTGGCGCGCCTGTGCAGGTGGTCGGTTGTCCCCTTCCGACTCACTGCCAGAGATGTCTACAGGTATCCTGCGCTTGGTAGCAATGTTGTGGAGGATTGCACACGCGGCCACGATGCGGCAGCAGACCTCTGGCTAGTATTTGATGGCCCCACGGCCAGTCGTGTGTGAATGCCACTGTGCCGGAATATGAACGAGTCATGTGTGCTCCCCGGGTACTGTGCCATTATGTCAGTGATGATTGTCTTTGCATTGCACACCATCTGGATATTGAGGGAGTGGTAGGACTTGCGGTTGCGATACATGTATTCCGTTTGTGCTGGTGGGCAGATGTGGATGTGGGTACAGTCAATGCATCCTATTATATGTGGGAATTGTGCTACATTGTAAAGTTGCAGCTTGGTGTCATTCAAGTCCTGTTGGCTGGTGGGGAATGAGATGTAGTGGTGTAGGCGGGTCAGCATGGCCTCCAGGAAACTCCTTAGGCAGCGGGACATGGTGGGCTGGGATATCCCCCCTGCAACAGCGACTATCCCCTGGAAGCTTCCGGAGGCCAGTAGGTGCAGGCTGCACAATACCTGCACATGGGTGGGAACGGCATTGGTCCTCCTTGTTGGGTGCTGCAGGAGGGGGTCTAGGTCCCGGATCAGCTTGATGATCATTGCCCCATTTAGGTGGTACTTAGTGCAAATTTGCTCCCTGCTTTGGCCCAGAAGGGTGACCCGTTGACGGAATATCCGCTCCTGTATCCGACGTGCTGCTCGCTGTAGCCTTCGCCGCCTGACCACCATGTAGAGTCCTGGCATTGTGAGAGTCCTCAGGCACCAGCTGCATGTCCTTAAGTGTGTTTGGTCAGGCCTGCACCTGTTGGTAGTTTGCTAACGTTTTTCAAATTTTTTTTTTCCTTACTGGTTACCACCTGGTTTGGGTTCTCCTTAAATTGCGCGTCGCAAATAGCAATTTTCGGGTTTTTCGCAATCAGCGATTTTTCATGAATGGCGATTGCGATTATTTTGTGAGTTCGCAAATAATTTTGAAGAATCCATGGTTTCTCGCTATTTCCGAATCGCAATTGGGCTTGTTCTAGGATTCTGCGATTTTATTTGCGAACTCGCAAATTTTATTTTGCGAATTCACAATTTTTGTTTTTTCACTATCATGAATTACTTTCTTTGGAATTGCGATCACAATTGCTAATTCGCAGCTATTGCGATCGCAATTTGGCTTCATGAATCTAGCTGAATGTCTTTTATTTCTAACGCAAACACGTACAGATTTTAAGTAATCCGGGCCAGCTGCCCTGCCCACCACGTCAATGAACAAACCGCCAAGTTTAAGTTGAAGTAGAAGTAAGCTGTAAGTTAGTAAACTTAACAAGTAGACAGTGCAGTAGCGAGTACGACCTAGCGTAGACGCCATTCGCCCGCCGGCGCCTCCCATGCCACGATGATTGATGATCATCATAAATGATGCCAGGCAACTTAAAGGAGATTGGAGATTCATGATGATGTGATGAATCTCTTAGTTCTTCTTAATCTGTTCTCAATCTTATATAATATGTTGATGGGGAGGTGGTGGTCCATAGTTAGTTCAGTGTTCCCGGCTGGCCCGCGGTAGGCAGGTCGGACTCGGGACACTGATTTGGGCTGGATTTTGGTTTGAGGGTTGGTGCTGGGTGGCAGCAGGCAGCGTGCGCAGTTTAATTTTTCCAGATTGCGCATTGCTGCAGTGCCACGCCCCAGCATACCAGCCGCACCACGACCAGTGTGGGTATACCCCACCACCGACCGAGTCATCTCAGTCCGAGTACCAGCCCATTTTTTAACTCATTTTTAAATTCATTGTTTAGTTAAGGACAATCAAAAATCTCACTCAGTAAATGTGAGCATAGTACTCTAAGATAAGGCATTAGTGTGTTAGGATGCATCCGTTGTAGTCACTGAGGGACTGAGAGGACCGGGAGGGGATTCCTCGTGGTCCCAAAATACGATCCAGTCTGGTAGCCAGGATTAAAAACATAGGTTTTCTGCTTCATCACCACCAAGGGCATGTGTAGGACCCTAGTCGGTGGTCACTGGCTCCTCCCGTGACGTGTCTCCTCCCATCTTTAAGAGTACCGAGAGACACAACATTGCATACACACCCAAGGGGAATCATAATGTGCCCATTCCTAAAACTTTCCAGTGGCTCCTTGGTGGCCAAGGATTCTTTGCCAGTCTTCCTCTAGAACAGTAATGGGCACAGTCCTCAATATATGTATGTTATCATTCTGCCCACAGGTCACACACTGTTCAACATCCCCTGTTATTAGTTTATGTGTAATTGGGCATCAATAAACTTCCCTCACACTTTCTTTAGTGTTAATAAGCCCAAAGTGACCTTCTAGGGTCAGAGCAATGAAGTCCTTCTCAGAGCACTTGAAAGAAGACACAGCTCAACTCTCATTACACAGAACCCTGGCAATGAGGGATGATGATGGAACACATGACATTCACCTCTGCATCCCACCTTTGTTTGCCTTAACCTGAAACAATTCAGAAAAGGGGGTGGTGATGAACAAAGCATGACCACTCTCCTTTGCCTTTATCCACTAATTGCATGTTAAATATATATCCATCACCAGGACACCTGCTCTCTCATGCTGGCCGTTGGCATTCCCCACTTCTTTCTTCCGCAGACAGCTCAGTGATTCATTACAACATTTTTCATATCTTTGTCGCCACTATTGTTATCTGAAGATTGGACTGTAGAAAGTAGTTTATTGCTAAAACAACCCAGAATAGGGTAATGTGTGTTAGCAAAAGATCAGCGTGCTCCCTCAGTTGGACAGAGAGAGGCAGACACATGGGCAGTACTGCACATGGGTACCTCATGTCAGAAGAGACAAGAGTGCTGTGTTTTAGTAGCATTAAGCTCGAGAGATAAGGTGTACGGTATATCATCTGACGGTTAGCAGATCCTGTTGAAGATGTGGGTGGAGCGAATAAAGTGGGTTGAGCCAGAGAAAAGTAGGTGTGGCCTCCAACAAACATTTGAGCACCTGCACTTTATATTTTACAAATTAAGCACTGCCTGCTGGGGACCTTTGTCCCTACCAACAAGGTTAAGAACCTTGGTTTTTGGTTAGACTCCACCCTGTCCACAAAGCCTCAGGCTACCAAGCTGGCCTCCTCGTGTTTCACCACTATGAGGTGGCTTAGAAAGATCTTATAAAAACTTCCCTTCCCTACTCAGAGAATCGTCATTCAGGCTCTGATTCCATCCAAGGTAGAAGATGTTATCATCTTATATTTAGGATCAGACAAGTCCGTGATCAGGTACCTCCAAGTGGTTCAGTACTCGGCTGCAAGGCTCATATTCCAGCTTCCTGAGCACTCCTCTGCGTCCGACCTTCTCCACGACCCCCACTGGCTCACCGTGGAGAAACGTATCACTTTATTGGCACTCTGCTATATGCACAAAATACATTCCCACTCCGGACCTATTTGCAAAACCTTGTCTCTCCCTACCACACCCCGCTCTCCACATTCCAGTAATCAATCTCTGTTCACCATTCCTAGAGTCAGGCGCACCCGACTGGGCGGTTGCACCTCTCTGCTCACCTTTCTGAAGGAGCTGAAAACCTTGCTATTCTGAGCTTTCTCCTCAAGCTGTCTTGCTTCCGGGCTGCCATGCGCTCTACAAGATATAAATAAAAATAATAGTAATAGCAACATTTGTAAGAGGGGTTTCCAAATATGACATGAGAGGCAACTGCAGTATAAAGCTTTTCTATGGTAATGTGTTGTCACATGTAGTGCAGGGTTCATTATAATTCTTCTGTCCACACTAAACAGAACGGATCACTTCTACATACCATGAACTGAAAACAATCCCAGAAAGCAGGATTCACCCTGCAGTGATCCTCAAACAGCAGCGATTTTATTGGTCACACTTGATGCCAACCCTAATAGGTCCCTGTGTTTGGACAGCACTGATAGGCTTCTGGTTTTCAATCAGAATAGCTGTAGGTATCCCTTGGCTAGAGTCATCTTTTGCTATCCACAGATGCGAGGGTAGATGCAACACAGGCATTGTTCTGCATTTGAGCATAAAATAAGCCTACTTTTTGTCAGTATAGAGTTGACGAGGCTCTGGCATTACTTTCACATTTTTTTCTGTTCTTGTGATACCAGTTGTTAGATTTGGAAGGTCTCTAGTTGGCACAGGTAGGTACTTGTGACAAATAGGGACTCTTGCCTCTAGTCAGGGTAAGGGTGTACACTCCTAAAATAACCCCTGCTCACCCCTTGGTAGCTTGGCACGAGCAGACAGGCTTATCTCAGAGGCAGTGTGTAAAGCATTTGTGACCACATACAGTAATCAAGTGACAACACTACAGATGGACACCACACAAGTTGTATTTTAAAAATAAGTATTCTTTATATAGATTTAACACAAGACCACAAATGACAAAAATCCACAATACTGTACTTAAAATAGTAGTTTTAGATTAGCTCTGTTCAGTTCTTAAAATGCGACACTTTGAGTCAATGTACCTTTCGATGCGTTGCGCTTCCACAACAAAAGTGTTGCAGCGATGGAAATGCGGCAAAGTTCCAGTGCAAAGAAATAAAGATGTGAAGATCTTCCAGATCCGTCACTTTTCTCCGACGATGTGAGTAGTCTCGATTCGATGAGTCAGCTGCGACACCCTTGTTCCGCGATGCGACGACAACAGCTACGGCTGCAACACTCTTCTCAGACATTGCGAGAAGCTTCCGGGCAGTACGACAACTACAGCGGCGACATTCAAGATGCGATGGCAACAGCTCCGATGGTGGCACGCTTCTCCGTGGATGAGAGCCACTTTTCTTGATGCTGTGAAATATGACAGCTACAGCGGTGACATCCAAAATGCGATGGGAGCAGCAACGATGGCGACACACTTCCTCTTTTTTGCGAGACGCTCCTCTAGACGCGGTACAATACAACAGCTACAGCGGCGACATTCACGATGCGACGGCAGCAACAGCGACACGCTTCCTCTAGAGTCGCGCTTCCAGCTCCTTGCGACATGCAGTCCCTCAGAAGGTCCAAAACAGCAGCAGGTACTTCCAAAAAACTCTGGGGAACTGGGGGGTTGAAGTCTATTGTCCCCGATACTTCATCAGGAGGCGAGCTTTGTTCCAAGCCCTTGGAGATTCTTACAAATTGATGAAAGTACACAAAGTCCCTTTCTCCTCTCATGCAACCACTGCAGGCCAATCCCCCAAGCAGCACTTCAGCATTAGGGATAGTCTCTCCTCAGTTTCTTCTGGTTCCACTCCTCAGCAAAGGTTTCTTCTTGTTTGTCCAAAAGTGCTCTAATTTCTTGGGATCAGGGTCCCAATATTTATACCCCAAAATCATTTGTCCTCTGAGTGCAAATGGGGCTTTGCCTAGTCCAAAGCAGTTCTTTAGCACTCTGTTTACATGACTCCTTCTTTCCTTTCACAATGCAGGGCAGAAACATCAGACGCCACACAGGAGGTGAAGCCGTCATTGTGGAGGAAAGGCACATCCCTGGAGCACTCTGTTGACATGATTCCTACTCTCCTTACACAGTGCAGGGCAGATACATCAGACGCACCACAGGGTGTGGGGCCAGCACTGTGGGGGGGCAGGCACAGTCCTATTCAGGTCCCAGGTGCAACTCCTTCCTCCCATGTAGATGCAGATCTCTCTATTCACCACTGGGCGGACTCACCCTGTCTCCTGGAATCCCCCAGCCCTGTCACTCAAACTCCAGACAAGGAATACACAACCTAGTAGAGGCAGGCTAGGAGAGTTAGACAAGAAAATACCAACTTTCTAAAAGTGGTATTTTCAAACACAGAATGTTAAAACCAACTTCACTAAAAGATGTATTTTATCATTCTGAGTTCAGACATACTAAACTCAAATTTACACCATGTTCCCTGAGTCAGTTAGGATTATAAAATGTAATAATCTAATTGCCCATTCCGGCCTATGGAGAACAGGTAGCCTTGCAATAGTGAAAAACAAATGTTTTCTCTAGCACAAAAGGATCAAAAGATACTAAACATGTAGCAACGTATTGACGCACAGTCGATCGAAGTACTCGAGGCTCGATTTGTCAAATTTGAGTTTCACAGTGCTGTTTTTGAGTATTACACTGCTGATAATGAGGTGAAACCTTTACCCAGACATTGTTATCAGGTGTACAAAAAAATGACAAAATAATGAAGTAATATATCACAAAATGTGCTGCATTCCGCTGCAATGTTCCATTTCTTGCTGTATAATTTAGTCACCCCTGCCACATAATTTGGTCCTCCCCTGCCACATAATTCTAGTGACCCTAACTATGACCGGGGACCAATCTCTAGCCATTCGATAGCTCATTGGGTTAAGGCACGCTCTGCATACATCTGTGTGTATTAAACAGGCTACAGTTTTTAATCTTAAAAGGATTAAAACAAATGTCTGGACCATCCAATTGTTATAGAATGAGTATAACTGAACTGATTAATGTTGACACCTTATTGTTTAGGAGCCAAAAGAAAATTAATTTCATGTTCTGTGATGCATACACAGCTGTAATTCACTAGTAGGACATGCCACACACACCAGGGCATGTTCTACCCTATAGTTACAATGCACCATGCCCTTGAGCCTACCATAGGGGTGTCTGTTATGAAGAAACGGGAAGGTTTACGGACAGGCAAGTGGGTGCACTTGCCCAGTCAGCTTGGCAGTACTAGACTGCACACAGGCTCTGCAATGGCAAGCCTTAGACACACGTTTACAGGCTGCTTCTGTGGGTGGCACAACCAGTGCTGCAAGCCCAACACCAGCATTTGGATTTACTAGCCCTGGGCACCCCTGGTGAACTCTACTAGGGTCTGACAGGTAAACCAAACCAGCCAATAATGGGATCACATTTCATACATTAATTTACAATAGGGAGAGCATATGCATTTTAGCACTGATCTAGCCCAGAGTCATAAAACCAACAAAAACAGGTCAGAGAAAGTACAGGAGGAAGGCAAAAAGTTCAGGGATGACCCTGCAAAAAGCGCTAAGTCCAACACCAATGGTTTCATCTAAACAGGAATGAATCATTATGGGGCTACAGATAGTGCTTAATTTGAGTTGGTTGCATCTGGGGCCTGCCTGCACTAATTTTTGGGGAACCGGCAATTGTTTACATCAAACTTTGACCAGAGCAACAGACAGAAAAAGCAAAGTGTGGAAAGAAGGAGGAAGAGAAGGAGGCGGAAACAGTGACAAACTAGGCAGGAATGAAAAAGAACCTGGAAGAGTGATATAAAAGGGTCAGAGAGTGTCTGCTGGTGTATTAAAGGGGCATAAGGTGGAATTGTCTACACAGCCTTGGTATTCGATACCCCCGCCAGTAGGGAGCACTGGCTGCAGGCTTCTGAGCAAAACTTTGGACCACCTATTCTTTTATATAACTTTAGCACTGGCTGCAGTTTTAGGAGACAGGTCCCACGCTAACTTCAGGCTCATTCTCGAGTAAGTTTTGCACTTGCTCAGCAAGAATAGAGCCATGCTAAAGAGGCAGTCTGACTTCAACACATCATATTCACCTGTTATAGGCTTGCAACAAAAAGGCCTGTTTTAGAGGTACTGGGGAATAAAGGTACTGACTAGCAAGTGGTGCAAAAGAGACCTTTTACAGGTGCAGACTCAGATCAGATGGCAACACCACGTATGGCTGAAGGTGCACTTGGGAAACCATAATATTGGCTACTTTTAGCAGACTTGATGATTACACTATAGGCAGGGCTATGCAATTCCAGATATGCACCTTTTTCGGCACTATGAATTTGCTGCATTTGCCACATAATCTAGCATATGCTGCATAATCTGAACATTTTCAGAAACAAATGTTTTCTCTAGCACAAAAGGATCAGAAGATACTAAACATGTAGCAACGTATTGACGCACAGTCGATCGAAGTACTCGAGGCTCGATTTGTCAAATTTGAGTTTCACAGTGCTGTTTTTGAGTATTACACTGCTGATAATGAGGTGAAACCTTTACCCAGACATTGTTATCAGGTGTACAAAAAAATGACAAAATAATGAATATATCACAAAATGTGCTGCATTCCGCTGCAATGTTCCATTTCTTGCTGTATAATTTAGTCACCCTTGCCACATAATGTGGTCCTCCCCTGCCACATAATTCTAGTGACCCTAACTATGACCGGGGACCAATCTCTAGCCATTCGATAGCTCAGTGGGTTAATGCACGCTCTGCATACATCTGTGTGTATTAAACAGGCCATAGTTTTTAATCTTAAAAGGATTAAAACAAATGTCTCGACCATCCAATTGTTATAGAATGAGTATAACTGAACTGATTAATGTTGACACCGTATTGTTTAGGAACCAAAAGAAAATTCATTTCATGTTATGTGATGCATACACGGGAAATTACAGTTATACGGTCACTATAATTCAGCTTTTATCTTTTTAGTGACTTCTCGCTGTCTAAAGTTCCAATTTGTGGAAGGCTTCTGGGTGGAACATTTTTGTTATAACATCCCAGATGATACAAAAAAAACAACATGAAATGAAATGACTTCTTAATGCAAAATGGAATTTATCATGCATCTCATCTTAAATATAGCAGTTATTATAGAACTGGCTTCAAAATAACCGCACTGCCATCTAGTGGCCAAGCAGTTAGCCCAATGCATTTGCATGGTTGCCATGCAGGTGAACGTTTGTGTTGTCTTACACAGAGACACTAGGCACGGCAACCAATGCTTATGGGCCGAATATCTAGGAAAGGGTTGTTTTATGCAGCTGCAAAGATGCCATTCATTATCCATGTTGTCTTGCAGAATAACAAAGGTTCCCAGACTTGCACGTTTTAGACGTATACGTTTGAGCACAGCTGTTGACTTATTTCATATAGGCGTTTAGTCTATTACATTTGCCAATTTCCCAAACATGAGTTTCTAGTAACAGGTGCGCAGTTTCCTCATACTTGCATTATTTTGTAGATGTATAACAGGTGCACAGTTTCCCCGTACTTGCATTGTTTTGTAGAGGTATAAGGCACCCCATATTACAATCTCTAAAACTGTTGTAAATCTCCTCGTCTCGTACTGGTGGTGCCTTTTACAGACACAAGTCAGAGGTCTGGCAAGGTACGAAGTATTTTTTGTCTCGAATTGCTTTGCAAACGTCTATAGAACACTTTTCAATTTGACAAAGTTTGAAACATTTTCATATCAGAGTGAAAACTGTGACGCTACCACAGCTTATGACATCAAAGGAAATCGTGCACAGAAAGATTATGCATACACTTCTTGAGGTGCATAGAAAACCTATGCAAAGGGAACGTTTGACAAGAAAAGGTCAATAAAAATCCCTTCTTTGCTTGGTTTGTTTGGAGTGCAAATTATCTCGCATAGCGGTAAAACATATAAAATAAACTTCACGAGGGCAAATATGAAGAGAGGCTTCACAGAGGCAAATATAAACTTTAACCTGGACATTTTCTGAACTTCATAAATGGAGAAAGGTGAATTTATCGAAAAGTTCGCGAGTGTAAGGTAGTAATACAAAGTTCACATGCTTAAAACGTGCAGTTATACACAGCAGTATTCGCTAGATAACAGAAGTGAGAGCGTGTTTTGGTTCTCCTGATGAAAGATTTATCATATCTTGGGTTACCCTCCAGAGTCGCAAGCGTGCTCTGCATTACATCATAAAGATGCTGTTCCATATATTTACGGGTAGAAATGTGGTTGCTTTTCTTGGCATTAAACTTCGGGACCAATTACACGCCTTAATACAGTAGATTGTATCCTGCGCATGACGCCTGACTCTTAGAAACTGTACATGACTATGCCCAGGGCTTTAAGTGGGATGAACAAACTGGGGGGTCTCTCAAAGGGACGTGGTCAGTATAATTAGGGGCGTGGCTTTAAATCACTTACGCAAAAAATCTGTGCTTAGCATAGTGTGCCGCCCGACTTGTATTTTGCTGTTTCCGTCATTGCATCCAGATATTTGATACAAGTAACATCATACCTACAATAAGAAAGGAATATTGGCTTTGTCAATGGTTATTACTTGCAGAAGATAAATAAGCTGCAACTATGACTTGTATATAATATTGACAAGCCTTCCAATTAAATCCTTGGTGACCCTACCACAATGTTGCTGCTCCTGAGTTTCAGAAAGAGAAGGGAAATCCAGAAAGAAAATGACTCTTAAAGGATTTCCCTTCCCCCACAACGCTCCCCTGGCATGACATCATGCTGTAACTTCTCTACTACTGAGAAGTGAGCAGTGGTGCTGTCTCGAAACGGGTCTCAATCAGGCTTTGTTTTGCGCCATGGCACTTTTTTCCGGACTGCAGTGACAGCAAACAGCGGTCATTGCAGTCCGGGAAAAAAAAACGGGCTGCCTGTGTCAGGGCTCAAAACAGAGCCCCATAGAGACCCGTTTCGAGGCTCCCTGAAAAAAACTGCCGGTTCTCAGGCCCCTTGAGACCCGGGCCACTTAAAGCCCTGACTATGCCCACATAACACCCAGGGTCGGATTGGGATCACAATTTGGCCCGGGCACTGACGAAAAAAGCGGCCCACATTCAAGGGGTGTGGCCTACAATTAAGGGGCGTGGCCCACATTCAAGGGGCGTGCCCTTTTATGAAGCACCATTTGGTTACACACGTCAATGTCCTTGAATATTAGATTTAAATACATTAAGAATTTGGACAAGTATGGTAGTGCACTGTCCAGTGAGCAGCTGAAAAAGGGCATCAAAGAGCAGAAATTGGATTATAAATTCAAATCTGTTCCGAACAGGGGCCCAAAAATATGTTTGGCCCAGAGCCCCCAAAATCCTTAAGTTGTTTGGCACAGACAAGGAATGAAAGTGAGAGGATTCTGTTCTTGCACAGGACACAGGGCCAAGGTGACAATGGCGCCATGCTGAGCAACTGAAGAAACAGCAAGGCCCCTTTCTGTCACAACATTATTCGAGCCCTCCAGGGAAGGAGCACCTAATAAGCAGGGAAGCCCCTGCTATTACTAACCTACTCAGCACTCCCCAGACCTTCAGCTCAGGAGCACATGAATAGCAGTGAAGCCGCTGCAATTAGTACATTAATCGGCCCTCCCCAGCCCTCCAGGCCTCAGGGCAATGTCCTGGCAGGAGAGCACAAAACACAGCTGCTGGGTCATCCATGGTAGCCAGGGGGAGGCTGAGGTGAAGATGGTGCAAGTTGCAAAGATCACCTGGCCCCCACAGCGCGACCCATTCTTCCTCGCCCGCTATGCCCTAAATGTGAAGGGCTGTGGGCGAGGTGTTAAAACTAACACAGTTTATGTGCTTCGTGGGCCCCAAGGGGGCCGAGGTAAAAATGGCTCAAAGGCCTGAGAAACACCTGGCCCCCAGGGAGGCCGATTTTTTCAAACAATCACCCCCTCCCCAGCCACCCTCAGGGTGATTGCTTTGCAGGGCAGGGTGTGAAGGAGAGGCCACAGTGGAGAATCGCTGTACAGCCGCACAGGGAAGCTGCATTCATTTCTCTGTCTCTGTCCCCTCTGTGGGCAGTTTTTTTTCCTCCCCTTTCCTAGTCCACAGTGAGCACGGAGACAGAGACAGAGAAATGAATGCAGCTTCACAGTGCGGCTGGGAAAGGGGAGAAAAAAGAGCCCACAGAGGGTACGGAGACACCGGCCCTTCGGTCAATGCCCGAATGCCCACATTGCCAATCCGCCCCTGATCACACCTACCACATCTGAACAAAAGTGACTACTCCTATTGGGCCACATCATCTGGAGACTTTCAGCGTTACTTACAAGGATGGATGAAAAAACACAAATTATTGCAGGAAGCAAAGCCAACAGGCATAGCCATGACATTGCCATGTTGAAAAAGAAAAGACAGGAGCAAGATTGGAGTTTCTCTCTTCCACTCAAGAAAGGAAATAAAACTCCTCTCTTCAAACACAGATCTGGTCCACGGGATCTCCTCGTCCAGGGTATTGAATCGAAGAGGACAAATCCTCCCCACTTTTACTGTAACACAATATTGAATTGATATCCAACTCTCAACTAAATGCAGCTTTCTGCTACTTCCCAGCTTGATCGCACATGGATTTGCAAGTCAGAGTGGAAAAGAGCGGTGCCAGCTCGTGATCGACCCGCGATCATTAAATCATCCATATTCTGCTCATCATCTACAAATAGCTGCCTGGAAACTAGTATGCTGACTTCATGATGCTAAGCCTTGCTTATGAAGCTTTTACAAGACAGAGGTGTTGTTTCCTCTATGGTGCTAAGGTTTACATATTCTGCAACATCCACACCTTGGTGAGGCATGTTTGGGCTGTACTAACCCGTGCAGGGTCATGTTGACCACCTAACCTGGTGTGCGTAAATATTTTCAGGCTTTAGAAGACAATATCTAACATCACTATATATATATATATATATATGCTCGTTCGTGAAAGAAGCACCGCCCTGTGAATGAGGAAAGAGCCGCTGGAGAGGGGCCGTCTGACCGGAACAATTCCGATGAAACTGATAGCACAGTTGGGCTTGCAATACCGAAGGTGACAATTACAGACTGGGGACCCCTGGAGGGTCTTAACACAACTGATTACTTCATCACTGTGTTCCTGAACAATTTATGAAGCACAGCGCAAACCCACTGTGGGTATTTCAAATATGCAGACTACAGTACCCAAGATACAACGCTACAAAGCGGAGAGACCGGATGCAACAATCAAATGAAATGCATGTGGGACTGAGAGGCATTAATTGCGCTGTTCGTCATGAGCCCAAGAAGAAGGAGCATCTCGCTCTGAAACACGTCGGCACAAAGGACTTAATTACAGCCTGGTTGTCAACCTCGAATGCCTGAATAAAGTGGAAATCACGATACAGCTGTGGAGTGCTTCTTTAGCTGCAAGGGCATTTGGGAAACAAAATTATTTACACAAACTGCTCGTTCGTGAAAGAAGCACCGCCCTGTGAATGAGGAAAGAGCCGCTGGAGAGGGGCCGTCTGACCGGAACAATTCAGATGAAACTGATGGCACAGTTGGGCTTGCAATACCGAAGGTGACTATTACAGACTGGTACAGATTGCCAAAACCCTTCAAAAGAAAGAATCAGCCGCACATCACCAGCGAAGCTTGCATCCATGATTTATTCACCAACGGCAATCCGTACATGTTTCGTTCTCTCTCAGAACTTCCCCAGAGGTACGCCGTGACTGCTTGCATAATTTTAAGTGAAACCACATGTTTTTGTACGTGATTTTAAGGTTTGTCCTCGGTGGACCGCCCCTAATGGCTCGTAGTGCTTTCTGGTACCTGTGGTTCACTAATTTGTCATTGTTTTGAGAGAGCGCAATTTGAACGAAGAGTATATCGTAACCATATTTAGACGTATATGTTATAAACGTAGGAATGAAGCGTATATCGTAAAATAAAGTTGACAATTATAACATAAAAGCCAATGAATATGATAACATGCTATAGGAAATGTAAATGTATTCACATGTTAAAATGCATTAGATTTAGAAGGCCTGTATACATGATGGGTAATGTAGAAATGCTTATGAAATGTAGAACGTGCACAATAAGAATTCGCGTATATGTGTAACTTTAAAATGGAGAAGCGGCGAGAAATGTAATGTGGAAAAGCATAACCTAGTGAAATGTAACCAAAGAGAATGCATAAGTTATATTCTATACAGTCGTATTTTATATATATATATGTCTGATGTAGAATGTATTTAAGTATAACTAGGGCTTTTTCTAAAAGTACGAATATATAAATGTAGGCCAAAGGTTATACGGTATAGAGAGTTTCTGTGGGAATGCTGGAAGAGTTTAGGTCATTTGTGTTTGTAACCTGACTGACCAAGAGTTCGAAGGAGCATAGTCACAAGAATGTAATTTAGAGGGTTTGTAAAAGTCGTAAATAGTTTGATGTGGACGTGAGAGCCGAGAAGTCTAGCACTTGTTAGATTTAAGGTGACAATGCCGGACGGAACTTGTTGCTCGAACGTGAGGAGAGGCATATGTTGAAGTGGACTATGTTTTGACAAGACCATTCACATGATCTAGAAGGTTAAGAAGTGTGCAGATAAGTTAAGGCCCTGTCTAAGTTTCTATGACACTTGAGCCGAAAGAGTCAATAAATGTCGACGATGAGATGATGAAGATGACATCGAAAGGAGAAGGGTCAACTTAACGAACGACGCAAGGAATGGACCAATGGAAGAAGCAGGAAGTTGACATCATCGGGGGAAGTCCGTGGTGGGCGTCAAGGGGCGTTCCAACCACACTGTGATTGTGTATTTTAGGGACAGCACCCCGGGGAGGAGAGCAGAGTCATCAGCAGAGCAATTAGCATTAGGCTAAGGCGAGAGCAAAGCGAAGGGTAGATGCCTTGAGCAGATGCGCTGAGACATCAGAGCGCAAGGGAGCAGTAGGCCGAGGACCCTTAGAGAGCGGATGGGTAGGCAGATAGGATACTGCTTCTGAAACTGAAGATTTCCTTTAGAGGCTTAAGAGAGTTTGAACTTCTTTGGAAGTCAAACTGCTGACACCTTTTTAGGGAAGAAACTTGCGAAGTAGGGTTGTCACTTAGTATAGAGTAGGGACAGTTTTAACTCGATTATTGTTTTTGTCTTACTGCAGATGACGCAGAAGGAACCACTTCACACCGAAGCTTAAGAGGCTGATATTGAAACTGATTTTGTAAATTGTATACTTTGAGATTTTATCCTGAGTGGATTGTATCGTATTCAAATTAATCTTTATATAAACTCTTAAAACTTTATCAGTTGTAAGTGGTTCTTCAGAGTGGCGTCATTTAATGGGGTTTGTCTAACCAAGGCGGGGGTGGTCCTTTCCTCAATGACAGATATGAGCGGTCCAAAACAGACGAATGGGATTCTTTATTAAATTTATCATACTCATAAATTGATATCAAAATCTCATTCCCCGCAGTTGGTAGCAGAGTATGATGGTTATCTTCTTGAGGAAGACGACCTAGGCCAGGTTAGTTTACCCCAAGGTCCCTAGTCATCGTCGACCAGAAGAAGAATCGCAGCCGAAGACGGTGCTGATGGTGCGTCGAGAGAAAAGCAGCAGAATCGGTCGAGAGTGAGTATAAGGGTCATGCGTTGTAAGATTGCGGTGTTTTATGTTGTTCCTGTGTTGTAATGTCAAGCGGAGTTGAATGCCTGTAGTGTGAGTGAGGGAAAGTTGTGAGCGCGCGCAACCGGATGAAATCTTATGTCCAAGAGGACTTAAGTGGTTCGGGTGTATCGAACACCCAGAGTAATTTGTCTACCATTTAATGGGGGTCATGAGGTACCATTGATCGCCCACAGACCGATGATAGGGGGAGCGTTTGAGTGAGTGTATGAGTAAAACGCATGCTGGTCGTACGTTTACTGTGTGTAAGTAACCTATCAGTTGAGGCAAGTGTCCGACCGTAAGAGGAAAGACGCTGTGCCAGTTGAGGTAGCAATTACAGTTAGACTGTGGCCGTACAGTCAGAGAAAAGTGATCGCTTGGACGGAAGTAGTCATTTTTCGATGTATGAATGAAAACGCATGTGATAACGTGAGATAAGTTGACAAACGAAGGTAACTGCTGTAGAGGGAACAAGTGACGTCAGCGTAAAGCGACGCTGAGATTGGTCGGTTAGCATAGAACTGTGCTGGGATAGGCGGATTAGCGAGAGTCGTACAGGGATTGGTGGTTGTTATCAAGACGCGAATAAGTAAGAAATATTATACGTGATCAAAATGAAGTGTTTCAAGGGTTTAGGAAAAATCTTTAAAAGAAAGAGGAGAAATTTGTATACCGGAGAAGAAGCTCCACCAGAAGGCACACCAGCATATCATATGGCAGTCAATGTAGGCTTACACTCGATATTATGGATTTCCGAGTGGCACAGGCTAACTGAAGGGCAAAAAGAACTGGCGTTCCCAAGATTTGGAACGTTTAAATTAGAAGTGTTGAATCAACTGAAGGCGACGATGCTTTCAATGAGACCTCTACCGAGGCCAACACAATTCGAAGCTCTTGGTGTGTGGTTTAGAACAGCACACGAAAGGGGCGTAAAGAGGCGCCAAGAAAGAGTGAGAAGATCGGTAAAGGCGGTGCAGGAAGCTAAATGGGACGATGAAGCTAAGAAATGGAGGGTGCAGAAGATAGAAGCAGATAAACTGTACCCGATGTTGGAAGTTGCGGGAGAAAAGAAACCTCTAGAACAGGAAGATGAGGAAAGCGAGTCGGAGGAGGAACTGCTAGAGAGGCTATTGACAGACAGACCACCTCCATACAGTGGGGAACTTGCGAGTCCCATATTACCGCAGACAGACGGAACTAGGTGGGGGGAATATAAGTCGATCCCAGTAACAGAGTGGGACGCTACCAAGGCTGAGGAGATACCCCAAATTAGTTCAGAACAGAGAGTAGTGGGAAGATTTGTGGTCCAGAAGGCTCCAGAGACGCAATGCGCTAGGTCGTACCAAATGCCGGACGCTTTACAGGTCCCGGTCACCATAGGCCCTATTGTGTCAATCTACAACCCGGAAGGGGTCCAGCAGGATGGACAGGCACGATGGGACAGTGAAGGAGCAGAGAATAGGAATGCCACAATGAATACCCACAGGCAAATACGAGCACCAATAAGTCGGAGTACCCCATTAGATTCTGCAACGGGTCCTAGAGTAGAACAGCGAGGTCGAAGAGGGTCAATGGATTTGAGGGGTCCTAAACCGAAAACCCATAAGGAATTAAGGGAATACCTGAGAGAATGGGACGCTGCCGAAGAAGCGCGGAATAGAAGTTTAGAAACGGGATCCGAGTGGAGAGAGCAGGATAACAAGATTCTCTCTCATTGTGGAGCGGGGGAAAGCAGCCCCGAGTGGGAGAGAGGAAGTCAAGAAAGCAGAAGAGACATTTGTCCTACCGATAACAGCAATAGGTTAATGTGCGAAGATAGAAGTACAGGGTGTGGCGAAGTGCCTCGCGTCACCTTCAGTGAAGGGGAACGTAGGACACAGGAGTACCGGAATACCTTTAGGTGCACACACCATGCCCCGGGTGAGGAGGCAAGACATTGGAGTCACGGAAACATGGAGAGTCGCGAAGCGTCTCGACATGCATCTGGTGATAGCGGTCGGAGTCATGAAAATATAGGGAGTCGCGAAACGTCTCGCCATCCATCCGGTGATCACGAAAGAGATCGCGGGAGCATGGGGAGCCATGAAGGTCCTTATCATTTATTAAGCGACACCAGACAACCAGCAGGTTATAATGGGTTAGAGCAGAATGGTGAATCCTATCTCATAGCTGGAGGAACCGAGCCTAGAAGACGGAATGTAGGGTTGGAGGATAGAGCATTATTCCACCATACCCCACGTGAAGACGGAAAGGCTTGGGATCTCGAGGGGTGGGAACGAAGAGAAGGAAGCAGAGCTCCTCATAACTCACCTGTGCTCAGGCGTAGGGCGCATAGTGGAGGTGAGAGAGATATGAGAGAAGAACACAGAACTGAGATGCTGAAAGCGGAAATAAAAGCAAAACGACTTGACATAACGAGTTTGAAGGCAGATTTGGATGAATTGATCGACGGTACAGTGTCATTAGAGAGATTAGCCTCGTATACACCAGATGAGATACTGTTCCTATCCAAAGATATTACTCGAAGAGCGAGGTCAGCTCATGAGAATTTATCTAATTTGGCAAACAGGTACATGGTAGACCTGTCACGAACTAGGGCTTTACAGAGCAACCATAGGCTAACATGCACGGATCAGGATTTGGATGACCGTAGAACGATCGCGCTGAAGGTTCACATAAGGGAATTGATCATAAGTATCAGGATATGGAGAGATCTGGATAGATGGGAGGAAAGATGGTCCAAGAAGGGCTCCGTTAGACGGAGTGTGCTTGAGAAGTCCCAGGACGCAGATTTGATGAGAATGGAAGCCTTCCCGTTGCGAGAAATCGCGAATGGAAGCTACGTTCATGTGCCCTGGAGTAGGGGGGATTTGGCGGCATTTACTAATTCCTTCCCAAAGCTTAGGGATAATCCTGTTGAGTGGTACAAGCAGGTAGAAAGATTCGTGAAGATCTCGAAGGTACTGTGGATCGATTTGAACACACTGTTCGATATCGTAGTACCCGGAGACTTGTGGACGGCGTGCAAGCTTAGTGTTGACTGGCCCACTTGTGAGCCAACGAGAGAAGCCAGGACGAATGGTCCATCTCATAGAGTCATGGAAAAATACGAGAGGGTAATAACATGGCTAAAAGAGAAAGTGCCGGTGCAAGACATAGACTGGGTAAAGATAGATCGAACTACTCAGGAGCCGAAAGAGACAGTTCATGAGTTTTATGAGCGATTGCTGAAAGCATTCAAGCAGTACAGCGGGTTAGATGTGATGGATCCAAAGGACATTGGACAGTTTGTTTCAAAGTTTGTCCTCGGATTGAGACCAGAAATATGCCTAATGATCCAGCAGCATCTGATCTGTTGGCAAAACAAACCTTTAGACGAGATTTTGAGATACGCAAGGTATTGTAGTGACGAGATAGACTCTAAGGCAAAGAAGCTTAAGGAAAAGTTAATGCTAGTGCAAATGCAAGCTGCTGGAAAGGATAAACAGCGGCAGCAGGGAACAGGAACGCCGGCAAAGAAACAGAATAATCAGAGCAGAGATGAGGAAGAAAGACCAAGACCGAGAATGGATATCGCGACACTGAAAAAGACAACGAGATGCCATCAGTGTAATGAGGTGGGACACTGGCGACGCGAGTGTCCTTACAATGTTGAGTCAGGGGAATTAGAACAGGAGGAGGAGGAGGTTCAGCACAACGTGGTTAAGGGAGCCACAGTCCCGAAGGGCAAGTTTGTCAAAGGGGGGACTCAGACTCCTCGAGCCCCGTTTCCTCAACCACCTCGCATCTCAAACGGAGGGAAAACCTACAGACAGATGCCATTGTTTGTAGGAGGAGAGGAATGCTACTACGTTGATCCTCTTACAGGGCAGCGGGCGAGTAGGGAAGAAGACTGTACTCTAGGAGCCGCCTTGGAAGTAGATCAGAGAGGACCATACGTAGAGGCGGAAATAGCGGGATGTCCTACAACCTTTTTGGTGGATACAGGGGCCACCCGATCCACGTTAAGATCTGCGGTAGTCCCGGGTCTGCCAATATCGGGAGAAACGGTACAGGTGGTAGGAGTCGCGAACAAAAGGATGACAAATCCCTTGACCGAACCAGTGTCAGTAAGAATAGGGAATTACAGTGACGAACATCAGTTTGTGATCTGTGATTCTAGCCCTGTGTGCTTACTAGGGAGAGATTTGCTATGCAAACTAAATTGCACGATACATTGCACACCAGACGGAGTAGAAGTGCAGACCAACGATGAGGATGCTGATTTTAAAGTCATGAAGTCGCAGGAATGCGTGGAACTATATCCTACCTTAACAGTGGAGGAGCTTCCACAGGACTTGAGGGAGAAAGTGTCAGCTGAGGTGTGGGATTTTACTGGAGAAGAAATAGGTTTGATCAAAGGAGTGGAACCAGTAAAGATCTTGGTAAGACTCAATGCTGAGTATCCAAGAACACCACAATACAAGTTGACACCAGAGACGATTGCAGGAATAAAGCCTGTGATCGAATCCATGATTAAGCAGGGAATACTGAAGGAGATCGTGGGTAGTCCATGTAACTCCCCGATCATGGGTTTGCAGAAACCTAGTGGAAAATACAGAATAGTACAGGATCTTCGGAAGATTAATAATATCGTTGTCTCATGTTGTCCAGTGGTACCGAATCCATCAGTGATATTATTTCAGATACCGTTCCAAGCCGAATGGTTTACCGTGATAGATTTGTGCCAGGCTTTCTTTTCGATACCGTTGGATGAAGAGAGCCAATATCTTTTCGCTTTCAAACTGGAAGATCGCGTCCTAACATGGTGTCGTATCCCTCAGGGGTATACAGAAAGCCCGTCGATCTTTAACCAGTTATTGAAACGAAATCTTGAGACTCTAGTACTGCCCAAGAATTCAGTTCTGGTCCAGTACATAGACGACCTCCTAGTTGCGTCAGAAACTGAGGAAGCTTGCAGAGAAGACACCATCACCTTGTTAAATCACTTGGCCGAGAACGGACACAAGGTGTCTCCAGGTAAATTGCAATATTGTAAGACTGAGGTGCAATACTTGGGCCACAGGATTGAAAAGGGAAAGCGGAAGGTGTCTCCAGACAGAATAGAGGCGATTATGAAAATGAACGCGCCTACAACACAAAGAGAAGTCAGGATGTTTCTAGGCATGGTCGGTTATTGTCGACAGTGGATAGCAAACTTTTCACTGAAGGCTAAACCGTTATTGCAACTGACGCACAAAGGAGTAAGTGATCCGGTACCATGGGACAAAGACTGTTTGATGGCATTTTTGCAGCTGAGGGAGGACTTATGTCGTGCCCCGGCTTTAGGGATGCCTGATTACACAAAACCGTTTTTGCTTTACTGCTGCGAGAGAGAGGGATGCGCTTTAGCGGTATTAGCACAGGTCCACGGAGATGCGCGCAGGCCAGTGGCTTACTTTTCGGCTACATTAGATCCAGTAGCCGCAGCGTTGCCCGGATGTCTCAAATCCGTAGCTGCAACGGGTGTCAGCATTGAAAGATCTGAGAGCGTAGTTATGGGTCATCAGTTAGAGGTGTATGTACCACATTCTGTAGAACTGTTAATGACCAGGACTAAGACTCAGCATCTGACGAATAGCAGGCTCACACGCTACGAGCAGGTCATACTGGCTGCCGAGAATGTGACCCTGAAGAGATGCTCTGTCTTGAATCCTGCAACTTTGATGCCACTTCCGAATGATGTGGAAGATGAAAATTGTACAGAACATGACTGCCTCGATGTGACTGAACTATGTACCAAACCAAGACCTGATATCGTAGATGAGCCATTGACAGACCCAGACGAAATTTTCTTCGTTGATGGTTCATGCGTAAGAAACGATGTCGGTCAGCTGAGAGCAGCTTATGCAGTATGCACGATTACCAGAGTTATAGAAGCCGCTTGCCTGGAAGGAGTCCACTCCGCACAGGTAGCTGAAATTGTGGCTTTGACTCGTGCTTGCTTAGCAGGCGACAGACTTCGAGTCACTATATACACCGATAGCCAGTATGGTTTCGGCGTAGTTCATGATTACGGGCAGTTGTGGTCTCAAAGAGGTTACATGACCTCCTCGGGTTCTCCTATTAGGAATGGAGAATTCGTGAAACTACTGTTAGAGGCTTTGCAAAAACCTATGGCCATAGCTGTGGTCAAATGTGTAGCACACACAAAGAATACGGACTTTGTATCACTAGGAAACAAATATGCAGATGAGGTAGCGCGTTACTGCGCAGAGCAGGGATATTCTCACACTGATGCAAAAGTGGGGGGAATCCAGGAAAGAACTGAATTGACCATGTTGTTAGACACTGTAGATACGTGGGATGAATTGAGAGCAGTACAGGAAAATGCACCAGATGAGGAGAAAAAGGGCTGGGAAACAGCAGGGTGCGAAAGGAGTGAGATGAATTTCTGGGTGTCTGCCGACGGAAGGGCAGTATTACCAAATGAACTCATTAGTCCAATGGCGAGGAAATTGCATGGATCAGCTCACATAGGAAGAGATGCTATGGTGAGAGTATTCAGACAAACGTGGTTTAACCCTAAATTTAGAGTAGCGGCAGAAGCAGTGTGTCAGCGATGTACGATCTGTCAGCAACTAAATGTGGGTAAGAGAACCCCAGTTACCTTGAGTCATATAGGAAGGTCTGGGGGGCCTTTCAATAGGATGCAGATTGACTTCATAGAAATGCCTCCATGCAACAGACTCAGATACGTGTTAGTGATTGTTTGCATATTTTCTAGATGGGTTGAGGCTTACCCTACACGTAGGTGCGATACACTTACAGTAGCAAAATTGTTGCTTAGAGAGTTGATACCGAGGTTTGGGGTGCCATCCTCTTTGGAATCGGACAGAGGAACTCATTTTAATAGCGAAGTGGTGAAGATGCTGTGTTCAGCTTTAAATATCGATCAGAAGTTACACTGCAGCTATCGACCAGAAGCTTCAGGGATTGTAGAGCAAATGAACAGTACTATCAAGTCCAGACTGGCTAAAGTTTGTTCATCGACATCCCTGAATTGGCCAGACGCACTTCCAGTAGTTCTTATGAGCATACGTAGCACACCTGATAGAAGAACAGGCCTCTCTCCACATGAAGTGCTAATGGGGAGAGCCATGAGATTGCCATCGGTTCCGACTGCAGCGCTAGTGAACATCACAGACGATTTGATCTTGGACTACTGCAAGGGACTATCTGATGCCGTTAATTCTGTGTCCCTCCAGGTCCAGGCTGCAGAGGTTCCGTCAGTACAAGACTTGTGCCATGACCTGAGTCCAGGAGACTGGGTCCTGGTGAAGAAGCATGTCAGGAAGAACTGCTTAGACGTGCGTTGGCGAGGACCGTTTCAAGTCATACTTGTAACGAATACCGCAGTGAAGTGTGGAGGTCTGCCGAACTGGATACATGCCTCACACACCCGAAGAGTGCCAACACCTCCAGAAGACACAGCTCCTCTCTCGGATGAGAATCCGGCGGGAAGCGGAGAAGCCATAGAGGGGAAAAGCCGAGCTGTGGAGGTGATCGAAGAAGCTGAAACTGTGTTGGAACAGGACGACGAAGGTCAGGACACGAGTGGGACCGAAGTCGCCTCAGGAGAAGAAAGTAATTGGGAGTCCAACACAGACATCGAGCAAACTGAGAGTGACCAAGAGACGGGTCCTGGAACAAGGAGCGGAAAGACGGAAAGCGACAAAGCCGTTTGGCCGGAGAGAAGGAAAAGGCCAAATTCGGAAGGAAAGAACGAAAGAACTCTTGTTCCTGTCGCTGAAGAGTCGGATCAGGAGGAAGAAACGACAGATTCAGGAACTGAGAGTCCACGAAGATCAAGAAGGGTACGTGTGCCCTGCAGAAGGTACGCCACCCCAGAGTGGACTTATCTAGCAGATGTATTGGGGACAGAAATCTGGGAGAGTGAAGAGCGTGAAAGTAATCGATCTCGATCCATTTGTGGCAGTGGAGATATGGATGTTGGCACCTGGACTCGAGACTGAGGGGTTACTGACTTTCACACTTCCCATACCCCCACGTTTGAGTAAAATTCAAGATCTAGTGCTAAAAAGATTACAGTTTCCAACAGCTGGACAACAAATGACAGAAGAAGAAGAAAAAGTTATTCGCTTTGAACTATTAATAATTGTTGTGAAAGCTGCAGGTCCGAGAATAATTGTTGATGCATAAAAAACTTTTGTACGTATGTTATAAAGAAGAAGATAACCTAGCACCGAGTGGAAAGAAGTATAAAATTAGGGATTACATTTAGAGGACGGAGAAGGGCTAGGGTTGTCTGCTGCTAAGAAGAGAAAAGACATTGTTGCGAAAAGATACCTGTTGATAAAAAGCACTTGAAAGACTGTGAAAAAAAAAAGAAAAAAAAAAAAAAAAAAAAAAAGCAACTGAAGAATGGACAGAGAGAACTTTTGCTAAAGAGGCGAGGTACGCTGTTTTGATAACATGGAGAACGGCAACCCAAACAGGAAAGCTAGATGTATAGTAGGTACACTTATAGCAATAGTGATATTCCTTATAATTTTAGTAGTAACAATATCGTATTTGATAGGACATGAGCATGATAAGGAATTAGCGAATCTAAAAATTGTAACGACTTTGAAACCTGCTCTTGTGGGAAAGAAGGAGGAGAGCACTGTTATACGTGAAAAGGCGTTACTTGCAGATGAAGCTCGTAGATTACATATAGACGAGTCACAGGGAAATTTTAGGTCAAATGCATATGCCAAATTATTGTACGAATATATCGATGCCATGGAGGCCAAAGATTGCTACGTTTGTATGCAATTGCCGGCTTCTGTAGACGAAGGCATTAGGTATCACCATCTCCCATTGACTTATGGGATAACATGTAGTTTACTGCTTAGTATATTTTATGGTAGAGAAGGATTTGAGTACTACTTTTCAAATTATGATTCGGTACTGCCTGAAGTTCCGAATTATAAACAAATGAATAAGTGGGACTACTACAAAAAGGAGGATAGACTAGCTAAATTCTTTCTTCCTTGGGACACATTAGATACATCATATGCACGTAGAAATAATCTGACTTGCAAAGTATCAGAAGTGGAGAAAAGATTTATAGCACAAGTAGATGATCGATGCAGACGGCAGAAGATTCTAAAGATGTCAGGACAATGGAAAATAGACTGGACAGAAGAAGAGAAGGCACATAAAAAGAAAGGTAGCAATGGTCCAATAGCATTGGATAGAACGCAGAAAGGAAAGTTATGTTTAGCTCGAAGCAAGACGTATTACGAGAGTGAATTTGTAGGTGAAGTTAGTTGCGAGCACTCTTTTAAACTAGAGTATTACACGAAGGATTTTATGAAGGGAATGCAAGCTATTCCGAATGTGTATTTTGTATGTGGGAGAAATGCCTATGTAAAACTACCTGACAATTGGTATGGTTCGTGTTACTTGGCAATTGTCTTCCCCAAAATATATCATGCAAAGGATTTAGCGATTATAGAAGGAAAGGCTTCGAGGAGGACGAAAAGGGAAGCAGGAGATGCAGAAGTAGTAGGAGATGTATTTGGAGCGATGTTTCCATTGTTAGGTTTGATTCTTAACGATGTTAAGATTAGAAGGTTAGCGACAGTCGTGGATAGATTGTCTGCTAGTACTGCAAGATCATTAATGTTAGTAGAAGGTGAGATGCAGTCGATTAGAGCAATGGTTTTACAGAACAGACTTGCTTTAGATGTAATATTAGCAAAGGAAGGCGGAGTTTGTAAAGCTTTGAAAGTTCAGGAATGTTGTACTTATATTCCTGATAATTCAAAACCACTTGAGAAAGTCATACAGAACATTACACAGATTCATCAAGAAATTGAAGATTTATCAAAAGTAAATGTTTGGGAAAAAGTAGGAAATGGAGTGGGAAAAGTTGGAAGTTGGTTTGCTAATCTAGGCAAAAGTATAGTTTGGTATATTTTAAAGCCTGTATTAATAGTATTAATTTGTATAATTACATTATTAGGATTAGTAAAACTGTATAAGTGGTATAGGTCGAACCAGTTACAAAGATCGGTGAGAGACCAAGAAAGAAGACTAGCGGTCCTACAAGATCAGCAGTATAAAAGTCTGAGAACACTTGAATCGATAAAAAGAGGAACTGATGTAACTAGTTCAGTATAAATGATGTATTCAAATTGCTTTTAGTGATGACTCCTAAAAGTCATCAAAGGGGGGAACTGAGAGAGCGCAATTTGAACGAAGAGTATATCGTAACCATATTTAGACGTATATGTTATAAACGTAGGAATGAAGCGTATATCGTAAAATAAAGTTGACAATTATAACATAAAAGCCAATGAATATGATAACATGCTATAGGAAATGTAAATGTATTCACATGTTAAAATGCATTAGATTTAGAAGGCCTGTATACATGATGGGTAATGTAGAAATGCTTATGAAATGTAGAACGTGCACAATAAGAATTCGCGTATATGTGTAACTTTAAAATGGAGAAGCGGCGAGAAATGTAATGTGGAAAAGCATAACCTAGTGAAATGTAACCAAAGAGAATGCATAAGTTATATTCTATACAGTCGTATTTTATATATATATATGTCTGATGTAGAATGTATTTAAGTATAACTAGGGCTTTTTCTAAAAGTACGAATATATAAATGTAGGCCAAAGGTTATACGGTATAGAGAGTTTCTGTGGGAATGCTGGAAGAGTTTAGGTCATTTGTGTTTGTAACCTGACTGACCAAGAGTTCGAAGGAGCATAGTCACAAGAATGTAATTTAGAGGGTTTGTAAAAGTCGTAAATAGTTTGATGTGGACGTGAGAGCCGAGAAGTCTAGCACTTGTTAGATTTAAGGTGACAATGCCGGACGGAACTTGTTGCTCGAACGTGAGGAGAGGCATATGTTGAAGTGGACTATGTTTTGACAAGACCATTCACATGATCTAGAAGGTTAAGAAGTGTGCAGATAAGTTAAGGCCCTGTCTAAGTTTCTATGACACTTGAGCCGAAAGAGTCAATAAATGTCGACGATGAGATGATGAAGATGACATCGAAAGGAGAAGGGTCAACTTAACGAACGACGCAAGGAATGGACCAATGGAAGAAGCAGGAAGTTGACATCATCGGGGGAAGTCCGTGGTGGGCGTCAAGGGGCGTTCCAACCACACTGTGATTGTGTATTTTAGGGACAGCACCCCGGGGAGGAGAGCAGAGTCATCAGCAGAGCAATTAGCATTAGGCTAAGGCGAGAGCAAAGCGAAGGGTAGATGCCTTGAGCAGATGCGCTGAGACATCAGAGCGCAAGGGAGCAGTAGGCCGAGGACCCTTAGAGAGCGGATGGGTAGGCAGATAGGATACTGCTTCTGAAACTGAAGATTTCCTTTAGAGGCTTAAGAGAGTTTGAACTTCTTTGGAAGTCAAACTGCTGACACCTTTTTAGGGAAGAAACTTGCGAAGTAGGGTTGTCACTTAGTATAGAGTAGGGACAGTTTTAACTCGATTATTGTTTTTGTCTTACTGCAGATGACGCAGAAGGAACCACTTCACACCGAAGCTTAAGAGGCTGATATTGAAACTGATTTTGTAAATTGTATACTTTGAGATTTTATCCTGAGTGGATTGTATCGTATTCAAATTAATCTTTATATAAACTCTTAAAACTTTATCAGTTGTAAGTGGTTCTTCAGAGTGGCGTCATTTAATGGGGTTTGTCTAACCAAGGCGGGGGTGGTCCTTTCCTCAATGACAGATATGAGCGGTCCAAAACAGACGAATGGGATTCTTTATTAAATTTATCATACTCATAAATTGATATCAAAATCTCATTCCCCGCAGTTTTAAACCCTCCAATGGGTGTTTGTTGCAAGGTACTCTTCTTGTTGCTGCAGGATGCGAGGTTCGCTGTGCCCCGAGAATTCCATTTTAAGGCTTCCCTAGAACCATGCCAAAGTCCGTCTTTGGCGTCACCAGCCTGCCCTTTTCACTCTCGTGTTCCAAAAACAAGGTCCCTCTTCGGGCAGACTCTGGCGCGCTTACTGGCAGTGCGTCGCTGCGGTGGGACCACACCGGTACAGATTGCCAAAACCCTTCAAAAGAAAGAATCAGCCGCACATCACCAGCGAAGCTTGCATCCATGATTTATTCACCAACGGCAATCCTTACATGTTTCGTTCTCTCTCAGAACTTCCTCAGAGGTACGCCATGACTGCTTGCATAATCCACATGTTTTTGTACGTGATTTTAAGGTTTGTCCTCGGTGGACCGCCCCTAATGGCTCGTAGTGCTTTCTGGTACCTGTGGTTCACTAATTTGTCATTGTTTTAAACCCTCCAATGGGTGTTTGTTGCAAGGTACTTTTCTTGTTGCTGCAGGATGCGAGGTTCTCTGTGCCCCAAGAATTCAATTTTAAGGCTTCCCTAGAACCATGCCAAAGTCCGTCTTTGGCGTCACCAGCCTGCCCTTTTCACTCTCGTGTTCCAAAAACAAGGTCCCTCTTTGGGCAGACTCTGGCGCGCTTACTGGCAGTGCGTCGCTGCGGTGGGACCACACCGGTACAGATTGCCAAAACCCTTCAAAAGAAAGAATCAGCCGCATATCACCAGCGAAGCTTGCATCCATGATTTATTCACCAACGGCAATCCTTACATGTTTCGTTCTCTCTCAGAACTTCCTCAGAGGTACGCCGTGACTGCTTGCATAATTTTAAGTGAAACCACATGTTTTTGTACGTGATTTTAAGGTTTGTCCTCGGTGGACCGCCCCTAATGGCTCCTAGTGCTTTCTGGTACCCGTGGTTCACTAATTTGTCATTGTTTTAAACCCTCCAATGGGTGTTTGTTGCAAAGTACTCTTCTTGTTGCTGCAGGATGCGAGGTTCGCTGTGCCCCGAGAATTCCATTTTAAGGCTTCCCTAGAACCATGCCAAAGTCCGTCTTTGGCGTCACCAGCCTGCCCTTTTCACTCTCGTGTTCCAAAAACAAGGTCCCTCTTCGGGCAGACTCTGGCGCGCTTACTGGCAGTGCGTCGCTGCGGTGGGACCACACCGGTACAGATTGCCAAAACCCTTCAAAAGAAAGAATCAGCCGCACATCACCAGCGAAGCTTGCATCCATGATTTATTCACCAACGGCAATCCTTACATGTTTCGTTCTCTCTCAGAACTTCCTCAGAGGTACGCCATGACTGCTTGCATAATCCACATATTTTTGTACGTGATTTTAAGGTTTGTCCTCGGTGGACCGCCCCTAATGGCTCGTAGTGCTTTCTGGTACCTGTGGTTCACTAATTTGTCATTGTTTTAAACCCTCCAATGGGTGCTTGTTGCAAGGTACTTTTCTTGTTGCTGCAGGATGCGAGGTTCTCTGTGCCCCAAGAATTCAATTTTAAGGCTTCCCTAGAACCATGCCAAAGTCCGTCTTTGGCGTCACCAGCCTGCCCTTTTCACTCTCGTGTTCCAAAAACAAGGTCCCTCTTTGGGCAGACTCTGGCGCGCTTACTGGCAGTGCGTCGCTGCGGTGGGACCACACCGGTACAGATTGCCAAAACCCTTCAAAAGAAAGAATCAGCCGCATATCACCAGCGAAGCTTGCATCCATGATTTATTCACCAACGGCAATCCTTACATGTTTCGTTCTCTCTCAGAACTTCCTCAGAGGTATGCCGTGACTGCTTGCATAATTTTAAGTGAAACCACATGATTTTGTAAGTGATTTTAAGGTTTGTCTTCGGTGGACCGCCCCTAATGGCTTGTAGTGCTTTCTGGTACCTGTGGTTCACTAATTTGTCATTGTTTTAAACCCTCCAATGGGTGTTTGTTGCAAGGTACTTTTCTTGTTGCTGCAGGATGCGAGGTTCGCTGTGCCCCGAGAATTCCATTTTAAGGCTTCCCTAGAACCATGCCAAAGTCCGTCTTTGGCGTCAACAGCCTGCCCTTTTCACTCTCGTGTTCCAAAAACAAGGTCCCTCTTCGGGCAGACTCTGGCGCGCCTACTGGCAGTGCGTCGCTGCGGTGGGACCACACCGATACAGATTGCCAAAACCCTTCAAAAGAAAGAATCAGCCGCACATCACCAGCGAAGCTTGCATCCATGATTTATTCACCAACGGCAATCCTTACATGTTTCGTTCTCTCTCAGAACTTCATCAGAGGTACGCCGTGACTGCTTGCATAATTTTAAGTGAAACCACATGTTTTTGTACGTGATTTTAAGGTTTGTCCTCGGTGGACCGCCCCTAATGGCTCGTAGTGCTTTCTGGCACCTGTGGTTCACTAATTTGTCATTGTTTTAAACCCTCCAATGGGTGTTTGTTGCAAGGTACTTTTCTTGTTGCTGCAGGATGCGAGGTTCGCTGTGCCCCGAGAATTCCATTTTAAGGCTTCCCTAGAACCATGCCATAGTCCGTCTTTGGCGTCACCAACCTGCCCTTTTCACTCTCGTGTTCCAAAAACAAGGTCCCTCTTTGGGCAGACTCTGGCGCGCTTACTGGCAGTGCGTCGCTGCGGTGGGACCACACCGGTACAGATTGCCAAAACCCTTCAAAAGAAAGAATCAGCCGTACATCACCAGCGAAGCTTGCATCCATGATTTATTCACCAACGACAATCCTTACATGTTTCGTTCTCTCTCAGAACTTCCTCAGAGGGACGCCATGACTGTTTGCATAATTTTAAGTGAAACCACATGTTTTTGTACGTGATTTTAAGGTTTGTCCTCGGTGGACCGCCCCTAATGGCTCGTAGTGCTTTCTGGTACCTGTGGTTCACTAATTTGTCATTGTTTTAAACCCTCCAATGGGTGTTTGTTGCAAGGTACTTTTCTTGTTGCTGCAGGATGCGAGGTTCGCTGTGCCCCGAGAATTCCATTTTAAGGCTTCCCTAGAACCATGCCAAAGTCCGTCTTTGGCGTCAACAGCCTGCCCTTTTCACTCTCGTGTTCCAAAAACAAGGTCCCTCTTCGGGCAGACTCTGGCGCGCCTACTGGTAGTGCGTCGCTGCGGTGGGACCACACCGATACAGATTGTCAAAACCCTTCAAAAGAAAGATTCAGCCGCACATCACCAGCAAAGCTTGCATCCATGATTTATTCACCAACGGTAATCCTTACATGTTTCGTTCTCTCTCAGAACTTCCTCAGAGGTACGCCGTGACTGCTTGCATAATTTTAAGTGAAACCACATGTTTTTGTACGTAATTTTAAGGTTTGTCCTCGGTTGACCGCCCCTAATGGCTCGTAGTGCTTTCTGGTACCTTTGGTTCACTAATTTGTCATAGTTTTAAACCCTCCAATGGGTGTTTGTTGCAAGGTACTTTTCTTGTTGCTGCAGGATGCGAGGTTCGCTGTGCCCCAAGAATTCCATTTTAAGGCTTTCCTATAACCATGCCAAAGTCCGTCTTTGGCGTCACCAGCCTGCCCTTTTCACTCTCGTGTTCCAAAAACAAGGTCCCTCTTTGGGCAGACTCTGGCGCGCTTACTGGCAGTGCGTCGCTGCGGTGGGACCACACCGGTACAGATTGCCAAAACCCTTCAAAAGAAAGAATCAGCCGTACATCACCAGCGAAGCTTGCATCCATGATTTATTCACCAACGACAATCCTTACATGTTTCGTTCTCTCTCAGAACTTCCTCAGAGGGACGCCATGACTGTTTGCATAATTTTAAGTGAAACCACATGTTTTTGTACGTGATTTTAAGGTTTGTCCTCGGTGGACCGCCCCTAATGGCTCGTAGTGCTTTCTGGTACCTGTGGTTCACTAATTTGTCATTGTTTTAAACCCTCCAATGGGTGTTTGTTGCAAGGTACTTTTCTTGTTGCTGCAGGATGCGAGGTTCGCTGTGCCCCGAGAATTCCATTTTAAGGCTTCCCTAGAACCATGCCAAAGTCCGTCTTTGGCGTCAACAGCCTGCCCTTTTCACTCTCGTGTTCCAAAAACAAGGTCCCTCTTCGGGCAGACTCTGGCGCGCCTACTGGTAGTGCGTCGCTGCGGTGGGACCACACCGATACAGATTGCCAAAACCCTTCAAAAGAAAGATTCAGCCGCACATCACCAGCAAAGCTTGCATCCATGATTTATTCACCAACGGTAATCCTTACATGTTTCGTTCTCTCTCAGAACTTCCTCAGAGGTACGCCGTGACTGCTTGCATAATTTTAAGTGAAACCACATGTTTTTGTACGTAATTTTAAGGTTTGTCCTCGGTTGACCGCCCCTAATGGCTCGTAGTGCTTTCTGGTACCTTTGGTTCACTAATTTGTCATAGTTTTAAACCCTCCAATGGGTGTTTGTTGCAAGGTACTTTTCTTGTTGCTGCAGGATGCGAGGTTCGCTGTGCCCCAAGAATTCCATTTTAAGGCTTTCCTATAACCATGCCAAAGTCCGTCATTGGCGTCACCAGCCTGCCCTTTTCACTCTCGTGTTCCAAAAACAAGGTCCCTCTTCGGGCAGACTCTGGCACGCTTACTGGCTGTGCGTCACTGCGGTGGGACCACACTGGTACAGATTGCCAAAACCCTTCAAAAGAAAGAATCAGCCGCACATCACCAGCGAAGCTTGCATCCATGATTTATTCACCAACGGCAATCCTTACATGTTTCGTTCTCTCTCAGAACTTCCTCAGAGGTACGCCGTGACTGCTTGCATAATTTTAAGTGAAACCACATGTTTTTGTACGTGATTTTAAAGTTTTCCTCGGTGGACCGCCCCTAATGGCTCGTAGTGCTTTCTGGTACCTGTGGTTCACTAATTTGTCATTGTTTTAAACCCTCCAATGGGTGTTTGTTGCAAGGTACTTTTCTTGTTTCTGCAGGATGCGAGGTTCGCTGTGCCCCGAGAATTCCATTTTAAGGCTTTCCTAGAACCATGCCAAAGTCCGTCTTTGGCGTCACCAGCCTGCCCTTTTCACTCTCGTGTTCCAAAAACAAGGTCCCTCTTCGGGCAGACTCTGGCGCGCTTACTGGCAGTGCGTCGCTGCGGTGGGACCACACTGGTACAGATTGCCAAAACCCTTCAAAAGAAAGAATCAGCCGCACATCACCAGCGAAGCTTGCATCCATGATGTATTCACCAACGGCAATCCTTACATGTTTCGGATTCTCTCAGAACTTCCTCAGAGGTACGCCGTGACTGCTTGCATAATTTTAAGTGAAACCATATGTTTTTGTACGTGATTTTAAGGTTTGTCCTCGGTGGACCGCCCCTAATGGCTCGTAGTGCTTTCTGGTACCTGTGGTTCACTAATTTGTCATTGTTTTAAACCCTCCAATGGGTGTTTGTTGCAAGGTACTTTTCTTGTTGCTGCAGGATGCCAGGTTCGCTGTGCCCCGAGAATTCCATTTTAAGGCTTCCCTAGAACCATGCCAAAGTCCGTCTTTGGCGTCACCAGCCTGCCCTTTTCACTCTCGTGTTCCAAAAACAAGGTCCCTCTTCGGGCAGACTCTGGCGCGCTTACTGGCAGTGCGTCGCTGCGGTGGGACCACACCGGTACAGATTGTCAAAACCCTGCAAAAGAAAGAATCAGCCGCATATCACCAGCGAAGCTTGCATCCATGATTTATTCACCAACGGCAATCCTTACATGTTTCGTTCTCTCTCAGAACTTCCTCAGAGGTACGCCGTGACTGTTTGCATAATTGTAAGTGAAACCACATGTTTTTGTAAGTGATTTTAAGGTTTGTCCTCGGTGGACCGCCCCTAATGGCTCGTAGTGCTTTCTGGTACCTGTGGTTCACTAATTTCTCATTGTATTAAACCCTCCAATGGGTGTTTTTTGCAAGGTACTTTTTCTTGTTGCTGCAGGATGCGAGGTTCGCTGTGCCCCGAGAATTCCATTTTAAGGCTTCCCTAGAACCATGCCAAAATCCGTCTTTGGCGTCACCAACCTGCCCTTTTCACACTTGTGTTCCAAAAACAAGGTCCCTCCTTGGGCAGACTCTGGCGCGCTTACTGGCAGTGCGTCGCTGCGGTGGGACCACACCGGTATAGATTGCCAAAACCCTTCAAAAGAAAGAATTAGCCGCATATCACCAGCGAAGCTTGCATCCATGATTTATTCACCAACGGCAATCCTTACATGTTTCGTTCTCTCTCAGAAATTCCTCAGAGGTACGCCGTGACTGTTTGCATAATTTTAAGTGAAACCACATGTTTTTGTAAGTGATTTTAAGGTTTGTCCTCGGTGGACCGCCCCTAATGGCTCGTAGTGCTTTCTGGTACCTGTGGTTCACTAATTTGTCATTGTTTTAAACCCTCCAATGGGTGTTTGTTGCAAGGTACTTTTCTTGTTGCTGCAGGATGCGAGGTTCGCTGTGCCCCCGAGAATTCCATTTTAAGGCTTCCCTAGAACCATGCCAAAGTCCGTCTATGGCATGCCCTTTTCACTCTCGTGTTCCAAAAACAAGGTCCCTCTTCGGGCAGACTCTGGCGCGCCTACTGGCAGTGCGTCGCTGCGGTGGGACCACACCGATACAGATTGCCAAAACCCTTCAAAAGAAAGAATCAGCCGCACATCACCAGCGAAGCTTGCATCCATGATTTATTCACCAACGGCAATCCTTACATGTTTCGTTCTCTCTCAGAACTTCCTCAGAGGTACGCCGTGACTGCTTGCATAATTTTAAGTGAAACCACATGTTTTTGTACGTGATTTTAAGGTTTGTCCTCGGTTGACCGCCCCTAATGGCTCGTAGTGCTTTCTGGTACCTTTGGTTCACTAATTTGTCATTGTTTTAAACTCTCCAATGGGTGTTTGTTGCAAGGTACTTTTCTTGTTGCTGCAGGATGCAAGGTTCGCTGTGCCGCAAGAATTCCATTTTAAGGCTTTCCTATAACCATGCCAAAGTCCGTCTTTGGCGTCACCAGCCTGCCCTTTTCACTCTTGTGTTCCAAAAACAAGGTCCCTCTTTGGGCAGACTCTGGCACGCTTACTGGCAGTGCGTCACTGCGGTGGGACCACACCGGTACAGATTGGCAAAACCCTTCAAAAGAAAGAATCAGCCGCACATCACCAGCGAAGCTTGCCTCCATGATTTATTCACCAACGGCAATCCTTACATGTTTGGTTCTCTCTCAGAACTTCCTCAGAGGTACGCCGTGACTGCTTGCATAATTTTAAGTGAAACCACATGTTTTTGTATGTTATTTTAAGGTTTTCCTCGGTGGACCGCCCCTAATGGCTCGTAGTGCTTTCTGGTACCTGTGGTTCACTAATTTGTCATTGTTTTAAACCCTCCAATGGTTTGTTTGTTGCAAGGTACTTTTCTTGTTTCTGCAGGATGCGAGGTTCGCTGTGCCCCGAGAATTCCATTTTAAGGCTTTCCTAGAACCATGCCAAAGTCCGTCTTTGGCGTCACCAGCCTGCCCTTTTCACTCTCGTGTTCCAAAAACAAGGTCCCTCTTCGGGCAGACTCTGGCGCGCTTACTGGCAGTGCGTCGCTGCGGTGGGACCACACTGGTACAGATTGCCAAAACCCTTCAAAAGAAAGAATCAGCCGCACATCACCAGCGAAGCTTGCATCCATGATGTATTCACCAACGGCAATCCTTACATGTTTCGTTCTCTCTCAGAACTTCCTCAGAGGTACGCCGTGACTGCTTGCATAATTTTAAATGAAACCACATGTTTTGTACGTGATTTTAAGGTTTGTCCTCGGTGGACCGCCCCTAATGGCTCGTAGTGCTTTCTGGTACCTGTAGTTCACTAATTTGTCATTGTTTTAAACCCTCCAATGGTTGTTTGTTGCAAGGTACTTTTCTTGTTGCTGCAGGATGCGAGGTTCGCTGTGCCCCGAGAATTCCATTTTAAGGCTTCCCTAGAACCATGCCATAGTCCGTCTTTGGCGTCACCAACCTGCCCTTTTCACTCTTGTGTTCCAAAAACAAGGTCCCTCTTTGGGCAGACTCTGGCGCGCTTAATGGCAGTGCTTCGCTGCGGTGGGACCACACCGGTACAGATTGCCAAAACCCTTCAAAAGAAAGAATCAGCCGCATATCACCAGCGAAGCTTACATCCATGATTTATTCACCAATGGCAATCCTTACATGTTTTGTTCTCTCTCAGAACTTCCTCAGAGGTACGCCGTGACTGTTTGCATAATTTTAAGTGAAACCACATGTTTTTGTAAGTGATTTTAAGGTTTGTCCTCGGTGGACCGCCCCTAATGGCTCGTAGTGCTTTCTGGTACCTGTGGTTCACTAATTTGTCATTGTTTTAAACCCTCCAATGGGTGTTTGTTGCAAGGTACTTTTCTTGTTGCTGCAGGATGCGAGGTTCGCTGTGCCCCGAGAATTCCATTTTAAGGCTTCCCTAGAACCATGCCAAAGTCCGTCTTTGGCGTCAACAGCCTGCCCTTTTCACTCTCGTGTTCCAAAAACAAGGTCCCTCTTCGGGCAGACTCTGGCGCGCCTACTGGCAGTGCGTCGCTGCGGTGGGACCACACCGATACAGATTGCCAAAACCCTTCAAAAGATAGAATCAGCCGCACATCTCCAGCAAAGCTTGCATCCATGATTTATTCACCAACGGCAATCCTTACATGTTTCGTTCTCTCTCAGAACTTCCTCAGAGGTACGCCGTGACTGCTTGCATAATTTTAAGTGAAACCACATGTTTTTGTACGTGATTTTAAGGTTTTCCTCGGTGGACCGCCCCTAATGGCTCGTAGTGCTTTCTGGTACCTGTGGTTCACTAATTTGTCATTGTTTTAAACCCTCCAATGGGTGTTTGTTGCAAGGTACTTTTCTTGTTTCTGCAGGATGCGAAGTTCGCTGTGCCCCGAGAATTCCATTTTAAGGCTTTCCTAGAACCATGCCAAAGTCCGTCTTTGGCGTCACCAGCCTGCCCTTTTCACTCTCGTGTTCCAAAAACAAGGTCCCTCTTCGGGCAGACTCTGGCGCGCTTACTGGCAGTGCGTCGCTGCGGTGGGACCACACTGGTACAGATTGCCAAAACCCTTCAAAAGAAAGAATCAGCCGCACATCACCAGCGAAGCTTGCATCCATGATGTATTCACCAACGGCAATCCTTACATGTTTCGTTCTCTCTCAGAACTTCCTCAGAGGTACGCCGTGACTGCTTGCATAATTTTAAGTGAAACCACATGTTTTTGTACGTGATTTTAAGGTTTGTCCTCGGTGGACCTCCCCTAATGGCTCGTAGTGCTTTCTGGTACCTGTGGTTCACTAATTTGTCATTGTTTTAAACCCTCCAATGGGTGTTTGTTGCAAGGTACTTTTCTTGTTGCTGCAGGATGCGAGGTTCGCTGTGCCCCGAGAATTCCATTTTAAGGCTTCCCTAGAACCATGCCAAAGTCCGTCTTTGGCGTCACCAGCCTGCCCTTTTCACTCTCGTGTTCCAAAAACAAGGTCCCTCTTCGGGCAGACTCTGGCGCGCTTACTGGCAGCGCGTCGCTGCGGTGGGACCACACCGGTACAGATTGTCAAAACCCTGCAAAAGAAAGAATCAGCCGCATATCACCAGCGAAGCTTGCATCCATGATTTATTCACCAACGGCAATCCTTACATGCTTCGTTCTCTCTCAGAACTTCCTCAGAGGTACGCCGTGACTGTTTGCATAATTTTAAGTGAAACCACATGTTTTTGTAAGTGATTTTAAGGTTTGTCCTTGGTGGACCGCCCCTAATGGCTCGTAGTGCTTTCTGGTACCTGTGGTTCACTAATTTGTCATTGTTGTAAACCCTCCAATGGGTGTTTGTTGCAAGGTACTTTTCTTGTTGCTGCAGGATGCGAGGTTCGCTGTGCCCCCGAGAATTCCATTTTAAGGCTTCCCTAGAACCATGCCAAAGTCCGTCTTTGGCATGTCCTTTTCACTCTCGTGTTCCAAAAACAAGGTCCCTCTTCGGGCAGACTCTGGCGCGCCTACTGGCAGTGCGTCGCTGCGGTGGGACCACACCGATACAGATTGCCAAAACCCTTCAAAAGAAAGAATCAGCCGCACATCACCAGCGAAGCTTGCATCCATGATTTATTCACCAACGGCAATCCTTACATGTTTCGTTCTCTCTCAGAACTTCCTCAGAGGTACGCCGTGACTGCTTGCATAATTTTAAGTGAAACCACATGTTTTTGTACGTGATTTTAAGGTTTGTCCTCGGTGGACCGCCCCTAATGGCTCGTAGTGCTTTCTGGTACCTGTGGTTCACTAATTTGTCATTGTTTTAAACCCTCCAATGAGTGTTTGTTGCAAGGTACTTTTCTTGTTGCTGCAGGATGCGAGGTTCGCTGGGCCCCGAGAATTCAATTTTAAGGCTTCCCTAGAACCATGCCAAAGTCCGTCTTTTGCGTCACCAGCCTGCCCTTTTCACTCTCGTGTTCCAAAAACAAGGTCCCTCTTCGGGCAGACTCTGGCGCGCTTACTGGCAGTGCGTCGCTGCGGTGGGACCACACCGGTACAGATTGCCAAAACCCTTCAAAAGAAAGAATCAGCCGCACATCACCAGCGAAGCTTGCATCCATGATTTATTCACCAACGGCAATCCTTACATGTTTTGTTCTCTCTCAGAACTTCCTCAGAGGTACACCGTGACTGCTTGCATAATTTTAAGTGAAACCACATGTTTTTGTACGTGATTTTAATGTTTGTCCTCGGTGGACCGCCCCTAATGGCTCGTAGTGCTTTCTGGTACCTGTGGTTCACTAATTTGTCATTGTTTTAAACCCTCCAATGGGTGTTTGTTGCAAGGTACTTTTCTTGTTGCTGCAGGTTGCGATGTTCGCTGTGCCCAGAGAAATCCATTTTAAGGCTTCCCTAGAACAATGCCAAAGTCCGTCTTTTGCGTCACCAGCCTGCCCTTTTCACTCTCGTGTTCCAAAAACAAGGTCCCTCTTCGGGCAGACTCTGGCGCGCTTACTGGCAGTGCGTCGCTGCGGTGGGACCACACCAGTACAGATTGCCAAAACCCTTCAAAAGAAAGAATCAGCCGCACATCACCAGCGAAGCTTGCATCCATGATTTATTCACCAACGGCAATCCTTATATGTTTTGTTCTCTCTCAGAACTTCCTCAGAGGTACGCCGTGACTGCTTGCATAATTTTAAGTGAAACCACATGTTTTTGTACGTGATTTTAAGGTTTGTCCTCGGTGGACCGCCCCTAATGGCTCGTAGTGCTTTCTGGTACCTGTGGTTCACTAATTTGTCATTGTTTTAAACCCTCCAATGGGTGTTTGTTGCAAGGTACTTTTCTTGTTGCTGCAGGATGCGAGGTTCGCTGTGCCCCGAGATTCAATTTTAAGGCTTCCCTTGAACCATGCCAAAGTCCGTCTTTGGCGTCACCAGCCTGCCCTTTTCACTCTCGTGTTCCAAAAACAAGGTCCCTCTTCGGGCAGACTCTGGCGCGCTTACTGGCAGTGCGTCGCTGCGGTGGGACCACACCGGTACAGATTGCCAAAACCCTTCAAAAGAAAGAATCAGCCGCACATCACCAGCGAAGCTTGCATCCATGATTTATTCACCAACGGCAATCCTTACATGTTTTGTTCTCTCTCAGAACTTCCTCAGAGGTACGCCGTGACTGCTTGCATAATTTTAAGTGAAACCACATGTTTTTGTACGTGATTTTAAGGTTTGTCCTCTGTGGACCGCCCCTAATGGCTCGTAGTGCTTTCTGGTACCTGTGGTTCACTAATTTGTCATTGTTTTAAACCCTCCAATGGGTGTTTGTCCAGGTACTTTTCTTGTTGCTGCAGGATGCGAGGTTCGCTGTGCCCCGAGAATTCCATTTTAAGGCTTCCCTAGAACCATGCCAAAGTCCGTCTTTGGCGTCACCAGCCTGCCCTTTTCACTCTCGTGTTCCAAAAACAAGGTCCCTCTTCGGGCAGACTCTGGCGCGCTTACTGGCAGTGCGTCGCTGCGGTGGGACTACACCATTACAGATTGCCAAAACCCTTCAAAAGAAAGAATCAGCCGCACAACACCGACAACATATATATATATATATATATATATATATATATATATATATATATATATATATATCCATACAGTTAGACTCGGTAGAAACCGAGAATGCCATGTCCTTGCCGCTTACGACGGCGGCCCGTGGCAAGGTGGCGAACCTACTAATCAATTAAAAAACGCTAAAACGCTGCAAGGCTCTCCAATGGATCCCACCGGAACCCAGCAACCACGGAATCGAAATTTGAGGAAAAGATGAAAAGCAGTATTTTATTCTGCAAAATTAACCGGCAAATTCACTTGACGCGTTTTGGGACCTAGTCCCTTGGTCACGAGTGCACCTAGTCAATTGTCATTGGTTTAAATAAAACATGTGATGAACAGAATCATAAAACATGAAAACAGACTTTCGCTGTTACACATCTTGCAAACAAAGACAGCGCTATAATCATACGGAAAAGTATCTCGCAAAGTCTTTAAAGTTCATTCTTGAAAATTAAATCAGGTGATTATACTCGCTTCTTGACCCTGCAATGATAAAGGTTATTTGTCTCGGAGCATTGTCGCTGATGATGTCTTATGTGATTTCGATCTCGCTCTTTTCAACGTCATTGCCCTAGTGGGCTGTTTGAAACCTCCAACTTTATTGAGTGTCATCGGAGACACCAATCACACCCCAGTGGGCTTCTTTTGCTTGAACTCCACAATGTAATCGACTATAAGCGACAGTCTATGTTTTTAAACCTACGGAGTCCCTTTCAATGAACATTCCTTTTACATTTTCAAGGAAAATTACCATCTTAATCATTGCCCAAGTGGGCTTATGCATGCATATATTACATCACTCATGACATGGTCAGTGACATCACTTATGACATCGCTCATGACATCTCAAATGACATCACTGATGACATCATCCAGTGAATGTGTTTCTGGAAAGTTTAAATATTTTTCATATATATAAATGCCAAGGTGTATTGAAGACTGAGTGGATTTACAAGTGCCTGAATGAATTATTTAGTAGGTCCATGACTGACTGTATAAGTGAGGGATTGAGCATGTCTTACTGAATGCATGGGTTAGTGACTAAACTGTGTGAAAGTCTGTATTAGTCTCTCATTTGGTGTGTAAGCGGCTGAATGGGTTGGTGAGTAGCTACATGAGCATCTATATGGGTTATTGATTTGTTGTCTGAGTATCTGTATGGGTGCCTGAGTGTCTGTGCGGGTGGGTGGGAGGATATGTGACTCTGTGCATAGATGTCTGAGTGTGTGATTCACTGGTTGTATGGATTCAAAAGTGCATCTAATAAGGGATGTATGGGTGAGTTAGTGTGTGTATGGGTGTGTTGGTGAGTGAATGAACGTCTCAGTGGTATATGTGTGAGTAATTACATATGTTGTAAGGCAGTTTATGTGAGTACTGGAATATATAAATGACTTTACATGAGAGTACGTTATTTGAAGAGTGTGTGTATAAATGAGTGTCTGCTTGTATCAGTGATTGTATAAGACAGTAAGTATGTGTTGGTATCTGTATAAATAAGTGATGTGGTGTGTGTATTAATAACAGAGTTGGTATGTAGAACTGTATACATGAGTAAATTGGTATGTGATTGATTCTTTGCATGACTGACTAGGTGTGTGAGTACTCTATGGATGAGTAGCGGAGTGTTACTGTATGTATAGGTGTATGAATGCATATTATAGTACTGTCTTGATGAGTAACTGCATGTATAAGTGACTGTATGTGTGTACAGACCTAGGAAATATTGGGTGTTATGTAGTATCTGGCATTGTTGTGTGTATGGTTTCAAAAATAGTAGTCTGTATTTTAGAGTGCGTGTATCAAACTTTATATTAGGGCATCAGAATATGCATCAGATTTTCACGTTGATGATGTCATCAGTGATGTCATTTGAGATGTCATCAGTGATGTCACTGACCATGTCATCAGTGATGTGATGTGTGACGTCATCACCAGTGCATTGCGGGCGAGCAAGTTATAGTTAGCTCAACTAACTATAACAGACACATTTCTGTGGTTTATATGAGTCAAATGTTCAACTAACTATAACGTCCCTGAAACCTATGTTTTTTTAGTGAATTTCTAAGGTTTTTTAAATGCTAATTCCTAACTATAACGTCTGTAAACACCTATGGTTTTTTCAGTGAAATTCGAAGGTTTTTTAAATGTTAATTTCATATATTAATGTTTATAAAACCTATATTTTTTCTATTTTATTTTTAATTATTTTGGAACTCTATTATACTTCTTTTTTTTTAACTTAAAAAATTATGTAATGTTTTATATTTTCCCCCCAAAAAAGTCTCTTTTTTTTGATGTTGAGAAAACTGCACTACCTGTAGCGTACCAAGCTCCATCACTACGCGAATCCGATCCGCCATATTGCTAAACTCAAATGATGCGAATTTCGTATCTGACGGGTTCATGACACAGTGTCCCGTGTAACATCATATATGCATGAAGTCGCCCCAGCTGCTACTTTGGTATCCGATGGGTACGAGTACCAAGCCACGTGTAACGTCATGTACGTATGGGGTCGCGCCTGCTGGGCATTGCATATGCGACGAGTGCACGCCCCCAGGCCCTGTGTTACGTCACAGATGTATGGTGTTGCAACGTGTACGCCATTCCCTCTTTTTTTGTTTTGTCTCAAAAGTATATCTAAATACCTTTAAACAGTATATGACAGCAAGCGATAATCTAAAATATCGGCCATGCATCTGAAACGTTACATCAAAAAACAAATCTGTGTTACACAATTCCCCTGGTGTGTGCGTGTGCACATTATTGTGCTGCCTTTCGGCCTGGGTATTGGTGGCTCTAAGGAGTATCATCAGCCATGGGCAGAGTGCACATCCTAGATCACAATTGTCAAACAGTAAACAGCAATGTGTAGATGTGTATTGCTGTATACTCTGCTGTCAGGCTTTACCAATATCGTCAAGTGTTATATGTGAGACTTTCACATTCACGTTTGACATACATTGCTTGACTGTAATGAGCGTTATCACTGTGTATGACGTAGCCTCACTGCTGATCCTCCCTCCATCCAAGCACATTCATATATGTACGCTTTGTGATAGCAACACTTTTAATAATACCGCACACCATTGACATGCATGTCTGCACATATCCACAACTTTGACAACGACATGTGTTGTTCGCCATTCAATCTTTTCGAACAGCATCTCATTAGCGAAAGTTGCCGCCCTCCCGATACATGATACAAAAGAAACACACATGAGTACACTTCCTGGCCTGGCAGGAACTGAACAGCGCCCAGATCCCCGGAACAATTATTCACACCCCTACGCTGGCCTGGTGTATGCAAGCCCATCTCATTTTATGCACCTATGAATAGGACAACGACACGCCACATGTCCCAGTTCTTCCACACTGCCTCAGGTGATATGGCTGCATCCACTTCGCATACCACAATGCGCAATAAAAAAAGGGATCCATGAGGTGTACACCATCATGGCAATTAACACTGGTTCTAAATTGTGAACCCTACTGCCTGTCGTGTTTCCAAAGGAATCCATGAGATGTACACCATTCTGCAATCAACACTAAAACTGAATTGTGAACACTTCTGCTCGTAGTGTTTGCACACACAACAATGACAACAGGTGAGCAGTGGGGCCTGGGTGCACAGCGGCTCCAATTGAGCGGGGTGCTGTGGGAGGGGTGAGGTGCATTAGCCTGAGTGCGCAGGTGCAAACAAGCGATGTTGCCGTGCATAATGATGTGATCTCTGACTTCATTCAGTCACATCTCTGTCTCATTTTAAAGACCTGCTGGACCATACTGTAGGTCTGAGCCAGCGGGCCGCGCTGCCCTACAGACACGTTTTGAGCACAGTGCTGCAGGAGGGGTGGGTTGCATCAGCCTGGGTGCGCAGGTGCGAAAAAGCGATGTTGCCGTGCGTAATAATGTTATCTCTGACCTGATTCAGTCTAATATCTGTCTCATTTTAAGGACCTGCTGGACCGTTCTGTAGGCCTTAGCCAGAGGGCAGTACTGCCCCACAGACACGTGGCATTGGCTTTTAGTGCACTGAAGTGAGCTCATTACTAAGTGTACATGCACACAGGCTTTCGCCACTTCATTACAATCACACATTATACTTCTAGCATGCTCTCTGTTACTTTGTATGTAACTGTTAGCATAACATATTATTATTTAACCTTGTGTATTCTTGTGCACTCCAACTCCTCTTTAAACCACGATTACCACTAACAATTGGTAGATCCTACTTCAAAAATGAAGGATGCACCCAACTGGTGGTTTCTATTAAGATTAAAATAAACCTTCATTTACCTCCAGACGTTTGCACCAATAAATTATTTGTCCCTTTTCAGACACTGAATTGATTGAGCTAAAATGGGCAGAGTAGGTGCTCACCCCATGATGATGCCCTTGGCATTCTGACACCTTCCATTGTGGTATCAAGACACCGTCCCCGACCGCAGACCTGCTCTCCCACCCAACAAAGGTACCCCGGAGTCGGAGCTTGCACCAGCACATCGTTGGACACACCGGTGATATCAGGTGAGCAGTAAAGCCTCAGTGCGCAGGACCTACAATTGAGCACAGTGTGGGTGAGGGTGCTGGGGTGCAGCACCCTGGGTGCACAGGTGCAGGCAAGCAATGTTCCCGTAGCTAATAATTTAATCTCTGACCTCATTCATATATTTCATTTTAAGGACTTGCTCGACCACACTCTTTCTCAAGGACCCCAGCTTCCTAGACAAACGGGTGATGGGACCTAAACACTGAGGGCTGGTGCAGTTGGCCCACGCTCTGTCTCCTCTTCCCTCTCTTCTTTTGACTCTCCCTCCCCATCTCCCTTCCACATACTCCCTCTCCCTCCCATTCTCACTATCTTCCTTTCATTCGGACTACCTTTCTTTTCCTCTTCCACATGTCACACATACTTATGTTTCATTTTTGTCTTTCAGGTTTTGTACGCTGCTTCCGGAGGAGTCCACCCACGTATTTCATGTTATACTGTTGTTTGTTCTAATAAACTTGCGTTTCCATTTATTTGTGTTGTTTTAATAAAGATTATTTTTTTTACAATAAATAAGTGAGTGTATAGTAACCCTGGGCGAAGCACTACGCTATGCTCGTGGAGTTTGCGAAGTTTGCGCAACTTCACACTACGGAGCTGCACGTAGCACAGTGCGAACACGCGTAGTGCAGAGTAGCGTAGTGCAGCGCCAATTTTTTCTTGTTCGCGGTCCTGAACGTCATGTTTGTGACCGTGAACAAGCAAAATGATATACCGGTGAGATTCTCAATGCGGGTAGGTAAGGTTTCTCATTGTGAGTGGATGCGCATGCTCGCGACCGCTCTCAATGAGAAACTACCAGTTCGCGTTGAGAAAGCTGCAGCTCGAGTAATAATCTACTCGAGCAGCAGAAAACTACAGCTCACACTGTGCAAGATGCCGTTTTCAATGATTGCACAGTGCCGGATGCTTGTCCACACTGTGCAATCATTGAAAACGCATCTTGCACAGTGCGAACATGCTACTACGCAGCTCGTGTAGTGCTACGTGAAGTTCACGTAGTGCGAAGTGCACTTCGCGTAGCTTCGCGTAGCGCTACTTCGCGAACTACGCCCACCCTTAGTGTATAGGTCTTCTTTTTCTGACAACACTTGTCTGTAGTTTATTGTGAAAAGTGTCTGTTTATAGGAGGTTATGAGGGAAAACGTTTGTAATTTTGCAGTGCACCTACCAAATATAAACCAACAGACTATTACATAAATGAAGCCTGGGTAATTCTACAACTTCAAGGGTTCTATGCGTGTATCACTTTATAACACCATGAGTACTGCCCGTGTGATTACAGAACCAATAGGACACTTCCTAGGACCACCGCGGCTTTAGGGACTGCCGATGCCCACCCTGCACATTAAAGTAAACCCCGGAGGGTGGCGATCCCCGGACTTGAGTTGGCCTTAAAGCCTCCCGAACAATTAGTAAACAATACCCGGGGAGATGGCAATCTACTAGGCTGCGGAACGTCTCTGTGCCCTTCCGTGCCTAATTTACATGTGACATTAAGATCCCCAGTCCTACAGAGACCCTGCAATATAATATTAGGATTAGCCACGAAACATTACACACCAGGAGCCTCATTTAAATCAACGAGTGAGACCCCGCTTTTTTTTCTCTATTAAAGTGATAAGAGGTTTTCCTCCTCTCCCTTCAACTAGTCAAACAAGGATTTGCTATCACAGGGTGGAAGCCATACACCCGCCCTCTAATAGCAAACATAAATGTCCTGCGGATGCACACCCCGTGACATTGTATGAGCTGTGCCTGGGAGGTCGCGCTCCCTAGGACCATAATGCATTGGTTAGTATAAACGCATACTAACACTACTTACACACATGTAGTACAGCGACCAGAGTGTAGTGAAGAGGCAGAGAATTTGCAAAATCTAAAAATATAAATTCTACCAGGGGTCGCATGGCATAGTTTAATAAGCTGATGACCCTGGGATGAGTAGAAACAGCTACATGAAGAAAACGGAATTCAGCACAACAAAAGCAACTTTGAAATATTGCTGAGTGCTGCCTTCTTTTTACCTTCGCCCGCTCGTCGCCAAATTTATGTAGTGAAGAGGCAGACCGCAGTGGATCCGATAAGTAGATTTATTGTAGGAAAACAAGACACCTTAAACACCCACCAACAGGAGCAAACAGCAAGGCAACCGTCTTCTCCAGCACTGTGTACAAACTCCCCAAGGTTCCCATCATGACAGCGCTACATTCTAACATTACATACTTACATGATAGTAGAATTACATACTAACATTCTACTATGTCTTACATTGGAACACTACACAGAGCACATGACTTTACAGTAATGAGCTCATGGTTTCATCCAGGAATCTTGCGACCGGTAGGGGTGAGTAGTTCGCTACCCACTCCCTGTATTATATAAACGCAAACTAACACTACTTCCACAGGTATACAACAGTGCCCAGAGCACATCTCTTTACAGCAATGAGCTCCCAATTTAGGCTCACGGTTTAATCCCCGTAGGATAAAGTAGTTCGCTACCCTCTCCCTATATACTATAAACGCATACTAACATTACATACACAGTTATACTATAGCAGCTAGTATCCTACTGCGCCCAGAGCCCATCACTTTACAATACTTCGATTCTGGTATAGTATAAACACACACGGTAGTGGTCAGTAGTTCGCTTCCCACTCCCTGTATAGTATAAACGCCTACTAACACACATATACTACGGCGCCCAGAGCCCATCCCTTTACAGCAATCACCTCGGTTTGATCCCCAAGTCTTCACACCGGTAGGCATGAGTACTTCGCTTCCCGCTTCCGGTATAGTATAAACCCACGATAGCGGTCAGTAGTTTGATACCCACTCCCTGTATGGTATGAACGCCCACTAACACTACTTGCACACGTATGCTACAAAGACCAGAGCACATCACTTCACCGCAATGAGCTCACAGTTTAGGCTCTCGGTTTTATACCCGAGTGTAGCAGCATATCATATCAGCACCAAGTCACTCTAAGCAACACCGCATTTTCAGACCGATAGGAGTGACTACTTCGTTTTGCACTCCCCCTCAAAGCTTACAGAGCTTTCCCTACTTTTTTCGTCCTTTTTTCCATTTACTTGCTTCAACGGAATGACAAAATGGCGGCCAACACTTCCTAGTTGCAACCGCTTGCAGCCCTCGCAACCAATATGCAGCAAGCTTGTGACGCCTCAGCCAATCAGATGGCAGAACTCCCAAATATCGATATCTGTAAATTTCAATATTTCTCAAAACTACTGACCGGATTTACACCAAATAAACAAAAGCCTGCTTTCTACGCCAAGACCCTTCTCCCGGCCAAATTTGGGGTAATTCCGTTCACTCGTTCGACCTGTAGCCTTGTCTAAAGTTTCCCATGGAAATAAACATGGAGGAAACACGTTTTGGGATCGCCCTTTTTCTCAGCCCCCCCATGGCGAATCACCCCCAGCATAGGAGCTGATGTGAACAAGGAATTAGTTTTAAAAATTTCATGAAGATTCATCAAACGATGCCAATGTCCAGTGTTGTAAGCAAAACAAAAAGTGTTCTTCCTATAGAAACGAGGTCCTAACTATAACTACCTACTGGTGACTGAATTGTTTTTGCTAACAACTTACAACTTAATATCATTAAGAACCACCCCTAAACTTGGTACCATTGTTCCAAACACATCTCCAGCAATCTCATCTGCACTTGTACCTCGTTTGTCTCTATGGTGAACTCCACCTGCCAAAGGTCCTAGATCCTCTACATGATAAATCTTGTGAAACAAAACAGCAACATAACATGTACCATACTTATTCAATGGCAATCGCACATAAGCATTTTTTCCACACACAAAATATGCAATTAGCATCACTTGCACCGCAGTCTGCAAGTATTTCGAGTTGCTTCAATTGCAAAGATATGATCATAAACACTCAGTCCCACAAAGAAGTTACCATAGTATGTCTGTACCTGTCTAATGCAAAGCTTTCCTCTCTGTTCAGAATCCATAGCGATTGGACCAGAACTCCCTCTCGCCTTGTGAGTGAATTCTTCCTTGGTGCATGCAGTTTTATCCTCTCTACTGCTAGCCTTCACTGATCTACAAATTTCTTTTCTATGTCATAGTCATAGTCATATCATACTTTATTCGATTAATTAAAATCATAAAAGCAATTACAGTACATTATTCCAAAATTAAAAACAATTTGAACCAATTCATCATAAAACATGTACAATTAAGAATGGATAAATAACACCATACACAGGAGAATAAAATAATAGGTAAAATAGAATCACACCTCTGAGACGTTCACCATCGATCTTTTGGCCTTATTAAGCATAGCTGCAACCAAGAAGCAGGCAACCCCAAATATTACCCGGGTGCTGCCCAAAAGTTGTAAATACATGAGTGCAGGCCGCACTTGTTTAAAACCCGCCTCTCTCAGCAGAGGTAACAGAAACTGTTTTCTGATATCAGCATAATGGTCACAGAACATGATAAAGTGCATTAAGGATTGATCAGAACAATTATCACAACTGCAGGGAATGGACTGATCTGATTTTCCCCATACTGGAAAATGACCCGGAGAGAACAGAATAATATTAAATCTAAATCTGACAAGAAGGTGTCGATGGAACGGGAGAGTAACGATCTTTAGGTAAGGTTCAATGAGTGGAGTAGTTAGAACCATATAATTCACCCTGACACAAGGTTTTAACACCTCCACTGCCTCCCGTTCTTGCACAGCTAATCCCAGAAAATTGTCCTTAATCCTGTTTCCGTCACCCTTCTGCAGCAAGTATGGTGATGCTTATTATTCTGGCCGTCCCAATTTACACAGAGTGTCTTTAATTTGTGTCTTTAATATATACTAGCCAAGGAATTTTGTTTGACAAATCTAGTGCCATACAATCTTTTAAAATAGTGTGGTTCAATGTAATCTCGTTGTTGAGCCAAGTTTTGGCCCAGCAAATCAGAGTGGCCAGGTGTAGCTGATTGATGATATAACCGAGTCCTAGTTCAGAGTGCACCGAAAATACTGGAGTGGATTGGGGGACCGCTAATAGGGATCTGAGAAATTTGTTCTTTTTTACCTGGAGGTCTAAAGTACGCATAAATTCCCCAAATGCATCCGGGAGTCTCTGCAGCCCCAGTCCTGTGCGGGCCAAAAGCACTGCGTCATCCGCGTAAAGAAGTACTGGCACCGCAGAGTCCCCTGCTCGCGGTACATCTAATGTAGCCCCCTCCAAAGATTTATCCAGTGAGTTTATATATAAGGTGAACAGGAGGGGCACCAAGATGCAGCCCTGCCTGACGCCTCGTTTGGACCTAAAAAAGCTGGTGCATCTCCCCTCCTTGTTGACTCTGATAGAAGCTAAAAGTCCTTGGTAGAGGACAGCCAGAAAATTTACTAGCGACAGGTCAATCCCTAAATTATATAAGATGGACCACAGCTTCGCTCGGTTGACCAGGTCGAAAGCCGAAGAAAGGTACATGAAGGCCATATATAACAGGCCATCCTTGGCCTGGGTGTATTTACTGATTAGCATGTAAAGATTTTGACATTGGTCAAGGGTGCCTCTTTTGGCCCTTAACCCATATTGTAGGTTGGAAAGGACCCCCCTCTACTTCAGGCAGTCTTCCAGTCTATGCAGGATGACTCTGCCCAGGATCTTAACGGCAGAGTCAATCAGGGAAATCGGCCTGTAGCAGGCGGGGTCACTCCTTAATCCTTTTTTAAATATGGTTATAACTATGGAGGTTGCCCATGACGAGGGGAACCCAAAGGTGCTAATGGAATTGAAGACATTTGTTAATGTCTTCGTCCAGAATTTAAGTGGGGTCCTGTATAAGTCTGCAGAGATGCCATCAGGTCCGGGTGCTTTATTTTTTGTCAGCTCCTCTATATCCCTTTGGACCTCTACCTCGTTAAAGAATAACGTGGGGGCTGGGTGCATATGTACAAGACCCATCTCATCTGTGGCGCCCTCCGCAATGTCATAAATCTTACAAAAGTGGGCAACCCATTTCTCGTCTGGGATCACACAATCCAAAAGATAATTGTCTGCTCCAGAAAAATAGGGGTGATTAATGATTGCCCAAAATTTGCTGCTGTCTCTAAGAACATCAGTAGACATAAGGTTATCCCAGGCCTCCCTCTTAATAGCCCTTTTGCGATTAGCTATGGCCAATTTATAGTTTTTCCTTCGCCCAGCAACAAGCTCGCGATTTCTGGGCTTTTGTTTTAGAGCATGCAATAATATTTTATGATCTTCCGAGCAGTTAGCATCGAACCACCTAGATTGGTTTGTTGCTTTCCGCTTGCTGTTAGACTTCAGGTCCTGGTTATATTGTGTACAGAGGGTGACATAGGCACCAATAATGGCTTTACCATCTGCCGTGCTATCTAAGCAGACTGCCATGTCTGCGTGTGCCTTGGTCGCAGATCCTTCATAAAAGTATCTGGGACCACCTTAGCCCAATTAAGTCTCCTGCCCTGATCCTTGGGAATTAAGTTGTTAGTATCTGTCGGACTCTCCTCCCGTCTGGTCATAACATCACCAAAGCGACAGTACCAGGGGATTGTGATCACTGAAAACCGAAACTACAACTTCATAAGAAGAGACCACATTTACTATTCCTGGTGAGACAAAAATAAAATAGATCACTGTGTCAGCATCTCTACCTTTAAATGTCGGGAACCTATCCTCCCCCCTGGCCACATCTACCTCGAACAAATTCATATTAGCTAGTAATACTTCCAGTGCTTCCCCTTGTGAGGTGTGTTCAAAATGGGTGGTAATGGATCCGGGGGCCGCAATTGGTGTTCTGCCAAACAATCCCAACCACACAGATGAATGTTAAAATCTCCCATTAATATTATTTCGAATAAATAATTATATTTTTACCTGAATTCATCTATAAAACTCGCCAAGGAACTTAGGTGAGTGTTCCGCAAATCCTTCTCAGGAGCGTTATAAAAATTTATCAACAAAACGGTTGAATAATTGGGACTAACCCACTCTAAACACAAAATATGATCTGAGGCGGTCTCCAGCTTTCTAAAGGAGCCAACTAGTTCCAGTGATATAAGCATAAGCAATCCTCCTTTTGGTCTACCACCAAGTCCAGAGACCGCCTTCACAAAGAAACTACAGTACCCATCCAGGCAGTAATTATTTCCTATGTCCCAGGTCTCCTGTAGTGCGATAATATTGTGTTGTGTCACGAAGTGTGTCCACCTCTCATCTGCAGCTTTGTTTCTCAACCCCGCCACATTCCAACTAATTAATTTGTGGGTGGGATGTCGTTCAACCTGTCTATTCCGTCCTATGCCACCGTGCTGTGTGTGTAATGGTCAGTCATTAGATTCCAAACTGGAAAGGGGAGAGGACCTATTTGATAGATTTAATCCAGGGTGCATTCCTGCACGATGTAAGCCAGGCGAACCTGAGGGGGCTGGGACCCGGTCCTCTTCCCTCAATAGGGCCTGTCGTGTTTGATAAGAATTATTCTTCATGTCAGGTACTCTAGAGTGGGGTCGTGGAACCGGTTGCAATTTTGGTGTATAAGATCTGATCTGTAAGTGGGAAGGAGAGGGATAAAAGTAGCCCAAAGGAAGCGGCCTAATGCCAGAACCATCAATCTCTGAACCGTCCCACAGCAGACTATCAGCAATGTTTGGCCTCTTAAAATTAACCACCACACAGTCACCCGCTATACATTTGTCTCTCTTCCCTACCCACCCAACCCGTCTAGCCATAATGATATTTGATGCTACATCAACGCTCCCACTGCTAAACTGGGAACACCACCTTGTTCATGAGATCGCCCTCAGTTTCCACAGAACCATTGAGTTACCACTAAGGAAACAGCGTCAGGGGGGGAGGTTTAATGGGCGTAACTTTGTGTGGCCAGGCCCAGCGACAGGGCGCTCATGAACAATGGGCAGTAATGGCCTAGGCTCCATAGATTTGGTCTGCTGCCCCCCAGGGTTTGAGTCGGCCCTGATCCCTTGGGTTTTTTGGGTCGTCGGCTGGATATGGGGAGGTTGACAAGGCGGGGGTTCTGGGGCTGCCCGCTGACTACCTATCGGCTTTGAACTTTCTCGCTCCTCCTTTCTGTACAAAGGGTCAAAATGTTGTGCCCTGAACTCCCTCATAAACTCATCAATATGTTCACATTTCTTTCAAATATTTGCCACACAAGAGTTCAAGGAGTCCACTATGTCCTTTCCAATGCTCACAAGTGCCGGCTCCAAACGTGATTCAAATAAACTTTCCACCAAATTGGCCAAATTGGCGGAAAGGCTAGGATTAGGTGTGCTGTCTGATCTTGCTTTAGGCTGTTTATGGGAACTTTTCTGACCGTTACGTTTTCCTTTACAAGTGACGGATTCATGTCCCTGAGGCTGCACCACTTTGTCACTCCCTGGGGCTTCTGTAAGATCTTGAGCGACAGGATAAACCTGCGGGGAATTCACTAGTACAATATCTGGTTCTAGTGGGATAGGGGAGCACGGTCCAATAAATCCAAAAGTTCTGTGTCAGTTTGTGTGATAGCCGGTATATCTAGTCCCAGTTCCTTCTCCGCATTAGCGATTTCTACGCTTTAAGCCCCAACTGCTGATGTAAGGTATGAAATTATTGTCTCAGACTTCCTGGGCACTTCAGCCTTCTTACCTTCGCCCTCTTTGATGTTCAATTTGCGCTTCCCCATCTTTGAGGCCAAGGGGTGTGTCCCGTCCCGGCTTCTTCTGGCCCCTAATGGCTTCTCCCGGCGTCGCCCACGTGCGTCCCGTGACGCAGGAGGAGCAGCTCTCCTTTAGGCGCCTCCGGGCGCGGAAGTGGGCGTCGTCAGCCGTCCCCCGACAAGCAGGGCATGCTGGGAGTTGTAGCCTCCTCTGTCTCCACGCTCGGCGGCCGCGAGAAGTCTGCGGCGGCGGTGGAGGAGAAAGCGCGATGTCAGCAGCCCCTGGTCAGCGGATCTGCAAGCTGTTCAGGCAAGTGATGATGTTTAGCCCCAAACAGCGTATGAAAGCCCACGCTCCCCAGTAGGAGCAGCTCTCCTTTAAGCGCCTCCGGGCACAGAAGTGGGCGTCATCAGCCTTCCCCCGACAAGCAGGGCACGCTGGGAGTTGTAGTCTCCCCTGTCTTCACGCTAGGCAGCCGCGAGAAGTTTGCGGCGGCGGTGGAGGAGAAAGCGCAATGTCAGCAGCCCCTGGTCAGCGGACCTGCAAGCAGTTCAGGCAAGTGATGGTGTTTAGCCCCAAACGGCGTGTGAGAGCCCCCGCTCCCCAGCAGGAGCAGCTCTCCTTTAGGCACCTACGGGCGCCGAAGTGGGCGTCATCAGTCGTCCCCCGACAAACAGGGCACGCTGGGAGTTGTAGTCTCCCCTGTCTCCACGCTCGGCGGCCGCGAGAAGTCTGCGGCGGCGGTGGAGGAGAAAGCGCGATGTCAGCAGCCCCTGGTCAGCGGACCTGCAAGCAGTTCAGGCAAGTGATGGTATTTTGCCCCAAACAACGTGTGAGAGCAAATTGTGACAATGTGCATAAGGTGTATCTAATGTGACAGTAGGTATAAAATACTTTCCCACTCTATCTTCCTGCTTCTAATAATCATACTTATTCAAGTACTTATAAGCTGGAACCTCTGAAAGCACTACATCATAATTAGAAAAGTAATATTCATAATGACCCTTACCGTAGAACATACTAAGTAACAAACTATACGTAATACCATATGTCAAGTGAAGATGATGATAACAAATACCTCCCTCTACAGATGCGGGCAATTGCATACACACATAGCAATCTCTCAAATCTGTCATTTTTACAAACTCAAACAGTAGTTTTTTATAAGCATTAGGCGTGTTATCACCCTAAGACAAATCTACGTGTAACATACAGCTAGTCTGATCTAACATAGCTTTTTCACCTCCTATGATACCCTCCTTTCTGCTAGAAGTAACGTGTGTGGCTTGCCCCTTTGCTTCCACCCCTTCAACTTCTGCATCATGTGAAATCTTTACAGACACAATAACGACTACCGCTATTAATATTATCACTCCTAATATGAGTGTACTTATCACACAATGAGATTTACGATTTGTATTTCCAGACTCCCTTTTCAATTGTCAGTCTACTGCAGCAAGAGGATCAAGACAAAGTCTCTTTCTCGGCCTCTGATCGCTGTTATTCTGTTCAAACACAGTTCATTGAAGTTCTGGAAATTAAACACTGTTCATTGCACTTTCATTTACACAGTTCAAAAAGACTTCCCTAGCCCTCTTTTTTCTTCTACAGAAGGTCCAGAAATGTATTCTTCTTCCACTCAAGCCTAGGTTATCTTCTTTTGAAGGCAAGCCTATATACAGTTTACAGTTCAATCAACAGACTCTTAACCCCTTCGCTGCGGCGGCTATTCCGCCGCAGCGCTAAAGGGGCGGGGCGGCCGCGCGGCGGCCGCATGCTGGTGACAGAACCGCTCCGTCACCAGCTGCGGTTGAGCTATGCTGGTGAAGGAGCGGTTCCGTCATGACCCGCCCCGCTCTTTAGAACGCCCGCGCAGGCGCGAAATCAGCGCCGCGCAGGCGCGGCGGCTGGGCCATGACGGAACCGCTCCGTCATCAGCACAGAGCACCCGCAGCTGATGACGGAGCGGTTCCGTCATCAGCATGCAAAGGGTTAAAAGCTCAGAACCCGTTTCAATAAGGACACGTTGCAAAATGTCAAGACAAACTGCTTCTGAACTGTTGGTTGATGTCCAAATGTTGCAAAGGACAATTTTTGCAAAATTAGAACTCGCACTCTGCTCAAAACTGGAGGTCTGGGTACTGTCACAATCAACACCCTCTCTATTTCCAGAACAGGGACTATCAGCTTAATGTCAATTTTCAATTCTGGGGTCCTGCTGACCACTCGTGAATAAACCTCAGTCTCCCGGACCCCACTGCTCGCGGCATCTGAGTCCACTCTGGTGCAGCGTACCTCTAACTAGGCACTCTTGCTCATCTCGACCTTCTCGGGCTCTCTTGAGTTTATTCTGCATCACTTAGCTCTGATTCCGATGTTTCAGACACAGGAGGAAGATCTCTTTCAGGTGCCAATCTCAGATTCAACCTCCTTTGTCTCCCAAGCCACGATTCCTCTGATAGAGTTGCATGACTCCTCTGCGCCAACCACCTTGCGCACCAGTTGTTCCAGCTGAGTCTGACTCTATACAGCTTGCAACGTTGCCGTCTCTCTCAGAGTCAATAGCTGGGCCTTGTGTAGCGTGACCCCCCCTCAGCCTGCTCTGCTGAGCAACCAGCTTCGTCCGCAGCCCTCACAGTTTGGCTTATCCCCTCCTGTGGTCTCGCAACCACAGATGGATTTTCTTCTGGGAGAGGAGCGGTTTCTTCTGAGGACCCTGAAACTCTGCGAATGTGAGAAACGTGTATCCAGTTTGGCAACCATCCGCACATCACAGCTGTACTTGTCACCAAGATCACTTGATATGGACATTTCCAGCAGCATCAAGGCAACTCTTCATCACATGCTTGTTGACTAGCACTCAGTCACCCAGGCAAAAGTCATGTCACAGGTCCTTTGAAGATGGGGCAGTCGCAGCTTCAACCTGATGAGACACAGAAAGGACCATGTCAGCCAGTCCTTTGCAATAATCAAGGATCAAATCATCTGTGATGTTTTTTTTTAAAACAGATTTTATTGTGTGAACTCACATATTATGCATATCTCTGTCACCCAGGGACAAATGCCAACATCACTGTATCAGCTATATCTGTAATCACATTGATAACAATGAATATTCATTAACACCCCCCCCCCCCCTGAAGAGATATTGCCACAGGATGTAATCAATATGCAACCCCCCTCCCTCTCCCTCCTCCCACACCCACCCTGCGTGCCAGCTCGCCCACCTAACGCATAAAATAGCAAAACATTAACATGCCATGTACGATCCAAATCAACTGCCACTGTTCATAGTCCGTGTCCTCATATCGTCAGGAGGGTGACCTCCTCGGGTGGCGGGTCTAGGTCCAGACCCCGGTAGTCCGCCCACCGTTTCCAAATTTTGAAATGCTTCCGGGGACAGCCCCTTGCTAGAAATACAGGTTGTTCCATGCCCATGCAGTAATCCATTCCATTCTTCCAAGCTGTGAGTGACGGGGCAGGGGGGGCTTTCCATGCTTTCGCAAAATCCCGTTTCGCCAGTGTAAATCCTAACAACATTAAATGGCGTTTATACCTGTTTCCCCCTACCCCAACCATGACATGCAGCAGTGCAAGTTTGGGGTCCCTCTGTATCTTCCAGGCTAAGACTTCATCTAGGCAACAATGGACCCCATCCCAAAACATTCGCAATGATGCACAGCCCTAAACCGTGTGTATTAATGTGCCACCTTCTAGCCCACAGCGAAGGCAGTCAGGGGAAGCTAACAGTCCCGCCTTCCACAGCAGCTGTCTGGTGTAATATGTGCGGTGCAAGTATCTGAACTGGATTAGTCGCAGGCGCGTGGATATGGCCGCTCCCCTGGGACTTTGGAGGGCTTCAACCCAATCCTCCTCGTCCAGGTCCCCGACGCCCCGCTCCCAGTGGGCTTTAAGGCCACTCAAATCCGAGGAGCAATGGCGCACTAACGTCTGATAGATACGCGAAAGTTTTTTGTCTGGCAGTTCACCCATGAAGATTTTCACTTCGATGGGACTGAATTCAGGGATCTGCTCCAGGCCAACCAGAGAGGGCGCCAGGGCATGGCGGAATTGGAGATATTGATAGAACTGTGTGCGGGGCATCCCAAAGTCCTCCTGTAAGTTCGCAAAGGATTTAAGGGTATCTCCAGACAGAACGTCGCCCAGGGTGGAAATGCCAATGGCGTCCCAGCCCCTGAAGCCCGTCAAGGCATCCAACTGCGGGAGCCCTCCATTGCGCCAGAGGGGGGTTTCCTGCGTGAGGACATTCCACCAACCCGTCCGCCGCAGCTCCTGCCTCCACACGTGAAAGACCACCTGTGTGGCTGATGGGAGGGACCTCCGAAGGGGTGCCGCATACAGCAGTGTATACAAGGACGCTGAGCTCATTAAGTGTCTTTCAGCAGCCTAGGCCGGGTCCCCCCGGTCGCCATACTACCAGTCATTCAATACCAGAAGATGCGCCGCCTGATAATACGAGAGCACGTCCGACGTGGCCAGGCCACCAGTGTAAGTTGACAAAAAACATGTCCGTAGAGCCACCCGGGCTACGCCCCCCACCCACAAAAATCTGCTCAAAGCTGAAATAAGCTGCCGAAACCAGCGGGGGGGAATCAAATGAGGATGATTCTGACGTTGGTACACCAGGCGTTGGAGCGCCACCATTTTGAAAATTGCAGACCTACCGAGAATAGATAACGGCATCCGCGCCCAGACCTTCAGGTCCTCGCGTACCCGATCCCACACTAGAGTGACGTTGCGTTCCCGGGATATAGCCGCGTCCTCGGATAAGAAGACTCCCAGGTACTTCACCTCATCGCCAACCGAAGGCCCGATGCCCAGTCCCCAACGCTCTGCCGGTCACCCAACAGCCACAGCGTGGATTTGCCCGGATTCATGTAGAGGCCGGAGGTCTCACCAAAAATCTGCAAAATGCTCAGCAGTCACAGCCCGGAACGGTCCAGGGCTGTGAGAAAAAACAGGACATCATCGGCGTACAATGCTATTTTATCGGTAAGACCAGTCGCCGATCGGAATCCTTTGAGTTGAGCATCAATGCGCACCCATGCCGCAAGAGGCTCCATGGCGAGCGCAAATAAATATATGGGGAGAGGGGACAGCCCTGTCGCGCCCCCCACTGGACCAGGAACGAGCGAGACACCGCGCCTCCGACATGCACCGATGCAGGGCAAAGACATACGTCCAGCTGAGGAAATCAAATGCCCTGTCCATATCTGTGAGGAACAACGCGGCCGGCTCCCCCAATCCTCTCCAAGCTGACACCGCCACCTGAGCCCGCCTGATGTTATGGCGGGTAGCCCACTGCGGCATAAACCCAGCCTGATCCGGATGTATCAAATCTGTAATATGCGGCTTGAGCCTGGTGGCAAGGGCCTTCGCCAAGATTTTGGCTTCGGTGTTCAGGAGTGATATTGGGCGGTAGGACGCATGGCTCTCCGGGGGTCTCCCAGGCTTCAGAAGCACCACCACCTCGGCATGGCGCCAATCCGGTGGGAATGACCCGCTCTCGCATGATTCTTCAACAACCGGCCGAAGAAGCGGGCCCAGCTGAACCGAAAACCTCTGGAAGAATTCACTGGGGAATCCGTTGGGACCCGGCGCCGTGCCCGGGTTTTGTTCGCCCAGGGCGGCACCCAACTCCTCGTCAGTCAGAGGCTAATCCAGCAGGTCCCTAACCTCATCCGAGACGGCTCTTGGAGGAGATCATCGATAAAGCGCTAAACAGTATCAGCTTCCAAAACTCTCCCGGGGGGGCGTATAGAGCCTCCTAGTACCCGGAGAAACTCTCTGCAATCTCCACTGGATCTAACAAAGGCTCCCCCTCAGGGGTCACTATCCACGGTAGCGGCTGGGCATGCATAATTCCCTGGCAAAGACGGTGCAGCATTTTGCAGGACTTGTTCCCACACTGGTAGACCCGACTGCGGGTCACCAACCAGGCCTGCCTCGCCTCGTCCATCAAGACCAAAGCGTGTTGTTGTTGCGCTAGCACCAGCTGTCGCCGTGCCGGCCCGCCATCCACCTCTCGGGCTCTGCGCTCCAGTGCCTCCAGCTCTGCCTCCTGTCGCACTAAGTCCCTACGTCTCTCCCTTCGGGCCACCGTGCACCAGGATATGTCCACTCCATGCAAGGTAGGCTTCAAGGCCTCCCAGAGAGTTGTCGGGGAGTCAACGGACCCCTCATTCGCAGACAGATAGTACTCTATTTCCACCTTAAGGTGCGCCTTATATTCGTCCTGGTTCAAGTGCCAGGCCGACATCCGCCACCTAAACGGTTGTTTAGCTGGGCCCACACGAAGCGCGGCAAGCACCGGCGAGTGGTCTGACAGGGCCCGCAGCAAGATTTCCACCGAGGCTATGCAAGAGGCACACCCCCTAAGGATAAGAATGTAGTCCAACCTGGAGAACGAGTCTCGCGCCGCCGAGAAGTATGTATAATCCCATAGCGCACCATGTTTGTATCGCCAAGCGTCTAGCCAGTCCAGCCCTGTGATTAACGCTGACAGTCTGATGGTGGTTCCCTCACTTCCCTTATCCTGACCTGCTGCCCCCCTCCGCCATCTATCGCAGCCTTTTTCCACAACATCGTTCAAGTCCCCCCCACAATGGACAAAGAGTCAGGCACCCCACTCCACAGGGATATAATCTTTTCAACCAGTGGCCACTAAAGTGGCGGAGGGGCATAGACGCTACCAAGAGTCACCCTGTCTCCGCCTATCTCCCCCTGCACCATCATGTATCTACCTGTGTGTCTGTCCAGGCGCGCTTATAAATATATGGCACCCTGCGGTGTATAAGGATAGCCACCCCCCTTGAGCCTCTTGTAAAGCCGGAGTGAAACGTTTGTATGTAACCTGAACGCTGCAGGCACAGTGCTTTGGTGCCAAGCAAATGGGTTTCCTGCAACAGAAGAACATCCACACCCACCCTTTTGGCATACTGAAATACGGCACCCCGCTTAATTTTGTCTAGCATCCCTCTCACATTCCAACTCATGACTCGTAGCGACCCGGGGCCTACCCACCCTCCCTCCCTAACAGTGGACATTTGAACAATACGACAAGTACAGTACTAGAAGTTCCAGCATCCAGCCAGCATGGTACATGGCAAACAGCAGGCAGCAGAGCGCACGCAAGCAAGGCCCCCCCCAACTTCCCAAGAACACCTTTCCCCCCATCCTCCCCCCACCCCGCACCTCCCAAACATGGAAGCACCTGTCGCGGACGGATGGCAGCCAAGCTCCCAACAGGGGAGCAAGCGCCGCATCCTCCAATGGATCCCCCAGTAACAACCCATAAGAACCAGGCCGTCACTCCCACCCTCCCATATTGAACAGGACGGGCTCCCAGCCTAAATCAACATTGCACCTGGGCTTCCATTAATATCATATACATTGGTCAACGTTCATGTCTCTCTGTCATCAAGGCATGTCTGGCTGCTGATCCTATGTCGGGTCGGTCTGACTTGCGGCCGAGCCTGAGCGCGAACTCCTGCCTGATCGCGATCTCCTGCCTCGCCGACGCTGACTCCGTAGACCCTCCCTGGCAAACCCACTCAAGGAAGAGTCCGATTCTCCTTCCCTGGCAGTGTTAAGCCGAATTTTAACCGACTCATCCGTCCACTGAAACACATCTTCCGGAGTGTCAAAGAACAGTGTGCGGGACTTGTAGACAACCCACAGCCGCGCCGGATAAAGTCGTGCATATTGGAGCTTTAGACCCTGGAGACGGGCTTTAGCGGCGAGGAAGGATTGGCGCTGCTGCTGCACTAGCCTCGTGTAATCCGGGAAGATCATAATGGTGGCATTGTCGTGCGTAAGCGTACCTTTAATTACCACCTGCCGCAGGATAGCATCCCGATCTGCGTAGTTCAGGAATTTGGCTATGATCGGTCTCGGGCGCGCACCTACCGGGGGCTTCTGCACTAGTGCCCGGTGGGCTCTCTCCACCACGAAGGATCGAGACAGGGCATCCGCCGGGATCCAGCTCTCCAGCCACTGCGCTATGAAGGCCTCCGCGCTGCCTCCCTCGCACCCTTCCGGAAAGCCAACAAAGCGCAGGTTGTTGCGTCGGGTCCGTCCTACCGCATTCTCCGCCCTCAGGACCAGGCCCTTCTGCACTTTCTCCATTTCTGCGACCTTCCATTTAAGGGTAGACACGTCGTCTTCTACTGCAGATATTCGAGTCTCCGCGCCTGTAATACGCTCCACTGCGTTCCTCAAGTCCTGACGGAGAAGGGTAACATCAGCCCCGACTGTCCCTATCTTTGCGTCAGGCATATCCGTCGATTGCATGATCACGGCAAGCAACGCCGCATTGTCCAGGGCGGGCCCCGAGAGCCCCCCAGGTCCCACCGCCACTGTGTATTTGTCAATGGGCCCCTGTTTACCCTGTCCCTCTCCGGCTACTCCTCGTGTCATGGCTCACTGATAGCGCCGTACGGGATATGAATCCAACCGGTGGCTTGATTATTACCAGCTACAGGCTACAGACTAGGGCAGGGGGTTCAGGTGCAACCGCAATCAACAGGGATGTGTCAGAAGTCCACACCCACATGCACCAGTACAGTGTCACACCGGACCAGTCCTGGCCTAGTGCTCAGTTGTTTCAGGGACCCGTGCTCAGGCGCCCCCTGCCCGGATTGACCCTCCGCTGCGCCCCTCCGGCCGTACACTGTCTCGGGCTCCTTCCCACCGGGGACCGAACTGACCCCGAGTTCCCAAATGGGGGCGCGCGTCACTCACCAGTGGTCTCCGCTGTCGAAAGACCTCAGGCAGGGCTGCACCAGGCACCTTCCTCTCCACCGGGGCTCTACACCGCTGCCGCGATGAGTGCGCGGCTCAAAATGGCGGCGTACTTCGTCAGCTCCATCAGGGCTCAGTCTGTGCTCATCTGCGTGGGGTATCGCACCTCCCTGCAGGCTCCCAGCGGCAATGGCAATGGCGCGATGTATTACTGCACCCGGGGCAAGCCCCAAGGCCGTCCCTCCTCACCACAGCCACCGGCCGACTCACTCCCTCTAGGCCACTCCAAAATCCCTGTCCCGGCTATGTTGGCCGCACGGGATCGCCCGGACCCACAGCTCTCTAAGCACCTTAAGGATCTCTCTGCCGATGGCCGCGAACTTCCCCGGGTATCACAAGTTCTCCTCACCGGGACCCGATTCAGTCCCCGAGTATTCACGACACTCACCGGCAGCTCATAAAGCACACCTCTCGTACCCCCGGGGGCCGTCTGTCCCACAATGAGGGTCTCTCCTGTGCTGCGCCAGCCGGCGCAGCCGCTCTGGACCCGTAAGAGGGGTCAGCAGCTCTCACCACCCCAGCCGACTGACCCCAGCCTTCCGCCTTGAGTCTCTGACCAAGCACCACATCCGTCTGGGCATGGGGATGTAGGGTGGCGGCCCTCCGCCAACGCAGCTGCCCCCGGCGCGTCCTTGCTGATTGCCCGGTTGTGCGCCCCCGCAGCCGCCCAGGGCGAGGGAGGCAATGAGGCGCAGGAGGGTCTCGGGCCACCTGAGTCCCAGGGAGAGAACGGGCACCAGGTCTCTTCTACTGCGGCGCCAGTATGCCCATCCAGGCTGGGCAGCGCCAAAATTGAGGTCCCGGAGGCGTAGGCCCCACCGAGCCCCTCCGGGCCAGGTGCAACGCCCAAAGAGGCCGTCTGCAAAGGAGTCACCACAGGAGCACTTTCGGCAGAGATCCGCACTCGAGGCACCGGCGCCGCACCCCTCTCCACTCCAGCAGCAGCGGACATGCCCGGGCCCAGCAGCCCCAAAATCGAGGCCCCGGCTGCCTGGGCCTCAACGGACCTTGTAGGACCCTGCTGCGTCCCCGGGCTGCCGCGCCTTCTCCCGGGCCGCTGCAGGGCTGGAAATGCTGCCGAGTTTAGCCCAAGACGTCCGCCACCGATCGCTGTGGCAGGAAACCCTTAGTGAAGCCCAGGGCCAGGATAAATGTTCAGTAGTGTGTCAGGCTGGTCGGAGCTCAGGCTCTAAACGACCGCCATGTTCGCCGGCTTGGCCACGCCCCCATCTGTGATGTTTATCATGTATGAAGGAGCATTTTTAGGGGGCACGGGGCACACGGACCTTCACTGAATGATCAAAGGAGTGATTTAGGGACAAAAGGGGCACCTTAACTTGAGGCGGGATGGCTGGGAACGCTTGCACTATAAATGAAGGAAACAGATGTGTGAGTCATGGAAACTAAGCCAAAAGGTTTAACAGATTTATTTAAGAGGCACAGTGTCGAAAGAAAGGCCTTATTAATGCAAAATACAAAATAGAGTGACTTCACATTCACATAGAGTCACATGGATCAGAAGGCATTTCTGCATGAAAGTATTGAACTGTTTGGAAGAGAGAGGGAGAGACACTAAACCTCAAAGACGCCTTTACAAATGCACTAGGACAACAGTATAATTCAAGGAAAACGTTCTCAAAATACACAACACATTTGATCTGAAATTCTACCTAAAAGTGAGCAGTCCTGCAATTACCATATAAACATTTTAAATGTAAAAAGGCAGAAACCAATAGTTAAAAATAACATAGCAGATACGGCATTTCATATGGTAGAATTTAAAATAGAACAGTACACTTAAAGTAAAACAGAGTAAGAGCTCTTGGGGAAAACCTACACAGTCCGTCACCTACTAATACAGACAGGGAGGTAGTCCGCCGAGAGCCTCACAGGCTTCCCTTATATACTTTGTAATGCAGTGAGAAGTGCTTACATGTCATCTCACACCACTTCCACCTACGTCACTTATACCATGGTTCGCACATTTATCGTGTTGTGACTAGGTGAAAGGTTATATTCTCAGACCAATCGCTTGTCGTAAATTGCATAGGGCAAGCATAAAATATGTAATAATGTAAAGGGATAAAATTACCTACTGGCGGTCGCCAGTAGGTATATATAGTTAGGATTTTTTCTCTAAGGAACTTTTGAAAATTCTATGTCTAATAACTTTGGCGTTTGTGGACGGAATCGGCTGAAATTTTCAGGAAAATGGCACATTTTGTTTCTGAGCAGCCCCTAAAAATTTGGGGGGGTTTCGTCAAGGGGGGGCCGAGAAAAAAGGGGGGTCCCAAAACGCGTTTTTCCCATTCATTTTTCCATAGGGCGTTTGGCCTCACTTTTAGCTCGAACGGCTGAATGGATTTACACGAAACCTGGCAAAATTGTAGGGACTGTTAGCCCGATGTGCCTTTGCTGGGTCTCAATATATGTGCTCCAGTGGATTTTGAGAAATTAACGTTTAAAAAAACAGATATATCTGTGACAGCGTCCCGGATAGCGCTCCAGATCGCGTACTTTTCGCGTAACGGAGCTTTGCGAAGCGAAGCTCATTGGCTCTCCGGTGTCTGTCAACATTCTAAACAGTCCGGTAAGGCCGCCATCTTGTCTCTCGGTAGGATCGAGAGACAAGAGGAGGAGAAAAACGAAGGGGGAATTTAATGAAAGGGGGCAAGGTAGACTCCTCTTGACCCCCTAGGAATGATGTTGGGGTTATTAAAGGATCCCGTGGGGCAAATAAAAAAAAATTGATTTTTCGCGGTAGAAGCGCTTCTCGGTTCGCGAACCGGGTCGCAAACTGGTAGCGAAACGGGAATTTTGCCATTTTGTGTTTCGATTTAATTAAATTACAAGATGGAGGAAAAACAACGTGAGAAATGAGTATAAGGGGGTATGGGAGACGTATCCTGACCCCCTATGTTTTCTGAGGGTGGTTGAGGAGGCTCATATATGTTGATACTTGTCTTCCAGCGGTTGCGCATGAGCGTTTTTTTTTTTTTTTGCCGCTTGACTTCTGTTAACGTTCGATTAGAAGGAAATCAGGAAGTGTTGACCGCCATTTTGACACTGCGAGTAAATATATTGTTAAAAATAATTGTTATAAATTAATTCGTATTGATAAACATTGTCTGCGCCATCTTGCTTTTTTTCCAATGCCACACTTTTGTCGTGCACGGCAGCCATTTTAGATGCCTTGACCAGACCCACTCTCTGCACGCCGCCGATCCTCAGCATGGCTCCCCACCCTCGCAAGCATCTCCCCCACGCACTGGTCACCCCTGCTCTCTCTCTCATGCATGGGCCATAAACCTCCCCCCATCTGCGCTGCTCTTCCCTGAGTATCACACCCTGTGCCCGCCCGACACCTCCCTTTCACCTTATTCACTACCACACCCTCTGACACTCCTCTTCCTCTGTGTCTGATTGTCCAGGCCGGTCCCAGGCTATCACCTAGCCCTGCGGATGTAGTTTATGGCCCCAACTGTAAAGAATCACCCCTGTTCAAAGGAGTTACAGTAGATCAAGGCCCCCACCTCATGAGATCCGTCACACCACACGCGTTCCTACTATCTGATAACGATCCTGTATTGTGATTGGGGAGGGGATTCTCACTGTAAGGGTGTGTGGGACCGAGCCTGAAGCGGAAGATTCCAGAGATGCCTTTTTGTACATCAAAGTCTTCACAATTATGTGTCACATTAAAAATATATAGCACTCCAACAAAGTAGTAGGATTATAACACTTTAATAACTTATAAATATATACAACGCTCCAACAAAGTAAACACATTAAAAAACTTTTTAAACAACTATTTACTTGACATTGCTTTAACCAGGATAGACAAAGAAATGACACAGTGATGTGAAAGTTTCTGAAAGAAATGCCAAGAACGTCCCATGTGAAAGTGAATTTTATCTGGCAATTTTTTTCTTTTCCTTCTCATGAAAAGAAAGTTAAAGCCAGGTTCGTTACCTGCCTCATCTGCAAAAAAAAAACTCTCGAGAGGGACCGAAAAAAAATATAGCTATGGTAATCATACCATGCATCGGCACATGGAGAGGTGACACCCTCTTAATTATTCTAAAGCACAACTTCGAGATTTGGTGGATAACCCCCGACCGGCAAAAACATCCACCAATGACTTAGCAATAAGTGAGTCAGAGGCAAGGGAAACGGTCCCAAATCTGCAAAAGAACTTTGGGCAGATGAGATTGACTTGTGTAGCATGTGGAAAATTAATTTCATGCGGAGAGTATTACTTTAATAAAAAGATCATATGAAAATCATCAATGTCCAAAATGTCCTAGAAAGTAATTTTTGTCATTTTTGAGGAAGAGAGATAACCTACAGTGGTACAGGGTCGTTTTCGTTCGTACTAGGGGGGCCAGGTGACATTCCTTCGGGGTGGCTTAGGGGCATTTAAAACAACTTCCCTGATACAGGTAGCATATAAAGTAGAGGCTAAATACCAGGATCTTTATCGATTGCTTTATGCTGTACAAAAATGAAAAACACATACAACAAACCTGGACCATTCATATTTTCAATGTTTCTGCGTACTATACTTTTTAACCCTTAACTAATTGAGCTGCTTCATTTCACCTGCTTTTTAAAAATAAAAAATAAAAATCGGAAACAGTGGCCATTTATTCGAAACTTACCAATCTACGCGTTATAACTACGTTTGCTTTTTCAAAAACCTTTAATAAAAATGTTGGTTGCCAAATACGGGCCTACAACTCTGTGGGCCGGCCACGGAGCAGGCTGGAACTGTAAATGGGGGGGGGGTATTTATTTGTGGAAAACATAACAGAGAGCCAGTGGTCGTTGATTTCATAGTAAAAAGTGCAACAAGTGCAACAAAATCATATTGATAATTCATTGTGAGCAAGTACCAAAAGTGTCGACAATTCGAACCTTCAATAATAAATACAGTAATCAATGATGCATTAGAACTTAATATCAATTCATTGTTCGAACGTGTAATCAGTACCCGTCCCATGTCAATTAATTGTTCGAACGTATAATCAATACCCATCCTGGATCAATTCATTGTCCGAACATATAATCAGTCATATCCAATATCAATTCATGTGCTAAAAACTGCATACATATCTCATGATATCAAGGCTGAGCAATCGGGGCACAACAAGGAGTTGAGAGTTTCATTTGTACCGGTGCCATTTTGGGTGAGGTCAGGAAGGTCCAAGTATAGTCAAAATGTCTCCACCAACTCGTGGTTGGACCGGGACCTCTTTCGGCAGTCCAAAAGTTTTCGTTGAAGGGTAGCAGAGGGGACTGCCGACATGAACCATCAGTCAAAGTGGGGTGGGAGGCAACAATCTCTTCTACCGGGTCATACTGGTGTCCCACCGGAACTGATCAAGTTGGTAGTCTTGCAGGATTTTGGTCATTTCAAGACTGAGGCCGGCGCCGGCATGAGCGCGCCGACGTCCCGCGGCTACGTCGTGGTCGTTCCGTGGGTGATCATGGCAGTCATTCCCCATCGGGGGTGTCTGCGTGGGTCGGGGGCCCCCGTGGCTCTTATAGAATCTTCAAAGTTGAGGAGAACGTTTCTGGACGCAGGACTCATTTTCTAGTTGAACTCAGAAGCGCCGTTGCACCGCAACAGTGGGCGAGACCCCCGCTGGGTGAGCGGAGCATCATTGCCTCGCAATAGTGGATGAGACCTTTTGTCGGGTGAGTGCAGCGCCGCTGCATCGCAAGAGTGGAGGAACCCTTGTCGGGTGAGTGGAGCGTTGGGGTGCAGCTGATGGGCCCCCACCTATGGGGGTGGGAGAGGCTCGTTCGCGCCGCCTCTCCCTCCCAGCGCACCCCACTCCGACACCTGGCGTTGATATCCGTGATGTCTGGACCAGGCGATAAGAGGGGGGGGGTCGGAGGCAGAGGCAAGACATCCCCCCCGTGGCCTGCAGGGCGCCGCTTCAGGACCGAACGGGGAGCTCATACCAAGCCGAGGCCAGACCAGGAGATACGAGGGGAGGGGGGGGGTCGGTGGCATGTGCAAGACATTCCTCTCCAGTGTTGTTGCAGCCAAAGAAGATCCCGTCGGCCTCGGCTCCTCTCCTGGTGCACCTTACGCGACGACCCTTTTGATGGGTGAGTGGAGCGTTGGGGGTGCAGCTGATGGGCCCCCACCTATGGGGGTGGGAGAGGCTCGTTCGCGCCGCCTCTCCCTCCCAGCGCACCCCACACCGACACCTGGCGTTGATATCCGTGATGTCCGGACCAGGCGATAAGAGGGGGGGGTTCGGAGGCAGAGGCAAGACATCCCCCCCGTGGCCTGCAAGGCGGCAGAAGAAGGAAATCGGGAGACCAGTAAATTTCGGGCCATCCACCCCACGGCTGATGGCGGTTAGCTGGGCCCCGCCCTGCACGTGTCGAGGTCTCATCTTCCGGATGGGCGTAACCGTGGCCGTGTTGCACTTCGGGAGTTTCCGGAATGGGGGTAGGTATCTGCTGATTTGTATCTATTTCATGTTACCTTAATGGGCGTGGCGGGCGGTGGGACAGACATGCTTGAAGCAGTGGGGGGGTGGCTGAGCCTAGCTACCTCGTGGCTGCCGTAACGTCAAGCTTGGCTTCTTTCACCACTTCCATGTTTCTTATTTCTAGCGAAGTCAAAAACTCATCAGTGGCCTACTGATTTTGTTCGAATTCTTTCCCTTCCTTTTCAAGTGTGTTTCATGCTAAAGTTTCTATTTAACAGGATACAGTGATTACTTCGTATTTTACATATGTCTTCTTTATTAGGGGTACTCTCCGGTTGAGCCAGATGATGTACCTCTAATAAATGGTCCGGGTGGAACTAGTTTCTCAATCAGTGGGGAGTAGATGGGCATGACAGATTACAACGGGGACAAAGGTCCGCATTACCCACCCTTCACTACTTGCAAAGACTAGACAGAATATTTCTATTCCACGTTATTTGCAAACAGAGAATACCTCGAAAGAACTATTCCTTGATCAATAAATGTCCAGCCTATCAATCAATCAGTGGGGAGAAAAACAGGCATGACGGATTACAACGGGGGACAAAAGTCCGCATTACCTATCCTTCACTATCTGCAAAGGGAGACAGAATATTTCTATTCTCTTTTTGTAGACAGGGAATATCTCAAAGTGCAATAATCGATAAAAAATTAGTAGGATTATAACACTTTAATAACTTATAAATATATACATCGCAACAAAAACAGTAAACACCTTAAATTTTTTTTATTAAAACAGAAGCAACAATGACAACTAACAGTATTGATATCCTGGGCGGGTGATGGAACTGGGATTGTTAATGGAAAAAGATCTACAGAGAAAGCTATTGGTGAATTATACTTCTCCGGAAATTTAAAACTCACAAATGTTTTATTTGTGTAATCGTTTCAGGTCAAACGGATTGTGGAAAAATGTTCAGAATGGAAGAGTCACCAAAAGGCAAAAAGTACACTCATGTATGAAAATCTTACTATTAATGCTTGACTGAGGCCAAGGAGATCAAAGTGCATGAGTCCCATGCTCGATCGATTGAGCTAGCCGGATCGGGCAACAAAAAGTATAAAATAGTTATGTAAATAGTTATTTAATAAAATGTTTTACCCTGTTACTTTGCTGGTGAATTGTATATATTTATAATATTTGCATAGGGTTTGTCGTTATTTTGGGTGGGGTGGGTGGTGGAGCCGAGCTGTCTTGCAGCCATCATGGTGTGGAGCTCAGTTCATCTCACTAGTTTCGTATTTCTCATGAGGGGTTGTTCTTAATGTTTCTATTTTAGCGAGGTCAAAAAGAGATCCCATTAGTGGCCTACTGATTTTGCTCGATTCCTTTTGTTTTTTAAAACGATTTTTCACTATCTGCAAAGACTAAACAGAGTATTGCGACTCTGTGCTTGTTTGTAAATAGAAAATGAACCAAAGAGAACCAATTCTAAAACAGTAAATGCTTGGATAACAATCAATCAAATAGAGAGAGAAGCAGGCACGACGGATTACAACGGGGGCAAAGGCCTGCGTTAAGTACCCTTCACTATCTGCAAAGAGAGAGTACTCCTAAGAGAAAAGAGGGGGGTAGGAGGGGGCAGCGTTCAAAGCACATCAGCGTGCATAAACATGAAAATGTTTTTACCTAAAACGTACTTGACATTTGACAGCTTTTGATATTAGCAAATAAAAAAAACATTGAAATTCACTGAAAAAACCATAGGTTATAGACCATATATAGTTAGGAATTAGCATTTACAAAATCTTGAAAATTCACTGAAAAAAACATAGGTTATAGACCATATATAGTTAGGGATTAGCATTTTCAAAACCTTATTTTACTCGCACAAAACCATTGAAACTCGCATATATAGTTAGATGCACTAACTATATATCGCGCACCCGCAATCCACTGCTGATGATGTCACATATTACATCATTCATGACATGCTCAGTGACATCACTGATGACATCACTGATGACATCTCAAATGACATCACTGATGACATCTCAAATGACATCACTGATGACAACATCCAGTGACTGTATGTTTCTGTAAAGTTAAAATATGTCTTACATATTGAAGAATGAGTGGATGTATAAGTGTCTGGATGAAGGATTTAGTAGGTGCATGACTGACTGTATGAGAGAATAATTAAATGTGTCTCACTGAGTGCATGGGTTAGTGACTAAAGTGTCTTAATTTGTCCATCATTATATCTGTTGTTCTGTAAACTGCTGCATGTGTTGATCCGTAGCTATATGAGTAACTATATGGGTTATTGATTGGTTGCCCAAGTATTTGTATGGGAGAGTGAGTGTGTGTGTGAGGGTGGCTGGGAGGTATGTGACTCTGTGCATAGATGTGTGAGCAGTTGATTCACTAGATGTATGGGTTCAAAAGTGCATGTGGAAACAGCTGTATGGGCGGTTGACTGTCTGCATGAGTGTATTGGTGAGTGATTGGATTTCTCAGTGCTACATGTCAAAGTAAGTACATATGTAAAACACAGTACATGTGAGAGTTGACATATATAAATAACTGTGCATAAGAGCCAGTGAATTTGTGAGTGGCTGTATGGATCATTGTGAACTTGTATCAGGGATTGTATAAGAGTGTAAATATGCGTTAGTATATGTTTGATTAGGTAAGGTATGTATAACTGTATAGTTGAAGAAATGGAGGTGTGATTGATTCTTTGCATGACTGACTAGGTGTGTGAGTAACTCCATGGATGAGTGACAGTCTGTGAGTGTCTGTTTACACTGATTGTATCTAAGGTTATATTAGAGTCTGAAGAGGTTCATCGTATTATCACATGAATGATATCATCAGTGATGTGATCAGTAATGTCAAATGAGATGTTATCAGTGATTTCATCAGTGATGTCATTTGAGATGTCATCAGTGATGTCATCAGTGATGTCATTTGAGATGTCATCAGTGATGTCATTTGAGATGTCATCAGTGATGTCACTGAGCATGTCATGAATGATGTAATATGTGACATCATCAGCAGTGGATTGCGGGTGCGCGATATATAGTTAGTGCATCTAACTATATATGCAAATTTCAATGGTTTTGTGCGAGTAAAATACGGTTTTGAAAATGCTAATCCCTAACTATATATGGTCTATAACCTATGGTTTTTTCAGTGAATATATATATATATAAAAATCTATGTCTTGGTTGCCACATCCATCACCCCAGATTGACGCTGCTGCGGTGGGAACTTCTCTATTCTCATGTACAGACCCAGGATGTGGTGTGCTACATGTCGACAGAGTAGAGAGGGATGGTGAACTGTGAGACAGTGAATTTTGCACATGGGTAGGGTGGGGGCTATCCAGTTTGGAGCAGAAGTGCTTCGCAGAAGAAAAGCTGGATGAGATTTTGGGTCAGACGGGCCTAGAGCCTGCTGTACAGAAAAATGGCAGAACTCTGGTCAATTTAACAAAAGGCCTACAAATAAGGGTGGAGGGCCTACGTAGTGGTCCATGTTTTGTTGATTGACAAGGATAGCCCACAGTAGTTGTTAAATGGTTAAACCGGACCCTCTCTCAACAGGACTGAAGGCAGACGCACCGCCCTCCGCATCAAGATCTTGTGAGGTGAGAGACCTGTTCTCCTATCGGGGATACTACGGATACTCCTGAACACCAAAGGCAATGCATCAGGGCATTTCAAAGATGTAGATGAACACACTTTTGCCATTCTCATCTTGAGAGTTCCATTTATTTGCTGCACCATCCCAGATGCCTCGGGCCTGTAGCTACAATGCTGTCTCTGATCAACTTGTAAGGCAGCACAAAGCATCCTCATGTTTTCGCTATGAAAATGCGTTCCTCCATCCAACTCCAATGAGGTTGGAAATCTGAACCCTGGTATAAGCTCCCTTAGCAACAACTTTTCTACAGTGAGACTATCACACCTGCTTGTCAGATAAGCTTCCACCCACTGTGAGTAGACATACACCACAACCAAGATGTACCTCAATCCATTGCACCTAGGCATTTCAATTAAATCAAGCTGAATTCTATTGAAGGGTCCCCCCGATCTTCCACTGTGACTCAATGCAACCACATGCTTCTTTCCAGCATACATTTGCTGACACATAATACATCTGTGACATACTGCCTCAGCAAACGTACAAAAACATGGGTTAAACCACGTCTGTCTGAACGGGAGACATTGTTTACCATGCATTCATTTCAACGAGGTACTATTACATTGTGGTTTTCACTACGCAAGTCGTTACACCGACTTGCAGTGGAGGGCGCTGTTGACTAAGGAATAGTGTAAATAACTGTTTCCAACACCTTCCCTAATGTATGCAGACTGGAGTTGGAATAGTAATTCACACTATTCCTAAGTCCAGCGCCCCTCCAGCGCAAGTCGATGTAACGACTTGCGTTGTGAAAACCGCGATCTAACAAACTGCGTTGAAATGGCCCTCGTTGTATCTTCATACATCCGTCTGAACACCCGCACTGTAGCAGGGATTTTGCTCATACATAGAACTGTGCATAGAGACTTGGAACATCAGCGGCTTAGGGTGTGCCAAAACTCACCTTAGTAGCCAAAATCCCCTCCCAGACTAGCAATCAGTGTCTCATTGGTTCTTGCATACCCCCCATGAATAGACAACCCAGAACATGGAACTTAGAATACCTCAGGCAAGATGGAATACAAGAACACTCCTTTGTTACACACTTATGCTAGTCCAAAACGGGGAGTATAATGAAGACCCGTGCAAGTTTGAAATATTTATTTCTAATGCCGTGTTCTCAGGCACAGTATCTTAGCTAATACAAGCAGACATATTATAAGCAACAAGATTATCAGCATAGTTACTATTCCATAAAATACAAAAGGAGAAAGCATGTTAAAATGCTAAATGGAAATAGACTAGATAACACCTAGATTTCATGCTCCCTTGCTATTAGGTTATTTTATATCTACAGAAGGTCTCTTGGGTTTACAAGGGCGGCCCCATACCTCTGGTCCTAGTAGAAATGGATCGCATAATTTTCTACACCAGCTCTCTGCATGCGAATGTTCTCCTAAGTGTGTTTGAGCATGCCTGCGCAGTGCATTATTAAACGCGCCAAAATCAGAGGTGGCCACAGCTGCATATATGTTATGTCTAGAACGTGCGCTGATCAGACCGAACAATAACCACTGTGTTGAAATAACCTTGAAGGCCTCGGCACTCACTGTTCAGACAAAGCTTACCAACCCAAGCTGCTAGTATAGAAAAACATCTAATTCTCGTGTGAAGCAAAACAGTCCTCTAGATTCTAAACATTTGTAATAATGTGTGCCATGTGCAAAGGCAGCAGAAAGGAAAAATGGTGTTTAAACTTCTAACAAACTCATGCTAACTTAACACACTGTAAATACAAGGCTCAACCCCATGACACCCTCCCTTGATCCGAGCACGGATAAGACATAGGGCAAATCTGGAAAGCAGAGTTCAAGAACGACTGTCAGAACCAAGTTCAAATTGCCACAGGGAAAAAACGTGAACAAAAAACTCCATAATTTGAATGGTTTTCAAATCAAATAATTCCAGACATGGACATAGTGAAGTCAATAGGTCTGGGCAAGAAAAAAATTGAAAGTGCGAGTAGAAAAAAAATATATATAAAAATATCTGATGTCCAACTCTTGACCTCGGTCATGGAAGAAAGAGAGAAACAATTCAATCCAACAATGTATATGCAAAAAATGTAGCAACAGCCTCCAATAGGAAGTCACTGTTCTCATCCGAAAACATGTCAGCCATACAATCCAGCAAAGGGAAAGAACATACATGTTCCTCAATTACCGGAGCCTCTAACACCATCAGAGGGCAACTCTGTGTTTCTTCAATGAAGTTACGTGCCAAGAAATCTTGCGCGCTGCAAAAATATTACAACGTCCCAGGACTCCATGCATCGCTGCAAAGGCTATAATCCCTCCGCCAGAACAAAGCAATTCATGAGCAACTAAGGGGCTCATAAGCTGATCATAATCCGCACTGGGAGACACCGAATTGCAAATACACAAATCCAGGGCCCAGTCGAAATCGCAACTCAGGCAATGAAAGACAGGCTGGATGCATGTAAAAATGGAAAATCGAAACGATAATCCATAAGCCGCACTCAAGGTAGCAAGAGGCAGCGCTCCATAATAGTCAAGCATTCGATTGTGGAGCAGCTACAGTCGTGACAGATCTTCTCGCAACACAGGACATGCATCCAATTTGAAAGAAACAAAACAAATGAAGTATGCCTGCGGCCAAAGCTAGCAACAAGGGAAATCCACCAAATAGGCTGGAAAAAATTGAATGCTAAAATGCCGGGAATGCACCAAATATAGTTTGAACAGAAGTCACAAAGCCACTTCTAACAACTATAAAAAAGAGCGCCAGCCCTGTGGTGGAGGATGCATTAAAGATAGTGTAAATTAACTCACCGAAATGCAAGGGCAAATCAGTATTTAATAAAGTATTCACCTCTGTGCAGGTATTTGCCACGTGAAGGACAAATGTTTCACGAGCAGATGTCAGGGCGACTTATTTTTGGGACAATAGAGTTCTTATAGGGCTCATCTTGTTAAACTCTGCTTTCAAGGTCAGATTCGTCGGCCAGATGGAAACATCAAGCTTCCCATGGGGAGGAGGGAACATTACATTTTTACAACAAACCACGCGCTCAATGACCGTAACCACGTAAGGAATTCCGTCAACCATCCCACAACAATCTTCATTATTTAAAAGTAAATAACTCCCGTTTGCCAGTAATATGAATGTTGGTATGATAGGAGGTGCTGGTGTGCCTTTCAAAATATAGACTAAATTCAGCTTGTTCTGGTTACTAGAGCCATGCAATTGGATATTCCTACACATCAGTGAATGATCAGGCGTTGTAGTGGAATCCTCACCATTCAAGTAAACCTCTTTTCCCTCCCTAAGGCATCTATAGGTAAATGGTAGCGACCAAGCTTCATGGAGATAAGCAGTGCCCAGGGGTTCATATCTGCCAATTGCATAGTACTTCACACATGCTTCGAATTTGAAAAGAGGAAAAGGTAGAGTTATTAACCTGTGGATAAGCCACGTTGCCGAATTGGTCTCAGCCACAGAAAATGGTAACGGTTCTAACTTTTCAATGTGTAACATAGAAAAAGTTGCATCTTTCATTGACATAAAACATTGCTTTTCAGTCAAATTAAACGGCGCAAATAATGATGAAGTATTCATGTAGTGCCATGGCACTTTTCCAGCTTTCAAAGTCTGTAAGTCCAAGTAAACTTCATACTAGAACGCAATTGATTCTGACCATGGTACAATACAGACACTTCATCTTGCACAATATCAACAACATATGATGCAATATTATCTAATGTGTAAATACGGGAAGAAAGCGTGTTAATGCTGTTATCTGCAACTGCTAGCACTTTTTCAAATTTTGCTTGATCTATAGCTCTAATGCGGGAAGCTGCCTCAATTTGGGACAGTTTCCAGACCTCGTTGTAAATAGCATATATCCATCTTTTCGATCTACCGGAATCTGGGCCTGTCACGAAATCATTCAGATCAACATCGTCAGTCAATTTAGATAAGTGCAGCTTAACTGACTCCAAAGTGGAATGTTTGTGCCAACTCTGACATAATTTGCTTACAGAATAGGTAGTCACAGAATGGCCACTTTCAAAACGTGGACCCACCCTGACTTGTGTGTAGCCTGGAGCTAAACCCAGAAACGATGTTGGCAAGAATCAGCATTTGTGTGCCACAGCAACCAACCCTCAGGATCCAAACTGGATATATTAAAGGAAGAATTCAGTAACATGGTCTGTAATTCTCTGATGGATAACTTCCCAACCGGAATATTCTTCTAATTCAGGAAATGAAGGGGATTTTAATTTTTTCAGTAGTTGCCAATCCAAAGCAAGTCGTTTGTGAAATTGTAGAATTCAAAAACAACATATGGTTCGGGATGAGGCATGCACGATGCAAAGCCTTAGTGCCTTGCACTTGCCAACTTTTAGAACCCCAAACAAATTTAAGATCAATAGTATCTTTCCACAGCTCGTAGCCCCCAACAGCCAATTGGTCTAAAAAGGACTTAGAATACAATATTTATGTGTGGGTAAGTCTAACCTTGGAAGTGGACTTTTCTGTCATTTTAAAATAAAATGCATTAGGATTTGACTGATTAAAATCAGTGAAGTAAGTGAACCTCTTTAAAAAAGAAGTGGAACTGCCTTGTACAGGAGCGGGACAATGCTCCCACTGCATATAATTAACAGTATTCCTCCTGGTATTTGCTTTATGCAGGTAGTGATTGCCAAAACAAATCACCATAATTTGCAGAATCTAAATATAAATCTTCAGCATCAAAGGCAGCATAATATTTCAAATCAGAAAACAGAGCTTCTACGACCTGAACATCCTAATTATCAAAACGTATATTTTGTTTAGTTACATCCCCCATAGAAACTCTCAGGACATTTGGGACATTTATAAGCTCAGTGGGCCCATGGATTTGAAATCTAATAGCATCCCACACAATCCCATCTAAGCAGTGATCTTCACAAAAGCCAGGTCCCTCTTCAATCTGTGTGATGAGGAATGGGGAGCCAATGTTCTGTTAATATGTCGAATTCATGTTCTTTCTTCAACATTGTGTCCGTTGACAAGACGGAAAAAGTACAACACAAATCCAATAGACATGAACAGGTAAATAGAAAAAAGCACCAACCAAATGTAGGTCCAAGGAGGAATCAAAAAATGTTTTTTAAACAGTGTTGAAAGAACAGAAACATTGGAAGGGGTCTTCGATGTGTGAGAGTCAGTGTCAAATGAAAATCTTGATTCTGTAGCCAAACAAGTTTGCAAATCCGGCATCGATAAGTCAGTGGGGTAAGCATATTCAGTCTCATCAAGGTGAGCACTAGGTAATGAGGTCAATAAAGGACTTGAAACTGCAGGCATCTTGAGGGCAACATTAGGCCTGGGATTAGTAGCCGGGGCCAAAACAGAATTTCTCATAATCGATGGACATGAGACTGCTGGAGTCATACTAAGACGAATTGGCCACACTGTGTAATTTAACATTGTCATTGGAGATATATACCTGTTATCTTTACAACCTGGAAGTGGTGGTAAAATGACCGTTCTTGTGCCCTTCACGCCATGCACTGGAACCGGAGCTCGATATGAGGGACCAAACTCCTTCTTGTTTTCGATCTTCTCTCGAACTAGTTCTCCAACTTGGGGTAGCCAGCCAACCACCGGAATCTGCAACGCAGCTTTAGATTTGGAGGGCAAATGTTCCTTTGCAAAACTGTCTCTCGTCTTTTGTAGATCCTGTAAAACATTGCAATGTTCATCTACGTCAAAGGAGGCAGCAACTGCCGCCTGGTCTAGACCGTCAAGGTCCAGGATAAACATCCTGATACCAAAGAGCATTTCGTATGGGGTCCGCTCACCCGGAGACCTTCTAGGGAGAATTTTAAGGGCACGCTGCATGCTATTGAGGTGGGCCAGCCAGTTCCTGCCAGTGCCTATAACCCTAGCTGTCAAAGACTGCTTTAAATCTCGGTTCAATCGTTTCACAACACTATTACCCTCAAGTCTGTATGGAGACGGAAACTTGAATTGGACCCTCAACGAAGTCATGGCATCTCTATACGCCTTAGAGGCGAAAGCAGAACCCTGATCCAAATGGATGTTGCCACAGGCAAAAATACCTACAAAGACACGCAAGTCTCTTATGACAGTTCGTGAATCAGCGCTGCGGTGTGGCCACACCCACACAAAGCATGTGCATGAATCAACTGCTACTAAGATGTACTTATACGCAGTATCAGAAGAAAAAGGACCGCAGTGATCTAAGTAAACGCAACCAAGTGGCTTATTAGAAATGTACAACTGTATCTGGGGTGGACGCGCAGCAGTTGAAGGTTTAATCTGCTGCAAATGTCACACTAAAGGACATAATCACGCGTCTGTTTGTACAGTCCCCGCCACCAGAAACGTTGTTGTAACTGAGATACAGTAGCCAAAACGCCTGCATGCGCAGATCAACACCTTCATGGGCAGCTGTAATCAGTGTGGACCTGCGGTCCGCGTTGGGAATTAACCTTTCACCAACGTCCGGTATTTTTACATAAGGAACTTTATCAGGACTTAAGTGGTATGAATACATCTAAGGGAACCCCTTAGGATATTTACTTCCCTTCTCAGTTGCGGCTACAGCCGCCAAGGTATCATCAATCTTACTTCTGGAACGTGTAACTACTGCAACCAAGTATGTCGATACTGCTGATTTTGCGGCCTCATCAGCCAAAGAATTGCCAACAGCGTGAACTCCCACGCGCTGATGACCAAGAGTGTGAATTACATACTTGAGTGGCAACTGCCCTTTAATAATTAATTCATTAATGTTTGAGCTTGTAAAGCGCACTGCTACCCGTAGGTTTCCTGGCGCTGTATAACACTGGGGATCCCGACCTGGCTTTCCCTGTGGGATGGTCCCTGCTGGGAGTCCCCAAGGTGGAGCCAGGCATCCCGGCATTGATGAGGCTGTTGTGGAGATTAGGCAAGCTAATGCCCAGAGTTGCCGAGTGGGACCCCTGATTAGAGTAGGCACGAAAGCGAAAATTATCGAGTCCACTGACTCAAGTCCACGACCCTGCCGCGTCGAGAATTGAACCCTGGTCCCGGACGACTTCTGCTCCCGGGTCTGCCGCTTCTAACCAGTGAGCCACACCACTCAGCTCAGCCACTCGGACCAAGATCATTTTATGTTTTATTGTGCTACCTTTGGAGTCACGAAAATCATTCTGAATTCAAAAGAACAGGTTCTCATTGTAAGACTGGACACAGTAGTAAGAATCACTCACAATAAGAGTCGTCACACTAGGATCAGCGTACTCCAATGCAAGCATCAGAGCACGAAGCTCTGCCAATTATGCGGTACAGTCCCCTAAAGTCTGCGTGTGCACGACTTTGGACTTGAATTCATCATTCACCATGATACCTACCACAATGGCGCAAGCTGAGCCGTGTGCATGCTTAGACCCATGCGCAACTTGCGCTGAACCATCAGTGTATATGATACATTGGAAATCCTCCAAAGGTCGCATAGTCAATGACGCAGGATGAACAAATTAATTTTGCAAAAACTCCTGCGACTGTAAGGAGGCATCAAAAATAAACGTGACATCCGGAGACGTCAAAGATGCTGCCCATTGTATCCACCTTGGGTGCAAAGCTTTAGAATTGGGTAAACTGGCCTTCGTCACTGCCTCTAACGCAGGATACGGGGTAACAACCAACATGCGTTTTGCTTGCGACAGTGCACGTTCTTTAAGAATTGCTATTTGCACTGCTGTCAAGACTTTTTCCACAGTGGAAAACCGCATTTCTGCCGAAGTGTACAAGTGTGACTTGTAAACAATAGGTAATGTGTCTCCTTCGTTAAAAGCAAGGTAAGTGAAACCCACCGCCCCAGGGATGATGATTATCACCAGGTTGGTCTGGTTTTCACAAGTCAGTAAGAATTTAGGTTCTAGAAGATCAGCTTGCAAAGTTTGCAAAATGCCTGGATGTTTAGGCAGCAAGTGCGATTTGGTGCAAGTAGGTTGTATCAAAGCATACAAAGGCTTGATACGCTAGGCATATTCGGGAATGTATGTACGCCCGAAATTCAAAAATTCCAGCAATGACTGTAATTTTTCCAGCGTTGTAGGAGCGCGCAGCTGTGCGCATTTCTCCAAGAAGTGAGGAGCCAATACTCGACCTTCATTGTTGAGTTTGTAGCCCAGGAACAACACTGTGTACTCTGCAATGTGAGACTTTGCAAAGTTGAATTTGTAACCGAAGTCCATAAAGTTACAAATTATGCGGTCAACGCGTCACAGATGCGCCCAAATTTCGCCGTCTGAGAGATAGATATCATCCACATACGAACACGCATCTGGGTCGACTCTCTCCAAGAGAGAGACAATACGGGCCCCAAACACACCTGGACTATTCTTATAGCGCATCGGCAGGCGTTTAAATTTGCGGTATTTGCCGCCACATGTAAAACTGGTCCATTGGGAACTTAGACCATCCAAATTGTGGGCAAAAAAAATGTTGGATATGTCAAGGATGGTTTTAAACCATTTTCGCACAAGACCATCCACTAGAGCAGAGCCGTGGGTATCTGTACTGCACAGGTACGGCAATGCGAGTTCAAATGCCAGTAATCCAATACCAAACGGTACGAACCGTCCTGCTTGGTCACAGTAAAAAGTGGGTTATTCATCGGTGACACACAAGTTTCAATTACACCTTGATATTCCAATTGTCCAAGGATTTCCGCAACGGAAGCCTTAGCTTCACGTCAAATGGGATATTGAGGTTGAGGCTGTGGCATAGACTGTAAGGTAATCTCGTGGTGTGGGGAAAATGTATCCCAACCATAGTGCGTACGGTACAGAGCAGGCGCAAGGGCTTTAGCCCACTCTTCTGCAAAATTGAGCGCATACTCCTTCGAGACTGTGTGCGCGAAACTAGGGAGGATCACCTCCTCCCCTCTCAGAGACGGGAGAACAAAAGGTGGGGGCCAGTCAGCTTCCGCTAACAAAATGTTATAGGTAGTTGTAAGATTTTCCCAAAATACCCCTTTTATGGTACGTTATATGTCACCTTCAATTAAAAGGACTATTTCATAAAGTCTATCAGGGGGAGCTACTCTGGTATCAGCTGTCTCCACAACAACATATTGGTCAGTCGCTGTCACCTTCAGTAGTGGACGCAGGGCCTCTCGCACAATGGTAATCTTCGCTGCGCTGTCCAACAACGTCAGCCCCCATGTCTGATTCCAAAGCTGCGTTTTCACTATCTGTGGCATATCTCGCTGTTAAAGCGGCAACTTTCTTTTTCTGAAACTGGGGTCTTTTCTGTGAAGAATCGTCCTGCTTGCCTTTTCTGTCTTTTGGGCGGGGTTGGTCACGACTCTGCTGGCCACCCCGACCTCTGCCGCCGCCTCCACCACCTGACGATGGGGCAGAAGTGTCCTGTAAAGAACGAGGAGAGCGTTGATCAGGAACCTGAAATCTATCAGGCGACTTAATCGTACTGCGGTCGCGCAAATCATAAACACGCTCAATAGACGCAGGCACTGGTGATGGAAGACGGGACTCCTGTTTCTGTTGCTGTTTCCCCTGTTTTTTATTTCTGTTCGACTTTTTCTTTGGAGCTGTGCGTTGAACGTCTGTTACAGACTTCGCACCCTGGGTTTGCTTCTTATCTTTTGCAGAAAAGGGCTTGACACCTAAACTATTGCGGCCAATGGTTTTATACGCAGCCGTAATTATTCTCGGTAACTGTCTGGGTTTGTCGGCATCGGGGACATCGCCTAAGGCATTAGCTGCTTGAAAGTTTACCCTAAATCTCCCTTTATATTAGAAAGGACCAGATCGGAAACTACATCAAATGAGCCCACGAGTCTCATTCCCAATTCAACCGCAGCCTCAGGTCCTTGTTTGTCCTGAACACGTTTAATGACCGTAGGAAGGACAGCCATTGACGGAGTGCCGAAGCACCTCGTGTACACCGCTGCAAAGATTCTACCCCATGGTTCACAGTCACCGGCTTCCGGTATCAAATCCTTTGGTGAACTAATTGTAAGAATCCTGTGTTTTTCTACGGGACTTGAATTAGGAAAAACTGCCTCCAGCTGGTCAAATTTCTCGGCAAGACAAAAAGCATATCAACCTTATCGTGGGGACGCTTGCCCATCACTGCATTGACCATCATGGGACTAAGCTTCATTCCGCTCGATCCAGCTGGAGGGGCCGCAACACCAGGGGCCCCACCCTGGAAATCGTGGGTAATATATTGAACTAGGGTCCGAATGACACTAATAGAAGACTCATATAGGGTGCGTAACTCAGCAACGGGGACCTGCCCCGGACGAGGATGCGGGGTGAATCCAGCCAAAACCGGCCAGGAAGCGGCTGGAATGAACAAAGGATCCAATCTAGCCGCCGTTACACTATGAGGAAGGGTGCCATCAAACCAAACACGGTGCTGCCATGCAGAAATTGGAATTTCCTGTGTTCTATAAGGGACGTAGTCCCTGGGCACGGCTGTGTGAGTGTGAGTGTGAAAAACCTGCATAGCCGCTTCTACTGCAGGAAACGTCACCCAAAAGTAGAATATCTCTAACGGGTAAGCAACCTCAGCACTTACAACCAAAATCACTGCCATGCCCACCAAACCAACATTGTATGATTGCAAATGATTGCGAACCCCAATGCGACTATGCTGCGGTATAACAATGTCAGCCATAGTGACACAGAGAATATAATGCTACAATGTAAAACTTAGTAGCACAACTGGGTAGTCATTCGAAAGGAAATCGTTTAAAAGATTCAAGCTTGAAAAGACCTATGTAGCTATAGGTAAGTTTGTCCGACACCACTGGTATCCGGAAATAATAGCGAAGGGGTTAAGGACTGAATGCAGTACTACTCAAGCGTCATATAATAAGACCACCAACGTAAGGGCGCCATGTAGCAGGGATTCAGCTCATACACAGAACTGTGCATAGAGACTTGGAACCTCTGTGAATTAGGGTGTACCAAAACTCACCTTAATAGCCACAATCCCCTTACCAGACTAGCAATCAGTGTCTCATTGGTTCTTCCATACCCCCAATGATTAGACAACCCAGAACATGGAAGTTAGAATACCTCAGGCAATGTGGAACATATGAACACAACAAATCTTGGCTGCATTTGAGGGCGTTGTATTAACAGTAGGGTCATTGTTAATGGTGCAAGTTAAAGGGACTGCCGGCAGTAACCCGAAATGGTTTGATAACTCCTGCTCTAGGGCCAGCCGAGACCTTAAGATGGCCCTGAAAACAAAACCCAGAGACCCGGTTCGTATTAAGGCCATGCGCACCAAGTATAACAAGTCCCTTGCTATATGAAAGAAAGAGGTAAAGGCAAGTGTTTGGGAGACCCTCTTAGATCCTAAAACCTTGGGAAACAGCACCAAGTTCTGGGAAATTATAAATAAACCCCTGTTTGACCAACCAAGTAATTCTGTCCTTGGCACAAACATCCCAGAGGAGGAGTGGGTCAACCATTTTAGTTCATTTTTAAAAGTAATGAGTCTCAAGCAGAATATAGTTTTGTCGCTCCTAAGGAGAACTTTCTGCTCTTTTCAATTAATGAGGTTGAAAAAGGAATCCAGGTGCTAACAAGTAACAAGGCCCCAGGACCAGTTGGCCTCCCTCCGGACCTTTTTAAATCTTGCACATTGCTATGGGCTCCTGTCCTTACCGCTGTACTTAATGCAGCAGCGGTCTCTGGTTGCCCAAAGTCGTGGGAGGTCTCCACCATAGTACCCGTGTTTAAGAAAGGAGACCGCAATAGCCCCCTCTGCTACAGACCAATATCTTTAATTAACTCTGTGGTCAAAGTAGTGGGGGGAGTAATCTTAAACAGGTTAGTAGCATGGGCATATGAAAACAAAGTAATATCCCCAATCCAATATGGCTTCAGGCCCGGTCACTCTACGGTCACCCAGTGTTTTAACCTGTATATGATCATAGGGAAATACACCATGGCCCGGCAAGGTACAATTTACATGGTGTTCATGGACCTATCGTCGGCTTTCGACTGTGTAAACCGTGGTAGGCTCTGGGACGCCATGGCCAAAATGGGTGTAGAGCAGAACCTAATTAACCTGTTAGCAGATATGCATTCCGACACAAGAGCAAATGTCCGGTACACACAAGATCTAAAAGTAACGAGAGACTTTGGAGTGCATCGGGGTGTCCGGCAAGGGTGCATTCTAGCTCCGTTCCTTTTCAATCTATATATAAATGACCTGGAAGAGCATCTTCTAAATACGGGAGCAGATTACCCCTATGTCGAACGGAAAGGTCTGCCGGTTCTGCTCTATGCGGATGACGCAGTCCTGCTATCCAGGACCGCAATTGGTCTTCAAACATTGTTAAATTCCTTCCTTGCTTCTATGAAGTCTCGAGACCTGAGCATTAATAACTCCAAATCCTACGTAATGAAGGTAGGCCTAGGTAATAAAAAGCCAAACTCCTTCAATGTTACCGGGGAAAAAATCCCGGTAACAAAAACATTTTCTTATCTCGGTGTCCTGTTCGATCACCAACTGAACTGGGGACCCGCTGTACAGAAGAAAAAGCGGGAGGTAACCCGGGCAAATGCATCAATACTTGACTTTGCAAGACAAATGGGCAATAGCCCGGTGGCTGCACTGCTCCAACTTTACCAGGCCAAGAGCCTTGCCATTGCATGCTATGGTTGCGAGCTATGGGGGTACGCCTCACTAGGAGACCTGGAGGTAGTAGAAAACAACTTTCTAAAACAGGTATTGAGGGTTCCAAGGGGAACAGCAAACATTTCTGAACATGAAGAGTTGGGTATGCCTTACCTATGTGACAAGATAGCCGTAAACCCTTTACTTTGCTGGCTAAACTGCTGGTTAAACAGTGATTTACCCCTTACCCAGCAAATCTTGAGGGAAGCATTAACATGGGAAAATAGGCTTAGTGTTCCCTGGATTAAGTACCTAAGTAACTGTTTTACTGAACTAGGGCGCCCCGAACTCTTTTCAACCCCAGAATCCATTACGAAATCGGATGTTATTAATGTGAAGAAGATCTTTATCACATCCAGGTATTTAGCTCGGGAGGATGGCGAAGTAAACAAAGGCAGTGTACGGAAAAAAGTGCTACTAAAAACCTCTTTGCTCATGGAACCGTACCTGTCATGGCCCATGTCAGATTACGACCGTTTCCTGCTGACGAGGTTTCGCCTGGACTTATTCCACCTATTATTGGCTGTACCTAAGGGGACTCACCGTGGTCAAAAGTTGCCGGCTTGCGGCTGCGACGAAAAGTCTCCGCAAGACCAGGCACACTTTCTTTTTTTCTGCCCCTACTACACTGTACCACGGAGGCTATACTTAAAACTTTGCCTAAAAAAATTGAACTTTGCACAAATCAGACCCGCACTTTATTACCTTCAGCTGTGAAGTTGTGATTGCACTTTATTTGTATGCAGCTTTTTAAAACTAGCACTTAAATTTAGGAAAAGCATGGAGGGGTAACGGTGCTACTGATAGATATATTTTTAGCTAATAATAATTATTTATATTTTTACAGTACATTCTGCTTGTGACTTTCTTGTTCTATGTTGCTTTAAAAAAAAATCTTTTTGACTGTATGTGTTAATGTATGTTTAATGAAATATGCTTTTATGGTTGTTACTACGAATAACCGAATAACGTTTTTTGACTTGACTTGACTTGATATGAACACTCTTTCGTTATACACTCATGCTAGTCCAAAACGGGGAGTAAATGAAGACACGTGCAAGTTTGAAATATTTATTTCTCATGCGTGTTCTCAGGTGCAGTATCCTAGCAAATACAAGCAGACATATTATAAGCAACAAGATTATCAGCATAGTTACTATTCCATAAAATACAAAAGAAGAAAGTATGTTAAAATGGTGAATGGAAATAGACTAGATTACACCTAGATTTCACGCTTCCTTGCTATTAAGTAATTTTATATCTACAGAAGGTCTCTTGGGTTTACAAGGGCGGCCCCATACCTCTGGTCCTAGTAGAAATGTATCACATCACTTTCTACACCAGCTCTCTGCATCCAAATGTTCTCCAAAGTGTTATTGAGCATGCCTGCACAGTGCATTATTAAACGCGCCAAAATCAGAGGTGGCCACAGCTGCATATATGTTATGTCTAGAACGTGCGCTGATCAGACCGAATAACAACCACTGTGTTGAAATAACCTTGAAGGCCTCTGCACTCACTGTTCAGACAAAGCTTGCCAAGCTGCTAGTATAGAAAAACATATTATTCTCGTGTGAAGCAAAACAGTCCTCTAGACTGTAAACATTTGTAACAATGTGTGCCGTGTGCAAAGGCAGCAGAAAGGAAAATGGCGTTTACATTTCTAACAAGCTCATGCTAACTTAACACGGTGTAAATACAAGGTTCAACCCCATGACAGCACCATTGCATCCCTCCCAATGTGAACTGCTCCATGAATCTGTGTCACCATAGGGCTCAGTAAATAATCTGGCAACACTGCTCGACCCTCAGCTGAAATCCAAATGCCATAATCCATTTTCACACAACCTGCTTTAATCCAACCAGCTTCTTCTTGCTCTGACGCTTCTTTCTGCAGGCGCTTGAGCACATCCTAAGTGTCTGCGATGGCTTACATCATGCTAAGCTTGGTTCTTTCTGTGCTCTCTCCAATATATTCTGCCGTTAAAATATACCCATGTTCATCACAAAAGCGGGCAGCTTCATCCTCATACCTATTTCCAAAGGTGACCAAGTCCTTCCCTCACCCATGTGCTGCACACATAACCACTGCAATTTCTTTTGGACGTTGCAAAGCTTCTAACAATTTCCTCACATGTTCCCTATTCCTGATTGGATCCTGATGTTGTTAAAAAATCCCCTCTGTGACCATAGCTGCTCGAAGTCATGAACCACCCTGATACTGTACTGGCTATCGGTGTAAATGGTGTCTTAGATCTGAACAGCAACCAAGCAGGCACGGGTCAAGGCAATGATTTCAGCCACTTGTGTGGAGTATACTTTCTGTAAACAAGAAGCCTCCACAATGTCAGAAAGGGAAAATACAGCAAACGCTGCTCTCAGGTGACGCACATTCTCCCTTAAGCATGAACCATCTTCAAAAAAGATCTAATCAGATTAGGGAAAAGGTTTAACGACAATGTCAGGTCTGGGTTTGGGGCAAAGTTCAGTCACATCAAGACAGTCATGATCTTCACAATCTGCATCATCAACATTTAGTTAAATCATCAAAGTAACAGGATTCAATAAGTAATATCTTTTCAGAGTCACATTCTCTAAGGCAAGAATGCCCTGCTCATAGCGTGTGAGTCTGCTATTTGTCAAATGCTGAATTTTAGTTCTCGTTATTAGGAACTCAACTGCTTGTGGAACATAAACAAAAAGAGGATGACCCATCACAATACTTTCACAACTTTCAATGATCCCACCTATTGTAGCAACGGACTTGAGACATCCAGGCAATGCTGAAGCTACCAGGCCATGGGTAGCAGAGACATAGGCAACTGGTCTACGGACACCTCCATGAGTCTGTGGGAGCACTGACAGTATGCAACCCTCTTGCTCAAAGCAAAACAGTGAAAAGGACTTGTAAGCAGGCATTCCTAGAGCCGGAACATGACAAAGGCGTTCTCGCAGCTCCACAAATGCAACCAAACTGTTGTTATCCCATGGTAGAAGATCACTCACATCCTTGTGTATCAACCTTTGCAGAGGTTTCACTTTCAGAGAAAAGTTGGGAAGCCAATGACGGCAATACCCAACCATTCTCAGAAACATCCTAACTACCTTTTGGGTAGTAGGTGCAGTAATGTTCATGATCACCTCAATGCGGTCTGGTAACGTCTTCCATTGCCTTTCTCAATTCGATGACCCAAATACTGAACCTCAGTCAGACAGTAAATGTAAATGTATAGGCATTTATATAGCGCACTACTTACCCGTAGGGTCCCAAGGCGCTTCGACCGCTGCGAAACCCTTCCTGGCTTCCCTGAGAGATGGTCCCTTAATGGGTATCTCCAGGGTGAGACCAGGCATCCCCGGCGGTCTGGTGGGGCCGTTAGTGAAGATGAGGCAAGCTAATGCCCAGAGTTGCCGAGTGTGATCGCTGATCAGAGTGGGCACCGAGGCGAGAGAATTATCGAGTCTGCTGACCCTGGTCCAGAAACCTGCCGCGGCGGGAATTGAACCCTGGTCCCGGGCCGTCCTCTGCTCTCGGGTCTGCCGCCTCTAACCAGTGAGCCACACTACTTCACTTGTACAGTACAGTACTGTAGGTTGCTCGGGAACTGAATTCTGTGGCAGTGTGAGACTCTCAAGATTCTTCTTCAAAATTTGATTGAAAATAGAGGAACTATCTGTATACACTTGTGGGATTTGACACCACATTAACACATGATTTTTCAGATGGAAAGCAAATAACAATTGGCTCTCCTCTTGCCAGGGTATAGAAAAGAATGCCTGATGTAGATCAATCACCGTGAACTATTCGGCTTCACGTGGAATCTGAAATAGGATCACTGATGGATTTGGTACCACAGGACAACATGGAACTACAATTGTGTTGACCTTTTGCAGGTCCTGCATGATCCTAAACCACCCGGTTTCTGCAGTCCAAGTATAGGGGAATTACATGGGCTCCCCATTATCTCTTTCAAAATTCCCTGCTCGATCATGGACTCAATTACAGGAAACATTCCTGCCACCGTTCTGGCATCAGAGTGTACTGGGGTGTTCTTGGGAATTGAGTGTTTGGCTTAACCTGGATCTTAACTGGCTCAACCCCCTTGATCAATCCTATCTCTTCCCCTGTGAAATCCCACACTTCCTGGGAAATGGAATCCCTCAAGTCAAATGATAACTCCTCGACTGTCAACACAGGGAACATCTCTATGCAGAGATTCTGATTTGCCAATTTGAATGTAATGTCATCATCGTTAGTCTGCAACTCAACTCCTTTGGGTGTGCAGTAGGTGGTGCAGTTCAACTTACACAAGAGATCTATAACTTGGATTGATTCTCCTGAGAGGAGTAGGTTTGGGGTTACTGCTTATCTTACAGTAGAACAGGTAGCACTAGTATCAACCAAGAAAGTGATGGGGGTGAGAGTCAACATCTGCCTCTACATACGGTCCTTTCTGGTCTACCTCCAAGATTGCTGCAGGGGTACAGTCTTCCTCCCCCCTCAGGCACCTACATTGTAACAGGTCCAGATCAATGTCATTCAATATCTCGATGAGTAGCATCTGCTGGTACGTTCTGTTTCATTGTGGAATTCACAGGGGTTGGGGAACTTGCACTTATGGACTCAAACTTCCCCCTTATACAGACCTGGGTCTTACTGCTTCATTTACCGTCTCAGGTGCCTGCACTATCTCCTCATCTTGGTCCTGATTACCAGGATTTAACCTACACTCACTCTTCCAATGCCCAATTTTGTGACAAAAATGACATGCAGTAGTCTTCTTCAGAGTACTGACATCCACTTCTGTCTTGGGGTCTACAGGTTTCCCGCTTCCTTGTCCTTACGTGTTTTGGGCCCCTCTTTGTTTGTTCTCCTGTCTTCGTTCCAGGGTTCCCCCACTAGGCTGTGCTTGGTCTATCCTCTCTGCATTCCTCACCTGAACCAACATTAGCTTATCCTTGAGCTTCTTATGTTTTGAATCTACTTCATCACTACAATACCTGGCAAACTGCAGAATTTCATCCATGGATTTATTCTACCAGCAGATCAGATGTTGTTTGATCATGAAGCAAATCTCGGGTCTTAAGACTAAGACAAATTTCGAGACGAACTGTCCCATGTCTTTAGAATCTAGGGTATCCAACCCTCTATACTTCTTGAAGGCCTGTAAGAGCCATTCATAATAGGCATGAACCGATTCTTTGGGCTCTTGGGTTGTTCGATCTATCTTAACCCAATCGATATCTTGTGGTGAAATTCTAGACTTAAACCATGTGATTACCTGCTCAAACATTTTTATAACCACTGGTGAAAGACCATGTGTAACAGGGTAATGCTCTGGTTCTGAAATCGGCCACTTAATAGCAATTTTACAAGATGACCACAAATCACCTGGTTCTACAATGTCAAACAATGTATTCAAATCAATCCACAGTACCTTTGAGATCTTGACAAAGCTATCGACCTGTTTGTTCCACTCAACAGGTTTTTCCCTCAGCTGAGGAAAATCATTTGTAAACGCAGCCAAATCACCTCTACTCCAAGGCACATGCACATGCCCTCCACTTGTTGATGGATTGATTGATAGGCTTTATTTCGGTATACAAATACCATAAAAGCAGTAAAAACATACAATTTATAAAAATCATACAATCTATTAATACATGGTGGCATGAAACAGATACAATAATTAATTTGTAGGTTAAAACCAGGATTACATTGAAACACAATAGTTAGTTTGACAAGTTAAAACAAGGATTAAATTGAGACAGAAAGCCTTCTATTACGAATCAACCTAGCCCATTTAAAACATTTTGACATAGCAGATATAATCACAGGGGATGTGTCAGCCATTAAAATGTGCATTGCTACTATACATTGGCGTATGCCCAGCAATCTACAAAGTGGTTTAAGCCAACGGATTTGCGGGGCACGATAATCCGGGCATTCAAAGAAAATATGAACAACTGATTCTACGCAGTTTGGGCACGATGCACAAAAAGGTGAAAATTGCTGAGGCCCATTCCAGCAGGCTACTACCTTCCCTACTGGTAAGGTCCCCACACGGAACTTAAAATACAGTGCGATCAAACGGGATGGTAATAAGGTCTAGATAGGGTTCGTATGCCACCACATCCTTGATTCTCACAAAGGCTGCTTTTGTGTTTGGATGGTGTGAGTCTTGGTGTAATTTGGCAGTAACCCAATTCCAATACAACTTTTTAATGGTGGCCTTAGGTGGGGCAGATTTTGTAGACCAGGCACCAGGTAACCCTATCTCCGTTAATAGTCTTTTAACATCCCTCAACCATTTGAACCTAGACCACCCTGCCGTATCCATGACCTCAGACAGCGCTCCCGCGTAGGAGGCCAATTCTGGCACCCTCCATAACCTTGTCCAAAGAAGCAGTGGGCGAAGTTTGGCTTGGTCCCCAATAGGTCTACAGCCTAGATCCAATAGCACTGGCACAGTTGGAGTGCTTTGTGGCAAAGCCATGATATCTTTCAAAAACTTGTTCTCTGATTTGACTATTGGATCCAAGTTGCAGGTACTCCACAACTCTGCCCCATATAAGGCGACACTGACCCCTCTCACTTTATATATGTCCACTATTGGGGCAATGGGTTTGAAAGAAGAGGAGCGTTGTTTCTTTAAAAGTGCTCCTCCTACCCTTTTGTGTCCCAGTAGCATTTTAGAAATGTGAGTTTTCCAGGAGAGAGAGTCGTTAAGGCGAATACCCAAATAGTCAAACTCAGACACTCTCTCTAGTGGCTCTGAGTTCAGGGTCGGGGGTCTACCAAGTTTTCTGGGGGGGTTCATAACCAGGAATTTAATTTTGTCGGTATTAATTACCAACCCTCTCGATAGACAGAACTCCTGGAAGGTATTTAAAATGTTTTGCAGACCCATAGGGGACTTTGAGATGAGGAGAGTGTCATCCGCAAAGAGCAGGGTTGGGATCCGTTTACCCGCCAAGGAGGGAGCGTCAGAGGGAGTGCCAAGCAGATGTTCAACCACTCCGTTTACATAAAGCAAAAACAGAGTGGGTGCCAGGACACATCCCTGACGGACACCCCTACCTACTGGAATTCGTTCTGTTTTTTCGCCTTTCGTGCCCCAACGCACCTGTGCAAAATTGCCATCATGGAGTTTTAACAGCAAGGAGAGAATGTAAGAGGGCATCCCTAAGTCCACCAAAACCTTCCATAATTTCTCTCTGGGAACCAAATCGAAAGCAGTTTTTAAGTCAATAAAGGCCAAGTATAGACTACCCCCTCTAAGCACCACCACCTTCCAGTGAAGAAGAGTTAATCTGAAGGCCTGCTCGATGGTCCCGGTACCAGAGCGGAACCCAGCTTGAAGGTCCAACAGGATGTTATTGTCGTCCATCCATTCGAGCATCCTTCGCAATATCACCTTCCCCGCCAGTTTTTGAGAGGAATCAATTAGACTTATTGGCCGGTAATTGGCAGGGTTGTCCCGGCACCCCTTCTTGTATACTGGGACAACCTCTGCTCCCTTCCAGGATTCAGGTATGGTCGCGCCCTCGATGATGGCATTTAGCAGAGATGATATAAGAGTCCCCCACTCCTTGGGGTTTGCCTCCACTTGTTACCTCTCGTTATGGGTAAGAGCCCACTCCTACTGTCCCTCCCCCTGGAGGCAGTGTGTCTCTTATACCCTGTTTGACACTCTTTTTCTTAGACCACCTCTCTTCCCACTTGTCAAGCATGCTCCATGCAAGTATTCCTACGATCAATTCTCAAATGTGTGTTTTCAATCCTATGACTCTTTTCTATTCCATTTCCTGATCAGTATTATTTAGCCTATTGCTTCCCTGTAACATCTTTGTTTTAGACAAGTCTACCTCATACCTTAGTGCTAATTCTGTCTGTTTCTCGTGAGCTTTCCTCACCTTACAGGTCACATCCTTTGCCACAAACAACAACTCGTCTTGGTCATAAAGTTCCATCCTTTCCAAAGGCAAGTTTCCACTTATCATCTCATCTGCTGTTGCCTTCAACCTTACCACATCTAGCACTTTGGCCCTTATGGCAGTCATGATCGTTCACTGACTCAACTTTTACTGCTCTGAATTCCTCGGTGACTCCCTTCTACTATGGTTCATGGAACATTTAGGCTCCCCAAAAAATTCCTTGCTCAACTCCCGTCACTCTTCCCATGTGACCTTTGACTCAGAGTTCCCACATTCTTAAATCAGAACATGAATTTGCCAACAACACTAATCTTACTACTCTCGACTCAGTGTGTCCTCTAGAAGAGTCTGCAGTGACTGGCAATATTGTACTAGCCTGTATTGTTCACAGAAGAGGGCCAATCCCACTCAATGTACCATTTCCTCCAGAACTGATAACTTCTCCTACTGCTCGTAACTGTGTCTGACTACTGTTCTCTGCTTGACCTGGATCATATACTGACACTATGGGACCAATGGTGACCGGCACCATAAGGGCTTTAGGTAACCGTGTTATAACATTAGCTCTGCTCATCTCTGGGCTTCTCGATGGATGCAATCCTGTACCCTCCATTCCTGTTGCGCCCTTCCCACTACTGTCGCACTAGGACCCATTTATGTTTCTCCTGTTCTCTCCTCTGAGGTAATTGAAATTTTTATGGTCAAGTATGTCCCCTAACGTGTACCCCAACGTCTCCATGTATGATTTTAAAGTGCATGTAACTTCCCTCCGCAACCGAATCTGATGACGCAAATACATTTGCGTCCAACGTTAACATGTCCTCTATCAGATCCACCATGAATGGATTGATAATTCAGTTCCTAACCATACCTTGCCAACGTCTTTACATGGTACACTTTCACGTTTTTCCTGGCTCTGCAGAGCTAGGCCCTGATTTCTGCCTTCGAACCACTTCTGTCTCTGTCTCTGAAAGCTGCAGCATGGAGATGCATCCCTGACCTCTGCTTTACTCCCTGCCAAGCGAAGCGGTGCCTGGCTCGGCCTGGCCTGCCTGCCAAAACAGTATTTTGCCTTCAAGTTATCAGCGTAGCCAGTTCAGCCTCCTCGAAAACACATTCCAGTCTAGTGAAATAGGTAAACATATCCTCGTCTGCAGAGCAAAGGGCCAAGCCTTCCTGTCTCCTTCATGTAATTCATTGCTCCCGTTACCATGGTAGGCCCATGGCCCCGCGCATTGCACTTAGACACATATGCATTTAGTATAGAATAGCCTCTGCCCGAGAGACCTTTTACTTCAGATTAAACATTCCCCCAAACACAAGATATCAGACATGTTATAGGAACAGGTCGATCTGACATGCCAGACTTCTGTCTCCCCTACTAGTGCTAAAGTCAAGCCCTCAGTTTTCCCCAGATACACATCAATCACACGTCATACCAGCTGCGCGCGCACCCAGGTCATAGGTTTCAGCTGACTCTGCAGAATTCTCTATGCACCCACCCACTTATGACACGTTTCTGTGACGTTTCCAGCACACACCTCCGTGCACGCCTTTGTACACGCCTTTTTGCTACGCACATGTGTTCTTATCATATTCTTTTCACTTGTCACGCCTACTGTATTCATTGCTATTGCACAGTTTTACTATATATGTCATGTACTGTTAATAAATCGTTGACATCTTTTTGCCATCATCGCATATACCCCCGAACCCTTGTATTGATGGAATTGATTTCCATGGCTCGAGCCATCCCGAATTAAAGCCCGTATGACTCAGACACCCCGGACTCTGCCTCTCATTTGATTGAGCTATTCTGTTACCTGTCTGTAATTATATGAAAAAAAGTATACGGTAAATTATATTTACCACATAATTTGGCGCCCGAATAGGGACCACTCCCCCACCCCACGCGCCGGCGATGCGTCGCAGGCCTTGCCCCCTACCACAGCCGTGACGGACTCCTATGCGCATCTGCAGGTTTTCCTGTATCTCCCTCAGGCCTACGGAGGGGACGGAGACTGCGATCGACATCCAGACGAGGCGGTGAGGAGTGCGGAGGATCCCGACCAGAGCCCAGCCGAGAGAACAGTGTCCGAGGTGTCCAGAGGCCCACCTGTCCGAAGCGTCGAGGCGCATGCGTAGTGCGCAGCAGCAGTGACGTCGTAGCAGTCCAGTCCAGTCGAGTTTCCGAGGCCTTCCGTTCCGTGCTTCCCGGTGAGTCCCGTTGCTGGGGACGCATCAAGACGGGTGCATTAATTTGTATCCGGTCAAGACGGGTTTGGGTACACAGATCCGGTCTGCACTGTTTTAGCAGTGTATCTGTGCTGTTTAGCAGTATATCTAGTAATTCAGTTAATCAGCGATTCAGTTTTGTTTTCGTTACAGAACTCGTTAATAGTCAGTATCTGTTCGAAATGTTTAAATGTGTTTAATGTCGTGGTATGAGTGATTGTTTGCATTTCATTACTGTGTTTATTGTGTTTGCGTCCAGAGTAAGGTAGCAATGCCTTTGTTTTCGAAATTACGACAGATAGGAACTAGGAAAGGGATACTTGAAGAAGCAGTTCCCATCCCACCTAGGGACACTCCAGGACATTTCATGTACCATAAGCATGGCTTAGATGCCATACTGTACTTAGACTTATGGGTGGACTATACGAAAGACTTGGCAGAGAATCAAAGATGGCCCGTTACAGGGACATGGGATGCCGAGTGCATCATGAGAGTAGAAGAAGCGTTATGGAAAAAGAAAGCCAGACAATCACAGAAAGATGCCATAGAATTGTGGCTCAAAGAATCGCATAGACGGACAGAGAAAGCACTCAGAAAAGCAGAAAAGAGTAGAGAGGATTCCGAAAAAGCTAGAGAAAAAGAACTACTAGAAGAAGGACAGCGAGTCAGAATGGAACAACATGATAGACAGAGTAATACCCTTATTACAGGACTGTATCTAGTTCTGGCCGAGGGCCTGCCCAAGGCGACCCCGGAAATACCAAATGATCTGCCACCTCCATTGGTTCCGACTAAAGTACGTCATAAACAGACCGCAGCAGACATTTTTCTTTCTTCCTATTTAGATGATGTAGCTCCCGCATATACCAATGTACCTCGACAACCCGCCAATAATAATCTGCCACAGCATCTTCCTGCTGATCAAGCCACGACCCCTCCACGTCATCAACTTCCCGCACCTGTTGTCACCTCCCCTACTGGTCCCCCTACTAATCCTTTTGCTCCAGATGCGACTCAGAGTCAGTCGTCTCCGTTAAATGTACCTTTCCCACACCCATTGACGACAAGTCATGCTCACGGTTCTGCCTCAGGAGGTGCTTCAGGAGGTCCCTATCGCACTCCGCCACAAGTACATCGATTGACAATGAGAGAATTAGCCATGCAGCGTACACCTAAAGCAACCCCAGCTGAAAAGCTTAAAGAAAGAATTGGGGATTGTAGATACGATCCGGTCCCTGGCCAGCAAGGGGACCTGTTGTTAGCATCATTACGTTTAAGACGTGTTACAGATTACTTTGTTTAAGCATTGTAATTGTATTTGCGCATTTCGCCCCAAGCGCTCCGCTCCGCTGACCCCTCCGCTGCCATTTTGGGTGTTGTTGTCCTCCTCCGTGGCCCGCCCCGCCTCCCAGCTGAGCCGCCCTCCCACTGCCTAGATACAGCGCTCCGTGTCCTGAACGCGCTGTGACTCGCTTCGCTCTCCAGCTGAGAGGTTGCTCCCCTGCCTCCCTGGCGAACTGTGGTATCGTTGCTCCGCTTTTATCCTGATTAACTGCCTGCAGTCTGCCCTGCTTGCCGCTTTGCTTAAATTACATTTTCAAAGCGCGATTGTCATTGTTTAAGCATTGTAATTGTATTTGCGCATTTCGCCCCAAGCGCTCCTCTCCGCTGACCCCTCCGCTGCCATTTTGGTTGTTGTTGTCCTCCTCCGTGGCCCGCCCCGCCTCCCAGCTGAGCCGCCCTCGCCCCTCCCCCTCCACCTTCCATTTATGACAGTAGCTCCCGCGCGCAGTGTTCACGCGCAGCGACCGCGCCCCAGCCGCGCCGAAGGTGCGCCAAAGGTAAGCCCGTCTACGCCCGTCCTCGCCTGGACCGCGCCCAGCGGCAGACCCCCTGCCCCTCGCGCTTCCCAGCCCTCCCGCATTGCCTACGATGCCGCCGCCCTCCTAACCCTTAACCCCGGTCGCGCCCCCAACTGCGTCCAAGCCGCTCCTGGACACACCCATGGACCTTTCTCCTGCTACTCCTGCAAATTCAGCGGCACCGACAACATCTCCGCTACGACCACACCACAGACTCTCGACCCCAACCACCTACAATGCATCCTTCTCAACACCCGATCGGTCCACAGACACGCCATTGACCTATGGAATCTACTAGACACCATCTCTCCAGACGTCGCCTTCCTAACAGAAACATGGATGAACGCTTCTTCCGCCCCAGACATCACCATTGCCATCCCTGAAGATTATAAGATCACACGCAAGGACCGTACCGGCCACACAGGAGGAGGAATCGCTATCGTCCATAAAAAATCCATCCGCATCTCAACCAGCTCTGACGCCAACCTCGCCAACTCTGAACACCTCCACTTCCAGATCCACATCGACCCCAAGACCACACTCAGAGGCACCCTCCTCTACAGGCCACCAGGACCCCGCGCAAAATTCAGTGAAGACATCACGGACTTCATCACTCCACACGCGCTCCCCTCCAAAGATTACATCCTTCTGGGAGACCTCAACTTTCACATTGAAAAGAACAACGACCGCAACACCACCACCCTCTTGGACAACCTTGCCAACCTCGGACTTAAACAACTGGTCACCTCCCCCACCCACATCGCAGGTCACACACTCGACCCCATCTTCACCTCCAGCAACCATGTCTCATTCAGCCACACTACGGATCTCCTCTGGACTGACCACAGCTGCGTTCACTTCACCTACAACAAGCCGAAACCCACCAACCACCTCCAACCAACTCTGCAAAGAAACTGGAACAAAATCACCATCGACCAGATCTCCTCATCGCTCCTTCTAAACACCCCAGCCCACTCTTCTAACCCAGACCAAGCCGTCGCCAACTTCACCCTATGGTTATCCAACACCGCCGACATCCTAGCACCACTGAAAAAACGTTCAAGCAAACCTGGCAGCAAGAAGGCCTCATGGTTCAACTATGATCTTAAGAAGTCCAAGAAACTCTGCCGCTCCCTTGAGAAGGCCTGGAAAAAAGACCCAACCACTAGCACCAAGGACGCCTTCAAAAACGCCACCCGCACACACCACCAACTAATCCGAAAAGCCAAGAAAACAGCATTCAAGGATCGACTAGACAACAACGCCCACAACAGCAAGGAACTTTTCAACATCGTCAAGGAATTTACCAACCCCTCGGCCAACTCCAACGACATCACCCCCTCTCAAGCCCTCTGCGACTCCCTGGCTTTATTCTTCCACAACAAAATTGCAGACATCCACAACAGCTTCGACAACCAACCCGGAGACCAACCCACCCAACCATATGCTGGACATTCTCCCCCCTTGAACACCCTCAATGAATGGAACCCAATCTCCACTGAGGACACCATCCGCCTGATGAACTCCATCCACTCAGGATCCCCCACAGACCCATGTCCTCACCACATCTTCAACAAAGCTGACTCCGTCATAGCACCGCACCTCCGAGACGTCATCAACTGCTCCTTCAACTCCTCCACCTTCCCGGAGAGCTGGAAACACGCTGAACTCACCGCCCTTCTGAAAAAACCCACAGCGGACCCCAACGAACTCAAAAATTACCGCCCCATACGCTCCTTCCTTTCCCGGCCAAAGTCATCGAGAAAGCTGTCAACAACCAACTCGCCGCTTTCCTCGAAGCCAACAAATCCCTCGACTCCTCACAATCTGGCTTCCGAGCAAAACGCAGCACTGAGACCGCCCTCATCACAGCAACAGACGACATTCGAACTCTACTGGACAATGGAGACACAGTCGCCCTCATCCTCCTCGACCTCTCTGCAGCCTTCGACACAGTCTGCCACAGCACCCTTTTACAACGCCTCAGAAACATCGGAATACAAGGAAAAGCACTGGAATGGATCACCTCGTTCCTCACCGGAAGAACCCAGAGAGTCCGCCTTCCACCATTCAAGTCCGAGGCCACTGAAGTCATCTGTGGTGTACCACAAGGATCCTCACTCAGTCCCACCCTCTTCAACGTATACATGAGCCCCCTTGCGGCCATCGCTCGCCAACACAATCTCAACATCATCTCCTACGCAGATGACACTCAACTGATCCTTTCTCTCACCAATGACCCCAGCACCGCCAAAACCAACCTACACGAAGGAATGAAAGAAGTTGCCGAATGGATGAAACACAGCCGTCTGAAGCTGAACTCAGATAAAACAGAAGTCCTCATCTTAGGTACATCCCCCTCTGCATGGGATGACTCTTGGTGGCCAGTAGCCCTTGGAAAAGCTCCCATCCCGACAGACCACGCACGGAACCTAGGCGTTATCCTGGATTCTTCACTCTCAATGAACAGACAAGTCAGCGCTGTATCCTCATCCTGCTTCAACATTCTGCGCATGCTCAAAAAAACATTTAGCTGGATCCCCACCGAAACCAGAAAAACAGTCACCCATGCTCTGGTCACGAGCCGACTGGACTACGGAAACACCCTCTACGCAGGTACTACCGCTAAAATCCAGAAGAAACTCCAACAAATCCAAAACGCCTCAGCCAGGATCATACTAGACATCCCGCGTAATGAACACATCTCTGGCCACCTGAAAGACCTCCACTGGCTGCCCGTCGATAAGAGGATCACTTTCCGACTGCTGACCCACGCACACAAATCACTCTACGACATCGGACCAGAATGCCTCAACTCTCGACTGTCCTTCTACACCCCCTCCCGCCAACTACGCTCTTCCAGCCAAGCCCTCGCCACTGTACCCCGCATCAACAAGACCACTATGGGAGGAAGATCCTTCTCATACCTGGCAGCTAAAACATGGAACTCACTCCCCACTTACCTTCGCCTTACCCAGAACCACCTAGCATTCAGAAAGCAACTTAAAACGTGGATATTTGACAAGTAATCCTCCTCCCTTCCCTAAGCGCCTTGAAACCCTCTGGGTATGTAGTGCGCTATATACATTCTTTGACTTGACTTGACTTACTTGATGACTTTACCAGAAATGCCAGAACATCTAGATAAAATATATCACTTCATTCGATCGGGGGAGGGTCCAGAATGTGTCCGTGAAGCCATGGCATATCAGAAGGTCCAGACTCAAGGGTTATTAATGCGATTTTTGATTAATTGTTTGATCAGGGAACAAGATCAGCCAGGTTATTCTCAAAAAGAAATGGAAGGATTGACAAAATGGAGTCAGAATATAGCAGATTGTAAACATGACAAAGAGAAATGCATAGATGCCATGACTAGAAAGATCCGTAAGGTAATAGTGGCAATACATGCCCGACGCAAAGCTGATAAAACACCCGAGTCAGACGAAAAAAGAATCCTCAGAGGAGGAGGAAGAAACAGAGAATCCAGCAGCGACTCAAGAAACGATAGCATACGTAGGTAGGGCGAAACTCCCTAAACAATATTCTCTTGATAGACCTTGCAACAGACCTGTTTGTTCGGAAAGCAAGAAACGTTACCTTTCACCGATACCAGAGCAATGTTCCCTTGAACATATATTCCAAGTTACTGATAAAATCCTGAGTAGGTTATCATGAACTCAATACCTTACGTGATCAGGAACTAGCCCGGTCCGCAGTCCAGTGGGCCGGGGATGACAGTATATATAAAGATGATTTAGTAGTGCAAACGTTTTTAAGTCTCACTCCAGAAGAACAGCTGGTATATACATGACCCAACATCTTATTGTACAGTATGAAAACCAACAATCTGATCCAGGTCCGTTGTATAACTTATTGCAAGACTTACTCCTGAATAGATGGAGAGGCCTAGGTACTGATTTGATTAATGTAATTCTCGTACAACGTCATAAATACAGAACGTTCTTGACTCCACGTTTTGTACCGGTTCCGCCCCCAGTAAGCTATCCTTTTCACCTAGATAGACAGAATCCTTTACGAGAAGTACATCCCATCCATAAACCAGATGATACACTAGAACGTGTATTTGTATACACGCCCATAACTAAAATGGAATTATTAGAAATGAAGAAAATAGTGCCAAGTCATGATAAAGATCCAGCAGGGTTTCACCGTGAAATAAAAGACATGTTACTCATGGGAGATTACACATATCCCGATATTATGAAAATACTGAAAGTGTTATTGCCTGCCGGTATTTACGAGAAACTCAAAGAAAAAGAATGGGAGGTGGGAGACAAAAAGATTAATTGGACTGAATTGGAAGACGAAGAAAAGGGTCCGACCCCAGGTTTAGGTCTTGGGGATAAGACCAAAGCATTACCAGGATTATTAGTACAGGTTTTGCCGAGACTGTTGACAACTAAAAAGGAGGACTGGGATGCAATCTCAGCCTGCAAACAGAAACACGATGAAGACACTAGTGATTTTTATTCTAGATTCGAGAAATGTTTTATTATTAATAGTGGCCTGAAAACAAGTAGCGAGTCTTACCCACACCTATTTGTGACCAAACTAGTCGAGAATTCCTTACCCCATGTTAAGAACCGTGTATTGAAAGTCGAGAGCACATGGCAAGCAAATACGCCTTCCCAAATGTTACAAATGTTACAATATCACCAGAACAGAATTAGGGAGGAACATGACCACGAACAGAGACGTATGAAAGACACGAAAATGAAAATGCTAGTTGCTCAGTCAGTTCCAGCTGATGGTCAGAAAAAGGGTACGACACAGTCCAATAATTCGGCGGCTCCTGTTAAAGGGACATGCAACTATTGTAAACAGCCAGGTCACTATGTAAACGATGGTGCAGTTCTGAAACATAATATAGCCACGGGTAAAACTAAAGAGAGACCACGTCCACCTAGACAGGACCAGGTCCAACAAAATATTCCGCAGAACGTGCAGCCTATGCAGGTTCCACAACAGACCGTAGCGGTACCACAGCCCCAGCCTATTGCCGCGACACAGCATGTAACACAGCAGATGTACCAGTATGCACAATCCAATTACCCTGATTATCAGCAATACACATGAAATAGCCTAGAGAGGGAGGTTGGCTTGCCTCTTATTGAGGTTCCTGTAGATCAAGAGGGTCCTTATGTACATAGTCAGGTATTAGGAAAGGATAGAAAGTTTTTGATTGACACAGGGGCAAGCAGAACTACCATTAGTCATGACGAAGTTCCAGGGGCACCCCTCTCAGGCTCACAGAATGTTTCCCTTGGATTTTCAGGAAAGCCTATTGTTAATGAAGTATCGAAACCTGTTCCCCTTGCAGTTGGTCCATTATCCCGTACTACAGATTTATTGCTCACGAAATCATGTCCAGAAAACTTGCTTGGTATCAAGACACTGAAAGCTCTAGGAGCAGTAATTTGTTGTTCTCCGGAAGGAGTAAGGCTGTTCCTTCGTGATTTTAAGGGTCATTATGTGTTGAGAGATTTTGATCCCAGGTTACAGAATGTTCCTGCACATTTATGGGCACAAGGCCCCACTGATGTAGATTGTATGCACATTACACCATATCGTGTTACACTCAAGCCAGGAGTTGTACTGCCCCGAATCCGACAATACAAGTTACCACCTGATGCTGTAGTGGCTTTATTGAAAATCATTGACGAGCTCATTGCACAAGGAGTGGTTGTAGAAACCGACTCAAATGTTTGTAATTCCCCTATTATTCCGATTCTTAAACGCACTGATCCAAATGCACCTCCAGTCTATCGATTAGTGATCGATTTGCGAGAATTGAATAAATGCATTGTACCACAGTATCCTGTGGTCCCAGACATCTCTTCATTATTGACAGCTATTGATTCAGAGGCGACGTTCTTTACTGTAATCGATCTCAAGAACACCTTCTTTAGTGTCCCCATTGATCCGGAAAGCCAATACCTTTTCGGATTCTGTTTAAATGGCCGTAGCTTCAAATTTGCACGCGCCCCTCAAGGATTCACAGAAAGCCCCAGCATCTACAGTCAAGCATTGAAACGACAACTTGACAGTATTCACATGCCTCCTAACACTGCCCTACTCCAATACGTCGATGATCTGTTGATCACTGCCCGAAGTGAACAAGAGTGTGAACAAGCATCACTGACAGTTTTGTATTTCCTGGCGGACAAGGGACACAAGGTGTCCCCTTCGAAGTTAAAATTCTGTGCCCAGCAAGTGGTGTACCTTGGGCACTCGCTGTCCAAGGAGGGGAGACAGTTGACACCAGATCGTATCCAGTTAATTGCACATCTGCCACGACCCAAGACACAGAAAGAAGTACGAGCCTTTATTGGACTCACTTCCTATTGCAGACAATGGATTCCACAATATGCATTTCTAGCTAAACCACTTATAAAGTTGACAACACAAGAGGCAGCATCTTCGTCTGTCCTCCCATGGACTCAGGAACATACACAAGCTTTTGATGAATTAAAGAAAGCCTTATGTCAAGCACCTGTTTTAGCGACACCATGTTACAGCAAACCTTTTACACTTTTTGTCACAGAACGCGATGGCACAGCGTTATCGGTTCTCACTCAGGTTCAAGCAGACAAATACAGACCGTGTGCTTATTTTTCGAGCACATTGGATCCAGTAGCCCAGGCCTTGTCTGCGTGCTTGAAATCAGTTGCAGCAACAGCTCTAGCAATCAGACAAATTGATTCCATTGTATTGGGACATCAATTGACAGTACAGGTTCCACACTCTGTGGAAGTTCTCCTAAACAGAACACAGACTCAGCACTTGACCATAGCACGACTGACAGGTTATGAATTGACATTATTCCAACCACACATAGAAATCAGACGTTGCAATACACTGAATCCTGCTACACTTTTACCATCAAGCACAACAGATCCTACTCCACATGACTGCGTGGAGGTCATTAACACAATCACAAAACCCAGACAAGACTTGACAGATGTAGCACTACCCGATCCAGACCTGACACTTTATGTGGATGGTTCATGTATGAGAACAAATACAGGAGAGCTAGTGGCCGCATATGCAGTGACCACTGAAACTGAAGTCTTAGAAACACATCGCATTGACACCCTGTCAGCTCAAGCAGCAGAGCTCATTGCTCTGACCCAAGCCTGTATACGAGCCAAGAACCTTAAAGTAAACATATACACAGATTCACGTTATGCATTTGGAGTCGTACACGACTTCGGTGTTCTCTGGCAAGAGAGGGGTTTCCTGACCTCTCACGGAGCCAAAATCCAGCATGGTCCCCTCATCCAAGCTCTGTTAGAAGCAATACATTTGCCTACAGCTATAGCCATCATGAAGTGCAAAGCACATACAAAAGTTACAGACACTATTTCCCAGGGTAACGACCTGGCAGATCGAACAGCGAAACATACAGCCCAGACTCATACTCATACGACTGATATGACAAAGACTGACGTATCCTCACTGACACATTGCATGACAGTTAGGGACCCCACACAAGATGTCATTGACATACAGACACATGCTACTCCAGATGAAATAAAGAAATGGACTGAACAAGGAGGGGTCCAGACTGAACAGGGATGGATGACGAAGGGAAAGACCACATGGTTTCTCCCCGACTCTATGGTTCAAGTTATTATCAACACTGCACACAGTCCAGCACATTTAGGAGAAAAAGTCATGTTAGACAGTTTATAGAACCTCTGGTTCAACAAACATTTACGAGCAGCAGCAAAACAGAAAGTGCGTACCTGCATGATCTGTTGTCAGTTCAACCCAGGAAAAGGTATTCCCGTGGAGCGAGGTGGATTTCATCCTCCCGACCATCCTTTTGAAGTCCTCCAGATGGATTATATCCAGATGGACAGATGCCGAGGATTCAAGTATGTCCTCGTAGTTGTATGTGCCCTATCCCGATAGACAGAAGCATATCCCGTCCCAGATTACACTGCTCCGACCACTGCCAAGCAGTTGGTTCGTGAATTCTTCCCACGGTACGGTTTGCCCCGTGTCGTGTATTCAGATAACGGTCAGCCATTCTCGTCCGAACTCATGAAGCAGGTTTCACTTCTGTTAGGTTATCAATGGAAGTTTCACTGTGTCCGACATCCCGAGGCAGCAGGTCTCGTGGAGCGACACAATCAGACTCTGAAAACACGCCTTGCCAAAGTGTGTAAAGAAAAAGGCGTAGATTGGATAGTAGCTTTGCCAGTTGCCCTCTTTTATATGCGAATGGTAGCCCATTCTAGGACAGGGCTATCCCCGTATGAGGTGGTCTTTGGTAGGCCTCCTAATATGTGGGGGACGCCTATGCCACGAAAAATAACTGATGTTGATAGTACTATGCTGACAGATTACCTTGCTTCCTTGATGTCTGCACTACAATCATGTCGTTCACAGGTTGCAGCAGCCTTTCCAGACAACACCGAGGTGAAACCGCACGAGCTGGTCCCAGGAGATGTCGTCGTAGTTCGCAATTTTGATAGGTCAAGCCCTCTGGAGCCCCGCTGGAAGGAGCCGAAGATCGTCTTGTTGACCACAAGGACTGCGGTGAAACTAGAAGGAAGAAAAGGTTGGCTCCACTCGAGCCATGTGAAACGATTTTATGGACTTCCATCAAAGACTGATTCCCAGCCCTGCCACATTCCAGACACTGATACTAAACTCCCCCTGGTAGAGAAAACTCCTCAACAGGAGTACCGCATGAAATTGAGGTCTAGTAAGTCAGACAGTTTAATTGTTTAAGTCCCCCTCGGGTGAAGCGGTTAGACAGTTTCTTGACATGTACACGTTAGACCCCAATAGAGAGAGAGATAGACAGGAGATCAAGAAAAGAAATTATTGTAAAAATCTCCGAAGCCGTTGTATCTGCACGTTACTTATTATGTTTTTTCTGAGTCTTACGTTAATTTGAATCAGTTGGATGTTATATATGTACTTTCCTATTGTACATTCTTTTTCTAATGACACTACAGAACACACGTTCAGTGACCTACCCCCACATGAATTGTCTTATCGACTTGCGCTGCGCAACAATACATTCATCCGTATGTTACACCATTCTCACCAGATCAACAATGCTACTAATTGTTGGATATGTGGCCGACTCCCTCCCTATCAGAATTACAAGGGAGTTCTGCCCCTCTTTCCTTACCCGTTTACAGATAATGGTTCCTGTGGTGCATGGTTTAGTTTAATATCCTCTTTAGACACTGAATCCAGAGTTTCCCAAGGCAAATGGATATGGGGAAACCTGAACACAGTCATGAACAAAGCATGTTTCCCAGACGAAGAAGGTCTTCCACAAATGACAGGGACCGATCTAGAAAACAAAGTGTATGGATTAGGTAATTTTACACTCAACCTCATGATTCTAAATGTTCAGTCAGAAACTAGTCCATATTTGCCATCTATATCAGTCCTACCAGCAAAAGGTGTATTATGCGTCAGAAAGAATGGTTCAGTACATTTAGGCCATAGTGACTGTATTACTGTGGTCGAATTCAGTGATGAAGGCAAGTCTACATTCAAAGCTTCCCGACATTCTTATTTCATTTGTGGTCATACAGCATATGTACGTTTACCTCTAGATTGGGATGGTACTTGTTTCATTGCATTCCTATTGCCACCAGTTTTTCTAGCCCCATCTGATTATCACAGGAATTCCCGCCTCAATCTCGTTAGACACAAGAGAGATCTCCCAATCGTTGATCAGACTGAAACCACATGGGAACAATATACAGATTTCAATAAAGGATTCTTTCCTTATTTAGGCACTGTCTCAAATAGTAAACTGATACGCAAATTAACCAGAATTCTCGAAGCAGTAGTGAATGAGACTACTTCCGCTTTGGGCAACTTAACGGAGGAGCAGTCTGCTATGAGACTTGTTGTTCTTCAGAACCGCCTTGTCCTTGACGTCATCCTGGCCGATAGGGGCGGAGCTTGTAGAGTCATCGGATCCAGTTGTTGCGTGTTTATTCCTAATAACGCGCCATCAGTCTATAAGGCCATCACCAGACTTCATGAAATTGCCCATCAGATACATCAGAACCCAGGCTCCTGGACTTGGTCCGGTTGGCTCTGGAGTGTAATAACAGCCTGGGGATGGAAGCTATTGTCATTCCTAGGGATTATATTGGCCATAGTATTCAGTTGTTGTTTATGTCTTCAATGTGGGCCAGCGATTTGCGGCTTGTGCGCCACAGCTTGTATTCCCAGCTCAGGTTCACGTTCCCCCGTCCCGATTAAAGAAAGAAGAACAGATGATGTTATATGAACAGATAGATGGTCTCATGAAAATAGATATATCCTGATGGGTCCGTAGGGGACAAGGAGGGAATGAGGTAATTGAAATTTTTATGGTCAAGTATGTCCCCTAACGTGTACCCCAACTTCTCCATGTACGAGTTTAAAGTGCATGTAACTTCCCTCCGCAACCGAATCTGATGACGCAAATACATTTGCGTCCAACGTTAACATGTCCTCTATCAGATCCACCATGAATGGATTGATAATTCAGTTCCTAACCATACCTTGCCAACGCCTTTACATGGTACACTTTCACGTTTTTCCTGGCTCTGCAGAGCTAGGCCCTGATTTCTGCCTTCGAACCACTTCTGTCTCTGTCTCTGAAAGCTGCAGCATGGAGATGCATCCCTGACCTCTGCCTTACTCCCTGCCAAGCGAAGCGGTGCCTGGCTCAGCCTGGCCTGCCTGCCAAAACAGTATTTTGCCTTCAAGTTATCAGCGTAGCCAGTTCAGCCTCCTCGAAAACACATTCCAGTCTAGTGAAATAGGTAAACATATCCTCGTCTGCAGAGCAAAGGGCCAAGCCTTCCTGTCTCCTTCATGTAATTCATTGCTCCCGTTACCATGGTAGGCCCATGGCCCCGCGCATTGCACTTAGACACATATGCATTTAGTATAGAATAGCCTCTGCCCGAGAGACCTTTTACTTCAGATTAAACATTCCCCCAAACACAAGATATCAGACATGTTATAGGAACAGGTCGATCTGACATGCCAGACTTCTGTCTCCCCTACTAGTGCTAAAGTCAAGCCCTCAGTTTTCCCCAGATACACGTCAATCACACGTCATACCAGCTGCGCGCGCACCCAGGTCATAGGTTTCAGCTGACTCTGCAGAATCCTCTATGCACCCACCCACTTATGACACGTTTCTGTGATGTTTCCAGCACACACCTCCGTGCACGCCTTTGTACACGCCTTTTTGATACGCACATGTGTTCTTATCATATTCTTTTCACTTGTCACACCTACTGTATTCATTGCTATTGCACAGTTTTACTATATATGTCATGTACTGTTAATAAATCGTTGACATCTTTTTGCCATCATCGCATATACCCCTGAACCCTTGTATTGATGGAATTGATTTCCATGGCTCGAGCCATCCCGAATTAAAGCCCGTATGACTCAGACACCCCGGACTCTGCCTCTCATTTGATTGAGCTATTCTGTTACCTGTCTGTAATTATATGAAAAAAAGTATACGGTAAATTATATTTACCACACCTCAAAAGCTCGCTTTCCTTCCTCCGAAGTTGGGCTGTATGGAGGAGGAAACTCTGATAGCCACCTATCCAACAAGCTATCATCAGTGTCACTATCACCTTCTTCTTCCTTCCTCATCAGGGCATCTTCTACCTTCACTAACTGTGGGAAAAGCCTCTCTCCCTCAATGGTGTCTACTCTCCAATTCTTCAATTGTGCATCCCATTGTGCATCGTGAAACACCCTTATCGACTTTTTCACTCTTTCCTGACTATGGTCCCTTTTCCTCACATAAGCTGTACTTATCCATGCATCCAATGCCTCAAACTGTGTGTCTGGGTGGAGGTCACAATGAGGCTATCACTCCCCTCAACCAGTATAGCACATCCAATCTAAATGAACCATAACGTGGAAAACCCAACTTTCCCTCTCCCTCTGTAACCTTATGCCAATTCTGAAGCCCTACATGGTATGAAGTGTAATGTAATGTAATGTATGTAATGTAATGTAATGTAATGTAATGTGTAATGTTATGGTATGAAGTCCTATATTCGCGGCTAAAGCGTGTGCTGGTGTGTTCTCAGGTGGTTCTTCCTCACCCACTCGAGTCAATATCCCTCTATCTCCCCAACAAAGGTCATGTAACACTCAAAAACATTGCATGCTTGAATCACCTCTTTTCTGCACAAGATGTTCTTGTTTTTACTTCCTTATGACAATCCACCAATCTGAGCACAGCTCTTCACTGACCAACCTATTGCAGCGTGGCACTTTCTGACGTCACTTCTCCTCACGCAGCAGTTCCCATTCCTTCACAATCTCTTCCTTACACATTCATGTACTTCACTCATTGAAACAAATAACTGTCTGTCACTAAAAGACTGGACAGTCACATAACCGACCAGACAGTCTCACAAGTAATTGTCTGCCTCACCTCTGGCAACTGACCGTCCGTGAAACAACCGAACAGCCGCTTCAAACCGTCTACTCACAAACGGCTGGACAGTCGTATAAACAAATTGATAGGATCCACTTGCTCAAATCTCTGACAGACACAGTCACCCACGAACTGCGTTGGCACTCGAATCGCTGTGGTCTGCCCTTGTGCACTAGCTTTCCACCCAACTCTCACAAATTCTCTCACACACATTCCCTATCTCCAGTGGGCTTGTCGATGACGCCTCACAACTCCGACAATCACTGGTCAGACAATTACAGCACTGGGTGTCTCTACACCACAAATCTATCTGAGGATCTTAAGCTACTCGTTGAGCCTGATATCAAACAAAACAAATGGTATCAAATGGACACCACTCGACTCTCAACCCAACTTCGCCAGACATCACTCAATCAAATCATCACTGCAATCTAACACACACATTGCTATTCATACTCACTCCTCCTTGAACTGCTGTTCCCGCCACACCGTCACTCTCCATTGGCATCCACAAAAGCCAGTCATCCTCCGCTTTCATTTCTCTTAACTTTCCTCCTTTTGGCTTTTTTGGGCTTTATGAATAGACTTTCCCTTCTATTCCTGGCTTCTCTGCAGAGGTAACCATCCCCTGCTACCAACTGATAGGGCTGAGTTCCTCGCAACAAATTTACTTTGGAACTCCGGGTCAATAGACCTTCTTTTACCTGCTGTGAAGTTTAGAGGGGAGAACAAATGCATTAAAACAAACTACAACATACGATATCCATGACTCCAAAGAATCACAGGCTCTGGATTTCAAGTTAGTGGGTTTATTACATAGCCAAAAACAACTAGATAAACAAGCACCTCATTACGAGGTTGTAGAAATACATGGGAACTAATACAAATCTGAACGTACAGGTTAGCTATATGTGATGAATCATTAAAAGAATGACAATCTCCAGAAGCAGAACACAGGCAACGATTACCCCCATGTCAAATTCAAATTCAAATTCAAAACAAGCTTTATTCGATTTTTGATTTAAAATTATAAAAGCATAAAATCACATTTTTACAATTTTTTAAAAATAGACAGTCCATACTATACAAAATAAGCTTGATTGATATCTAAAAAAGAAACCAACTTCGGTCCTCTAAGAATTATTAAAAAACCGAAAAATTACATTAATAATGTTTTATCAAACAGAACCAATTACAGGGAACTTCTAACTTTTATGACAGCTTTTAAAAAACATGAGACAGCATAAATAACATGTTCATCTCCTAATTGTAGAAGTTTCACGAATGCTGATCTACATGTACGAATCCCCCAGGATTTAAGGATTGGTAGCAAGAGCTTCTTTCTGGGATTCATGTAAAATTTACAAAATAGCGCAAGGTGAATGTTCGATTGGGATGAACTGTTGTCACAGGGGCAGATTAATTTGGCAGCAGACCAATCGTTACTAGTTGGTAGAGTGACCATACGAAAAAAGATACCCAGTCTGAAGCGTGTCAACAACATGCGGGAGTAAGGGCTCTGGACCAGGACAAGATACGGTTATAATCCCTCACAAAGTGTAAGTTCCTGAAATTCGAGCACAGTATTTTTTGATTTTTCATGATTCCATCTGATGGTATCAAAGTGAGTGGCCGCCATCTTTTTCAGTGAGGATCTAGGAACCCCTTCTAAGGTGGTAGGCTTGTCAAAGAACTCTGGATGACCTAATTCAATGAACAAGTTTCTCACATAAGATAACCAGCTGATATTAGCTACCCCGTCCAATGTCAGGCAGTCGCTGATTAGGTCTCTGTTCAGCGTGGTTTCTTCCGTAACCCAAACCTTATGCCATAACAGGATAGGGGACATCCTAATGATATTGCTAATATAGGTGACTCCCGCTTCAATATGTTTCATGTAAGTTGATATAGATTTTGATACACCCAGTAGGTAACGGATAAACTGGTTTTCACAACATTGTAAGGTCTGGGGGCTCTCAATTCCCCATAACCCTGCACCATACGTGGCCGTAGATACACACTTTGTCTTGTATATGTGTATTAATTCTTTGACGGGTTTACCGCCGATTTGTACAGAAAAATTTCTTAGGGCACCTATGGTCCGAGTGAAAGCCAACTTCCTAGCTGCTATTGCAGCCTTCCAACCACCCCGCCTATCGAAAATTACTCCCAGATAACAAAACCGGTTGGCTGTTTCAATTCTGTGATCTTCTAAGAATATGGCGCAGGGGACCCTCCTTAATTTTGCTGCACAGGGCATGGTGTAAGTTTTAGAAATGTTCACCCTTAGGCGTCTGTCCCTCATGAAGCCGGTACATTTTTTCACTGCCCTCTGTAGTCCGAGCCTTGTTCGTGACATTAATGCCGCATCGTCGGCATATAATAGGATGGGCACCGGGGACCCGTTTATAGAAGGGTAGTCATATGATGAGTCTGTTAGATGTTGCCCAATAGAATTGATATAAAAAGTAAATAACAGCGGTGCTAATATGCAACCTTGTCTAGCCCCTCTCAGTATGGGAAATTTATCTGAACATTCTCCTTGTTGACCAAACCTCACTCTAGCACCTGTGTCCTTATATAGTTCTTTTATAAAAGGGTTGATTTGATCATCGATGCCAATATCACGAAGTGTTAGCCAGAGGAGCTTGTGGTCGACGCAGTCAAATGCAGAACTTAGATCAATAAAAGTGATATAAAGTTTTCCGCATTTGGCCTGGGTATATTTGGAGATGAGTAGAGACAGATTTAAACATTGTTCAATCGGCCCTTTCCCTGTTCTAAACCCATATTGCAAGTTTGAGATAACATGGTGATCCTCCTCCCAGGATTGAATTCTGTTCAAAATTATTCTGCCGGTCACTTTCATAAAGGCATCCAAAAGAGAGATTGGCCTATAACAGGTGGGGTCATTTCTATTGCCTTTCTTGAAGATTGGGACCACGATGGCATTGGGCCAAGTAGAAATGAACCCACACTGATTGGCCTTATTTAAAACGTTCGTAAGCAAAGGGGCCCACAAATCCAACTCAGCCTTATAAACATCGATCGGGATGCAGTCAGGACCTGGTGCCGTGCCTGATGCACTTTCTTTAATGGCCACGAGTACCTCATGACAACTGAACGTTATATCCATGGGAAATGGGTTGCAATAGCTAGGATCACTTGAGGTGACAGTGGGTGTACTTGGTGTAGATAAGTTCGCCCCAACTATCGGTTTGTTATATAGTTGTTTAAAATGAGTGACCCATGTATCACCAGTTATTGCAACATCTATGATATTTTTGCCCGAGTTTTGCAGGAATGCGGTATTGACCGCTTTCCAGAAAGCGGTATTGTCTCTTCGGCGAGAAGCCTCAATCAAGAACAGAAGCCTCAATCAAGGCCCCCATGTCAAGTTTGGTTTTCATCTGTGGTGAATGAATCAAAAGCATTAGGCTGTCCCTACACTAACACTACTGTGACATCACTACTTAGCATTTCCCAGGAAAGCAGAGAAAAAGGTGTCAGCCCGTGAAGACTTTCTAAGAAGTACACTCACGTCTATGGGTCAAGTAGACAAAGCTACAGAGCTCGTTTTCAGAAACTCTTTCTCTCTCCTTAAATCTCCTCACCCCCTTCTCCTGTCTCCACACCGGGACACTATCCCTAATACAAACACAGAAATGTAAAACACGCCCACAGATCACCTCATCACACTAGACACTCTCAAAGGTAAACTTCCACTTGGAGTTTGAATTCAGCCCCTGGCTCGATGACCTTGATTCCCAAGCCTCCCTCAGTGAGAAAGAACACCTTCTCCCGATTATCAGCGCTCCTTGCACATTTGTATCGCATCCTTCTGAGCCTAACTCTCCTAAAACAAAAGACGTTATTCTAACTAACAAAGACGACTTTCTCCCCTTGCAACAGAAACGTGGGACATTCACCAACTGCATGAGAGCCTCCAGGGAAAATAAATTTCAAGCCTACAGAAATCGGCTCACATAAGAGTGAAACATATAGGCTCTTGGAATACACACATAAGTGAACATGTCATTTAGGCCTTTCATTTTATATAGGTATAATAAATGCAATTTTCATTGTAGGCGACTTATGATTTTCAACATATTAGCACACTTAGTCATGTCTACGTGCAACTTTAATATGGGCCACATTTAAATCAAATACACTATTACTAATAAACCACTTTTGAAAGCGAATGTAAGCAACAATTTATGATTACATTATTCGTAACACAAATGCCACGTTCATTCTTTACATGGCACAAACATTTCTATAATTACATGATCACATGTTATTACTGAACATAATCTAATAACCAAATGTTATCACAACAAAGGGATATGTGTGTGAGTGCGGACTATCCGTGATTATGCTGCACCCCTACTGCACCCCTACAATGGAAGAGCACCAACGCGCTCTATCAGTAACATCAGAAATTGTAGGCCTGCACATATGTTTGCTCCACAATATTGACTACCACTAAATTGTCAATAAGCAGATGCTGAGAAGTGTAGATTTAATTTACGTTCACATCCATTTAGCTTGAGGGTATGGCGGTGGTTCATATTGTGCAGTTGATATATGTGCAGGTCGAAATTAAAACTTTGATATTTTAGTACCACACCAGCAATTCATTTTTTTCAAGTGTAAGGATATTGGGCTGGAATTCTGCTTAACATCATGTTAAGTTTCTATGCTAAGAACTTTTAGATTGGGAAATATTTACTCATAATCCATCAGCACAGGAAGTGGCATCACTAATTTCGTACCAAGACCATCTTTAAAAGGAGAAGACAGGGAACAAGGACTTTATTTTCCATTATACATGTGCACATGAAGTAGCAACAATGCTTTTCCCATCATCCATCTGAAAATGAGCTGACATCACTAGTTTCTCGGCAAAATGATATTTAATAGAAGTCACTCGGGGGGAGTACCACCATTTCTCCTACCTTCCCCTACTTCAAACAGGGCTTCAGGGCATCTCATCGCTCAGGAGTCCCCAGCAAAGTGGCTAAAGACAAGGGTAATAGCTTGTTTGTGATTGATAGGACTAAGATGTGCCTTGGGCCAGATCCCCTGCTCTATTAAAACGTACCAGGCAAAATATAATCATTTGCCTCACGCAGCATCCCATTATTCTAATTCCCAGACACAGACCTAGACGACCCAAACACTGACATAGTATTCATACAGCGTATAACCCTAGCCGTGTACTATCCTACTGCCTTCTTTTTTCACAAAACCGTTTTGTGCTAATCGTTTTTTCCTCTTACTTGCCTTCTTTTTCCCCAAACTGCCTTGTGTTAATACTTTTTTCTCATTTTAACTGCCTTCTTTTTCTCAAAACCACTTTGTGTTAATCCTCTTTTCTCCACTTAGCTACCTTTTTTTCCCAAAACAGCTTTGTGTCAATCCTTTTTTCTCCACCTAACCTTCTTCTGTCAACCCTTTTTCCACAATAACATATCCTTTTCTCCTCCAATAACCGACTCCTTCTTTTCCTCAATAGCATTTCTTCAATCCTAGCTGCTAATTCTTAACTTTTGGGTAATTTTCCCGCTATCAGCCAAACCCCCTCCACCCCCGTGCCCTCTCCCTCCAGCTTACCGCTGACCCCACCCAGCGCCCCTCTCTTCATCCAGGAACCTACTTAATGGAGTTTGTAGCACAACCCAATGGAGCTGGTCCGGGGCCAGCTCTCCAGCTCCTAGCTACACAAGCCACTTGTATTATCCTCATTCATGCTCACATGAACCTGCTGTTTTTTCCCTATAACATTGCCTCTCTTTCTCTTGCATCCCTCTTAACTGCCTTCTTCTTAAAACCGTTCTGTGTTAATCCTTTTTTCTCCTCTAAACTGGCTTCTTTTCCCCAGAACTGCTTTGTGCTAATCCTTTTTTTCTCCCTTTTTAACTGCCTTTTTTTACCCAAAATACCCTGTTTTAAAACTTTTTTCTCCTCTTAATTGCCTTCTTTTTCCCATACCCACTTAACTACTTTCTTCTTCCAAAAACCGCTCTGTTAATCCTTTTTCTACTCTTAAGTGCCTTTTTTTACCAAAACCACTTTGTGCTAATCCTTTAATCTCCTCTTAACCGCATTCTTTTTCCTAAAACCACTTTGTGGTAATCCTTATTTCGTCTCAAAACTGCTTCCTTTTTTCCAAAAACGGCTATGTGTTAATCCTTTTTTCTCCTCTTAACTGCCTTCTTTTTTCCCAAATCGCTTAGTGTAAATTCTTTTTTCTCCTCTTAACTGCATTCTTTTTCTCAAAACTGCTTTGTGTTAATCCTTTTTTCTTCTACTAACCACCTTCTTTTGTCAGGCCTTTTTCCCCAATAATGTATCCTTTAGTCCATGCTTGACCGCCTCTTTGTTTCCCCAAATAATGTCTTGCCTCCTCCTTCCTCCCACTTATCCTATTCAGTTTTCAGGTTCCTAATTCTTGAAGTTATTTTTCCCGCTCTCAGCCAAACCTCCTACCCTCTATCTCCCACTGGCCCCTCCCCCACCCATGAACCTTCTTAATGGAGGCTGCAGGGTGACCCCAGTGAGCAGGTCACCGGCAGCTCTACCAGATGCTGGCTACACAAGCTTCCTGCTCGATACATTTGTCTCTGTCTAACGGTACACCTCACATCATCCTCATTCACGCTCTAATCAACTTGACTTTTGTAAATTTTTTCCCTCTCTCCTCTTGCATCCCACTTAAGTGCCTTCTTCTTCCCAAAATTGCTCTGTGTTAATCCTTTTTCCTACTCTTAACTGCCTTCTTCTCAAAATTGCTTCGTGATAATCCTTCTTCCTCCTCTTATCTGCCTTCTTTTTTCCAAAACCTCTTAACTGCCTTCTTCTTCCCAAACCGCTCTGTGCTAAGCTTTTTTTTTCTCCTCTTAACTGCCTTCTATTTCTCCCAAAACTACTTTGTGCTAATACCTTTTTTAGGTTTCGCCTGCACAGTTTTGCAAAACCTCTTGTCAGCTCTTATTGGTTCCCATCTGTGCTCATTCGCTTTTGTGTGGAATTTTTCTTTTTTGTTAACTTCCCCTGGTTGCACGCATTTACTGCACTTCTACAAAAGCTGTCCACACTGTTTATGCCCCGTTTACTGTTGGGAAAAGATCTCTTCCCATGGAAAAGGCAGACAGCTGATAACAGGATGCGGCAAAGCTTGCTTTTTATTACTTAGTTCTGTAGAGCAGAAGCTTTAGCCTTAGAACGTTTGTGGTATTTCCTATTCATGACTCAGTACCTTTCTTTGCACTTTATAGACATTATCAGATTGATTTGTTCAACTTAAACTATGTTAAAAATAAAGTTATTGAACAAGAACTAAGCTATATTTTACATCCAAACAGGCAGCCACAAGTGCAGTGCCTTATAGACATGGATTGAATGGTGCAGCAGATGCAGTGGGACTGGGCCCAAACGTTGTCAGAACTCCCCATTGCACCTAATATTGCTATATTTTACTACTATACTGGCAGACACAATTGCAGTTGAGTTGCTGTTAAAAAGGTTGGATTTAAATGGTGCAGCACGTGCAGTGGCACCAGGGCCACAAGTTGGCATAACTCCACTAAACCACCCGAAACTTGCTATATTTTACAACTAAACAGGCAGTCACAAGTGCAGTTATCTTGCAGACAATAGTGTTATGATTTCAATGAGGCTGCAGGTGCTGGGTGTTGGGCCAAAAGTTGTCAGCACTCCTCTAAACACCAAATATTGCTATATTTAACCACTAAATAAGAAGTCACAAGGGTAGTTACGTAGCAAGCACTAGGTTCATGCTTTCAATGGTGCAGCAGGTGCCGTCAATAATAATAACAACATGAACGGGAAGTTCCCATTACTTTATAGGACAATTAAGTTCCAATATATACAATTGCCCACAGAAACAGCTGTTGATATTTTATTATCATGTACAAAAATATATTATCATTTCATTACTTCAGAACATTTCTAAGGATTCTAAATTGAATTCGTATCTGCCCAGACCAGCGACGAACAATAAAAACAGTTTATAAACAGTAGTCAATCATACCATCAGACATACACACATTCAAACAGCCACATACATCAGAATAAACTACAAACACATTCTCAGCCCACAAGCAGAAAGAATCGCCCACATTCTCAGTCCACAAACAGAAAGAAGCGCTGACGCGCGTTTCGGAACCAATGCCACCATAGGAAATTCCTTCATCAGGGCGCAAATTGTTCAATTATATATGGACATTATGATCCTCTAGTTAGCCGGGGTGATGAAGTTGTAAATCAGTTTCAGAGTTTCTGGGCATACAACAGCTTGAAACAGCGTATCTAAGGACCAGCTTAGTCTGCGCCTGTAATGCCAAAAACGGCAATTCACTCGAACAGAAGGCAGCTTAGCAGAGCAGTAAATGAATGTTGAACGGGCTCTATATATCCAAATAGACAGAATAGCAACCTGAAGGCATAGGTGCAGTCACGGGTTCAGACAGCGTGCATTGATATTACTGATGAGTACTCCGTGCAGATTTGCATGTGTAAATCGGCAAACGAGGTAGATCAGCTCAGGACTTCACCCCAGCCAGGATGGAATGCGGCTGGCGAAGCGTATAGAAGGATGTGTTTGGCAAAATATAGCGGAGCTTCTCATGGATATCTATGATCGGACCGCCCTCCTCACCGGAACGGAAGAAGTGTCCTCGAATGTATAAAAGGATGTTTTGTCAGGATAAAACGGGGTTTCTCATAAATAACTGTGATCGAGCCGCCCTCCTCACCGGAATGAAAGACTGCAGGTGCAGTCAAACCAGAACCAAGAGCTATAGGAACCCCTCTAAACACCAAATATTGCAATATTTTAATACTAAACAGGCACTCACAAGTTCAGTTACCTTACAGTCAATAGGCTCATGATTTGAATGGTGCAGCAGGTGCACTGGCACCAGGGCCAACAGTTGTCATAACTCCTCTAAACACCGAGGGGCAGATTTACAAGCCCCTTGCGCCACTTTTGCATCATTTTTAACATGGAAAAATAGACGCAAAAATGGTGCAAGGGGCTTGTAAATCTGCCCACCAATATTTATGTATTTCACTACAAAACAGGCAGTCACAGTGCAGTTTTCTTGCAGGCACTAGGGGCATGATTTGAATGGTGCAGCAGATGCAGTGGGACGGGGCCCAAAAGTTGTCAGAACTCCTCTAAACACATAATATTGCTATTACATCAATTCATTCTGTTATTTCCCTCTTTCATTTCATTATTCAAAATGTTGCTATTACTGACTCGCCCTATACCACTAGTAACAGCACAATATATTGCCTTTTTGTACCTAAACTAGTCATAACCCTTTAACAGACTTTCTGTAACTTATGTTGTACAACTACTCAGCAAGGAACAACTTACAACAAAAAAACGACTTATAATTAATCAGATAGGCTAAACCTATAGCATTTACCAATGCTTGATTTTCCTCTTCGCTGCCTTCTTTTACCCAAAACTGCCTTGTGTAAATCCTTTTTTCTCTTCTTTAACTGCCCTTGTTCCCAAAAATGCTTTGTGCTAACCCTCCTTTCTACTCTTAACTGCATTCTTCTGTCAACCCTTTTTAGCAAAAACTTATCTACACTATTTTTTCTCAAGATTTATATAGTACGTACTCGACCCGAAGGTATTGGAGCACTTTACATGAGCACCTGTTATGTTACACAAGGACACATTCCTTTTTTTTGGTAGGCACAGGGAGATCATGTGATTTGCCCAGAATCACAGGATGCTAAGCTGACGCCGAGACTCGAACCTGGTACCCCAGTTCCAAAGTTGACAGCTCTGGCCGTTAGGCTACATTTTCTCCCCTTGTGCCCTTTCTAGCTCCTTCACCCCGCTGACCCCATCTAGCGCCCCTCCCACTAAACAAGAACCTACTTAATGGAAGCAGCAGGGTGGACCTCACAACCATAACTGATTCTGCACCTCACCTGGATCCACAGAAGGACGCTTCTCGTACCGCTACTGCCCCTTTGACGGCACCATCACATCCACTGTACTCCAACCAATTCCCACTCCCACCCCCTCAACGACAGGACAGCTTCACTGCTTGATGATCAACTCCTGCTCACTCTGCAACCACATCATCGAGATCTGGGACACCCCCTCAAGTTCAAGTTCAAGTTCAAGTTCAAGTTTATTGTTTGATTTATCACAATCATTACAATACCCCCCTAGTGCGAATAAAAGAATTACATAGACAATGTATCAATACATAAAAATACACATCACTTTTTGTTAAAAAAATTCGTAACAGTAAAATTTGTATATAAAAGATTTTGCGGTTGGCGGCTTTCAAACTTTGAACAACAGAGTTAACAACCCCTTAAGAAGGGTATTAATGTCATTTTGCAGAGATTTATTTGAGGCCTCCATCGTCTTGCCGTAGAAGTCTACTAACTGCGTCCATGTATTTGACTCCTCTGCATGCCAGGATGTATGACGTACACTCTAACCAGTGTATCACCGCTTGCCTGCTTGACCGGATGTTCAAGTCGTTGAAAATTGATTTTAGGTGCTGCCTCCTGAGGTCTTGGACTGCTGGGTAGGCACATAGTAGGTGAATTAGAGTTTCTTTTTTAAAACCGCATATTCGGCAGGACTGTGATTTAAATACCTTTTTCCACAGAGGGTGTAAGTCCTTTGAGTCGTGGAGGCCCATTCGAAACTTTATGAAGCTCATTTTTAGATGTGAGCTGAAATGAGCGGATAAGTATGCTTGTGGCTTTAAGAGACGGTAGGAGTTTATGACTGTCCACCCATGGCGCCTCTTGTTGAGCGCCTTTTTGTCCTCCGACAAAGATTTGTTTTTGGCTACGATGTTTACTATTTTGCCCAAGGTTCCTCTGTCCAGCCCTGTGTCCCATGCTGTTTGGAGCCCCAACTCGGCTAACGAGTCTATCAAAAAGCTTCCCCAGGAGTTGGGGGTATCCAGCTCCTCCTGGAACTTAATTGCATCCCAGCATAAACTGTTCAGAGTGCCTGAGTCTGAAGAGCTAAATGTATGACAAAGTTTGATGAAGCTGCATATTCCCCAGAACTTCTGATGCTGGAGGCCGAATTCCTATCTAACCTGGGCGGGTGAGACACATTTTGGTAAGTCAAAGACTGCTTATAAATCTTTGTCTGCAGCTCGTTCAATAAGTCCGCTTCTTTGCCACACCAAGGGGCCAAGCGATAGGATAAGCTGGGCTGGATTTGGGCGGCCATTACTTTTAGCAAATGGGAATGGTTCGGGCAGTCCATTTTTTTGCGTAATAATCTGTAAGCAAAAATTAAAGATTGTGCCTTGGCTTTTAGTGCCAATTTATGTTCTTTATGGGTTGCCCCGTGCCCGATTATTACGCAGAGGTATTTATATGAGCTCAATTCTTCAGCATTTGCCTCTTTGGCCATCCATTTGAACTTTGGTTTTTTTACGGTCCACTAAGCGGACAATTTTGGTTTTCTCTTTATTTAGCTCCAGCTGTTCCATGTCCAAGTAGGCTACGAGATTATTTATTGATCTCTGTAAGCCAATAGGGGTTTGACTTAGCAAAACTATGTCATCCGCATATTGTAGGATGGCAACTGGAGTGTTGGCCATTTTAGGGGGGTGAGAATCTGGTTTCTCAATATGTGGTGCGATGTACGATTAAAACAAGTTAAATAAGCTGGGGGCCAAGACACAGCCTTGTTTCAGGCCTCCTTGCATAAAAATACTCGCCTTTGTACTTAGCCCATCGCCAAGCTTAACTCTTGCCCAGGTGTCCGTGAACAATGTGATTATGGCATTGAGCATTTTGTTTGGCAAGTCCCATGCGTCGAATTTCTTCCAGAGCTGGCTCCTGCTCACTCTATAAAAAGCGGATTTGATGTCCACGAAGCAAGCGAACAGTTTTTGTTTTCTTATTTGTGCTTTTTCTGTTAGGAGTGCTAGGATGTCGAGGTTGGATATAGTGCCCATTCCCGGACTGGAACTTAGGAATTATGTTTTTTTCTTCCATCCAACCTTGCAGCTGAATTAGCAAGCCCGAAGCGTACAGTTTTGCTTCTACGTCTATCAGTGAGATTAGTCTATATTTTCCCGGTTTACGGGGTCTCCCTTTTTGAATAAAGGGTGGATGATATTACCCTTCCAGTAAGTCGGGCTGTTGGACTGGTTGTGGATCTCATTGAATAGTGGGGTGAGGATGGAAGATCACAGGTCTGGGTTGTACTTAAAAATTGCGTTGGAAATGCCATTTGGCCCGGCCGCTTCCTCAGGCCTTAACTTCCGTATAAGCCCGCTTAACTCATTCGCATTAACCAAGATATTAATCTCGTTGATGCGCAACTCTGACTGTGGAGTGCTGCCTTCCTCGTGATCCGGCTTGGGGAGGGCCTCTTTGTCTTTCAGGTCGAGATCATGCCCATGGTGCATTCCTTCGGGACCCGTGGCGTGAGTCCCAGGACGACTGGAAATTTAAGAACTAAAGACTGGGCCAGCTGTTCCGAGGAGTTGACATTCTCTGCCTGGGGGCCTTGATTAGCCAAGAGGGCCATTACTGTCTCCTCAAAGGATTGGGGGGCCACTCCCTGCCATTTTAACTTGCGCAGGTTGAATTTTTCCGGCGCTTGCATAATGGAATTGATTTTTAGTGCACACTTAACTTTATTTTTCAGGTTCAAAATGAGCGGGAGGGGATCACTTTCAGCTCGTGGGATGATTTTAAAATTATTGATTTGATGGAGCAAGTTATTGCTGATAATTTTGAAATCAATCGTTGAAGAGACTTTTCCGCTTAAGTATGTTACAGCAGCTGGGATGTCCCCCGGGACGTTTCCATTCAGGGTTGTTAGGTCGAGGGCTGCTAATTTACACACCAGTTCTCTTGTTCCCTGAGTAGCTTTTCTTTTACTTCCCGTTCGAGTCTCTAGAAGGTTACTACTAAAGTCACCTGAGATCACTATTTGGCATCTCTCGTGGCTTCTCTGTAATGATGATATTAATTTAATTAGGGCTGCATATTTTCCCTTCTGCTTTTTTCTTTCATGGTAGATGTAAACGTTAATTAACAGGAGAAGCCTCTTGGATTCTTTGCTGCTTACTTTAATCACTTGGATCCAGTTAGCCCCCGTGTCTAGTTCTTCCATTGCCCAGTTCAGTTTTTGTGTAATGAAAGTTGATAGGCCCCCTCTCGGATGTCCAAAACCTGAGTGCCTCTCTGCCACAATGTGATAGTCAATGAATCCTGGAATTGAGCTAGCAGCCAGGTTCCAGGTTTCCTGGAGCAGGATTATGTCTTGTTGGGAGAAGAACGATACGGTTTCGTGATCAAGCCCCCTATCCTTAAATCCGTGCACGTTCCATGAGCAAAGCGAGATGTTGACTGTATACATGCTTTCCGCTAAGGAAGCCGGCTCACTTTCTGTTGGTTCACTCTTCTTTCCTTGGTTAGGAATGCTTATTGTTTAATGCTCCGCGAATCCAAGACCAGTTCATTGTTTCCTGTGAACTTTCCTCTTTTTTCCCAAGGCTTTCTCTTACGCTGTGCCTGTTCTGACTGGAAGGAGCTACTGGTGAAGTGGAAAGTGCACCCCGTACGCATGTGAAGTTACTTTTTCCCGGGCTGGTAGTTTCTTTTGGGTTATTGAGGAGGGGGTGCGGGTATCTAGGGCGTTGGTGAGCCTTTAGCATAATTCCCCATGCTCCGAACCTTCGACTTGTTGATAATATTTTATCCACTTCGTCCTTAGATGACCAGGTTGTCAGGGTCTCTTCAAATCCCTTCCTGTTAGTTTCTATAAATTTCACCGATGTTAGGTAATGCGAGTGAATTCTTTTTAATTCTGGGATTTCGTTAAACAGCCTCAGGAGATTTCCTCTGTTTAATTAATCTTGTGTTCCTTTTGTTAAGTATTCCGGGATGAAGGTCAGTTTTCGTTCGAACTCGTCCGCTTGGATTTGATCCTTAGACGAGAGGGATTCATTTTTCTTTCTTCCACCTTTAAGTGTTAAATTTGATGAAATATTTTGTCCACGTTGAGGGTCATGCTAGAAGCAGTCTGAAGTTGGTACCTCTGAGCTCGAGTTAGATGTTTTTTGGATTGATTTCCAAGTTTGTGGCTCCAATGGATCCTGGTTGAGGAACTTGCTGTGACGCTCCTTTCCCTTAATCATTACAGCAATTGATTTAAAGAGATTTTGAGTATGTTGTGGGGTAGGTGCCTCCGAAGTAGTCAATAGGTGAGGATTCTGCTGTCCTGCATCTGGCCCCTTATTTATTCCATCTCGTTGGACATCATATGGATGTGTACTCGGGTGAGGCTGAGGCTTCTGAAGTCCTGAATCTGAACCCTTATTTATTACATCTCGTTGAACATCATATAGATATATACTCAGGCCTGTGCAGGTCCCGGTGGTTCTGTTATCTGTTATAAGTAAGGTTTTTATACCTTCTCCATCTCCTTTGTTAGATGATACTTTACCTCCTTGAGGCTTCGCTGCTGGGGTGACTTTCTGGGCTGCTTTGTCCACTGGGGGGAGACTTCCGTCCCCTTGTGTGATTTGGTGAGAATTTTGAAATGTGGCAAGTAGGCCGGGGCCCTGTTACGTTAAGATGGGGGGCTCGATGGCTTGCTGGGTGACTTGGGATCGGTCACTTCCCTGGCTTGCTGCCCCAGACAGGTGGGGTATGTTTTTATTCTTTTCTCTAGGAGATTTTGCTGTGAATAACGGGAAGAGTTTTTCCAGGGTAGGGCTGGACTGTTTGTGGTATTTGAGCTGGGCCTTTCTAGCTCGTTTTCTTCCCCCTTTAGTTGGTTTGACTACCACGGCTGCAGATTTGTCATGGTCCGTTGAGTCGTCTAGTTGGAAGTCTATTGAGTTGAATTGTGCGTCGGGCTTAGTTTTCGCTGGTGTTTCATTAATCTCGTATGATCCTTCTTTTAGTGCATTCATGTTGTTTGCTCTTGCAATTTGATCAACGCTAATTTAAGGGTTTAAATACTGCTTGCTGTTGTATGGTTGTTTTACTGCCCCTAGGACGTCTTTTAAAATTTCCAGGAGCGTTGCCAATTTCTCAATTATGGGGCTGCAGTGGCAGAAGGATAATTGATTGTTTATTTGTCTTTGATGATCCAATTTTTCTTTTTTTGTTAGTAGTGAAGTTATTAAATCTATTTTGCTGTTTACGCCAGTGATGTGGCTGGCAATAAGATTGATACGATCAATTTGGACGTCCATTTTATCAGACTGAAAATTTAAGACCCTTATAGCTTGTTCCAGGGTATGAATCAGAGTTTGGGCCCATTGCAGGCTGGCCTAATTTTCGATGTGCTACGCTGGGACTTCTGACCCGACGCTTGACCCGCTCACTGAAGAGATCGTTATTGGTGAGGAAAGGTTTGGTTGCTTAATGATTATGGAGCTTTGACTGGCCTCCGCTAGTTCTAAATGCTAAAGATCTTGTTCGCCCTGTGGGCTTTGAGGTGTGGATGAGACCAGTTTGGATCCCCTTCGTCCTATGCTTTTACTTGGACCTGTGCTTTGGAATTCTTTATCCTGACGGTTGGTTTCTAATGATTCCAGAATTTCTATCAAATTACAGTCGTTTATATTGAAAAAGGAGTTACTGCACGCTGCTTCTTTTGGAGCTGCGTTTGCAGCGGATTTGATTAAGTTTCTTTTTTCCTCCTTAGTCCATTTTGAATTTGAGCGGCCCGTTACTTTAAAACCAGTTGGTAATTTGCCTGCTTTTGCGATTGTGGCTGAAAATGTTCCTTTCGGTACTTCTTTGGTTGATTCGATATTAAGCTTGAATTTTTCGCCTTCTCTGTTATCCCCCCTTGGGGTCTCAGTAGACTCAGCTCATTTTACATTAGGTACAGTTTTTATTCCTATCCCGTTAGACATTTTAATTGGCACCACAGACTTTGTTATAGGGGAAGTGACAGATGTTGTGGGTGCAATCTGATGCACCTGGGCGGTTGTTGTCACAAGCTTCCTGACACCAATATGATTCAAATTTTTCCCCGAAAGAGATTCGGATTAGGATGTAGTGATAGAGTTTGCAGGGGTACCTGGAATGGAGGCTTCTGATTTGTCAGGCTGCATTGGGCTTGGTAAAAGGGCGGATTCTTTCGAAGGAGCATGTATTGCCGCCATTGGGTTTTTTAGAAAGAAGAATTTTCAAATTCCTAATTGATTTTTCGGCGTTGGCAGTGTTTTTGTTGTTGTTGGGCTAGATGCTGAAATCAGCCTCTCCCTTGGACCAGCTCCGTTTTGTGATATATTGGGTGTAGAGTCCTCCTCTTGTGCTGGTTTGGATTTGGATTTAGATTTTTTATTTGTTTTTTTATTTTGTTTTTTGCCTGTCGCCGCATGACGGACTGTTCCTGATCGCATTTGTGCGGAACCCTAATGCTTAACCCTGATACAGATGTCGCGAGAGCGCTGGGCACTCTATTGAAAGTTGGTAGATTGAAAGACTGAAGGATTTGGGGATTTGAGGTTTTACTTTGACCCTAAATTCGACTGCAGCAATCTTGTCCTACCGCCTACTACGGGTGGGCGGTGGCTGGGTCTCTCTCTTCGCCTCTCTCCTCCTTCTCCTTTACGGTCAACAGCTCTTGCCCTGGACACCCTAGACACCTTGTCACTCATGGAGTCTTCAGGAGGCTCAAAGGGTGCTAGCTTCGAAGTGCAGAGAGTGGAGCTTTGGGGATTAGAGCCTTGGGTTTGACCTGGCTCTTGGGGCTCAGGGGTTCTGAGACTCTGACCAGAAAGTTTCTTTATATTCCTAGGCCCTGGGCGCCACCGCCGCTCAGTCCCACTGTCATCTGCCCCCCCCTGACAATGTAACAGCCTCACCTGCTTCTCTCTGCACCGTGGACCTGGTGAAACGCTGATGTGAACTCCTGATTCTCCCCCAGACTTGGGGTGGTGCGGTGCGGGCAGCGCGGGATGCTTTCGCGATGTTACCTGTTGCCTGTTTCCTGTATCTTGTTGCTGTTGCTGTTGCTGAGGCTTGTTTTTCCTGATTGCTTGCCGCCCGGGCCAACGTCAACTACTCCCCCGAGCGCCCGCTGCCGCCCGTCCAATGCGGGAAAAATGCGAGGGAGCCGAGAGAGAGCCGGCGATAGACAACAGCTGTAGGCAGGCTGTAGGCAGGCTGGTTGGAGGCAAGCTGGAAACGCTGGTAGCACTGAGTGCTTATTGGTGAATACTGGATGCATGCAGGCAGGCTGGGCCCTCCACCCCACCCCGGTGCTCGGCAGCGGCTTCGCACCCTCTTGGCCCAGCCATGCTGTGGTCCTGCTAAAGAGGTTGTCCAGGGGAGCCCTGTGCAGCACAGTGCAACAGCCTTCAAGGCTCCGAAGCTCCTCACACCACTACGGTCAGCCGGCAGGCTCGATGTGGGGTCAACGCGAACCTGCAGCTGTGGCAGACTATGGCTGGGCGCGGGTGGAAAATGGGCCCCACTGGTGGTTCAACCGGCTTAAATCCGCTTGACAAGCTTGGCAAGCCTTCCCGGGACGGGCAGCAGCCTCTGGAGCTCCGATGGACTTGTCGTCGTCAGCGGGAGGGTTCTCTGTGGGTTCTCTGCAAACTGCGGACTGGCCAGCTGTCTATCGTTTTGATGGCGATTCCTAATCCTCAAAGAGCAGAAATCTTCTCCTCCCTCACTCTGGGCATCGTCTTCCTCACAGAAACCAGGCTCAACCTAGCATCAGCAACCGACATCGGAAGGAGACAAGATAACCCACTGAGACTGCACCAACAAACAAGGAGATGGAATAGCCATCATCCACAAAGAATCTCTCAACTGTATAGCCACAGCAAACTACCATCTGCATCATGGAGCACCTGAATGTTCAAAACGACACCAACATCAAAACCACAATCAGAGGCACTCTTGCATACAGACCTCCAGATCCCAACCCGGGTTCTGTGAGGCCAGCTCTGACTTTATCACCCCCCTGGCCAACTACTCAAAATACTTCTTCTTTCTAGGCTACATAAACTTCCACCTGGAGTGCCATACTGACACCAACATACCTACCCTTCTCAATAGCATGGCCATCCTCCGCCTCTCACAACTGGTCACCAACCCCACTCACATCACTGGGCACATGCTGGATCCCATATTCTCAGCCAGCAACAGAATCAGAAACAGCCAGCGACAGTGGTAGTCCTTGGTGGCAGTAGACTTACAAACAGTATCAGGTTGTGTGACAGCTGGAGTTTCAACGGTTACCACGGATGAGTTTGTGGGCCAAGGAGCTATATTCAGGGAGGAATCTACTCCACCTCCTAAAGAGTTTCTCCTTTATGTCAGCTCTATCTTGGTGGCTATAACCCCTTGTCGATAAATTTTGCTGGGGGTAGAGTTGAATAATCTCCCCCACCCACTTTTGTTTCCCCATACTGTACAGAGGCTGTTTTTGGCCAATTAAAAGTTACATATCAATATTTACCAATATGCCAATGATATACTCCTCTAGTTGAAAGTCTTCTCTGCTACAGACATCCAACACCTCAAACATCATCCAGACCTGGATGCCCAGCACATACCTGAAGCTTAACCCAAAGAAGACAGAATTCCTGTTATTTAAAAAGAACAACAAACAAGATATAGAACAAGACAGGTTCAGTGATAGGAACCTTGATGGCTTTGCACCCTGGTGCCAGATCTCTCTTCTAAATCATTTCACTGTCATGAGTATGCTCAGCAATCCATTGACAAGTTACTTATGAAATCGCTTTATCTTATAGAGATCCACTGCAGCCTTCTTTGCCCCCAGAAGTCACAAGGCAGATGGTGGAGTCATGTTTTTTCTCTCAAGTCATGTTACTTTCCCTACTTTTACCACTGGCTCTCATGTTCTGTTATATGTGGTCACTAGGGAAGCGGTGAATGATGAAAAAAATTCTTCTTCAGAGGATCTGGTGCTTAGGATTAGAACAAAACCTGACCATATGGAGTCTATTTACACATATTCAATGTCCTTCATGCAGCAGATATAATCAAGCTAGAAGTATATAAAGCAACACCTCTCTGGAATAGGCAGGTTAACACACTACCTAACTAAAAGCAGGGGCACTTTTTACCTCGCTCATTTTTGGAAGACCTAACGTGTCAAACACCTGATCTGTGGCAGTAGATAGCAGCGATACAGCTTGGCTTCAAATGAGCTAGTGAGAGGGCAATCCCTTCTAAATCTCCTCAGGGCACAAAGGTCAAACTGAGAGTCCCTAGCAGAAATCCATTCATCTTTCTGTTTGGGAGGATTTGAATCCTGAGCATGAACCACTCCTTAGAAATAGAGAAGGGTCCCATAAACGTCATATGGTCTGGGTTTCCTTGGCAGCTACCTATCTTCTGTTTGTAGCATCTATTGAAGGCTAATCGGATTAGGGTTGGCCAGGGAAATCTAGCCAGTGTCTGGCCTTGTTCTTAACCGTCCACCTCTCTCTTATCCTTGGGCCTGTTTCGTCTGCCAGCAGGAGTCTCTTCCTTATTGAGGGTCTACTCAAATGAAGATTGTATTCACCCACCCCTCACTGAGACATCATAGCCAAGCCCCTGCACCCACTTCTATTCCAGAGCCGAGTACCTGCACCCACCTCTAGTCTAAAGCCGAAGGGGCAAAGACCTTGTCATGCACCCAGCTAAATGAAAACCTTGGTTCTCTTTCACTCTCACTAAGAATTACTAACTCTCTCTTCTACAATATCCATGAATGGATGTATGACGTTACTCCGCATACTTTTACTCCGCATACCGTTACAACGCGACTTTTACAACGCATACCATTACAACGCATAGCGCTTTGAGGTGCTGGATAGTGGTATAATTTACTATTCTAACTCCAGTCCCCGTGGACCCTAGGGAAGGTGTTGGATAGTAAATTATACTTATTCCCTATCCTAGAGCGCCCCCCAGCGCAATGCGTTGTAATGGTATGCGGAGTAAAAGTCGCGTTGTAATGGTAGTGCGGAGTAAAAGATGCGTTGTAATGGGTGTATACCTCCATGAATGTTAACTGGGCACTCCAATGCAGGATTCATTTAATCGACTTTTTTTAGGGATTTTCATTCTGTCCAGGCTCATCCTTTCATTTCAGAAATACAATATTCAGTCCTATTCCTTAAGTCATTAGCAGTGGATACCCACAAGCATGCAAAACATCTGCATCTGATGCAAACAGGCCTTGTATGCTTCTTGTACTCCATGAGTACACGCCGATGACACACTACTCGACCACTCACTCTCAGCTGACCCACCTCAGCGAAGACCAGCTTGAATAACTGCATGAAGAATGTCTCAGCCTGGATGAAGAACAGCTACCTCAAGCTCAACACGGACAAGATTGAGACCCTGATCTTCTGCCAACACAGATCCCCCTGGAGTGACTCCTGGTGGCCGTTGGATCTCGGACCCCATGCCAAAAGACCATGCCCGCAACCTTGGCATCATCCTCGAAAGCAAACTCTCCATTAAACATCAGGTCAACGCCATCTCCTCAGCCTGCTGCCACACGCTCCACATGCTGCGCAAAATCTACGAGTGGCTCCCCAGCAGGACTAGGAAGATGGTAACACTGGCCCTAATCACCAGCCGACTGGACTATGGCAATGAACTCTATGTGGGCACAACCACAGAACTCATGCAAAGATTCCAGATGATCCAGAACGCAGCTGATTCTTAACCTGCCCCAGAGAACACACATCACCCAGCACCTGAAAGACCTCCACTGGCTCCCAGTTCAGATGAGATGCCTTTTCCAGCTCCTGACCCACACCCACAAAACCCTCCACGACAAAGGATCTGCATGCATGAACCACCATCTGCACTCCCACTGACCCACCAGGGACCTCCACTCCACACACCTCACCCTCGCACAGATCTCTCACACATGCCGCTGCTACACCGGAGGACTCTCCTTCTCCCACCTCGCCACACACCCCCTCCACTTCCACTCCCCAACTCTCGCTGATCGACTTCATGAAGGGGCTGAAGATCTGGCTCTTCGACCTAGACCTGCAGCATGTGCCTGGGGATTGGTGTCACTACAACGCATGCTTTTACATCGCATGCCTTTACAACGCGGTTTTTACCACGCAGTCCATTACAACGCATAATGGCGCTGGATAGTGAATTATTTAATTTACTATTCCAACTCCAGTCCCCGTGGATAGCAGGGAAGGTGTTGGATAGTAAATTAAATATATTCCCTAACCTAGAGCGCCCCCCCAGCGCAATGCGTTGTAATGGTATGCGTTGTAATGGTTGCGATGTAATGGTAGTGCGTTGTAAAAAATGCGTTGTAAGTGATGTTCCCCTGTGCCTGGATACCCTCCTGGAAAACAAGTCACGCTCTACAAGTACAACCTGATTGATTGACTCCATAGGGGCAGCTCTGTTTGCAAAACAAAATGCCAGAAAATTCCATCTTTTGATCATTAAGGCTTTAGATATATGAAAGGAAATGTGTAACGACCCAATCACCCAGAAGTGTATTTATTTATGATATGTTATTGTATTTATTTATTTAGCAAGAGCACTCTGATACTTTGGGCATGTATGTCGAACACAAGGGCAGAATATGTAAACAGTTTGACGTGGTAGGCAATATAAACCGAAGTAGGTTATCGAAAGAAATGTACATAGACACTGATTTGTGAGAGATGATCAGCAATACAAGACAACAGAAAACAAGCAATAAAGTATAGTCTAAAGCTAGAATTGATTCGTATGATTATGATTTGGGTATTCAGATATTGTGGGGAAATACCATGAAACATTTTCAACACAATTGTCAACAGATTGTAGAGTGTCCTGTTTTTTCTGAGAACTACTGACCAAAGGGAAGAGTTAGCGTGTGCCTGGGCACATTGAATACTGTTTGTGTTCTGAAATTTGGAACCTAGTTGTGTCGAAAGAAAGGATACTGAGGGAGACTCATCCAGCAGACTTGAAATAATCTAATTTTCTAAGTGCTAGGAAATTATTGAGTTCTTTAGTGGCATGAAAAGGGAAGCATGGACTTTATTTCATTTGTTCATAACCTGGCATAGTGTTACTGTGGTAGTGGTGGTGGTAGTAATGAACACTTCCATACGTATTAAAGAGTTAGACCCTCATTTTCAAAACAAGGATGCAGCGCGACGCTACAAGCCATTTTGCTGCTCCGAGCTGCCTCATTTTAAAAGCACAGGGATGTATTGTATCAACAACAAGATGATGCATCTGTGTGCTCTGTGTGCTTTCGCTTGTGCTGTTGCACAACTGGCTGCCATTCGCCAACATAGGCACTGTTGCGTCATTTTGCAGGTGTGCCTGCATTGTGGGAATTATTGTTTTAGTGCAGGAAGGGGTACCTTTCTGCACAAAAACAATCATTGATGGCATTTTTCTCTTTCTGCATCACGCATAGAAATAGGAAACAACAAGGAGAAATAAAAGTATTCCTCCTTGTTGCACCACTCCTAGGACTCCCCAGGTGAGGCGTAGAACTCTGCCGCATTTCCAGCTTTACAAAACTTTGTAAATCTGGGAATGTGTCTGGTTCCATGGATGTTGCAAGGGGAACACCCACAGCAACACCCATGGAACGGCCCTGTCACGCAGAGTAATGAATGAAAGGGACCCATATTTTAAGTCATGCAGGATGACTTTACATGGCCTTGTAAATATGGGCAGGCACACTGGCCTTCCGGTGACACACGAGCGGCTCATTGGCCTTTCAATTATGCCTTTAGTACGCGCTCAATGGCCTTGTAAATGATGCCTTTAATACGTCAAGATTTGATGGAAGTGAAGAGAAGCTGGAAAGGAAAACTCTTTTTTGTCTAGCTTCTTGATGATGTCCACTGAATCCCTGATTTAGCTAATATGAGAACATGACCTGAGATGCAACAATGTTATAAACTAATGTCCACACCTATAGTGGAAGTAATCACTCTTTGCTGTAATGTAGAAAAAAATGCTGCGTTCATGTCTTGCTCAATAGTGGAAAACGTATGGTTACGCTATTTGTTTCCCACATTCAAAGTTCTTTAATTTCAAAGTTCTTTTATTTTTTGCACAATTATTCAAAATCCTGAAAATTGCACACAAAAAAACAAATAAAAAACAATACGACGACGATGAAGGTTTGTAATATAAATATCAAACAGCGGTAACTTAAAAAGACGGCATAAAAGTGCACAGCTTAGGAACACACAAATCATACATTATAGTTCATAACTACATGAGTATGCAAGTACACAGTCACTGAGGCCAATTTGCCTTTTTTGGGAACCTCATTCACACAGTCCATATTTACGCCTATGTCTCTGAGACATCCTCCCTTGTTCCAGCAGCTTTGGGGCAATCAACTGCATATTTTGTGCACAGAGACAGGGAAAATGGACTCTACTCAGACTTGGTGAACTATACTGGATTCACACAGAAAACGTATCCTGCAGGGAACTCATGGAAGAATATGCTTGCTGGATAGGAAGGCAACTCTACTCCGTACCCCACCCCCTCAGAGGAAGACCTCAGAGGCCGTTGTATGCCCAATAAAAGCCTGGCAAACCGATGCCAACTCTCTGGGAGTCTCCCACTCCCTTGCTGGTACTGCCTCATCTCGGCTGTAGATGTTGATTTACCAGACATTCTGAAATCAAAGGGCTCGAGTATGCTATTTGTTTAGTTGGTTGGTGTATTTATGTAGCATATTCATGTCAATGGAACAAACTTCAAAGTACATAACGAACAAGATAGCATGCGAGTGCAAGACATAAAATAAGAGGAAACCACATTGTACAGATTATAAGGGTAACCAATAATATTATACTAATGAATTATACGCTAAATATATACCTGCAACAAGGCTTGTCCTCGGAATCCCCTGACAGGAACACATCACTCAATACCTACGCTACCTCCACTGGCTCCCTGTAAAACAGAGAATCACCTTCAAGGTACTCACACACAAATAAATGTCTGTGGAATTTAGTCACTTGTCAGGAACGTGTTACTTTCAGCTACATCTAATCTAATCTAATGAGTAGGTGGCCCGATCTTCTCTGCGAGGAAGTGCAAGACGTCCCTGAGACGGAGATATCAGTCATGAACACAATATTGAGTTAATTATTTCCCCAAAAGTCCAGCTTCCAATTGCCAGAACTAAAAATGAGGTTATAGTTTGCAAAATGTGCAAATGTACCCCCTTGAACAAAATAACTTCTGAGCCAACCAGAGCCATGAAATTTAGCGAGCATATTTAAAGTCAGTTCATATTTGTTTATAAAATATATTACGGAACTCTTTGACAAACATATATAAAACAGTAATTCTGCAATATATATAGGAATATAATATGTTTTCACAATGTCCTGAAGGACAGCTCCACTCCTGCCTCTCCCAACATCCTAAAACCAAACATCTTGCACTTCCATCTAGTTTATATGGATCATATGTTGAGTGAAAAACTTTTGAGTGGTTAGTAAACTGAAGGATCTATCAGGTATTCCTAGTCAAGACTTCTCAGCAATTTCCAAATAAGATTATAAAAACTGGCCTGTATCATCCCTCTAATTGGAAACCAAGCAAGGGTTTTTCAATGGTCAGATAGATGGTCATATTTTCTGAAATAGAACACTACTTTAATTGAATTCTAACCATCCTTTAAAAATCCTGACATGGTGTGTTACCCTCTGACATGGCGTGTTACCCTCAAGGCACTCCTTCATTGTTGTCCCCTCCACTGAACAGCTACTCTTAACAGACACTAGACAGAGTATTCTTGTTTAGGGCATATTCACAATTTTACCTAACACACTGTCAGCTTTTCAATAACTAAACCCTCTCTTTCACCTAACTGAAGGATGCATTCTCCAATAATAATACATTGAGTTACCTCAGACAGCTCATTCAGTCAACAACTTGGTAAACCTCACTTTCTCTACAACCAATCCTACATTTCATTCTCCCAGGCACACAGACTCTTTACTTACCTAATCACACCAGAATTCGAATTCACATTCAAACAAAATGTGGTTCAGTCTTCCTATGGAAAAGTATATTTTATTCCACAGGATTCATATTACATCAGATGTGAGCCTTTGGAAGCATGATGAGCCACAATGACTTTCAGCTCCAAACCCATTTTTGCTCATAAAATGATGCCAACGTGCTTACTGTAACAAACAGTCAAAACATTAGGCATTAAACTCAATTCGCAACTCACCCTTCACTCCCAGGTTAGCTCTGTGGTTTCTTCTTCCTTTCTTTCACTGCGCACAATTCGCAGGGTGTCCCGATTTTTCACTTTCTCCGCACTAAAACTCATCATCCTGGCCATGGTGGTGTCCCGCCTGGACTACGGGAACGCCCTGTATGCCGGCATTCCCGCATACAGTCTGCGTCGCCTTCAACAAATACAGAACCAGGCGGCCCGCCTGGCCTTCAATCTCCCCAAATTCCACCACTCTACCCCTCTCCTGAAACAACTGCACTGGCTCCCCGTGCGAGCTAGAATTAAATTCAAGCTCGCATGCATTACATTCCTGGCCCGCTCCAGTTCGGCGCCAGCTTTCATCTCTTCGGAGATCGTCCCTTATGTCCCTACTAGGGCTCCACGATCTTCCACCCAGTCCCTCCTTACCATCCCACGTTTCCGGAGAAAGAAGTGGGGTGGATCTAAATTTGCCGTCCTCGCCCCTACCCTCTGGAACTCCCTTCCCCTTGAACTTCGCTCTATTCCCCTCTATTCACAATTCCGCAAAAGCCTCAAAACCCATCTTTTCATAAAATCCTTTGATTAATTGCCCGCCTTGACCTCCCTTCCTCCTCCCTCAGTCCCCGTTAGCTATAGCGCCAAGAAGCCGCTGGTATACGTGCGCTTAAGAAGAACTTTTAAACTCAAACTCAAACTCAAACAGGTCCCCCATACAAAATAGTGGGCCAATTCACAAAGGCATGTATTAATATATGAAAAAATACTTGGTTAGTACTACTTCAAATACTCTTTAATACCTCTGTGGATTGGTACCAATGTGTCCTTACACAACAAATTGTTGGTTTCCCACAGATGCTATCCTTACAATAGAATTTCAATATAGTAGGCCCTAATAAGTGCCAGCTTATTCCTATGCTACAGGCACAGTAATAAATCAGTGTTTTATACCCACGCCCGTAATTTTGAATTTTCTTCTATTCAAGACCATTAATTATGTTTCCGTGCACATGAATGAACCAAGGCACTGTGGTTATTGGACTATCTTTAGCTGCGAGAATAATACCAACAAAATAAGGTAGTCTTGGGGCTGTAATTGTAGAAGTAGTTATCTCCCATACTCCCATATTGGTGCACTAGTGTCCAGGGTCAGAAAAATGGTTGTGCAACTTTGCCTGTTTGCAGAATTTCAATGACAAGATATGCTAGATTCCTCAAGGAGCAAGTTCGGTTTTGGGGACGGACGCGTTTGTACTACAAAGAGCCTGTTGCCACTGGACACTCACATTGGTGGTCGAAGCAGACTGTCGCCGTCGGTGTGAAGAGCAAGTCTTGCTGGAGCTTCGCTTTGGTGGTCATCACAGGCAGTTGATTATTGGCACACAGAGGTCACTTCACAGTATTGAGGATCTCAAACCTTTTCTTCAGGAGTATAGTTTGATGCCAGCCAAGGTTCCAAGACCTGGAGGTCAGCTCTTGTGGATCAGGACTCACTCCAGGAGCAGCCAACAGCAGGGCTGAGTGATGTCCAGGCAGGTTCATTTGTTAATGGTAAGTTGCAGGGAGGTCTCTAATAGCTTGTTCTATCCATCTAGCTCAAACAAGAGTTCAGCCCGCTGACCCTAAGAGTCACCCTAAAGAGCCTGAGATCAAGGCAAATAGATCAAATCTTCCTTCTTCAGACAGCAAGGCAGTACTGCTTCTGAATCTTACATAGATACTGATGAAATGCCCTGAAGGTGCCACTTTTATATCTGATGCCAGCCAGAATTCCCTTACCCACCCCAGTGTTTAATTTGCAAAAATAGAAGTGCCAGGGCCCTCGTAAGGAGGTCACTTCCGCTTGCACTGCTCATTGCTGTTGTCAGCGCTGCCAATAACAGGAACAACACAACTACTAACCAGCACACATCTACAAGTGTGACAATTCTGACTGTCCCAGACTCCCAAAAGTATAAGAATGGCTTTGACAGCAGATATTAGTAATGTTTAAAGTGCATTAAATTAATAAACAATTGTTGTTATGCTCCTCTCTAAATGAGACATTAAGCAGCACCATGCAGCAGACTGTGCTGGTGTTGTCAATTAAGAAACCATCAACTCAGATTAAGCACTGACCTACCCGCAAAACTCCTGCTGGTCAGGTCTTCCCTTCCCTGGTCTTGGTCGTGGCTCCAAACGGTCTAAGGTGGCAAAGGCAAGGACAGACCTAGTGTCAGGTTCCTTTGTGTGTGCAGCTGGCAGGACCCTTGAAGTGCAACAAGGCAGCCATCCTGTCAGGAAGATTCCCCTCACACATAAGCATTCTTTGTTACCATTTCTAGAAGCAATATCCGACCCTTTGTTGTAATTTGGCAGCCATTTGGTTAAGCATTAGCAAAAGACATCCTGTATTTAAAGACTATCTTGTCCGTTTGGTGGAATCCATTTTGTATTTCTGTCAGCCATTTTGTTTGCCATGTGCTACCATGTGCTCGCCATGTGCTATGTCCTACCTTCCTGTTCACTGCTCTTGAAATCTGCCTAGATACGAGATATATTTAGACTTTTCTGCTTCGCACATGCTCAGTTGAGCTTGCAGCCGTCCCCAGTCTGTAACTGTCAGGATGTGTCCATCAGAATTAGCAAACTTTTAGCTCCTCCCACTTGTTGCCTGTACACTTTCTGTATGACCTTATATGTACTTACAACCAGCATTTTGTACTTGTATCGCCTTCATTTGAGCCCATGTGTGGGTATAAAAGGACCAAGCTCCTTCCATTCAGTGTGCTACTTCATTCATTACCGAAGGGTGCTGTGTGAATGTAGTTCCACCTCATGAGGTTTAATGAACTCTGTATTTTCTATTCCAGTTTCTGTGCCAACTTCTTCCTATTGGTCTGAGGACTCTGTGCAGAGAAAGGCGAATCCCTTGCACTGGTAGGCCTTGCTGAGGCTCACTACTACACCTCAACAGGAGAGCCATTCACAGTCAGTTGACCCGGGACAGTGGCAGAAAGGCAAAGTTGGCTTGGGCAGAAAAATGCCAACATTCCAAAGTTGCATTTTCAAAATGGTAGCTTACAACCTGACTTCATCATTAAAGAGTATTTTAAATTACAATTCATTTGAGTGGAAGCAGCATTTCTCTATCTAGTCCAAAGCTGAAGTTATCACTTAATAAGTGTTATAAATTAACCCAGGATTAGTGTATGGAGAGATAGTCTTACTGCAGCGAAAACAACTTTGGGAGTTTTTTACCCTGCCAGGACATGTAAAACGTTAGCATATCTTCTGCTATTTAATAATATGCACCCTGCCCTAGGGTTGGTTATGACCTGCATTAGGGTGACTTAAACATTTTAAAAAGGAAGGTTTAAACCTGACAAAAAAACTTTATTTTGCTAGGTTGAAATGGTACTTCAAAACTGCACTACAGGCTACTTTAGTAGGTGACACAATGAGTGCTGCAGGCTACTAGTAGCATTTCATTTACATTCCCTGAGTCCAGGTATTAGCATTTGCTAGGAATTTATAAGTAAATTAAGTGTGCCAATTGGGTATATGTCAATTTTACCATATTTAAAGGAGCGAGCAAAAGGACTGTGCCACTGGTTAGCAAAGGGAAAGTTCACAGAGCCCTAATGCCAGCAAAAAGGAGTTCTGCAAAAATCAGCGAGTGAAGCCACAAAGTCAGGAGGAATACTATGCTAAGAATGTCTGGTTTAACAGGTGCCATCTTGTGTTCTTAAAGGCTTTATGTAGGAGAGATGAATCACTGTACTCGTGGGGTTCTATTTGTCTGTGATTTTTTGCAGAAATATGGGTTCATGGACCCAGTGCAGAAGGAAGCTCCTGATAAGATGTACGAACTGACCCCTTTACTTCTATGAATCCTTCTCCTCTTTATTCTAATTCTTTGAATGAGAGAAACAATGTCAGCTCAAAATGAGGAGCTTTAAATATAGTACAATGGACCTTCTACTCTTTCATTTTGATTATTTCGAAAAATTTTACCCGGGAGAGCTCCATTGAGGCGCTTCATCACTTTTCTACTGATGTAATACTTACTAGTTGCCACATGGACTGTCTTTGGCAGGGTGTAGCTAGCTACCATCGGTGCAACAGGCGCAGTGGCACCGGAGCCCAGAGGGCTGAGGGGCACATTGATCCCAGACAATGCTGTATTTTAGTACCTCAAGACCAGTCAAAGGGGCTACCCTCCTTGACTAAACCAGGGCCCATGACATCTCTGCTACGCTACTGTTCTTTGAGGTTCACGCGGGGGAGGTTAGAGGGGCTGCCAGGTTTCCTTTATAATAATCCCCATGGTTAATAGGCGGCGCATTGTGGGTCCCTGCCTTGTAGCTGTGCCAACACACTCGAGATGAGTTTGGGCTTCACAAGCTACACACTTAACCCCTCATTGCATGAGCAGTGGTCGGTGTTCTGGAAAGAAGGACCCTTTGCAGTGGGAAGTAACACATCATTAGAAGGCAGGGGTGTTCTCTTTTTGAGGGTCATTCTATTGGAGGATTTACTAGCCAATCACGAGGCCAGATCATTAGTAAACCGTGAGAAAACAAGTCTACTTGGTATGGTCTGGTTTCTTAGAAAACCTCTCTAATTCTGAATGGGGGCATTACAGCTGTTTGAATAAGATGATTGGGTTGTATAAGACATATGTTTGTGTCCTGCTAATTTTGTCTGCCGCAGCTAGATCCGAATCACACGCCATGGCTGCACGGTGATAAATAAGGCAGCAGGCCCCTTTCTTAACTAACAAGCTGCCACATAAAACCTGTCTCAACCGAGCTATTAATTGTGGAACAAACTTCACGCTCTCGCATTGGAGTAAAACTTAGATGCGCCCTCTAATGTGCGCGAGACACTTCAGGTCGAGAGCTGCAGGTGCTATTTTAATCTGCTGATTGATGGTGCGCGCACTGGATTAATGGTGCACAGACGCTGGCCGCGAGGAGCCGGGGACAGGTACGTTATCTCATCCCGCTTCTTGGTAACTTTTACCTCCTCAATTGTCGACTTTCGTACCAGATTGGAATACAAATGAGAATATTAACAGGACGTTAATGCAAATGAGCACCCGAGGACAGGTCTGCACATATTTCTATATCCATATTTCTCCCCTCCCTGCTCCCTGCCTTTGCATTTTCTTCTCTGGTTCTCTGCCTTTCCACCATTCTTAATTCATTGTCACTCAGTGCTATACTTTATCTCCATTTAACTCTCTTTTTTTCTTGACATTTCCTAATTTTCCACTCATTATTCTATAAGCCTTTTTCTGATTGCATTACCTTATTTCTATTTTCTCACACCCTTGTCTACTTTCAATTTCTGTAATTATTTCTTCATGTCTGCTCCTCTCCTCTCTTTGTTCCTCATCATTCATTTTCTTGTTCCCTCCATTTTCATTCATTAATGTTGGCTCCTCCCCAACTTTTAGATCCCTTCATGTTGGCTCCCTCTTCTCTTTACGTACACCCTCACGTATCAGTCTAACGTACAGCCTTTCTCGGTACTTCCAACGCAACCAGAACACCACTCTACCTCTTTCCAGCTGCATCTATTTTTTCTGCTCAGCATTTTATCTCTCCTCATTACTTCTCACCATCTTGCATTTTTCCCTTTAAAGGTGTCAGTTAAATTGCAGGGAAGCAGTACACAGGATGAATATTTATATTCACAGAGGCAGTGTGCACAAGAGAGAGACCAGAGGTAGCTAGTTTGAGGAATAATTTGCATTCACTAATTTACTGCTTGTTTACATTTCAAACTCTTAAAGTAGCAAACATCTGCAAAGTCGATATGTCTGGCTTTTTGTTAATGGATGTCTGCGGTAATAGTTGGGCAAGCTACAGCCATAAGGAAGCTGAAAGTTTGGCCCCCTTGCTGAGCAGGCTGTATTAGAGGAGCCTGATAATGGGGATGAGGTCGGTAACAGGAGTTACTGGCACCATGTGAATTAAAAATTTTGTGAGAATACAGCAGCTTCGAGGTGTTTCATCCAAAAATCTCACCTGCTGCAACATGGCTAAGTTTAGGGCGAAGTATCGGGGAACCAATGCAGTAATAGGAAGAATAAATCAAATTCTTGAATGTTATTCACCAATTACTTCTAACCCCCATTATTTCTTCCCTCCTGGAAATATCAGTACCCCAGTTAATTAAATGTTGTAAGCTGGATACTTGGTCTAGTCCTGTGTACACACTCTCTCCGGATGTGGAAACGTACCACGTCAGAGGTTCTCTTTATGTGCTAGGGCGGGCTGTGCCCCACATGTGACTGCTCTATCTGGAAATCTGAATAGAAAGTGAAGTTGCAGGATCGTTAGTGGCTATGTAGCTTACGATTTGCAAGTGGGAAAACGTGACATTTAAGGGTAAGCGTCAGCTTGTCAGAAAAAAGGGGTAGACGAGGTGCAGATCTCCCATTCGCTTCATCTTTCAGTATTAGAAAACGATGAAAGGTAATTTGATAACATTGCTGACTAGCTATAAAAAGCCTGGTGTTCATCACTAAAAAATTAAACGGGATATATCACGGGATAACTCACAATGCGATTCTGCGATTTACAAGCAGATAAACAGAATGTTGTTATTGTTTAGGCAAAAACTATTGTGGCACAAGTAACAAAGTAGTATCTGATGTAGCAGAAAATAAATGATGGAAATAAAAGAAATGGTAATATGTTTGGCTATTGTATTTTGTTTTTAACAATTGTTTTAAGCTAGACAGAGGGTTGTAAAGTAGCCTCTTTTTAGGTCTCGCCTAAGCCGTCGCATTAGCGATGCTTTGGCGTGATGATAAGTAGGGGCTTTCAAAAGTGCTCCCAAAGTGTGGATCGGGTCCAGTCCATGTGCGCTGGGCGCGCGCACCATTTGTCCACCTGCGTGATCACTTTCGGGGCCGCTTTGATGTTCTCAGTGAGCCACGCGGCCACTGAGAACATCAAAGCGGCCGCGAAAGTGAGCACTTTCCCTGCTGGCATTCCCCCCTCCCTTCTCGCCCAGTCCATTTGCCAGCTGTCTCCCTCGTGTGCTTCTCTGTCCTGACCACACTCTGTTTTTTCTCTGTGTCACCCCTGTGCTTTTCCTCCACACCTCCGGTGCTCCATGTCACTGTCTCCTTTGTGTTCTTTCCCCGCGTGCTGCTCTCTCTCCCTCATATGCTGCTTCGTGTGCTTCTCTTTCCTGACCACACTCTATTTTTGCTCTCTGGCACCCCTGTGCTTTTCCTCCACACCTCCGGTGCTCCATGTCACTGTCTCCTTTATGTTCTTTCCCCGAGTGCTGGTCTCTCTCCCTCATATGCTGCTTTGTGTGCTTCTCTTTCCTGATCACACTCTGTTTTTGCTCTCTGTCACCCCTGTGCTTTTCCTCCACACCTCTGGTGCTCCATGTCACTGTCTCCTTTGTGTTCTTTCCCCGCATGCTGCTCTCTCTCCCTCATATGCTGCTTTTACTCTCCTCCCCATCCATCTTTGTTTTATGCTCCTGCCCACTCCTCCTTCGCTTTTCCCCGCCTGCACCTCTGATGCCCCCGTGACAATGTACAGGGCAAACAAGGAAATAGCTCCTTTTACTGCTGTTGTGGTAGTAAAATGCAGCAATTATCGGGGTTCAGTGGGCCCCGGTGTCACTGCACCTACTACACCAATGATACCTATGCCCCTAGAAGCGCAATACTGCTGAGATGTGTGAAAGCTTAGTGTTGACACAGAGGACACACTCATTCTTGCACAGATCTGCCCTCCTCCTTTGTGTACTGCTGGCTGTGATTGTGTCTCACTTCGCATCATTCCGTTCTGCACTGGGTGTTGCATGGGCATAGACACCCACACCATAGAGACCTGCCACATCATCTAAAATAGAAAGTGCACGTTTATTTCTACGCCCATGAGAGACAGCTAGCAGGAGAAAGCCGGGAGTTCTGCCTAGTCTGCAGCCGAGACGACAGAATGCCAGTCCTGACTCCTGAAGAGAGGCCATTGAGAACTATTCAAATGCAGAACCTGCCATTGGTGACTGCGTGCTCCCGCCTCCTTGCCATTGCCTTTTAGGGTTATTAATGCGCCCGAGCACACCCTCCTTAAGGCTCTGTCCTCCTTGTCTCAATTGTCATGGAGCAGTGTGCAATAAACATCAGCTGGTACCTTGGGGTAGTGACGTGCGCTGTGAGCCTGCCCCCATCCTGGCCATTTGTTACCACATAGAAACACTCCTCTGACCCCCCACCCCTGGAAATGATAAAATCGGGGCTTGTTCCGAGTTACGACTGCACCTCCTGTAACTTAAGTGTGCTGAGGGAGGGACCCACTTAAACAATGGAAGCTTCCGAGGATGCTAAAGAGCTCTTAAACTGCATGTGTGTTTAGGCGCTCACACTTATTCACTGACTTACACAAGTCTACAACTTTCACTTTTTAGTGGTGCATAGACATATGTGCAGAATACACTTTGGCTAAAGGCAGGGGTCTGTGACGTCCTCTGCAAACATTCCCAAAGTCTCTGAAAGTTTTATGCTTCGCAGCGGTACCTTGCTCTGGGCTGATATCTTGGTAACTGCTCTGGGTTCAAGGGCTTCAAAGCGAAGAATAAACCCATGTTTGTCTGCACCCCTCTGTGCTGGGGCATGCTTATTTATATATATTTTTTCTAGCGCACAGCCTCCTGCCATCAGGGCTTCAGGGCGGTTTGTAGAAGGAATGAGGGGCGAGGCGAAGAATAAAAGAAGTGTGTTTAAGTCCCAGGGAGCAGTCACTGCTTGCATGGGGCGTACATGTACACATGCATGTACAGAGGGTCAGCAATTTGAAACAAGCATTGGCATAGGCAATAGGTCTTCTTGGTTTTACTCATGGTCCAATAATTATAATATGTTTACAAGTTGGTCTGATTATCAGAAAATCAGAGCCATTCTCTATGCTAACCTGTGTGGATGAGTAAGCTCCACTTTTTAGGTCGAGCCTAGAGCAGCGCATGCACTGCTTGCACCACACCCACACCCACACAAATACACACACACACAACCACACCCACACACACAACGACACACACACACCAGCACACACACACACAACCACACACACAACCAACCAAACACACACAACCACACACACAGCCACAACTACACACACAACCACACACACACAACCACACAGAACCACACATACAACCACATAACGACACACACACAGCCAAACACACACAACAACCACACACACAACCACACACACAACCCCACACACAACCACACACACAACCACAACACACACCCTCAACCACCTCCACACACAACCACACCCACACACAACCATACCCACACAACCACACCCACAACCACACACACCCACAACCAAACCCACACACACAACTACAACCACACACACAACCACACACATAAACACACACAACCACACACACACACAACCACACCCATGCACACATCACACACTGTGGTAAATTAATTTTACCGTATCATTTTTCCATATAATTAAAAGTCATAAGGATAGCTCAATCAAATGAGAGGCAGAGTCCATGGTATCTGAGTCATACGGGCTTTAATGAAATGCTTCGAAGCATGGGACATCGGGTTCCATCACCACTCAGGTTCAGGAAGGGACATTCAACATTTTATTAACATCACACATTATATATAGTAAAACAGTATACATGGAGTCAATACAGTAGGCGTAACAGGTGAAAAGAGAGAGAGATAAGAACAAATGTGCGTAACAGGAGGCGTGTAAAAAAGCGTACACATGGGCGTGCACTGGACATGTCAGAGAATCCTCACATGAAACGTCACAAGTGGGTGGATGCATAGAGAAAGTTTGCAGGATCAGCAGAAACCTATGACCTGGATGCGCGCGCAACTGAGCATGACGTATAACCGGGGAGAGCTGGGGGTTTTGACTTTTGCACGAGTAGAGGAGACTAATGTCTGTGGTGTCAAAACGACCTGTACCTATAGCATATCTGATATCTCATGTTTGGAGGATGTAGTGTCTGGAGTAAAAGGTTTCTCGGGCAGGGGCCGTTCATCACTGAATGCTAGTGTGTGCATAGGGATCTTCATGTAGAGTGCGGGGGCCATGGGCCTACCATGGTAATGGGAGCATTAAATTACTTGCATGGAGACAGGAAGGCAGGGCCCTTTGCTCTGCAGCCGGGAATATGTTTACCTATTTCACTAGACTGGAATGTGTTTTCGAGGAGGCTGAGCAGATAACTTGTAGGTAAAACATCGTCTTGGCAAGCGAACCAGGCCGAGCCGGGCACCGCTCGTCTGAGGCAGGAAGTAAGGCAGAGGTCAGGGATGCATACCTAAACGGCATCTTTCAGAGGCAGAAAAGAACTTGGAGCCTCGATTAAGGGTCTGGCTCGACTGGGCCAGAAAACGTGGAGGAAAACATGAAAGTGTACCATGTAAAGACGTTGGCACCATAGGCCTAGAAGCCTAATTAACGTGATTTTCATACATGACTGGATAGCTGACATGTTAACGTTGGACGCAAATGTATTTGCGTCTTTCTAGCATGAACAGGAAAGAAGTTACACGACATACAAGGAACATGGGTGCATGGATAGGGTGCGAGTGGGGGGCACATTGGCTACCTGAAAATTTCTATTACCTCATTCCCTCCTTGGCCCTACTACACCCTTTAGGATATATCTATATTCATGAGACCATCTATCTGTTCATATAACATCATTTGTTCATCTTTTATCATTCAGGACCGGGAACTTGGACCTGGAATACAAGCTGTGGCGCACAAGCTGCAAATCGCTGGCCCACATTGCAGACAGAGACAACAACTGAATACTATGACCAATATTATTCCTAGGAATGATAACAATTTCCATCCCCAAGCGGATATCACACTCCAGAGCCAACCGGACCAAGTCCAGGAGCCTGGATTCTGGTGTATCAGGTGAGCAATTTCGTGAAGCCGTGTTATGGCCTTATACACGGATGGCACGTTATTAGGAATGAAAACACAACAACTGGATCCGATGACTCTACAAGCCCCGCCCCTATCGGCCAGGATGACGTCAAGGACAAGGCGATTTTGAAGAACTACAAGTCTCATAGCAGATTGCTCTTCGGTCAGGTTACCTAAAGCAGAAGTAGTTTCGTTCACTACCGCTTCCAAAGTTCTAGTTAATTTGCGTGTCAATTTACTGTTTTGAACAGGACCTACAAAGAAAAAGAATCCTTTATTGAAATCTGTGTATTGTTCCCACGTTGTCTCAGTCTGATCGACAATTGGGGTCTTGATCTCCCTTCTATGTCTTACATTCACAAGGCGTGAATTCCGATGATAATCAGGTGGGGCTAGGAAAACAGGTGGTAATAGGAACGCAATGTAACACGTCCCATCCCAATCAGGGGGCAGATATACATAAGCGGTGTGACCACAAATGAAATAAGAATGGCGAGAGGCTTTAAAAGTAGACTTTCCTTTGTCACTGAATTCAACCACAGTATTACAATCACTGTGTCCTAGATGTACTGAGCCATTCTTTCTAACGCATAGTTCGCCTTTTACTGGCAAAACTGTTATAAACGGCAAGTTCGAATTAGTCTCGGACTGGACGTTCAGGATCATGAGATTGAGGGAAAAGTTACCTAATTCATATACTTCATTTTCTAGGTCGGTCCCTCTCCTTTGGGGAAGGCCGTCTGCGTCTGGGAAACATGCTTTATTCATGACTGTATTCAGGTTCCCCCATATCCAATTGCCTTGGGAAACTTTGGACTTACTGTCTAAGGAAGACATTAAAGCAAACCATGCACCACATGAACCATTATGTGTAAACGGGTAGGGAAAGAGAGGCAAAGCTCCCTTATATTTCTGATAAGGTGGGAGTCGGCCACATACCCGGCAATTGGTGGCATTGCTGGTCTGGTGAGTATGGTGTAACATACGAATGAATGTATTGTTGCGCATCGCTAGTCGGTAGGATAATTCATGAGGGGGCAGGTTGCTGAAAGAGTGCTCTACAGTGTCATTAGAGGAAGCATGTACATGAGAATCAAGAGGGAAAAAAACATGTAGCATTAAACTTATGCATATGATCGTAAGACTCAGAAGAAACATGAAAATTAATGCAATAATGCATCGACTGTGCAAATTTTTACAATATTGTTCTCTTTTCTTGATACGCCTTTCTCTCTGACTATTTTGGTCTATCTTATACATGTCAGAAACCTGTCTAACCGCTTCACCCAGGGGGGACTTAAACAATTAAACGCTGTCTGACTTACTAGACCTCAACTTGGCACGATACTCCTGTTGGGGAGTTTTTTCTAACAGGGGAAGTTTAGAGTCAGTGTCCGAAAGGGGGCAGTCCTTAACCGAAGTCTCTGGACACAGTCTGTGAACTTTTTTAATGTGACTGGAGTGTAGCCATCCCTTGCGACCTTCCAGCTTGACAGCGGTCCTCGTCGTCATCAACACCAACTTTGGCTGTTTCCACCTCGGCTCCAGCGGACTTGATCGGTCGAAATTTCTGACAAAGACGAACTCTCCCGGAACGACTTCATGCGGTTTTACTTGGGTGTTGTCCGGGAAGGCAGCCGCAACCTGTGAACGACAAGATTGTAGTGCAGACATCAAGGAAGCAAGGTAATCTGTCAGCATAGTACTTTCGACATCTGTGATTTTGCGAGGCATAGGCGTACCCCACATATTGGGAGGCCGCCCGAAGACCACCTCATAAGGAGATAGTCCGGTTCTAGAATGAGCAACCATACGCATAAAGAAGAGGGCAACTGGCAAGGCTACTATCCAATCTACACCTTTTTCTGAACAGACCTTGGCTAAGCGTGTTTTCAGGGTTTGATTATGTCTCTCAACGAGACCAGCTGCTTCAAGGTGTCGTACGCAGTGGAACTTCCACTGGTAACCTAACAGGAGTGATACCTGTTTCATAAGCTCGGACGAGAATGTCTGTCCATTATCTGAGTACACGACACGGGGCAAGCGATATCGCGGGAAAAATTCACGAACCAACTGCTTGGCAGTGGTCGCAGCAGTGTAATCTGGGACTGGATATGCTTCTGTCCATCGGGAAAGGGCACATACAACTACGAGGACATATTTAAAACCTCTACATCTGCCCATCTGGATATAATCCATCTGGAGGACTTCAAAAGGATGGTCAGGAGGATGGAATCCACCTTGTTCCACGGGAACACCTTTGCCTGGATTGAACTGACAACAGATCATGCAGGTACGCACTTTCTGTTTTGCTGCTGCTCGTAAATGCTTATTGAACCAGAGGTCTTGAATGCTATCTAACATGGCTTTTTCTCCTAAGTGTGCTAGACTATGTGCTGTGTTAATGATTACTTGAACCATAGAGTCGGGGAGGAACCATGTGGCTCTTCCCTTCGTCATCCATCCCTGATCTGTCTGGATCCCTCCTTGTTCAGTCCATTTCTTGATTTCATCTGGAGTAGCATGTGTCTGTATGTCGAGTACATCTAGAATGGGATCCTTCACTGCCATACAATGTGTCTGTGAGGTCACGTCAGTCTTCGTCATGTCCGTTGGAATGTCTGTTTGAGTCTGGGCTGTGAGTTTAGCTGTTCGATCTGCCAGGTCGTTACCCTGAGAAATGGTGTCAGTGACTTTCGTATGTGCTTTGCACTTCATGATAGCAATGGATGCAGGTAAGTGTATTGCTTCTAACAGAGCTTGAATGAGGGGACCATGCTGTATCTTGGCGCCATGAGAAGTTAAAAAACCTCTTTCTTGCCAGAGGATACCGAAGTCGTGAACAACTCCGAATGCATACTGTGAATCTGTGTATATGTTTACTTTCTTGTTCTTGGCTAGTATACAGGCTTGGGTCAGAGCAATGAGTTCTGCTGCTTGAGCAGACAAGGTGTCAATACGATGTGTTTCTATGACTTCCGTTTCAGTGGTCACTGCATAGGCGGCCACTAACTCTCCTGTGCTTGTTCTCATACATGAACCATCCACGTAAAGTGTCAGGTCTGGGTCGGGTAATGCAATGTCTGTCAAGTCTTGTCTGGGTTTCGTTACAGTATTGATGACTTCCACGCAGTCATGTGGTGTCGGGTCAATTGTGCTCGAGGGTAACAATGTGGCAGGGTTAAGTATGTTGCATCGTCTGATCTCTATGTGTGGCTGAAACAATGTCAGTTCATATCCTGTCAGTCTTGCTATAGTCAAGTGCTGAGTCTGGGTTCGGTTCAGGAGTACTTCCACTGAGTGTGGAACTTGTACTGTCAGGGGATGTCCTAATACTATGGAGTCGCTTTGTCTGATTGCTAGAGCTATTGCTGCAACTGATTTGAGGCACACAGGCAAGGCCTGGGCTACTGGATCCAATGTACTAGAAAAATAAGCACAAGGCTTGTGGTGTCCTGCTTGATCTTGTGTAAGAACGGATAACGCTGTGCCATCGCGTTCAGTGACAAAAAGTGTAAAAGATTTTCTGTAACATGGTGTCGCTAAAACAGGTGCTTGACATAAGGCTTTCTTTAACTCGTCAAAAGCTTGTGTATGTTCCTGAGTCCAAGGAAGGACAGTCGAAGTCGCTGCCTCCTGTGTTGTCAACTGTATGAGCGGTTTTGCTAGATATGCATACTGAGGAATCCATTGTCTGCAGTAAGAAGTGAGGCCAATGAAGGCCCGTACCTCCTTTTGTGTCTTGGGCTGTGGCAGATGTGCAATTAACTGGATACGATCTGGTGTCAACTGTCTACCCCGCTTGGACAGCAAGTGTCCAAGGTATACCAATTGCTGGGCACAGAATTGCAGCTTCAAAGGGGACACTTTATGCCCCTTTTCGGCCAAGAAATACAAGACAGTCAGTGACCCGCGCTCGCAGTCACGTTCGGTCCGTGCTGTTATCAACAAGTCATCCACGTATTGTAGCAGAGCAGTGTCAGTAGGCATGTGGATACTGTCTAGTTGTCATTTCAGTGCTTGACTGTAAATACTCGGACTTTCCGTGAACCCTTGAGGTGCACGTGCAAATTTGAAGCTACGGCCATTTAAAGAGAATCCGAATAAATACTGGCTTTCCGGATGAATGGGGACACTAAAGAAAGCGTTCTTGAGGTCAATTACAGTAAAGAACGCTGCTTCGGAATCAATAGCCGTCAAGAGGGAAGATATGTCTGGCACTACCGGGTACTGAGGAATGATGCATTTATTCAGTTCTCGAAGATCAATCACCAATCGGTAGACTGGTGGTGCATTTGGGTCAGTTCGTTTAAGAATTGGAATGATTGGAGAATTGCATACATTGGAATCAGTTTCAATAACTACTCCTTGGGCAATGAGCTCGTCAATAATTTTCAATAAGGCCGTTACAGCCTCGGGTGGCAATTTGTATTGTCGGATTCGGGGTAGTACAACTCCTTGTTTTAATGTAACACGATAAGGTGTAATATGCATACAACCTACATCAGTTGGACCCTGTGCCCATAAATGTGCTGGTACGTTCTGCAATCTTGGATCAAAATCTCGTAACACATAATGTCCCTTGAAATCACGTAAGAATAATCTCACTCCTTCCGGAGAACAACATATTACAGCACCTAGTGCTTTCAACGTTTTAATACCAGATTTTCAGGACATGCTTTCGTGAGTAACAAGTCTGTAGTACGGGACAATGGACCAACTTCGAGGGAAACTGGCTTTGACACTTCGTTAACAATAGGCTTTCCTGAAAAACCCAGGGAAACATTCTGTGAGCCTGAGAGGGGTGCCCCTGGAACCTCGTCATGACTAATGGTAGTTCTGCTGTGTCGTTGTTCTAGGATGGTATTAATTAAATCAGTACCTAGGCCTCTCCATCTTTTTAGGAGTAATTCTTCCAGTATATTGTATAGGGGACCTGGATCATAATGCTGACTTTCATATAACGTGATGAGATGCTGGATCATGTACATACCAGCGAGTCGCTGTTCGTCTGGGGAAAGAGCCAAAAATGTTTGTGCTACTGAATCATCTTTATATATGCTATCATTTCCAGCCCATTGGACTGCTGACCGTGCTAATTCCTGATCTCGCATTGTACTAAGTTCATGGTAACCTATTCTTTCTTTCAGTATTTTATCGGTGTCTTGAAATACATGTTCAAGAGAACATTGTTCTGGTATGGGAGAAAGGAAACGTTTCTTGCTTTCTAGACGAATGGGTCTGTCCAAAGAATACTGTCTAGGAAGTCTCGCTCTACCTACGTACGCTATTGTTCCTGACGTTTCTTCTACAGGATTATCTATCTCTTCCTCCTCTGAGGTTTCATCCTCTTTCTCAGCTCCCCTAGCCTCGTTTTCCTTTTTGTGTATATTTACTATTTCTTTGCGGATCTTTCTGTACATGGCTTCAATGCAACTCTGTTTATCATGTTTACCATCAGTTATATTGTTGCTCCAATTTATCAGTACATCCATCTCTTCTTTGCTTGTACCTGGCCGGTCTCGTTCCCTTATCAAACAATATATCAGAAATCGTAAGATCATACTTTGTGTCTCAACCTTTTGATGTGCCATGGCCTCGCGAATGCATTCTGGTCTCTCCCCTGTTCTTATAAAATGATATATATTGTCTAGATGGTTAGTCATTTCTGGTAAAAGGATCAAATAGTTTGCAACTCGCCGTAAACGTAATGAGTATAGTACCATCCCGCCTTCGCCTGGGACTGGGTCATATCTGCAGTCTGTAACATACTCTTTAAGGGCTGCGAATGTCGCTGCCCTGGGTGTACGTTGTAAGGCTAAATCTCTAAGCGTCGTTCGTTTTACTTGTGGCGGGATGCAAAGATGACCTCCTACAGTGCCTCCTGAGGCGGAAGCGTAACCATCAACTAGCTGTGATGTTGCTGCTGGTGTCATTATTTGAAAAGTAGGTGCAGGTATTGTAGGCGAACTCTGAGTCGCCGATGTAGCTGTAGCGAACGGATTGTAAGGACCGACAGTAGGAGGAACAGTAGTAATAGTAGTAACAGGAATAGTTGTGACAGGGACAGTGGTGACAGGAGGGGAAATAACAACGGATGAGGAAGTCGAGTCTTGAGGGAGTGGAATTGACGCGTCTTGAACAGGCTGAACGGACTGAGTGGGCTGTTGTACATTATTAGCTGGTGGTACGCGTACGTTAGTATATGCTGGAGCCACGTCATCTAAATAGGAAGAAAGGAAAATGTCCGCTGCAGTCTGTTTGTGACAGAGTTTAGTCGGGACCAATGGTGGTGGCAAGTTACGGGGTGCTTCCTGGGTTGCCTTGGGCAGGCCCTCGGCAAGAACTGGATACAGTCCTGTAATAAGGGCATTTCTTTGTCTGTCTTGTTGTTCTATTCTGACTCGTTCTCTTAGTTTCATTTGTCTTTTTTTTCTTATTTTCCTTACTTCCCTACTTTACTTTAGTCTCCTTTAACCCTCACACCTGTATTTCCTTCTATATTCCATTTTGTTTCTGCAACCTTCTTAGGCCCCTTTGTTTTTTCCTTCTTTCCCCTCTTTTTATCTTACTGTGGCATCAACCTCTCTGCTCCCATACCCATCTATTACATTTCTACTCTCCAATACCAATGCTTTTACTTTGCTTATAAAAAATGTCAGCTTTTTTAGATCATGTTTTTGGGCAAATGGGGATTTGGGGAGCAGACGACCAGAGGGAGTCCTCCCCCGTGTTCTTTGGGGAAGCGGTGCTGTCCAGAGGACTGCATGGTGGGTTGGGCTTCCTTTGGGGTACAGTATAGCCCAACATATACAGGCCCTCCATTTTGGGTGCCAGCAACCATTTTAACATGGTGGCACGGTGGTTGGCACCTTGGGCTAGTTTTAACCCCCAGTTAAACGGTAGCGTGGTTAGGCAGGTGCTCTCTTCATTCACCTATGGCAGCAGACAATCATGTGGTGCAGGCCGTTGCCTGCTGGCCGTCGCAGGAAGGTTCGACCTCCTGTACAAAGGGTCAGGTTCGGCCTCTGGACGACCTCCGCGAAAGTCCGCTGGGGTGTGGGTGCGGCTGTACTGGCCTGCGTGCCCGAGCACACGCCACCAGCCCAGTGTCAGATGAGAAGGAGGGGCGGCTTTGGGTGTGTTGAGCGGCCCAGCATTCGGTCAGTAAGGCGCCGGCTCAGGCAGCAGTCGGAGGGCTGGCTTAGGCTCTGACTCTCTCGATCGTTGGGGCCACAGTGCTAACAGACTGCATTGGCAATTTTGTGTCAAATTCAACAAGCATATGTTTCAATAAGATCAGGTTCCTCTGCCTTAATGCTAGCATGATTACCTCACCTATCATCTCACACTGCTTTACCCCCCAAATGACTTATTATACAAGCAAAGGCATCCTAAAATTACAAGTGTGCCTAATGATACCCGCGCAGGGGTTAAGGATGAAGAGGGGACACATAAGTGTCTATGTTAGAACTGCTCTGTGGAACCACAAAGGTTTGTGTGTCATAGTATGAAGGTGTGTTAAAAGGAAGTTGTTCCTGATTGGAGCTACAACCTCTAATTACTGAGTATTACTATTGTGTGAGTTATTGAGACCACCCCACCCTTTTTCATAGTATAATAAACTTAGGCTTCTGGTTCCTTTGTAACCTATTACTTAGTAGGTAAATTGAGGTGTGTTTAAATCCATCAGTTTTCACCTCTGGCTCTCAGAGAGCATTTTAACTATTGTAACTCACTGCACATTGAATGTGTCAGAAAATTTAGCAACGGTGCCGATGCCACCTGCCCTCTACCTTGTCTTTGTGTTAGGAAAGCTTGCACTGTTGCTGCTTTGCTGCACATGCGTGTTGACAAAACTTTTAGAAATCTGTTTCACTGTAGGGAAGACAAACTATTAGTTTCCTCAATATATAGTAGATTTGAAATGTATTAATAGACATGGGGATTCTCATATATGGGATTTTACATGTTATGTCTGTTGTATAACAAGAGATAGACTAGAGCGTCACTAATCCACAGCTGTAATGGCATTTCCTTGTGTGACTGCAACATAATTCTCATTATGATCATCAAGGGGCAAGTATTTGCGGTAGTTAATTGTATGGATTTTCATGCATGCTTGACTGAATGAAGACAAGAAAACAGGACTGATATCCCATGACCTCTGCATGACATAAACCACAGTACTGCTGGATGTTCAAGAACAGCCAAAAATCTAGCATTGGGTTAGCTAAGTCATTCTTGCACCTGATTCCCTGAGGGGTCTCTTAAGAATCATGTCTTTCTTGCCTGTTGTTCAACGTTCATATTTGACCTTGGGCCAGCTACTTGGGCAACACCATGTCATCTTTCAAAAGTATATTGATGACATGCACTTTCACTTCAAGACAACATCAAGACATTTCAAGCTAACTATCTTGATAATCCTAACTACACCACCTCATACTTGGACCATGTACTCCACTATATGAAGAAGATTTTCATTTGCACGAATGTTAGCAAAGCGGAGATTACGGTAATAGGACATATCACATGGACACCAGCCCTCTACTTAAATATTGACCAAAGGCCCATGGACTCTCCCAACCCTTCAATTGCCCCAGAAAATAATATATTTGAATTGAATTCACGTTTGCCCCCAAAAGATCAAGCAATCATCTTGGCATACCTGGAATACTGCAACATCATCTGCACTGGCCTATCCACGAAACTCATCGTCAGTCTATTGAGGTCGTAGAACCAGGTAGGCAGATAGTGTCTTAATCTCTCTAAATACATACCTTTTTAGAACATCCTGAGTACGCTATGCTGCCTTCCAGCAAAAGTTGCGATCAGATTAAAAGTTGCCTGCACAATCCAAAAGGAACACTGGAGGCAAAGACCTATACTAAATTGAGAAACTGAGCCCTCACTATCTTTCAGCCAGAACCCTCTAATCAGCATCCACCCACATGATCTATCAACCATTATCAAAGAGTTCATAACGCTTAGACAGATTCCTGGGAGTGCCAGGATCTGGGCAAGGAAAAGTCCTCAACCCCCCTCTAAAATCCCGGCAAAACTACTTACTTTGCAGTAAGCTCATTAAAACGGATCTATTCAGACTTACTTTCTAAGGAAACTCCTTACTGAACAATGTCGCAAACAAAGAACATTGGACAATGGAGCTGCCCATTCACTTGAACTCCAGCACCCCCTCATTCTTGTGTTGTCATATAATTGGATATTATCAGTTCTCTAAACTGACTGTAATGTAATCTATATCACTATATAAAACTCACAATAAATTATTTTTTCTACATTGACTGTCATTTTTCTACTTTTACATCTAAATTATTTCCTGTATTTTTACTACTTGATATGTAGCAGCAGCAGAATACATATCACAGAAAGAGCACGTAATATTTAATTATAGTGTTTAAACGTGCTGCAATGCAAATTCTAACAACACCTCAATATAGTATATGCATTAAATTCCTTTAAAGAATCATGTCAACAAAGTCACATTATCAATACCATAAATACCAATAAACGCATCCTGAGTGCTACGAAAATTAGGTGCAAACCATGCTTGTGCCCAACTTAAATCAGCAGATACTCTCAATTTGCGACTGGTCTCTGGTTTTTGACCACAGAGCTTCTTCCAGAAAATACCCGGGAGAATTGCTCAGGCAAAACCTTTCACTGGGGGGAAACTCTGCGATAATCCTGGCCACAAAACTGACACAACACATTATTCCCACGTGCATGGTGAAAACTTCGAATTAAATGCTAAACGTCAATCAATACTATAAAGTAACTGTATTTCACACAGCTACTCATTTAATTGCATGATATTGACAGAAGGTTTTCTATTTTCTATTTCTTCCACAACAAGATCACCTACTTCTACAGATGCCCAAGACCACAGACTTCTTCACGCAGCACAAAGACCCCGCTACCAGCTCAGACATGTCACTAACCGAATGGAGCCAGTTTGCCACACAAGACGCCACTTCCATCATCGATTTGGTCCACTCAGTGACCCCCAACCAAACCAAGCACTCACCACACCTTCAACCTAGGTAAAGCCAGAATCAGCCACATATTCACCACAAGATTGGAAGACCCCAGCAAACTCAACAATTACCGACCAATCTTCATGCTCCGGTTCCCAGCCCAGGTATTAGAAAAATACATCTCCTCACATCTGGAATGGAGCCTCTTGCCACTACTCAACTCCTCCTAATACAGATTTCATAGCAATCATAGCACCAAGACAACCCTCTCCGTGGCTACTGACAACATCTGAGCACTACTTGACTTTGGAGAGACTTCAGCTCTGATCTTCCTAGACCTCTCAGCAGTCTTCAATGTCATCTCCACCACACACTCATCACAAAGCTGCACAACATAGGCATCCAAGGAGCCGCTCTCAGATGGATCACCTCTTTCTTCACCAGAAGAATGTAAAATGTCCACCTTCCCTCATTTACTTCCAAACCCAAGGAAATCATCTGTGGAGTGCCCCAAGGATCCTCACTCAGCTCCATCCTCTTCAAACTTTATATGACACCTCTCGCCAGAATCACCAAACCCCACATTCTCAACATCATGTCCTATGCCACCAACACACAACTCATCCTCTCCATCTCCGAAGACTCCCCCAACACCATCATCAAGTTCCACTGCTGCATGACATACATCACCAACTGGATGTAGTATATATCCCTGAAGCTTAACACAGACAAGACAGAGGTACTGATTTTCGAAACAAAAGCCCCCAATGTGACGCATCCTAGTGGCCCTTAGAATTCTGACCTACTCCTACCCCCACTGACCATGCTAGGAACCTAGGCATCATTCTGGACAACAAGCAACCCCTGGAAACTCAGGGCAACTCGGTCTCCTCCTCCTGCTTCTTCATCCTCTGCATGCTTTACAAGATATTCAAATGGCTACCTCAAAGTTCAAGATGCACCATCACCCTGGCCCTCACTTCCAGCGACTTAACTATGACAACACTCTCTAAGCAGAGATCACAGCTCACCTCCTTCGATGACTACAGACCACAGAGTATGCCGAGCGAGACTCTTCCTGGATCTTCGTAGACAAACTCACATCATCCCCCTACCTCAGGGAACTCCACTGGCTCCCTGTACAGAAAAGATGCCAGTATAAGCACCTGGCTTATGCATAAAGGCCTACACAACTGCCGACCCACCTACTGGAAACAAACGCCTGAACTTCCATCAGCCCAACAGACACCTCTGCTCCGTGCCCCTTCTCTCACCATCACCCCTTGCATCAGATGTAGCAGGTGCGGATGTTGCACCTTCTCCTACCTAGCAGCGAAGACATGGAATGAGCTTTATGATTGATTGACATTGCAGAGCCTTTTAATTTGCCACCTATAACTCTGTGTGTAGGGATGTCCTACACCTCTCTTGTAGGGGATTGGCTGAGGGGAGTAGGTTGGAACTATTTAATTTTTATGCTAGAGGGGCACCGAGGGACACATCCTCAGTAACTTTAACGAGTTTGGATATAGCATTAGCAAGGTGTCCACCCTCGGCAAAAATCATAGTGGGCGGGGATTTTAATTGTATATTTGAGCCTCTGAGTGGGGACGATCCCCTGGGCACTGAGGGGGAAGATTCTAGATGGTCCATTCCAGCCCTGTCGTTGCCCCCTATCCGAAAATGGGCAGCAAGGGCAATCCAAATCAACGCCCTAACCAGGGAACATAACCTAAGAGCACTCAATGGTAGGACTAATTCAGATAGGGGTGGTGCAATGACATTTAATCGGCTCAGTGGCCCATCTAGAATAGATTATATACTATTAGACGTCAGACTCTGGAAATACCTTTTAGACATGGAGGTGGTGGCTACACAGGTCAGTGACCACAACCCCCTTTGTACAAAGCTTAGGTGGGGCAAACTGAAGGGGGTTGGGTCGTGCGCTCCCCTGAGGCTGACCAAAGAGGTGGTCCCCTATAATAGTAATCGTAGGCTGAAATGGGACAAGGCCCAATTAAAGAAAGATCAACTGGAGTGTATAAAATCCCTTGTGGAAGATCTGACCTTGGACCTGTCAGCACGGGAACAGGGACTAAGAAGCGTACCAGAGTTACCAATCGCCTTAGAAATAGCCTACAAGAACACAATAGAGCAGGTGAGCCAATAATTTTTAAAAGGGAATAGTTTTAAAGCCAACAATATTCCCCCCATTTCCACCAATCCCTGGTACAATGCCCAGTGCAAGGGTAAAAGGAAAGAGCTAGAATCTGCCCTGCTCAAAAAAGATCCCTCACTAGTCAGAGCGGCTAGGAAGGATTTTTCGAGGGTTGTAGCAGCTGCCAAACGAGAGTGGGAAGAAAAATATTGGCAGGATCTAAATGGGGCGGTCTCCGCGAGGAACTCAAGGTTATTCTGGGACCTAATTAACAAATCTAGGCAACAGAGTTCACAACCACTAGCCACCCATATAACAAGTCAGCAATGGGTCGACCACTTTTCTGCAGTATATGGCGGAAATGAAGCTGACCTTTCTCTAATGGTAGACATGGGTGGAGAAGGGAGATACATAAGGGAGCTCGAGGATCCATTTCTGCCCTTGGAAGTACTAGCGGCAATTAGACATCTGACCCCGAAGAAGGCGGCAGGCCCAGACGGGATACCGGGGGACCTTCTGATAAAGGAACCCAAGGCTTGTTAGATGTGATTCAGAAAGTGGTTGGCAGGGTCATCATCTCAAGGGTTGGAGCCTGGATGGAAGAGGAACATATCCTCTCCCACCTACAAGCAAGTTCTCGACAAGGGTGGGGACGATGGACCAGGTCTTTCACTTTTTTGGGATCTATTGGAAGTCAGTTACCATCAATAGAGGTAGCCTCTATATGGCTTTCATAGATATCAGGATGGCTTTCGACCTGGTCCCTCGAGCAAGGCTATGGGAGACATTAGAAAAGATGGGCTTCCCAGGGCCCCTTCTGAGTTTCATCGTAAGGCTCCATGAGTGGAATTACGCGAGGATCAGATGGGGCTCTCAGGGCCAGTTAACTGAAAGGGTGCCCGTGAGGAGGGGAGTGCGACAGGGAGGTGTCATGGCACCAACCCTCTTCTCCCTGTTTGTGAATGGGGTGGTGGATCATCTGAGAGGGGAAGAGGTCGACGCACCATCCCCGGGGGAGGGAACGAATCACCACTCTACTCTTCGCGGATGACACCTTATTGATCTCCAAATCCCCGGTGGGACTCCAAAGGCTTTTAAATCGCTTCAGCACCTTCTGTACAGATAGAGGACTCACCATCAATACCTCGAAAACTAAACTCATGGCCTTTTCACCCTCTAAAAGATTCAGAAACAATCTCACACTTAATGGGGCACCCTTGGAGTTGGTGGAATCATTCGACTATCTGGGGGTAAGGGTAAACAGTCGGATGAATTGGAAGGACCACCAGGCTAAAATGTTACTTAGCCATAAAAGAGTGTCAGGAGTGACTCTGAGGGAGCATCGGGAATCAACAAGCAAACCCGTGGCCCCAGTTATGGTGATCTATGAGGGCCAGATACTTCCGTCTGCATTATATGGCTCCGAGTTGTGGGGGTTTGAAAATGTGCCAGAGTTAGTAGCAGCGGAAAATAAGTTCTTTAGGGAATTGGAGGCTCTTCCCGTTTCCACTCCATTAATCCCCCTGCGACTCGACCTAGGTAGGACATCCATTAAAGAGCTAGTGCGGTTGCGCCCCTTATTATTTTGGGTGAGGCTGCGAAGGACCGAGGAGCTTGCTAACTATGCTGCCGTATTGGATGAATTAATATTGTTAGACACCGGTAATAAGATCAGGTGGCTTCACAACGTGAGGCAGCTGGTGATGCAACTGGGCCTAAGGGATGTATGGGAGAGCCAAATGCCACCTCCCAAACCAGTGATTAGGAAGATATACTGGGATTGGGTACAGGCAGAGTCGATACGCAGTGGGGTTGGGGGTCCACTCACTGAGCGGTTTTTAAGGTTAAGTGGACCAGGAAGTTGGAACCTTTCCTCGACCTTATAACTAAGCCTTTAGACAGAGCTCTTTATTTAAAGTTAAGGTACGGGACCCTTCCGGTACACGAGTTTACCTCGGGGTGGTCTACTGCTGAGGGACCATCGCGCAAATGCCCTGGGTGCGCGGCCCCGAAGGAGTCTGTGGCGCACTTATTGTTTGCCTGCCCCGCATATAAAACTGCCAGGAAGATATGGCTGAAACTAGTATGCAAGGGATTGGGTTTGAGGTGCCATCGAATGGCTTTACGAGTTCTTACCACTGACCCAACTTCAACCGTTATGGTTTGGGGGGGGGGGTTAATTACTGGGCAGTGCTTGGCTAACCCGTATTAAGAGGTTAAAGCAGCAAACCCCGTCCTAACAATTAGATAGAAGGCACCTGCTGGTCTTTGGCCCTATGTAAAGCTGAGTTAGTATAGCTTGTTGTATTTTTATCACTTAGCTAACAATGTATTGTTGAGAAAGTTGGAATTGGGCCTATAGTAAACATCAAATGTACAATAATCATGTAATGTTCCATTTTAATCAGGAATTTTATTGTGTTAGGTTTTACCCTGTGTTCTTACTTTTTAATGGATTGTAATGCATAATGTGTTGGAAATGCTACTCTTTTATGGTGAATTTTTTTACCGAATAAAGATTATACATACATTGCAGAGCCTTTTAATTTTCTCCATGACAGAGAAGGAAAATCCACAATAATTTGACATTTATTCTGTAGTGGGAGACATTTTGCTGCCCAAGTGGTTGAATCTGTCTTCAGTAGAATCATTTCATTGAGACAGTCTCCTGTATAAAATACAAATCACTGTTAGATTTTCTGTTAACAAATGAGGGCAGAGGAAAGGTTCTTGTAAACTGAGAGTGCAGTCTGAGTGCCTAAATATCAATGTACCTACCTAGCTTGCCTTAACTGTTCATTCACTCTAGATGAGAGCCTGGTCATCCATTATTTTTGTTGGTGGTACCTTTGCCCGAGACAAAAGAGATTCTTCATGCAAAATATATATGTTATTTTCCAATCCCACAACTGGGTGGATATGACATAGAGCGATGGTTGATGAATGCAGCCACATATCTTCTATCCTGCCCATGAATTAATGTAGCTATAAAACATCCATTTGCTTTTCTTTGCATTTGTGCATAAGTGCCTGGTATTATATGTGCATTATCCATGTGTGTTTGTATATCTCTTTATGTTGTCTGTGATACACGGGTGGCCTCTGTGTGTTTATGGGTCCAAGCAGGTTTGCTGTTCTGTCTGTATGTAAGTGTACTTCTATTTGCATGCACCATGCTCAAGTCAAGCCTCTTGGCTTTGTCAAAGTATATTTCAAACTTCAGATACACTCATGAAAAGTGCTGTGTTTTCAGGACTGACATAATACACCATTTTCTCAAATAGGTTTTCTACTGTTCCTCAAGAACTCTAATTCTCATAATGACTTTCTGAGCACATCTAACAGCTCAACTTTCATGTGACATCGCTGGCCTTCCTATATCAATTTATTCTGAAAGCTTTTAGAAGGATGTCCGAATCTAATGAGATGTACAGAGCCATCAGAATTAAAGGATAGCCGCTGCTACGAGTTTAATATATACTGTGACTTAATTCTCCTGTAATCTTTCTAAAAGTTATACCAGCAATTGCATGCAATTTTTACACATCCCAATATTTTAATGTAGCCTTGTGGAAAAGCACAAAGAGCTTTTCACACTGTGCAGAAATTAATGTGTGAGCTGCAGGTCACAGGTTCTAAGAATACCAGACTTGTCTCAACCTTTCATGCTTCTGAGGTTAATAAAAATCAAATCGGTACCATTGAGATGATTAATAATGGTACCAAATATTTCACTGCTAACACACTATGCGGTTTGTTGTGTTGACTATACAAATGTAGAATGCTATTATTGAGCAATATATCGCTCTCAAAATGTTGAAAATCTAACTCGAACAACTGGGCTCGTTTCAAGCATAGTAAAGGTATGAAAGACAGGCAGTTAGTTGTCATTTCCTTCTTGTAAGGATGATTTGAGAGAAGACGCTGGCCTGTTTCTGTCCTCACGTTTACACACATCTTGATCAGTGGCGTCACTAGGGTTGGTGTCACCCAGTGCGGGTAAATCATGGTGTCACCCCTCACGACACGACATACCCCATGAATCCATGATGGACCTCCTTGAGGAGATTTATTCATCTGTGCAGCACCCACGTAGGGGGTCCTTCTTCTTCTGCCATCATTTTGAGTTACAACACAGGCCTTGTGCATATCTTCTAACTAACCCCCCTACCTCCCACTCCCATCCACCCACCCTCAGCCTTAAAATTTGCTAATCACTGTAGCTTTCATGGCTTGTTCAGCTCTCCACGCCTTCACAGTTACAAGATGACATCTTCTGAATCCTACCCCAGCATCTTACAGGTCCGGCAAGGGTAAGCATTATGAAAATACTGTTCTCACTCGGGTCCTGAGTCCGTATATGCCAGGCTTTTTAATACTCAACTTATGTAACTCTGGAAATACAGGGAAATTGCTTCAGGCACGTGTTTTTTGTATTTTACCAAAGGTATTTATAACATTTGCATAAAACATAACATAATAGGACATCCATATCATGTTGATTGGTGCTGTTTTTAGAGATACATCTGTCGCATTTTAAATATAATTTGGGCACATTCGAGACTGATAAAATGAAATGTAATGAAAATTTTGGGAAACGAATACAAGTGTTGCCAGGTGATACACTCTTCAGTCAACGTGCCATATGCAAGTAACTACTGTACCTTTACTCCAGCGCACATTCCCAGTAGCCAGACAAAAAAAATGCAATAGGTCTCGCACCATTAGAGTTAGTGCTTTTAGAATTGTTTATGGGTTTTTTTGTAAATGTTTAGCATTTTTGTTTCCTGTAGCCAATGCTAAAGTATTACAAATAAAAAAAGCCATAAACATTTCTAAAAGCTCTAACTGAAATGGTCTGAGAACTATTGCACTGTGTGAGGGTGAGGGTGAGTGAGGGTGAGGGTGAGTGAGGGTGAGGGTGAGTGAGGGTGAGTGAGGGTGAGGGTGAGTGAGGGTGAGTGAGGGTGAGTGAGGGTGAGTGAGGGTGAGGGGTTGAGGTTGAGGGTGAGGTGTTGAGGGTGAGTGAGGGTGAGGGTGAGTGAGGGTGAGGGTGAGTGAGGTGTTGAGGGTGAGTGAGGGTGAGGGTGAGTGAGGGTGAGGGGTTTTGGGTGAGTGAGGGTGAGGGGGAGTAGTTGAGGCTGAGTGAGGGTGAGTGAGAGTGAGGGTGAGTGAGGGGTTGAGGGTGAGGGGTTGAGGGTGAGTGAGTGAGGGTGAGGGGTTGAGGGTGAGTGAGGGTGAGGGTGAGTGAGGGTGAGGGGTTGAGGGTGAGTGAGGATGAGTGAGAGTGAGGGTGAGTGAGGGGTCGAGGGTGAGGGGTTGAGGGTGAGTGAGGGTTTGAGGGTGAGGGGTTGAGGGTGAGTGAGGGTGAGTGAGGGTGAGGGGTTGAGGGGGAGGGGTCGAGGGGGAGGGGTTGAGGGTGAGTGAGGGTGAGTGAGTGAGGGTGAGGGGTTGAGGGTGAGTGAGGTTGAGGGTGGTTGAGTGAGGATGAGTGAGAGTGAGGGTGAGTGAGGGGTTGAGGGTGAGGGGTTGAGGGTGAGTGAGTGAGGGTGAGGGGTTGAGGGTGAGTGAGGGTGAGGGTGAGTGAGGGTGAATGAGGGTGAGGGGTTGAGGGTGAGTGAGGATGAGAGAGTGAGGGTGGGTGAGGGGTTGAGGGTGAGGGGTTGAGGGTGAGTGAGGGTGAGGGTGAGTGAGGGTGAGGGGTTGAGGGTGAGGGGTTGAGGGTGAGTGAGTGAGGGTGAGGGGTTGAGGGTGAGTGAGGGTGAGTGAGGATGAGTGAGAGTGAGGGTGAGTGAGGGGTTGAGGGTGAGGGGTTGAGGGTGAGGGGTTGAGGGTGAGTGAGGGTGAGGGTGAGTGAGGGTGAGGGGTTGAGGGTGAGTGAGGGTGAGTGAGGGTGAGGGGTTGAGGGTGAGTGAGGATGAGTGAGAGTGAGGGTGAGTGAGGGGTTGAGGGTGAGTGAGGGGTTGAGGGTGAGTGATGGTCAGGGTGGGTGAGGGTGAGGGTGGGTGAGGGGTTGAGGGTGAGTGAGGGTGAGTGAGGGTGAGTTTGAGGGGTTGAGGGTGAGTGAGGGTGAGGGTGAGTGAGGGTGAGGGTGAGTGAGGGTGAGGGGTTGAGGGTGAGTGAGGGTGAGGGTGAGTGAGGGTGAGTGAGGCTGAGGGGTTGAGGGTGAGGGGTTGAGGGTGAGTGAGTGAGGGTGAGGGGTTGAGGGTGAGTGAGGGTGAGGGGTTGAGGGTGTGTGAGGGTGAGGGGTTGAGGGTGAGGGGTTGAGGGTGAGTGAGGGTGAGGGGTTGAGGGTGAGTGAGGGTGAGGGGTTGAGGGTGAGTGAGGGTGAGGGCGAGTGAGGGTGAGGGGTTGAGGGTGAGGGGTTGAGGGTGAGGGGTTGAGGGTGAGTGAGTGAGGGTGAGTGAGGGTGAGTGAGGGGGAGGGGTTGAGGGGGAGGGGTTGAGGGTGAGTGAGGGTGAGGGGTTCAGGGTGAGTGAGGGTGAGGGGTTGAGGGTGAGTGAGGGTGAGGGTGAGTGAGGGTGAGGGGTTGAGGGTGAGTGAGGGTGAGGGGTTGAGGGTGAGTGAGGGTGAGTGAGGGTGAGGGGTTGAGGGTGAGTGAGGGTGAGGGGTTCAGGGTGAGTGAGGGTGAGGGTGAGGCTGAGGGGTTGAGGGTGAGTGAGGGTGAGTGAGGGGTTGAGGGTGAGGGGGTGAGGGGTTGAGGGTGAGTGAGGGTGAGTGAGGGTGAGTTTGAGGGGTTGAGGGTGAGTGAGGGTGAGGGTGAGTGAGGGTGAGGGTGAGTGAGGGTGAGGGGTTGAGGGTGAGGGGTTGAGGGTGAGTGAGGGTGAGTGGCGTCAGTGCGGTGAGAGGCGGATGTGTGGCGACACAACAACAAAGAAGCAGCGAAAACAAAGCAACATATGGCTGGGGAGTTGCAAAGACCGTAAATTAATTATAAAGGGAGGTGAGATAATGAGAGCACGTGCTCAGTCCCCTTGAAGGGGAGGGGGCAAGAGTGATGCGAGGCTCCGGCGGGGTGGAGTGTGCCTTACTGGCACTATTGTCTGTTTAACACATTCCCATTGCACATCAAGTTACACCATATCGGTCGTGTTCATATAATGAGAAAAATAGTCAAAGGTACATAGTCTGTGGTGCTAAATGGAAATAATAGATACGAGTGAACCTTCACCACTGTGTACAATCCTCATTGCGTGCCGCAAATGGCAACCGCAGTAAAAAAATGAAGGATCCCATTGGATAATCTGGAATGCTGGGCAAGCTCTAAACTGCAGCTCTATACCACTCTTATGAGCTATATCTCATGGATGCAAGAATTTTCATCTCGGCACATTTCCTAGAAATTACATAGAAAAGCCCTTAAATTAATTTCACATTTTACCTTTCCTAACATTGATTTTTTTTTTTAAACCAGAAGGAAAATGTATAATTGTAAAGTTGGCTGTCATCCTTTGCAACACTTATTGGCTTCTCAATGAGTTTGAAATGGAACTGCAGGCTTTTTTTAACCAAATTTTTCAGTGGAATATACATGTTTTAACTGAAATAACCTCTCTCAGAAACATAAATAAGCGCAACAGGATACCATCGTACCTAAAGAAAGACTCAAACTGCTAGATACAAGCGGCTGGACCCATCGTAAAAAGAGGAGCAATGGGAAGCAAAGTTCTGGCAGTTTGTGCAAGCACCTATGCCACAGCTGGTAACTGTGCTAGAGGCCGGCGCTTGACATACCATTCAAAGAGTATAACTCTGTCATAAGCAGCGAGGATACTAGGGCAGCGACGCTCAAGTCTAAATTAAACTTGTTGTTGAATGGTCTGCAGCAGATTCTTTGAAGTCACAACAGGATAAGAACGCAAACTCCGAAAGTGACGGGTGGGAACTCCAAGCTGCTGACATCACTGAGGTGCAGGAAGAGGTTGAAAAGAAGAGGTCCGAATGAACTACAGACTTGGGTATAGGTCCCGTTTTCTATTTCATGGGCGCCTTACTACATGCGGAGGAAGATGAAGATAACTACGCTCATTAAACACTACTAACACTCGCTTCCGCCAATATCCTGCATATAGGTACTGTCCGTCTTTTAACTTGCACTTACCTGGGTGTGGGCGGCCTCCCGTCTGCTTGGGGCTCACGAAGCCAGATGTTTTCCAACAAGTGGTAAAAATCCACACTGTTTTTACAGCCTTACTCGCGCCGTACCGGCCAATATGGCCTTACCACAGCCCAACAGCACGCCATAGAGACATGCGCATGCGTGTAAGGGCTGGACGAAGCGGCAGGTGTGACGTAGCCAACTCGCCAATAGACTTAACAAAAGACTGTGGGGTATACTATTAGCGGAACGACCATATTGAAGTGGTTATATTTTGATACAGACATAACTTCAAATAAAAATTGAGTTAAAGTAATATTATTTTAAGGAAAAATATACATATTTTATTATACGAGTAGAAATACTGCACTTTTCACGTCTGCAGTATACTTCGAATATGGAATCTAAACTGAGCCATTCATTATTTTTCTGAAGTCGCAATAAAAACAATACTGATAAATACAATGTTTGTTGATTTTCTTTAGTGATGGCGCCACTTGAAGGAGTAATAAAAATGAAGGAAACTCACATCCAAAATGTTTCACCGTTTTCTACCGGGTTCCCAAAAACAAAACAAGTATTGTCCGTATTGCGGAAACCTGAATGAAGAATAAATGAATATTGTAACAAAATACAGAGAGAGTAAGAGGCAAAGAGTAACAGCTTGAGGAGGTGAGGGAAGGGCTAAAGGCAAAAATGTCACCGGGTGAAAAAAAAGCGAAAGAGAAAGCAGGGTAACCTGACCCAGGAGGGGGGAGGAGGGAGGAGAAATGCGTCTCGGCCGGAGCAGGGGGCGGAGCAGGGAGAGCGGGCTTTGAAATGTACTTCACACGGCCGGCCGGTCGTGAAACTGAAAGCATGGCCGGCCGGCCGTGAAAGCCTTTGATGCCGCAGGGGGTGGAGCGGCACCAGCTGGGAGAGTAGGCAAGGCAGGCGGCTGGGGGCATGTGCACGCGCTTTTAAGCTCAATGCGCATGCGCATTGAGCTTAAATTTCTCGTGCACTGCAAGGAATCGCCACGATTCCTTGCAAGTTGGATAAAGAGTGGATAAGCCACCATAGTCTCCCTTGCTCGATGCGCATGCGCATCGACAGGCGAGACCTAATCAACATAAATGGAAACTGGGTTAGCACTACATCTGACGGTAAATTGCAATGCAGTCTGCGAGAGGACAGTGCACCCACAAGAAGCAAATGTCTTCTTTAAGGCAAAAGAACACGTTCACCCTTCAACTCCTTAACACAACAAAACAATCTTGAGGGGGGTGGGATGTAGTGGCGGGGGGATGCCTCCTTATTTGGTGGCCATAGAAGCGGGAGCAGCTGATTGATGGGCATTGGTAAAACGATTTCTTGCACTGAAGTGGAAGAAGCTCCATTCAGTGCGGGTAACTCATGGTGTCAAGTTAGCTGTTTGAGTGATTAGCGCAAACCAGAAATCCGGTTTTGTGTACAAACTTCTTGATGGTTTCTGAATCTGGATTTCCACAGGATGGCAAGTTACTTTTCCTAAAAGCACCTCAGCTGCCGAGGGTTGCAAAACATTTCAGTAAACTTGACCCTCAACATTTGCTGGGATTAAAATCGTGTGAATTAACAATGCACAGTGAAGAGGAAGCCCTTTTTGGGGCGAACTTCATCGCACTCCCACCCCTCGACCCATGACTGATGAGTGCCATAGAAACTGTGGTCTGCAGCATGGTAGTTTCCAAACAGGACCGAATTAAGCCAGGGAGTCCAAGGTCACGGGCTAGGTGTGATATAGGAGGTGTGGTGCGCCCTAGAGCAAAACACAAAACAGGAACCTCGCGTGGTTTTAAACCATGACTCGCTTTGTTTCTCTCAGGCCCCCTTTCTTGCCTATCCCCTATATTTTGTTGGCTATTCTGTGACACTCTCTGACTTTCCCTCATTGTCTCTCTCTCTCTCACTCTCAATCTCTTTCTCGCGCTTGCTCTCTAGCTCACTCTCTTCCTTCTGTGTCACTCTCACTGTCCCTTGCATGCGTCCTCTGTTGCAAATGCGTTTGCCATTTAACCACTCTGTGAATTATTTCCTATACTTTCTTTTTCTACAAAACCACCGATTAAATCTCCAGATATATTAGCCACCTTTTACATTTTGGTCAGGTGTCACCCCATGTGATGGTGTCACCCGGTGCAGTCCGCACCCCCCCCCGCACCACCTAGTGACGCCACTGATCTTGATTCAAGGACTTTCACCAGTAAAAGCTCAGAGAAACATAGAGTTATAGATGGGTGACATTGATTTACAGGAATGTGTTTCACCACGATGTTCTGAGTGACATCAAATAGACAACGAGTGAACATCAGGAATTGGCTTCCTGAGGTCATATGCTCAGTCTCAGAGTAAAAGGACCCAGAAACCAAATCTCTTATTTTCACAGTAAAACTTATAAACAACTCTTTCATAGAAATACTTATTTACCATGCCTGGGGTTCGGCACTCAATTTCACTAACACTTTTCTGGAGCGCATTGCCCCTCATGCACTTCAATTTGCTAATTTGAATGTACTAGGTGATCTGAACTTGCACTTTGATAATAAAAGCTGAAACTCTGTGATGACCATTTTAAATGGCATGGAAATTATTGAATTAGTGCAATGAATAATACTCCTGATGTACTCTGGGGGCCACATCTTAGAACCAGTTCTTTCAAATGTGCATAACCTACTGCCCCTATTTCTCTGACACCGCACTCCACTGTACCGACCATCGCTGCATCCACTCCACCTTCTGGAAAACCACCTTGCACCACCGCACCCAGCAGATCCCTCGCCGATGCTGGAGCAAAATCACCGAAGACCAGCTAAACACCGCCCTCGCTCGGAGCCCACTCATCGACCCCAGCGACCCCGACACTGCCGCCCGCAACATTAAACAGTGGATCGACAACTACGCCAACACCCTCGCCCCGCTCAAGAAACCCTCCAACAGACACACCAATAAGAAAACTAGTTGGTTCACCACGGACCTCAAGGCTTCCAAGCAACTGCCGCAACTAGAGAAGAAATGGCACCGTGAACAGACACGGGAAAGTTATGCAGCCCACAAGAGCGCCATCTGCAGACACCATCACCTCCTCAGATCCACCAAAAGGGCTTCCTTCAAAGACCGCCTAGACAACAACGCATACAACAGCAAAGAGCTCTTCAACATCGTGAAGGTGCTCTCCAACCCCAGCTCTAATACCAACGACATACCACCTTCGCAAGACCTGTGCGATGCCCTCACCACCTTCTTCCATCGCAAGTTTGCAGAATCCACAACAGCTTCAACATCCTGACCGCCCTGACAATCACCGAGACCTCCGACCTCACAACCGCCATCCTCACCGACCGCCTGCTCACCTGGACCAACATAAAGGATGACAACACCATCAAAGTCATTAACATCATCCACTCCGGCTCTCCATCAGACCCATGCCCACGTAACATCTTCAACAAAGCCAGCTCCACCATCGCACTCCACCTCCGCAAGGCCATCAACCTCTCCTTCGAGACCGTGACATTCCCGGAAAGGTGGAAGCACGTCAAAATCAACACCTTACTCAAAAAACCCAAGGCGGACCCCAAAGACCTCAAGAACTTTCGACCCATCTCCCTGCTCCCGCTACCAGCGGAGGTCATCAAGAAGACCCTCAACAGACAACTGACCCGCGACCTCGAGGAGAACGTTGCAAGAACTCTTTCTTGCTTGGTCCTAGTACATGTATATTTAGAAGAAAAACCTTGTTTAGTATTGTTCTACAAGCCAATTATTACACAGTTTATGAGAGATGTTGTTTATTCACATCCTCATGTATGCATATATATGTACAAATGTATTAAAAAAATAAACAATGTGCCCAGAGAAATATGGGAAAGGAGTGGGGTGGGTAAGTGGTAATGTGAGGGTTTAAGGTTAAGTGAACAGTTTCAAAGGACAATGTGGTCACAAAAGTAAATAGTTGACATCACATAAGCATGTTTGAGCCACATACAAAATATTTAGTAATCTATCCCTTCCAATCTGACACAGTAATCAATAAGCTGTTGTTCATGGGTAGGTGATGGCGTAACAAGTCGACATTTCGACCCCGAGATCATGTAGGTAATGTTCCACCTTACTATGGGGTCTTCCTCAGGACTAGAGCGTGTAGTGAGGTGGGGAGGGCACCTAGGATTAATAAGAAAAATAGGTAAACTAACATACTAGCATCTAATGGGTAGTAAACTATGAGTGGTGCAAATAATTATCAAGGGAGCCTCCAAGGATCTGGGGCTGAATGAATTGGAAAGGCGGTGGGCCCGTAGGCTCCTGTAATGAGAGCGCTTATTAACACCTGAAAGGTAAGGTGTAATCATGAGTGGCCTTATACTCCAAAATACAATTATCAGGGCCACATAAAGGAACTAAGCAAAACCAAAGTCGGCATATTGCAGTATTTCCATCTGTCGATCCTAACTAAATTAGACAGGCAACAAGGGTAATATATTCTGAAAACTACTAGATATAAACAAAGTTACTAAACAGATGGTACAAACAAAAAATGTCAAATGGAGAAAACTTGACGCTTTAACCGCAGCTGCCCTCTAATATGCCTGAGTCTGATTTAGCTGTTAACACATGGCTCACATCTGCGCTTAATGAATGTGCCTCTCTAACATCATCAACTACTTCAAGATATAAATCCGTAGCAACCTGGTTTGAAAGTTAACTGTTCTTTTTTACCTGTGGATGTGTCTTAAATGCCATAAGCTGGTGGAAAGACGGAGGTGACAGTAGTAGGAAACAAATCTAATCCATGGGTCTCTGCCTGGTGGCCTGTTTCCATGGGCTCTTTTTCTTCTCCTAAGCCTAATGTGAATAATCTAGGTTTTTGGCTAGACCAAAACAAACATCACTTTTGAGCACCAAGTTAAGATGTTATTATATATTCCTCTAATCTACCTGATGTGTACTTCTCTATACATAATACTGTCACTGCTCGTTTGAAGCAGCCATGCACTCTACGAGTCTACTTAAATACAAATACAAATGTTTGCTCTGGATGGCCCAATAGGTGTTGCAGTCCAAAAGTGGCAATTAGCTTTCAGGACCTGCGTACATCTGGTACCATATACCAGGGACTTCGAGGTAAGCAAAATATACCAATTAGTAATATGCCAATTCAACCATGTTTAAATAGGGAGCACCACCACGTTACTACTGGATAGCAGGGGTAAACACACATAGTTCTAAAGCCATCACAAATATAATGTCCAACAAAAGCATGCAGAAAAGGCAGATTTCCTAAACTTCATTTTGAGTCACAGTGAATTTGAGAAAAAGGTTTTTGTCTGATCACCAGCACCGGTAGACCAAGCAGTGTAGTACTCTTGTTGTTTGCTGAGATATTTAGGGACTTTCCCATCATGAGTGAGTTTCTGAGCAAAGGTTTGGTTGCAGATTGAATCAGAGGGAAGATATACCTGAGTAGGCAGTAACAATGGCTGGAAGCGCTGAACCCAAACCTGAACTGTAAATTGACGGTCATATTGAAATTAAGATGCCTGCTGGGCATTTTCACATGGAGGGTGAGAAAATTGACTGATCCAGGAATAGTGTAAGGTTTTGAGTTGAAGACGTTTGAGGGTGCTTTAGCTACTCAAGAGCAGAGGATGTAGCACATGAATTGAGCAATGTGAGCGTTAAGTTAAGACACAGTCTCCGCCATATTTTTGACCTAGTTGGTGTCTTAACCCCATGGCTGCTAAGGCAATTCCCCTCCTGTGCTGGAGATTGTTCTATTTCATTGTTTTATGACGAGCTGGGCTCGTCATCAGTGTACGAGGAGGCTACACCATGACGAGCCCAGCTCGTCATGAGTGTGGAAGGGGTTAAGTAGCTGATGAGCTGTGGCAACACTATTATTATTATTATTATTATTATTTAATTTTATAGAGCGCGTAGTCACCCGTAAGTATCCCAGCGCTAAGATCAGTACAACTGCGGGTCAGCGGGGGCAGGGAGGGGGACAGGATTATGGAAAGAGGTGGGTTTTCAATCGCTTCCTGAACCGTAAGTAGCTGGGTTCAGTTCTCAGGGCGTGAGGTAGGGCGTTCCAGAGGCGTGCAGTGTGGACCGAGAAGCGCCTTCCACCTGTTCGGGCCTTCTTGACTCTCGGAATGACGATGAGATGTTCCTGATCGGATCGGAGGGATCTGGGGGCTTTATATGGTTTAATAAATTTTTTTAGGCTTGGGGGCCTTTGTTTTGAAGCAGTCTGTGTGCCAAGCAGAGGGCCTTGACTAGAAAAAATGGTTAGGGGTTCTGCCCACCTCACCCTCCCGTACCTGAGCAGGAGTCATCCACGGATGAAAAAAATAGAAAAAAATGGTACTGAAGGGATCAATCCACTTTTATTTCTCAACCAAGAAACAATTAATTTTCTTGTGAATAGCAAATTAAATCAAAGAAGCATATCCATAAATTCATATATACATATATGGGCGGGCAGCCAGAGAGGCACAGCAGAAAACATTATATATACAACACATCACATGTACATTCTATACAAATTTACAACATATATAATATAAAAAACAATTTAATGTACCCTAAGGGAAAGAATTATATATATGAAAAAAAATATATATATATACATACACCAATTTACAGATGTATCTCCTTTTACAATCTAACGGAGTATACAAAAAAGGTAGTCCCAACAGAAAAGCACCAGGGGGTTAACACATATACCCACCCTATATTTGTGTAGGTGCATCAATGAATAAATCAAATCTTTGTTGTATTGAACTAAGGGACTCCGTTCAAAGCCAAAGGTGTCGACGCAGTCGCGGTCGCGTTTCAGCCAGATGATATAGGCTTCATCAGGACATGGGTACTCTCATTTGCACGGCCCTGTCCAAATCTAGGGCAAATATACTCGGTCAACCCACAGCCCACCCAGAAGGGTGGGGTAGGTGCCACCGTCTCGGCTCAAGTCTCGAGCAATCTTAATCTCTACAATGTGTCCGCCCAACACAGTATATAGATTCCAAATCATAAGGTTCACAGAAGTGGCTCAAGTCACACGCTCTTCCGCCCAAAGTATCCTTCTAGGAGGCCAGTAATGCGCAGATCTCAGTCTGTGCAAAATTTGATGCTGGACTATTTCATTCCACAATCCATCATGGCTGCAGAACACCAGGACACCCAGCAGAGGGCCTTGAACTTCACACGTTCTCTTACCGGGAGCCAATGGAGACGCTTCAGAGCTGGTTTGGCCGAAGCTCTTGCAGGGGTGTTAGTGAGGATCCGGGCAGCTGCATTTTGGACCCTCTGTAATTTGTTCAGGGTTGCCTCCGGCGCCCCTAAGTAGACAGAATTACTGAAGTCGAGCCTAGAGAGTATCAGGCCTTGGATCAGCAGTTTTTGAGAGTTGGGGGGGAGTAGGGGCAGGATCTTTCGAATTGACCTGAGGAGCCCAAAGCACGTCCCGGCTACCTTTTTTGCTTATGTTGCAAATGATAGGTCCTTATCGAGCCAAACACCCAGGCTTTTTACCTCTGGTTTCGGGTCTGGGAGCGGGCCTAGACAAGGTGGCCAGATGTTCTGTGATAGAGAGGGCCCCTTCTGACCAAGGAGGAGAATGTCAGTCTTTGAACCGTTAAGTTTCAGAGATGATCTGTTCATCCATCCTTGTATCTGCGTCAGACAGTTGTAAAGGTCCGCAGATTGTTGGCTAGGGTGAGAAAGGGACATCACTAATTGTGTATCGTCAGCATAGCTGACGATGCTCACTCCGAACGGAATAACAACCTCCTCCAATGGGGACATGTAGGTATTAAATAATGTGGGGCTCAGGGAGGAGCCCTGAGGCACGCCACATTGGAGGGGAGTGTCGGAGGAGCGGGTGTTATTCTCCCAGATTTGGAAGGAGCGTTGACTCAGAAAGGACGATAGCTATATTACCACCTTAGGCAGGAGGCAAACAGTTGTTTGTCACAGGCATTTCCATCCATTTACTGCTTTTGTCTGAAAATATAACAGCACTGTTGACATATTTAAAGTAATTGATTGAATATTATGCAATAACATCCACAAACCAAAATGGCAATACAATTAAAACATAATAAGGCACAACAGAACAGTCAAAATGGAACACAACACAGCAACCACAGTGAAACATAACAAAATCATATTTCAATATGCAAGGCAAAAATGCAGTCGTACAAAACAGTAGCAGAACACACTAGTACCACAATAAAATGCCCCATAACAAACATGTACTGATGTTCTTATCACACATTACAGCCTCCAGAAAACATTTATCATAATGGCCTGTAAAAGGTGTTATGAGCAAGCACTGTCTCAACTTATCACCAAAGACATGAAATAGCACCAGTTAAAAATGTTTTGTAATCTAGCAACAGAAGTTCGATTTTCTTTCCATTAAGGTGCAGAAAACTTGTGGCATTCAAGAGCCAATGGCAGCATGGTCTTTTTTTACGTATACCTCATGAAAGGGTACAGGTTTGTGTCATCATTGCAAGAATAGTAGAGAAGCTTATAGTCACCCATGCCTCTTTGAATGACAGTGTCACACAGCTCATTCTCTGCTTTAGTTGGACAACATAAACGTCAAAACTGTGCAAAACTGATTCTATGCACACCATCAGGATGGTGTACAGACAAAATATCGACTCCAAAATATCGACTGGACATAATATCGAGTTTTAAATATAGACTGGACAAAATATCGACTGGACATAATATCGACTACAAAAATATCGTTTTTCAGGTAAGTGAAGTAATATCGACTGTATAAAATATAGATAGCAAAAATATCGAATTTTTAATAATATATAATATTTTATAGTGTATTTTTATGTAATAATATGTGTGAAAAGTGTGTCTTAATGTTATAAAATATTTTATTAAATGAATTTTGTTTTTATAATAATTGCGTAATGTAATTCTGTAGCGGGTTGTGGGTTTATAGGGGAATAGGGTGGGAAGTAATTTAATAATAATTAATTAATTAATATATGTTTGTTAATATTTTTAATTAATAAATAATTGATAATTAATTAATATTAATTAGTTAATTAATTAATATAATTTTGAACATATTTTGTATTAGTAATTAATTGGCAATTAATTAATTGTAATTAGTTAATTACATTAATTAGAGTAAATTTTTTATATATATAATTTTGTGTTATTTTTAAGTAATTAATTGGGAAAAAATAATATTAATTATTAAAATAATTACAGCTAATGTGCTAATATATTTACTTTATTGTTATTGTTAATTAATAATTCATTGGTAATTAAATAATATTGATAAATTTTGGGTAAAGGAGCATTTTTAGGGGTCAGGGTCAGTTTTCAGTTTTAGGGTAAAGGGGTATTTTTGGGGTTCAGGGTCAGTTTTCAGTTTTTGGGTAAAGGGGCATTTTTAGGGTTCAGGGTCAGTTTTCAGTTTTAGGGTAAAGGGGTATTTTTAGGGTTCAGGGTCAGTTTTCAGTTCATGGGTAAAGGGGTATTTTTAGGGTTCAGGGTCAGTTTTCAGTTCATGGGTAAAGGGCTATTTTTAGGGTTCAGGGTCAGTTTTCAGTTCTTGGGTAAAGGGGTATTTTTAGGGTTCAGGGTCAGTTTTCAGTTTTTGGGTAAAGGGGCATTTTTAGGGTTCAGGGTCAGTTTTAAGTTTTTGGGTAAAGGGGTATTTTTAGGGTTCAGGGTCAGTTTTGGGTTTTTGGGTAAAGGGGTATTTTTAGGGTTCAGGGTCAACAAATAAGATTGTAAACAATTATTTTTATTATTTTAATTTATTATTTAATTATTATAATTTAATTTAAGTATTTTTAAGTATATTTTAGTAATTAAAATTTAATATTAATTTAATTTAACACTGTTTTTAATAAAGTCGATATTTTTTACATCTACATTATTGTTAACGATATTTTGTACTCAATATTTTTGTACTTACCTGTTTGTAGATACAAACTCGATATTTTGACTGTCGATATTTTGTCCACGATATTTTGGCAAGTCGATATTTTGTCCCTCGATATTATTTCAGTGATCCCATCAGGATATGTTAGCCTTAGTCCTGCTAGCTCACAGTTCACCTACGAAATCCCATACCAGCCAAGGTAACAGATGGAATGTTCAGCCTCAGAACATGACTCCCCAAGGAAATTGTGGTAACAGACCTAGAACCTTTTTGTTTGGTAACTCATGCATACCCAAAAAGATGCACAAGAAATACACAACAGCGCTTTTCAATATTTACTGAAGCATTATGATTCTAGTATAAATATGTGTGCACCAATAATCAATAGAAGGAAACAGAATAGTGTGATCAGCAATACAAGAATAGCGAATAAGATGAATAATACAACCATTGTGCTGTTTACAGAGATTATGTGTAAGCATATAAATACTGATATAATTTGCTCGTACCTAGCGCTACCTATCCTAGTTTGCCTAGTGGAGGTGAATCTTCCAGAATCCTTGTTGGCTGACTTAACTCCCCAGTTACCTGTGGGTAAGTGTCATCAGCAAACCTGTCTTGATCGAGAGCCAGGCTTCATTTCTCTCAGGAGGTAAATCGGAATCCCCTGGGCTGAAATTCCGGCATAGGTCGACCTTGCAGTGGCACCGAAATGTTCCTCTATCTAAACAAAGGAGTGATGTTGTTTATATAATAAACACCACCAATGTTGCCATGCCGAAGTCCCACTTTCATAGCTTTCCTACAATATGTGCTTACAAAAATGTGCAAATGTAAGCAAAGCTATTTCTTGGAACAATATTCGTACAAGCATGCAGGCAGAAGTGTGTCAAATGTCAATGTTCAAGAAAATATGTCAATTTTAAACATGAGCATGTAAAATGAGGTGCTCCTTCCCGGGTTTAAATCTGACTACGTGACAACAGTAGACATAGCTATTGAGGAGTCATGTTGACATGAGAGACACTTGAACTAATCCAAACTAGATTTGAAGGGAGTTGCTGAGGAATGGGCCAGGTCTGGGTCAATGAGGATGGCAACAAAGATAGGGTACAAACCAACGGAGGAAGACTTTCTCTACCCCGAAAGGCAATCAATCACCTTTAACAACTGTGTGGAGGACACCAATTAGTCTCTGTTTTCTTTATGGTCAGAACATTTTGAGATATTGCTTTTAGAGTGGTTGGTTAGATTTTGCACACAATTCAAATATTTCGATAGAGAGGTTGTTGTTAGCTTCGAAGATGTCCCTAAATCTTCAGATCATGACATGGTGGTGGTTGAAGAGCTTGGTGTGAGAAGCAAAGTGTGAAGTTTATCTTTTCTTCTCTATTGGCTTTGTTTTTCTTTCAAAGATTGGGTTGTTCTTTTAACTACTGTCATTGATGTTGGCCATGTATTGATAAATAAGATTGATAGTTTTTCAAAGAATTGTTGTATTTCATGTGACTTTTTGTCTTGGCAGTTGATATTGATTGCCAAGGAGATGTTCTTGAATGGGTGTCCTGGATAGATAGTACGAAGTGTAACAGTGAAGCTGGCTTTGTGACTTTGAAGAGAGCACGTTTTTTATTGTTCAATATTAGGTAAGGTTGATTACATCTGCAGCTGTTTGGGGTCCTATTGAATTATTGAACCAAAGTTGATTTTGATGTATGGGGCTGTGTGTGGGAAGGCCCGGCGGAGATGCTAGTATGCTCTAATTGTCAGGTTTGGACAACAGGTGTGAAAGGTTTCCGGAGGAATCTGGAGGGTTTCCAACCCACTTTCCCCTGAAGGGAAACAAGATCACAAACTTACAATATCAAATTCTAAATGTAAAATGCATGAGAGCCTGCTACTTTTCATAGTGATGGCTTTCCATGTGCAAAATACCTTCATACGTTCAGCGCAGGGTGCGTCACTCAGGTATAGCTGTCCCGAGATGTTTCACCAGGTACATCCGACCCAGAATGATTTATTCAGGTAACCAAAAGCAACAAGAAAATAAACAACTAAAGAGCTAATTACACCATCTCGGTCCTGGGACCGACCGGCCTCTGGTCAGCGTTCCCGACCGCCTAATTAGGATGCGACTGAACACTATTCAGTTGCATTCCTATATTTCCATATGGGATAATGTATTATGGCTGCAAACCGGCGTTCACCTTGAGATGCCTACCACGGGGTGCAGGGGATCAACAGGGGGTACTTCCTGCGCCCCCAACCAGAGGCCACGCACCCAATATTTCCCTCAAACATGCTTTCCAACATGGTTTCCATGCCAGAAACCGGTCATCATAATCCCAAGGGCGGAAAGGCCTGCCCTTTGGGATTACAAGCCAGTTCAGACTGGCCAACGGGTTCCTTGAGCCCGTCAAAAGCCATCCGGAATGACTAGCCAGTTTACTTTCTGACTGCCAGCATAGTAATGCGGCGGTCGGAATTTAAACTGAGGGGCTGATTTGATGCGGCCCGGAAGGCTCCAACCATTGGCCGGAGCATTTGTGGGCTGCATCATGTTCAGCCCCTAGTTGTTAAAGCACAATATTTATACTGGTAAGTATGTATATTCAGTATATGTACAAGTATATGTATACCAGTTACAACTAAGTAGACAGTAATGTGGCAACAGTGAAGTAGTGTGGCTCACTGGTTAGAGGCGGCAGACCCGAGAGCAGAGGACGGCCCGGGACCAGGGTTCGATTCCCGGCGTGGCAGGTTTCTGGACCAGGGTCAGCGGACTCGATAATTCTCTCGCCTCGGTGCCCACTCTGATCAGCGATCACACTCGGCAACTCTGGGCATTAGCTTGCCTCATCTTCACTAACGGCCCCACCAGACCGCCGGGGATGCCTGGTCTCACCCTGGAGATACCCATTAAGGGACCATCTCTCAGGGAAACCAGGAAGGGTTTCGCAGCGGTCGAAGCGCCTTGGGACCCTACGGGTAAGTAGTGCGTTATATAAATGCCTATACATTTACACATTTACATTTACATTTACATTTACATTTACAGCTCACTGATATTAAAGCTGCTATGGAGACGTTGCACTGAAGCACAGTATGATGAATCAGGATTGGCCCCAATGTGTTTTCGAATGACACAAAGTAACATTTACCCCTGTGCTGCATGTCTTGTGCAAAATGTATTATAGTTGACGATATGGATTCAGTCCCTGGTTATTAGCCTACTGCACTTTGCCGGTATATTTATACATGTATTTGTAATGGGGAAAATAAAACTACAAATCATAGAAAGCAAAGATTATGCTACATTTTGGGACTTAGTCTTTTAATTTCACACATGCAAGTAAGGGCTCAAAATGAAGTTCCTGAACCCTCTATGTAGCACAACAAAGAGGAAAGAGAAAAGGGTCATCAACTAGCCTCCCTATAGATATCGTCTGACGGACAAGGGATGATGAAATATGAAAAATATCACTATCATACTCAAATAAGGCTCTTCATCTGATGTTTTAAAAACCCCACACCCTAGTGGCAGCTGCAACACCTTCTGTACTGTTTGTACATATTTGGTGGGACTAAGGAAGGGGTAATAGATCAATAGGGACCCAGCAACCAAATGCATAGTTAAAACTGCCTGGAATGGATATACCATCTATTTATTTTATTTGGGGATTCTTTCTGGCAGGATTAAAATCAAGGAAAGATGATCAGTGGGTCTTCGTTACCCTACCATCTCAACTTTTGGTCAACATGTTTTGAAGCCCTCATGGGTCGTCTACCTTCCTCAGGACCATCCAAGTCAGTATCTGTGAATGCAACATCACCTTTATAGTCACCTAATTGAATGATACTTGCTGGGGTTCCTAGATGTTTTCTCTGTTATGAAATAGTAAAAAAAAATCTGTGAAGGTTAGAAGGGAGAAACATTTGTCATCAGATTATAGTAAATCCTCCCCATTAGCTTTTGGTTAAGTTTAAAAACACCTGTTATACTTTGCACCCTTAATTAATGTAAAACAATCTGCGGTAGGTTACTCCTGAACGTGAAAGCAATCATTTATATCAGCATGCTTTTGTACTCATCCCGCTATCCAAATATCTGACTCAAAACTGAATGCTATTCGAGCTCTCCTACTCCATCAGTATATCCTGGGATGTGGTGTACCAAAGCCACGCCCTTCCCGACTTAGCTACTAGTTCACTAACTTAACCAACGTGTCACATGGCACAACAATGTATATTATTCAATTCAACTGTCTAAATCTTGTGGTGGAATGTATCATGACTCGACCCACTGCTACTTGGCAGGTTAGTACGCTCACCCCGCGATCCAAATATCTTGTGTTTGAGAGCTGTCCTAATGTCTCCCTCCATGACATTTAGTTATCATGTCGTAATAGAATTAATCTCACTATCCAGTAGCTGTCAGTAATACCCAAAGTGAATTTCTTCCACCATTTTGATACAAACTACATTTCTTTACAAGCAAGCCTATGGAAGTACATATTCATTTTCAGATTTCTGACGTATGCTATAATGTATTAATTAATGACATGGGATTTCATCACTTAATCTGTGTAATTTAGTGCCCAGTATGTAAATCCAATGTTGTTCTCGCTTAGCAGTGTTGTCTTTGCATTTGTTGTGTTCTTAGGAATGTACGGTCATAGTATATATGCATCATATGTTGCTTCTGTGCTAAGTTATATGTATCATGATTTTGCTAGTGGTCATGCCAACATACCACAGACCACAAATGCATGTAATCAGGTGTATGATGTTCTCAGAATTGCATGTGATGTGTGGCTGACAAATGGAACACTGGTGTAACAGAGATTTTCCCTGGGCCTACCAAGATATTCATCTATGCCCCATGTAGCTCCATGGGCATATGTCTATTGGTAAGAACTTCCTTTCCATCCACATTTCCTGGAATAACTTCCTGGAATTGTTAACCAGACACTCATGTCCACCATAATCTTTACTGGTTATCTTTAAAGAGAGATGATGTACTTGGGTAATCCTTTACGTGTTCTCTCTGTTTCAAAATTCAAAACAACATTGGGATTTAGACCTTTAAAGTCATCAGACTCTTCGGTGATCCCTTCGACCCTTGCACGCCCTACAAAATGGTCCTTTTTTGCTGATCAATTGTGGCAATTCCGAATGTTGCTAGAGCCGTCACATCTGTAACATGATTCAATGTCCCTGTTCTTCCTCCCTTTGTCCTTCTTAATAATGACACCAACTTCAGCTACAGACTTATGTGGATTTTTGATTCTTCAACAAGTTTCTTTGAGTACTCAGTACATTTTGTCAACAGCATCATTGAGAGTAGCATATTATCTATCTTTTTACTGTTTGGTCTCACCCATTAACATCTGATAACAATTAATCCCTCAAGCTAACAAATTCTAGGAAGAGATCAAGGAGCAGCCACACACTTGTCAGTACTTTCACCAATCACTTGCTTCTACGAGCAAAATCTAGACAGCTCCCTTAATGTATTAGTTTTTCATCAATACCTAGTTTTTAATTGCTTAACAGCATAGTCAAAAGTATTCAAATTGGTTTCAGTCAAAGTAGGTAGTAATTTAAATTGCCCCATGCCCTTACCCACCAGGCAGTCTTTCAATAAAGACAATTCCCTTTGATAGGTACATACTTTGGCCTCCAATTCCTCTGTATAGGTAAAAGAAATTTCATTCCACTTTCCTGCCCCTACTTTATGGATGGTTCCCTATGTACTGGCAAAAAGATGAATGGAGAAATGGGAATGCTGGACATGTTGCAATATTCAGGACATCCACAATAGATTTACTGCCAAAATCCTAACATGATAACAAAATGTCAACACAACAAATAAAAAACTATATGCCATCATGGTCAGCTTCATCCTGGAATGCAAAATAATAACACATTGACACAAATAAAGTAGTCAATGTTGTCTTGAAAATAAACATCAAAGGTTTTGCAAGATGGAAGAGGATACCTAATATATCACAAAATGACACACCACATCAGCCCCTTACATGTGGACTATGCCTTCACACCACCATGAGTGTCTGTCCACACTTGCACGCGGCCCTATAACAGCACTTGCCAAAGAAGAGTGTACAATAATTCAGTTGTCTCTTTGGCATAGTGAATTAGCAGCACTTATGATGGAATGCTTGTGCGTTACAATGACATAAGGTTCTTTCTGTAGCTAGGATTCTTTTTCATGGTGGAGAATCTAGCCTCACACATAACCCTCCTCCTTTCACAGCTGGGCTTGGTCAGGCCATGACATAAGGCATCCTACAATGATCCTTCTTCAGCAGTTTCTGCAGTTTAACGCATATATGTTTCAGAGATCTGTTGCTGATTTGGAGGAACAACTGATACATTGCAAATACAGATGCTAGTCTTAACACATAGGCTTCATCAGTGTGGAACAGGACCCAGAAATTCCACCTTAGCTGATGCCTGATTTGTTGTACCCTTGGAATACAGTTTACCAGCTTGTCGCTAGTAGCGAGAAGACACGAGATCCATGCGAAGATCATTCAAAGGAGAGTTTATTAAAAAAAGCTCCTCTGTGATACAATGGAGCAATAAGCTCATAATGGGATAAAGAGGCACTTGCCATCATCGAAATTCAGCTCCTACCACTGTCTTTTCAAAATATCAGAATACTATTCTGCAACCCTATACATTCCATCACCCACACAGCAAACATTCCACACCATTGCGCTTCATGACATAATGATGTTACACTCTCATTACAAATCTCAGTTATCCTTTATTATGTCATGCAGGAACACAGAAACAAAAAAATATTTGCAGCTCGAACTACACTCATGTGGTCTCACTAGTTAAAATGTATTTTCCCTGAAACACTCTCTCTACTCTCTCATGTGAGAAAGGTTAACTGGTGACTATTCCTTTGATAACTTGGGATGGGTGGGCACCAAATTCTGCTTGTTAGGTAAGCCACTGGTCTCTAGCACAATCCACTAACTTTGGCACAGGATCTCCATTGCTGGATCTCATCTGAGTTTAATTACCTGAGCTTGACAACAGCTGGTGATTTTCTACTCCTGAGAAGGTGGGTTTGATCCTCTGCAGTCCCCTTGTGTGCTGGGATTAGAGAAGAGGAGGGGTATGGGTTCTTGCCATTCTAGATTGTGTCATTTTCCAAACACCTACACTAGTATACAATAAATTCAAATTTGATGTTCACCAATTATAATTATCTCAAGCAACTATAAATTGTGCCCTAATGTAACTAAGACTCTTGACCACTCCATGCATAATTTCGCACCTACCTCGGTGGCAGTAGGGATAGAAGCTGCTCCCACCTCAGTTGGAGCAAAGTAAGAGAGCAAGCTCCCACCAGCACCACAATAAGTGCTGTTTACGAATCTGGCTTGGAACTTTTTTTGGCAGTAGTGGGTGCCGCGGGTGGGCACCAGGGCTCCTATTTAAAAATAAAAAACAACTCCAACTGGCAACTGTAATGGGCGCTGGCTGTGAAGCTGGGCCACGAGCTCCACCCCTGACCCCAACATTGGAATATGTTTGGGGTGCCCCAGGTTGGCACCCGGGCACCCACATTAAAAAAAAACTTTTTAAAAAAAGAATAATATTGGAGTGAGAGGAGCCGCTCATTTATTATTCAGTGCTCAATGCAAGGAGCGCCCAATAAAGCTCTAGGGCTTTTTCAATTATATTATTTTCTCTGGTGGTATCCATAGAAGTTGCAGTGGGCAGCACCAACAACCAACCCCCTGCAACTTTAAAAAAAGCTGTATGACCTTCAGCTGGAGTGCAAGGATACCTTGTGATGGTTTCGAAGGTTGCATTTTGTGGCTTGAAAAATGTTTAAAAAAGACTCTAACATGTTGATTTTTTTCAGTTTTATTAAACATTACAAGGTGTAAATTTGATTATAGGAAATGGTATTCTTGACATATAGTGACCTCTTGATAAAGCCAATATACCAGTTTTTTATATTTTGATGTTGTGACCCTTTGACAAAGTCAGTAGGTCTGCCTTACCTAAAATTACATTCTTTAAATTGTTGCATCACATATATTGTACTGTACGCGTCCAACCCCATGCCACACATGGCCAAAGGTGGTGTGCAGTAGGGGTAAGGCACCCACAGGAGGTTGGACACAAGACCTGATCTGGAGACAGGCCCTGCACCCGTACCCATCCCTCACATGGCTGAAGTCTGTGGGTTAAGGGACTTACAAAGTTTCTTTAGAAAAATTTGATTAAATCCTTTCTTTGAGGGGAAAGAAAAAATTCCAGTGCAGAATAGGTCGGGTCTTAGACCCAAATCAACATGGACCCCACTGGATAATCAGTTCAATAAAGACATTGAGGTTTTTGAACGCATTGTAGGTAAGAGTATAGATGAGTTGCTAAATAACAAAAACTTGGATTAGTAGAAACCTGACAAAACAAGAACAATTAACTTAATCATTAGAACAAGGCACCAACCTTACTGTTAAACCAGTAGATACGGGGGAATGTATTTTTGTGATGGAGACTACAGACTATAACTGTAGGATGTATGCCATGCTTAATAATGACCAACATTATTGTGGATCAAATAGACAAGAGTGGATTTCTTTGACCAATAAGATCAAAGAAATATTAAACTTTGTGAAGGAAGATGGCATCATATGCAATCGGAATATAACTACCTACAGAACGACAACCCTGTGATACCGGCATTATATGGACTGCCCAAAGTTCACAAATGCAGTAAAGACCCCCCGATGAAACCCATTGTCTTGAGTATTGACTCATTAACAGAACCACTTAGTCAATATGTTGATGTTTTTTTGAAGCCGATGGTAGTACAGCAAAGAGCGAATATCAAGGATACCACGGCTATGATCCCAAAAATTGAAAACATTACTTTTTGCCCAGATACACAATGCCTTGTCACCTAAGACATAGTGGCATTGTATACTAATATCCCCAAGATAGTACCATAGAGTTTATCAGAAACCTAGTTGCACAAAATGAGGAGGACATTTTCCCACATGCAACTTTTATTGTGGAATGTGTTAGTTTGATCCTTAAAAACAATATTTTTATATTTCAAAAGGACTTTTACAGACAGGGAAAGGGGACCATCATGGGAGCCACTTGTGCTCCCAGTGTGGCCTGCCTGTATGTTGCGAATTTTGAGGATACGCATATTTTAATAGTTTGGTGCCATTTTATGAGAACATCTCACAGTGGTCACGATACATTGATGACGTGTTTTTCATAAGGACAGGTACTGAAGAACATTTGTTTGAGTTTATTGAATGGCTTAACCATGGGGATAGTAACCTCAGATTCACCTCAAACATAAATAAAGATTAGTGTAAATTCTTAGACATTGTAATAAAGAATGTAGAGGGAACTCTCAATGTGGAGCTTTTTACTAAAAGCACTGGCAGGAATATCATGCTCCACTACAATAGCAATCACCCAGCATGCCAGGTGGATAATATTACCTTTTGTCAATTTCTAAGACTCAAACGCAACTGCACCAATATTAAGGACTTTGACAAACATGCTGCCCTTCTGACCCAACAATTTATTATGCGAGGATATCCCAAAAGATCAGTCAAACATGCATACAAAAGAGCAAAATACTTTAATAGAGAAACTTTTTTGAAGATAAGGAAAAAGCAGGAACCAATGCCAGAGTACCATTAATATTTGGCACAAATTACAGCAATGTTAGCAATAAAATTTAAAACATCATAAATAGGAACTGGCACCTTATCACTTACCAAAATAAAGAAACTCTACCAAAACCCATGTTTTCTTTTAGAAGAAATCGTACAATCAGAAACTGCTTGGTTCACACATACAGAGATGTCAAAATGAATATACAACCTTGTATCGCAAATACCCGAACACCAATGGCACATTTGCATGCTGCGACTGCAGCGTTTGCCCAAATATCATAAGGGACCCTCTACTATCCTTAATGGGGTCAATCACAAATTGGGCAACTTCATCCATTGCCGCTCCAAAAATTTGATATATCTCTTTATGTGTCCGTGTCTCCACGGATACATAGGAGAAACCTCAAGGGAGGACAGAACTAGAATTCTAGAACATAAGTCAGCAATAAGGACAAACAAAAAAACTGCACCACTTGTAGAACATTGGATAGAAGAGAAACATACTTTAGATGAACTGGTGTGGCATTGAAATCATGAAAAACAGTTTCAGAGAGGGTAATCACCTGATCAAAAGGAAGAAAAGGGAGCAGTATTACATGTCCCGCTTCAATGCCTTTAGGAAAGGCTTAAACAGCAAGGAGAACTGGGAAAGGCTGATTTGAAGAAATCTGTCCCTTCACAGTCTTCTTACTATGAATCTCAGTCTACCAATTTATCAGCTGGGTCGCAACAATAACGACAGTAGCACAAACACCAGCAGAGAAGCAAGAAGGGCACCAGAACCAGTCAGAATTGCTAAAGGACAGAAGAAACAACAACAAAATCGGATGCGAATACAGGCATCAATACAGAAACTGACACAGACACAGGATATGGCGGGAGTTGACGGAAACGTTGGAATAGGGACGAAAGCAGTGCAAGCAGTGGAGCAGATTCCTACAGCGCTCATCCAAGAAGAGGGGTGCGAGGAGGATCTACAAGGGGCACTTGTGATGGACGCACAGACGTTTGTAAGCCCAGAATGCATAGAGAACCTGGAGAGATTGGAAGATACACAAGGCACTCTAGGCACTCAAAACACACAAATTGTGCTTGCCTCACAGAGAAGCAAGGGCAGACAAAAAGGACGTGAAACTAGAGGATCCAAAGCAAAGGAAAATACAGGTCATGAAGGTCATGAGAGAGGTAAGACTAAAGATAAAAATAAAAATGTAGACAAAAACCCGCAAAAGGAAAAGGAAAAGGAAAAGGAAAAGGAAAAGGAAAAGGACAAGGCAAAAATGAAACGGAAAGAGAACGTGGATGAGAAGGGGAGAGATCCAGAGGATAATGCCAATATGGAATTAATGGCTAAGAAAGCGCAATGGTTACAAACAATACAAAACCTGAAAGCCGCTGCAAAAAACACAGGACTATCGACAATCTCTCAGCCTAGAATCTCCAATATCGTTAGCCCGCTGCCCAAGGAAGGTCTGATCAATCCTGAAAGAAATGCAAAACTACTCTGCAACCAGCTAAGCGATATGAGTAGAACTTGCGAGGACTGCCCTGTGGTGCCTGGTGTGCGTATTGAGCAAAGCAATATGGAGGAGAAAAGTGATCAAAGCCCGGACCTAGGAAGCGTGACCGCAGATCCCATCTTGAGAAAAGAAGAGACAGGGGCAACTTCAACTGTAAACACAAATATAATTGAGCAAAACGAACAAATCAAAGAAAGAGAGAATCACCCTAAATATCCACGGGGAGTGTTAAGCCATGAGCATACCTCTTCCTCCCCGTGTATCCAAACACCATCATCGAGATAAAACGGCAGTCAGTAAACAACACCGTTTCCGAGGTGGACTCTGACTCGGACTTATATGAAACTGGGATGTCCATCTCAAGTGAGTCAAGTGAAATAACGGAAACAAGTGACACGAGTGCAGGCTTACTCGACAAAGCAACCCCGGAGGGCTTAGGCTCCAATGAATCCCGAAATTTGGCGAACCCGGACATGGCACGAACTCCAGGAAAAAACTGGGAAAAAAGAGGCCAAGATGTAAAAGGCAAAGCAATTTTACAAATGAGGTGACTACAGATCCAGGCACTAACACTGATCATTTTAAAGCAAGAACGAATGCCACACGGAAAAGCCCATTCTCAAAAACTGCGGGAGAAATAGTACTTCAGCACCGCAGCTTAGCGGAGACAGAAGGGGAAGTCCAAAACCAAAGGGATATAGTCGTGGCTCAGGATTGACTGTAGAACCCTCGCTGAGCGAAGTTCTGAGCTCCATTAAGAATTTTCATAAGGATGTAAAAAAAAGATAGCCAAAGAAACAATGACATAAGGTTCTTTCTGTAGCTAGGATTCTTTTCCATGGTGGAGAATCTAGCCTCACACATAACCCTCCTCCTTTCACAGCTGGGCTTGGTCAGGCCATGACATAAGGCATCCTACAATGATCCTTCTTCAGCAGTTTTTGCAGTTTAACGCATATATGTTTCAGAGATCTGTTGCTGATTTGGAGGAACAACTGATACATTGCAAATACAGATGCTAGTCTTAACACATAGGCTTCATCAGTGTGGAACAGGACCCAGAAATTCTACCTTAGCTGATGCCTGATTTGTTGTACCCTTGGAATACAGTTTACCAGCTTGTCGCTAGTAGTGAGAAGACACGAGATCCATGCGAAGATCATTCAAAGGAGAGTTTATTAAAAAAAGCTCCTCTGTGATACAATGGAGCAATAAGCTCATAATGGGATAAAGAGGCACTTGCCATCATCGAAATTCAGCTCCTACCACTGTCTTTTCAAAATATCAGAATACTATTCTGCAACCCTATACATTCCATCACCCATACAGCAAACATTCCACACCATTGCGCTTCATGACATAATGATGTTACACTCTCATTACAAATCTCAGTTATCCTTTATTATGTCATGCAGGAACACAGAAACAAAAAAATATTTGCAGCTCGAACTACACTCATGTGGTCTCACTAGTTAAAATGTATTTTTCCTGAAACACTCTCTCTACTCTCTCATGTGAGGAAGGTTAACTGGTGACTATTCCTTTGATAACTTGGGATGGGTGGGCACCAAATTCTGCTTGTTAGGTAAGCCACTGGTCTCTAGCACAATCCACTAACTTTGGCACAGGATCTCCATTGCTGGATCTCATCTGAGTTTAATTACCTGAGCTTCACAACAGCTGGTGATTTTCTACTCCTGAGAAGGTCGGTTTGATCCTCTGCAGTCCCCTTGTGTGCTGGGATTAGAGAAGAGGAGGGGTATGGGTTCTTGCCATTCTAGATTGTGTCATTTTCCAAACACCTACACTAGTATACAATAAATTCAAATTTGATGTTCACCAATTATAATTATCTCAAGCAACTATAAATTGTGCCCTAATGTAACTAAGACTCTTGACCACTCCATGCATAATTTCGCACCTACCTCGGTGGCAGTAGGGATAGAAGCTGCTCCCACCTCAGTTGGAGCAAAGTAAGAGAGCAAGCTCCCACCAGCACCACAATAAGTGCTGTTTACGAATCTGGCTTGGAACTTTTTTTGGCAGTAGTGGGTGCCGCGGGTGGGCACCAGGGCTCCTATTTAAAAATAAAAAACAACTCCAACTGGCAACTGTAATGGGCGCTGGCTGTGAAGCTGGGCCACGAGCTCCACCCCTGACCCCAACATTGGAATATGTTTGGGGTGCCCCAGGTTGGCACCCGGGCACCCACATTAAAAAAAAACTTTAAAAAAAAAGAATAATATTGGAGTCAGAGGAGCCGCTCATTTATTATTCAGTGCTCAATGCAAGGAGCGCCCAATAAAGCTCTAGGGCTTTTTCAATTATATTATTTTCTCTGGTGGTATCCATAGAAGTTGCAGTGGGCAGCACCAACAACCAACCCCCTGCAACTTTAAAAAAAAGCTGTATGACCTTCAGCTGGAGTGCAAGGATACCTTGTGATGGTTTCGAAGGTTGCATTTTGTGGCTTGAAAAATGTTTCAAAAAGACTCTAACATGTTGATTTTTTTCAGTTTTATTAAACGTTACAAGGTGTAAATTTGATTATAGGAAATGGTATTCTTGACATATAGTGACCTCTTGATAAAGCCAATATACCAGTTTTTATATTTTGATGTTGTGACCCTTTGACAAAGTCAGTAGGTCTGCCTTACCTAAAATTACACTCTTTAAATTGTTGCATCACATATATTGTACTGTACGCGTCCAACCCCATGCCACACATGGCCAAAGGTGGTGTGCAGTAGGGGTAAGGCACCCACAGGAGGTTGGACACAAGACCTGATCTGGAGACAGGCCCTGCACCCGTACCCATCCCTCACATGGCTGATGTCTGTGGGTTAAGGGACTTACAAAGTTTCTTTAGAAAAATTTGATTAAATCCTTTCTTTGAGGGGAAAGAAAAAATTCCAGTGCAGAATAGGTCGGGTCTTAGACCCAAATCAACATGGACCCCACTGGATAATCAGTTCAATAAAGACATTGAGGTTTTTGAACGCATTGTAGGTAAGAGTATAGATGAGTTGCTAAATAAAAAAAACTTGGATTAGTAGAAACCTGACAAAACAAGAACAATTAACTTAATCATTAGAACAAGGCACCAACCTTACTGTTAAACCAGTAGATACGGGGGAATGTATTTTTGTGATGGAGACTACAGACTATAACTGTAGGATGTATGCCATGCTTAATAATGACCAACATTATTGTGGATCAAATAGACAAGAGTGGATTTCTTTGACCAATAAGATCAAAGAAATATTAAACTTTGTGAAGGAAGATGGCATCATATGCAATCGGAACATAACTACCTGCAGAACGACAACCCTGTGATACCGGCATTATATGGACTGCCCAAAGTTCACAAATGCAGTAAAGACCCCCCGATGAAACCCATTGTCTTGAGTATTGACTCATTAACAGAACCACTTAGTCAATATGTTGATGTTTTTTTGAAGCCGATGGTAGTACAGCAAAGAGCGAATATCAAGGATACCACGGCTATGATCCCAAAAATTGAAAACATTACTTTTTGCCCAGATACACAATGCCATGTCACCTTAGACATAGTGGCATTGTATACTAATATCCCCAAGATAGTACCATAGAGTTTATCAGAAACCTAGTTGCACAAAATGAGGAGGACATTTCCCCACATGCAACTTTTATTGTGGAATGTGTTAGTTTGATCCTTAAAAACAATATTTTTATATTTCAAAAGGACTTTTACAGACAGGGAAAGGGGACCATCATGGGAGCCACTTGTGCTCCCAGTGTGGCCTGCCTGTATGTTGCGAATTTTGAGGATACGCATATTTTTAATAGTTTGGTGCCATTTTATGAGAACATCTCACAGTGGTCACGTTACATTGATGACGTGTTTTTCATAAGGACAGGTACTGAAGAACATTTGTTTGAGTTTATTGAATGGCTTAACCATGGGGATAGTAACCTCAGATTCACCTCAAACATAAATAAAGATTAGTGTAAATTCTTAGACATTGTAATAAAGAATGTAGAGGGAACTCTCAATGTGGAGCTTTTTACTAAAAGCACTGGCAGGAATATCATGCTCCACTACAATAGCAATCACCCAGCATGCCAGGTGGATAATATTACCTTTTGTCAATTTCTAAGACTACAACGCAACTGCACCAATATTAAGGACTTTGACAAACATGCTGCCCTTCTGACCCAACAAATTATTATGCAAGGATATCCCAAAAGATCAGTCAAACATGCATACAAAAGAGCAAAATACTTTAATAGAGAAACTTTTTTGAAGATAAGGAAAAAGCAGGAACCAATGCCAGAGTACCATTAATATTTGGCACAAATTACAGCAATGTTAGCAATAAAATTTAAAACATCAGAAATAGGAACTGGCACCTTATCACTTACCAAAATAAAGAAACTCTACCAAAACCCATGTTTTCTTTTAGAAGAAATCGTACAATCAGAAACTGCTTGGTTCACACATACAGAGATGTCAAAATGAATATACAACCTTGTATCGCAAATACCCGACCACCAATGGCACATTTGCATGCTGCGTCTGCAGCGTTTGCCCAAATATCATAAGGGACCCTCTACTATCCTTAATGGGGTCAATCACAAATTGGGCAACTTCATCCATTGCCGCTCCAAAAATTTGATATATCTCTTTATGTGTCCGTGTCTCCACGGATACATAGGAGAAACCTCAAGGGAGGTCAGAACTAGAATTCTAGAACATAAGTCAGCAATAAGGACAAACAAAAAAATGGCACCACTTGTAGAACATTGGATAGAAGAGAAACATACTTTAGATGAACTGGTGTGGCATTGAAACCATGAAAAACAGTTTCAGAGAGGGTAACCACCTGATCAAAAGGAAGAAAATGGAGCATTATTACATGTCCCGCTTCAATGCCTTTAGGAAAGGCTTAAACAGCAAGGAGAACTGGGAAAGGCTGATTTGAAGAAATCTGTCCCTTCACAGTCTTCTTACTATGAATCTCAGTCTACCAATTTATCAGCTGGGTCGCAACAATAACGACAGTAGCACAAACACCAGCAGAGAAGCAAGAAGGGCACCAGAACCAGTCAGAATTGCTAAAGGACAGAAGAAACAACAACAAAATCGGATGCGAATACAGGCATCAATACAGAAACTGACACAGACACAGGATATGGCGGGAGTTGACGGAAACGTTGGAATAGGGACGAAAGCAGTGCAAGCAGTGGAGCAGATTCCTACAGCGCTCATCCAAGAAGAGGGGTGCGAGGAGGATCTACAAGGGGCACTTGTGATGGACGCACAGACGTTTGTAAGCCCAGAATGCATAGAGAACCTGGAGAGATTGGAAGATACACAAGGCACTCTAGGCACTGAAAACACACAAATTGTGCTTGCCTCACAGAGAAGCAAGGGCAGACAAAAAGGACCTGAAACTAGAGGATCCAAAGCAAAGGAAAATACAGGTCATAAAGGTCATGAGAGAGGTAAGACTAAAGATAAAAATAAAAATGTAGACAAAAACCCGCAAAAGGAAAAGGAAAAGGAAAAGGAAAAGGAAAAGGAAAAGGAAAAGGAAAAGGACAAGGCAAAAATGAAACGGAAAGAGAACGTGGATGAGAAGGGGAGAGATCCAGAGGATAATGCCAATATGGAATTAATGGCTAAGAAAGCGCAATGGTTACAAACAATACAAAACCTGAAAGCCGCTGCAAAAAACACAGGACTATCGACAATCTCTCAGCCTAGAATCTCCACTATCGTTAGCCCGCTGCCCAAGGAAGGTCTGATCAATCGTGAAAGAAATGCAAAACTACTCTGCAACCAGCTAAGCGATATGAGTAGAACTTGCGAGGACTGCCCTGTGGTGCCTGGTGTGTGTATTGAGCAAAGCAAATATGGAGGAGAAAATTGTATCCAAACACCATCACCGAGATAAAACGGCAGTCAGTAAACAACACAGTTTCCGAGGTGGACTCTGACTCGGACTTATATGAAACTGGGATGTCCATCTCAAGTGAGTCAAGTGAAATAACGGAAACAAGTGACACGAGTGCAGGCTTACTCGACAAAGCAACCCCGGAGGACTTAGGCTCCAATGAATCCCGAAATTTGGCGAACCCGGACATGGCACGAACTCCAGGAAAAAACTGGGAAAAAAGAGGCCAAGATGTAAAATGCAAAGCAATTTTACAAATGAGGTGACTACAGATCCAGGCACTAACACTGATCATTTTAAAGCAAGAACGAATGCCACACGGAAAAGCCCATTCTCAAAAACTGCGGGAGAAATAGTACTTCAGCACCGCAGCTTAGAGGAGACAGAAGGGGAAGTCCAAAACCAAAGGGATATAGTCGTGGCTCAGGATTGACTGTAGAACCCTCGCTGAGCGAAGTTCTGAGCTCCATTAAGAATTTTCATAAGGATGTAAAAAAAAGATAGCCAAAGAAACAATGACATAAGGTTCTTTCTGTAGCTAGGGTTCTTTTTCATGGTGGAGAATCTAGCCTCACACATAACCCTCCTCCTTTCACAGCTGGGCTTGGTCAGGCCATGACATAAGGCATCCTACAATGATCCTTCTTCAGCAGTTTTTGCAGTTTAACGCAAATATGCTTTAGAAATCTGTTGCTGATTTGGAGGAACAACTGATACATTGCAAATACAGATGCTAGTCTTAACACATAGGCTTCATCAGTGTGGAACAGGACCCAGAAATTCTACCTTAGCTGATGCCTGATTTGTTGTACCCTTGGAATACAGTTTACCAGCTTGTCGCTAGTAGTGAGAAGACACGAGATCCATGCGAAGATCATTCAAAGGAGAGTTTATTAAAAAAAGCTCCTCTGTGATACAATGGAGCAATAAGCTCACAATGGGATAAAGAGGCACTTGCCATCATCGAAATTCAGCTCCTACCACTGTCTTTTCAAAATATCAGAATACTATTCTGCAACCCTATACATTCCATCACCCACACAGCAAACATTCCACACCATTGCGCTTCATGACATAATGATGTTACACTCTCATTACAAATCTCAGTTATCCTTTATTATGTCATGCAGGAACACAGAAACAAAAAAATATTTGCAGCTCGAACTACACTCATGTGGTCTCACTAGTTAAAATGTATTTTCCCTGAAACACTCTCTCTACTCTCTCATGTGAGAAAGGTTAACTGGTGACTATTCCTTTGATAACTTGGGATGGGTGGGCACCAAATTCTGCTTGTTAGGTAAGCCACTGGTCTCTAGCACAATCCACTAACTTTGGCACAGGATCTCCATTGCTGGATCTCATCTGAGTTTAATTACCTGAGCTTCACAACAGCTGGTGATTTTCTACTCCTGAGAAGGTGGGTTTGATCCTCTGCAGTCCCCTTGTGTGCTGGGATTAGAGAAGAGGAGGGGTATGGGTTCTTGCCATTCTAGATTGTGTCATTTTCCAAACACCTACACTAGTATACAATAAATTCAAATTTGATGTTCACCAATTATAATTATCTCAAGCAACTATAAATTGTGCTCTAATGTAACTAAGACTCTTGACCACTCCATGCATAATTTCGCACCTACCTCGGTGGCAGTAGGGATAGAAGCTGCTCCCACCTCAGTTGGAGCAAAGTAAGAGAGCAAGCTCCCACCAGCACCACAATAAGTGCTGTTTACGAATCTGGCTTGGAACTTTTTTTGGCAGTAGTGGGTGCCGCGGGTGGGCACCAGGGCTCCTATTTAAAAATAAAAAACAACTCCAACTGGCAACTGTAATGGGCGCTGGCTGTGAAGCTGGGCCACGAGCTCCAACCCTGACCCCAACATTGGAATATGTTTGGGGTGCCCCAGGTTGGCACCCGGGCACCCACATTAAAAAAAAACTTTAAAAAAAAAGAATATTATTGGAGTGAGAGGAGCCGCTCATTTATTATTCACTGCTCAATGCAAGGAGCGCCCAATAAAGCTCTAGGGCTTTTTCAATTATATTATTTTCTCTGGTGATATCCATAGAAGTTGCAGTGGGCAGCACCAACAACCAACCCCCTGCAACTTTAAAAAAAGCTGTATGACCTTCAGCTGGAGTGCAAGGATACCTTGTGATGGTTTCGAAGGTTGCATTTTGTGGCTTGAAAAATGTTTAAAAAAGACTCTAACATGTTGATTTTTTTCAGTTTTATTAAACATTACAAGGTGTAAATTTGATTATAGGAAATGGTATTCTTGACATATAGTGACCTCTTGATAAAGCCAATATTCCAGTTTTTTATATTTTGATGTTGTGACCCTTTGACAAAGTCAGTAGGTCTGCCTTACCTAAAATTACACTCTTTAAATTGTTGCATCACATATATTGTACTGTGTGCGTCCAACCCCATGCCACACATGGCCAAAGGTGGTGTGCAGTAGGGGTAAGGCACCCACAGGAGGTTGGACACAAGACCTGATCTGGAGCCAGGCCCTGCACCCGTACCCATCCCTCTCATGGCTGAAGTCTGTGGGTTAAGGGACTTACAAAGTTTCTTTAGAAAAATTTGATTAAATCCTTTCTTTGAGGGGAAAGAAAAAATTCTAGTGCAGAATAGGTCGGGTCTTAGACCCAAATCAACATGGACCCCACTGGATAATCAGTTCAATAAAGACATTGAGGTTTTTGAACGCATTGTAGGTAAGAGTATAGATGAGTTGCTAAATAAAAAAAACTTGGATTAGTAGAAACCTGACAAAACAAGAACAATTAACTTAATCATTAGAACAAGGCACCAACCTTACTGTTAAACCAGTAGATACGGGGGAATGTATTTTTGTGATGGAGACTACAGACTATAACTGTAGGATGTATGCCATGCTTAATAATGACCAACATTATTGTGGATCAAATAGACAAGAGTGGATTTCTTTGACCAATAAGATCAAAGAAATATTAAACTTTGTGAAGGAAGATGGCATAATATGCAATCGGAATATAACTACCAGCAGAACGACAACCCTGTGATACCTGCATTATATGGACTGCCCAAAGTTCACAAATGCAGTAAAGACCCCCCGATGAAACCCATTGTCTTGAGTATTGACTCATTAACAGAACCACTTAGTCAATATGTTGATGTTTTTTTGAAGCCGATGGTAGTACAGCAAAGAGCGAATATCAAGGATACCACGGCTATGATCCCAAAAATTGAAAACATTACTTTTTGCCCAGATACATAATGCCTTGTCACCTTAGACATAGTGGCATTGTATACTAATATCCCCCAAGATAGTACCATAGAGTTTATCAGAAACCTAGTTGCACAAAATGAGGAGGACATTTCCCCACATGCAACTTTTATTGTGGAATGTGTCAGTTTGATCCTTAAAAACAATATTTTTATATTTCAAAAGGACTTTTACAGACAGGGAAAGGGGACCATCATGGGAGCCACTTGTGCTCCCAGTGTGGCCTGCCTGTATGTTGCGAATTTTGAGGATACGCATATTTTTAATAGTTTGGTGCCATTTTATGAGAACATCTCACAGTGGTCACGTTACATTGATGACGTGTTTTTCATAAGGACAGGTACTGAAGAACATTTGTTTGAGTTTATTGAATGGCTTAACCATGGGGATAGTAACCTCAGATTCACCTCAAACATAAATAAAGATTAGTGTAAATTCTTAGACATTGTAATAAAGAATGTAGAGGGAACTCTCAATGTGGAGCTTTTTACTAAAAGCACTGGCAGGAATATCATGCTCCACTACAATAGCAATCACCCAGCATGCCAGATGGATAATATGACCTTTTGTCAATTTCTAAGACTCAAACGCAACTGCACCAATATTAAGGACTTTGACAAACATGCTGCCCTTCTGACCCAACAAATTATTATGCGAGGATATCCCAAAAGATCAGTCAAACATGCATACAAAAGAGCAAAATACTTTAATAGAGAAACTTTTTTGAAGATAAGGAAAAAGCAGGAACCAATGCCAGAGTACCATTAATATTTGGCACAAATTACAGCAATGTTAGCAATAAAATTTAAAACATCATAAATAGGAACTGGCACCTTATCACTTACCAAAATAAAGAAACTCTACCAAAACCCATGTTTTCTTTTAGAAGAAATCGTACAATCAGAAACTGCTTGGTTCACACATACAGAGATGTCAAAATGAATATACAACCTTGTATCGCAAATACCCGACCACCAATGGCACATTTACATGCTGCGACTGCAGCGTTTGCCCAAATATCATAAGGGACCCTCTACTATCCTTAATGGGGTCAATCACATATTGGGCAACTTCATCCATTGCCGCTCCAAAAATTTGATATATCTCTTTATGTGTCCGGGTCACCACGGATACATAGGAGAAACCTCAAGGGAGGTCAGAACTAGAATTCTAGAACATAAGTCAGCAATAAGGACAAACAAAAAAACTGCACCATTTGTAGAACATTGGATAGAAGAGAAACATACTTTAGATGAACTGGTGTGGCATTGAAATCATGAAAAACAGTTTCAGAGAGGGTAACCACCTGATCAAAAGGAAGAAAAGGGAGCAGTATTACATGTCCCGCTTCAATGCCTTTAGGAAAGGCTTAAACAGCAAGGAGAACTGGGAAAGGCTGATTTGAAGAAATCTGTCCCTTCACAGTCTTCTTACTATGAATCTCAGTCTACCAATTTATCAGCTGGGTCGCAACAATAACGACAGTAGCACAAACACCAGCAGAGAAGCAAGAAGGGCACCAGAACCAGTCAGAATTGCTAAAGGACAGAAGAAACAACAACAAAATCAGATGCGAATACAGGCATCAATACAGACACTGACACAGACACAGGATATGGCGGGAGTTGACGGAAACGTTGGAATAGGGACGAAAGCAGTGCAAGCAGTGGAGCAGATTCCTACAGCGCTCATCCAAGAAGAGGGGTGCGAGGAGGATCTACAAGGGGCACTTGTGATGGACGCACAGACGTTTGTAAGCCCAGAATGCATAGAGAACCTGGAGAGATTGGAAGATACACAAGGCACTCTAGGCACTCAAAACACACAAATTGTGCTTGCCTCACAGAGAAGCAAGGGCAGACAAAAAGGACCTGAAACTAGAGGATCCAAAGCAAAGGAAAATCCAGGTCATGAAGGTCATGAGAGAGGTAAGACTAAAGATAAAAATAAAAATGTAGACAAAAACCCGCAAAAGGAAAAGGAAAAGGAAAAGGAAAAGGAAAAAGGAAAAGGACAAGGCAAAAATGAAACGGAAAGAGAACGTGGATGAGAAGGGGAGAGATCCAGAGGATAATGCCAATATGGAATTAATGGCTAAGAAAGCGCAATAGTTACAAACAATACAAAACCTGAAAGCAGCTGCAAAAAACACAGGACTATCGACAATCTCTCAGCCTAGAATCTCCAATATCGTTAGCCCGCTGCCCAAGGAAGGTCTGATGAATCCTGAAAGAAATGCAAAACTACTCTGCAACCAGCTAAGCGATATGAGTAGAACTTGCGAGGACTGCCCTGTGGTGCCTGGTGTGCGTATTGAGCAAAGCAATATGGAGGAGAAAAGTGATCAAAGCCCGGACCTAGGAAGCCTGACCGCAGATCCCATCTTGAGAAAAGAAGGGACAGGGGCAACTTCAACTGTAAACACAAATATAATTGAGCAAAACGAACAAATCAAAGAAAGAGAGAATCACCCTAAATATCCACGGGGAGTGTTAAGCCATGAGCATACCTCTTCCTTCCCGTGTATGCAAACACCATCACCCGAGATAAAACGGCAGTCAGTAAACAACACCGTTTCCGAGGTGGACTCTGACTCGGACTTATATGAAACTGGGATGTCCATCTCAAGTGAGTCAAGTGAAATAACGGAAACAAGTGACACGAGTGCAGGCTTACTCGACAAAGCAACCCCGGAGGGCTTAGGCTCCAATGAATCCCGAAATTTGGCGAACCCGGACATGGCACGAACTCCAGGAAAAAACTGGGAAAAAAGAGGCCAAGATGTAAAAGGCAAAGCAATTTTACAAATGAGGTGACTACAGATCCAGGCACTAACACTGATCATTTTAAAGCAAGAACGAATGCCACACGGAAAAGCCCATTCTCAAAAACTGCGGGAGAAATAGTACTTCAGCACCGCAGCTTAGAGGAGACAGAAGGGGAAGTCCAAAACCAAAGGGAAATAGTCGTGGCTCAGGATTGACTGTAGAACCCTCGCTGAGCGAAGTTCTGAGCTCCATTAAGAATTTTCATAAGGATGTAAAAAAAGATAGCCAAAGAAACCATGCTGCTATTGAAAAGCTACAAGGTGCAATCAAGAAAGTTGGAAATATATGTACCGAGATCTCAGCAGAAGCTTGCACGGAAAATTTGGAAACTGATGTCACAGAGCTGCAAAAAATAGAAAAGGAGCATGACGGGATGCCTCATGCTAAAAGTTGAAGATCACGAAAATAGATCAAGAAGAAATAACTTGAGGTTTCTCGGAATTCCCAAAGATTTTGAGAGAAATGATGCAAGAGGATCCATGATCAATCTTCTTAAATCAGCCTTACCGAACTTTAGGCCTGGGACATGGATAGGGAAATACAGCGGGCCCATCGATTCCCTCTGATGCTACCTAAATACTCTCAGAAAACACACCAATATCCCAGGGCTATGCTGATTAACTTTGGGAACTTCCTCCTTCGAGAAACTATATACGATCTTGCAAGGCCTACAAGTCAGAGGGAATATAAAGTGTTTAAATTCTTTGTTAGACCGGACTTTGCCCATTCCACCATACAAAGAAGATGGAAGATGCGACAAATGTTCACGCCCTTCGAAAAAATTGGAGCGACAGTCTTCCTCCAAAACTCTGCGCAACTGAAAATTGTATATAGGGGCGCAACAAGAAGCTTCACTAGTGAAGTCCAGGCCCAGGATTATCTAAGAGAAATTTCAGTCTGGGAAAAGAAATTCTGGAAAATGTGCCAAAAATTTAGAAAGAAAATGAAGAAAGAAATAGATAAGCATTCAGCAATGCAAATTAGTAACTCTAAACGCTTGAATATATGGGGAATAATAAGTAGGGATAAAAGGGAGGGAGAATATAAAAAGCTGCAATCCACACCTTGAAATAATAGTAGAGTTTGCATAGAAACTCGTGGAAATATTTAATCACATAACTAATCTAACACGCACAAGCCATACATACAGGGCCAGGCCACAGGGTTTGCTGAGGCGCTCAGACCACAAGGACGCCCACACCTCATCTAGGGTGCCTCATTGGATGGTGAGGGGGAAGGGAGGTGGGGGGGTTAGGAGGGGGTAGAGGGGGAAGGGTGGGGGGGCAGTGCAAGACCATGGGCTTTCGTACACAGGAGAAGTATAAAGGACATTGTTATGGGGCACACCGACAAATATGTAATGACCAGGAGAATAGGAAAGGGAGATAACGCAGGGCGACCAATAACAACCCTAGACATGGCTAAGCTAAAAATTGTTTCACTTAATATCTGTGGCCTCAACGATATTAAAAAAAGGCAGAAGGTGGCAGTAGGGCTACAATTAATGGAAGCTAACATCGTTTGTATGCAAGAGACACATATTGAAGGTTCTCAGCAATATTTATTCAAAACACTTGGATATAAACTTATGATAGCCTCCACACAGGGTGTCAGAACCAAAGGATGGCGATTTTAGCTAAAGGTGGGGGACTCCAATTTGGCAGAGTACTAGCTGATATATTCGGTAGATGGGCAATCGCCGAATGGCAGTATAATAAGGGGCTAAATAAGATGACACTCTGTACCATTTATAGGAGTGTTAGTGATGAGCCAGAAATGCTCATTGATGTATCCAACGAGCTAACACATTGGCCCCTGCCACTAATCGTATGCAGGGATCTCAACCTACATCTCCCAGGGGACTGGACAACTGGTCCTGAATTTAAATATCATGGTTGGAAACCAAGAGTCATTCAGGCGTTAAAAGATCTGTGCATTTGTACATGGCTTAATAGACGGGTGGCAACACAATCATTTGGGAGACTCAGGTTTTACGTTTTATTCATATCCACACTCGCGACATGCACAATTAGACTGCATGCTCATGTCGAATTCATTGAAATCGACGTGCACAATAGAAAAACTCCTGCGCTTACTGCCCGACCATAATCCTTTAATATTAAACTTATTACGCACTCAGAATAGTCGCCCGATTACAACATGGACATTTGAAAGGGCCTTATTGAAGAATGAAAACTACTGCCAACACATGAGGGGGTGGATCCCTGGGTTTTTAGAGGATAATCTGGGTAGTGCTCCTATAGCTATAGTATGGGACGCCATGAAAGCAGGCATCAGGGGCGAGACTTTGCAATATTCCCTAAGGTCGAATAGGGAAGGAAAGCTCCACCTGGCAGCATTACAACATAATCTGGGTAAAGCCGAGGAGGACTTGATTTTAGCAGCACAACAGGGCCAGGCGCTGGACAATGTTTTAGCACAGGTCGCCAACGCTAGAAACCTTATCTCAGAAATACTAGTGGAAAAAGCTGTCATCATAGCATCCATTTATATAGAACAAATTTATGAGCTAAGTGAACAGGTGGGGCACCAGCTGGCAGTGTGTACAAGAGAAAAGACCTCTGCGAGCACTATAAAGGAAATTCAGGATCCCAGATTAGGTTTAAGATCGGAATCATCTGAAGTAAGGGCATCTTTTCAGAGATTCTATCAAGATCTATACACAGAACCTGCAGGGGGGCTGGGGGACCCTGATTCATATTTAGATCTAATCCCAGGGGCTTAGATTTGAGAATGAAGATCAGGATTTGCTGGAGCTGTTACCTAACTGGGAAGAGATCCTCCTTTCTTTAACTTCATTATCTAGTGGAAAGGCGGCAGGACTGGACAGGATCCCGTCAGAGTTCTATATGAAATCTGTTGACCAACTAAAATCGATATTGACAGAACTATTTGTTCATATATTTCAGGGGGAGAGCCCACCCGCCTCATGGGCAGAAGCTAAGATTGTGGTTTTCCTGAAAAAGAATAAAAACCCTCTTGATTTAGGATCATATCGTCCTATTATCCTGATCAATGGGGACTCTAAAATGTATTCAAAACTACTCGCAGCTAGACTTGCACCAAAAATAAACAAAATTGTATCCAATTATTAACACAGGTTTACACCGGGAAGGTCAACAACTGACCATGTACAACGGGTTATTTCTCTACTTGATTATACAGAATGAACAGGAGACCCTATGGCGCTTATCCTCCTTGACACGGAGAAAGCGTTTGATAGGGTCTCCTGGAGATTTCTATGGGCTGCAATGTCTCATTCTGGAATTTCCAATAGATTTATTGCGGCAGCCCAAAAACTATACGACAAGCCGAGTGCTAGAGTATTGGTTAATGGGCTTTTGTCAGAGAATATCGCGATCTCGAGATGGACTAGGCAGGGATGCCCTTGCTCCCCTCTTCTTTGCGCTATATATATCGGACCATTCATTCGATGGCTGGATAAACTCGTATTAATATAACCAATTCAAACTCGTAATTAGCTGAGCTAGCCCTAACATCACTAATGTCCATGAAGCTACACGCACAATTCTATAAAACATTCTTTTCCCTGTATTATACACCGAAAAAAATCGCCAGGGAAGGGAAATACATGCCCACGCGGTGCTTTGTTCAGGGCTGATATGATGCATATGTTTGCCACCTGTAAGACACTCAATATCTTGATCAAAGATATATCGGAATTTTTATCAGGAGTATGCCAAGTAAGAGTAGAATTAAGAACCGAGGAACTTATGCTGGGTGTATCGAATGTTGGGCGGCAGACAAACATACAGGGATTGATTTTTGTTGCTATGGCGATACTTCGACTCTGTATTGCCTCATCCTGGTTAGATCCTAATCTGCCTGCCTTTCTACAATAGAGGACTAGGCTACTTGCGACCTGCAGTCTCGAGGTGGCAATTTATAAGAACAAAGCCTCTAAAAAAAGAAGAAGGGGTATGCAGATTTGGGAACCGCTCTTACAGTGGATTCAGAGTTATACATAGGGTGTGTTGTAGTCCTAATGATTGTGTTCTTGTCTCCGCATGTGTCTTTACGAACTATAATGGAGTAATTTCAGAGCTATGAAAGTAATAGTCTTTGTATGTTTATTCGTCTTGGTCTTGTCGGTGGGGGGAGGGGTCGAGCGGAATATGCATATTATGTAAAAATTGTGATTAAAAAGGTTTAAAAAAAAGTGCGTATACGAAGAAGGATCACAGTTTTATGGTGCCTTAGATTTAATGGTTTCTCTACGCAAGATGGCCAATAGTATTAATATTTTTGGGATACAAATTAAAGGCCTGCAGTTAGTAGGAGTGTGGTTTTAAATACAATTTTGATAAAGCACTTATGGCACCTAATTTAATGGATAATGACAAATATACAAAGGGAATAACATGTTTGAATCGGTAGCTGCCACATGTCAAGATGGCCTCTAGCTCAATTTAACATTATGTGCGAACAATGGTAATAATATGTCTGAAGTGGTAGCTGTCCCGTTCCAAGATGGCCTCCATCATAATATAACATTAATTTAATTGATAACGACAAATATACAAAGGGAATAATACTCTTGAATGCGTAACTGCCACGTGTCAAGATGGCCGCTAGCATTTTTTAACATTATGTGCGTACAATGGTAAGAATAAGTCTGAATATTTAGCTGTCCCGTTCCAAGATGGCTGCCACCATAATATAACTAAATGTCCGTACGTTTCCCAAAAGCAGAATGAAAACAAAGTATCCCTAAAACTCGTGGGGGATGTTTGATTGCAATACGAAGCAATAAGAAAATTATTTTGTAATCAGAAGCTGTTTTAAACAAATACAATAAAGACAATAAGTCGCGACACACACACGGTACCTCTGCCCTTTGACCTGTGTGACTATGTACTTAACTGCACGCCACGGCACCAACGAGTCACACCGAAACCCGAAAGTGACTTCGTGGGACGCAGAGAGGCCGCAGTTTATCCCCAAGGTAAGCGACAATTCATGTAGGAACGTTATGCCCGCACTATCTAGATACGGATCTCCTTCGCACCAGATTGGAAATGTTATTCTGCATCGTTAAGCGATTATGTACTGCGCTTCAGTAACAATGTTATGCGCCCGTTAACTGGGTGGATGACTAACTCATACAATCTCGGAAATGTCATTGTTGCATACCTAAGCTATGATGTCATGCGGCTGATCATCAAGGGCTTAAGCACTAACAAGCGATGAAACAAGGCGGGATATCCCTACCACCTAAGTACTATTTTGTTGAGGCAATAACCATTTTTTCGTGAGTTTTTTTTAGCACAGCCTCTAGCTCCTAACTGCATTTAGTTCGCTGTAGATTGGCAAATTGATTATGGTTCGCACCACAGGTAAGACTTAAAATAAGGAAGACTAGTAATCAAGTATGAGTGATCACTCTATCCCTTTGCAAACAGGCGATTAATTAAGCATTGCGCTTCCTTAATTAATGTAAATTGTAGAGGAATACTGCGCTACGCAACAGTAGTTAGCTCTATGTTCTACCGGACTACTAATGAGCAGATAGAATGACTTTACCTTATCACTCTGTGATTACAGGCCTGTAAAACCTGCACAGTGATCTACACAGACATCAATCTCAGGTAATGCATACCTTGTCCCCTAAAAATATTCCAGAAACAGGAAACAAACTTGGATAATATTGATTATTATTAATACGTTATATATAATATTGTGTTTAAACAGTGTATAAAACCCATGGATGGTTTCAATTCAAGTCAGTATCCAGTTGCGAATTACAAGTTGACCTACATAGGCTCCTTGACAGGCCTCCCTACATTTTAAGATCCAGTCTCTATAGGCAAGTAATGCTCTAATTACCATATAGATATATTGTATTAAAATTGGAGAATATAACAGGGGCACAAAATTAAGTTGTGGTTCATTTTCTGCTCAAACAGTTCCTGTTTTTATCTTAACAAGACGGCTTCAATGAATCTCATATGTTTCTGGACATTGACTCAGTGGTATGTAAAATAAATTCTTTATTTATCTAGTTTAATAAATTAGAACACTAACCCCCGATTGGTGAAGGGAGTGTCAAGTAAACTCTCCATCACTGTATTTTGTTTGATGTGATATAGGTCTTAACTTTTGGGATATCTCCAAGATCCCATGCCTTCATTTCATTGGCTCAATCCTGATAAGGAGGAAACACAGCCTTCGTTAGATTAGAGGTATGGGAGCTAAAATTTGTTTCCACTATATTCATTGTGAGTTGAAAGAAAAAACAGTTAAAGTATACTGGTGACTAGATGACACTCAGTTTTTTCAGAATGTTTATATAATTATGTAACAATAAAAAATATGAGATCGATTATAAATTTCCTCAAATGTATAGATAGTACTTTGCCTTTTTTTCCATTAAATGTTATATTTTAGGATTTTAATTTTAAATAGTCATTTTATAGGTTTTGTCTGCAACACAAGAATGTATAAATAATAAATTGTTTCCATTATTTAGAAAACTGTCCTGAAGAAGGTGAACATCTGCTAACTCACCGAAACGCTGCGTCGACCTTGTTTTCTAAAAATGTGATTATGAAATGTTTTTTATGTACTAGATGTTTTTAAACTCTTGTTTGTAATAAACATATGGAAAACGTTTTTAACATTATTTTTGCAGTTGCTTTTTGTTGCTTGTGTTGTGTTATGCTGGTGTGCCGTAGATTATAATACTTTCAGTTGTCAATAGGCTTTTATCAACAAGTTCTGTGATAAAGCCTGGGTAATTTTGTGCCTCCTAGTTGGGACACTCTTTGACTTTTGGTTTGAAGTCTGTGGGCAGCGTGAATTGAGCACCAGCAGTAGATGGAGCAGTCACAAGGGATTGGCCTGGGGTGCAGACTAGACACTGCGCTCAACCCTATGCCACAGATAAATTTACGTTTAGCAGAACATAGAAATTCACAGAAAAAAGGTTAAAGTGATGCTTTAGTTAAGAATGATAATAGCTTATTTCCAGGGCATAACTTTTAGTTAGCTCAGTAAACCAAAACTGCTAAATGTCAGTGTTTTAAATATGTATTGTATTAACTGACATTTTCACCTAACTAAACATCACTTTAACCTTTGTTTTTATAAGTGAATATATATGTATGTATATTTTTACAAATATAATACCACCACAGTTAAACTTGATATTGTCTTTTTCACTCCCACAATTAAAGCAATATTGAAAACTCATGGGAGCATATTCTCAAGAACGTGTGATAACCATTGCAAACTTAACTTAATGCAACTGTGCATTTCACAGTCTATCACAGGAAAAGAACACTGTCTTAACGTCCAATTCCCAACCCGGCAGCACCATGCGATACTAGCATGACATTGCGCCAAATGATTGCACAGAATCCAATGCGACCAACAAAAAATGAGAAACACGAATGCCCAAAAAGTTGCGATGCTCCAAAGCACAAAACCAAAATCAAGGACAACCAGCGACAGTCCTGCAAAACCCACGTGTAAAGCAGGAAAATGCACTATAAAAGCCAAAACGAAAAAAAAAACGCCAAAAAGAATTAAAACTGCATAGCACCATGAATGCACCCGGACCGAGTTTAGAGGGGAAGCCCAACCCCACGAGCCCCATGGAGGACCAGCCAGGACCCTGTGTTCGGGGAAGGGCAAGGAGAAGATGAAAAGGAAGCTCGGGTTCAGTCCGCAGGAAGACCGGATCATCATCACAGAGGTGATAGAACACTACCAACAACTGTTCGTTACCTCCACTGCGGCCCTGGAAACCCAAACTGAAATATGGCAGACCATCATAACCAACGCCAATGCAGTCGGAGTGGCGAGGAGGTCCATGGAGGAGGTCAAGAGGCGCAGGCATGATGAACAAAGCCAGACCAAACAGAAACTCGCTGCCAACAGGAAGGCAGCAAAGGCAACTGGAATCCTGCGCCACAGAAGGAGCTGGATAATCTGGAGGAAATGATGGCCACAGTCACCAGTGTGGAGACGGTGGCTGGAGTCGGGGCTGGACACAGCTCGATATGACCTGACCTAACAGCAACGGTGTGAGTGACAACCAGGGACTGCGGGGACGGGGAAGATGGGTACTATGGCACACATGCACAATCATGTGTAGCATACCGCACACGCACAATGACAGTAGAACATGTCCCTGATACCCTTGGCACACTGCAGCACACATACAAACACCAAGCAGGTACCCGTCCACCATGTACACTTATGGGCCCCCTCCCAATAACCAACGTCTGTACCAATCCATGCACATGTGATGAAACCATAACAGCAGCGGTTGTGTGAGCCATACTGAGTAAGAAAGTGACACTGCCTGACCCATAGCATGGCAGCAGCCCAAATAAATGAGCTCATGCACAAATCGACATGGAGGAGGCCCAGGGTGGATCACATCTGTAAAGGAGAAGGTCACACTTTGACTCATCCATGTGCACCTACAACCCATGCCGTCAAATACACGCATCAGACATACAATGCACAAGGCCACAAAATCGGTGCAAGAGCACCAAAGACCCAAGTTGCAAACAACTCTGCCCCCGATAATCACACAATTTAAAGGCACTCCACCTCAAAAGGACAAGGGTCCACGAAATCAGAGCTGCAGGGCTGACTCTCCCACAATGCAGCACACACACATAGCAACCACGGAGCATCATCAATGATGGAAGTGTGGGACAAAGTGCAACACCTACACCACAGGACAGAGGACACAACAGCTTCCGCTTGTACATTTTAACTGGCCACTCACATCTAGCATTGCCTGACAATGTGTGATGACAATGTATGGGTACCACCAGACATCCGTCATGTACTCGGAATCCTACTGCCTGCCATAAAATATCCAGCTCTACCAAAACAGTCACAATGTGCATTGTTAAGCAGTCTGAATGTAATCATCTGCAAAGCGGAAACATACATGGGAACCTCTGTTAACATGCATCTCCCCTTAACATTGCAGGGGGAAAAAACACTGCTCCACACCACAGATACCCTGAAATGGGCTCTAGATCAAGGCAAAGAGGCGGTGATGATTCAGTTGGATCTCTCCGCGGCCTTTGATACGGTCTTCCACAACATCTTGATAAACAGACTAAAACAAAATGGAATAAACGATAAAGCCCATGAATGGTTAACCGCATTTCTTAGAAATAGGAACCACATTGGGTAGGTACAAATCCACAGGGAAACAACTGTCCTCAGGGGTCCCACAGGGATCCTCCCTGAGTCCGACCCTTTTTAACCTTTATATGTCTCCACTGCTCACCTTGATTGACTCCTTCAACATTGAAGCAATCACCTACGCAGACGACACCCAATTGATTCTCACCCTGGATAAAAATTCTACCGCAGCAGAAGAAAAATTTCACCACTGCCTCACCTCGGTCATGAAATGGATGGAGTAAAACCATCTCAGGTGCAACAGCTCCAAGACAGAGATTTTGCTATTTGGGAAAGCTAACAACTTTAACCCCACCCGGTGGTGGCCCAGTAACTCAGACCCTCCGCCCGCCACAGTAGACACGGCCAAAAACTTAGGCTTTAAATTTAACCCCACGCTTTCCTTTCACAAACAAGCACTCACCGTTGCAGGTACTTGTTTTCAAATTATAAGAATGCTAAGGAAATTCTTTATTCTGCTTACCTTGCACGCTAGAAAGACTGTTGCAGTGGCTTTTAGATTTTATCTCGCCTTGATTATGGCAACTGTCTATATGCAGGAACTAAAAGATAGGTAATAAAATGATTACAAATGGTCCAGAATGCCGCCGCTAAGCTGGTACTGGGACTCCCCAAACGGTCATTCTCGACCGATGCTCTTAAAACCCTCCACTGGCTACCAAATCATAAAAGGATCCTGTTTAAGGTTCTAACCATCACCTATAGAGTCACTATTGAAAGTGGGCCACACTACCTGAGAAAAAATATTAGACCCTACATAACCAAGCAAACTTTGCGGTCTTCCAATGAGAACTTACTCACCATCCCCTACTTTAAGATGAAAACCCGAGGAGGGAAAACCCTGGCCACACTAGGAGCAAAGGCCTGGAACTGCCTGCGAACCCAATTAAGGCACACTAACAACGAACCCATTTTTAGAAAGCTACTAAAAACCTGGATCTTCAGCACCACAGATCAGGAAATCTTAGCATTAATCTGATCTTTCATCTGTCATCCTCTACCCTGCACCACCTCCCTCCCTGTCTTTTCTTCGGGTCCCTGTCCAAAAGCACCAAGATGCTCCTTGGAGTGAACGTTGCGCTATATAAAAAACATTTTCATTCATTCATTCAAAAACAACACTTACTGTAGAGCAGACCACTAATCCCATCAATGACAAGGAAGAGGACAACCTGCCCATCTGTTCAGACACCCTCCAATGGATAATGGACAGCCTCCGCACACCACCCCCAGGAGCAGGGCAGTCCAGCTGCCTCGAGGTGACCCCACCACCTGCACAGACCACACAGCAGGAAACACACCACTACGGCTGTCTCCCAGGACCCCTATGAACAACACATGGAATTCCAACGCCATGTGTTGGGTTGCCAGGTGGAGTTGGCTGATCCGCTGCGGGTGGGTTTTGAGCTTGTGGCAGTCAAACTCGATACCATACGTGGGTGTCTGAGTCACATCAAGGACCACTTACAGTCCATAACGGACACACACTGTCCGCACCATGCTCCACTACAGTGCTTGGCTGGCATAACTGGGGCCATCTCTCAGATACTAGACCTGTCTAGTCAGACATTCACCAGCGATAACAGCACATAGTTGGCACAGATGCGCAGGACAATTGAGACCATGGAGCAGATGCAGGCTGGAAGTATGATTGCCACGGCTGAACACCAGCGAGATGTAGCTGGGATCTTCCATGCCTTGCAGTTCATCATCCTGCCATAGCTGCAACTGAGCCAGGCCCAGATGACTGCAGCGGGAATTATGACACGCACCTCTCTGACCCTTGATCTGTCAGTGGCTCACAGTGATGCAGCCCTATCACCATTGCACCCTGATGTGTCAGTGGCACCCAGTGATGCAGCCAATACCCCGCCACACACACGCCGGACACTGAGGAAGTATCATAGGACTAAGATGTGGATGGTAATTAGTATGTGAGTAAGGAGGTAGTAGCCTCTCGGAGGTCGAGGGCTCATTTGCGAAAAACACATATTTGCACGGCAACCCTTGGCTGCGGAAGAGGAGCACCACTTCTGCATTCGACTAGAAGAAGTTGGAGCATGAAGGCGCTTCTGAAAGGTAACGGATTCCTTTCTTTTGAAGCACACGCTGCCAAAGTAAACCTCAGCACGCATAATTTACTTTCTTCCTACTTAAGGACATGTAATGCGGCAACCAATAAGGAGACTGAGCCCACTCAGGGTAATGCACTAAACTCGCCGCTAAAGGACCGCAATTACCAGCATGCTTCTGGGTGTCTTGATTTGTGCCACGCTCACTGGGGGCGTTCTTTCCTTCAATAAAAGGTTGGAAAAGATACTACTGGTGAGTACATGAAGAAGGAGCGCCTTAGCTCTGAAACGCGTCAGACATGGTTTTTGAGTAATAATGAAGGTCAGCAATGCGTGCTTTCAGGTCATGAAAACCGTTTGTTTGGGAACGTGTGAGTAACCCTCTCGGAGCACAAGGGCTCATTTGCTTAAACATGTATATATATATATATATATAATGTGGACTGGCCCACTGGATGGAAGTAGTGGAATATTAATTAGGATTCCAGGTCACTTATGAGTGTAGCTTTTTTGCAGGGCACAATAAGTTTTTGTTTATAAACCCCTCACACACCAACCTGGTTGGTGTCATGCTTCATCATCGGGGTCCAACCAGGCAGCCGAATGCCGCCTAGTTGTGCTTCTACGCCTGACTACAGCGGAGCAGGTGTTGTGCAACAGTGTGATGTGGATTAAGGTGAGTGATAAGATACACCCCTGGGAATCCTTACCCAATATTTTATTTTTGGCGGCCCAGGGTGTTGGTTAAAATTAGTGATGCAACTACCAGTAGAATACATTGCGACTACTTAGTTGGCTAGGTGTTGGTGGTCTACATGTTTCAGTCCCAGAGAAAAAATATGCGGGACTTTCGTCAGGACCAGGAAGATGTGAGTGAGTGGCAAAAAGTGGTGCCACGTGTGAATCTCTCCTACACACGCGCTAAGTTGTGTGGAAAAAAGTGGAAGAATTTAAAAGAATTAAAAAGTGCAGCTGTGTTACTTACAAGCACTGCAGGTATGCGAGAAAAATCTTCGCTAAAGGTTCCGTTCCAGTAGATCGGGCGTGGGGAGATGTACTCCTGGGTACGTTTTGTATAGTAGAAGTCCTCTGTGGAAAACCTATTCTGGTGCCCATGGTGAAAAAAATGAATGTTTTTCATGATTATTGATTTGGGGACGGGACTCGCCCCTCAAAACCCTTGCTCTCTCCATTGATTTCTCTCTCTCTCTCTCTCTCTCTCTCTATATATATATATATATATATATATATATATATATATATATATATATATATATATATATATATATATATGGCGAAACTTGTCACTCGGAACACAGGATGCCCGGATACTTAGTAACAAAGAGCCGACCCAAAAGTGCTGGTGAACGGTGATTTATTTCATAAAAGCCAGCGCTGCCGCCATGACGCGTTTCGCCTCCGGGGAGGCTTGATCACATGACAAACAGCGAGAATCAAGCAGGACTTTTAAAGTGACAGTGCATTGGATATATATATATATGTGAAAAAAGAACCAGAGAACTCTGAGTAGTTTTCAAGTTTAAGTGGAAAGCGGCTCAAGTATAGAGCACTCTCAACACCAGAGACACTCTAAATGTGCTCACCTCAAATGTCTGTTTTTCTATCGAAATTTTTATACATAGGATTAGCACAGTGCCATCCATGCCAAGATAGAAAGGGACAAAGTCTTTTGCAATTTCTACAGTAAAGTGTTTAAACATTAGCACAGTGCTATCCACGCCGAGCTGTAAAATGGCCGAATCCTTTTTCACCTCCAGGCACAGTAAAATACCATCCAAGCCAACCAAAAATGAATAAAAGCAACCCCTGTCACTTGTTTCACTCTCATTAGAGCTCTTCAGAGAGTTATTAAAAATACATACATCCCATTGACAACATGGACAAAAACCCCTGTTTGTAATTTTTAACAGTAGGGGAGTTTTTTGTTGTATATAGGTCGACGGGGTTTCGATCTCAGTGATTTGAACTCATCATCAAGACAAAGGAATGTGAGCATGAGGAATACAAATGTAAGGTACATGCAAGTGGTACCTGACTGTGGCGTGTATTATTATTTTTTTCATTTATTTATTTATTTGTAGATTTTTATATAGCGTTGGCTAGACCCAGAGGTATCAGAGCACTTTACAACAGTTGTACGGAGTTACATTAGTTACCATAGCATAAAATCAAACAGATACGAGTCACTTGGAGGACGGTTGGAGGAGGGGGATTGATACAGGGTGCAGGAAAAAAAAGACAAAGTCCAGCAAACCGACAATGGAAGAACGAAAATCAAAGGACCGTCAAAATCAAAGTCCATGCATCCAATAGTTCGAGGTGGGTCACGGAATCTCACCGTCTAGTGGCAGACTCGCTCTCTGTGTCCGAGCACCAAGGGTAGTGGAAGGGGCAAAAAAGAAGGAACCAATCAGGAGCCTCGCTGTAGCCATCCTCATCGGAGGGGGGTAGGTATCCTGACGGGGGTGGTCGAATTGATGTCATGTAAAGGCAGACAACACCAAGACAAGAATCGGCAACTTGGAGCAAACTTTGTAGCTGGTGAGGCCGTCAAGGTGGGAGATTGGGACATGGAACCATAAACCACCACCACAAAATTAGAGGGAATATAAAATAACAGAAAGTCAGGGGAAGTCTGCTCAGTCGCACAAATTAGCAGCTCTGGAAGAAAGGGAGACAGCAGTGGGGACCAGGAGGGGGCATCTCACCTCTGAAAGTGATTACAAGGTCAGGAGCATCGGACCAAATTGCCGCGACACTCACCACCGATGCACCCCGGTCATGGAAAAATTAGACTCACGCGGCCCACAAGCACCACAGGCAGCGAAGCAAGAGGTCCAGCAGTAGGGCAAGCAGCAGCGGCCTAAACCCGGAAGGCAAGGGGATGGCCAGGTGGGGCAAACCTCAGCCTAGCTCAACTCGACAGCCATCCAGAGATCTCGACCGGGCAGAGGCCGCGCTGAGACAGGCTCCGTCGTCAGTAGATCCTCGAAGGTTCATCCAAAGGAGGGGGAAGAAGGAGACAACAGTGGTGAGACGAGGAGAACCATGGCCATTGTCCAGTTGGGTAGGTGACGGCCGAGGGAAATTAACCTGTGCCAGTCTCCTCTAAAGCCAACAAAGTAGGTCTACCGGGCATCAGCCATGTTGACTCGGACTCCGCGGTCAAAAACACAAATCATGGTTGCTCAAGAAAGAGTTCAATTTCAGTTGTGGGAGCTGGAGAGACAAGGACTGCAGTCGACATAATCTCAGGTGAACAGAAAGGTCCAAGGAGGGGGTAGAATCCAGTGGGCCAGAGCAATAAGGCAATCCTTGGCCAGGGAGCTCCCAGCCGGAGCTCCTTACATGCTGGCCACCTTCGAGCAGTGTAACTCACAAAAACGTGGAAACACCGCTTGGTTGGTGTTCAGCGAAGGGGGACTAGAGCGAATCAGCTGGGCTGCACAACTGAGGAAGGCGTATTAAAAAAGGCAACAGAAGAAAAGCCGGGTCCTAAGAAAACACAGCCTGATCAGTGTGGCCCTTGTGTGAAAAGGTTGCGTGAACCGGTAGAGTCTTCTGGACGGACAGCCGCTCTGTCTGGAAAGTGCAAGTGTCTCTACCTTAGCACTGTGTAGTCGGTGTCAGGCTTTACCTTGTTGATGCTCAAGACTGCGTTAGTCAGTCCGGCGCTCCTCGGTACAGGAAGCTGCTCCGTCTCGATCATACAATGAAGGATTTAAGCATAGGATTAGCACAGTGCTATCCATGCCGAGCTATAAACTGGCCAAAGCCTTTTATCACTCCAGGCACAGTATTACAGCTTTGAATTGGTAAAATACCATGCAGGCCAACCTAAAATGAATAAAAGCAAACCCTGTCATGTGTTTCGCTCTCATTAGAGCTCTTCAGAGAGGTATAGCTTTGTCCAGACAAAAGCGAGGACCCAGTATAAATCAAAACAAAAACCTTTCAGGCATAGAGTGGCACATACATAATGTCAAAAAAGAAGCAGAGAACTCTGGGTAGCTCTCAAGTTTAGGTGGGAAGCGGCTCCAGTAGAGAGCACTCTCAACACTAGCGACACTCTAAATTTGCTCACCTCAAATGTCTGCTTTTCTATCTGTCTTTACGCGTAGGACCAGCACAGTGCCATCCATGCTGAGATAGAAAGGGACAAAGCCTTTTCCCATTTCTACAGCAAAGTCTTTAAGCATAGGATTAGCAAAGTGCTATCCACACCGAGCTGTAAAATGGGCATAGCCTTTTACCACTCTAGGTACAGTATTAAAGCTTTGGATTAGTAAAATACCATCCAAGCCAACCTCAAATGAATAAAAGCAACCCCTGAGTTCTCTGCTTCTTTTTTACATTTATAAAAATTAATACAAAAAAGTAACTATTAAATTGTGACATATCACTTATTGGATTTATAAAACATGAATAATACATTTTAGCAAATATATATATATCTGTGAGCAAGGGCATCCGCCCGAAACGCGTCAGACCGTTGTGCTGTAACGAACAGAATAAACATCTTTGCTGAATCTATGGGACTCGCCGTGGTTTTTCTGTTCGCCACTGTTGGCGGTGCAAAGCCAGTACCGGAACAATGCATTCTGGAACTTGCGGTCCATTGCCACACAGTGGTCAGCAATCAGGGTGATGTTTCCATCATTGGGCCTCAACCTATCACAACAGAGCGGGACTCATTTCTTTGGGATTTGTGCACGCCTCCTGACATACTCACCGGGCACTGAAGAAGGCTCCTTGCCGAAATGCATTTGCCTGTGTTTGGCATATATATATATATCTATATATAGATATATATATATATAGATATATATATATTTTTTTTTTTCCTACTGGCAGTCGCCAGTAGGTAGTTGTACTTAGGACCTAGTTTCTATAGGAAATGCGTTTTTTGATTTGCTAATAACTTTTGCGTAATTTGACGAATCTTTGCGAAATTCTCCCAAAAAAGGTCTATCCAGGTCAGCTCCTATCCTGAAAGTTTGGAGGTGATTCGTCAAGCGGGGGCTGAGAAAAAAGGGGGGTCCAAAAAAGTGTTTTATCCATGTTAATTTCCATAGGAAACTTTAGCCAAGGCTACAGCCCGAACTGCTGAACGGAATTACACACAATTTTGCGAAAAGGTAGCGCTTGGTTCAGAAAGTGACCTTTTTTTAAATGGTGTAAATGTGTTCAGTATTTGCTGAGGAATTCTAAAAATGAAAGTTTCGATATCTAATTTCTATAGGAAACTTTAGCCAAGCTTACAGCCCGAACTGCTGAACGGAATTACACTAAATTTGGAAAAAAGGTAGTGCTTGGTCCAGAAGGCAACCTTTTTTTAAATGGTGTAAATCTGTTTAGTAGGCGCTGAGAAATTAAGAACATTTAAAGTTCGATATCTAGGGGCACGGTGGGTTCGCGAACCCTCCCAACCATGAGCTTCATTCTAATTGGCTGCAACAATCCAAACCAGGATGTTGGCAGCCATCTTGTGACTCGGTAGAACCGAGTCACAAGAAAACAGTAGAAAAAAGAAGAAAGGGGGCAGGGTAGAAACACCCTGACCGCGCAGGGCCCAAAAAAGCATTTTTTTTTAAATCAGCGAAATTTGCGCTTGGGTTGCGAATTCCGCCCGAATTTTTTTTTAAAATGAAGCCTGCGCATTTTAATGAGGCCCCTGTGTGGGCCAGGTTCCGGGTGCATTGTCGAAAAAATAATAGCAGGGAGCCTGCTGGGGCCCCAGCAGCCCCTGGAACTGCTACCTCCCGGGGGCGTATTTCAATGTATGCAGGGGGCACTATGGCCCCCCACAGGCCCAGGGACCGCCGCATCCGCCGGGGCTATAAAAAAAAATAGGTATGGGGGTGTCCTAATCCCCCCCATGCTTCCCCAGGGACCGCCACTTCCCCGGGCTGTTTTAAAATTTTGAAAAAAGTTATGGGGGGGTCGAGCCCCCCCACATGGCCCGGGACCACCACTTCCCTGGGGCACTCTAAATTTAAAGGACCTCCATGCCCCAGGGACCACCACCTCCGCGGGACTTTTCAAATGTTGGGAGGATGCCATGTGGCCCCCACCTGGACCCTTGATGGCCCTGGGGATCGCCAACCCCCAGTGCCAGCTACTGCAGTGTCTCGGGGTGGCCAACCCTGAGACACTGCTGTTTACAATGACAGGGCGGGAGCCGTGTAGCTCCTGCCCTGTCATTGCAAACGCCGCTTTGCTTCATTGAAGGGAGAGCAGGGAAACCTACTCTTGCTTCAATGAAGCAAAGCAGATTGCTTTTCCACAAGGGGAGCTGCATGTTACCAGCTCCCCTTGTGGAAAAGCAATGCCAACTACCTGGTGGGCTAGTCAGACCCCAGGTACCCTCAGGGATCAAGGGGACTTAATCCCCCAACTTAAAACACACCACGGGCCGTGTTTTCACAGGGGTGAAGATAGGGGGCGGGACCTGATGTGACAAGTGTTTGCAAAGGTGCCCCTTGGCGCATTTAAAGTTGGGGCATTTAGTCCCCTTGAATCCTGAGTGTCCCTGGGGGCCAACTTTCCCACCAGGTATATCCAGTAAGTGCCAGAGGGCTGTGTTACATAGAGTTGTAAAAAGGGGTGTGGCCTCAGACCATCTCTCTGCAAAGCTGCTCTGTGGCACTTACTAAAGGTACCTGGTGGGCTAGTTGGCCCACAGGGACCCTCAGAATTCAAGGGGACTTAAGCCCCAACTTATAACGTGCTAGGGGGCGTGTTTGCACAGTGGTGCAGGGAGGTGGCGGGCCTGATATAAGAAGTTAGCAATCCTACTGTGTGGGAGTTACTGGTGCTAATAAAAGGGGTAGTTGGCCCCCAAGGTTGACATTGGGGTCTAACTATTAGCATTTAAAATCCTTAGAAATTCACTGAAACAACCATATGTTTCAGGGACGTTATAGTTAGTTGGACATTTCACTTGTACAAAACCATAGAAATCCGGCCATTATAGTTAGTTCTGCTAACTATAGCTTGTGCCCCGCAATGCACTGCTGATTACATCACATATTACATCACTCATTACATGGTCAGTGACATCACTGATGACATATCAAATGACATCACTGATGACATCATCCATGTGATAATCTGATGCACCTCCTCACACCCTAATATAACCTTTGATACATCCACTCTAAAATACAGACTGCCATTTTTGAAACCATAGACACACCAGTACCATTTACTACATACGCACTCACAGATTCTTAGGTCTACACACACATCCACTCATTCACCCTTACAGTAACTCATACATGCAGTCACTCATCAATACAGCACTATCATATGCACTCATACACCTATACATACATTTACACAGCGCCACTCATCCATAGACTTACTCACACACCTCCTCAGTCATGTAAAGAATCAATCACACCCATTTAGTCACCTATACAGTTTTACACAGACCACCTCACTTATTTATACAAATACTAACACATACTTACTCTCTTATTCAATCACTCATACAAGCTGACACTCATCCATACAGCCACTCTCACAATCACTCACTCTCACATATAGTCATTTATATATCCCAAGACTCACATATACTGCCTTTCACATATGTAGTTACTCACACATATACCACTGGGACATCCATTAACTCACCCATACACACACTCACTCACCCACACAGCCCTTCACAGATGCACTCTTGAACACATACACCCTGTGAATCCCCCTCTCACACATCTATGCACAGAGTCATCCACCCCACAGCCACTCACAAAGACACTCAGGCATCCATGCAGATACTCAGACAACCAATCAATAACCTGTATAGACAGCCTTGTAGCTACTCACCAACCCATCCAGCTCAGCTGCTTATACACTAACTGACAGACTTATACAGACATTTACACAGTTTACTCACTAACCCATGCATTCAGTATGAATCGCCTAATCAGTCACTTATACAATCAGTCACGCACCTTCTAAATAATCCATTCAGACACGTATACACCCACTCATTCTTAAATACAACTTCGGATATATATATAAAACATATTTAAACTTTTAAAAGCACACATTCACTGGATGATGTCATCAGTGATGTCATTTGAGATGTCATCAGTGATGTCACTGACCATGTCATGAGTGATGTAATATGTGACATCATCAGCAGTGCATTGGGGATGCGCGAGTTATAGTTATAGCAGAACTAACTATAACAGCCGAAATTCTATGGTTTTGTGCAAGTAAAATGTCCAACTAACTATAACGTCCCTGAAACCTGTGTTTTTTTCAGTAAATTTCTAAGTTTTTTAAATGCTAATTTCTAACTATAACGTGCCTGAAACCTATGTTTGTTAGTGAATTTATATTGTTATATATATATATATATTTTATATATTATATATATATATATATATATATATATATATATATATATATATATATATATATATATATATATATATGTACACATATAGTATTGCTAACATTTATAAAATTGTTAAATTGTTTATACATTATAAATATATCACAAAACGTCCGAACCTTGCCTCCATTCTGAAAGATTTTGGCTCGTGTGCGGGTGTAGAAACCCCACTAATCCATTACAATCACTTGATGTCAAAGAGAAAACGTACACTCCAGGGACTGACAAAGACTCAATGCGTTTCAAGAACAAACATTCTCGTAGTAACATGTAACACTTGTTAGTGTAAGATGGACATTTAAACAAACATAACATAATTAACACAAACAAAGGACCATGGATGTCTGAACATTTCACACCAGCACCATCTTGAAAAGTTGCATTGTCCAATATATCATAGCAGAGGTAGCACAGTATAATACAATACAATGGTGTGAAAGAATGTATATGTATCGGCTGTAAAACACAATTGATGCGTTGTGAGTCTACAAATTATTGAAGCTAAAAATTAACTATATCACAACTTAAAGAACAATGTTGAAAGGGAGCGGCATTTCCAAGCCGGAAATGCTTGGTGAAATAAAAGGCCTGTCTGGCCCTGCCTATTCTTTTGTATTTGCTCTGTGTGAGATATATTCTGAATTTTCTGTGTTTGGGTATTAAGGGGCTTATTTACAAGCCTCTTGCGCTGCTGATACATCATGTATCCCCATATTGAAAGTGACACACCGGCAGCACAAGGGACTTGTAAATAAGTTTATTAGCAGTGTGCGTGTGTATGTGCGTTCATGTGTGCCTATGCTGGCATGTTCTAGTTTTTTGTTTTGCTTTGCTTTGTAGAAAATATGTCCAGGGTAGATCATTGCACTGGGTACTTACTCCCCCGAACATTGAATTTGTTTGCTGTTTTCAATCATATATCATAAAAATGTATCTTCAGACTTCCTTTGATTCCAGAGGATCTGAAACAGTGCCAGCTTACATGGCGAGCGAGTAAAAACAGCGAACAATCGATATACCCGTCCAGTTTAGCCTACGCACAATTCTTTATCAGTGGACAGAAGGTTTGTGAGATAAGGTGCTGCAAGGCTCAGCACATTCCCGATCTTGTGGGCATAAGTAGGTTACAGAAATTACACTCCATCTGATAATGCCTCCGAGAATGTGTTCCTCAGCCTGAGCAGGCCATTGAAGCTGCCAAGCAGCTACACAAAGATACAGATTATAGCCTTTGCGGGGGGGATACATCTCTTAAACAAGTTCTATAAATTCTGTCTAGACAGGGGAGTCTCAATCACTGTGCGGGACAACTGAGCTCACAACCTTGTCTGTCAAGAAAAGGAGAGGCTTCACAATAGGGCGGCGATGTCAAGGGCACAAGTCTTAAGGAAAAGTGAGTAGACGAACTATTCTATACAGTGGTGTCACAGGGAGTAGTGTCATAGAAAATGACATCATTGCCCTATCACAGCCCTCACTTTAAAGGGCATGGGCTTCTTTTTTTTACCAAATCTTTGACAGTATAATATAGTTATACATTCAATTAAGTAAGTATTAGTCATTTTTTATTATGTTTGATTAATTAAAACCTTTGCAATAAATAAAACAACATTAAAACCCTCTTTAAACATTGTTTAAAATTACACAATTCAACTTAGGGCTCGTCAGCAAGTCTTAAAGTGATAGTGCTTCAGGAAAAGGTAAGCTGGTTATAGTTGTCCTGAATACTGTTTAATTAAAAGTGCGTTGTTTTGCGCTTTTTGGCCATCATTGGTTTTAAAGTGCTGGTTTTACTGTAAGATATACTTCTTATATCCTTTGAATTGTGGCAAATGCAAATGACATGGATGATTTCCTTCTTACCGCTTCCGCATAGGCGACAAGACTGCAAACTTGCTTTCCTTTCTCAAGGTGGAAGATGTGAGGTAATCGGAATGACGCCTAGTGGTAACTTTAAAAAATGTGCCTTCGTCCTTGTTTTGACTCCTGTTTTGAGGTAGGATTGCGGTTGCAGTACTTCATAATCGCTGAGCACTATCCCGCTGTGTGCCCTTTTAGCAAACGTTGCCTTGTCCTCTATGGCAGATACAATTTGTGTTGATTTTTTTCACACTTTGTTTTAAAGGAGAAATTATCAATTGGGGTGTCCCAAAAATCCGACAATTCCAGTATTTTGAGGAAGTCAAACAAATATTCCCTGGCTGGTGATTTTCCGAGGTCCGTTTACGATATTCGGCCAGGAAAAAGCAGTCGGCTCCCTGGTTCTCAGAGTCATTAAGACTTCTCCGGCAGGGAGTTAGGAGGCAGGAGCGTCTCTGGTTGGCCAGCTGGGACCTGAGGGAAAAAGAGGCTCATAAAATCTTACTGAGGGGTTATAAGGCGGAGATAATAAGAGCTAAGCAACAATACTTTATCGCTTGTACCATCTCACTCTCCTCCCCGAAAGAGCTTTTTAAGACTGTAGATTTTCTGACCACCCTGCAGGCTCCTGATCCTGTTATCGGCTCTCAGATGTTGTGTAACAACATTTCCTCTTTCTTTCAGGCAAATATTGCTGATCTGTATTCGGCATTAGAGCTGCAGAAGGCTGAAATTGTGGATTCCTCTGGTTCCGCTGAGTTTGTTCTATCTACGGTGGAGGTTGCCCCTTCAGGATGCCTGGTATCCTTCCCTCCCCTTGTACCTCAGGAACTAGAGGTCCTTCTTACTAGGACTAGATCAGGCTCCCCCTTAGATCCCTGTCCTCTCACGCTTCTCAAGCAGTGTAAGGAGACCCTTTTACCTCCCCTCCTGGAGATCATGAATGGGGCAATGAGGCTTGGCACTTTCCCTCAGCAATGGAAAAGGGCAGTGGTGAAACCTTTACTTAAGAAGCCAACACTGGACCCTGGGGTATTTAAAAACTTTCGCCCCATTTCGCTGCTCCCTGCTGCTGCGAAGATTGCTGGAAACGCATCTTAATAAGCATCTCGCAGCCTTTCTTGAGAACTCTGGCCTTTTAGATCATCCTGGTCTCCCTCTCCCAGTCTATTAACGAGGCTGCCTCCAATTTTAGATCTTGTTTAGAGGCAGTCGCAAAATGGATGACATACAATTCATTAAAACTGAACGGGGAGAAGACGGAGATCCTGGTGTTTGGGGGAAAGGAGGACATCTCGCCGGCAAATTGGTGGCCTGCTTCACTGGGAGCTTGTCCGGTACCCACCGTTCTGGCTAAAAACTTAGGAGTTTTGATCGATCCTACCCTCAATATGCATCAGCAGGTGAACAGAACAGTCTCTACCTGTTGGGGCATAATTTACATCTTGAGGAAGATTAAACATTACTTATCCCAGCAGGCCAGAAAGCAAGTTGTGGTTGCTCTCATAGGCTCCCTACTTGATTATTGCAATGCGCTGTATGCAGGACTCAACAGGGGGCTGCTGCAGCGCCTTCAAATGGTCCAAAACGTGGCTGCCAAGTTTGTGTTGGATTTACCCAAACGTGCATAGGCCACCTCCGGGAGGAAGGCGTTGCATTGGCTACCTGTTGAGGACAGGATTTCTTTTAAAATCCTGTGCCTTACCTTTGGGGCCCTAGCGAGAAATGGGTCAGTGGGGATTGGGGCTCTTCTGGCCCCCTATAGCCCCTCGAGGAATCTGCGCTCCGCTAACAAATCTCTGCTATCTGTACCACGCATTCGCAGAGCCAAATGGGGTGGCAGAGCTTTTTCCACAGTAGCACCAAAATTGTGGAATGCTCTTCCTGTGGAAATTAACAACTTGGCTGCTATGGGTTTTCCCCTCCTGTGCTTCTTTGTGAGCTTTCCCATTATACATGACGAGCTCAGCTCGTCATAAGCACAGCTCAACCGTGCCTCATGACGAGCTGAGCTCGTCATGAGCATCGAAGGGGTTAAGGCCCTTCCCACTCTTCAGTCCTTTAGGAAAGCCTTGAAGACACGGCTATTTGCCAAAGCTTACCCGTAGTTCTGCCTCTGCCTTTTATGATTTCATTTTTATAGGCGTCTTGATGCCTTCGGGTTTTAGTTGCGCGTTTTAAATTTTCTTTCATTCATTCGAGTAGCTTGAGCCAAAGATGGGAGTTTAAGGATCCAACCTTGGCGGTGCGGATCTTATGCCAGCTAATTACATATGCATTTTGGCCGGTAAAACATATTTTGGTAGATGGAAAATTGCTCTATAGAAGTTGTCTATTATTATATCAAGAGCGGCAGCATCTTTTCCGTTAAGAGATTCACTCCTGTATGTTCGAGTCGGCTGCAGTTTTGCAGGCAATACCTGTACCAAGGGGTCATGTGTTAAATCTGGCAGTTTTTCCTTCAGTGATTTCATTGTCAGGTAAATCATGGTTTCCTTTCCCCGGAGACACTCCAGCTCTGGTTTAAATGAGTTTTTATGGTCCAGAAGTACTCCAAGTTATTTGTAGCTGGTTGTCTGATCCAGGCCTTGCCTGTATAATTACCAACTTATTTTTTTATTTTTTAAGTAATTTACTGCCTTGATTTTGGTTTTCTTAAGATTTATTTGAAAGATGTTCCATTTTGAGAAGGTGTTAGGCGTATTAAGGAGATGCCAATGGGGGCCGACTTATCAGCACTAACTCATCCACATATAGCAGGTTTGACAATCGTGTATTACCCAATTTTGGCGTATGAGATGTGCACTTATCCAGTTCCCCAGGTAGGTCTGCTAGGAAAAGATTGAATATTAGAGGCACTAGTACACAGCCTTGTTTTAACCCTTTGGAGGTCGGGATTTGTTTAGAGAGGTGTGTTCCTGCTCCTAGTTTGATATTGAACTAGGGTTTTTTTAGGGCCGGTGCAAGGGAAAACACAGGGGTGTGCTGTGTCCTTTCAATTTGGCACATCCATGTGTTTTTTAAATGATGCAGCGCAGTGCTGCTAAATTTAGTCATGTTCTATAGCATGTGTCTTTTAAACTAGTCGCATGATAAATTTGAGGAACCATGCTAAATAACAACTACCTGTCCAGCTAATTGGAAGTCTGAAATAAGCAGTCCTGTAACATATGCGATAACTACCTCTTAATACTGAACTGCCACCTAATAATAATGCACTTTACATCATTAGTATACGTACATAAATGTTTTCTTTTGACTATCATTTCTCTCATCATGCGTCACACACGTCATACTCCTTCTTTCTAGATCCTAAGACTAGGATCTATTTATATATGATAGCAGACAAATCATCTATTGGAACATCATGCTCTCTGTTAACTTCCTCTAAGAGACTCTGATGCAATGTTATTGATTGATATAATTAATAGGACAGAGCATAAAACAAAGTAATTGCATGTAATTCACACTTCAGAAACAGAAGTTTGGAGCAGGAGATGTGTACCAATATAACAATCAGAAACATGACCATTTTATAAATCTTTAACAGTGGCATGTGAATATTTTCTAAAAAATCATTCTATTATTACTACTTTAATTCATCATGCATAGTACTATTTGTATTAGAAGTGTATGATAGATACCCTACATGAGGAAATATGTATGCTAGAAGTGAATAACAGCAGCCACAATTGAAACCTCTAAAACTACTTTGGAAAACATAATTGTGGAGATTTTCACTTCTGATCTCTTTATCAAAACAGAGTCTTTCCAAATTGTTCAAATACAAAGTACTTCAAAGGTTAGTTTAAATAAAATCATTTCCAACAGTCAACAGCTTACTTCTTTTTTTCAGGAACACTTATTCAGCATCTGAGGATTTCTTAGGCCCATTTTCACACTATGGTGGGTCTTTTGGCTCTTCAAACAAAAACTGAAGACCTTCCAAGGTACTGTCAATAAGATCAGTTCCTACCAAATTAGCCCACTTAGGTGCTGTGTACTAATTGTTTGGTTTTCTCTGACTCTCGGATTTACATGGCACACTTCCTTCTAAGGATTCTTTAGTGATCACTACAGGCTCCTCAGTAGCACTTTTTCTGGTTTCTTGAGAGCTATCAAATGCAGAACTACTTTACACAACTCCTCTTTGCAAACTCTTACCGTCAGTTTGAACTTCATTTTTTGAGTTCAATTCTGAGCAGCTGAGCTTTCACTCAAACTGCTGTTTTATATGTTTGCATTAGAACATTGTTTTTCACTTTTGTTTTCACTGATTTCACTTGTCTCTTCTGTCACCTCTCCCTCTATATCCAAATTTGAGACTGGCTTTCTGACTCAACAACTCAAGGTAAAAGTTGTCTGGTACACACACTCTCCAAGAGACATGAATCAAAGTAGGTTGTCCGTTACACTTGGACTTTTCATTACCGGACATTCATTGCCAAGAAAACTTAATAAATTGCATTCCATCTCTGCTGTAAGTAGATCCTTCTTAGATGCTTCTTGCACATTCTCTGTCAGCCATTTTGGAGAGGTAATGCTGCGGTCTTCAGCATTATTCTTCCAGGCCTTTCTTATTTACGAAGCTGATGGAGCCGTTGCGCAGTGAACGCATGCAGCGGGCATGCTGCTGGCGTGCCAAAGTCGCACCTAAGGCAAGCCCATCTGCGCACATCCGTGCCTGGATGTCACCAGGAGCCTGGACCCCTGCCCGTTTGGCCCCAGACAAAGGCTCCTGGCGCCAGTATACGGCATCCCAACTTCTTCAGTTCTGACAAGTTACTACACTGTGCCCTTTAACCTCCACTTTTGCCAATCATGAAGGACCTTTCACCTGCTTACACTGTCATTTTCATAGCTGCGATGATACACGTGTCTCTCCAGAACTAAGGGGCAGCAACATTGCTCTGACTTGAGGGCAGGTGTGGGTGTGCCCCCTCACAGACAAGTGAGACCTAACACCATTAACCTGACCCCTTCTTGGAATGTTTTTTAGCAAACGTACGATCGCTACCAAAACATACAGTGGAACTATGGGATACGACTTACCAGATTTAGGCTTCCTTACGGAGACCTGGCTTAAATCCTCCTCACTCCCATTTACTGCCCTTTCTCTTCCGGACAAATACCAGATTCTCAGACTAGATAGAGAAAGAAAGCGGGTGGTGGCATTGCTATAATTTACAAAGAGGGGTTGAAAATTGCAATTATAGACTCCCCCGCTGATAACGACTTGGAGATTGTATATTTGAAATTGAGTTGACCCCCCAGAACAGCCTTACAGGAGCTCTCATATATCGTCCGCCAGGGCTACTTAAAGATGTTAGTTTAAAATTGATGGAGAAAATCGTCCATCATACCATCACCTCCAAACACTTTCTATTACTAGGGGACCTTGTTTAATGTTTATGTGGTCCCCCTTGCCAAGATTATTAGAGAGTATGGTTTTACTCCCTATTCCTATGCTGATGATACCCAACGGCTCTTGTCCTTTGATAAGGATACTGAGCTCCTTGAACATCATTTCGCTACAGGCATGTTAGCCATATCTTCCTGGATGACTGAGAACTGTCTCAAGTTAAAATGCGGCATTCTAATTGGTCTACCCATCACTGTTTCATGTGGGATTTGACCATTCTTTTTGTTCAGTGTACACCTTATACTCAGTCACACCAAAGGGTGTGCATCTAGCCTTTTTACAGAAGTTGATGCCTGCTTTTCACCAGTTTATTTTTGATTGCCAAATCCAGTCTCCCAACAACATCCAATGATTGTGCGTGGTAACTGCAGTGATGTATCTGAATGAATGCCCAATGCATCACAGGTCATGTTCATGATGCCATTTTAAAGTCCCTAGCCCTATCAGATTCAATTGTTAATGCCATTCCATATCTAGGCAACTGTCAGTGCAACACATCTCCTTGTCAGATAAACCACATTAGAAACATGCTCCCCACTACTAATGTGTGCCTTAGATTATTTCATGGAGGCACTTCCACAATTGCATTTTATTGAAAGGACCAAATGCCTTTCTCAGATGACTCATTATAACACAAGTTTTCTTTCCAGGTGATTTTGCTGGCACACTGTTCACCACTGACAATGATGTATATAGTAATCCTAAAGTGGGATTTGAACAAATACCACTTAAATGTACTAATCAGCTAATTTCTTCACACATATGTAGGCTCAAGGAACAATCTTACCATTTGTGGTAAAAGTGAAATTGGCATGTCAAACCTTTTGTCATTACTTTTCCAGAAGCCATCTTGGCCTTGTTTACATCTCACCTTTTCCAAATCTTTCTTTTCCTCATCCAACATTGCATCTTCTACTTCCCTCGACTCATCCTATGTATGCATTGACACACACGTAATAATATATTGGTCATGTGATTATCATCCCTCATTGGCAATGAGGTACGCAGTGCTGCCTAGTAATGTCCAAGTGCATATGCATATTTAGTTCTTTTAGTGACATCATCACTCCCACGTCTATGTGATACACATTTTAATACTGCAGTTTTAAATGATAGCCCTCCAAAAATACAATAAATCCAGAATTTGTGGTCCATTTACAGTTGGTGCCCCAGCAGGAAACACATTGCACAAATATGTTGCTTTATCATTGTACATAAATGTGCAAATAGCATATGGGGCATGCAAATGTCCTTGAAAATCTCTTAAACAAGAGCCTTCAATAAAAAGAACCAAGTCAACTTGAGTTAATGGCATAGCTTGTATGTTAGGTCTTTGTTAAGTGCACAATTCTGTTACTTCCAAACAATCTTATTTTTTTATCATCACTGTCAATATCATTCTCTACTTTTGCACATGTGTAGGACATTTGTGGAAAATTATTAGCTCGTACTTGGTTACTATCGCATTAGTTAGGTGTTGGATCCTGTTTTGGATCAACAGTGTCTCTACTGAATGCGGCACAAACACAATACACATATGTCCTAAATCCACTGGATGGTGGCTACAGCAGTAGCTGCAAATGATCTCAAACATCCAGGAAGAGCAACAACAACTGGTCCTAGGGTTCCAGAGAAACACGTAACTGTTTTTTTTTCCACTGCAGTGCTGCTAAGAACAGAAAAAAGAGCACCCTTCTCTTGTGTGACAATATAAAAATATCTCCTCCTCCTAGAAAGGGTGATGTACATAATGTATGTCTGAGCTCCAGAAAGGCTGAGAAGTATTCCCCACCAGGGCACTGGATCAGTTATCTAGTCAGTCTCTAAAATGGCTTAGAAGTTAGGCAAGAATTGGAAATCCACTCATGACAGTAGCCCACCATCCTGAAGAACACCCTCCTGTCTTTCTGTATTTGGGGTGGACTCATTCTCAGAATTCTAGGATAGGTTCATTTAACACCTTTCTCACTCCTATCAGAAACTAATGTCCCAAATTGGTAACGTCTGTCTGACAGTACTGTAATTTTGTCCAATTTAGAAGTTCTCTTGTTTTTGTAGCAATCACGAGATCATCAATATAATGGATCGCAGGGTAATCTCAGTGCATCTAGATATTTCTTGAGAGCTTGAGTACAGATGGGTGGTGACAGTCAGGTAATATTTCCTACTTATTTATTATTATTTTGTTTAAATCAAAGTGGAGGGAGGTAGAAATGGAGATCCATTCAGCTTCCAGGCTATATATTCAAAAATCAAATAGGAGAATGGATCACTTGAACCTACGTAGCCAGGGTTTTTTGTGGTGCTTGATGAAAAACCCTCATACGCGCACGTAGATGGTATGGTGGTATATCTTGATTCTCCGACAGTTTACATTGCGTTAGTGCATCATCATAGGGTTTTTTTAGTTGTATGCTGACCTCCACCTAGAGGTAACCATTTACTTATCTATAAACCCTTTACTAAGCTGCAACATGATTTATATATGGCTTATATTCAGAGTTTGCTTTTAGCGCTTTTAAATGTGTACATCCTCCGATGACTGGAGATTCCTGCAATGATTCTACTGAAGACTGTAAAATCTAGTCGTTTATTCATTCTATATGTTAGTGCTGTAACTATTTCATTTAGACACAAGGTATTTGCTACTTTGTTCAATTCGGATCATCAACTCATTTGTATATTACGTGAAAGATGTACTTTCATCCAGATCGCGATCACTTACTTGGGCGACAATCTTAACATAGTCTTCTCTTTTGCACCAATAGGTCAAAGGTCTAGCATGTGTGAATTACTATTAGCGTAGCTTGGCCATACTGTTCTTAATATGTGCAAAAACATGCGCGGCTCTTACGTTCTGTGGCAGTTTCGCGGCATCGCTTTTAACATGCACGCATGCTTATTGGTGTTAAATGGTACTCGTATTAACTCTATTAAGCATTATTTTTAGTCACAGTAAGAGGTAAGACGGTGGGGAGCGCTATTAATTTCACTTTTTTCGCGCTCTATTTATGATTGTACTATCTAGCCATGAATTTGTTCATCTAAATAGCGGCGCATGCGTTTATATTACCTCAAAATATGGAGTTGGTTAACTTCCTCGGGCCCCAGAGAAAGTTTCTCGGCCTTCTGTAGTCAAAAGAAAGCTCTATTAGTTGCTTTTCTTACTCGTGGTGGCGTGTGTGGTTCTTCCGTCTGTCTCTCCTTACCAGCTGCTAGGGAGTTCCTTGCTTGTGCTTGCTCTGCCCCCGGAAGTCGGGGGAGAACCTGCTCATGTCCTTTTACTATGGTCTGTATAGCCGATACTGAGGAAAAACATCGCTAATCTTTTTTTCAGATGATTGTACCCTCGTCACCCAAATGTAATTGTAAAGAATGATAATTCTTCAAATGTAAAACATGAGCTTTTGAAAGAAACATGAAACAATCACTATTAGTTGTAACATGATATGTAAAGTGTTTGTAAATTGATAAGTGATTTTTGACCGCAAATGTGATATTTACGTGTCGTAACTTAAAACAAAAAATATAAAGTGATTTTTGGTGAATCATTTCTTTAAGTGATCTTTTCAACAAGTATTATTTCAAGTATTTCTTGTAAATTAAATAATTATTATTCTTAGCTGGTTTGTCGAATAATTATTCTGTGTTAAAGTTGCAATGTCAAGAGTGCTTTTAATAAAATAAAAACGATCACTATTAATTGTAACATTATATGAAAAGTGTCTATTATTTAATAAGTGATTTTTTTGATCGTATGTGTCGTGACTAAAAAACAGAAAATTAGTTGTGAATCATTTCTTAAAAAATTTCAACTTTGCATAGTTGGTGCTAATGTACATCAATTGATGTTATTCTTTATTGACTGTAAACCCTTGATTCTTGATTCAAAAAAGTTGATGCCAGGGTACATCATTATTCAATCCTTCACTGTTGGGTTTTAAATGGTCTATCCATCTTTGTTCTTTTTACTGGTAAGGAGAGACAGATGGAATAACCATGCACACCAGCACGAGTAAGATAATCAACTAATAGAGCTTTCTTTTGACTATAGAAGGCCGAGAAACTTTCTCCGGGGCCCCTAGGAAGTTAACCAACTCCATATTTTGAGGTGATATAAATGCATGCACCACTAATTAGATAAACTAATTCATGGCCAGATAGTACAATCACAAATAGAGCGTGAGAAAAGTGAAATTGATAGAGTGGCCCGCCTTCTTACCTCTTACTGTGACTAAGAATAATGCTTAATAGAGTTAATACGAGCACCATTTAACGCCAATAAGCATGCGGGCATGTTAAAAGCGATATCGCGAAACTACCACAGAACGTAAGAGCCGCGCATATGTTTTTGCACATGTTAAGAACAGTACGGCCAAGCTACGCTAATAGTTATTCACACATGCTACACCTTTGACCTATTGGTGCAACAGAGAAAACTATGTTAAGATTGTCGCCCAAGTAATTTACCACACTGATAACGATCTGGGTGAAATTACATCTCTTACGTAATATACAAATGAGTTAATGACCCGAATTGAACAAAATAGCAAATACCTTGTGCCTAAATGAAATAGTTGCAGCTCTAACATGTAGAACGAATACACAACTAGATTTTACAGTCTTCAGTAGAATCATTGCAGGAATCAACAGTCATCGCAGGATGTTCACAATTAAGAGCGCCAAAAGCAAACTCTGAATATAGGCCATACATAAATCATGTTGCAGCTTTTAAAGGGTTGATAGATAAGTAGATATCTATTAGTTGTTGTTTTTTCGTCATTTTAACTACAGGTACAAAGAGTGTAAGCTGTATAGTGCCCACCTCTAATACTTGTTAAATATATTTTAGAGCTTTTTAACTATTATGATCCTATATTTGGAATACTTAATGTCTTGATTTTGTCGTTTAATGGTTTAATAACTTTTTAACCTTGGATTCAAGTTTGATGTATAGTGTTGATTTTATATACATAGGCATAACTACCCTTTTTTTTCTTTATATATAATGATTTTGTTTTGTAACATGAATTGATGTTGATATTGTTGTAAAAGTTTTGTTAAGTTGTCTTTTATGATTTCATTTATCGAAATAAAGACATTAAAACCTGAAACCTGAACTACAGGTACTAATGACCTCAGCTCAGTGAGAGTGGAACACAGAACCACCTCCAGGTGCTACAAAAATGGTGTAAGTACTAATTTCTTTTATATTGGTCCCCATACACCCGGCTGGGCACAGTGGGGCTGAAACATGTCGGCCTATGTTGTATAGAGGATCCGGTAACTAGATCCATACCTACACAATACGTTTTTTGGATTTCTTGACTCATCTTTCTAAATAAATATTTTTTGTGTTGATTCAAAGAATTGTAACACAATTTTTTTGGGACAACTTACTGTATCTGGACACTACTACGCATCCAGTGGTTATCTCCAGGTGGAGGTCAGCATACAACTAAAAAAATCCTATGATGATGCACTAACGCAACGTAAACTGGCGGAGAATCAAGGTATACCGCCATACCATCTACGTGCGTGTATGAGGGTTTTTTATGAGGGTCATCGAGCATCACAATAATCCCTGGCTACGTAGGTTCAAGTAATCCATTCTCCTCTATTGATTTTTGGTAATATTTCCTACACCTTTAAATTTGAAGGCAAAAAGATACTGGTTTTCCTTGTGAAGAGGAATGGAAAATAATATTGAACTTAAACCAATCACTGTGAACCACTCTACATCTTCTGTAATTTGAAACAATATTAGACAGAATGGGATCACTATATTGTTAGACTTTCTCAAATCTTGGTATTTCCTTTCATTTCTGAGTTTATATTTTAGGGGGGTTACTTTAGCTCCCCAAAATGACCCTTATGATACCTTGTTGCACCTTCTTCTCAATCAGTGGGGAATACCCTTCTCAACTTCATGAGCATGTCTGTACTGTGGTATAAGTGTATAGACTACTCCCTATGTTAATGTAACAGGTAGTTGTCTTAGCACATTTAATTAGGTGTGGGTGGAACTTGTGGAGTTTCACTGCGTGGAATTCTATGGAGTTACATAAGAACTCAGCGGAGTTCCGCGAGCAGGAGGATTCGGCATGTTGCACTGCTTGCACCATTTTTTAGCTCCTGGTGCTGCTTCTTTCTACCACTTGAGTGAATTTTCTACTCGAGGAGCAGCTTTCTCAATGTGGGTGGTCCCGACCACCGTAGTTGAGAAATTTCCCCAGGAGGTATTCCAGCACCAGAAAATCTCTCGAAGGGTCTTAAATTCTTGCTTGCCAACTTAAGGTTGGTGAGCCATGTGCCAGATTGGCGGAGATTTGCTGGAACTCTGCATTCCAAGTGGAACGCGAAGTGTGCAAAACTAAGCAAACTCTGCTAGTGGAATGGAGTTTATCCCCGCTCCTACTTTTAATACACCCAATGTCTTTCTGTCTCCACCTGTCAAATCCTAAACCTCCTTTTTGACAGTCTGTATTAAATCTGGAGGTATGCCCTCTTGTGTTAGAATTGGAAATGCATTGACATTCACTGGCTGTGATTTGAATTTCAACTCACATCAGGGTCATTTGTCTGAATGTAGACACCATCCTGGGTAAAATAAGTTACACAATTCAATTTGCAAAGTATATCTCTAACCAGCAGGTTCACAGGACTTGTTTCACTAATCAGATATTCACGCTTATTTGTAACTACTTGAACAGAAGCTGAAATTCGATGACCCACTTGTATATTTGCAATGCTTACATCACAGAAGCTGAAATTTGATGACCCACTTGTATATTTGCAATGCTTACATCTTTGTTTATGTTTATGTTTATGTTTTTGGCAATTTTTAAAGCGCACAACTACCCAGGGGTGTCTCGGCGCTCAATGAAACAGTGCGATAGCTATGGCAGAATTTAATGTGGGAAAAGCCAGGTTTTTAATTTCTTCCTGAAGCTAATGAGCCTTGAGGCTGTTTTAATAGAAAGGGGGAGTGCATTCCAGAGTCTGGCTGCGGATATCACAAAGCATCTGTCGCCCTAATTGACCTTTTTTGTTAGTTGAATTTTGAGCAGGTGAGCTGAGGAGGAACGAAATGTTCTTAGATTTTCTAGCGGACAGAGGGCGTCCTTGAGGAATTGTGGGCCTAAGTTGTTAACAGCTTTATAGGCAATACACAATGCTTTGAATTTTGTGCGACTCCTAACGGGGAGCCAGTGAAGCTGTTGGATATACGGAGAACTGGAGGTGAACTTAGGAATGCCCAGTAGGATTCTGGCTGAGGCATTCTGTACTAGCTGGAGCCTGTTAAGAACTTTCTCCTGGGCATTGAGAAGGAGGGCATTGCAGTAGTCTGTTTTGGCAAAAACCAGAGTACTGATTAGGGATTTGCCGGCTGAAATGGGAAGGTATGGAAGAAGTTTTTGGATTTTCTTCAGAGTGAAGAAGGAAGTGGAGACTACGGAGTTAACATGATGGTGAAAAGTCAATCTGTCATCGAAGATAACTCCAAGGTTACGAACCTTGGTGACAGGTTGTGGAGGAGGTCCCATCTCAGTAGGCCACCATCGAGGGGACCAGGTAGGTTCCAACTTCCCGAATGTCATCACCTCTGTCTTATCAGAGTTTAGGTTAAGACAGTTTGATGACATCCAGGAACTGATTGCGAGCATTCCTTTTTGGAAGATTGCAGCGATTGTCGATCCGTCATTGTGTACGGATAAGACCAATTGGGTATCGTCGGCATGGGTCGTGAGGGCAATACCGTAAGATTTAATCACCCTCGCTAAGTCCGAAACATATATGTTGAATAAGGTCGGATTTAGCGAGGAGCCCTGTGTTACTCCGCAAGGAAGAGAGAAAGTGGGGGAGGTGAAAGGGCCCATTTTGACTGCCTGTGATCGGTTGGCCAGGAAGGAGGCAAGAAGTTGTTTGGCCTTATGCTGAATACCTATTGCTGAGACACGGTCGATCAGGATGGCATGATCGACCGTGTCAAAGGCTGCGGAAAGATCTAGCAGTACTAGTACTGCAGCTCCTCCTTTGTCCAGAGTCAGTCTTATTTCATCTGCCGCTTTTATTAAAGCAGTTTCAGTTCCATGTCCCTGCCTAAACCCAAATTGGGTTTCATCCAGTAGATTGTTTTCATCTATGAATTTCGAGAGTTGAATATTCATAGCTTTTTCAAATACTTTTGCTGGGTAGGGGAGACATGCAATGGGTCTATAACTGGATGGGAGGGAGGGGTCAAGGGTGGGTTTTTTCAGGAGTGGCTTAATGATAGCCTTTTTCCAGACGGAGGGATATGAGCCAGTAGTGAACATAGCATTGCAAATGTTTGTCAAAGCAGGGGAGATGGCTTCTGGAATAAGGTTAAGAATAGCCGGAAGGCAAGAATCTTGGGGTGACCCTGATTTGGTACTGCAAATTAAGCGGTGGACTTGTTCCTCGGTGACAGCTTTGAATACAGAAAAGGATGGAGCATTGGTGGGTGAAGATTGATTGGTTATAGTGGTGGAAGGAGATTTTTGAATGAAGGCTGAGTAAATAGAGGTGACTTTGCTCTGAAAGAAATCTTCAAGGGAGTTGCATAGGGTTTGAGATAGGTCACAAGGGGGGGCGGAGGATTTGAGAGTTGATTAACCACTTGAAACAGTTTTCTTGCAGAGTTTTTTGCCTGATTAATTTGGGAGGTTTAATACATAGTTTTTTCAGACGTGATGAGGTCTTTGTATTTGGAAAGGGCGCTTTTATATGAGATTTTGTCTGTGGGATTATAGTAGCGGCACCAATGTCTTTCCAAATTTCTGCAGTGTTGTCTCTGAAGACGTAGAGATTCCGAGAACCATGGGGCAGAAGGAGTCTTTCTATTACGTTGTGAAGTTTTCAATGGTGCTAGTTTAGAAAAAGCCATGTCTAAAATGTTGAGGTAGTTACTGGAGGCTAGTGACGGATTAGATTCGGTGGTAATGATGCTCTCGGTCAGCATAGAAGCGAGATGGGAAGTATTGATGTTTTTCTAATCTCTGAAGGAGATGGGAGAAGATAATCCGGTTGGAGAAGGTGGAGATTTAATTTTTATGGAGAAACAGACTGCTGAGTGGTCAGTCCAGATAAGGGGGATCACATCTGAAATCATAATGTAAGGGTTATTGGTGAATACCCCATCTAAGATATGGCCTGCCTCATGAGTGGGCTGGGCGACAATTTGCTGGAATCCGGCTGCTGATAGATCGTTAATTAGAGCAATGGTATCAGTGTAGCATGGGGATTCAAGATGGAAATTGAAGTCTCCTAGTATAGTGTATTGTGGAGCTCCAACAGTAACCTCAATTAAATTATTAAGGTTGTTGAGGAATTTAGATCTGGACCCAGGGGGGCGGTAAATTAGCGTACCTACAAATGACTTATTGCCAGAGAGGCTGATGGAAAAGGAAAAAGCTTCACAGTCTTTGTATTTAAGATCGGTGATTTTGACTTTGAAGCGATTCCTATAAATGATAGCTAGACCGCCACCTCTTTTTTATTATTCTGTCTAGTCTGTGCACGCAGTAGTCTTCTGGGATGGCTGCCTTGAAATCCCGGCCAGAGGAGTCGTCACCCCAGGTCTCGGTGATAAACAAGAGACCGAGGTTATGTGACACAATGAATTCTAGGATTTCTGTTTTATGTTTAGGGAGGGAGCGTACATTGATAAGTGCTGCTAAGATCTGAGGGGGAGTGTTAGCGGGGGGGGTAGGAGTGATATAAGTAGGACATTTAAGGGGGCCTACCATGGGATCCGTGTGTGACAGATGTGGTACAGAGTGTGCAAGGTCCTCCGGAGGATTAAGATTTCGGAGTTGAGAAGAGGTGTATTTAATCAAGGTAGAGGCTGTACAGGTCCGTGATGGGACATGGCCAGGGGAGGTGGCCCTGGGCCCGGTCTCGGCGCGGACGAGCGCAGACGAGCTTGCCTTAAGCGCGCCTTCGCCGCGCAAACGTCGCGCCCGCTGCGCTCGTCCTCTGCGCTTCCGGTAGATGCGCATGCTTTATGGGATTGAGGAGGGTGTTGGAGGGAGGCGTGGCCAGCACAAGTGGGCGTGTCTTGTTGCTCCAGCAAATGGCGGCAAGAAGGAAAAGCGTTCACCCGCGGCAGCGCTTAAATTGCATTTTATATAGCGCCTACTACCCCTGAGGAGGCGTTTTTTTCCCAGTAGGGATAGGTTAGGAACTGTCACCTATCTAAATGTAGATCAGGTAGCACTAGTATCAACTAGAAAGGATAGGGTGTGTCATAACCATTAATTATACATTCCACATATGGTCCTCTCTGGTCATCCTCAAGAACTGCACCTAGTAATGAGGCCCTCCTCCCTCCTCAGGCACCGTCAATGTGTATGGGTTGGACCCTGCAGGATCATTCCCAAACTTTTTCCCTTCACTCCTCCTGCTTTGCTGTATTCCTTTATGGTGGCCTTAGATAGAGAAAGAAAGCGGGTGGTGGCATTGCTATAATTTACAAAGAGGGGTTGAAAATTGCAGTTATAGACTCCCCCGCTGATAACGACTTGGAGATTTGTATATTTGAAATTGAGTTGACCCCCCAGAACAGCCTTACAGGAGCTCTCATATATCGTCCGCCAGGGCAACTTAAAGATTTTAATTTAAAATTGATGGAGAAAATCGTCCATCATACCATCACCTCCAAACACTTTCTATTACTAGGGGACCTTGTTTAATGTTTATTTGGTCCCCATTGCCAAGATTATTAGAGAGTATGGTTTTACTCCCTATTCCTATGCTGATGATACCCAACGGCTCTTGTCCTTTGATAAGGATACTGAGCTAGTTGAACATCATTTCGCTACAGGCATGTTAGCCATATCTTCCTGGATGACTGAGAACTGTCTCAAGTTAAAATGCGGCATTCTAATTGGTCTGCCCATCACTGTTTCATGTGGGATTTGACCATTCTTTTTGTTCAGTGTACACCTTATACTCAGTCACACCAAAGGGTGTGCATCTAGCCTTTTTACAGAAGTTGATGCCTGCTTTTCACCAGTTTATTTTTGATTGCCAAATCCAGTCTCCCAACAACATCCAATGATTGTGCGTGGTAACTGCAGTGATGTATCTGAATGAATGCCCAATGCATCACAGGTCATGTTCATGATGCCATTTTAAAGTCCCTAGCCCTATCAGATTCAATTGTTAATGCCATTCCATATCTAGGCAACTGTCAGTGCAACACATCTCCTTGTCAGATAAACCACATTAGAAACATGCTCCCCACTACTAATGTGTACCTTAGATTATTACATGGAGGCACTTCCACAATTGCATTTTATTGAAAGGACCAAATGCCTTTCTCAGATGACTCATTATAACACAAGTTTTCTTTCCAGGTGATTTTGCTGGCACACTGTTCACCACTGACAATGATGTATATAGTAATCCTAAAGTGGGATTTGAACAAATACCACTTAAATGTACTAATCAGCTAATTTCTTCACACATATGTAGGCTCAAGGAACAATCTTACCATTTGTGGTAAAAGTGAAATTGGCATGTCAAACCTTTTGTCATTACTTTTCCAGAAGCCATCTTGGCCTTGTTTACATCTCACCTTTTCCAAATCTTTCTTTTCCTCATCCAACATTGCATCTTCTACTTCCCTCGACTCATCCTATGTATGCATTGACACACACGTAATAATATATTGGTCATGTGATTATCATCCCTCATTGGCAATGAGGATCGCAGTGCTGCCTAGTAATGTCCAAATGCATATGCATAATTAGTTCTTTTAGTGACATCATCACTCCCACGTCTATGTGATACACATTTTAATACTGCAGTTTTAAATGATAACCCTCCAAAAATACAATAAATCCAGAATTTGTGGTCCATTTACAGTTGGTGCCCCAGCAGGAAACACAATGCACAAATATGTTGCTTTATAATGTACATAAATGTGCAAATAGCATATGGGGCATACAAATGTCCTTGAAAATCTCTTAAACAAGAGCCTTCAATAAAAATAACCAAGTCAACTTGAGTTAATGGCATAGCTTGTATGTTAGGTCTTTGTTAAGTGCAAAATTCTGTTACTTCCAAACAATCTTATTTTTTTATCATCACTGTCAATATCATTCTCTACTTTTGCACATGTGTAGGACATTTGTGGAAAATTATTAGCTCATACCTGGTTACTATCGCATTAGTTAGGTGTTGGATCCTGTTTTGGATCAACAGTGTCTCTACTGAATGCGGCACAAACACAATACACATATGTCTTAAATCCACTGGATGGTGGCTACAGCAGTAGCTGCAAATGATCTCAAACATCCAGGAAGAGCAACAACAACTGGTCCTAGGGTTCCAGAGAAACACGTAACTGTTTTTATTCCACTGCAGTGCTGCTAAGAACAGAAAAAATAGCACCCTTCTCTTGTGTGACAATATAAAAATATCTCCTTCTCCTCCTAGAAAAAGTGATGTACATAATGTATATCTGAGCTCCAGAAAGGCTTAGAAGTATTCCCCACCAGGACACTGGATCAGTTATCAAGTCAGTCTCTAAAATGGCTTAGAAGTTAGGCAAGAATTGGAAATCCACTCATGACAGTAGCCCACCATCCTGAAGAACACCCTCCTGTCTTTCTGTATTTGGGGTGGACTCATTCTCAGAATTCTAGGATAGGTTCTTTTAACACCTTTCTCACTCCTATCAGAAACTAATGTCCCAAATTGGTAACGTCTGTCTGACAGTACTGTAATTTTGTCCAATTTAGAAGTTCTCTTGTTTTTGTAGCAATCACGAGATCATCAATATAATGGATCGCAGGGTAATCTCAGTGCATCTAGATATTTCTTGAGAGCTTGAGTACAGATGGGTGGTGACAGTCATGTAATATTTCCTACTTATTTTTTATTATTTTGTTTTAATCAAAGTGGAGGGAGGTAGAAATGGAGATCCATTCAGCTTCCAGGCTATATATTCAAAAATCAAAATAGGAGAATGGATCACTTGAACCTACGTAGCCAGGGTTTTTTGTGGTGCTCGATGAAAAACCCTCATACATGCACGTAGATGGTATGGCGGTATATCTTGATTCTCCGACAGTTTACATTGCGTTAGTGCATCATCATAGGGTTTTTTTAGTTGTATGCTGACCTCCACCTAGAGGTAACCCTTGGATGCATAGTAGTGTCCAGATACAGTAAGTGCTCTCAAAAAAAGTAGTAAGTAAAAATTCATTGAATCAACACAAAAACTATTTATTTAGAAAGATGATTCAAGAAATCTAAAAAACTTGTTGTGTAGGTATCGAGTTACTGGATCCTCTATACAAAATAGGCTGACATTAGTACTTACACCATTTGTGTAGCACCTGGAGGTGGTTCTGTGTTCCACTCTCACTGAGCTGAGGTCATTAGTACCTGTAGTTAAATTTAAAAAAAACAACAACTAATAGATATCTACTTATCTATAAACCCTTTACTAAGCTGCAACATTATTTATATATGGCTTATATTCAGAGTTTGCTTTTAGCGCTTTTAAATGTGTACATCCTCCGATGACTGGAGATTCCTGCAATGATTCTACTGAAGACTGTAAAATCTAGTTGTGTATTCATTCTATATGTTAGTGCTGTAACTATTTCATTTAGACACAAGGTATTTGCTACTTTGTTCAATTCGGATCATCAACTCATTTGTATATTACGTGAAAGATGTACTTTCATCCAGATCACGATCACTTACTTGGGCGACAATCTTAACATAGTCTTCTTTGTTGCACCAATAGGTCAAAGGTGTAGCATGTGTGAATTACTATTAGCGTAGCTTGGCCATACTGTTCCTAATATGTGCAAAAACATGCGCGGCTCTTACGTTCTGTGGCAGTTTCGCGGCATCGCTTTTAACATGCACGCATGCTTATTGGTGTTAAATGGTACTCGTATTATCTCTATTAAGCATTATTCTTAGTCACATTAAGAGGTAAGACGGTGGGGAGCGCTATTAATTTCACTTTTCTCGCGCTCTATTTATGATTGTACTATCTAGCCATGAATTTGTTTATCTAAATAGCGGCGCATGCGTTTATATTACCTCAAAATATGGAGTTGGTTAACTTCCTCGGGCCCCAGAGAAAGTTTCTCGGTCTTCTGTATTCAAAAGAAAGCTCTATTAGTTGCTTTTCTTACTCGTGTTGGCGTGTGTGGTTCTTCCGTCTGTCTCTCCTTACCAGCTGCTAGGGAGTTCCTTGCTTGTGCTTGCTCTGCCCCCGGAAGTCGGGGGAGAACCTGCTCATGTCCTTTTACTATTGTCTGTATAGCCGATACTGAGGAAAAACATCGCTAATCTTTTTTTCGGATGATTGTACCCTCGTCACCCAAATGTAATTGTAAAGAATGATAATTCTTCAAATGTAAAACATGAGCTTTTGAAAGAAACATGAAACAATCACTATTAGTTGTGACATGATATGTAAAGTGTTTGTAAATTGATAAGTGATTTTTGACCGCAAATGTGATATTTACGTGTCGTAACTTAAAACAAAAAATATAAAGTGAATTTTGGTGAATCATTTCTTTAAGTGATCTTTTCAACAAGTATTATTTCAAGTATTTCTTGTAAATTAAATAATTATTATTCTTGGCTGGTTTGTCGAATAATTATTCTGTGTTAAAGTTGCAATGTCAAGAGTGCTTTTAATAAAATAAAAACGATCACTATTAATTGAAACATTATATGAAAAGTGTCTATTATTTAATAAGTGATTTTTTTGATCGTATGTGTCGTGACTAAAAAACAGAAAATTAGTTGTGAATCATTTCTTAAAAAATTTCATTTTTGCATAGTTGGTGCTAATGTACATCAATTGATGTTATTCTTTATTGACTGTGAACCCTTGATTCTTGATTCAAAAAAGTTGATGCCAGGGTACATCATTATTCAATCCTTCACTGTTGGTTTTTAAATGGTCTATCCATCTTTGTTCTTTTTACTGGTAAGGAGAGACAGATGGAATAACCATGCACACCAGCACGAGTAAGATAATCAACTAATAGAGCTTTCTTTTGACTATAGAAGGCCGAGAAACTTTCTCTGGGGCCCCTAGGAAGTTAACCAACTCCATATTTTGAGGTGATATAAATGCATGCACCACTGTTTAGATAAACTAATTCATGGCCAGCTAGTACAATCACAAATCGAGCGCGAGAAAAGTGAAATTGATAGAGTGCCCCGCCTTCTTACCTCTTACTGTGACTAAGAATAATGCTTAATAGAGTTAATACGAGCACCATTTAACGCCAATAAGCATGCGGGCATGTTAAAAGCGATACCGCGAAACTACCACAGAACGTAAGAGCCGCGCATATGTTTTTGCACATGTTAAGAACAGTACGGCCAATCTACGCTAATAGTTATTCACACATGCTACACCTTTGACCTATTGGTGCAACAGAGAAAACTATGTTAAGATTGTCGCCCAAGTAATTTACCACACTGATAACGATCTGGGTGAAATTACATCTCTTACGTAATATACAAATGAGTTAATGACCCGAATTGAACAAAATAGCAAATACCTTGTGCCTAAATGAAATAGTTGCAGCTCTAACATGTAGAACGAATACACAACTAGATTTTACAGTCTTCAGTAGAATCATTGCAGGAATCAACAGTCATCGCAGGATGTTCACAATTAAGAGCGCCAAAAGCAAACTCTGAATATAGGCCATACATAAATCATGTTGCAGCTTTTAAAGGGTTGATAGATAAGTAGATATCTATTAGTTGTTGTTTTTTCGTCATTTTAACTACAGGTACTAATGACCTCAGCTCAGTGAGAGTGGAACACAGAACCACCTCCAGGTGCTACAAAAATGGTGTAAGTACTAATTTCTTTTATATTGGTCCCCATACACCCGGCTGGGCACAGTGGGGCTGAAACATGTCGGCCTATTTTGTATAGAGGATCCGGTAACTAGATCCATACCTACACAATAAGTTTTTTGGATTTCTTGACTCATCTTTCTAAATAAATATTTTTTGTGTTGATTCAAAGAATTGTAACACAATTTTTTTGGGAGAACTTACTGTATCTGGACACTACTACGCATCCAGTGGTTATCTCCAGGTGGAGGTCAGCATACAACTAAAAAAATCCTATGATGATGCACTAACGCAACGTAAAGTGGCGGAGAATCAAGGTATACCGCCATACCATCTACGTGCGTGTATGAGGGTTTTTTATGAGGGTCATCGAGCATCACAATAATCCCTGGCTACGTAGGTTCAAGTAATCCATTCTCCTCTATTGATTTTTGGTAATATTTCCTACACCTTTAAATTTGAAGGCAAAGAGATACTGGTTTTCCTTGTGAAGAGGAATGGAAAATAATAATGAACATAAACCAATCACTGTGAACCACTCTACATCTTCTGTAATTTGAAACAATATTAGACAGAATGGGATCACTATATTGTTAGTCTTTCTCAAATCTTGTTATTTCCTTTAATTTCTGAGTTCATATTCCAGGGGGGTTACTTTAGCTCCCCAAAATGACCCTTATGATACCTTGTTGCACCTTCTTCTCAATCAGTGGGGAATACCCTTCTCAACTTCATGAGCACGTCTGTACTGTGGTATAAGTGTATAGACTACTCCCTATGTTAATGTAACAGGTAGTTGTCTTAGCACTTTTAATTAGGTGTGGGTGGAACTTGTGGAGTTTCACTGCGTGGAATTCTATGGAGTTACATAAGAACTCAGCGGAGTTCCGCGAGCAGGAGGATTCGGCATGTTGCACTGCTTGCACCATTTTTTAGCTCCTGGTGCCATGGCCAAAGGGCGCTGCTTCTTTCTACCACTTGAGTGAATTTTCTACTCGAGGAGCAGCTTTCTTAATGTGGGTGGTCCGACCACCATAGTTGAGAAATCTCTCCAGGAGGTATTCCAGCACCAGAAAATCTCTCTAAGGGTCTTAAATTCTTGCTTGCCAACTTAAGGTTGGTGAGCCATGTGCCAGATTGGCGGAGATTTGTTGGAACTCTGCATTCCAAGTGGAACGCGAAGTGGGCAAAACTAAGCAAACTCTGCTAGTGGAATGGAGTTTATCCCCACTCCTACTTTTAATACACCCAATGTCTTTCTGTCTTCACCTGTCAAATCCTAAACCTCCTTTTTGACAGTCTGTATTAAATCTGGAGGTATGCCCTCTTGTGTTAGAATTGGAAATGCATTGACATTCACTGGCTGTGATTTGAATTTCAACTCACATCAGGGTCATTTGTCTGAATGTAGACACCATCCTGGGTAAAATAAGTTACACAATTCAATTTGCAAAGTATATCTCTAACCAGCAGGTTCACAGGACTTGTTTCACTAATCAGATATTCACGCTTATTTGTAACTACTTGAACAGAAGCAGAAATTCGATAACCCACTTGTATATTTGCAATGCTTACATCACAGAAGCTGAAATTTGATGACCCACTTGTATATTTGCAATGCTTACATCTTTGTATATTTTTATGTTTATGTTTATGTTTTTGGCAATTTTTAAAGCGCACAACTACCCAGGGGTGTCTCGGCGCTCAATGAAACAGTGCGATAGCTATGGCAGAATTTAATGTGGGAAAAGCCAGGTTTTTAATTTCTTCCTGAAGCTAATGAGCGTTGAGGCTGTTTTAATAGAAAGGGGGAGTGCATTCCAGAGTCTGGCTGCGGATATCACGAAGCATCTGTCGCCCCAATGGACCTTTTTTGTTCATTGAATTTTGAGCAGGTGAGCTGAGGAGGAACAAAGTGTTCTCAGATTTTCTAGCGGACAGAGGGCGTCCTTGAGGAATTGTGGGCCTAAGTTGTTAACAGCTTTATAGGCAATACACAATGCATTGAATTTTGTGCGACTCCTAACGGGGAGCCAGTGAAGCTGTTGGATATACGGAGAACTGGAGGTGAACTTAGGAATGCCCAGTAGGATTCTGGCTGAGGCATTCTGTACTAGCTGGAGAACTTTCTCCTGGGCATTGAGGAGGAGGGCATTGCAGTAGTCTGTTTTGTCAAAAATCAGAGTACTGATTAGGGTTTTGCCGGCTGAAATGGGAATGTATGGAAGAAGTTTTTGGATTTTCTTCAGAGTGAAGTAGAAAGTGGAGACTACGGAGTTAACATGATGGTGAAAAGTCAATCTGTCATCGAAGATAACTCCAAGGTTACGAACCTTGGTGACAGGTTGTGGAGGAGGTCCCATCTCAGTAGGCCACCATCGAGGGGACCAGGTAGGTTCAAACTTCCCGAATGTCATCACCTCTGTCTTATCAGAGTTTAATTTAAGACAGTTTGATGACATCCAGGAACTGATTGCGAGCATTCCTTTTTGGAAGATTGCAGCGATTGTCGATCCGTCATTGTGTACGGATAAGACCAATTGGGTATCGTCGGCATAGGTCGTGAGGGCAATACCGTAAGATTTAATCACCCTCGCTAAGTCCGAAACATATATGTTGAATAAGGTCGGACTTAGCAAGGAGCCCTGTGGTACTCCGCAAGGAAGAGAGAAAGTGGGGGAGGTGAAAGGGCCCATTTTGACTGCCTGTGATCGGTTGGCCAGGAAGGAGGCAAGAAGTTGTTTGGCCTTATGCTGAATACCTATTGCTGAGACACGGTCGATCAGGATGGCATGATCGACCGTGTCAAAGGCTGCGGAAAGATCTAGCAGTACTAGTACTGCAGCTCCTCCTTTGTCCAGAGTCAGTCTTATTTCATCTGCCGCTTTTATTACAGAAGTTTCAGTTCCATGTCCCTGCCTAAACCCAAATAGGGTTTCATCCAGTAGATTGTTTTCATCTAAGAATTTCGAGAGTTGCATATTCATAGCTTTTTCAAATACTTTTGCTGGGTAGGGGAGACATGCAATGGGTCTATAACTGGATGGGAGGGAGGGGTCAAGGGTGGGTTTTTTCAGGAGTGGCTTAATGATAGCCTTTTTCCAGACGGAGGGATATGAGCCAGTAGTGAACATAGCCTTGCAAATGTTTGTCAAAGCAGGGGAGATGGCTTCTGGATTAAGGTTAAGAATAGCCGGGGGCAAGGATCTTGGGGTGACCCTGATTTGGTACTACAAATTAAGCGGTGAACTTGTTCCTCGGTGACAGCTTTGAATACAGAAAAGGATAGAGCATTGGTGGGTGAGGATTGATTGGTTATAGTGGTGGAAGGAGATTTTTGAATGAAGGCTGAGAAAATAGAGGTGACTTTGCTCTGAAAGAAATCTGCAAGGGAGTTGCATAGGGTTTGAGATAGGTCACAAGGGGGGGTGGAGGATTTGAGAATTAATTAACCACTTGAAACAGTTTTCTTGCAGAGTTTTTTGCCTGATTAATTTGGGAGGTGTAATACATAGTTTTTTCAGACGTGATGAGGTCTTTGTATTTGGAAAGGGCGCTTTTATATGAGATTTTGTCTGTGGGATTATAGTAGCGGCGCCAATGTCTTTCCAAATTTCTGCAGTGTTGTCTCTGAAGACGTAGAGATTCCGAAAACCATGGGGCAGAAGGAGTCTTTCTATTACGTTGTGAAGTTTTCAATGGTGCTAGTTTAGAACAAGCCATGTCTAAAATGTTGAGGTAGTTACTGGAGGCTAGTGACGGATTAGATTCGGTGGTAATGATGCTCTCGGTCAGCATAGAAGCGAGATGGGAAGTATTGATGTTTTTCCAATCTCTGAAGGAGATGGGAGAAGATAATCCGGTTGGAGAAGGTGGAGATTTAATGTTTATGGAGAAACAGACTGCTGAGTGGTCAGTCCAGATAAGGGGGATCACATCTGAAATCATAATGTAAGGGTTATTGGTGAATACCCCATCTAAGATATGGCCTGCCTCATGAGTGGGCTGGGCGACAATTTGCTGGAATCCGGCTGCTGATAGATCGTTAATTAGAGCAATGGTATCAGTGTCACATGGGGATTCAAGATGGAAATTGAAGTCTCCTAGTATAGTGTATTGTGGGGCTCCAACAGTAACCTCAATTTAATTATTAAGGTTGTTGAGGAATTTAGATCTGGACCCAGGGGGGCAGTAAATTAGCGTACCTACAAATGACTGATTGCCAGAGAGGCTGATGGAAAAGGAAAAAGCTTCACAGTCTTTGTATTTAAGATCGGTGATTTTGACTTTGAAGCGATTCCTATAAATGATAGCTAGACCGCCACCTTTTTTTATTATTCTGTCTAGTCTGTGCACGCAGTAGTCTTCTGGGATGGCTGCCTTGAAATCCCGGCCAGAGGAGTCGTCACCCCAGGTCTCGGTGATAAACAAGAGATCGAGGTTATGTGACACAATGAATTCTAGGATTTGAAATGAAATGAAATGAAATGAAATGAAATGAAAAAAGGAACTTAATAAAGCGCACTGTGGCCGAGCGGCTTCCTGGCGCTGAGGGGGGGGGGGGGGGGGGGGGGGGGGACGGGTTCTGCACTGCAACCGGAGGGACTAACCGGGGAAGGCCTGAAGAAAAAGAAAGGTTTTTAATGCCTTTCGAAAAGCTGGGTAAGTGGGGATCGAACGGATAGATAATGGAAGACTATTCCAATACTGGGGAGCCAGAACCGAGAAACGGGTGCCACCGATACGGGCTTTACGGTAGCGGGGAACTTGAAGAAGGAGTTGAGAAGATGACCGAAGAGTGCGAGAGGGAGTATAGGGAGTGATCAAAGAAACGATAAAGAGAGGGGCAGAATGGGTGAAGGCTAAAAAGGCTAGGCAGGCTAATTTAAAAGAAGAGCGAAAGCGTACAGGAAGCCAGTGAAGGGACTACAGGACGGGCGCGACGTGGGAGAATTTGGGGAGGTGAAAAATGAGCCGGGCGGCCTGGTTTTGGATGGCCTGAAGCTGGCGCATTTTAAAGGCGGGGATGCCGGAGTAAAGAGCGTTCCCGTAATCGAGACGAGAGGTGATGAGGGCTGTAATGATGGATTTGAGGGCTTCAGTGGTAAAAAAAGGGAAATTTTGCGAATGAGAAGGAGGGATAAGAAACAAGATGAAATTACAGAACTAACTTGGGAATGCATGGAAAGGTCACTGCTGACCTTAATGCCTAAGGTGCGAACAGAGGGGACTGGAAGAGGGGGGGTACCAAGAGAAAGGGGCCAATAAGTAGGGGACCAGGGATTAGGGGGACCACCAGTGAGGACAAGCTCCGTCTTGTCAGGATTTAGTTTGAGGTGATTCGTGGTCATCCAGTCCAAAATAAAGACTAAAGTGGAACTAAAAAAAGAAGAGGAATCAGGGGTAGAAAGATCAAAGATGAGCTGGAGGTCGTCAGCGTAGTTGTACACGGAGACCCCCAGCTCGCGGAGGGAGAAAATAAGAGGGTAGATGTAAAGATTAAAGAGAAGGGGGGAAAGAGAGGAACCTTGGGGGACCCCACACGCAAGGGAGCAGGGGGGAGCAGAGAAACCAGCAAGCTGGACTGCCTGGGACCTGTCCTGGAGGAAGGACTTCAACCAGGAGAGTGCTACCCCCCTGTTGCCGGCTGCGCTGACACGGTCGAGAAGAATGGCATGGTCAACCGTGTCAAACGCAGCCGACAGATCGAGGAGCACCAGCACCTGGGGGAGATTGGAGTCGACCTTGCCCTTAAGCTCGTCCGAGACAGCGGTGACAACAGTCTCGGTAGAGTGACCCGGGCGGAAGCCCGCCTGGTGGGAAGCCAAAAGGCCATGCTTCTCAATATGTGAGGACAGGCAGGAAGTGACATGGCTTTCCACAATCTTTCCCAAATAGGGAAGGAGGGAAATGGGCCTGAAGTTGGAGGGTGAGGAAGGGTCCAGGCCAGGTTTTTTTATTATAGGGAGAACAGTGGCAGCTTTGAAGGAGGAAGGAACAGATCCGAGAGCCAGGGATGAGTTAAGTAATGTAAGGGGGGGTCCAGGAGAGTGAGAGAAAAGGGTTTGAAGGATCCGAGCCGGCGCGCAATCAGCTGGTGATCCTGACTTGACCTTGACAAGCAGAGCGGAAAATTGTACAGCAGAAATGGGGGGGAAGTGATCTAATATAAGAGGCGGGGGGGGGAAGAAGGGGGATGACCTGGGTTTGTGAGACTGCGGGGATGTTAGCTTTGATAATGGTAATTTTATCGATGAAGTAATTGTTGAGGGAAAGACAGAACGAAAGGGATGGGACAAAACTAGCGTTGGTGCGATCAGATGTGGCGAGTTGTTTGACAAGTGAAAAGATCTCTCGGGATTTGTTAGAGGAGCGGGCAACTTTTTCAGAAAAGTATACTGTTTTCGCCGAAATAATGGCTTTTTTGTAACTGTTAAGCAATGATTTATATTTAATGTGGAGAAGGGGACAGTAGTTATGCCTCCAGTGGCGCTCCGATCGCCTGAGATTGAGTTTGAGCTCTTTGAGTTCACTCGTGAACCATCTGTGGGCCTCATGGGGCTGCACAGATTTGATGTTTTTAAGAGGGGCGACAAGGTCGCAGGAGGAGGATAACCAGGCACGAACAGCGTCGGCTTGATCTTCCAGAGAGAGGTCCGTCATGTCATGTACAGTGGAGGCCAGAGAGGAAGAGAGAAGAGAGAGATCTGTCTGATTCCAGCAGCGGGCTGACTGGTTTTTGGGGAGAGGGGCTTTTGTGAAAGAGGGAAGGGGAACATTAAAAGAAATTAAAAAGTGATCCGACCAGAGACAGGGAAGGGTAGAGAGAATGGAGAAGGGGCGACGCAGGGACCAAATTTGGTCCAGGGTGTGACCCTTAACGTGAGTGGGTGAGAAAATGTGAGGGATAAAGTTTAGAGACTGGAGAGTTGCAGAAAAATCTTTAGAAGCTAGACTTTCTCGAGGGTCGTCAGGCCAGTAATTGAAGTCTCCTAATAGACAACTGCCGAGTTATTCACTGCCAAAGTGGCCAAAATATCTTGTAGTAGTGGAACAAATTGAGGCATGGACAGAGGGGGCCGGTAGACAAGAACAAAAGTGAGGGGATCGACAAGATTAGTGGACCGGGCGACCAGGAAATCCACGTTGGATATTGGAGAGTGATCAAGAAGCTGGAATTTCAGCGAGGATCGTATAATCATTGCCACTCCACCGCCGGTTTTACCGGCCGGGCGGTCCATTCGGAGGGCATAGTGTGTGTCAGGAAGAATAGCTAAAAGGTCGGGGAGTGAGTCAGAAGTGAACCAAGTCTCCGTGAGAAAAAGATAATCGGGGCAGTCTGAAGATAGGAGGTTGAAAAGTTCAGTTTGATGCTTAACTGCTGACCGGGTGTTTAGCAGTAGAGCAGAAGCTACAGGGGGTGACGGTATGAGAGAAGAGGATACCTGATGAACCGTCGGAGGAAAGGTGGGGGGAAAGGAGGAGGGGGATGAAGTTGAACAAGGAGGCGCAGAAAGGCCAAGTGAAGCAATACGTGAGACTAACAGAGGAGAGGCAGGAATGGGGGCCATGAGTGCGGATAGTTGAGCGGAGGTATAGGACACAAGAGGGGCAGGACCCGTTGCCCCTGGTCCTGGCCGGTCGCGGACGGGCGCAGACGGGCTTGCCTTAGGCGCGCCTTCGGCGCGCAAACGGCGTGCCCGCTGCGCCCGTCCGCTGCGCGTACGGTGGAAACTGTTTTATGTTTAGGGAGGGAGCGTACATTGATAAGTGCTGCTAAGATCTGAGGGGGGTGTTAGCGGGGGGTAGGAGTGATATAAGTAGGACATTTAAGGGGGCCTACCATGGGATCCGTGTGTGACAGATATGGTACAGAGTGTGCAAGGTCCTCCGGAGGATTAAGATTTCGGAGTTGAGAAGAGGTGTATTTAATCAAGGTAGAGGCTGTAAAGGTCCGTGATGGGACATGGCCAGGGGAGGTGGCCCTGGGCCCGGTCTCGGCGCGGACGAGCGCAAACGAGCTTGCCTTAAGCACGCCTTCGGCGCGCAAACATCGCGCCCGCTGCGCTCGTCCACTGCGCTTCCGGTAGATGCACATGCTTTATGGGATTGAGGAGGGTGTTGGAGGGGGGCGTGGCCAGCACAAGTGGGCGTGTCTTGTTGCTCCAGCAAATGGCGGCAAGAAGGAAAAGCGTTCACCCGCGGCAGCGCTTAAATTGCATTTTATATAGCGCCTGCTATCCCTGAGGAGGCGTTTTTTTCCCAGTAGGATTAGGTTAGGAACTGTCACCTATCTAAATGTAGATCAGGTAGCACTAGTATCAACTAGAAAGGATAGGGTGTGTCATAACCATTAATTATACATTCCACACATGGTCCACTCTGGTCATCCTCAAGAACTGCACCTAGTAATGAGGCCCTCCTCCCTCCTCAGGCACCGTCAATGTGTATGGGTTGGACCCTGCAGGATCATTCCCAAACTTTTTCCCTTCACTCCTCCTGCTTTGCTGTATTCCTTTATGGTGGCCTTACGACTCTGTGTATTTTACCACTGCTAACCAGTGCTAAAGTGCTTGTGCTTTCTCATCTGCACATAGTGAAATTGGCTTAAACCTAACTGACACATTTATTTTACTAGTAAGTCCCTTACTACAGTTAACTAGGGCCTGTACATCAATTGTTACTAGTGGGCTTGGTGCACTAATCATGCCACCCACTCAAGCAGCCTTTTAAACATGTACCAGGACTGCCATTGCAGACTAAGGGGCCTATTACGATGGAGGATTTTCCGCATCCTCCGGGACGGCCGAAGCCACCGCCGGCCCGGAGGATGCGGAAAATCCTCTGCGGACCCACCAAAGACCCACCACCACATTAGGATGGCTGGTGGGTCCTGGTTTCCGTCCGCAGCTTTTCCTCCGCGGTTGGCTTACAACCGCGGCGGAAAAGCTCTAATATGGTGACGGTGTCTCTCGGACACCGTCAGCCAGATTAGGATGGGCTGTGAAACATGCTTTTTCGCAGCGGCTTTTCCGCCGTGGAAAAGCATGTGTAACTTCACTGCGTGGGCCCGTTGCGGGCCCCCTAGGTGAAGAAGGGGTGGGGGGTGCACATGGGGGGTACCTATGTTACCCCCCTGCATTTGTATGCAGAAATCGGCAGGCACCGCACGGTGCCTGCCGCTTTCTGCATACAAATGCAATGTATGCATTTTTACCATTGCGGCAGGTGCAGCTTGAAGCCGCACCCACCGCAATGGTAAAAATAGAGGATGTGACCGCCAGGGTTGCGGTCACATCCTAATTGCACAGGAGGGAACTCCGCATGCCAGGCGGAGGTTCCCTCCTACTCTATGGTGGCGGACGGACTCAGGTCCGTCCGCCATCATAATCGGCCCCTATGTATGCAGTCTTAAACTGCCATTTCCACTTGGTAAAATAAACCTTTTGCCAGGCGTAAACCTTTCAAGACATATGAGTCAAATCTAGGATAGGCCCTAAATGGCCCATAAGGCAGGGTGTGTTGTATTTAATAAATAGGGTGCATAATTTGTAGTTTTACATGTCCTGGCAGTGAAAAACTCCCAAATTAATTTTTCACTATTGAATGACCAACATTGGGTTACCTTAGTATGTTTAATAAGGCCCTCCTCACTCCTCAGGCACCGTCAATGTGTATGGGTTGGACCCGGCAGGATCATTCCCAAACCTTTTGCCTTCACTCGTCCTGCTTTTCTGTATTCCTTTATGGTGGCCTTAGGACTCTGTGTACTTAACCACTGCTAACCAGTGCTAAAGTGATTGTCCTTTCTCGTCTGAACATGGTGAAATTGGCCTACACAGAATTGACACATTTATTTTACTTGTTAGTCCAATACAAGCGTTAACAAGGGCCTGTAAATCAATTGCTACTAGTGAGCCTGGCGCACTCATCCTGCCACCCGCTCAAGCAAGCCTTTTAAACATATACCCGGACTGCCATTGCAGACTAAGTGTGCAGTTTTAAACTGCCTTTTCGACTTGGTAAAATAAACCTTTTACCAGGCACAAACCTTCCTTTTTAAGACATATGAGTCATATCTAGAGTAGGCTCTAAACGGCCCATAAGGCAGGATGTGTTGTATTTAATTAGTTGGGTGCGTAATTTTGAGTTTTACATGTGCTGGTAGTGAAAAACGCCCAAATTCCTTTTTCACTATTGAAAGACCAACATTGGGTTACCTTAGTATATTTAATAAATGATAACTTTTGATTGGGAGCAGGATGAGAAAGTCATGTTTTGTGTCTGAAGAATTGTAAGTTTAAATCCTCAATATTAATAAAGTTATATTTTAGTTCACAGCTTTGAAAGTTGTCATTTTCTTGCCCTATCCATTTAGTACCTGCAGCCTGTTCCTGTGTCACATTACTCGGTATAGTTGACAGTTGGCCTTTGTGTATTCCTCCTAGACAGCATTACAATAGAGGGTCTGGGTATTGGCAGGATGGGACTTCTCTGGTAGGATGGGGGATGCAGCAGTCACCTACCACACTTGCACTTCAAATGCACTGACCAGCTCAAAAACAAAATAATTCACACTAGCCTATTTTGCCCCCAGACAGACTGGGACCAAGGCAGTGAGGCAAGAAATACCAGATACCTCTGCTTCTCCCACTTTAAAGAGGACACCAGGTGTAAAAATGGAACCCTAAAACCCATTCTGCAGTTCACTTCTGGACCTGCCGATACTCGAGAAGAAGGATGCCCTGCTACTTCAGACCTGTCCTGCTTACTGAGAAAGTAGACTGGGCCTGCTCCCTTCATCACAGGCTGAGTGTCTCCAAGGATCAATTGACAGACCTCCTGTTCTGAGCCACAAAGAAACAGCATAGGTCCTTGGCTGGTATCATAGAAAGTTTCTCCTGACCTAAATGTAGTTTCTATCAAATTCGGTGTCTAGTAACGCAAAGCCCCACAAAGCCTTGTTGCACCACTGCAAGCTTCATCAAATCTGGTGCAAAAGGATACCAAAAACCTTGCTGCAAAAGGATACTGAAAACCAGTTTCATTGGGATTGATGCAGAGCAAAACAAAGCCCTGTGAAGCCTCGCAGCTTCACTGGAACCGATGCCAGACAGCACGAACACTTGCAAAGTCACACTGCCCAGACCGTGCACCAAGCACATTAGGTACAATCCTCTGCGGGCCAGTCTTGGTACTGTACCTTGCCTGCACTCCCTTTGTGGTTGGCCTAAACTTGTGACTTTGTACCAGTCCACCGCGACCAGATAACATCAGTTAGCGGTTTGCGCCTATCCCCAGTTCTCTTGATTGCATTTTTGTCGTTTGGTCTTAACTTAATTATTAAAATGTGGTCTAATTTTCCACATTTGTGTGGAATTTTTCTTGTGTCGTGGTTTCTTACTGTTCACGTGCTGCATAAATACTTTAGGGCAGAATTACAATAAACTACAGCAGCACGGTGCAGCAAGTCATTTTGCTAAAGTGCTGGGGAGGCGTTGCATTTACACGTATTTCCTGATTTACTATTCCTCGTAAATCTGGAAATGTATCTCATTCCATGGGTGTTGCGTGGGAACACCCACACCAACAGCCATGGAACGCCCCTTTCACGCAAAGTGCTGCGTATTAATGGGCCATATTTACAAGAATAGGAAAAGCCACGCAGGGTGGCTTTTCATGTCCTTGCAAATAGGGTGTAGTGTGTTGCGCTGCCAGTGTGACACAAAAGGGGTAGTACTAGCAGCACAGGGGGCTTATAAATCTGCCCCTTTACACTTTGCCTCTAAGTTAAGCCTGACTGCTTTTGTGCCAAGCTACCATAGGGTGCAGCACAGGTTAATTTAGTGACTTTTGGTAGTTCACCCTGACACGGATTGTGGCTGTTGTTAGAGTGGGGGTCCCCCTACCCTCAAATACCAAACCAATCCCCACAGTATGATTCAGAAAAGGGGGTGGTGATGAACAGAGTGTCTGAATTAAGCAGACCACTTTTACCCAGTACAAAGATCAGGGCTTGATCCATCACCGTTATTTAGCTCACTGCACCATCCCAGCTCAGAACCTGGCTATATGCAAATCAGTCTGTCCCTGGCCCAGTGCATCATGGGAACAGGGCAGACTAAACTACCAAGCCAATTCTTCACCAGAAAGGAGACCGGTTTCTGGCATTTCAGCCGTCGTCGGCCTGGCTTGCTTGAATCCTGATGGTGCAGTGAGCAAGAGACTCATGTCTGAGTATACCCTGCCACACCTATAGTGGCCAAAAATGATTCAGAAAAGGGGGTGGTGATGAACAGAGTGTCTGAATTAAGCAGACCACTCTTACCCAGTTCTCTTGATTGCATTTTTGTCGTTTGGTCTTAACTTAATTATTAAAATGTGCTCTAATTTTCCAAATTGGTGTGGAATTTTTCTTGTGTCGTGGTTTCTTACTGTTCACGTGCTGCATAAATACTTTAGGGCAGAATTACAATAAACTACAGCAGCACGGTGCAGCAAGTCATTTTGCTAAAGTGCTGGGAGGCGTTGCATTTACACGTTTTTCCTGATTTACTATTCCTCGTAAACCTGGAAATGTATCTCGTTCCAGGGGTGTTGCGTGGGAACACCCACACCAACACCCATGGAACGCCCCTTTCACGCAAAGTGCTGCGTATTAATGGGCCATATTTACAAGAATAGGAAAAGCCACGCAGGGTGGCTTTTCATGTCCTTGCAAATATGGTGTAGTGTGCTGCGCTGCCAGTGCGACACAAAAGGGGGAGTACTAGCAGCACAGGGGGCTTATAAATCTGCCCCTTTACACTTTGCCTCTAAGTTAAGCCTGACTGCTTTTGTGCCAAGCTACCATAGGGTTCAGCACAGGTTAATTTAGTGACTTTTGGTAGTTCACACTGACACGGATTGTGGCTGTTGTTAGAGTGGGGGTCCCCCTACCCTCAAATACCAAACCAATCCCCACAGTATGACAACGTCATTGGGGTACCCCTAGAGTAGCTTCAAACTGTAGAAATTAACCACTAATCACTGACTGTCTTGCAAGCTGTTATGCTGCATCTATTTGGACCTGTCAATTCTGTGGAAAATGTACTTCAACACGATGTTGCGGTAAGGATGGTGCTAATGGCATAGATCTGTAGATCTGTCCTTTGTTCTGCACAAGTTTCTGTTGGGCTGGGATTGGGGACACCATCATTGTCTAATTTTGTGACATCGGAAGCATTACAGGTAACATCTGCATTTCACTGACAGGCTGCTGCACCCCCATATTCAATCTAAAACCGTTTTTCTAGTTACCACCTTTTCCACATTGGTGGCACACTCCAAACTTCAACTTCATATTGTTACTACTACTACTGAAGCTGCTATGCTTACCTTTACCCCTGCCTCCACCACTTGGAAGACCTCGAGTTTAAACCCAATCAGAATAGTATGGTTGCTTTGGGGTATCAACGCGTGCCCTCTTTACTGAAAAAACTCAGTCTTTGCCACTTCAAATTTCTATTTTGTCAATTTATTTTTAGACCCACAATAATCACTATGATATTTTGCATTAGCCAAATTCGTATGCATTGACCTAGCTTGCCAGCACACCACACATTATTGAAGCTGTGTGCTCAGTTCTGGTTTCAATGCAAAAACATAATTTGGCACAAAACCTGATTCACCGTCTATAGAAGGGACCTCTATGCCTCTATATTCTCAGTACACCTGCATCAATCTCTCATAATATACAATCACTGATTCATCTGTGTTCTGGGTTGTTCTAATAATTCTTGACCAATGCACTTTCTTTAATTCTGGATCCTCTTCTTCAAACTATCTATACCCTCAACATATTTCTCAATATCCTCTAGAGAAGGTTTATAACGTTGACTAAGTTGACGCACAGTCCTATCTACGTCTGAATGTTATTTCTCTTGTTCTTCTCTCAAATTAAGAAAATCTTTTGTAAAAGTCCATAAATTATGTCAACACAATAAATCATTTCCACCACTAATACCTTCACCTTCCAAAGACTTTGGCTTTGATACCCATTCGCTCTTATGTCTGTCAGCATTTTCCCAGTTTCTTATTTTCTGGGGAGGTATTTCAGCACTGTATTTGCTGCATGATTGTAGGCCACTTGCCTTTCTTTATTCTTTGCAGAATAAGCCACGTGTGCACTGAAAAGTAAATTTAGAGGGTTTTTGAAAATTAACGTTTACATAAACTAGCATGATGACGTGAAAGGCGGCAAGGAGATATATAGTGACAACCAGGATGAACAAATGCATTGGGGAGAATTCGTTATTGTCAGAGTGAATCTGTAATCAATTGGAGTTTTTTTATTCCAATGTGGTTTACGGAAGTTTTCGGTTTTTACAATTCCTTAAATTTTTGATTTTCCCCAGCTTAAATTCAGCTTTGCCAGCTTTTGCCTATTGTGAGAAAACTGCCTCGATAATTTTCACTTTAATCAAAAGCCGCCAAATATGAAAATGTATACAGCCTTTTCTCTGCAAGTTTACATTTTGCTGAGTTTTTCAATGTACACTGGCAAACGTGCTGAATTTTTCATGTATCAATTTACATTTTGCATCATAAATTGACACAAAAGTCCCAATAAAAATGTAGTGAGGAAGTAAATTTAGCAATTTCATGAAGCTACAAAGCTTTCCTTGGGTAGTGAGAAACAAAATGTTACACCTCTATGCAGAATTATACTAATTAGCAGTGAACAATGCTTAACATTGTGCAGTATCAGAGAGTGGATGGAGGGCCACACCGGTGATAAGGCAATCTGGGCACCTCCCTCGTTTGCCCCTGAAGGCATCATTTTCTTTTTTTTATATAATGGTGTAACTCTTTTTGTAGGTGGAGGATGGACATCAAAATGTTACTCTGCACTGGCTAGCAGTAACCTTAGGATTGCCTTTGAGGGTGTTGCAGTTACATTATTGTGAGTGCATGACTCCAAATGACCATGGTCAACAATTGGACTATCGCAGACTCAATACCATTGAAAGAGGATTTATACTCTTCATAAGTGACCCCAAGCAATATAGGTACCAGGCTGGTTCTGCAGGATTAACCTTAAGCTCAGCTAAAACTCTCAAAACCGGCGACAGCGCAACATCCCTTGGTTTCTAAATTGACACTAGCCTCAACCTCACAACACAGAAGTCAAGGACTGCTTTGAGACAGTTGAAAGTGCAATGCAGGAAGAAGCCATTCCTAACGAAAGCAGATTCCCAGCCTGCAAATCAGACTTTTCCTACCCATCTGACATGGCAGCACTCTGCTGTTATGCTTCCCAGAGACTCTCTTGACTCCACTCAATTAAGTTTTCAAACTTTAATTGAAAAAGCATTCGGGTTTTCTAAAAATGCAAATTAACTGTTTGTTCAGACCATGGGAAAATGTATTAAAAATAGTAAATGGTAATACAGAAGAAGGCACGTGTGTGCCCTCTTCTATAATACAGAGTGTGCCAGTGCACAAGGAGCTCCGGCGCTTTCTTCAGGGGTGTTCTCTCATTACTACTGTCCCATGCTAGTGATGGAAACCCCTCGCCTCTGAGCCTGGACCCTATTATAGACACAGGTGCAGCGGCTAAGAGGCCTTCATGGGTCACACTGACTGTGTGCCACAAGAAAATGGCACACAATCATTCCCCTCCCCCCGATAAACATAGCATGTATTTATAAAGCACACGTTCACCCAAGATTAGCTTGACACTGAATAGCAGATGTTTATTTGTAACCCAACTCAATGGTACTCATTTTATTGACCCCAGAAGGATGAAAGTCTGATTAAACCCGCCATGATTTGAACCTGTGACCATGATGTCGAACAGAGACCCCTACACTGGATCCATTAGTACTGTAATGTAATGGGACATTTTTATAGCGAGACTATCACTCCAAGGAGCATCTTGGCGCTGGTAACGTTGCCAGTTGGAGAGAGGCCTGTTGACTGTTGGATATTTGGGAGATCCTGTGCATTTACACCAAGGCTTTACTGGCGGTATCAGTAAGTCTGAAAATCCAAGTTTTCAAGGCTTTCCTGAACTGGCTCTCTGAATGGATTTGACGAAGCTGCAGCGGGAGCTGATTCCATGCCCTGGAACGCAGTACAGCAAGGGATTTTCCTCCCTTGGTGGTAAGGCTAAAGCTTGGGATCCGCAATAAATTCTGATTTGATGACCTAAGACTACGAACTGGTGAATATCGCCTAAAGGCGTTTGACAGATACTTAGGTCCTTGTGAATGGAAAGCCCTGAACGTGATAACCAGTATTTTAAACAAAATACGCGTATGTATTGGCAGCCAGTGGAGGGCAATGAGTGCTGCTGAGGCAGATGACTTCCTAGACCAACCAAGGACAAGGCGGGCGGCTGCATGTTGGACCATCTGCAACTTGTGGAGTACAGATTTATTAGCTCCTGCATACAGGCTGTTGCAGTAGTCCAATCTAGATGTTATAAGTGCAACTGCCACAGTTTGCCTTGCTGCCACGGGGAGAAGGTCACAGAATTTTCTGAGGCCTCTGATTATGTTAAAACAGGTGCCAGCAACAGTCAACGTCTGTTGTTTGAATGACAGGGAGTCATCAAACTTAATGCCCAGGTTACGGGCGGAAGAGATAGTGTTAGGGGGGGCTTCCGTACCTTCCGGCCACCACTGCTTTGGAGAGAACAGATTTTGATGACCAAATGGCAAAATTTCAGTTTTACCCGAATTTCATTTAAGATGGTTGCTCCTCATCCAATCAAATGTGGCGGCCAGACAGTTTTTAAGATTTTCCTTTGCTCCAGATGACTCTCTATCCAGTACTAGGATGAGCTGAGTATCATCAGCATATGATATTGTGCTGATCTGAAAAGATGAGATTAGTTCGATCTGAGGGACCATGTATAAGTTAAAAAGTACCGGGCTCAAGCTAGACCCCTGCAGCACCCCTGTCGTAATAACCTTCTCCTCAGAGCGAAACTCTCCCAGTACGGTGACTTGGCGCCTTTGACTGAGAAAATTCTTAAGCCACGCCAGCACTGCTCCCCCTAAGCCAGATTTGACTAGCCGGTCGATTAATATAGGGTGCGAAACCGAATCAAAAGCTGCCGATAAATCTAGTAAAATCAGGACGGCTTTCTTCCCCTTGTCGATAGCGGCCCGCAGGGTCTCAGCCGTAAATAGGAGGGCAGATTCAGTCGAGTGCCTAGCCCTGAATCCTGTCTGGTTGGTGTGCAGGATATCATTGTCCTCTAAGAACTTGGTGAGCTGTTTGTTTACAAACCCTTCCGTCAGTTTAGACAATACTGGAAGTAATGAGATGGGATGTACGTTCGAGAGGATTGCCGGGTCAGCTAGTGGTTTTTTCTGTAGGGGCTTGATGGCTGCCAGTTTCCACTCCATAGGGATTACAGTGGAGGACAATGATGAATTAATAATCGCATTGATAGTGGGATTTACCTCATCCACTAAGGCTCGTAGAAACAGCGGGGGCAGGGATCAAAAGGAGATCCAGACCTGCTTGATAAAATGGCAAGACGGGACTCTTCTAAGCTGATGGGACAGAACGTTTTAAAACGAACGGCCTCGGAGTTCTCCCCAGTCAACTCATCCATGGGGAGAGGCACCGGTTGGGGAAAATCTATGGTGATGTCTAAGATTTTTTGCTCAAAATAATTAGCAATACAATTACAAAGGGTCAGGGAGGGCGGAATTTCCTGCGAAAGCGATCTGGGATTAATGAAACTATTTACAATCCAAAAGACCTCCTTTTGCCTATTATTGGCGGAGGATATGGCCTCCGAATAATAATGTTTTTTGGCAAATTTAGTGGAGGCGTGATACCACCTCCGAGCTGTTTTATAGATGTTTTGGTCGGTACTCTCACAATTTCGACGCCACCTCCGTTCCAACGTTCTAACTCTGCCTAGTTCCTCTTTTAAGACGAGTGAGAACCATGGGGCAGATGTTCTTTTCTTGATATCATGTGAGTTCACGGGGCTTATAGGGTCCATTTGCCCACTAAGTGTGGTGACCCAATCACAGAAGCAGTTGTAATCTATTAAGGTATGGCCAGTCAAGATGGGTTTACTTTGTTTTACATTCTCTAAGAGATCTGGATTGGCCAGTATCTTTTTCCATCCTGGCTTGGCCCGACCGACTACTTTGCCCGTAACTTTTCTTGAGACATCACCTTTGACTGCAAAGTCAAATGGGATGAATTTATGATCTGACCAAGTTTGAAACCGAGGGGATTTGACCTTAAGAGTGTCAAGGTTGGAGCAAATGCAATCAAGCATATGACCCACTATATGTGTAGGGTCCTGAGTCAACAAAGTTAGTCTGAGAACATTGATTATATCCATAAAGCGAGTCACCTCTGGGTCACTAGGAGAGTCTAAATAGAGGTTAAGATCCCCTAACAGGGTAAAATTGGAAAATCTAAGGGTAAGATTCCTAATTGCTTCCCCAATGTTTTCCAAAAACTCTTTTGTCTGCCCAGGAGGGCGATATAGCAGGGGTCCTGAAAAGGTAAAGGAGTTGTGAATCTGCAAACAAAAGGCTATGCTTTCTGCCCCTTTTAAGTCTGGTATTACCTGAATGGCACACTTCATGGTGTCCCGATAAATTGCAAGCCCTCCCCCGCGTTGCTCCTGCCTATATAGTCTTTGGATTAAATAGCCTCTCGGGAGAGCTATTGCTATATCGGGGTTACACCAGGCTTTAAGCCAAGTCTCTGTGAGCAGGAGCCAATCCAGGTCGGCCTCTGTAATGAGGTCAAAAATGTGTAATGCATTCTAACACAATGACCTTACATTCATGAGTCCTCCTCGGATAACAGTAGGCCCCGTCTTCCCATTTATGGCAGGCTCAGGATCGAGAGTTATTTTGCAATGCCTGCAGCTCACTAATCCTTCCCATTTATCAGGCTCCAGAGCCTCATAGCAGGGAGTCAATCCTTTATTCAAGGAAAGTATATAATCCCTGGTTAGGACTTGATTCGAGGGTGAATGTGCAGCATGTGAAGCCCCAGGCCCGGACGCGGCATGGACGGGCACAGACGGGCTTACCTTAGGCCCACCTTTGGCGTGCTTTCGGTGCCCCTGCTGCTTGCGTCCGCTGCGCGGAGGCATCGTGAGAGCTTTAAATAGGAGGTTGATGAGGTTGATGAGGGTCCTCCAAAATGGCCCCCGGAAGTGAGTGTGTTTCACTCTGCTGCCGCGCTACCAGGCTCTCTCCACAACAAACAGCACAAGCTGCGGTGGACCGGGGAGAGAGGCGGTGTCTGAAAGGCAGTAAGTCCCCCAAAAGTGTGATTTCCTAGCTGTGCCTCCAAACATAAATTGGCATTTAAAACCAATGAACTGTGCAAAATAGTAATCATTTACACCAAGAGCGGCGATATTAAAACAGTGAGCTGTGCAAAGTAGTATTCAAATCACACAGAAAGCGGCAATATCAAAAGCAGATAGAGGCAGTAAACCAGCCGCGGCTTAGCAGCGTGGCTGGAAATCCGTGTCAGTGTTACTGCAAAGCTGCCAAATCACTCGCCCTAAATAGGAGGTTGATGAGGGACCTAGGGTAACCACTAGACCGTCACCTCCTCCAAAATGGCCCCCGGAAGTGAGTGTGTTTCACTCTGCTACCGCGCTACCAGTCTCCCTCCACAACAAACAGCACAAGCTGTTAGTCCACATAAGCCACCAGACCCAGCAAGGGGGCGGGGTCCCAAGGACATCCCCCTGCAGGCGGATGCTGTCACTCATGAACAGGGACCGGCTGTCCATGCATCCAGTCCATCTTCTGCTAATGTATTGCCCTAGAGCAACATACATTTATGGCTGCCCTAGAGGCAGTGTATTACTTGTAATAGGGCACACTGTTCCTGTTTGCCCTCCACGCTCCTGTTCATAGGCTTAAAATGGGCCCTGAAGTATTCTGGCCTAATACCCGGCTCAGGTACAAGGTTCAGCCGCACCTAGGTGTGCGAAATTTCAGCAGAATTTTGTGTAATGAAAACATGGCATTTAGTGCTATATTTTAGCATAAAACCCATTGCGGATACATTTCACGCTAAAATGAAAGTGTGAAAAACACAAGTGCTGTGAACAACAGCAGCTCATGTTTTGTTCCTTCTCATTGTTCCGGTGCTCCAATGATATCATTTTTCCCCAAATCTCCTGAAATTACTAATCGTGGCATTATGGAACAATTCCTTGACTTTTTCATAGCAAGTTTAATGTGACATGACAGGAATTAAACATGATTATGATGACTTAATGAAAATGATCTATGGGCCTGGTAGAGACTATCCTCCCAGATCTACTCCTGCATGCTTCCCGCTCCACTTCTATCTGATATCTAAGTATTCCGCATTTATTTATTCACAGGTGTTTTCAAACTAAGCCTTAAAGTAAGCCCAGAACAAAGAAACTAGTGACCAGTGCCTCACATTTGCACGCTTAGCGCCTTTATTTGCATATCTTGCTAAAGTTTGGACTCTACAAACGGATTTTGCCTTTACTGACATTCATGAAGCATTACATACTCCCTTCCCCTATATTAAACAATCTCTAATATTTAGTATGTCTGGCTGCAAAATACAATTGATTATAACACTTGACCATATCAGTATATCTTGGAAACAGTGCAAACAAATAAGGATAGCGCCCCTGCTGGCCTACAGTGGAATGGAAACATGGGGGAAAGGGGTTGAGGCTCAGTGTATCACTGTATTAAGTCAAGTCATCCGACTTTTAATTTGTTTAGAATATTAACATTTACAGCCAATGAAAAATACATGAAGCACACTGGCGATAGCACGTGGTGGCTTAAAAAGTCAATTCATTTTCTACACTTAAAAATCAATTACATTACAAAAAAAGTCCAATTCAAAGCTCAGCACATTCCCTAAAGTATATGGTTAACTACATAATAATAGCATTCCAATTAACAACTAATTTCAGATCCATCCAGTCAGCATCAATCCCTTACATTTTATATTAGTGCAGTTCCCTGATTGTTCAGTGAAGTTATTTCACTGAGTAATTTTACCAGACTTTAAATTACAGAAGTGTTGTTAGTCTTAATTGCCAATTTACTTTTGAAAACAGTGATCAAACAGCTAGCTCTCTGATATACGTAAAGCAGGAAGGGCAACTGAGCCCCAATGATTTCACTGGAGTGGATACGTGAGAATTAAGGGGAGGTCTTTACCATGCACACTATTTGTTTATTTATATGGTTTTATAGAACACAAATATAGCCCAGTCCATTAGAGCACTCTTTAAGGACAAGGACAAAGTTTGGTGACAGTAAGTGACTATGGATGATGTGCAACAACATAATAATACAGAGTACATACATGAGGGCACGACAAATGCAAGCGGAAAATGCAGTGTACTAAAAAGAATAGGTGCCATGTGAGTAGATGTAGCTGCAGTCTGACTGTATATGGGTGCAATGACGTGAAGCTAAACAATTAGAATCTATTTTATTAGAAAAGGTTTTATAGAGCGCGAACATGACTCTTACGGGTGTCAGAGCGCTGTACAAAGTGGAGCAAGCTGGAACAAACCAACACAATGGCACAAATGATGTAGTTAAATAAACACACTGTCAAACAAAGGGGGAAAACAATCAAGGTCAGGGGCAGGGGAGTCAGCCAGTCTGGAGGGCCCAGTACAGTTTCAAAAGGTAAAAAGAGCGAGATAACAAATGAACAGAAAAGCATACAGTAAATCAAACCAAGGTATCAAATAAGTATCACATCTGTAGAAAGAGGGGGCTTGAGAAGGCACACAAGTTAATGCTGTTAATGTTTACTCAAGATTAGCCATTTGACATGCTTCTTGAAAAATGCAGGGATGAGTTGGATCCGATCCCGGATGAAAGTATTTATATATAATCAAGTTAAAATACTATAAAGATCGTAGGGAATAGGAGAAGGTGAGGAGCTGGGGTGGAAATCATAGCAAGGGAAGTGTGGAAGTAGTCTCGAGAGAGAAACAGAAGAGGAAAGCACTTAGAAATTCTCTTAACTAGGAACAGAATGGAAGAGTCTTTCAAAAGGAGACGTTTAAGCTCCTTTTTGGAAGATCGTCAAAGAGGAGGTGGTGCATAATGCTGATGGGACAGAGTTCCATATTTTGGTGGCACTACCAGTGAAGGATTGGCCAATTATACGTTCCTTTTAGAAAGCTGGAGGTTCTAAGAGAAGCAATTCCACACGACATTACGACCTGAAACTCCACACAATTTCAGCTTGGATGTCAAGTACTGAGGAGCAGATGTGCCTAGCAACTTGTGAGTGATCGATGTTATTTTGAAGACTGCTTCTGCTTCATTTGAGAGTCACTCAAGTGAAACTAGCGGCAGAGTGATGTGCTCAAACGTTGTTTCCAGTGTAAAAGATTCAGAAAAGGGGGTGGTGATGGACAGAGTGTCTGAATTAAGCAGACCACTCCTACCCAGTCCAAAGATCAGGGCTCGATCCATCACCGTTTTTTAGCTCACTGCACCATCCCAGCTCAGAACCTGGCTACATGCAAATTAGTTTGTCCCTGGCCCAGTGCATCATGGGAACAGGGCAGACCAAACTACCAAGCCAATTCTTATACTGGGAAGGAAACAAGCTTCCGGGGACCGGTTTCTGGCATTACAGCCGTCTTCGGCCCGGCTAGCTTGAATCCTGATGGTGCAGTGAGCAAGGGACTCAGATCTGAGTATACCCTTCCACGCTTATGGTGGACAAAACGATTCAAAAAAGGGGGTGGTGATGGACAGAGTGTCTGAATTAAGCAGACCACTCCTACCCAGTCCAAAGATCGGGGCTCGATCCATCACTGTTTCTTAGCTCACTGCACCATCCCAGCTCAGAACCTGGCTACATGCAAATTAGTCTGTCCCTGGCCCAGTGCATCATGGGAACAGGGCAGACCAAACTACCAAGCCAATTCTTATACTGGTAAGGAAACAAGCTTCCGGAGACCAGTTTCTGGCATTACAGCCGTCTTCGTCCCGGCTTGCTTGAATCCTGATGGTGCAGTGAGCAAGGGACTCACATCTGAGTATACCCTTCCACGCTTATGGTGGACAAAACGATTCAGAAAAGGGGGTGGTGATGGACAGAGTGTCTGAATTAAGCAGACCACTCCTACCCAGTCCAAAGATCAGGGCTCGATCCATCACCATTTTTTAGCTCACTGCACCATCCCAGCTCAGAACCTGGCTATATGCAAATTAGTCTGTCCCTGGCCCAGTGCATCATGGGAACAGGGCAGACCAAACTACCAAGCCAATTCTTATACTGGGAAGGAAACAAGCTACCGGGGACCGGTTTTTGGCATTACAGCCGTCTTCGGCCCGGCTTGCTTGAATCCTGATGGTGCAGTGAGCAAGGGACTCACATCTGAGTATACCCTTCCACGCCTATGGTGGACAAAACGATTCAGAAAAGGGGGTGGTGATGGACAGAGTGTCTGAATTAAGCAGACCACTCCCACCCAGTCCAAAGATCAGGGCTCGATCCATCACCGTTTTTTAGCTCACTGCACCATCCCAGCTCAGAACCTGGCTACATGCAAATTAGTCTGTCCCTGGCCCAGTGCATCATGGGAACAGGGCAGACCAAACTATCAAGCCAATTCTTATACTGGGAAGGAAACAAGCTTCCGGGAACCGGTTTCTGGCATTACAGCCGTCTTCGGCCCGGCTTGCTTGAATCCTGATGGTGCAGTGAGCAAGGGACTCACATCTGAGTATACCCTTCCACGCTTATGGTGGACAAAACTATTCAGAAAAGGGGGTGGTGATGGACAGAGTGTCTGAATTAAGCAGACCACTCCTACTCAGTCCAAAGATCAGGGCTCGATCCATCACCGTTTTTTAGCTCACTGCACCATCCCAGCTCAGAACCTGGCTACATGCAAATTAGTCTGTCCCTGGCCCAGTGCATCATGTAAACATGGGAGACCAAACTACCAAGCCAATTCTTATACTGGGAAGGAAACAAGCTTCCGGGGACCGGTTTCTGGCATTACAGCCGTCTTCGGCCCGGCTTGCTTGAATCCTGATGGTGCAGGGAGCAAGGGACTCATGTCTGAGCATATTCTTCCACGCTTATGGTGGACAAAACGATTTAGAAAAGGGGGTGGTGACGGCTGTAATGCCAGAAACCGGTCCCCGGAAGCTTGTTTCCTTTCCAGTATAAGAATTGGCTTGGTAGTTTGGTCTGCCCTGTTCCCATGATGCACTGGGCCAGGGACAGACTAATTTACATGTAGCCAGGTTCTGAGCTGGGATGGTGCAGTGAGCTAAAAAACGGTGATGGATCAAGCCCTGATCTTTGGACTGGGTAGGAGTGGTCTGCCTAATTCAGATACTCTGTCCATCACCACCCCCTTTTCTGAATCGTTTTGTCCACCATAAGCGTGGAAGGGTATGCTCAGACATGAGTCCCTTGCTCACTGCACCACCAGGATTCAAGCAAGCCGGGCCGAAGACGGCTGTAATGCTAGAAACCGGTCCCCGGAAGCTTGTTTCCTTTCGAGTATAAGAATTGGCTTGGTAGTTTGCTCTGCCCTGTTCCCATGATGCACTGGGCCAGGGACAGACTAATTTGCATGTAGCCAGGTTCTGAGCTGGGATGGTGCAGCGAGCTAAAAACGGTGATGGATCAAGCCCTGATCTTTGGACTTGGTAGGAGTGGTCTGCTTAATTCAGATACTCTGTCCATCACCACCCCCTTTTCTGAGTCCAGTGTAAAAGAGCAGTGCTACATGCAGAATTGCCTTTAGAGGAGCAAGGCGTCTTTTGGGGTGGTATTCAGTACAAATTTGCCATAATCAATTCTTGACAACACAAGATACTGGACAGGTACCTTGTGGGGTTGATCTGGTATGGATTGTGAAACCCCACACAAGCTACATTTGGAAAAGTACATTTTTGGCCATTGAATTTATTTGCGTTTGCAGGTTAAGTCTTTTTTAAAAATGAAGCTCAGCAATTTGGCACCATTAATAATGTTAGGTTTGTAGTCAAGCATATGACATGGGTTAATCCAGGGTTGGACCAGTAGTGAAAAGTACGAAGAGGAAGTAAAAAACAAATCAGTTTTTAGTGGCTTGAGTTTCATTTAGCGAGGTATCATCCACTCTTACACAGTTTGTAATGTTTTAGTTACATGTTGGTAGGAGAGTAAAGCTTGAAGAGCAGTTGAATACCATCGTCATATTGATGATAAGAGATTACAGAGTTCTTGAATGGAACTGCCAGCAGATCTATGCACAACTGAAAGAGAGGAGATGACAGAATGTACCCATCCAAGATCCCCTTTTCACAATATCTGAGCTGTATATCAGTTTTTGAATTTGATCTGTTGTGATCAATAAGGTAGGTAAGAGGTGAACAAGTTGAGAACTATTGCAATGAGCCCATAAGCTTTTTAAGAATGTTAGTGAGTGCAATGCAACTTTGAATCTCCTTACAGGGCAAATAAATGAAGATAGACTGAATGGTACTGAGTTCTTCTGAGTCCATTGTGGGCTTCTTCAGTAAATATGGCCGAGATACCCGCCACCCCCTCTCAACACAATCCCCAAGAATTGGGAAACCGGAAACAGTTCTTGAACTTTTGGAAGGCGGGAAGGGAGTCACCCTTCCCGGCCGTATTTATTAAAATATGAAACAAAAGAAAACATTAAAATAACAGTTTCATATAATGTACAATTTCATTTCCACATTACGATGTTGGCTAACCTTAACAGATCTCTAATACAAAGGTTCTCCTAGCCGAACTAACATCCTACAAAACATTTGACTTGAAATTGTACATCCTAACGTTAAGGGCCAACGGCAAGGTCGTAACCGGTGTCAGATCCCTAAACCAGAAATACCCCCCTCACTTGTGAGAGGGGCGACCGCACAGAGGCGTACCTCAAGTGCATTTACCAATTTCCCTTTGTACTTGACGGGGGCCCAAATAAACTCGACGCCATTTAACGGTCGTTCGAGGACTCGTGTGAGGTGTCTAAAAGGTAGCGTAAACCCCCTCCCGCACCCCACACAACTTACCCATCTGCCGTCGCAGATGTCCTGGCCCCGGGAAATTCCCCAGGAGGGGCCGTAGCCCCTCCTATCCAGGAAGGGGCCTTGACCACCTTTCCTTTCCTTCCGGCGGCCTCTCCTTAGACAGGACCGCCTCCCCATTGAGGGGCCAATTGGCCACCTCCCCCGCGCGCTCCCATCCGTAATGGGTGACGCCCCCTCATAGGGATCTTCCAATTACTGCTCACCGATCATGACCTTACTGCCCGACCAAAATAAATACGACAGTTTTACCTAAGTTACTAAGATCTCTAAAGCAAAACAGCATTTATTATCAAGCGTAAATACTGATCAATCCTTGTTCAAAATTACTTTATTAGCAAAAATATACTGAAAATCATCAATCTTTATTGCATCGTTAAGAACTATCACGACAATCATCACAACCTGTAAGAAAGCAGAGAAAATCAAAGATACTATATCAACTGTATTTACAACGAATCGCTGTCCTCAGGGGCTGGTGGGTGGGTCAAAATTGCTCTTCGTTCCGTCTCGAGCTCACGTGCAGCGGGGAGGTGCAGCTTCAGAGCACAGGAACAAGAGGATGCTTTGTTAGCTTCCGCTCCTTTTATCCGTCTTCAGGGTGGGCGTGAACCCGCCCCCGCCTGCCTCCAAGGGCGTGGCCGGCCGTGTTGGTGTCTAGGCCAGCCCACTCTAGGGCGGGAAAAAGGCGCGCCCCGGCTACGCCGCTTCGGGCATACCAGCCGAGACTCGCCTCCCGCCCAAGATGGCTTCCCGGGGGGATCGTGGTACTCGACCATACGTTCGGGGGGACCGATTGGTCGCCCCTTTCCATATGGCCGAGATACCCGCCACCCCCTCTCAACACAATCCCCAAGAATTGGGAAACCGGAAACAGTTCTTGAACTTTTGGAAGGCGGGAAGGGAGTCACCCTTCCCGGCCGTATTTATTAAAATATGAAACAAAAGAAAACATTAAAATAACAGTTTCATATAATGTACAATTTCATTTCCACATTACGATGTTGGCTAACCTTAACAGATCTCTAATACAAAGGTTCTCCTAGCCGAACTAACATCCTACAAAACATTTGACTTGAAATTGTACATCCTAACGTTAAGGGCCAACGGCAAGGTCGTAACCGGTGTCAGATCCCTAAACCAGAAATACCCCCCTCACTTGTGAGAGGGGCGACCGCACAGAGGCGTACCTCAAGTGCATTTACCAATTTCCCTTTGTACTAGACGGGGGCCCAAATAAACTCGACGCCATTTAACGGTCGTTCGAGGACTCGTGTGAGGTGTCTAAAAGGTAGCGTAAACCCCCTCCCGCACCCCACACAACTTACCCATCTGCCGTCGCAGATGTCCTGGCCCCGGGAAATTCCCCAGGAGGGGCCGTAGCCCCTCCTATCCAGGAAGGGGCCTTGACCACCTTTCCTTTCCTTCCGGCGGCCTCTCCTTAGACAGGACCGCCTCCCCATTGAGGGGCCAATTGGCCACCTCCCCCGTGCGCTCCCATCCGTAATGGGTGACGCCCCCTCATAGGGATCTTCCAATTACTGCTCACCGATCATGACCTTACCGCCACAGGCCGGATAGTTGACCGGCTATCCGGACCCCCCACAAAACACTCCTACCTAAAGGTCATGCTGTAAACTCCTTAACCATGCTATGAAGTCTCCTATGAGTAATTTGTTCCCCACCCGGGACAAATGAACACCGTCCCCCAAATACATACTGTCCCCTTTAATACAACCATGCGAAACAGAATGCAGTGTACTTGAACGAAACAATCTACTCATTTTATTATTAATTTTCCTTACTGAATGATTCAGCGCAGAAACGGAAATAGCCCCCCGCCACACTTTCCGTGGGATCATATGGGACCATGCAATTGTGCACCCTGGAACTCTTCTCGCTAACCAACTTACCGTGGAAAGCATCGCCTCAAGAAGAAGTCGTCTACCAGTGGTCACCAAATCATTGCCCCCAAGATGTACTATGACTACAGACGGCGGTGACCTTGTCCGCCCTAACAAAACCTCGAAAAATGCTTGAAACTGGTCAATACAGAGCCCGCCCTTTCCGTAGAAGGACACACTGTACCCGTATTCCCCAGCCACGTGAGTCATTTCACCTGCTTTGAATACGTCCGCAGCACGCCTCACGTATGAGTGGCCCATGACCCACACCTCCTTTTTCACAGCCGGTAATGTCTGACCGCTGGCCCCCCGGTGTCGGGTCGACTGGACAGTACGCCCCGCCTCGTAGGCTTGCGCAACTGAAAACCAAACAAAAAACAAGAAGCGTGAGTACATCGTTACAGCTTCATAACATGTGCAACCGTACATACCTCTTATAACAGTTCGAGGACCAACGCCCCACACGTTTTATTTGATCAACATTCAGACCCCTGGCTGTAGCTTCCGTAGCAGCCCCTATCCGAAAGGAATGGGTCCCAAAGTCGCCGGGGTTTAAGCCCGCGGCAGAAATCGACATCGCAAGCACCCGCTGAAACTGAAACCTCGTCAGTGGGGTGGCGTCAGCGTGTCTTAACAAGGTCCCCCCCCATGCTGCCGCCCTCTGCGCTAAATATGCTTCTACGCACCCAACAGGGCACATGGCAGACCCGGGGATCCTCTGGATGATTACACAGTCCCCGATTGCATCCTGATCGGATTTGAACTTTACAAACGAGACCATCATCGTCTCCTCTCTGACCTGAATGTGTTCCCGGCACAGTCCCCCCATCGTATCCTGCTTGTTCTTTGCCACTAATTCGCTTACCCGCATAGCCCCATGGAATGATAATGCAAATGCGGCTCGGAACAACACTGCTTCGTACTGGGATAAACATGTTACCGGTAGTACGGATAATAACAGGGCCAACCTATCCAAACCTATCGGGTGCCTATCGTCTACTCTGCGACCCTCAAGGCGTTGCCACCCCCGTAGCGCTTTCTGCACAACGAAAGACGCTGTCGGGTCCTGGATCCCATGAGCCCTTGCCATGAAGGAAATGGCGGCCCGATGCCTCTGGGCCGTAGCTACTGACTTGCCTGCGTGACGTAAAGAGAGCAGGAATCTTACTACAGACTCTTCCAGACCCCAAAGCTCCCTCCCGGCAGTACCCAAAAAGGCCCAATAGGAACGGAACGCCCCTTCATATGCCTTCCTCGTCCTGGGTGCTAAACTCTCTCCCACGAGGTCTTGTAGTTCGGGGCACCGAGAGACCAGAGAGCTTCGGGAAAGGGTGCCGCCACCGGGTCCGCTGTGGGCAGAAAACCCCAGAAGGCCTGCATACGGAAACGAGAGAGCGCATCAGCCGCTTGGTTCATCACCCCTGGCACGTGCCGCGCCCTAAACAGTACATTTAGTTGCATGCACAACAACACAATTTCCTTGAGTAGTCTCAGAATCAATTTGCAACGTGCTGCCTGACTATTGATACACTCAACCACGGTCATGTTATCAGACCAGAAAACCACAGAGTGACCCCTAAACCCTTCTGGCCATGTTCTCAAGGCCACCAGAATAGGGAATAGTTCGAGAAAAGCAATGTTACTCGTCAACCCGCACTCATGCCACCATGACGGCCATTTTTGAGCCGACCATTGTGTACCCAATATGGCGCCAAAACCCACACTCCCCGCCGAGTCTGTCCATAGTCCCAACTCCTCGGAAGACACTGCTGGTTTATTCCAGACAATTCGACCATTGAAATCCGCCAGGAATGCAATCCAAATGCGCATGTCCTGGCGAACCTCTGCCGAGAGTCTCGTACGATGATGTCCTTCCTTCAAGCCGACCATGGACTGTGCAATCGAGCGGGAAAAGGGGCGCGCCATCTGCATTACTCTTAGGGCAAAATTCAACTGACCCACCACCTGTTGCAATTGATGTAAGTTCACTTTCGTTGCACGAATACATGTCTCAAGGGATAACCTGAATTTTAACACCTTTTCTTTAGGTAAACGAAAACAACCTTTCACTGAGTCGAGCTCGATCCCCAGAAACTCGATTAAGGTCGAGGGACCCACCGTCTTACCTGGCGCCAATGGCACACCGAATTGATTCATTAGGACACAAAATTCATGTAAGGCCTGTCCACACTCAGAATCCCCGGCCGCCCCCAGAAACAGAAAGTCATCGAGATAGTGCATAACATGTTGAAAACCTGTCTTCCTCGTGAATACCCACTGCAGAAAACAACTGAATTTCTCGAAATAGGCACATGAAATCGAGCATCCCATTGGCACACATTTATCCATGTAATAGCGACCCTGAAACTGAAAACCAAGGAGACGCTGATCGTCTGGGTGTACCGGGAGCAACCGGAACGCTGACTCGATGTCCGATTTGGCCATCAGCGTCCCGGGCCCCAGGCGATTCAACATGGCAACGGCCTCATCGAAAGATGCGTACCGCACCGAACATACTTCCGGATCTATCGCATCATTTACGGAAAGACCATGTGGGGCTGACAAATTGTGTATAAGCCGAAACTCACCCGGGTCCTTCTTGGGGACCACCCCTAGAGGAGAACACACAAAATTAGCAACTGGTGGCAAATCGAATGGACCGGCGACACGACCTCGAGTCACCTCTTTCCTAATCTTTACCTGCACCACCGCCGTGTGCTGTAAGACCGACATTTGATTCTTACAGTCCGGTACCCCCTGAAAATCCCCCACTGGGATGCGGAAACCATATGAAAACCCGTTCCGCAACACCCCAGCGGAAGCATAATCTGGGTATTCGCTGAGCCAAGGAATCATTGCCATGGTATCAATCGGGGTCGGTAAAGGCGCCCCTCGGACTATATTAGACCTGTTTGGCGCCTCCCTTACCACCGTTATCACCCGTTTTGGCTCTGCACATGGACTCAGGATGGGATGGCTGCCCGCATCCCCCACACTCATGTCTGAATTTGCATGACCCCTGGGGCCTGGTACATTTGCCCCTGTTAAAATTCCAACAGATCCCCCTTTTACCTGTGTTGCCACTTGGCTTCGTATGGGACTCGTTACCTGTACCCGTCCGAAAGGGCGTCCCAGAGTTTTGGCGAGAGGATTCCCCCCCGTTACTCCCTACTAATGGCACCTTCAACATCCCTGTACTCTCCATTTTTTGCCAAGACACAGAGTCGTAACAGTCCCAGGACAACAACGGGTTGTGTTCCTTAGCTTTTCTAAACAGATTATCATAGCAAAACCACTGATTGCCCCCATATGCCACAGAATACTCCATAATACGTGACTGATAAATGGGTAACTCGGTCAACAACTCAGGTCTGCGCTCCCCCATGATGGAAGTAAAAATTCCCCACGCTCTGCCCCAAGTACCAATGGTCTCATCCACCTTAAAGGCGGCCATTTTAGCGCGCCAAACACTCGGATGCATGAGCTCCTTTTGACTCTTTACATGCTCGATCTCGTAATGGTCGGTAAGCAATGAAAACATGTTTACATATTTGTCCGCCCAAATCAATTCCTTGACTTCTAGTGGGACGTGCTGGGCAATCTTCTCCTTTCGAGAAGGTGCAGAGTCCCCCCCCGCAATCGGCAATGGCCGCTTACCTGAAGTAGACCCCACGCTTGTCGCTGAACTTGGGCCTGCTGTACTTCCAACCGCTGGGACCTGCGGGGGAACAGGAGATGGAGTTTTCGCAGCCTCCCTAGATTCCCGCAGTTGCCTCATCACTGCCCGGGCGTCGCCAGCCGTGGCGCCCTCGCTATCGTTTCCCAACCACGCTGCCAATTGCGCCGCTAACTCGGGGGGCATACCCTCCCTGTTCGCAGGGGTGACCACCACAGGGATTGGGTTCCCCTCCTTTGGCGCCGGGGTTGGCTCCTCTCGTGGCGCTTCGGGAACCGGGGTCTCCCCCCCAAGTGCTCCCCTTCTGGGCCTCTTGCTCTTCTCACCGGGAATGGTTCCCTGTAAAGGCCGTTTCGGTCCTCCCTCCCCGTCCTTAGCCTCAACCTTTCTCTTCAGATCGGCTATCTCCTTCATGAGCATGCGGAGCATCTCATCGGTACCGACCCGCTTTCCGACCTTCTTGGGCATTCTTAGACGGGATATCTGTAAGACAAAAAGAGGGATTACAACGCTCACAATTGCTCTTCGTTCCGTCTCGAGCTCACGTGCAGCGGGGAGGTGCAGCTTCAGAGCACAGGAACAAGAGGATGCTTTGTTAGCTTCCGCTCCTTTTATCCGTCTTCAGGGTGGGCGTGAACCCGCCCCCGCCTGCCTCCAAGGGCGTGGCCGGCCGTGTTGGTGTCTAGGCCAGCCCACTCTAGGGCGGGAAAAAGGCGCGCCCCGGCTACGCCGCTTCGGGCATACCAGCCGAGACTCGCCTCCCGCCCAAGATGGCTTCCCGGGGGGATCGTGGTACTCGACCATACGTTCGGGGGGACCGATTGGTCGCCCCTTTCCAGGAGTGACTTGACTAATTGCAAGGCAGCTCTGGAACAATAAATTGAACTAGCGTTGTCAAAGCTGGCAGGTTAAGACTTTGCCGTTGTTGCTAAAACTATGTCAATTAAATGGTAAGAGGTCTTCACTTTAGCAAAGGTTTTTTAGCAGAACAGCAACTGAAACTAATTGACCCTAAAACATGTAAAAAGTAGGTAAACCCTGACTGGCGTATTTAACTATTTTTAAGGCCATGGTGTATAGTATAGAAACTACACACTTATTATTTGAGGAGCCACCCCTATGCATATAATTTAGTCCACAATGAAGGGTGAATGGTATTTAAAAATGGGGCATGTAGACATTTTATGTTACCATGTCCCTGTAGTGACAAGCCCCCAAAAACTATTTTCACTGTGGAAGGCTCTGGCTGTCCTATGAGAAAACTAGAATATAGATTAAAATATTAATTCTGCTATCTTGGGTTTGGGACCAGCTTTAAAAATAATTCAATCACTATTTTAATATTTATTAAACATCCAGTTCAATAGTAAAGTTGTATTTTTAATAACTATTTAGGAAATTTGACTTTTAGAAAGCGGCGTTTTCCCTGCCCGAAGCTACTTGAGGCTAATTTACATTAGCTCCCCATCAGCTTCTCAGGCAGTGCTTGACCTTAATGAAATGTAAAAACTGTTCCCAGAGCACAAACATTGGCTTGGGTGTAGGGAGGTGTCTTTTCTTCTCCAGGCAGGAATACAAGTTAGTGTGGACCCAAGAGATTCATTAACTTGTAGAGGGCCTGTCCTTTCACAAGGTGAGACATGGAAAAAGGTAACCCCATGTTCCCCCAGCTAGGCTAGATCCAAATCCAATGACAGCCAAGCAAGCCCAATCAAGCTTTGAGTGGCCACAAAGAAGAGGGCTACTAATTTCCTGGGTCCACCTCAAAGTGAGATGCAGCTCTGCAAAATAGAGAAAGTTTTTTTTAGGAGTGTAGTGCACTGTGGGATTGCTTGCAGAAGGTAGGCAGGGTTGCCCCTGGCAATTTTACCAAATTGATTAAGGAGGAGCCAGGAGTCACCCCCACCCATTAGCTAATGCCAACCATAAATATGACATCCAAAGTCACCATACTCAGAACCCTTTCTGGACCCATGGAAAAATCTTATGAGGAATCCACTCCAAGGATCAGTTGGCTTATCTCTTGTGTGTCTACAGGGACACTCAAATTGCAAAATGCCTTTCTCCTGAATTGTCCATCTGACCAGTTGCTATTGGACCTGGACTAGACCTCTGCAAGTGTTCTCTGCTGTAGTGAGTCCTGACCCTTAGGTGCTGTCTCTGAAGTTCTGGGACACAATGTTTTCTAAATGGACATCTCCTTTAATCTCAGAAAATCTGTGGGACTTAAAAATATTCAGACTTTAATCTGCCAGAGGACATGACCAACCACTGGAGTCAATCCAGTTAAGGCATGTATAAGAAATTAGATTGTTAGTTGAGAGGGTTTGAAGCTCCAGTCAGGCATCAACCATAATCCTTGTCTGGGTGAACCACAAAAAGCCACTCAATTAACCTGTGTTTAACACTCTGGTAGCTACAAACAGAGCAGACAAGATTAACTTAGAGACAATGTGTAAAGTATGTATGCTGACCACAGACAGCAATGAAGAAAAAACACAACACCAGAACATTCCCAAACCAATTTAGAAAAATAGGGTAAATTTTAATAAATAAAAAGATATCCAATCAGTAAAAATAGATATCAAATTTCAAATGTTTTTATGAAAATAGTGCAAAGAACCAGAAAGCGCCCCTAGTGATTATCTGGTTGCACTAGCCTAAGGGAATGTCACAAGTTAAGGCCAATCACAATGGAGTACGGGTTAGATACAAGCACTAGGTTAGTTCTCCTGTAGAGCTACCTTCTTGATTCCGGCGCTAAGAGTTCTGTTCACATTGGTTTACCAACATGGAAATGCTGTCTGAAAGTGATGACAGGGGACGCTAGCAGGGCCTCAACCTTCAGTGGCATATGGTTGTGGACCTGGGGGGCACCCATGGTGCCCCCCGAAGAATCCTACACTGTAAGGTGCCAACCATATGTTGCAGGGATTTACACAAGGTGATTTAGAGATATGGATTTCTGAGAAACTGAAGGAAAAGGATAGTGCAGAGTGATCAGAGGAGAAGGGGTCCAGGGATTGGGCAGTGGCTGAGCTATAGATCATTTGAACACTGAGGTGAAAGAGGTTGTAACAAACACGTGAGTATTGCAGAGAGGAGGTTATTTGACTGCAAACGACTAAGTAAGGAAAGAACTAAGAGCAGAAATAAATCCTGGAACATAAAAAATAATGGTGTGACCAAGAGAATGAGGAAAGTACTTGAAGACAGAGGAGTGCTAGGAGTGGGGAAGGTGTAATAGGGAGAGGTACCATAGCAAACAATACCATTATCACCTCATAGCATATCTGCCATGTGTTGAAAATACCTCCTATTCTGAGATCTCAAAGTTTAAATGATGAATAATCTGTGGAACCAGTATTTAACACATCTAATTTCAAATGATTTGTCTTTCTTTCTGCACGTCCCCCCTATACATGTTGCAGTATTTGATAAAAAATTAAGGGAGTGTGGTAATTACTGCATGTGGTAGTTACCACACTACTCAGAATTGCAGTCCCTGCAAAATTCTATTTGCACAGTCATTGGAATCATCCCCACTACTCATAATCTCGCCAGTAGGCTAGAGATCCCACCATGTTGAGCTTGCACATGTAATCGTAGGTGGTGAGTATGATCAGCACCTCATCTGTATATATTTGCACAATATATATATATATATATGTATATATATTCACTGAAAAAACATAGGTTTCAGCCACATTATAGTTAGGAATTAGCATTTAAAAAACCTTGCAAATTCACTGAAAAAAACATAGGTTTCACTCATGTTATAGTTAGCTGGACATTTCACTCATACAAAACCATTGAAATTCCCCCGTTATAGTTAGTTCAGCTAACTATAACTCGCACACCCGCAATGCACTGGTGATGACGTCACATATTACATCACTCATGACATGGTCAGTGACATCACTCATGACATCACTCATGACATCTCAAATGACATCACTGATGACATCATCCAGTGAATGTGTGTCTTTCTGAAAAATAAATATTTTATATATGTATATCTATATATGTATGTATATATATTTTTTATTTAATATTTTTTTAATTAATATATGTTTTATGTAGCAGGCTATGATATCCTATGGAAGGAAATTCAAGTTACTGGTAAGTACAGTTAAATTTACTTTTCAGGAATAGTAGTGAGCTGAAAGATGCAATGTTAGCCTATGGAAGGAAATACAGTTACTGTAAGTATGGTTAGAATTACTTTTCAGGATCAGTAGTGCGCTCAAAGATGCAGCACTGAATTTTCTTGTGATAACAGGTGAGTAAATTGGAATTCGTAGTTCGGCTGATTTTACAGGAATATTTTGCTCAATAGTGCAGGAAGGGGTCGGGGCCTGAGGTAACATGTGTGCAAACACGCCCTGTGGCACGTTTTAGATTGGGGAATTAATTCCTCTTCAATCCTGAGGTCCTCTGTGAGTCAACTAGCCCACCAGGTACCTCCAGTATGCGCCAGGCAGCTGTGTTGCAGAGAGACGTTCAGAGGGCATGCCCCCTTTTTACAACACTCTGCAACACAGCTCTTTGGCGCTTACTGGAGATACCTGTTGGACTAGTTGCCCCCTAGGGGACCTCTGGATTGAAGAGGAATTAATTCCCCAACTTAAAACGCGCCACAGGGCATGTTTGCACTCACATCACCTCAAGCCCCACCCCTACCTTCACCACTGTGCAAACGCGCCCTGTAGCGTGTTCTAAGTTGGGAGATTAAGTCCCCTTGCATACTGGAGGTCCCTGGGGGCTAACTAGCCCACCAGGAACCTCCAGTATGTGCCCGGGGGCTGCGTTGCAGAGATGTGTAGAGAGGGGCGTGGCCTCATTACACTTCTCTGCCACGCAGCCCCCTGGTGCGTTTGCAGAGGGGGAACTAATTCCCCTCGCACACTGGAAGTCCCTGGGGGCCCTGTTGACCACCAGTATGCGGGGCCCTGTGGACCACTAGTATGAGCCAGGGGGCTGCCTTGCAGAGAGGTGTAATGAGGCCACGCCTCTTTTTACACCTCTCTGCAACACAGCCCCCTGCGCGTTTGCAGAGGGGGAACTAATTCCCCTTGCATACTGGAGGTCCCTGAGGGCTAACTAGCCCACCAGGAACCTCCAGTATGCCCTCAGTAAGGTACAGAGTACAGTACAGAGTACCGTACAGAGTACCGTACTTCATACCCCGCGATTAAAAAAAAAAAAAAAATTGGCCCTTGGCGGTCCTTGTGTGACCAACTGAGCAGGCCTAGGGGGTCAGGGTGTTTCTACCCTTCCCCCTTTGCGTGTTTTTCACGTTTGTTTCACTGCTTTTTTGTGCCTCGGTTCTACCGAGGCACCAGATGGCTGCCAACTCTTCCTGGTTTGGAGTTTTGACAGACAGTTGACAGCGAATGACCATGCAGCTCTGCTCGGGAAGGTACAGAGTACAGTACAGAATAAGGTACTTCGTACCCCACGATTTAAAAATAATAATAATAATATTTTGTTTTGGACTTGGGTGTCCTTGTGGGACCCCCTGAGCAGGCCTAGGGGATCAGAGTGTTTCTACCCTGCCACCTTTGCGTGTTTTGCACGTTTGTTTCACTGCTTTCTTGTGCCTCGGTTCTACTGAGGCACAAGATGGCTGCCAACACTTCCTGGTTTGGAGTGTTGACTGACAGTTTACAGCCAATGACCATGCAGCTCATGCTCGGGAAGGTACAGAGTACAGTACAGAGTGCAGTACAGAGTATGGTACTTTGTCTCTAGATATCACATCTGATTTTACACCATTTAACAAAAAGCACAATCTGCAAACTGAACTCTACTTTTTTGACAAATTTGGTGTAATTCTGTTCAGCCCTTCGGGCTGTAGCCCTGGCTAAAGGTCCTATGGAAAATTGCATGGGGAAAACATGTTTTGGGACCCCCCTTTTTTCTTAGCCCCCACTTGACGAATCACCCCCAAACTTTCAGGGACGGAGCAGAGCGAAGCAGGTCATTTTCTTGGAGAATTTCGCGAAGATTCGTCCACCAGTGCCAAAGTTATTCCAAATAGAAAGTTGTGGATTTCTTATGGAAACTAGGTCCTAACCATAACTACCTACTGGCGACCGCCAGTAGGTAATATATATATAATATATATATTAAACTTATATATATATTAAACTTAATATATATATTAAACTTTACAGAAACACACAGTCACTGGATGATGTCATCAGTGATGCCATCAGTGATGTCAAATAAGATGTCATCAGTGATGTCATCAGTGATGTCATTTGAGATGTCATCAGTGATGTCATCAGTGATGTCATTTGAGATGTCATCAGTGATGTCATCAGTGATGTCACTGACCATGTCATGAATGATGTAATATGTGACATCATCAGCAGTGGATTGCGGGTGCGCGAAATATAGTTAGTACAACTAACTATATAGGAGAAATTTCAATGGTTTTTTAAATGCTAATTCCTAACTATATAAGGCCTGAAACCTATGGTTTTTTAAGTGAATTTGCAAGGTTTTAAAAATACTAATTCCTAACTATATAAGGCCTAAACCTATGGTTTTTTAAGTGAATTTGCAAGGTTTTTTAAATGCTAATTCCTAACTATATAAGGCCTGAAACCTATGGTTTTTTAAGTGAATTTGCAAAGTTTTTTAAATGCTAATTCCTAACTATATCAGGCGTGAAACCTATATTTTTTTTCAATAAATTTTAAAGGTTTTGTAAATGCTAATTCTATTAGCGGATAACGTTTATATATGTTATTATCCTTCTGGGACCACCTGAGCAGCCATCTTGTTTCTCAGGAGCAGTGAGGCACAAGAGAGCACAAAACAAGAGTGGAAAACGCGAAAAGGGGGCAGGTTGAGACCCCCTGACCCCCTAGCCCTTCTCAGGGGGTCCCAGAAAGACCACCAAGTGTAAATTTATTTATTTTTTTAAATTGCTGGGTACGTGTACGGTACGTGTACCGTATGCTTACGGTGCGCATACTCCGTGATTTTTTCGATTTTTTTTTGCCCTTGGGGTCCTTTTGGAATTACACGCAGATTCCTCAATCGGCTCAAAAGTTATTCCCAATAGAATGTTGAGCGCATATAGATATATAATTTGCTCAAATTCAATTTTCTCAACAACTACTGGAGGGATTTTCACCAAATATAGAAAAGGCACTACTGCATACCTGTCCCTACCATTTTGCCAAGTTTGATGTAATTCCGTTCAGCCGTTCGGGCTGTAGCCGTGTCAAAAGGTCCCATAGAAAATGCCATTTTAAAAATTTCAGACTCAATTTTCTCACAAACTACTGGAGGGATTTACACCAAACATACAAAAGGCACTGCTGCATACCAGTCCCTACCATTTTGCTAAATCTGGTGTAATTCCTTTCAGCCGTTCGAGCTGTAGCAGTGTCAGAATGTCCCTATGGAAATTAACATGGGGAAAACACTTTTTGGGACAACCCTTTTTTCTCGGCCCCCGCTTGACGAATCCCCCCGAAACTTTCAGTGAAGGAGCGGAGCAAAAAGTATTTGTACAGTAATATACAAAAATTTCTAATCAGCGCGATGAAATTTACATCAAGCCTTACTTTATGATACGTGGTTTTAAATGTGTCGAGTGTGACTATAAATCACAATGCTAAATATGTTCTGTGGCTTTAAATTGGTTAACTCAGGCTGTAGGCTGAACCATGTGATGCACGTGTGGTAGGTGTGGCCCATAGGTGGGGTCAGAACCGTAAATATAAAAGAAATCTCCAAACAAGAATGTGGTGTGTGAACAAGAGTACGCTAGTACTCGAAACATTACATTTTTGAAAGGCACGTGAATAAATACAACTTGCCTGGATAATGTGGGGTCTGCCTCTTCTTTCGCCGCATGTGTGTGGAGGTCTGAAGATACGTGATACGTGACATATATATATATATATATATATATATAGATAGATAGATAGATAGATAGATAGATAGATAGATAGATAGATAGATAGATAGATAGATAGATAGATATAGATATATATATATCTATATATATCTATATTTTCACTCTGTCCGCTCCGTTCTTGAGTAACTCTCTTAGGCGGGTGCTGCCGCGCGTTGGTGCCTTGCGCCAATATTCCAGCTGCAAAAAACCTCCCACTTTGACAGGAAGTAAGGCCGCACTCATGGGGTGATTCAAAACTGCATTTTAATCAGAGATAAGACAAACGCGTTTCGGAGAATACTCCTTCGTCAGTGTCAAAGCAGCAAATGTGCATGGCACCATTTTAAAACCAATCATTGTACATTTCATTGAGACAGAGAGGGAACTGGCGCACTAAAGCCAAAGTGCCCGCCATTTTGGAAGTATTTCATACTGGATGTAAACACATTTAATTTTGTAAATACCGTCAGTTAAGCCTTTTCTCACAATTTACCCTTTAAAGGAACATTTTTACACAAATATATTGGCATTAGCGTAACATTTAGGATATGGCCGTGGATTGGCATTTAGCAACCATTTATAGGTTGCTTGCAGCCCTCTTTGCTCCCATTTTCACATATACATGGTTTTGTGTCGTTGGTCAGTATTTTCCCGATTAAAAACAGCAATTCATTCAGTAAACTCTAATGTGGAATGGTGTATCCATCGTCCAAACACAACAAAACAAATACAAAATGGCATGGTTTTCGGTGGTTCGCTTCTATTCCACCTTCAAATTCAACTGCCATTATACTTGAGGATAAAAACATTAATTGCATCGCATCCTATGTCTTATCAATAATAGTTTTCCACTACAATATTTTCTAGACACAAGGTCAATTCATGGTTTACCTCATTACATCATTTTTGATCAATAGTACTGAAAACTATCTTGCCGCGAATCGGCTTACATTGAGTTTGGCATAAAAAAGAATACACTTCTTCACATCATTGCCATTTTTGAGTTTTTAAATTTTTTGGGAGATACAGAGACTGTCTAAAGAGTAGCAAGAGAAAGCTAAAACATCAATTGTAAAGTATTCAACTAGGTTCCTAGGTGCACTGCCAATTCTTCCCCACTGTTTAAATCTACTGATGATTTGGTCTGCAGGTCCACTATAAATCTGGAATCTAGTCTTCTCAATTTCAACACTCTATCACCCCCTCTGGGGCTATTAGGTACGCAATCTAAGCAAAAGTATTCTAACTGATCCCTGTTACTTTTGTGTCTGATTGCGAAATGACGAGCCACAGGGTACGAAAAATCTTTTTTTGCTATGGCTCTCATGTGTTCTAAGATTCTTAGTTTTACACAGTTGATCGTACTGCCAATATATCTCAGTCCACAAGGACATTTAAGACAGTACACTGCGAAGGTTGTCTGACAAGTGAGAAATTTATTCATCCTCCTACCCTCTCTTAGATCTTCCACTTCATATGAGAGCCTCCTTTTACTGAAGGCTCAGGCCTTGCATTTTCCACATGGAAAAAACCCTCTAATTTCTCATAGTGTATTCTGTTTGACTTGTACTGGGTCCAAAACTATGTACCATATCATCCCTTGAGGATATGGCCTTTCTAAAAGTGATTAAGGGGGTCGCTGGTACGTCACTCCCGATTATAATATCGGTTTTTATACGTGCCAGTGTCTTCTCATGATCTTTCTGAGAGTTCCCGCATCCTGCGACTAGGTGGTAATCATCTGAAATCCACCCTCATCAGCATTCCTTGTTTTCAGTTTGAGCTTTAGAAGGTCTTCTCTAGACATAAGTTCGAGCTTCTTAAAAGTGTCGTTTAGGAGGTCTGTTCTATACCCTCCTGCTGCAAATCTGTTAATACTGTGGGCTGCCGCTAAGTCAAAATCTTTTTATTGGTGCAGTTATGTTTTAACCTTAGCAGTTCCCCATAGGGGATGCTATTTTTGAGTTTTACTGGATGGCTGCTAGATACATACAAAGTACTATTACCGCTGTTGGTTTTCTAAAAAGTGCTGTGGTAATTCTATCATCCTGTGTCTCGATTTGAAGGTCCAGGTAGTTAGCTGCCACCGAGCTTACCTGGCATGTAAACCTTAGATTTACTTGGTTATCATTAGGTACTGCAACATATTGCTCTGCCTCAACCACTGATCCATTCCAGATTAAAAATAGGTCATCTATGCATCTGTACCATGATATAATCTTTCTGGACCATTCCTCGTTGTCCGTTGCCCAGGCCACCTGCTCCTCCCACCAGCCAACAAATACATTTGCGTAGCTGGGGGCGAAGCAGGTGCCGATCGCTGTCTCAGACACCTGTCGAAACAGGTTTCCCTGGAAAATGAAAATGTTATTGAAGAGGCAGTATTTGACTAATTCTAGCAGCATCTGATTGTGTAAGGCTAGTTTCAATTGACGTTTGTTTAGAAAATACTCTATTGCCTCTGACCCTTGCGTGTGATCAATACATGCATAGAGACTAGTAATGTCCAAAACAATTAAACAATATGTGGGTTGCCAGTTCACATTATCAATCCAGTTTCAGCAAAGGAGGGGAGCAGGCCATTTTCTTGGAAAATTTCGCGAAGATTCGTCCACCAGTGCCAAAGTTATTCCAAATAGAATGTTGTGGATTTCCTATGGAAACTAGGTCCTAACTATAACTACCTGCTGGCGACCGGCAGTAGGTAGTATATATATATATATATATATATATATATATATATATATATACTATCATCACTGGATGATGTCATCAGTGATGTCATTTGAGATGTCATCAGTGATGTCATGAGTGATGTCACTGACCATGTCATGAGTGATGGAATATGTGACGTCATCAGCAGTGCATTGCATGCGCAAGTTATAGTGAGTCCAACTAACTATAACGTGGGAATTTCAATGGTTTTATGCGAGTAAAATTTCCACCGCACTATAACTGGTGTGAAACCTTTGGTTTTTTCAGTGAATTTAATAGGTTTTTTAAATGCTAATTCCTAACTATAACTGGTGTGAAACCTATTGTTTTTTCAGTGAATGTATATATATACATACAATGTATTACAATGAATTAAGTGTTACCACTTAATACAATACATTACAATGTATTAAGTGTTACCACTTTATTCCAATGAAGATGACTTCAGGTGTGCCATACTTTTGTCATAAGTAAGACTGTTAGCGTTCTAGTTGTTCTTTAGAACTCTATGGGACATTCTGTCATTGGGCTATAGTTGGGCTACATCTGGCTGATATTTGGCCTACATTTGGGCTCTTTTGTCTCTGGTGGCCATCTTGGGAGACTGCATATCAGAATTTTTTTAATGAAATATAAGAGGATTTGAGAAGTCACTCAAAATGTGCCCTAATTTTTCTTTCTTCAGCACTAATCATACTTTCTATGGCAAAATGAACCCCCTCATTTTGTTCCTTTGAAAATTAAATGTTTTAAGTGTTAACACTTTATTCCAATCAAGATGACTTCAGGTGTGCCATACTTTTGTCATAAGTAAGACTGTCAGCGCTCTAGTTGTTCTTTAGAACACTCTGGGACATTCTGTCATTGGGCTACATCTGGCTGATATTTGGGCTACATTTGGTTTTTTTTGTCTCTGGTGGCCATCTTTGGGCTACATTGGGCTACATTGGGCTACATTTGGGCTCTAACATATATATAGCCCAATGTAGCCCAATATATATTTTTTCAAAGATAATTTTCGTAAAAACCACTGGAGCATATATCTTGATACATAGCAAAGGCACATCGGGCTACCAGTCTCTACAATTTTGCCAAGTTTGGTGGAAATCCATTCAGCCGTTCGGGCTAAAAGTGAGGTCGACCGCCCTATGTAAATTACTATGGGGAAAACACGTTTTGGGACCCCCCTTTTACCCCGCTTGACGAATCCCCCCCCCAAACTTTCAGGGAAGGACCGGAACGCCGCGAGGCAAATTTGAGGAAATTTTCAGGCAGATTTCGAAACCGGCGCCAAAGTTATTCCCAAAAGAATGTTGAGATTTTGCATTGAAAAAAATCCTAACTATAACTACCTACTGGCGTCCACCAGTAGGATATATATACATATATATATATATATATATATATATATATATATATATATATATATATATATATATATATATATATATATATATATATATATATATATATATATATATATATATATATTACCTACTGGCGGTCGCCAGTAGGTAGTTATAGTTAGGATAATTTTCAATGTTAAATCTCAACATTCTATTTTGAATAACTTTGGCGCCGGTTGACGAATCTGCCTGAAATTTTCAGGAAAATGGTCTCATGGCGGTCCGGTCCTTCCCTGAAAGTTTGGGGGGGATTCGTCAAGCGGGGGCCGAGATAAAAGGGGGGTCCCAAAACGCGTTTTCCCCATGTTAATTTCCATAGGGCGGTCGATTTCACTTTTAGCCCGAACGGCTGAATGGATTTCCACCAAACTTGGCAAAATTGTAGGGACTGGTAGCCCGATGTGCCTTTGCTATGTCTCAAGATATGTGCTCCAGTGGATTTTGAGTAATTAAGGTTCAAAAAAATATATATATCTATAGCAGCGCTCCGGTAAGCGCACCGGTACGCGCACCGGGCGCGTCACGCGACTTGCGCGGAGAAAGCTGATTGGCTCTGGGGTGTCTGTAAACATTCTAAACAGTCCGGAGCGGCCGCCATCTTGTGTCTCGGTAGGATCGAGACACAAGAGGTGGCCAAAACAAAGGGGGAAATGACCATAAGGGGGCAGAGTAGACCCCCCTTGACCCCCTAGGTTTGATGTGGGGGCCATAAAAGGGCCCCACGGGGCAAAAAAAAAATAAAAATTTTTTTTTATTTTCGCGGGGTGAGCGCCCGGTACGCGCACCGGTAAGCGTACCGGGGAGTGTACCATGGGGAAAAAGAATGACAGTTTTAAAAGTAGCTGATTAGAAAAAAAAATGTTTAGTTGTTTTTTTATATATACACATACATATATATAAATGCATATGCACATATATATATGCATATATGTCTATATGTGTGCGTGTAGAGAGAGGTAGAGAGGTAGAGGTGTAGAGGTAGAGAGGAAGAGAGGTAGAGAGTAGAGAGTGAGTAATAGAGAGTAGAGAGTGAGTAGTAGAGAGTAGTAGAGAGCAGTAGAGAGAGTAGCAGAGTGAGTAGTAGAGAGTAGTAGAGTGAATAGTAGAGTGAGTAGTAGAGAGTAGTAGAGAGTGAGTAGTAGAGACTGAGTAGTAGAGAGTAGTAGAGAGTAAGTAGTAGAGTGAGTAGTAGAGAGCAGTAGAGAGTGAGTAGTAGAGAGTGGGAGAGAGTAAGTAGTAGAGAGTAGTGGAGAATATTCCAAAGTTTGGCACAGCACCACTTTCACAATGAGTCCAATCAAATCATATCACTTAGAGTACTTATTGAAGCGCTGAATCTTGGTGTATATTCAAATGCTTTTATTTTCCTTAAGTTTATGTACCACAGCCAGCCGAAACGTTTCGTTCTGTACAACAGAACTTCTTCAGGGCGTTCTTATTTCCTTCAAGTTATGTCGGTATCCCGTTGTCATATAACTAGATATTTCTTCCAAATGTTAGACGAGACATAAGTATATTCTTATTAAAAGTGACTAGGTATCAATTTTACCCACACAATTCGGGCAGACTTGAGTAATTTATAGCATCCTCAAAGTCAGTCTTTCAAAAATTCCAAAGTATAGGACATGATAATCCAAATCCAAATGTTTCTCAAGAAAAGTCATTTACAATCGTTCGGAATATCGGTGTTTGGGCAGATATGATCCAGGGACCCCCAGTATGCAAGGGGAATTAGTCCCCCCTCTGCAAAGGCGCCAGTGGCCTGCATTGCAGAGAGGTGTAACAAGGGTGTGGCCTCATTACACTTCTCTGCAATGCAGCTCCCTCGCGCATACTGGAGGCTCCTGGTGGACTAGTTGACCCCAGGGACCCCCAGTATGCAAGGGGAATTAGTTCCCCCTCTGCAAACGCGGCAGTGGGCTGCGTTGCAGAGAGGTGTAACAAGGGGCATAGTCTCATTACACCTCTGCAATGCAGCCCCTGGCGCATACTGGAGGTTCCAGGTGGGCTAATAGGCCCCCAGGGGCCCCCAGTATGCAAGGGGAATTAGTTTCCCCTCTTCAAACATGCACGGGGGCTGCGTTGCAGAGAGGTGTAAAAAGGGTTGTGGCTTCATTACACCTCTCTGCAATGCAGTCCCCTGGCGCATACTGGAGATTCCTGGTGGGCTTTCAGGTCTTATATAGTTAGGAATTAGCATTAAAAAAACCTTTGAAATTCACTGAAAAAACCACAGGTTTCACACCAGTTATAGTTAGGAATTAGCATTTAAAAAACCTTTGAAATTCACTGAAAAAACCATAGGTTTCACACCAGTTATAGTTAGGAATTAGCATTTAAAAAACCTATTAAATTCACTGACAAAACCAGTTATAGTTAGCTGGAAATTTTACTGATATAAAACCAATGAAATTCCACGTTATAGTTAGTTGGACTCACTATAACTTGCGCGTGCAATGCACTGCTGATGACGTCACATATTACATCACTCATGACATGGTCAGTGACATCACTCATGACATCACTGATGACACCATCCTTGTGACATAGTGACAGACCTCCTTTCACTGTAATGTAACCCTTGAAACACATATTCAAAAATAGAAACTGAAATTTAAAAAAAAATGGAGATACCCATATCAGTTACAACAAGCAATTCAGTAATTCCACCATCTATATGCACATCCAGTCATTCACCAACAGTTCTATATAGTCACTCATACATATACTCACTTATCATATGAAGTGATACACCTATACATCCTGTTACACACCGACAGTCATCCAAAAGTTACTCACACACATACTCACACGTGCAAATAAACTATTGAACATCCATTTATTTGAATATAGAGTTATACACACACTTCCACCTTACTTGTATTGAAAATTACACATATTTATTCTCTTAAAAAATCACTTATAGAAACACATACTTATTTAAACAGGAACTCTTACAATCTCTTACTCTCACATATACTCACTTATATACATCAATATTCACATATACTAGATTAAAACATATGTAGTTACTGATAAAGACACTAGTGAGACAGTCATTCACTCACTAACAAACACATATACACACTCATCCATCCATACAGTCCTGCACATATGCTGTCTTCAAAACACATACAAACAGCGAGTCAGTCACTCATGCATCTATGTGCTAAGTAATACCCCCACCAAACCATATAGACACTCATACTGATACTAAGAGAAACATCTAATAACCCATATACATACGCATGTAGCTACTTACCAACACATGTAGCCACTTATACACAAAGTGAAACAATAATATATATATTTAAATATTTAAACATTACTCACTAATATTTATTTTTCAGAAAGACACATATTCACTGGATGGTGTCATCAGTGATGTCATGAGTGATGTCACTGACCATGTCATGAGTGATGTAATATGTGACGTCATCAGCAGTGCATTGCACGCGCAAGTTATAGTGAGTCCAACTAACTATAACGTGGAATTTCATTGGTTTTATATCAGTAAAATTTCCAGCTAACTATAACTGGTTTTGTCAGTGAATTTAATAGGTTTTTTAAATGCTAATTCCTAACTATAACTGGTGTGAAACCTATGGTTTTTTCAGTGAATATATATATATATATATATATATATCCATCCATATATTACCTACTGGCGGTCGCCAGTAGGTAGTTATAGTTAGGATTGTTTTCCATAGGGAATTCGCAAGATTCTATTGGGAATAACCTTGGCGTCGATAGGATTCTGCCTGTAATTTTCCTGAAATTTGCCTCGCTGCGCTCCGCTCCTTCCCTGAAAGTTTGGGGGGGATTCGTCAAGCGGGGAAATAGATAAAAGGGGGGTCGCTAAACGTGCTTTCCCAATGTTAATTTCCCTAGGGCGGTTGGACTCACTTTTAGCCCGAACGGCTGAATGGATTTCCACCAAACTTGGCAAAATTGTAGGGACGGGTAGCCCGATGTGCCTTTGCTATGTCTCAAGATATGTGCTGCAGTGGATTTTGAGTGATTTAGGTTCAAAAAATATATATATATCTATAAGCGCGCCTCGGTACGCGCACCAGGACGCGCTCCAGCGCGCTATGCGCGTTTGCAAGCGGAAAGCTGATTGGCTCTTGGTGGCAAAAACAAAGGGGGAAATGACCAAAAGGGGGCAGGGTAGACCCCCCTGACCCTCTAGGTTTGATGTAGGGGCCATCAAAGGGCCCCGCGGGGCAAAAAAAACAATTTTTTTAATTCGATTTGCGCAGGGGGAGCGCTCGGTACGCGCACCGGGGAGCGTACCAGGGAGCATACAATGGTGCATTAACTTTCTTGAGGCCCCTTGGGATTTAAAAAAACTCCCAGACAATGTGCTCCTTTGGATTGTAGGGGGTAGTATCTTCTGGCAGGAAGCGCCTCGCCTCCTCCTCCTCCTCCTCTTCTTCATCTCCACCACTGTGGTGTTGTGGTGGTCCTGTGGTGGTGGTGGTGGTGGTGGTGGTGGCTGAGATGCTCCAGCTGCTGCTGCTACTGTAGCCATTTCTCAGTACAAATAGGTACAAATAGGTCTGGAAACAGGTCTTCCTCACTCAAAGTACAAAGTGAGAATGAGGAAAAAAGGTGGGGGCTTTCATCATTAGGAAAACAAAACTGTCCTGAACCAATGAAAAGTGTTATTTTCAGGTCACATGACCAGGGCTTTCATCATTTGGAAACCAAAACTGTCCTAAACCAATAAAAAGTATTATTTGTAGGTCACATGACCTGACGCGCTTACACTACGCACCCCGGGGCGCAGCCCGGGGCGCTTACGTAGCGCGATCGTATGCGCTCAGGTGCTTCCGGGTGCGCTTACGCCGTGCGTATCACGCGGACGCGGCTACGCGATACGTCACGATGATGTTTTCGTTTGCGGCAATAGCGCTAACGGGATACTCACCGGTACGCGCACTGGGACTTGCCGCAAGACTGCGCTTACCGGTGCGCTCACCGGTACGCGCACTGGGAGCGCTCAAGGGCAAAAAAAATGTATATGTATATATACATATAAAAATAGTATTACATAAATATACAATATAGGATTCATTATAAACAATATTATATTTGATAGCAATAGAAATTTGCTATTAAAAAAACTTAGAAATTCACTGAAAAAAACATAGGTTTGAGGCCCTATATATAGTTAGGAATTAGCATTTTCAAAACCTATGAAATTCACTGAAAAAACCATAGGTTTCACACCAGTTATAGTTAGGAATTAGCATTTAAAAAACCTATTAAATTCACTGAAAAAACCATAGGTTTCACACCAGTTATAGTTAGCTGGAAATTTTACTGACATAAAACCTTTGAAATTACCATGTTGTAGTTAGTTGGACTCACTATAACTTGCGCGCCTGCAATGCACTGCTGATGACGTCACATATTACATCACTCATGACATGGTCAGAGACATCACTCATGACATCACATTTTTTAACCACAAAATTCATGCAGACCAGTACGCATCATCACAGGCTGAGCACACGCTGAGGACCACCCATATACCACTAACTCAGTACACCATAAATAATCACCACGTGGCCTTATTAAGGCAAAAGTCAGTTGCCAAAAGACATTCTTTCCAGTTTGTTCTGCTTAAACCACGCATCATCGAAGGCGCTACATAACCCGCCCCTACCTCAGTGTACGACAGCTCATGAACACTTTACGATAGAATCTTCTGTCTATTATTTCACATGTAGTGCTCCTACCTTAGTACAGCAGAAGACATAAACCGTTTACGATTGAATATCTGTGTATGATATCAGGATTACTATTCTACTTGTTACCAACAGGAACATAATATAATGGAGTCGAGCACATGTGCCTGTACCCACTTCAACTATCTATCTGTGTCTGTGTATTTATTATGTTTCTACAATGCGCCCTACCATATTATATTGTGCTATAAATAGCGTATGCAACCATCTTACCTCTGACAGTAAGTGTGGACTATTTCTCCTTTCATAAATTTATTTTTTTGCATATTTATACAGCACAAAATCAACCCAAAACTATATCAGCAATTTACATGAGCACCGTATTTACAGTACAATTTCAGGCACGCGTAGATAACATCATTACTCTACAATATCAGGATGTGTACTCAATTTCATGCCTCGAACACTGATTTCCAGCACCAAGGTCGACAGTGTACCTGAATGACCACATACGCATATATATTAGCTGCCCTTCATGTGCCAAAAACTGCAACTTAAACCTTTCACAACCCTGTATTACTACAGCTACAACACTCCACTGAATGTACAACAACCATTCATAATCACAGCAATGCGTCATGTCCACCATCTTATATGTGTGCAACTTTGAATGAATATAGAGTCAGTGATGCACAATTATACCAAATGGGAGTTCCATGGTGACGTGGATGTCGCAGTACAGAAAGGGAAGAAATACAACAGCACTAATACAACAATTAGGCAATAAGGTAAAAGATATGGGAGAGTAATATAATGGAAGGTACAACACAGTGATACCCTTTACCTTTCATATTGGCCATGTTGTGGAAATTGACAAACATAACGATGCATTTGCGCTTAAGACTCGGGTGACGTCAGCACTACAAAACGGACACCCGATTCACTTGATTTTTCATATAACTCACACTGGAACCAGGCCCATAGCTCCGGAATCATGGTTCAGATTCTCACGCAGCACTGGCATACGTCACAAAAGCCCACTCCGCTTACGCTTCCAGGAAAAAAAAACGCAACATTGCCCAGATTTCCATTGTACTGATTTCTTAGTTCCAGGTTTAGTTGTCACAACGGCACACACACACTCCTTCATGGCTGGTATACACCCACCCCACACCCATCTAGCACATGCATCACATGCATCACTACACACGTGACCCTACCAATAAAAAAGACGGAGCGCACGTGCTATACGCCATTTTAGAGTTGCTCCCATCGCAAGCGCTCTGATAGTCCGTCCTCATGTAGGCCCGAACCACCCAGTACAAGGGCCCACCACTACGTGCCTGGCCTCTTTGGTCACTGAGTTAGTGGTACCGCAAGGACTGAGTGGGTGAGGAACCTGGGATGATGATGGGAGCACGAGTATGTCGTTAGCCATACCGATATCAAGACTCGGCACCATATATCAGATTTCTTGGTGACAGAGTGGGACTGCATGAGGTAGAAGGTTTCCTGTCCATGAAAAGGTGAGCAGTGAGGCCTCGTGCACATCGGAGAGAGTTGATGGGGTGCAGCAGACTAGATACAAAAAAGCGACGCAGCGATTTAGAGGTACGCAGTCCTATATACCGTATCTTATTGCATTTAAAAAAAAATAATCCAATAACAGGAACGTTTGTATAATCGGTCAAATATCCGGTAAATAAACTGTACACATTGTTGGTTTTAAATGCGAGAGGGAAAGTTTGTGAAAGGGCGATGTAATTCTACTCCACATTAAGATAGTAACAAATACCAATCATACCATCTTTCTTTTCTATCTTTTAGATGTAGAGCTTCAGAGTGCATTATTTTCCGGCACGTGGTGAAAAACACACTGGTGACAGACAGATGAGCTGCGAATATTTTTTGCGGTCATATGGCTGAGATACCCGCCACCCCCTCTCAACACAATCCCCAAGAATTGGGAAACCGGAAACAGTTCTGAACTTTTGGAAGGCGGGAGGGAGTTACCCTCCCGGCCGTATTTATTAAAATATGAAACAAAATTAAAAACATTAAAATAACAGTTTCATATCATGTACAATTTCATATCCACATTACGATGTTTGGCTAACCTTAACACATATCTAGTACAAAGGTTCTCCTAGCCGATACTAACATCCTTACAAAATGCATTTCAAATTGAAATTGTACATCCTAACGTTAAGGGCCAACGGCAAGGTCGTAACCGGTGTCAGATCCCTAAACCAGAACTCCCCCCTCACTTGTGAGGGGCGGCCGCACAGAGGACTGCACCTCATGTGCCATACCAATTTCCCTTGTCTTGACGGGGGCCCCTGTTAACTCGACGCCATCTACGTGGTCGTCCGAGGACTCGTGTGAGGTGTCTAGAAGGTAGCGTAGACCCCCCTCCCCACCCCACACAACTTACCACATCTGCCGTCGCAGATGTCCTGGCCCCGGGAAATTCCCAGGAAGGGCCCGTAGCCCCTCCTATCCAGGGAGGGGCCTTGACCGCCTTCCCTTTCCTTTAGGCGTCCCGTCCTTTAGAAGGGACCGGCTCCCCGTTGAGGGGCCAATGGCCACCTCCCCCGGGCGCTCCCATCCGTAATGGGTGACGCCCCCCCCTAGGGATCTTCCAATGACTGCTCACCGATCATGACCTTACCGCCCGACCAAACAATAAATACGACAAGATTAATTACTAAAGAGGAAAAGACATTTATACCTTAAACAGATCAAGTATAAACACTCTAAAACATTACTGATCACTCTGATGCAAGTCTTTAATAAAGCATACTGCAAAGAATTATCCACTTTATTGCAACCGAATCACAAACTTTATTCAGAAACAACCTGTAAGAAAACAACTACTACGTCAAATGACTTTATACCAAAACAACTTGCTGTCTTCAGGGGCTGGTGGGTGGGTAAAAATTGGCTCTTCGTTCCGTCTCGAGCTCACGTGCAGCGAGGAGGTGCAGCTTCAGAGCACAGGAACAAGAAGATGCTTCCTTGGATTGTCGCTCCTTTTATTCTTCTTTGGGCGGGCGTAAACCCGCCTCCTCCTGCCTCCAGGGGCGTGGCTGACGGCTTCAGTGTCTAGGACAACCCACTCTTGGGCGGGAAAAAGCGCGCCCCGGCTACGCCGCTTTGGGCATACCAGCCGAGACGCGCCTCCCGCCCAAAATGGCTTCCCGGGGGGATCGGGGTACTCCACCATACGTTCGGGGGGACCGAGTGGTCGCCCCTTTCCATATGGCTGAGATACCCGCCACCCCCTCTCAACACAATCCCCAAGAATTGGGAAACCGGAAACAGTTCTGAACTTTTGGAAGGCGGGAGGGAGTTACCCTCCCGGCTGTATTTATTAAAATATGAAACAAAATTAAAAACATTAAAATAACAGTTTCATATCATGTACAATTTCATATCCACATTACGATGTTTGGCTAACCTTAACACATATCTAATACAAAGGTTCTCCTAGCCGATACTAACATCCTTACAAAATGCATTTCAAATTGAAATTGTACATCCTAACGTTAAGGGCCAACGGCAAGTACGTACCCGGTGTCAGATCCCTAAACCAGAACTCCCCCCTCACTTGTGAAGGGCGGCCGCACAGAGGACTGCACCTCATGTGCCATACCAATTTCCCTTGTCTTGACGGGGGCCCCTGTTAACTCTACGCCATCTACGTGGTCGTCCGAGGACTCGTGTGAGGTGTCTAGAAGGTAGCGTAGACCCCCCTCCCCACCCCACACAACTTACCACATCTGCCGTCGCAGTTGTTCTGGCCCCGGGAAATTCCCAGGAGGGGCCCGTAGCCCCTCCTATCCAGGGAGGGGCCTTGACCGCCTTCCCTTTCCTTTAGGCGTCCCGTCCTTTAGAAGGGACCGCCTCCCCGTTGAGGGGCCAATGGCCACCTCCCCCCGGGCGCTCCCATCCGTAATGGGTGACGCCCCCCCCTAGGGATCTTCCAATGACTGCTCACCGATCATGACCTTACCGCCACAGGCCGGATAGTTGACCGGCTATCCGGACCCCCCACAAAACTCCTACCTAAAGGTCATGCTGTAAACTCCTTAACCAGGCTACGAGGTCTCCTATGAGTAAAGAATTCCCCACCCGGGACAAATGGACCCCATCCTCTAGATACATATTGTCCCCCCTGATACAACCATGAGGAATCGAATGCAATGTACTGGTACGGAACAGTCTACCAAGCTTGTTATTCACCTTTTTCACAGAATGATTTAATGCAGATACTGAATTAGCCCCCCGCCACACTTTTCGTGGAATCATATGGGACCATGCAATCGTGCACCCTGGAACTCTTCTCGCCAACCAACTTACTGTGGATAGTATCGCCTCGAGAAGTAGTCGTCTACCAGTGGTCACCAAATCATTGCCCCCAAGATGTACTATGATTATAGATGGCGGTGACCTTGTCCGCCCTAACAAACCCTCAAGAAAATGTTGAAACTGGTCAATACAGAGCCCGCCCCTTCCGTAGAAGGTCACCCTGTACCCGTATTCCCCAGCCGTGTGAATCATGTCACCTGCTTTGAATATGTCCGCGGCACGCCTCACGTATGAGTGGCCCACGACCCACACCACTCTTTCATCAGCCGGTGATCTCTGACCGCTGGTTCCCAGGTGTCGGGTCGACTGCACAGTCCGCCCCACCTCGTAGGTTTGCGAAACTGTAATCAAACAAAGACAAGAAGCGTGAGTACATGATATCAGCTTCACAACATGTGCAACCGCACATACCTTTTGTAACAATTCGAGGACCAACGCCCCAACTGTTTCACTTTTTCCACACTCAGACCCCTGGCTGTAGCCTCTGTAGCAGCCCCTATCCGGAAGGAATGAGTCCCAAACTCGCCCGGGTTCAAGCCCGCGGCCGAAATTGCCATTGCAAGCACCCGCTGGAACTGAAACCTCGTCAGTGGGGTGGCATCTGCGTGCCTCAGCAATGTCCCCCCCCATGATGCCGCCCGCTGCGCCAAATACTCCTCAACGCATGCAACCGGGCACATGGGAGATCCGGGAATCCGCTGGACTACTACACTGTCCCTGATTGCCCCCTGATTGGTCTTGGACCTGACAAACGAGACAATCATCGTCTCCCCCTTTACTTGAATGTGCTCTCGGCACAATCTACCCCCGTATCCTGCTTGTTTTTTGCCACCAGTTCGCTTACCCGCATAGCCCCATGGAATGCTAATGCAAAAGCGGCCCGGAATAACACTGTTTCCGACTGGGATGAACATGTTGCAGGGAGTACGGACAGTAACAGGGCCAACCTATCCAGACCTATCGGGTGCCTTTCATCTACTCTGCGACCCTCAAGGCGTTGCCACCCACGCAGCGCTTTCTGTACTACGAAAGACGCTGTAGGGTCCTGGATACCATGGGCCCGCGCCATGAAGGAAATGGCGGCCCGATGCCTCTGGGCCGTGGCCACCGATTTGCCTGCCCTGCGTAATGACAATAAAAACTTTATGACAAATTCTTCCTGGCCCCAAAGCTCCCTCCTAGCAGAACCCAAAAAGGACCAATAGGAACGGAACGCCCCTTCATATGCCTTCCTTGTCCTGGGTGCTAAACTCTCTCCCACGAGGTTTTGTAGTTCGGGGCACCGAGAGACCAGAGAGCTTCGGGAAATGGTGCCGCCACCGGGTCCGCTGTGGGCAGAAAACCCCAGAAGGCCTGCATACGGAAACGAGAAAGCGCATCAGCAGCCTGATTCAGCACCCCTGGCACATGCCTCGCTCTAAAGAGCACGTTCAATTGCATACATAGTAAAACAATTTCTTTGAGCAACCTCAGAATCCATTTGCATCGTGCTGCCTGACTATTGATACACTCAACCACGGTCATGTTATCAGACCAGAACACCACAGAGTGATCCCTAAACCCCTCAGGCCATGTTTTCAAAGCCACCAGAATAGGGAACAGTTCGAGAAAAGCAATGTTACTTGTAAGCCCACACTCGTGCCACCATGGCGGCCACATTTGAGCCGACCAGTGATTGCCAAATATGGCGCCAAAGCCTATACTCCCCGCCGAATCTGTCCACAGCCCCAACTCCTCGGAGGACACCGCTGGCTTGCTCCAGACAACCCGACCATTGAAATCCGCCAGGAATGCCAACCAAATGCGCATGTCCTGGCGAATCTCTGCCGAGAGCCTCGTGCGGTGGTGCCCCTCTTTAAGACCGACCATGGCTTGTGCAATCGAGCGGGAAAAAGGGCGGGCCATTGGCATTATTCTAAGGGCAAAATTCAACTGACCCACAGTCTGTTGCAATCGATGCAAGTTCACCTTAGTTTCCCTAATGCATGCCTCAAGCGAGGCCCTGAATTTCCGCACCTTCTCTTCTGGCAACCGGAAGCAACCTTCTTCGGAATCGAGCTCTATTCCAAGAAACTTGAGCGAAGTTGATGGCCCCACAGTCTTACATGGCGCCAATGGCACACCAAACTGAGTCATCAGATCACAAAATTCTTTTAAAGCCTGTGCACATTCTGTATCCCCGGCAGCCCCCAGGAACAGAAAATCGTCAAGATAATGCATAACATGCTGAAACCCCGTCATTCTTGTGAATGCCCATTGCAGGAAACAACTGAATTTCTCAAAATAAGCACAAGATATGGAACAGCCCATTGGCATACATTTATCCATGTAATAGCGCCCCTGAAACATAAAGCCCAGGAGACGCTGATCGTCTGGGTGTACCGGGAGCAACCGGAACGCTGACTCGATGTCTGACTTGGCCATCAGTGCTCCGGGCCCCAGGCGATTCAACATGGCGACGGCATCATCGAAGGATGCGTACCGCACCGAACAAACCTCCGGGTCTATCGCATCATTAACTGACAGACCTCTCGGAGCTGACAAATTATGTATCAGTCTAAACTCACCCGGGTCCTTCTTGGGGACCACTCCGAAGGGTGAACAAACAAAATTAGGAACTGGTGGCATGTCGAACGGTCCCGCAACCCGACCCCGGGTCACCTCTTTCCCAATCTTCGCTTGCACCACCGCCGTATTCTGCAGGACCGATAGTTGGTTCCTACAATGCGCTTTACCCTGAAAATTCCCCACCGGGATGCGGAAACCATAGGAAAAACCGTCTCGCAACACCCCAGCGGAGACATGATCCAGGTATTCACTGAGCCAAGGAATCATTGCCATGGTATCAACTGGTGTGGGTAAAGGCGCCCCTCGGACTATGTCAGACCTGTTTGGCGCTTCCCCTACTTCCGTTATCACCCGTTTTGGCTCTGCACATGGTCTCGGGATGCGAGGATTGTCCACACCCCCCACAGTCGTGCCTAAACTTGCATGACCCCTGGGGCCTCGTACACTTTCCCCTGTTAAAATTCCAGCATACCCCTTTCTTACCTGTATTGCCATTCGACCTTGGGTGATGCTCATTACTTGCCCCCGCCCGAAAGGGCGCCCCAGATGAATGGCGGGAAAACTCACCCCCGTTCCCCCCCAACAATGGCACCTTTAACATGCCTGAGTTCTCCATTTTTTGCCAAGAAATGGAGTCGTAACAATCCCACGTCAGGCACCTGTCGAACTCCTTGGCCTTGCGAAAAATATTATCATAGCAAAACCACTCATTGCCCGCATATGTCTGAGAAAACTCCATAATACGTGTCTGGTACACGGGTAACTCGGCCAACAGTTCAGGTCTCCGTTCCCCCATAATTGAAGTGAATATGCCAAATGCTCTGCCCCAATTACCTATCGTCTCATCGACTCTAAAAGCGGCCATTTTGGCGCGCCAAACACTCGGATGCATAAGCTCTTTCTGGACTTTCACATGCTCAATCTCGTAATGATCAGTTAGCAAGGAAAACATGTTTACATATTTCTCAGCCCATATCCGTTCTTTGATTTCCATCGGGATATGCTGAGCCAATTTCTCCCTTCTCGAGGGTACAGACCCCTTCCCCGCAATCGGCATTAGCTGCTTACCTGAGCTAGAAGCTGTAACCGCAGTTGCTGCCGAACTCGTGCCCGCTGCGGGTTGACCTAATGGAACCTGCGGAGAAACAAAAGGACAAGGTGGTTTTGCGGCCTCCCGTGACTGCCGCAACTGCCTCATTAATTGCTTGGCCTCCTCGGCCGTGTCCCCCGGAGCCACGGAACCCCCGCTGCTATTACCCAACCATGCCGCCAGCTGGGCGGCCAACTCCGGGGGCATGTCCCCATCGTTCACTGGGGTAACCACCACGGGGATCCGCTGGCCCTCGGCGGGAGCCGGCGCGGGAGTCTCCGCTGGTCTAGGAAGGCTCGCCGGGGGAGCCTCCGGAACTGGGACCTCGTCCTCATTTGCCCCATTCCTGGCCCTCTTCCTTCTTCCGGCCGGGACCTCCACCGGGCTGGATCTTTTTGGCCTTCCCGCACCGTCCCTGGCCGCCATTTTCCTCTTCATCTCTGCCATGTCTTTCACCAACATCCGGAGCATTTGGTCGGTGCTGACCTTCTTTGCGACTCTCTTGCCCGGCATTTTCCCCACGTAGGTGAAAGGTCCTGGACGCGATTTGCAGTGCTAGAAGAGAAAAGAGAGAAATTACAAATTTCAAAATTGGCTCTTCGTTCCGTCTCGAGCTCACGTGCAGCGAGGAGGTGCAGCTTCAGAGCACAGGAACAAGAGGATGCTTCCTTGGATTGTCGCTCCTTTTATTCTTCTTTGGGCGGGCGTAAACCCGCCTCCTCCTGCCTCCAGGGGCGTGGCTGACGGCTTCAGTGTCTAGGACAACCCACTCTTGGGCGGGAAAAAGCGCGCCCCGGCTACGCCGCTTTGGGCATACCAGCCGAGACGCGCCTCCTGCCCAAAATGGCTTCCCGGGGGGATCGGGGTACTCCACCATACGTTCGGGGGGACCGAGTGGTCGCCCCTTTCCACTCTCTCACTTCCTCTCTCCTTTGATAAACAAATGACACACAATATTAACTTTCTTTTTAACTTACAGTTTGTGTTTCACAAAATGGCGTTATCCCACCCCAAACACCTCCAAAGCTCCACGTTTGTGCATTCTGCGATCATGCATGGCCATCATAACAACCTCTGAAAAGGCTGCTTCGACACGTGGTGTACCCTCTTTGAATCACACCAAAGGCACAAGGTGAGCAAAGAAGCTTGTTTCCGAAACAACGACATGTCATTTGTGGACGTAGAGAGTGGGTAGTGTGCAGCAGCTTCACTGCATAGGAATGTACAATTACCACCGAGCTGTGAGAGTAGATAGGCTACAACAGTCTGAAGGGCAGATTTACAAGCCCCTTCCGCCACTTTTGCGTCACTTTTAACATGGGAAAAGTGGCACGAGGAGCTTGTAAATCTGCCTTTGACTTCCCAAGGAAAACACTCACCTCCAGACTCTGCGAGTCAATGGGGTGCAACAGTCTAGGTACGCAATATTGAAAACTCACTGCTATGCAGTGAGAGTGCATGGGATATACTACTTTGGAAGTAAAACAGCGCACAGACACCTCCTTACAGTGGAACTTGATGATATACATGATCCTGAGTGTACAAATAAATAAAGCAAAAATATACGTGTGCAGTTGTATCTACTATGCTATTACTAACTCTATATACTATTTTTCAGATCACTAAACTGGAGGGTGAACTATGAACCAGCACGTGCTTGGACACACAATGGAGGCAAAAGGTGAGCTACGAGTATTTTCTCCAGTATTAACTACTCCATCTATAACTTTCTCTCTCTCACAGTTTTAATGTCATTTTTTCTCACTTTCTCTCTCTCACTCTCTCTCACATTGTTTTTCTTTCTCTTTTAAATATATGGACGCTGATGTCCACTCGGCCTGTACAACCAAAGCTGAGTTTAAGTTGTGAACTCAGTTAGTCACAGTGTTTACACAAGGTAAGCAGACCGGCCTAGATATACAAAGCGTCCGATTAAATACATTATAAATAAAAGAGATTATTTACAAGCCCCCTGAGCCACTTTTGCGTCACTTTCAACTTCTGAAAAGTAACACAAATGTGGCGCAAGAGTCTTGTAAATAAGCCCTAAAAAATATGGTCCTGCATAATGACTTGATCTCTCACCTAATTCTGTCTCATCTCTGAATCATTTTAAAGACCTGTTGTTTCCATAGTGTAAATCTGATGCAGTAGGCACTTCCATACAGACACCTCTTGAACGCGGGCCTATAAGACAGGTGAAATGTATCAGGCACACTGCAGACATGCAAATAACCAAATATCGCCTTAACTTGTAATGTTTCACCTCATTTATTCACATTGATCTAATTTTTAACACTTATTTTCATTTTTGTTTTGCAGATTACTTACCCTACTTTTATTGAAGTCCATAATACATTTTGTTTAATTTTTTTTTAAAGTTACGTTTCTAGTTATTTATTACATTGTTATCTTTAAGTAACGTTTCCAGTTATTTATTATTGTTTTAATAAAAGTTAATTTTTAAAAAGTATATACGTCTTCTTTTTCTGACAACATTTCACTATTATTTAGTGTGATAATGATTTAGTTACAAAAGAATTTAAAAATAGAAATTATATTTATAATTTGAAGTATAATACTGAGGCTAACTCTTTACCAGATCTTTGCCTGAGTATATAGCTACGACTAACGGTTCCTATTGAAAGGTTTTAACACTCCAGCACAGTTACTGTTTCGATTAGCAACATAGTGTCGTGAACTTCTAACCTCTGTGCTCATTTAAGTGTTCCATGAACTGTTACTATGGTAACAGGCAGAAAGCCCTTTAGGTGTAGGGTTGAAAGGTACTGGCTGTACAGAAATCGTTATATTTACCCAGGATCCTCTACATTACAGAAAGGAAAGCAAAGTAAAAAAGAACATGGTGTACCGAATTTACAATCCCCTTGCGCCACATTCGTGTCACTTTTCCCATCTTAAAAGTGATGCAATAGTAACGCAATGAACTTGTAAATCTGACGCAATGCCGATTACAAGCACAACAAGTACACAACTCGTTCAATTCTTTATCGATCACAATTAGACAGTGTTGCTTCACGATTCACAATGAACTTCAATAAACACTTCGTGCCTATTTAAATGGAAGACGAGATTGTCGACATTACAAAATGTAGTGGCATATTTATGAAGACGCGGTTAAAATTGCCATCGCTTTAACGCCTGCAAACGCCAAAAATGGACTTCAAAATCCTTTGTTGTCTTACCGGAAGATTTTCTCAACATTGCTGTTTCCCCGGGGCTATAAAATAAATGGTTGTGGGGGGCTCTGCAAAATTAGAAGTGTGGGGTCAACCTCCTCAAGCCCCGCTAACCACCACCCCAGGAGATTTGTGAATTGTGGGAGGCAGACTGCGTGGCCCTCCGCCAGGAGCCCTTGAGGGTTCTGGGGACCGCCACGCCCCAGTGCCAGCTCCTGCAGTGTCCTGGGGTGCCTACCCCAGGACACTGCTGTTTGCTATGAGAAGGTGGGAGTCTCGCGGCTCCCGCCCTCCCATAGCAAACTTAGTTTGGATTTTGAAAGACACAGCAGTGAAATCTATTCTCACTTTCAAAATCCAAACCAGATTGCTTTTCCACATGCAAGTTAGCATCTCCCCATGTGGAAAAGCAATGTTGGCTCCCGAAGGATGCTGGTAGCCGGCGGGACTGTAGGGGCATTGTGGCTCTCCCCACAGTCCCCAACAGTTTTTAAAAGACCCGAGGGATAGGGTCCCCGGGGATATTAGAAATTACTGATATGGGCTGTTTTTTTACGGTAAAATTAAAAGTTGCGCACCCAGCGCAGTGCTCAGTGCGGCCCCCTGGTGTGCAAGGGCTGGGTGCACAACTCATAATCTGCAGGGTGTACAACTCCAGCGCCTGTGGTGGACAACTTCAATGCGTTTGGGAGCCGGCTTTGATTTTCCACATGGGGAGCTACTACCATGCAGCTCCACATGTGAAAAAGCAATTTGATTTAGATTTTGAAAGAGAGAACAGATTTCCTTGCTATGGGGGGGCAGGATGGACACCCCAGGACACTGCAGGAGCCGGCCCTCCCTATACATAAAGTCCCGGGGAGTGGTGGTCCCTGGGGCTTTGGAGACCTTGCAGCCCCTACCACCATTTTTTTTGTAGCCCGGGGGGTAACCGGGCTCTCGAGTGCTCCAGGATGGGGGCCACGCAGTCCCCCTCCCACAATACATAAAGCCCCAGGGGGTGGTGGTCCCCATGGCTTTGGGGACCTTGGATCCCTCCCCCCCATTTTTTGTTTTTAGCCCCAGGGGGTGATGATCCCGAGGGCTTGGGGGCCCCTCTGGGCCCCCCGTAAAATGTATAACATTTTCCCCCGGGGGCTAATAATAAAAAAAGCTCTATTTTATTTTATTTATTTTACGGCAGAGTCTGCACACCCGACACGCACCTGCCGGTCTTTAAAAAAAACCTCCTAAGCAGGTCTCGAGGGTAAAATTATTTCTACCCTACCCCCTTTCTACGTTTTGTACACATATTCCAATGACTTTATCAGCCTCGCTTCTACCGAGGCACAAAATGGCTGCCAACAGTTCCTGGTTTCGAATGTTGACAACCACTTGACAGCCAATTAGCATTCAGCGTGTGATCGAAAGGGTGCGCTTACGGTACGATGACGATGCGCGCAGACTCCGCTAATCCACTGCACCCATAGATATATAAATTAATTTAACTGTCATTTTCTCGGTAACTACTGAACAGATTGACACCATTTAAACAAAAGGCACAAGTCTGAACTGAGGACTACCTCTTTGCCAAATTTGGCTTCATTCCATTCGGCAGTTCAAGCTGTAGCTGTGGCTAAAGGTCCTAAGGGAAATTGCATGGGAAAAAACACATTTTGGGACCCCCCTTTTTTCTCGGCCACCACTTGACGAATCACCGTGAAACTTTCAGGAAAGGAGCAGACCAGAGCGGTCAAAAGTTTGGAAAACTTTGCAAAGATTCATCAATCAGCACCAAAGTTAGCAGGATGGAAATATCGTAGCAGGGTAAGTTTACGCTGCAAATGAGTTCTTGAGATGCCTTATGAGGGAGACCATGTAGTGGCAGGTGCCGTCCGTACTTGCGTGTTCAGTGTTTCCTCATGTCCCCAACGTCCAAGCAACAATCACAGTTCAGGCCGGGCCGTGCAGAGCAACTGCAGTGAGCCCTCCCCCCGTGACGTCACAGGCTGCCTCCTGGCAGCAGCCGCTTGCTTGGCCTGTTAATCACTTGATTTGCACAGAGTTCGTTGCCAGCTATAATCCAGGACTCTTTACTGGACGGGTCCTTGAAAGGTGCTCCTGGCAGTCACGGAAATTTGACGAAGAGTACCACTTTTCTTGAAGTAGACCAAGGACACAGCGGGGATTCCATCATTCCAATTTCACTTTATGGTGCAGCGTGATGCATTTCAGCTAGATTAGCCTTCCTCAGATGCTGTACACCCCCAGAATGCACCTTCTCCCTACTCAGTTAATTTGTCGGCCCTATCATTAATAGGGGAGCAGCTGACCCTGTTAACTCACAGCAGCTGTGCTTAAATGTGAGACCACAGCTACCAGCATGTAGCAGAATGGAAATATTGTAACAGGGTACGGTTATCCTGCAAATGAGCGCTTGAAAAGCCTTATGAGCGGGGCATTGTAGTGGCAGGTGCCGTTCGCACTTGCGTGTTCAGGGTTTCCTCAGGTCCCCAAATTCCAAGCCACAATCACAGTTCAGGCCGGGCCGTGGAGAGCGATTGCTGTGAGCCCTCCCCCCTTTGAAGTCACAGGCTGCCTCCTGGCAGCAGCCGCTTGCTTGGCCTGTTCTTGTGGTGTTCCCAGGATAAGTAATCACTTGATTTGCACAGAGTTCGTTGCCAGCTAAAACCCAGGACTCTTCACTGGACGGGTCCTTGAAACGTGCTCCTGGCTGCCACAGAAATATGAAGAAGAGCCACTTTGCTTGTAGTAGACCAAGGACACAGCGGGGATCCCATCAGAAACCTTTTATTCAGTTTGTGGTGCAGCATGATGCATTTCAGCTATATATATATATGTCACATTTCTTCTTTAATCAACCTTCTTGCTGATTTAATTATTCGACCTGATCTGGTTACTAGGAACTGTCCACTTTACTGTAACAAATCTTTGAAGACAGTGAAGAAGCAATAGTTTCTTTAAATTCCTTGTAAAATAGCTCAGTGTATCACTGGCTTTATTGCAGAAACCGTCTGTGACCTGTGGGCTTCAAGGTACAAACCTGATAAAATCGCTCATTGAGTTTTGTGCACTATTTGGAAACTGAAGCATTAACCCTTCAAGGCTTATTTTATTATTCAGGTGGCTGGCAGTCTTATTTTGGACGGTTCATGTTCTGCTTTCCAAAAACTTGTGGGATTGCTCCACAAATGTCAGTCTTTCAGAAACTTATTGCTATATATGTGTGCGTGGGAAAAAGTACATCCTCTGAGATATCGGATGAGGCTATATTAAAAGTTAAACAAAGACTAACTGTTGGATGTCGGCATTACCCATCATTTGATGCCAATTTCTGGACCGCCGTTCCCGGTGCATTGAGTATTGAGGATGGTAATTGACTGAATATTAATCTCAGGTGGAAGCTTGATGCTGACGGTCTGTAAGGTAATGAGCTCCCAAGATCATGTTGAGGTTTGGTGGGCCATCGCCATCCGCAGGAATTGCCTATTAATTTGGGATGACACTCTCACAGCTACTGATTCTGTTAAGGAAGAAACATACCCTATGCACACACTCAATAAGTACAACATGGTCACAATGTGGCCTAACACAAAAGTTCAATATAGTGCAGAGAAACAACAGTAATATACAGTAGTTGATGTAAATAAATGATCATTTGTTGAAAAAAGTCTTGGTCTCCTTGTTTTAATAAAACACAGCTTGAAAACAACCAGCCGACACGTGTTTCATCGCATCTCGCGAATCTTCAGGGCTCAAATGGTTGTGCTTGGACCAAGAGGTCGCTCTTCCGGTGATACTTCCGACCCGGAAGGGCCCAAGAACAGCAAATTTCAATAATCAAGTGAAGTAAACTAGCTTAGAAGCGTAATGCGCTTTTGTGGGTCACCCGGGAGAAGATATACTGATAAAATAGTGCCGCACTTCGAACACAGAGACCCGGGAGAAACGAAAGAAACAAGACGTCTTTCAGACGCCAAACTAACACGAGGCCGTAGAGCGACCTCTATCAGTCCTCGATCTGAAAACTCTTAGATACTGAGTGAACCAACACTATTTTATCAGTATATCTTCTTATTGAACTTTTGTGTTAGGCCACATTGTGACTATCTTGTACTTATTGAGTGTGTGCATAGGGTATGTTTCTTTCTGTAGCGTTGGATTAGTACAGCTTGCTGACTTCTCCTTTGAGTGGTTATATGGTTGTCCACTCACCCAGTTGCACCACCTCCCACTTTGTCCTACAGTGCTTCCATACTGGCAGTGCGCCCATTCTCTGACGTCTAAAAACCATTTTTTCCTTGTACTGATTCTGTTAAGCCCAAATCACTACACTCTGCACATGCAGCTTTTGTTTACCTCATGACCTCCTTGGAACATTTTCAACACAGCTCTGAACATGTAGGGGTGAGCAGTTGTCGGGCACCCTTACTTTTCATGTAGGTGCTGCATGTCGGGTTTCCTTGTCCTGAACAACAATCATAAGTAGGATAACCAATCACTCAGTGTCTTGACCTAGCAAAATGACTGATGTGGGGTCTATGTGTTTGAGACGACTCAGATTGCATTGCGTCTCCTTATGTTTCTCTCCCACAGGTCCACCCTGCTTTTTCGTGGGTAGGACACCTGAACCAAATGTACATTTTCAACATCATTTCTGGCATCATCATGCACACAAAACTGCGTCAAATCACCTACCAGGCTAAGCCAGTGGTTCTCAACATTTTGGTACATGGACCTTGGCATCGGCGATCACTACTGTTGGAAAATGTAAACAATATTAACATAAGTATACATAAACAAGGAAGCAAAATTAAAACATTTACACATTTTTAGGTGTGGAGAAATTTGAAATTGGAGATTAAAAATTAAGTTGGTATCCTCAGACTGATTTGTGGGAGAAGTGCAAGAATATCAAACATAATAAAGTATGAATAGTGGATGGTCTTAATTGAATTTAGAGAAGCTCGGACCGTCCCATTAGAATTATACTTGCTTGTAAATGAAATAAAATATTCCCTCATTTATTTATTTATTTGCGGAATGATTTGTATCTGTATTTGTATTGTTCTGTTTTGAGGTTCAGATCGTCTGGATTGCTTATTATAGGGTCTCTGGTGCTAGAGATCCCACCAGCCCGCCAAATCAAGTGAGAGTTTGAGCCAAGGACCCTGGGGTAATGGTATTGTAACCAAGGGGGCATTGTGGGACTTCCAGTGCTTGTTAGACAAAATGCACTCCTGACAGTTGTCTACAAACTTGTCAGCATCAGAGTCCATGCAAGGCCACCAAAAGTAGCACTTCAAAGTCATTTTGGCAGCAGCGGCTGCAAAAAAATATTTGTGCCTAATGCAAACATTTCGGGCCATAGCTGACTGGGAACCACAATCTTGTCACCATCAATCAATCAATCAAGGCATTTGTATAGCGCGCTACTCACCTGGAGGGTTTCAAGTCGCTTGTGGGGGGGGGGTCTGCTACTGCTCGAACAGCCAGATCTTGAGTTGCTTCCTGAAGGAGAGGTGGTCTTGGGTCAGGCGGAGGTGGATGGGGAGGGAGTTCCACGTCTTGGCCGCCAGGTAGGAGAAGGATCTTCCTCCCGTTTTGGCTCTTCAGATGCGGGGAACGGCGGCAAGGGCGTGGATGGTCGATCGTAGCTGGCGGGTTGGGGTGTAGAAGGTCAGGCGGTCGTTGAGGTATCATACGGATGTCATTTTCAACTGTAAGTTGATCAGCTAGTTGGCAAAATACAAACAGCCCCCCTTGACATTCTTAACATGGGGCCAACCTAGATGAACAAATTCCTTCACCTTGCTTAAAACAGTATCATTGCAACAGGCAGTAACCCACTCCCTTTTGGAAATAGTGCCTTTGCACAGCTGCATCACATCTACATTTGCAACAATACATTCTTTTTTGAGTAAGTCACAATGATGAGTTTCATCTAGAGGAATAGGTAAATGAGATAGGCAGTCAGCTGGTAATTGATAGTCACAGGAATATACATGACATCAAATTTATACGCTTGTAGCTTCAATAGAATTCTTTTTTTTTTTTAAATTTTTTTATTTGGTAATTCGCAATTGCAGATACAGATAAAGAAAAAACAATGAGAAAAAAAAACTAATTCAATAAATATAACAAACAGTCAAATTAAGCAGATAAATTAACTTAAATGAAGAGGGAATGCTAAAAACTATAACAATTTTATCCTGATTGCACTCATTTATACACAATATCTAATGTCATTTTTCCAATTATCAATTGGTTTCCAAATCTCAATACCACGTGCTCTCGATTTTGTTCCTTTACAAGCGAAAATCGCCTTCTCTTGGTTGTACATACCTAACAGCCGGGAAAGCCAAATCTGAAAGTTAGGGGGATCGGCATCCTTCCAACGGGCTGTTAATATAATTCTATACACTGCTGTACCCAAGAAGAGAGATACTTCTTCCGCCTTGGTATCACTCAGAGTGTTATCGTAACCCAAAATATAAAGAGTGGGAGATTCGGCTACTGGATGCCCGAACACTTCCTGCCAGAACCCAGCAATCATTGTTCTCAGTACTAGTAGTTTGTCACACTCGTAGAGCAAATGTAATACATTTGCAGTAGTTTTACCAAACCTTGGACACTCTGAAGTAGACCTTTTCCCCCACAAATAGAGTTTGGCAGGAGTAAAATATAAATCATAGATGGTTTTATAGAGTTGAGCTTTCAAATTAGACGACATAAACAACTGTGTCGATAGGATCAAAGACATGTCAATATCCACATTAGGATTATTTAATTTCCTCGACCAACCCACTTCAGTAGATTCTAAATCATCTTGTTGGTTTTCAATTAGAATGTCATAAATAGTACCAATCCTAGTTGTGGGTCTAGACATACATTCGATTAAAGGGATATTATCTAAAGAGATATCAGCAATTTTTAGATTTAAAATTGTATTAATTTGTATAAATTTAAATACACTATTATTTGGGATGGCAAATTTGGATTGAAGTTGTTGGAATCTACGGCCATAAGTGGGAAGTAAAAAATCTCCTATAGTTAATACTCCTAATGTTTCCCAGCATCTAGAAATAGCGTCATAACTTTGAGGTGGTAGTATTGATGAATGCCATAATGAAATATATCTATTGTATTTCGAAATTTTCATATACCTTGTAATTTTCCTCCACGTTACCCAGGCGCTTGATATAACCTTAAACTTTACTTTCTTAAAGTATGAGGGTTCGACCTGCTTTAATAACAAACCATTAGCCCTGTCTCCAATGGACAACTCAAATATTGAAGGTATGTAATTAGCCCATATCGCATTTTCCAGCGGTTTAACATGAAATAATGACATCATCTGTTGAAGAAGAGCGGCCCATAAAAAAAATCCTAGATCAGGAATTGCCTGTCCACCTCTGGTAATAGGTAGTGAGAGCTTCCGGGTAGATCTCCTTATCTTCCCGTATCCCCACACAAATGTAGTCATATGGGATTCTAAGCCTTTTAAAATGTTATCGTCCACTAGTAGAGGAATCGCACTGAACAGGTATAGGATCCGGGGTAGAATATTCATTTTGAGGAAGTTGCCTCTTCCAATGAATGAGAGATGTAGTCCGTCGATCCTTTTAAGATCTTTCTTTACTTTTTGAAGCAACGGTTCATAATTAATTTTAACAATCTCGTCTATTTTGGCAGATATTCGAACTCCCAGATATACAGCGGATTCTACCCTTCTAGGATCGATAAAGTGGACATTATTGGTACAGATGACCATCGTTTTATCCCTATTTAGGGAATATCCCGAAAGCTGCCCGAAGGCTTGAGTAATCTGTTCTATTTCTGTTATAGCCTCAGTGGGTTGTGAAGTTATTACAGCCACATCATCGGCGTATGCTAATATTTTTGTTATAAGGGGCCCGTTGTAACTGGTTTAATTGCCTCAGCCTTTAGTAATTTTAAAATGAGAGGATTTATATAGAGGGCAAAAAGGATTGGAGAGCATGGGCATCCTTGCCTAGTCCCCCAAAATATGTCAAAAAACCCAGATTCCTGGCCCATTACCAATACCCTAGCCTTCGGTGAGCAATACATTGCCTTGATAGATTTCATAAAGCACGGTCCAACATTAATTTGTTCTAGTATTGCCCACAAGAATCTCCATGAAACCCTGTCAAAGTCCTTTTCGGCATCCAGGAGGACCATAGACACCTGACCCCCCGTAGCATTTGCGGCATCAAACAGTGCGATAGCACGTCTGGTATGATCCGTAGTACCCTTGCCCGGAATGAAGCCATGTTGCCACGGGGAGACCAGGTGTTCAATGATCCCCCTGAGCCGATTAGCCAAGATCTTAGAATAAAGTTTCGAGTCTGAATTTATAAGGGAAATAGGTCGATATGAGGAGGGCAGATGGGGGGGCTTATCTTTCTTTGGAAAAATTACAATATTGGTTTCCAACCAAGACCTGGGAGGAATGCCACTAACTTGAATCCCAATAAATAAATCAAGAAGTATAGGCAATACGATATTGCCCAGAATTTTATAAAACTCCAGTGGTATTTTATCGGGCCCTGCGGCTTTTCCCGAAGCTAGCTCTTCAAGAGCAATTTCCACTTCTGTTTGGGTTATGTCTCTTTCTAGATCCAGCCTAGTAACATTATCCATTCCTGATCCATTTTCGAGGTCGGTTGCCCATTTGGATAATGTTTCTTTAATTACCTTGGGATTCTCAGAGTCCTCATTCTTATACAATTTCCCATAGTAATTTTGAAAAACTTCTAGAATATTTTCAGGTGTTGTATATTCTTGACCTTCTGACTCGATATGCGTAATCGAGTTAAGAGATTGACTTTGGCGAGTTCGGAGTGCCAACAGCTTACCTACCCTATCTTCCATTTCATAAATCTTATTTCGATGGGACTGGTATAACTCAGCCGTCGTTTTGGTAAGTTTATTATTTATCTCCGCTTTTAGTATCGCTATATCTCTTAAAATCGAGCCACCATCCCTTTCAAGTGCAATTAGCCTAGTGTGTCTCTCTTCTAGTTCAGCTAGTTTTTGTAGCTCTAATTCATTAAGCCTTGCCTCCTCTTTCCTCTGTCTAGCCACGTAGCTGATTGTCTCCCCACGAATTGCGGCCTTAAAGCAGTCCCAGACCATATTTCTAGATGTACTGTATCGATTATAATCCATAAACCCCTGCGCCCATTTTTTCATATGTTCTACATATTCATTATTTACAAGCAGTTTTTTGTCAAAAGACCAACTTGAGCGGGGTCTGGGCATGTTGTTTATATAAAGAGCAAGCGATAAGGGATTATGGTCGGAAATAATTTTGGGTAATTTACTGATTTGTACCGGACTAGCACGATTGCTTAACATCAAAATATAATCGATACGAACATATTTGTTATGTGGGTGCGAAAAATATGTTTACCCTGGTTCTTGACCCTGCTTTAAGTCCCATAGATCAACCAGACCTAAACTTTCTTTTAATTGGGAGACAGCACTATATACTTTCGGCTTGCGACCAACATATTTCTGTACTGCGCTAGCTCTGGGCAAAGAAATATTAAAGTCCCCACAAAATATCAGTATCTGAGACCAGGATGCAAGTTCTATCTCCAGATCATTAAAGATTGAGGGATCATCTTGATTAGGGGCATAGATGGAGCATATTGTGATTCCGCTCTTAAGCTCCGCGATCACCCACCTGCCTAGAGGATCAGCCAGTTAACGTGTAGCTTCAATAGAATTCTAATAAGTCTTGAAGAAGCACAAGACGTTCCTTTGTCCCCCAGCAAATACATAAGAGGTTTGTAATCTGTACATAGAGCGAAGGCAGTCCCCGATATGGTTTTGAATTTAGAAATAGCCCATGCACAAGCGAGAGATTCTCTCTCAATAGTACTATACTTTCTCTCTGCTGAGGTCAAAACTCTGGAAACAAATGCAACAGTGGTTTCAGAATAGCCAACCTTTTGACACAGAACAGCGTCAAGGCCTACAGTACTGGTGCCATGGTCATGATACACTTATGCCCATTCACATTAGACTTAAGAGCAGGAACATTGGATAGAATGTTTTATATCTATTATAAAACACTCTGTTCCACAGTGTCCCAAGAAAAACTCTCTTTTTTCCTTAGCATTTTCTTTAGTGGTTCAATCAGAGTGGCATACCCATTGACAATTCCAGCATAGTAATCACTCAAGCCTAAAAAATACCTTAACTCATCTTTATTGCTAAGTGCAGGAACTTCCTACAAGACCTTAACAAGATCCTTCTTGGGCTTCATACCCTGTGCAGTTATGTGGTGACCTAAATATTCCACATTGTCAGTCAGGAACTCGCACTTATCCTTTGACACAGTCATTCCATGGTTGGACAATATTTTCAACACATTGTCCAAGATGCAATTGTATTCACGGATGTCCTTGGGGAATATGAGGATCTCGTCTTGGATAACCAGAACGCCCTGTACATCCTTGAACTAGGAAAACATCAGCTTTTGAAATAGAAATGCAGCTGATGCAAGACCGAACAGCATGCGTAGATACTTTAAAGCGCTGAAGGGTGTGATGAAAGTGCAAAGGGCTTGAGATCTTTTTTAGGCCTGACTTGTTGTTACGCTGCTCTGAGATCAATATTGCTGAAGATGGTAGCCACGTTCAGGGTAGAAATTAGCTCATTAATTTTAGGAAGGGGATAGCAATCAATTAAAATATTCTTGTTCAGAGTACGTGAGTCCACACACGGACACATTTATCCAGCTTTTTTTAGTGATAACCACAGCACTGACCAGCTCATTCACACAACTGATCTAAATGAAATCTCAGATCTTGCCGGACTTTATGTTTGACAGGAATAGCACCATGTTTCAATACAGTTTTGTGTTTGAAATCCATAACTGTACCAATTTTGTCAGAAAACACCTGAAAATATTTTTTGTAGAATTTCATACATTTCTAAGGAAATGTTCTGAACAATCACAACCTGCACAGTGGTACCTGGTCTTAGAATGATGCCTAGTCTTCCATGGTCTGTCCAGCCCATGATATCACGTCCATTCACAGCTACATAAATCTTTGTAGAAATGGATCTGCCAGAGAACTCTTGCACATCCACAAAATACCCTTTTGTAAGGATCTCAGACTCACCTTAAGCTATAGCTTTGATGTCACGGGTTTCCAGTAGCTTGTTACACCAAAGCAATTTAAAGGTTCCTTCAGAAAACATTGTTACTGGTGAACCCGAGTCCACAATGTTTTCTCAGCACACGGTACTAATGGAGACCATTTTTCTTGCAGCATCCTGTTAAATTACAACAGTGGTAGAATCAGTAGGTTTGCTCTGTAAAGCTAAAATTATGACATTGTTAAAATTTTCATCGCTCTCATAAGTAATTTGCAGGCATACATCAGGCACGCAATTCACTCTATCCCCATTGAGAGCAGAATTACTGCATACCTTCCTGAAATGACCTCATTTCCTACATTTGTTGCACCTCTTCTCCATGGCAGGACAACTTGAATTGTTACCTAAGTGGTTAAATGAGCCACACCTGCAATAGCCATTGGCTTTGTTGACCTTATTACGGCTTTGTTGACCTTATTACTCCTAATATTCTTTACTGAATTCCCCTCTATACTGATGCTAATCATGGTGGATACAGTGGAGGCATGTGTTAAGGCTTTAACAGAGGAAACAGAATGTTCAATGCCTTGAGCAATTTTTACGGTTTGTTCTGGGGTAGGACAAAAGGTGTTCCTGTTCTTTCTTTGAATGACAACTGAGTACAATATGATCCCTTAAGTATTGAACACAAACATTTTTAAAACAACAAGTACCTGCTAAAATGCACAAACTGTATACATACTGTTCAGTGCTCTCTTCAGGCGATTGTTTCCTGGAGTGGAATATAAAATTCTCGAACACAACATTGGGTTTGGCAGTACATTGTTATTCAAGTAATTTCTCAGCCTCTACAAAAACATTCCAGGCATCACCAGCAGCTTTTCCCCCAGGAGCAGGGATCACAGGTAGATTGTCAAAAACCTTTTTGCCCTTCAGTGCCCAAACAACCATACAGAATTGCTTGTTTCCTTGCTATACTATACTCTACACCACACTAGAGTTTCCACTCTAGTTTAGGATTCCCAGGACTATCAAGAAATTTAGAAGGCTGCTGGTGTGAATTAATTCCTCCAGGCATGGTATGTAGAGCTAAGGCAGTCAAAGAGTAGAATAATGTGAAAAGTTGAGGTAAGTAAGAGGAGTAACAACACTCTACAAACGAAGGACAGTTACAAAGTACTAGAATCACACAGCCAAGCTTTAGTTATGTGTTATTCTTCACCCAATGTGGAAACCAAAGGTTCAGCTCGCTGCACCTGTACCACAAGGTAATGACCTTAAAATGTAGCAGGCGTGTGAATACCCTAGTACCGTGCACAGACAGAGACAGAAGCAGCTGAAAAGCCCTTCCGTGCACAGACGGGGAGGTGAGCAATAGAGGAGGAGCAGTGGAAGTCAGCAGTCGACCAATGTGGCGAGTGGAAGGAACAGCTGGTCCGCTTTGCCTCCAATGAGAATGACGGTTGAAGAAGTGCCTTCGTCCAGGAACAACCTCAACGAAATCATCAGCGGAGAAGGGCCAATCAGTGGCAGAGAAGTATGTGCTCAGCCCAAACAGGAAGCTAGGTGGCCATAGATACGAAGCAGTTGTGCCAGCAGTGCATTGAATGAGGTGGACTCCGACAGCAATGGTGGCTCAATTCCGTTTGCAGGAACTGGCAAAAACAGCTCCAATTCACAAATTCTGTTGCCAAAAAAAGTTGTATGGAAAAAAGGGATCCAGGAGAACTGGTACGTTGTCAGGAGAAATCTATTATTCGTCAAAATGAAGAATATCCATTGAGCTCATCCTTCAACGACCTCCATGCCCGCAGCTCCTTTGCTGAATGGCATTATAAACAATCAATTCATCAACAAGATCTACAGAACACGGAACGGCGTTTATAGGATGCAGGAATACAAAGAAAAATAACGAGTCATGCACACTCTAACAGTCGCGTGCTACAACACTGTTTGCATACAACACTATCTTTTTGAGTTGGGCACACCATGTTGCTTATTGGGAAATCTCAGACTCACATTTCCCTAATATTATTGACTAAGATATGTCTCTGCTTGTGGAAATCACAGAAATTACCGTTAGCATAAGCTGAAGCCTTTTTAGTTGTGGCATCCATTTTGTTAAGCCATGTGATTTTGCCGTCTTCACTATTGCCTGCCTGTCTATTCTGCTTGAGTCATCAGCTTTAGCTAACTCCTATTCTAAGGCAGAGCAATGTCTGAGCTAGAATGTACCTGTTTTAAAATGTAACTGTCAGGCTATTACAACTAATTCAAGCAGTTCTATCTCGCCTCCCACTCTGCTGCAAAAGGGTTTCTACCTCTCCATGTTAGTCAGTATCTATTCATGTGTAGGCCTGTCCTTTCTATTTGAGTCTCCATGCCTACTGTGCAATAAACAGGGTATAAAAGACCCTTGGTTTCTGTATTCCTTGTACTATCCCATACAGTGTCCGAGGGTGTTGTATTGATGTAGTCCCACCCATGAGTGATTTATAAACTTGTTATTTGATATTCTAGCTTCTGTGACAATCTCTATTTTGTTGGTTTAAGGACCAGTGGACAGATAAGGGTGAACCCCTGCACCAGTGAGCCCCTAAAAATTTTAATTTCCACATGCTGGTCAACTATTTGTCCTAATGAATTTGCCATAAAAGCTATTGACAGTGGTACATGTCGGTCTTTTTCGTAACTCTTATTCAAAGCAATACCCTGACACGTGTGAATATTTCCACTCATTTCTTTTGAAGGGACCAATGTGTATGTTTCTTTTTTTGGCCCTGTGACAACCTAGGGACCATAAAAACTAGCCCAAGCACTTGCGCTTTCAAACTGGCCCATCTGCCAGTGTCAGAGTGACTGCCTGAAAAACCAGTTCAACACTGGATGTATCAAAAATACTACAGAAACCCTGCTCCCTCTTGGGCTAACTACTCTCTCACACTTGTCAAGATGCACTCACCTGGATACTGGGTTTTGCAGGAGCGAATATTTTTGACCTAAACCCTCTGATAGTTAAATCCCCAAAACTCGACAGAGTCTGCGAGTATTAGTCCCAGGGTGAAAAGCAGGATAAAGAGAGAGGGAGAAATGACAGAGAGGGCAGCATCATCAAGGATGGATGTGTCGCTAGAGGATGTCTACACTTCTTCATAGGGTATTCGTGCCCTCTGGTAATGCAGTAAGGATGTCTTTTCTGTGGGGGATCCTCTGTGAGATGCACATAAGGGGACAAGACAATATTTATTAGTAATCTGTGTGTGGCTCTGATCAGTTTCTTCACCTTTTAAATTACCCTCGGTATTTACCTTCATCCTAGACCAGGGGTCTTCAAACTGTGGGGCGCGACCCCCAGGGGGGCCATGGAGTGATAGGAAGGGGGTCAGGCATCCCCTTCACACTTCTACCGAGGCCCATAGCTTCAGCCCCCCTCCTCCCCCATCCTGTGTCTCAGCCCTGGCTGCTGCAATGCAGTTCGCGCTGCTGGAGGCTCGGCTGGGAGGTGTCTGGAGTCTTATCTCCAGCCGCCTAAGCTTTTCACAGGTCTTTAAAGACCATTTGCATATTTACATGCCTTGGTTTACTGGTTACCTAGGCTTAGTTTTTTTAATGGTTCCAGTACCCCCTGGGCCCCCACTCTGCCTATTCCTTACATTTGTATTTTCACACTTACTGCTGTAGTGTGAGAATGCATTTAATGAAAAGAAATATAAAGTTGGGTAGCCAAAAGAAAAATGCCTGCCATGTGTTGTTTAAAGAGCCCCCAGAGACCTGCTCTTGACACTAAATAGAGTTATAAATAAAAAAGTATGTATTAACTAGCTATATGACTTTTCTGTCTTTGTTTTCTTTAATTATCAGTCATGGATCATTGAGGTAGCCCTAGAACACAATTAAAAGTGCTTTCTATTTATATTTGCTGTTCTAAGTATTCACAGATAAGTGCTAAAAATACAGCTTTAGGTGACTGCTTAATTCTGGGCTATCAAAAAAATGAACTGTATCAGCACATTATTTATTTTCTCCACCGACGATCCCTAATTAATGCCATTATAGCAATAGTTTAACTTATATATGAAACCCTACGCTTCAAGTTTCTGGGAATGCACCCTGCTTTCAGACTACTCACTTCTTATTCTCGCCTTTCACTTTCACTCTCACCCAGCACTCACAGCGATCACAATGCACTCACACTGATCATTATGCACTCACACCAATCACAATGCACTCACACTGATCACCATGGACTCACAGCAATCACCATGCACTCACAGCAATCACCATGCACTCACAGCAATCACAATGCACTCACACGGATCACCATGCACTCACACCATTCACCCGCTCACCCTGCACTCACACTGATCACCCTGCACTCACACTGATCACCATGCATTCGCACCGATCACACTACTCACCCAGCACTCATGTGAACTTCACTCACCTGTCCCTCCCTCACTGCTCAATCTGTAGCTCACTCAAACAAGGCCATCACTAACCATCCATTAATTCGTCCCACTCTGCATTTACAGCCGAACCCAAATTCATATGGTCACCTCACTCACCCTGCAGTCACTCCTTTTACCCTACTCTCACAATGTTGCCTCGCTCACCGTGCAGTCACTTGGGTACTCTTATCACCCACACAGGGTTTAGAAATTTTTGTCAGGAGGGGGTCCTTACGACTGAAAATGTTGACGGGGGGGTCTCGGCATCCAAAAGTTTGAAGACCTCTGCCCTAGACCCATGTATTGCACTAACCGGTGCATTTGGAAACCGGTAGGGGGAATGAGATAAAACAAAATTTTTTTAAAACCCTGAATTCATAGCTTAATCCATGGGTCCTTCTGTCACCAGGGAAACACACAAAAAATAAGGAAATTAGCCACCTCCCTCTGTGGCACTGTATCAGCAGACGAGATCAAAGTTCATATCCCAATATCCTTTGTGACATCATCAGGAAATATCACAGGAAAAGGCAGAGGTAAAGGAATATATTGTCGATTCATAAAACAAAATCAAAAGACCACAATGTTCATTGTTGCACAAAAGAAATGTCAGGGTGAGCGGTCTAAGAATCACATGAAAATAGGAACAGTCACAAATGCCAGAACAGCCTGTTTTAGGCTAGGTTCAGTGCACTGACATGCGTAGCATCTAGGAAGCCAGTAGGAGTCATGAAGTTAAATTGCAGAAATTATGTTTTTTTAATTATCTTACCAAGTGGGAACAAACAACTAGACTAGCAACCTTCAAGGTGGCTCATCACTCTGTCGACTCGTCGAAGGTTTGGGGTGTGATTTATGTGCAATGCGAAATGCTAATGCTTGGGAAGGTGTTCTCCTTTTCGATAAATTAAACAAAGAAGCCCTTCAAAATAGCATTATGGTATCTGCCTAAGTCTCACATAATAAAAGACAGCGCAGGCAGCGTGAGTCTTAACACTTACCTGGGGGCATATTTACAAGGCCCCTGTGCCACCAGAGCAACACTTTTTTTAGACTCTGGTGGTGCACAATGCTGTGCCATATTTACAAGGCTACACAAAGCCACCATAAGTGACTTTTCATTACCTTGAAAATATGGCCCACTTTCACACATTACTCTGCATGAAAGGGGAGTTCTATGGCTGTTGCTGTGGGTGTTTCCACGCAACACCCATGGATTCTGACAGATTCCTAGATTCATAAGGATTTGTTTAGCTGGGAATGCATCAGATTCATACGTCTCCACAGGTGATGTGTTAAAGTGATGCAACGAGGATAAATACCTTTATTTCTTCTAGTTTTTTTACTCTGTAGCACACATAGAAGGAGGAAAACTCCATCAATGATTGTTTTTACAAAACAATCATACCTGCAGAGCAGACCCTCTTACACATGGTGCAAGTAGAATTTTGTCTGTCCGTACTTTTTGAGCCTAATTGCGTGTGTTATGTACTGTTTAAAACACCAAGGTCTAAATAAACAAGTTTCTCTCTCTCTCACATGGTGCAAGTGTGCCTGCATTGTAGCTAGGCAGCAAATTGTGCGCCAGAACAGAGGGAAGCACAGGGCTGTATCGCATTGCTGTAAACACGAGTTATCCCTGCACTTTCCTCATGACGCAGCTTGGCACAACACGATCACTTGCAGTGCTTCGCTGTATCATTTTCTAGTAAATATGCTCCCTAGTCTCCAACTCAGCTGACTCCTTCTTACAGCATTATTGTGAATCAGGCCTAGTTCAGGTGAAAGAATAACACCTGGCTGATTATATTATGACACTGGCTATGCTGATAACCCAACCCTGTCTGTGCAGTGCTCTATACCACCCTCCTGTCACTGCAGAGAGCCATATTTGATGGTGTTTACAGCACTTATTGTCATGGTGACAATGCAAGTATTGTCTTATACTTGCATGTATGGAGCAAAATATACCCCTGACGTGAGACTGGGGTGCATTAGCTGACGGGTAGCACACTACACCGTGGGAGAGCTCTTGGTTTGACGAGTGTTTACTTGCAGTCTGTCTACTGAGGTAAGCATTTTGGCGACCGGAGTTGTGCACTTACCTGTCTGAGGTCAAGTGCCAACGAGTGTAATGGCCGGAAGGGGAATGAGAAATAGAACACACACCATTACATGGATATGGAGGCGATATTTAATTAATTGATAACTAAGTAAAGAAAGAAAAGCCCATCTGAAATACTGATGAAGTTGAGGGGGCAACGCCATTGAAATCAGGAGATTAATTACTTCCGTTGTCGGGCAACAGAGAGACAATTTCCAAATTGACTCATGTATGCCAGTTGGGTGTTTTTTCTTCAACAATTTCAGTTTCAGAGGACGTTCATCCTCGTCTCTGACCACAGGGGTCAGAGTGTTCCCTCTGACCAGTTCAACCTATGTGTCAGCCTGCAAGGAACGCGAGAGGAAAGGAATGTGGGATTTGTCTGTGTTGTTTTTCTTGCTCTGTTCTTTCTTTAAAAGTAGTGGGAGTAACTATATGCTCTGCCAAGCATGCAGCATTCATGTCCTTCAAGATGAGAACTTGGCTCTACAGGATACCTCCCTAAACTGCGTTTGTGATCTCTGCCCTCTCCATCACTCTTAACAGAGTGGCTGACAACTCTGGTTCATGGTAGCAGAATAGTCATTTAATGTACTTATTTATTTATTTAGGAGCTTTATGAAGGGCTTTGTGTTTTGGATGTGATATGAATCCTGCTTAGCTCTTACAACTGACAAACAAATCGTGAACTGGTTTGGTTTTGCACAGGGCTTGAGTCAGGGGTTCACGTAGGTACACAGCACCCCCCACCCCCACTCTTTTCACAGGGTGGATGCCGCCCCACCTGCCAAGAAGTTGGCCCCAACAGAAATATGCTGAACTTGTCCCAGTGTAATTTTCAGCCACCGGGACACCTTCAGCAGCGCCTGCACGTTGTCTGCTTTCCATTCCCAACAGCAACGTGCAGGCAGCGAAGGAGACATTTTTAGGTCTCGCCTTCGCATGACCTTTTGCCGTCACTTTGGCTTTTCAGCCAAGCACGTGCATGCATTCCATTGTCTTCAATGGCAACGCGTGCACATCAGGAGTTTCACTCGCGGGCCGTCTGGTCGCAATTATCGCGCCAGCGAGTGAATCGCGCCCGCACCCCTCCTCTTCTCCCCGCCGCGCTCGGCTCTCGTGCTCGTTGCTGGTTAAGCCATTGCAGGCACCAAAGAGTTCCATGGCCGGACAGAGGCACTAGACTGCAGGCTAGGGCACCTTCCCAAGCTCAGAGAACTCCGGGGTAACTTGTGATTGGCTTTTTAATGATCAGCTGTAGGTAACATTATTTCATGTCATAAATAGGTGTTTCAATCCTGTCACGGTACTCACAAGTTGTACCACCTTAGGCGTCGGTAGCTCTTTCAGTTCTGTTTTTCTTTCCCTTCTGGACTTGTAATTTTGTTTTTCAATTTACGAAAATAGAACTACAAGGCACAAAAGGCAAAATAAAAAGATCTAGATGCACTGATCACACCGGCACTTGGACAATTCAAAGCAATGTTTGCACCTCAGACGTTTTTCTCCGAGGCTACGGGTTGGCCTTGGAGTAATAGCGTCTGTCATCACTTCCCATGGGATTACTCGAAAGGCCAAATTTCTGTGGAGCAGTCTGTTGCAAGATACGTTTCGCTTCTTCTGACAAGGGAGGTCGTAGAGGTAAGGGAGACTTAATAGAAGATGTTGCAAAAAGCAGGTGGAGCAGTGAAGTCACTACTCGCTCTTGGTAGCTTATTAAACGCGAGTAATTCTATCATTTTCTTATGTTGTGATGGCTCTGCAATCCTTCTGGTACTTTAAGTTGTTTTCAAGACTGTGTTGAGGTGCCTGATTTATTATGGGTTCTGTTGCACTGCAGAGCTGGGTTGCACTGCAGAGCTTGGTTGCACGATAGAGCTAACTTGCATGGTAAACAAAGGGATTGTTACATTGCGTTGTGATCCATACGTGCCCTCACCACTGCATTAATATGTCTTTTTTATTTTCTGTCTCTGTATGTGGAGGCCTACAGAGCTCTTCCTTTAAAAAAATAATAATCAGATTTTGTATTTCTGACTCCGTTCGAGTCTTCTTTGGTGCTTCAGTATGTTCACACTGATGACAATCTTCTACCTATTGATGATAATAATGTCAATTATTGAACATTTAACTGATTCATAATGTTACTTGTTGGCCTTAATTGGATTTATTTTTTCAGCAGGAGTAAGCATCCTTTCCTTAAAAAAACAAGCATTTAAAATGCAAAAGGTCTCGCAATTAGAAGAGTTTGAGCTATTGGCATTGTAAATGACAATGCCTTTTATTTAGGCGTTGATTTTTAAAACACACAAAAAAGGCATTTCCATCTACAATGCTAATAGCTTAAACTCTTGCAAATGCGAGACCTATTGCATTGCAAATGTTTGTTTCACCCCAGCTGGGCCGAAGTGAAGGTGCCATTGGCCTCCTTTTGTTTGTAAATGCTGACTGGGGGCCACCTGGATCCTTACATTTAAATGTAAATGCCACAAAGGGAAACAAAGACACACACCTTGCCTTTTCTTCACTGGTACTTAAGAGAGGCATGTTTGTGCCTTTGTCCTGTCCCTGTGTATAAATGCAGACACTGTGAGACTGTCTTAGCGCATACAAATTGTTATGTCCGTTCTCTCCAACACTAAACAGCATGGTGACACCACTGACTGGTAATGCAGCTTCATTAAAGGTTCATTTCAAAAAGAATAAAGTTGTCTGCAGCGACTTCTGGGCATGTCATGTCTACTAGGTCTAAGTACTCCTCCCCTCCACCCCCTCTATGTTTTTGCACTATGTTCTGCTTCGAAAGTGCCTGGTAATATCCTGGTGGGTTACATATTTGCATCATAACACAAATAAATAGTTTTTTAAAATTGTAAACTTAGGTAACCGTAAGCAATGCATTTGTTTCTTTATTTCTTTTCTTGTTAGAACATTTTTAAAGTGTATTGCCCGTTCAGGGGGGACGAGGGTAATACAGCTATTCAAAATATGAACAGTTTAAATAAAGGAAAATGAAAGAAATACATCTCTAAATCATACAATGTCGCTGAAATCATCCCTCAAAGGACAGGAGTCCAACGTCAGGTAAATCTCATCTCAGCAAGTCCTTTTTAAACCTCTGCCCAAAAAGAGCTAGCAGGCAAAATGATGACAGGCGAATAACAGTGAGATGCAAACTGAGTTGCTGTGGCTGACTGGCATTGCTGAGGTATACGTGGACAACTATGCACCCTGAACAATCTTTGTCCTTGCTTCTGATTGCTTTTGAAGATACCGGACCTTAAGTCACTTTAGTGGGATGTAATGCAGAGGGGCTGTAAATATATGTGGATATCTCGATTCACAGTGTTGGTGCATTCATTCACCATTTCCTCTTTTCTTGCACTGATGGAGAGTGAACATCCCTGCAAATCTCAAGTCCGGGTATCCAGGGAACTGTAGCGCACACATTTACCAAACGTACAATGATAAAAAAAATGAAATGTCTGCCATCTATGTAGCTGGTTGTGGGTGCTTAGAAGGGAGGTACAAAGTAGCGAAAGAATAAGTCCCTGAAAGAGTAATGTGGAATTTTAATTTGCGATCTGAACATTATCTGCGCCAGCTTGTCACCTATGTACTACGTGCACGGCAGCCATTTTAGATGTCATGGTCTCCCTGCCCACGATCGATCGCCAGCACGTCCCTCTGACCCAGCAAGCATCCTCCGCACACCCTGGCTCCCCCCTCCTCCTCCTCCTTCTGCATGACCCTGTCCTTGGGAGTCACGCCAGCGCCTGACCAACACCTCCTCTCCTCCCATGAATGCCCCTCTGTTGATAAACCTCCCTCCTGCGCTGGATTGTCCACGCCGCATGAATACCACTCCATTGATGGCCCCTCACCCCGTGTCCGACTGTCCACACAGGTCCGAGGCTATTGCCTAAGCCGGGAGATATCATTTACTGCCCTTTATTGTATGAGGTCGCTCTCCTTCAAAGGACCCTCTATTGATCCAGGCCTCCCCACCCCCCTGTGATATGATCAGGCGCACACATCCTAAGACTCGACGGAACACTCAGCTGCGTGATGGTCCCCTCCTCTTATCAGCAGGTTGAGGACCTCTATTGTGAAGGTATATGGGGGTGGGATTGACACTAGGATTACGGGGATGTCTTTTTCTTGCCTTACAAAGATCTGATTGTATTAAAGGAAGGTCACATGCCATAAACCAGTGTATAAGAGGCCAGGCCTCCGAGAGGCTGTTAGAGCACCTCGAGACGATACCTTGTTGTCTGATCTGATGTGTTCTGCTCCGTCGGAATAAAACTTCTGTTTCCTGCCTTCTGGTCTCCGGCGCCTGCCTCATTGCTTGGTAAATTTGAATGGTACAAGGGCGGTTAGCGCCGGGCAAATCTTGAGAAAGGTCCTAGCCCTACCTTTTTCCACAGTAACTGACATTGCATTTAGGATTTTTTATCAAGTTTTATGATAAGTGTATTCACCATATGCTTTCGAGGACAAGTCTAGCATGTACTACCATTTTGTCCTATGAATAAGAGTTTTAAAAATGGTTTTAATTAGGGTGTGCACCTCTTCGAAGGAAATATATAACAAAAAAGGAAAAAGAAGTACTCCCTTTTTTATCCAATAATTGAATGTTTCTCCCATTTGACAGCTGTTTTATTCAATTTATTCTACTTGTATTTTTGTAACTGATTTTATGACTTAAGTTTGTCAAATAAGGCTGTTGAAAATGGAAATGGTAAATTGCATTGAATTCTTTGAACATTTTGAATCATTCTATGTGGTGAGTATCAAATGCATCCAACAACTAACAATCTTTAAATACCTCCAGCGAATTTATGAGTATAATAAGGCATACAATAAGTAGCTTATTAAAAATAAATGTATACAATATAGAAAATGAATTGCTATAATATATACAATGAACGTGCATATGTATCATAGTTCAATGGATGATCGTGAAGGGTCATAAAAGTAACACTGTCACCTAATAATCACAGGATATTAATCACAATTCATTGAATAGCAATCATTAGTAGCTGATAAATCCACCCAACCAATGCATGTTCCCTAAAATATCATTTCTTCAGGGTAAAATGTCCATTCAAACAAATTATGGTTGTTTAAATATTGGTCAGAGTGGATGTGTTGTCGACGTTTTGGTCTCTTAAAGCTAAAAGGTCCACCAGACCATCCTCAGGACAGAGTTTAATAGAATGTCACCAAGGCCGACCCTAAGGAAAATGAGTAGAGCAAATAAATATGTGATTTACATAATATATAACAGACAAGGAGTAGATATCAGAAATAGCGTCCACTCCCATACTCTCCAAGTTCGATTGTATATTCCACACCACTTATAGAATCAACAAAGTATCAAAGGTCCACCATATTAGTTTTCTTTTATTTCAAACTTCTTTTCAGTATATAATGTTCCAGCCACCCAAAACGTGTTTCATCAAGTGAGTGTGACCTTCGTCAGGGCCTCAGCCTCATTTATCTTCTATATGTGTAGAATTATTTATTCTTCTATATCTTTGTACACTGGTTCTCAGAATGCCACTAGCACAGCATACCAAGGCACGAGAAGTATTTCACTTCCTAAGGAAACACAACATTACGCCAAACATGCATTCATAAAACACTGGAGTACAAAGACAATCCAGAAATATTAATAATTAAAAAAACAAGCCATAGGATCATTTTGAGACTGACTACATATGATTATGTTTCCTCCTTCATGGCACAACTATTTTTTTTTAAAGTTCAGAAAGTAGGTTTATGAAGAAAACAAGTGATACAATCAAATACAATAAGAGTGGGGTAAAGATACGGAAAAGGGAAATCTAAAAGTTAAAAGTATCATATAAACATATTTAGGTTGAAATGAAAAAGGCATTACAAAATCAATATATATATTCCAGCTCCAAAGTACCCAACGTACAAAGGAGCACCCGGACATCAGCTGCACGCATGGAGCCTTGAATGGTAAGCACTCCTCCAGCACAACGATATCCTTTGACTGTTCACACTGTCCTGGATGCCTGACGCGTTTCGAAGTGTCCCCACTTCTCTTCAGAGGCTTTGGCAGTTATGAAGGAGCGCTTGAGGCACCACACCCCTTCTTGCTTAGATGCACGCCCTAGATGGAACTTATGGGACTTGTAGTGCCCCACGTCGCGCTAATGTTCAGGTGGTAACTTTTCAGGCCCACAGATGGGCCTGGCTGTGTGGAATTCGTGCAGAATCCATACACTGCTGTCCCATGTTCTCGGCCCGTAGTCAAGACCGCATGGCCCCCGGTTCTTTCAGGGTGGTGCTCCTTCCGCGGCATGGGTCGCTGCGTAAATATTCCAGCTCTGAAGTACCCAACATATAAAGGAGCACCCGGACCTCAGCTGCACACAAGGAGCCTTGAATGGCAAGCACGCCTCCAGCACAACGATATCCTTTGACTGTTCAAACTGCCCTGGATGCCTGATGCGTTGAAGGCGTTCTTACCATTTAAGCCTCCTTGTGGGCAGCTGAGGTCCAGGTGCTCCTTTGTACGTTGGGTACTTTGGGGCTGGAATATTTACGCGGCGACCCATGCAGCGGAAGGAGCACCACCCTAAAAGAACTGGGGACCATGCAGTCTTGACTACGGGGCGAGAACATGGGACAGCAGCGTATGGATTCTGCATGAATTCCACACAGCCAGGCCCATCTGTGGGCTTGAAAAGTTACCAACGGAACATTAGCGCGACGTGAGGCACTACAAGTCCCATAAGTCTCATCTAGGGCGTGCATCTAAGCAAGAAGGGGTGTGGTGCCTCAAGCGCTCCTTCATAACTGCCAAAGCCTCTGAAGAGAAGTGGGGACACTTCGAAGCGCATCAGGAATCCAGGGCAGTTTGAACAGTCAAAGGATATCGTTGTGCTGGAGGCGTGCTTACCATTCAAGGCTCCTTGTGTGCAGCTGAGGTCCGGGTGCTCCTTTGTACGTTGGGTACTTCAGAGCTGGAATATTTACGCGGCGACCCATGCCGCGGAAGGAGCACCAACATGGGACAGCAGCGCATGGATTTTGCACGAATTCCACACAGCGAGGCCCATCCGTGGGCTTGAAATGTGGGCTTGAAATGTTACTGACTGAAAATTAGCGCGACGTGCCAAAGCCTCTGAAAAGAAATGGGGACACTTCGAAACGCGTCAGGCATCCAGGGCAGTTTGAACAGTTAAAGGATATCGCTGTGCTGAAGGCGTTCTTACCATTTAAGCCTCCTTGTGGGAAGCTGAGGTCTGGGTGCTCCTTTGTACGCTGGGTACTTTAGAGCTGGAATATTTACACGGCGACCCATGGCGCGGAAGGAGCACCACCCTCCCAGAACCGGGGGCCATGCGGTCTTGACTACGGGCCGAGAACATGGGACAGCAGCGCATGGATTTTGCACGAATTCCACACAGCGAGGCCCATCCGTGGGCTTGAAATGGTACCACCTGAACATTAGCGCGACGTGAGGCACTACAAGTCCCATAAGTCCCATCCTGGGCGTGCATCTAAGCAAGAAGGGGTGTGGTGCCTCAAGCACTCCTTCATAACTGCCAAAGCTTCTGAAGAGAAGCGGGGACACTTCGAAACGCGTCAGGCATCCAGGGCAGTTTGAACAGTTAAAGGATATCGCTGTGCTGAAGGCGTTCTTACCATTTAGGCCTCCTTGTGGGCAGCTGAGGTCCGGTTGCTCCTATGTACGTTGGGTTCTTTGGAGCTGGAATATTTACGTGGCGACCCATGCCGCGGAAGGAGCACCACCCTGAAAGATCCGGGGGCCATGCGGTCCTGACTACGGGCCGAGGACATGGGACAGCAGCGCATGGATTTTGCACAAATTCCACACAGCGAGGCCCATCCGTGGGCTTGAAATGTTACCGACTGAACATTAGCGCGACGTGAGGCACTACAAGTTCCATAAGTCCCGACCTGGGCGTGCATCTAAGCAAGAAGGGGTGTGGTGCCTCAAGCGCTCCTTCATAACTGCCAAAGCCTCTGAAGAGAAGTGGGGACACTTCGAAACGCGTCAGGCATTCAGGGCAGTTTGAACAGTTAAAGGATATCGCTGTGCTGAAGGCGTTCTTACCATTTAAGCCTCCTTGTGTGCAGCTGAGGTCCGGGTGCTCCTTTGTACGTTGGGTACTTTGGAGCTGGAATATATATATATATATATATACATATATTACCTGCTGGCGGTCACCAGTAGGTAGTTATAGTTTCCGTATGTTAATTTCCATAGGACGGTTGGACTCACTTTTAGCCGGAACGGCTGAATGGATTTCCACAAAACTTGGCAAAATTGTAGGGACTTGTAGCCCGATGTGCCTTTGCTATGTCTCAAGATATGTGCTCCAGTGGATTTTGAGTAATTTAGGTTAAAAAAAATATACATATCTGGGCGGAGCCTAACCACACATCTGATCTGATTGGCTGTCAGCACTTCATCCAAGAAGTTTTGGCAGCCATCTTGGGACCAATATACATGATAGCACCTCATTAAAAAGCATTGTAGTTAATAGAGGGTTTTAGGACTTTAGTTACATTATAAATCATTTGTTGATGGTACCATACTCATTTTAGGAATTGTGGTGTGTTCTAAGGTGATTTTACCATGTGAAAAAGCCTTCTGCTGTGATATCATGAATCATGTTTGAAAGAAAACTAATATCTCATGATTTTCCCACAGTGGTTTGGAAGGGGATCTTTAAGCTAAACTGAAAGCATATTTTCTGTAAATTCACATTATCTTTCTCACTCATGTGAGAATGAAGTCTGACATTCTCAGTAAAACATGTACATCCAACAAGGACAGAGACTGTCAGTTGATTCCTTTGTGTTCTACTGCAGCCTCCTAGAGTGTTCTAAAGAACAACTAGAGCGCTAACAGTCCGATTTATTACAAAGGTATAGCACACCTGAAGCCATCGTGATGGGAATAAAGTGGTAACTCTTAAAACATTTAATTTAAAAAGGAACAAAATGAGGGGGTATATTTTGCCATAGAAAGTATGATTAGTGCTGCAGAAAGAAAACTTAGGGCACATTTTGAGTGACTTCTCAAATCCTCTTCAATTTCATAAAAAAATTCTGACATAGAGTCTCCCAAGATGGCCACCAGAGACAAAAGAGCCTAAATATAGCCCAAATATCACCCAGATGTAGCCCAAGTATAGCCCAATGACAGAATGTCCCAGAGTGTTCTAAAGAACAACTAGAGCGCTAACAGTCTTACTTATGACAAAAGTATGGCACACCAGAAGCCATCTTGATTGGAATGAAGTGGTAAGTCTGAAAACATTTAATGTAAAAAGGAACAAAATGAGGGGGTTCATTTTGTCATAGAAAGTATGATTAGTGCCTGAGAAAGAAAAATTAGGGATCATTTTGAGTGACTTCTCAAATCCTCTTCTATTTCATTAAAAAAATTCTGACATGCAGACTGAAACATGCACTTTGAATACCAGCAGCAGACTTCCCTGGTGAGCAGTAGCTTTACTACAGTGATCTAATGAGCAACTAGAGTGCTAACATTCAGAATGTATGGCAAATGTGTGACACATCTGAATGCCTTCTTGATGGAACCAAAGTAAACAAGCATTGAAAATGCAATAGATCTCGCCCTCGTTTAAGTTAAAGCCATTCTGTTTGTAATGAGGTGTTTTTTTAGCTTTGCTTTTATTAGTGTTTTTTAAACTTTCATGTAAATAACATGCATCTGTATGCATATATGTATATGTATGCATGCATTTATATTTGTATTTATATAGATATACAGATTATAAATGTTTATATAGGTATGTATATATATATATATACATACACATACATATATATAAATGCATATGCATATATATATGTATATATGTGTGCGTGTAGAGAGAGGTATAGAGGTAGAGGTGTAGAGGTAGAGAGGTAGAGGTAGAGAGGTAGCGGTAGAGAGGTAGAGACTAGTAGAGAGAGAAGTAGAGAGAGGTAGAGAGGTAGAGAGTAGAGAGGGAGTAATAGAGAGTAGAGAGTGAGTAGTACAGAGTAGTAGAGTAGTAGAGAGCAGTAGAGAGAGTAGCAGAGAGTGAGTAGTAGAGTGAACAGTAGAGTGAGTAGTAGAGAGTAGTAGAGAGTGAGTAGTAGAGAGTAGTAGAGAGTAAGTAGTAGAGTGAGTAGTAGAGAGCAGTAGAGAGTGAGTAGTAGAGAGTAGTAAAGAGTGAGTAGTAGAGAGTAGTAGAGAGTGAGTAGTAGAGAGTGAGTAGTAGAGAGTAGTAGAGAGTGAGTAGCAGAGAGAGAGAATAGTAGAGAGTAGTGGAGAGTGAGTACTAGAGTGAGTAGTAGAGACTAGTAGAGAGAGAGTAGTAGAGAATGAGTAGTAGAGAGTGAGTAGTAGAGTGAGTAGTAGAGAGTGAGTAGTAGAGAGACAGAGTAGTAGAGAGTGAGTAGTAGAGAGTGAGAAGTAGAGAGTGAGTAGTAGAGAGTAGTAGAGAGTGAGTAGTAAAGAGTGAGTAGTAGAGAGAGAGAGTAGTAGAGAGTGAGTAGTAGAGAGTAGTAGATAGTGAGTAGTAGGAAGTGAGTAGTAGAGAGAGGAGTAGAGAGTAGTAGAGTAGTAGAGAATGAGTAGTAGAGAGTGAGTATTTGAGAGTAGTGGAGTAGGAGAGAGTAAGTAGTAGAGAGTAGTGGAGAATATTCCAAAGTTTGGCACAGCACCACTTGCACAATAAGTCCAATCAAATCATATCACTTAGAGTCCTTATTGAAGCACTGAATCTTGGTGTATATTCAAATGCTTTTATTTTCCTTAAGTTTATGTACCACAGCCAGCCGAAACGTTTCGTTCTGTACAACGGAACTTCTTCAGGGCGTTCTTATTTCCTTCAAGTTATGTCGGTATCCTGTTGTCATATAACTAGATATTTCTTCCAAATGTTAGACGAGACGTAAGTACATTCTTATTCAAAGTGACTAGGTATCAAATTTACCCACACAATTCGGGCAGACTTGTGTAATTTATAGCATCCTCAAAGTCAGTCTTTCAAAAATTCCAAAGTATAGGACATGATAATCCAAATCCAAATGTTTCTCAAGAAAAGTCATTTTCAATCGTTCGGAATATCGGTGTTTGGGCAGATATGACCCAGGGACCCCCGGTATGCAAGGGGAATTAGTCCCCCTCTGCAAATGCGCCAGTGGCCTGCGTTGCAGAGAGGTGTAAAAAGGGGCATAGCCTCATTACACCTCTGTGCAATGCAGCCCCCTGGCGCATACTGGAGGTTCCAGGTGGGTTAGTTGGCCCCCAGGGACCCCTAGTATGCAAGGGGAATTAGTTCCCCCTCTTCAAACATGCACGGGGCTGCGTTGCAGAGGGGTGTAAAAAAGGGTGTGGCCTCATTACACCTCTCTGCAATGCAGCCCCCTGGCGCATACTGGAGGCTCCTGGTGGGCTAGTTGGCCCCCAGGGACCCCCAGTATGCAAGGGGAATTAGTTCCCCCTCTGCAAACGCGGCAGGGGGCTACGTTGCAAAGAGGTGTAACAATGGGCATAGCCTCATTACACCTCTGCAATGCAGCCCCCTGGCGCATACTGGAGGTTCCAGGTGGTCTAGTTGGCCCCCAGGGGCCCCCAGTATGCAAGGGGAATTAGTTCCCGCTCTTCAAACATGCACGGAGGCTGCTTTGCAGAGAGGTGTAAAAAGGGGCGTGGCTTTATTACACCTCTCTGCAATGCAGTCCCCGGGCACATACTGGAAATTCCTGGTGGGCTTTCAGGTCTTAAATAGTTAGGAATTAGCATTAAAAAAACCTTTGAAATTCACTGAAAAAACCATAGGTTTCACACCAGCTATAGTTAGGAATTAGCATTTAAAAAACCTATTAAATTCACTGAAAAAACCATAGGTTTGACACCAGTTATAGTTAGCTGGAAATTTTATTGACATAAAACCATTGAAATTCCCACGTTATAGTTAGTTGGACTCACTATAACTTGCTCGCCTGCAATGCACTGCTGATGACGTAACATATTACATCACTCATGACATGGTCAGTGACATCACTCATGACATCACTGATGACACCATCCAGTGAATGTGTGTCTTTCTGAAAAATAAATATGTTTTATAAAAGTATATGTAAAGGTCGATGGAAGAATAAATGTTTAAATAAGTGTCTTAATGCATGTTTTTTTTAAAGAAAATTGATTGGTTAACTGGCTTATTAAATGTATCTTAGTGAATACATATATTAGTGAGTATTGTTTAATTATTTAAATGTTTGTATCAGTGTTTCACTTTGTGTATAAGTGGCTGCATGGGTTGGTGAGTAGCTACATGTGTGTGTATATGGGTTATTAGATTTTTTTTTAGTATCAGTATGAGTGTCTGTATGGTTTGGTGGGGGTGTTACTTAGAAATAAAAGAAATACGTTTTGGACCAAAACAGAACCCCTGCAATGTGTAACAGAGGCATGACCAATGTACTCGATCAAACGCCTTCTCTGCGTCCCAAACTATTGCAGCTAATGAATGGGGTAAGTGTAGACCTTTCGATAAAACATCAAAGAAGGAACGGGTATATCAGAAAGGAGACATCCTTTAACAAAACCAGATTGTTCCACGCCTAATAAATGGGGGAGGAATGATTCAAGTCTAATAGCCAGAGCTTTAGAAAACATTCTATAATCAATATTTACAAGAGAAATAGGTCTATAATTCTTGCAATATTTCAGATCCTTCCTATCTTTGGGTATTACATTAATTAGAGCTTCTAAAAAGGACCCTGAATATTTTCTAGATTGTGTAAAAAGATTTAAGAGACTGAGTAGTTTAGGAAGAAGGACAGGAGCGAAATGAATAATAAATTCCACCATAAATTCATCCGGTCCCAGGGCTTTGTCTTTCTTAAGTGATTGTAGAGCAAGAAGAAGTTCTTGTTGTGATAGATCAATTTCTAAGTGGGTAAAATCAACCAGAGTGTTAAAAGATGTATGTATACCTGGGAGAAAATGTGTAATATCAGATTCTGAGGGTGTGTCTCAGGAGAATACTATGATTTATAGAAAAGAAGGAATGTATTTAGTATTTCTGAATCCTTAGTATGGGTGTGTTGTGTTCATCAAAAATAGCACCAATTTCTAACTTATGTTTAATATTTAAATAATTTGCCAAAGGTTTGCCAGCCTTATTTTGACCACCATAAAACTTTGCGCTAGACTTCAGGAGATATAACGAGGCATTATCTGTTGATGCTTTATTAAGTTGAAATGTTTTCTTAATAAGTTGTGAGAGACAATTTTGGGGTTTTAAGGAGTAATAGGAGTGCTCTAGCCTCTTTATCTCTGCCAAAAAATCACTGGTAACTTTGCGGGCATTTTTTGCATTTTTTGGAAACAAAACCAATGATGACGTCTCTGGCAGCTGCTTTAAATGCACCCCAAACAACAGAAAAGAAGATTGTCGGTCTGGTTAAAGGAAAAATATTTGTTAAAAAAGGAGACAAAAGAGGAATGAAAATGTTTATCATGAAGAAGTGAGTTATTAATTCTCCATCTTCTAGGTAAGGTGGATTTTGAAACTATATCCAATTGAATGGAAAGAAGAGCATGGTCAGAGATCAAAATAGAACCAATATCAGTGCTTCGCAAAGTTTGAGATATATTGTGTGAAACAAACAAATAATCTAATCTGGATTTAGTGTGGTGAGCAGGGGAGAAAAACGTGAATTCTTAAGTGGTGGGATTACAAATTGATGAGTATAAAGTATATAGGACCGTGCACAGCTGTTAATGATGTGTCAAGAGAAAAGTAAATACTTTTAAGGTGCTCTTAGGTGTCGCCCATCACCCTCGGGCGAGTAATTGGCAATCCGAAATAAGTGTGATCAATGAACCATTGATGACATCCCTAAGGCACTCAATCTGGTGTATTCTTCCAAATGATTCACAAAAAAGAGGATGGTAACTGGGTTTTAACCTGTATTTATTTGCTTTTCAAAAATGGTATTCAATTCATATCCATTTGTAGAAGTATTTCAAAAACATTCCAAGTTCAAAGATACAAATTATTGGATCCCGCTCCAATGCATTTCGGGCCACCGCCCTTCATCGGGGAACATCTAAAATAAAGACGATATCTCATTGTAACCCTCATTCTTTACATAAACAAATGTCAAAAAGATACGAAATAAGTAAAGGTTCCTTAATCCCTTTAAGACACCAATGTGCACATGTAAGCGCGAACTATTCAAGTGAAATGTGATCCAAGAGAAGATTATATAGATCAAAATTGGGATGAACTCAAAAACGAGTTTAAATCAGTCTGAAGATCTCTCGTCTCGATAACGTGCAGGTTAAGTGCAATTAAACGTGCCTAATGCACTCAAAAACAGATATAAATCCTACTAGAGACCTCGCGTCTCAGTGACGTGCAAGTTAAATTCAGGTGACAGCGCGCCTAAAGCGATGCCTGGAGTTCAGCATTACTTACGTTACTTGATGTTTCATGAAGTTCCGGACGCCGAAGACGGCTATGTTTAACCGGAAACGTGTCCATGGCGTTCAAAAATAGAAGCCGGGGGAAGTGTGAGTCATGTGATCGGGGGTTGTGAAGCTAGAAAGAGGACTAGGGTGTTTAGGAGCCATGAAGCTAAATGAAGGACTAAAGGAAAGAACTAAAAGAAACAAACTGATTAAGGAAAGGCGATAAAAGATAATTAGGTGCATTCAAAAAAGGCAATTCCAAATAATTCAATTTACAATGTTAAAATCACGTATGTAATCCACATGCAGGTTTCAGATCAGAGCTATGGTTATGCACAGCTGATGTAAACTCATTATATACAACCATCCCGCATCAAGAGGGCATAGAATCTATGGAACAGGCTATTTTGAAACTTGAAGTGGACGAATCTATGAAAGTATTTTTGATGGAGCTAGTTATGTTTACTTTGTATCATAGCTATTTCACATATAAAGACAACTGGTTTCTGCAACTAGTGGGCACTAGCATGGGAAACAGCGCTGCCTCAGCATACGCTAACATCTTCATGGGAGAATTTGAACAGGCCAACATGTGGTCAAATCCAAAGTGGAAAAATAATCTAAAAATGTATGTACGGTTTATTGACAACCTATTCATACTCTGGAAAGACGCACGAGAACATTTGGAACAAGCTTTAATGATGTTGAATTCAGCCAATTCCCGAATCCAATTCACCTGGACCATAGACTCTAAAACAATCACATTTTTGGATGTACAAGTTACTCTTCAAAACAAACAAATAACAACGGATATCTTTCGCAAACCAACTGACCGTAACAACATGTTACATTATAGTAGTTTTCATCAGACTTCGTTGAAACATCATCAACCTAAATCCCAGTTATTGAGAGTCAAACGAATCACCTCAGACCCTAGCCTGACAAAAATAAGAATGGATGAAATGATAGATCGTTTCAGAGAAAGGAAGTATCCAGAGGAATTATTAGCACAAGCTAAAAATGAAGTGGTTAAACTGGATCGACATACCCTGCTACAACAATCCAATAAGAAAAAGGATAGTGATCGGATGGTATTAGTTTCAAAATACTCCAACGTCAGCACAATGTATAAAAACATAATACTCAAACATTGGCCAATGCTAGAGTAAGAGACAGACTTTAAAGACATGTTTAAAGCGAGACTGATATTTGCCCATACCAGGGGTAAAAACTTGGGCGAGATCTTAAAACAACCTATGGAACCACCTTTCATTTCAAAAGGAACTAGACCATGCAATAATTGGAATAACTGCCATAATATCATTCCGGGAAACACAATGACACATCCAATGAAAGGGTATAACATCAACCTAAAAGTTACAGCCACATGTGACTCCAAAAACCTCATTTACCTTCTCAAATGCCCATGTAGAAAGGTCTATGTTGGAAAGACAGAACGCAAGTTAAAGACCTGTTTGAATGAACACAAATCCAGCATTCGCACAAAGAATTTAAAATCATCAGTAGCATCGCACTTTCTGGAAATGAACCACAATATAATCCCAACTAAAATTTATGGCATTGGAAATTATTCAAAAGTCAGAGAGAAGAGACAATAACAGGATGCTGTTACAACGAGATAATCACTGGATTTACAAACTTAATTAGACCAAGCCATTTGGCTTAAATGAACGTGTGGAATTTTCTTGTTATCTATAGTACCCATGTAGAGCACTATATGTGCCATATAGCTCTGATCTGAAACCTGCATATGGATTACATACGTGATTTTAACATTGTAAATTGAATTCTTTTGAATTGCCTTTTTTGAATGCACCTTATTATCTTTTATCGCCTTTCCTTAACCTGTTTGTTTCTTTTAGTTCTTTCCTTTAGTCCTTCATTTAGCTTCACGGCTCCTAAACACCCTAGTCCTCTTTCTAGCTTCACAACCCCCGATCACATGACTCACGCTTCCCCCGGCTTCTATTTTTGAACGTCGTGGACACCTTTCCGGAAAAACCTAGCCGTCTTCAGCGTCCGGAACTTCATGAAACATCAAGTAACGTAAGAAATGCTGAACTCCAGGCATCGCTTTAGGCGCGCTGTCACCTGAATTTAACTTGCACGTCACTGAGACGCGAGGTCTCTAGTAGGATTTATATCTGTTTTTGAGTGCATTAGGCGCGTTTAATTGCACTTAACCTGCACGTTATCGAGACGAGAGATCTTCAGTCTGATTTAAACTCGTTTTTGAGTTCACCCCAATTTTGATCTATATAATCTTCTCTTGGATCACATTTCACTTGAATAGTTCGCGCTTAGTGTGGCTCACTGGTTAGAGGCGGCAGACCCGAGAGCAGAGGACGGCCCGGGACCAGGGTTCGATTCCCGGCGCGGCAGGTTTCTGGACCAGGATCAGCGGACTCGATAATTCTCTCGCCTCGGTGCCCACTCTGATCAGCGATCACACTCGGCAACTTTGGGCATTAGCTTGCCTCATCTTCACTAACGGCCCCACCAGACCGCCGGGAATGCCTGGTCTCACCATGGAGATACCCATTAAGGGACCATCTCTCAGGGAAGCCAGGAAGGGTTTCGCAGCGGTCGAAGCGCCTTGGGACCCTACGGGTAAGTAGTGCGCTATATAAATGCCTATACATTTACATTTACATTTACACATTGGTGTCTTAAAGGGATTAAGGAACCTTTACTTATTTCGCATCTTTTTGACATTTGTTTATGTAAAGAATGAGGGTTACAATGAGATATCGACTTTATTGTAGATGCTCCCCGATGAAGGGTGGTGGCCCGAAATGCATTGGAGCGGGATCCAATAATTTGTATCTTTGAACTTGGAATATTTCTGAAATACTTCTACAAATGGATATGAAATGAATACCATTTTTGAAAAGCAAATAAATACAGGTTGAAACGCAGTTACCATTCTCTTTTTTTGTGAATCATTTGGAAGAATACACCAGATTGAGTGCATTAGGGATGTCATCAATGGTTCATTGATCACAGTTATTTCGGGATTACAAATTCTCCAGGCATCAATAAGTTTATATTGTTGAATAGTTTGAATGAATAATTTGTGGGCTTTATTCGGTTTACAGGAGGCCAGTGAACTTTGGTCTGTGTAGGGATCCAACACTTGGTTGCAGTCACCAGCAAGGATAAAATTATCATCAATACATGCGGAAATTTGCTGAGATAAAGAAGACCAAAACAGAGGATCTCCATTAGGAGGCACATAAACTTCAAATAAAGATATCGGGACACCTTTCACTTCAAGGACATAAAGTCAACAAGAAACTTGCAAAGAAAAGAAGGCCCAGAAAGACCTTCAAAGAACAAAAGGTCAGATTTATAACAACTATATGAGCATAAAATGCAATGATAATGAAAAATTTAAAACAATAGAAATAGAAATAAGCTAGGGAAATGAAACCAAGAAAAATGAGAAGTGAAAAACTTAAGTAGAAAGGTGAGAGACAACAAGAAGAAAAAAGGAAAGAAAGAGAGGAAAACAGAAGAAGGTGAAAGAGAAAAATGCAAGTAGAGAAGATAATAGAAGAAGGTAATTAGGGAAAATAAATATTCATGTAAGAACAAAATAATGAACCAGGAAAGGGAAGAGAAGATAAAGGGAAATAGAGAAAGAAGATGTAATACCAGAATAGGAAACGAAAAGAGAAAAAAGAGGAGGGAAAAAAGATTGACTGTGCAAGAGAGATAACATACCTAATTCAGAAGACATCACAAAGTAATGGGAGTAGGTGAAGCCACGAGGTTATGAATGGCGTGTCCGTACTCAATGAAATGAGGACAAGAACAAACCACAGGAAGTCAAATAAGGTGAGGGTACATATTGAATGCAAGCATCCAGGGACCTATGAGGGAGAGGAGGAAAAAAGGGCAGAAGAAATTATTACTACACGAAAAATAGAACAAGCATGATATAGACACAATATCATTAAATAAAGAGCCAACAAAACATACTGTTAAGAACAAACAAATAATTTAAATAGAAGAATTAGACATTAATGCCTAAGACCCATAACACCAAGCAGAGCATTTAATGTAATAAACATGAGAATCAATGAAACAGCTTGGGGAGACGAACCTCCGGAGATGTCCATAGAATCAATTTTGCTAAAACTAATGAAACTCAGCAGTTTGACAGGGTCTTCATAGGTCGTCATTTTATTGTTATAAGTAACCTTGAAGAGGCAGGGGTGGAAGAGGCCATAACTAGCACCCATGGCACATAAGGCAGGTCTCATGTTCAAAAATTATTTGCATCTATTAGCTGTAGACCTAGCATAATCCTGAGTGAGGAATAATATAGAGCCGGACAAAGAACTACGCTGGATAGTCTTTGCAGCTGAGAGCACTTTGAGTAGATCCGTATTCTAGAGAAAGTACATGATAACCCCTCTTTTTCTAAAAGAGGAGGAGGTATCAGCACGTTGATAACCAAGTCTGTGGGCTCGTTGAATATTGAGTGTAGGACCTCCAGGCCAATGTAGTACTTTAGGAAGAAAGGTTTTGAAGAACGATAAAGGGTCTGGACCCTCTGAGCTTTCCGGCAACACATAAATGCGAAGGTTGTTTCTTCTGTTTCTATTTTTCAAATCTTTGACCTGTTGCTGCAGTTATGCAATCTGAGATTGAAGAGTGTTAACTTTCTCATGTGCGTCAGAAAAGGAGGAAACACTCTGCTCCACGGTCGTAAGACATTCATTCATCTGGGACCAAAGCTTCGTTAAGAACTGCAACTTTGTTGAGGTATCTTCCATGAAGGGGTGAAGTGCCCTTATCTCTTCTAGCAGTACCTCTAAGGAAACAGGTGAAGAGGCATTTGATGGAGAGGGTGTATCTTTCTTAAGTCTTTTGGTAGTGAATTTACCTGTTGTAGAAGTACTTGCATTCAAGGAGGGGGAGCTATAGACGTGGAATTCAGTGAATTCTCCATCCTAGAAAATTCCGAGAAAATTCTGGAATTTTGTATAAACGTGTGCGTGATACGTGGCGCTGAGGGTCCCAACTTTTTCAGTCTTCCCATAAGAGAGGCACAAAAGTGATACTTTGAACCCAAATGACACTACGTTTTGGTGAGGACAAAACTGCAACCTGAAAGAAGGTGTTAATGGATGAGGCACGACAAAGTTCAGTTCAAGCAGTCTTTATTCATCCATGTAAAATAACTAAGATGATTTGCCATAAGTGAAAGTCTTGACATTTGTGACTTTACCCTTCCAAGATATAATAAGCCTGCTCTGGGTCTGGAATCACGTCAATTAAATACATATTACCTCATACAGTAACCTAAACTAAAGTTTTCTTGAGGCGCAGTGACAAGGGCAAAGAAGAAAGAATCATGACCAACCAAGGAGTAACACATAGAGTAATAACTTCAGCTTCAAAGGAATCAGGATAATAGCACTAGCAATGACAGCCAGAACGTAATGTAGAAGAGGCAGCTCCAGAAAGAACAGTAACTGGCCAAAAGCAAGACTTCATAAGCAGAAAATGGTGCACAGGTTGCTTCTTAGATGCTGTGACCACATATTGCCAAAAGCACAGAATGCCAGAAGGTGAAAGAAATGCAAAGGTATAAGTGTGTTATGTTTTTCCTCAACAACGAGTCTCCTCAGAAGCAAAACGTCGGACCCAAAATGCTGGTCACGCTCGGCTCCTCAGGATGAAGCGTGTGATGTGATTGAGATGCCGGCCGTAGAAATTCTTAAGATGGATGCAATGTAGGTAAAGGCATCTTCCGGTTACAGAACCCCTTGCCGAAGGCAAAAGGTGAACAGCATGGCGTGGATATTCCTGCCTATTTCGTAGAGAGTTACTCGAACACCGCCACCCACCTGAACCTTCAATTACCCAGAATGGCATCACAAAAAGCCCTGAGAACACTTCACTTGCTCCCTATCAGGGAACGGGTGAAGTTTAAGGCCCTCTGTATAGGATATAGGATCCTTCAGGGGAAAGGCCCTAGGTACCTGCATAATTATCTTAAGAGGTATGAGCCAACACACCAATTAAGATCCTGTGGTGCGGGGCTGGTGCAGGTCCCGAAGGTAAAAAGAGCAAGAATGGGGGGAAAATCCTTCAGAGCCTCGACTGCTAGGCTATGGAACAAGCAGCCAGAAAAGCTACGCTTGGAAAACTCGGAGCTCATATTCCGTAAAGAACTGAAAACAATCCTGTTCCCCAAACTTTAGTGCTCCAAATAGGCCCTCTCTCTACAACCATTTTCAAACGCGTAAGGGAAACAACAGCATCTACTAGCGCGGGGACACACCTGCTGGTGTAACCAAGCGCTTTATAAAATATATAATAATAATAATAATAGGGCACTAAGCCATGCCCCCATGGCATAAATATCTTGATAAACCACTGAACACCAAATACAACACAGGGTCCTCTATCTTAAGTGGAAAGGCATCACACAAAAACTCTCAGATAATTAACAAACCTTGTCTAGTTCCATCAAGTATCAACTGTGTTATGCCACACCTCCAAACTGATCAACTCAAAATGGAGATTAACAAGATTCGAAGGCAAATCCCCAAAAGTGTCTGGAGGAAAACTCTAGGATGACCTACACATAGAAATCAAGCCACTGAATGAATTCACATCATTAATATTCTTTAAAAGTGTCCTATAACAACTCTACTGTCAAGACAAAACATTTTCATCAATGCTATTTCAGAAAAACAAATAACCCTACTACTTCTGCATAATTTTAGACACTTGCATTACCATGAGATCTCTACCTATTCGCTTCATGATCCCTTCATTTTTCTACAAAATAATTTACTGATCAAAAATATCTTTGCATTTAACTCTCCACTCTTCAGCATGCTCATTGCCTCTCTTTCTCCATTTGCCACCTGCTCACCTCCTTTCTATCCATGCTCTACTATCCCTTAAACAGATTGTCACGATGATAACTGTAGAGTTTACTGTGATCCATGTTTAACATGCTACCATAATAAACTGATCTGACCTTCAAATCTATAGGCTGCGTCTGGAAGATGAACACCTAGCATTTGCTGCACATCAAAATTGTTATAAATCAATAAGTAAAATAAATAACAGTTGCATTGTAGCAATGGGTAGTTCTATGGAGCTTATCAACATTCTGCCAAAATATCAAAGAAATAATATTGTGGTACAAGAATATCATGACAAAAATATTGTCAACTCAAGAATATCGTGAGACAGAATATAGCCTGAGAGGTAAGATGGCGCCCGAACGCCGAGCAGTGTTGGACGTTTGAGTTTGAGCTCTGCTCTCCTTCAACTCACAGGTTTTCCCTATGTGAGCATCCAGTGCGATACCGGGAAAATCGATTGAAAGCTGCAACAGGCAAACTAGAAGTAATCAACTGAAATCTATGAGCGGCATCTCTCAGTATCTGCTAACATTGAAAACGCTGAATGCTGGTTAAGCTGGAAGACGCTGGAGGACGCCGAAGCCGCTGAAACCGCTGAAGTCGTTGAGTGCTGAACGCTGAATGTGAGATCCGGTTTAGAAACTCACTACAGCGCTGATGCTGATATCGAGACTTTGCTGAGTCAGGCGCTCGCTGAAAACGCAGAGCATAGAAAAATAAAAAGCCAAAACGTTGAGTTTTGAAATCGACTCAAGCGCCGATAGTGGTGACGAGGCTTTGCTGTGTGCTGAGGGCTCTTTCCCACACAGGTGCCGTGAACGCTGTGAATCAGCTGCGCTCCGAGCTCCGAGTCAGTTACGTTCTGAGCTCTGCAGCACCGTGTTCCAGGAATCAGGGAAGAGAAAGGAGCCGCTAGGAGAATTACTATGGCTCCCAAAGGAATGCGAAAAAAACGAGACCTAGAGACCAACACAACCGTGAGTACGAATGGTCTGGAGAAAGATGTGTCCACGGCTGTACAAAAGAAAACGGAGGGAGTGGTACTTGTTGAAAACCCTAATGGAACTAATGCAACAAATGCAACTAATGTTGCTAAACAAACAAATTCTACATTGTTTAAGGCAGTAGAAGAAAAAAAGCGGAAGAAAGCACTGTGTAGTCCTCCGACAGTTTCTCAAGCAGTTAATAATGCCAATGGAGAACTTAATACATTAGCTGTGATAGGGGAAGGGGAAAGGCTGCAAACTGAACATCTAGCTACTGAGGCGCCCCAAATTGTCCTTACACCAGCAGCCGTTCTACCGATAAATGCAGACGTAGTTACCACTCCCTCAGGAGATCGCTCCATTTCTGGCCAAGTCGGGGGAATTATCGCAGATTCTGTGGAAGGGCTTAATCTGATAAATCCAAATCTGGATACAAAATCAATCAATGAGACAGGGTCACTGGACTTCTACTCAGTGTCTGAGAACTCTGCTTCTTCATGTGAGGATCTAGCCGCTCAGTACTCAAAACAGATGCGTTTAGAGGAAGGTGAGAGCGAAATAGATGATGAAGACGAACCCGAGGAATATATCGAAGACAGCCCTAATACAGTGAGAGGCGATGGAGATTTCCTGATAACGGAGGGAGCTACAGGAGCCCGTAAAGAAGAACCAACTGATAATATCACTTTAGCGTCGATTTATCAGACAATTCTAAGCCATATGGACAAAACGGAGCGAGATAGCCAAAAAATTCAAAACTCTTGTCGAAAGCTACAGAGCTCTATACGCAGACTGGCGAAGTCGCATTCTGACTTTGGGGAAAGATTTACTGAGGTCGAGACAAGAGTGTCTAATATTGAATATGTATTAGTAAAACAAAAAACTGTCACTGAAAATTTGAATGCCAATAAAGAGGATCTACTTTGGAAAATGGCCGATTTCGAAAATCGCTCTTGACGCAAAAATCTAAGGCTAATGCAAATTCCTGAGGGCAAAGAAGGACAAGATCCACGCAAATTTATTATAGAACTGTTTCAAAGGGCATTCCCGGAGTTGAAGAGATGGGATTGGGAGCGAGAGGTTGAGCGTGCCCATAGATATCCATTTAATATTCAACTTAGACCTGGGGAAAACATCAGCAAACCCAGACCGATTCTGGTAGTTTTTAACAGCTTTCGGGCTAGAGAAGATGTATATATGAACACAAGACCAAACAGTAAAAGCAGGGGTGAAGGGTTTACCTTCTTTGCACCACCGGACTATAGTAAATATTAACCCTGGGCAAAGCACTACGCTCCGTTTGCGGAGTTTGCGGAGTTTTGGCAACTCCGCGTTCCGCGGAGTTCGCGTAGCTGCCGATAACTCCGCTATCCGGTGCGGAGCGTAGTTGTCGCGCGCTAAATAACATTGTCGCGCGCTAAATAACATTATCGCGTGCGCGGCAATGGCTTACCTTGGTTCTGCGTTCGCTTTTTCCCGGTCGCGTCGGCCACCATGTTTGTAAACCCTTCCGTGCAGCTGTGCGAACGCGATAACGTCATTGGAAGCGCGATAAAGCCATAAGGACGCGCGAGTATGTTTGTTGGTAAGATCGAGTTGCCGAACACGCAGAACCTGCAATCTTGCACAGAATAACTCGCGAGCATGTTAAAAGTTAAACCATAATAATAAATTACCATTTTGGTTAGCAAACAAGTGAGAAACCCCTCAAAGTTGTACCTTTGGATGTATTTTTTGGGGGGAAGGAGTCCTCTTTCTGTTTCTACTGTATTTTTGAATATTAAGGAGGAAGGGCTCTGGAGTTTACAACTTCCTGTTCCTGTCCACCAGGCTCCTCCCAGTGCTTTGTCCATGAGGTGGTCACTTTCATTTGGATTTTGAGCTGGCAGGATCACTTTCTGTGTGTGTTGGCTGCATTACTGCTTTTTTTGAATCTTACTGAGGACTTTTGGATTTTGAATTCTCTTTTTCAAGTAAGTTCAGTAATGTATGAGTGAGTATGATGTTGTAGACTTGTGTTTGTTTGATTTAAAATGTTTTAACTACATTATTCATTCCTTGATTTAAATTATTGATGGGTGCCTACTTTTATGAGGTCCCAACTTGTATTTCTTTTTAAATTTCATCCAGGCTACATAGAGAGGTACCCATGGGTAAAATCATAATTCTGTGTTTAAATTTTTATTCAAGTTTGTAAACAAACATCATGGCTGGCATTGGATTATGGTCATCATTATGCAATAGCAATGTCTGCTGTGGAATTTCTGTTTGTGTAATGAAAAAGTTTTTTTATTTTTTTAAGCCAATAGCTGACCCTAGTACTCCATGTAGTTAGTGTGTAGGCATGTTTGAGTTCATTGTAATAACTTTCTGTGGTTGGCCTGGCCATGTGTTGTTGGCGGCCATTTTATGTTTCCCAGCCACTTTGGTCTTGCCATAGGCCTCCAAACTTGTGGCCTACTCTTCCAGTAGGCCAGAGGTACTAGTCATAGGGTCATGAAAGGTAATCAACTGTTTTTCTGGTGTACCTCTAATTAGGAAATCATGGATGGACTGGATTGATTTAGAAAATCTTATGTTTATGTGTGGGGTATGTCAGGTTTCGGGTGTCTGTCAATTTCTGCCATTAGGTAACCCTAGGAATACAGCTCGGGTAGTTTTGGTAACGTCGCGCCGTGTGGGAACGCGACCTTACCTTTTTTGTCTTTTTCGCGCGCTCAATGTACTGGCTCGGGAACGCGATAACGACTTTTTACTCGATTCGCGTTGCCGAACACGCCGATTTTGCATTCTCGCGAACAATATGTCCCGAGTTGCATAAAAGTTCCTCGAAAATGTTTAATGTGTCCCCTGTGCTACCAAAAAGTCCTCATTTTTTGTGTTATTTACTTCTTTGGTTGTAGTTTTGTCTTCCTGGAGCATGGGCCACTCCCAGTTCCTTTCTGTCCTCTATGTAATGATTTCTTGTTTATGGTTGGGGTGACCAATTTGGGGGGTGGTGTCTGGTGTGTTCATTTTGTGAAGCAAAGCATTGTCCCTTTGGCATAGGCATTTATTGTCTGTCCTCTCTTTCTTTTCATGTAGTGGTGAGGGCCATTTTGTGTGTACTTCCTTTGTGATGATTCTGCTATGTTGTTGTTGGTGGGCAGGCTATGTGGTGGCGGCCATTTTGTGTATGCTTCCTTTGTGACTGATTTTGCCATGTGGTGGAGGCCATTTTGGGTGCATCCCCTTTCCATGTTGTCTTTGGGTGTCCCTGTCCTCCTGGCCCTATGGAGGCGGCCATTTTCTGTGTCCTTCCCTGGTCCTCTTCTTTTGCCATAGCCATCCAAGGCTTTTGTAGGTACTACCACTCAAAGCCATAGGTGCATTCAAGTTAATCAACTATTTTTGTGGTGTAACTTTAATTACACCGTGTATGGCTTTGGATTGCTTCACATTTTTTTGTAATGGTGGTACTTTTAGTTTTTTGGTTGCTTGTGTGTAGCTATTATGGCACTCCCTGCCATTAGGTAACCCTAGGAATACAGCTCGGGTAGTTTTGGTAACGTCGCGCCGTGTGGGAACGCGACCTTACCTTTTTTGTCTTTTTCGCGCGCTCAATGTACTGGCTCGGGAACGCGATAACGACTTTTTACTCGATTCGCGTTGCCGAACACGCCGATTTTGCATTCTCGCGAACAATATGTCCCGAGTTGCATAAAAGTTCCTCGAAAATGTTTAATGTGTCCCCTGTGCTACCAAAAAGTCCTCATTTTTTGTGTTATTTACTTCTTTGGTTGTAGTTTTGTCTTCCTGGAGCATGGGCCACTCCCAGTTCCTTTCTGTCCTCTATGTAATGATTTCTTGTTTATGGTTGGGGTGACCAATTTGGGGGGTGGTGTCTGGTGTGTTCATTTTGTGAAGCAAAGCATTGTCCCTTTGGCATAGGCATTTATTGTCTGTCCTCTCTTTCTTTTCATGTAGTGGTGAGGGCCATTTTGTGTGTACTTCCTTTGTGATGATTCTGCTATGTTGTTGTTGGTGGGCAGGCTATGTGGTGGCGGCCATTTTGTGTATGCTTCCTTTGTGACTGATTTTGCCATGTGGTGGAGGCCATTTTGGGTGCATCCCCTTTCCATGTTGTCTTTGGGTGTCCCTGTCCTCCTGGCCCTATGGAGGCGGCCATTTTCTGTGTCCTTCCCTGGTCCTCTTCTTTTGCCATAGCCATCCAAGGCTTTTGTAGGTACTACCACTCAAAGCCATAGGTGCATTCAAGTTAATCAACTATTTTTGTGGTGTAACTTTAATTACACCGTGTATGGCTTTGGATTGCTTCACTTTTTTTGTAATGGTGGTACTTTTAGTTTTTTGGTTGCTTGTGTGTAGCTATTATGGCACTCCCTGCCATTAGGTAACCCTAGGAATACAGCTCGGGTAGTTTTGGTAACGTCGCGCCGTGTGGGAACGCGACCTTACCTTTTTTGTCTTTTTCGCTCGCTCAATGTACTGGCTTGGGAACGCGATAACGACTTTTTACTCGATTCGCGTTGCCGAACACGCCGATTTTGCATTCTCGCGAACAATATGTCCCGAGTTGCATAAAAGTTCCTCGAAAATGTTTAATGTGTCCCCTGTGCTACCAAAAAGTCCTCATTTTTTGTGTTATTTACTTCTTTGGTTGTAGCTTTGTCTTCCTGGACAGGCCATGTGGTGGCGGCCATTTTGTAGGTACTTCCTTTGTGCATTTATCATTGGCCTCCCTGCTTTTGGTCTGATCTGATAGTAGGACAGACTCCCAGAGGTGGTAGTTAGTTACTAGTGAGCGGGGCTGCTTTATGTAGCTGTTTCTATTTGGTCTATTTAATTACCATCATTACGGCATGTGTGTATGCCATTGCATTTCCAAGTTGGTTGTCTGGGCAGGGGGGTAGGTAACTTTTTTGTGTGTGGAATAATTTTATGACTTGTATGTGTTTTTGCCGTGAAGTTTTACAAACTCTTAGCCATGGTGTATTTTGATTTTCCTTGCATTAACCTGTCATGACTCATGTGTAGCAGGCAACCTCCTTTTTCTGTCCATGTTGGTATATGATAGGCCTGCTTGACTTTATTATTGGTTATTTCTAGCTGGGAGCTGTGGTGCTCGTACTATTAGTCTTCTTTTTTGTGTTTTATACATTGCCCTGTGTGTCTTTCAATTGTTCATGTGTTGTTGGCTTACTGCTTGTTTGACTGACGTTTTCTGTCTTCTTTGCTTGTAGGTGCACAGAAAAAGACTGAGGAGGTGCTGGCTGTTTTCATCCATCGCCCGTTCAACTGCCAGACGGACGTCCTTCAATTGTACGCCACGTGTGGGGTGTGACTCATCTGACCACACATCTCTGCAATTTGTGCTACTGAGTGCTGCTGTGTGCTGCTGACATCAGAAGAAGATGGGTCCTAAGAGAGCAGTTACCAGGTCCTCCACCACCAAGAAAGTTGCTGAGAAGAAGGTACAGAAAAAGGAAGTGTCACTTAAGGCTGGTATGGACCCCCAAACCTTTTTTGGGCCCCCAAAACGTACGCCTGCAGCAGCGGTGTCCATGGTGCAAGCTGGAGCCAGCACATCGGCATTAGCGGGGGCAAGCCACCAACCCAGGGCCAAGCACATGAGGGTCGAAGAGGTAGCCGACCTAGTGTTACAAAGCAGTGATACTGAGCCTGAACTTAACTTATCGCTGTCTCAAAGTAGCACACAATCTATGCAAGCTGAAAGTGCTGACCAACCGCCGCCAGCAGTAGATGTTCAACAACCACAACCACTTCCCGCAATAGTTGTTGAAAAACCACAACCACCGCCCGCAATAGTTGTTCAACAACAACAACCAAATCCCACAGTAGTAGTTGTTGAAGAACCACAGCACGCTATAGTACTTCCTCAAGAACAACAACCACCGTCTCCACACGCAATAGTGGAAGTTGTTCCTCCCGATGTCGGGGCAGTTCAGGAAGTAGAGCCTCATTCCGAGCAAGAAGAAGAGGAAGCCACTTCTGGAGGTGATCTACTGTCTTTAAATTTACGAAAGGAAAGGAGGGTTAGTGGCAGTGCATCGAGTTCTTCGCATAGCATCCCTTCAGATGACCTTGATAAGGATTATCATCCACGACGAAGAACTGAGCATTCAAAGGAGAGGCATCAAAAGACCAGGCTGGGAAAAAGGAAGGATCCGTCAAGGCTTGAACTTCCGGAGTTCGATGTAGGTGAACAGGATACTGATGGTGATAAAGACGGGTCTGACACTGACAATGTCATCATCACAAGCGTTATTCCTGGTGCAGAGGATGTAGAGACCAGCATTTTCACCCTATCTAGAAGGGCTGCGATTAGTGATGAGCAGGTAGCACGTGTAACTCCTACACACTCAGCGCCCAAAGTAACACCAGCTCCCATTTTTGCATCAGCGAAGGCCCGGCAGCGTGCGACATCCAGCGCAAGCGCCACCTCAACAGAAGGAGGTAGTGGCAGTACTAGTACTGAACTGTCACATAGGGAAATGCAACCAAAAGGCTCCAGTTCATCCGGGATTGGAAGTGGGTCCTCCTCTTCCTATGGCAGGAGACAAAAGTTTAGCTCCCCAGTCTGGGATTTTTTTACGGTTCACCCACATCAGGAGAACATTGCTATATGCTCCATTTGTCACACCAATGTTAGTCGTGGTAAGATTGGTACAAACTATGGTACTGGAGGCCCAACGACCCATATGAAAAAAACACACACAATTGTATGGGAGAACCACCTTGCAAGCTTACAAAAAGATGTAAGCACTGGTGTTGGTGGGGAGGATACAGTACTACAAGGTCCACTCATGGAAGAAGAGGGAGACGATGACCTTCTATCTGGGAGTGGTACACCAATGAGCCCTGTCGCCAGCACTGGAGTGGTGCAGTCCAAATCCTCAGCATCAGCAACTTCTCAGTGGCACCAGAGTCAGCCGGAGACACCAAGGGCAAGGAGTGAAAAGTCTGCGTTGAAAGGTGGTCCGTCTAGCAGAACAGACAGAATTACCAAGCAGCTTACCATTACTGGCATGTTTAGGCAGGAGGGAAAGTACGAGCGGAACCACCCAACAGCACGTTTGTACAATGCGAAACTTGCAAAAATGTTGGCACTGGACCTTCTCCCATTTTCATTTGTTGAGGCAGTGGGATTTCGGCAATTAGTGGCAACACTCGCCCCAAAATGGGACGTTCCCAGTCGCTACTATTTTGCAAGAGTTGCTATTCCAGCACTACACCACGACGTGCTGGGATTGATTGGGAAAGCCTTACAACAGAGTGTTGTCCATTGTATCCACCTGACAACCGACATGTGGAGCAGTCGCGAAGCCACAGCAGATTACATGTGCATCACCGCACACTGGATCTCTTTTGCAGGTGTGAAAGACAAGTTAACATCAGGCCTTCTTGATGTTGCTGGGATTTTCAATGACACTCGCAAACATGCAACTGTAGCCATGTTTGGTATGGAGAAAACTCATACTGCTGACAACATTTTGTCTGACTTTAACAGCAAGGTCTTTGAATGGCTGAAACCAAGAGGCCTTAAGATTGGTTTTGTTGCCACCGACAATGGCAGTAATGTAGTGAGGGCAATGAAAGATGGACAGTATTTCAGGGTACCCTGTTTGGCACACTGCATTAACTTAGTCGTGCAAGACTTTCTGAAACATGAACAACAAGTCAGCAACATACTGACCATCTGCAGAAGAATATGCACGCATTTTAACCATTCTTTCAAAGCGCGGAAGCTGCTACGCGTCATTCAGCGGGAGCATAATTTGCCAGTCAAAGCACTGATCCAGGAGGTCCCAACACGTTGGAACTCGACTTATTTCATGCTTGAGCGTCTCTTTGAGCAGTACATACCACTGAATGCTTATGTAATGTCAAGAAGATTAGTGGATCCTACTGTTAATCTTAAAAGCCTGACCGTTGAGATGTGGCAGTGGGACATCATTAAATGCTTGACAGAGATGCTACAACCTTTTGAGGTGTTCACACGTGCAGTTAGCAGGGAGGACTGTACTATGGGCCAAGCCATCCCATTGTTGTACATGCTCGAGCAACAGCTGAAGGAGGTCTGTGAAGCATACGAAGGTGACGAAGAAAAAGTTGATGCATGTACCTTGGCCAAGGCCTTACGCAACCGCTTATCTGTAAATGCAAGGCTTAAAATGATTGTGTCAGATCCAAATTACATAACTGCAACAATCTTGGATCCACGGTACAAATTGTTTGTCAGCAGTAGCGCAGTCATTCCTTTTTCAGATGGGGATGTTGCCAATTACAAAAGTTCCATAGCTGTGGAAGCTAATGATTTCGAAACTGAACGGCTGTTACTTAAAGGCCTGACAGTGCCAGCCCAGGACAGTCAAAGTACTCCAGGCCATCCTCCTGAGGCAACTCTGGCAAGTTCATCACAGCATGAGAGCGGTGCGTCCGCTTCCCAGCAGGCACCAACAGTACCAAAAGCAGCACCTGCACGATCTGATTCAGCAGACACAACCAAAAGCATAACTGCTTTTTTTCTACAGAAGGGAATGGGTAAGTCCGTTGCTGTTGCAAAGGGGAAAGAGGAGCAGCAAAGCCGAGCACCATTGAACACTGAGCGGATGGTTCAGGCCTATCTGGATGACACAACAGAGGTGTTCATGGAGCAAAGCCCATTGGTCTATTGGTATGAAAGAAGGAGACAGTGGCCAGTGCTGAGCAGGCTGGCGATAAAGTATTTGGCTTGTCCTGTAGCCAGTGTCGCCTCTGAGCGGGTTTTCAGTGCTGCTGGTGCCATTGTGACATCGAAAAGGACCAGTCTCTCCCCCAAAAGCGTCGAGAGGCTGACAATGATAAAAATGAATCAACACTTCATACCACCAGACTATACTGTACGTGAATCAGAGCAGGATGAAGAAAGCGAGCCCGAAGAATTTATCACTGCTGGGTTACATGACCTACTGCTGTCCGGACCCGCAGAGTTTGAGGACGAGCACCTCTTCCCTGACCAATAGGCTGTTAAATTGTGACTTTTTCCCTTCTTTTATTTGTGTTATTTATTTTCTTATTAAAAATGACTTTCTGGTGCATAACTGCTAATCTTAAAATAAAAAGCTCAACCAAATCCATCCCCACCACTCATTCTTTTAATGTACCTACTGGAGTTGCACACCTGTGCATTTTATTTTCGCTGTATCTTTTTTAGTTACCTCCTGGAGTTGCACGCCTGTGCATTTATGTTCCATGTTGACTGCACTCCTCAGAGTCTTGCTGCATCTTCTTGACTCCCACTCAAGTCAATACAATTCCATCTTGGCAGCCATACATTTGATGTTGTAGATGGAGTATAGTACAATAACAATAATGTAGCCTCTAACAGTCCCTCCATAATAAGTGAACCGTACATGACTACAGCCATCCTCTATTTCATTTGAAATCTGCAACTCATAATAACTGCCTTGCTGAGTCTTACTGTTAAGGCTACCACCTCTGTCTGCAGGCATTCAGAGACGACTCTTCTGTGTCAAAAGAAACTTGAGCAGGCATCCACAACTGAAGTCAACTTGTTGTGATGATGACTCGCATTACAAAGGCTCGGCAGCATCTGTGATCAATCTTCTGACAGTGAAAGAGAAGAAGAGCAAAACAGGTATAAAAATGAATGCCATGCATTGCATGGGATGTATTTTTTGGCTGACTCTGAGCTAATGTGCATGGAGTTGAAGTATATTAGTAACTTCAGTTCAGACTCACGTGATAGCCAATTCTTCCATGTTATTTACTAATAATAGAAATTATTTACGCACTTGTGTTCCTACTACTACAGATGCAGTCAGGACTTAATTTATCTTTGCTGTCCGGCGGTTGGATCTGAGCTGATTGATGCACGATGTTTCTTGGAGTGGAATACAAGGTAATAAATAAAATACAAATAAGAGTCACAGCACAGTAGACCCAGGCTACTACATGTTTGTGCACAGTGCTGTGGTAGAGTACAATAGTGGTATGATTGATGACTGAGAATGACGCATTGATTTTGTTGATTAATTTTGTAAATGCTAGGTTGCTTTTTCAATTTCATTCACCTTTCTGTGGGTCTGAAATTTTTAGGGAAATGCAGTTTGTATAACGGCCAAACCTGTGTCGTCGTGGGCCTGTTGTTGTGTGCTTGCTCCTGTCTTTTTTTGTACTTCTACATTAAAAATGATATGCAACTAGTAGACTTATACAAATTGTATCCAAGCCGCCTCAGTCTGAAAGTCCTCTCATACGACTACTCCTCTTGTTTTGTATTGTTTTTTTATCTTCACTGTATTACAATTTGTTTAGGTCATTCACATTCTTTTGTATTTGCCTTTTCTTTTTCAGGCTGGACATCTTTCACGGTTCACCCACTGCTTTATAGTATGAGCATCAACTCTCATCCTTACCACAGATCCTCATCATCAAGCAATTGGATTGCGGGAAACCAAGAATCATATTCAGCGTGTCCTTTTCTTACGTCCATTGCTTACAATCATTAGCTAGCTGATCAACATCATAAATCATCGTCTTCATTGTTTTGCTTTTGTTGTCTCCAATCTCCATGCGTACTGTTTTTCTTTCTCAAACCTTTCCCAAAACCCCCGTACCCATCCATTAAACAATCCCTAACCCTCTTCCCCCGGGCTGCGTGGTTACATTGAGGTGTGATGTTTCTTACATTAAATATACACCAACAATTTGATCACGCGCTTGCTGGGGCAGATGTGGTCAAAGCAACAATAGTGAAATGTCAACAAGGCATGGCCAGGATCTTCTGCGGCTTCCCAACTCAAGCTCTGTGTATAACGCCAAATAATTTACCATTTAACATCAAACAACGAATGCATCTAATGAATTGGCGTAATTTATTTTTTGGGTTTAAAGTGTAAAGCATTTATGATTTAGAAAAGTTTGACGTTGCCGTGAGTACTACAAGTAACGTTGAACCTCTTATCTTCTCTTGCACTTTGTTTCCAGTCCCCAAAACCATTGTTTTGTTTCAGTTTAGCAGTTGCAATATTGGGTCACCCATGCAATGTACTGTACTTACTTATACTACCCCCACATTGTCTGTCACGCGAATGACTGTCTCTTTCTTTTTGTCGCTACTGGCAGGGTCTGTCTACTATCACAGAAGTTCTGATTCTGAACCACAGATTCTTCGCCATTGTCTTGGAAATCAAATGCAGCCCTTGCAGTGCCACACTTCATGATAAATCATCATCATCTCATCAGCAATCACAGGTAAGATAAGTTTGCAGTGAGGTATAACGCAAGACAGACTGGTCGTTCTTCTAATACTACCAATATAACTCGGTGAGGGTTTACTGCATCTATCTGTTTGCATGTTAAAGATGTGGGCAATATATTTTATTATTAAAAAGCACTGTCCGCCGACCTGCATGGCCAAATTAAACCTTGCGAGGTTGCACAACGTACATTATTTGGTGAAACACTCCCCCCTCCAACCCCACAAGAAACGCAAATGAACTTCAAATGTTTTCTTTTTACAATAACTTTGTCTCGTTTATTTTAACATAATGTAATATATATATAACTAAAGATGATACAAAAATAAAATATATATAAATCCTACACCAAGCTGTCCCCCTACCCGCCTCCCCTAACCCCAACCAAATTCCCACGCTCAATGTCATGTAAAAAAAAAGTAAAAACCCAACACCCAATTCCCACCCACCAACAAAAGGATTGAAAAAGGGGCAAACAGGGTCCATCTCATAGCCGGCGGGCTTTTAAGTGTTGATCCACCAGGATCTTGACACGCTCCTCTATCTGTTTTTTAGTCTGACTGCTTTGAGCCTCCAGCCTGGCTACCCGGAGGAGAATTTTTCGCTGGAACTGGCGGCACCTACATTGGCAGCCATGTTGTTGTGGGGGGGTGGACGATGCAGGGAAAATCTGGCGGCGGGCGGCTGCCTGAGCACGCCGACGTACTCCTGCAGGCTTGGGGGCCGGGGCATTGGAAGAGGCAGCAGCTGCTGCCGCCGCCTCCTCCTCCTCCTCCTCGGCCTGAGCCACCAGCCGGCGGTAGGCCTCAACGATGGCCTGCAGTTTCCGCTGACGGGCCCGGACTGCCAGCTCCTTCCTGGTTGGTTTAGAAGGAGTAACTATAAAGAAAGAGACAGAATTGTTGTAATCAAAAATCCCAGCAAATAAAGAACGCAAAATGGATCCAACACATAGTGGGCGGCACAGTACAGTAGCAATAGCAAGCAAGTTGAGTACCTAAAATGTTGTTTTATCTATCTTGAACATTCTATTCTACGCCTTATATACTTCATTTGTCTGCCTTTTTGGCACGGCATTATGCCTGCCCTAGTAACATAGTATGGGTGTACTTGAACGGTCACATACGAACACCTGTCTTTTTCATATCTCGTTCTTTTATATCATATACTCTGTGCTTCCGGGAAAAGTGACAGTCTCAAACTAACATTAAATTAACAGTGGCCAGCTAGTACTAATAAATGTCTACTCTAGAGACTATCATTCTTTATATCGCCAACAAACGTTAGGTGGTTTGTGTTTCGCCAGCAACGACCCAGAATGCATCCAGTGGTCCCCTCCTTCCCTTGCCTTTGTGTTTAACCAAAACACCGCTGCCAACACTAGTATCCACTATCCACTAACCACCAATATTGGATGTGTCTCCCACCCACGCAGGCAGCTGTGTTTTCCACTTTCTATGCTTCCACAACAACCCACGCATCCAACTGCTCTCAAACACCTGCATTGCTGATTCCAAAGTATCCTTCTATATTATATGATTAGAGCTTTTTCCTTGCAACTTCCATCATACTTTAGTTAAAATCAATCTCATGTTAATCCATTGCGGTCATGTAATGTTGTGGATAAGACTTTTTTAGTCTGCCACCAACCTTTCACAGCTGAGTTGTAGTCACATAGAAGAGGCATGTATAACTAATTTTATCAATTCTGGCCGGTGGTAATGCTTTTGCTAAGCTTGGTAATGAGAACAGTGGCGTCATATATTGTCCAGTAGAACTTCAAGTTCACTATAAATATCAGAGTACAGTGAGGAAGTTTTCCCCACCCACCAAGTAATGCGGATCACTATTGAATGTAACTTACCATCGCCCACCGTTGTTGTCTCCTCCCCCGCTGCTGCCGGTGCTGCTGTAGGTGCCTCTGGTGGTCCTCCATTCCCCTCCGGGATCGCCTCTGCTGACGGCGTTGCAGCGCCGCTGCCCCCGTCGGCACTGGTGGATGGTACCGGTTCTGCAAAAATAAAAATAAGTAATTAAGTACACCTTTTTAGATGGATGCACAGCCCCCATTGTACTTGTTCACCAAGAACGGAGTTCTGCAAAACAGTTAAGTACAACGTAATCACTAGTAGTCCACATTGCCTAGTACAGCAGAGTAAGTAACACACTACACATATCAGCATTTATTTGGTATGGTATGGTACCCAAGCGCATCTCATCTATTCTATACTGGTACTCTAGTCCTTGGAAAGTTAGACTGAACCATGTAACCTAACCAGTTTACTTTGTACATCAATGACATGTCTACAGTTTTGCGCATGCTACCTCACAGCTTGTTGCGCAGTACGAGGAGACGCCTTTGAGGCCACATGATAGTTCAAAGCATACACCTGAAGAGTTTGGAAAATAGAGGCCCGTATTTACTTTTTGAATGTGGATTGTGGAGTCCAGTTTCCTTACAGCCTCAGGTTACACCTTCTTTTTTGCATGACAGCTAAAAAGTTGAATAAATGTATGTAATGTTTTCATACTGTCTAACGTGCACCACTTTTGTCATTATCTTTCGGCAGATGAGAAGATTTACTTCTACGAAGCAAAGATTTGCAGAGCTTACCAACAAGAGGCATATGCAACCAGTATACGTTCAATGGTGAGGGGTCTCGGACATTTCCCACATTTCCCTATCGTGCACTGGTAGCTGTACAAATGTAGGATACTTTTTATTGAGCCTTTTTTAACTCTGGATTTCTTCTGGTGGCCCTGCCCTTGACGTATTTGACAGAACAACTTAAAAACATTGATGTTACTTACTTAGTTACTTCTAACAAAATAAAGGTTTTGAAGTACCACATTGACTCGGGAGTATATTTTCAGTGTCTGTTGTCTTGTAGACTTACACGAGAGAGTGAGAAAAAGGGGGTTACTTAGGTTATGGATTGTGTAATAAAAAAAGCATTTGGCATCTTCATATTGGGGTTCAGGAAAGGGGTAATTGAATAATTGACCAATGACTGAGCCCATATAGGTTGTCGTTCATTGAATTGTGGGTTCCTCTGAGTTCTGTGACTGAGGTGTAAGACTGTAAGTAAGTAAGGTCCAACCTGCCTATCAACAACAACATCCAATTTTGGGGTGCATACATAGTTATGTATGTCACTGCATAGAAGAATACCCGCAAGAGTAGTAGTGGTATTCTTACTAACGCTTACAAAATAGTAGACCATTATCTGCATGCATACTTGGTTGGTGTCAATTGCCAAAGAAGAGACATTATAGAGGAAAAAGCATAAGACAGGAGTGGACCCTGTGCCTTCCGCTATTCGATCACAGATTTTTTGAAAAGATTGATACCTTAACTAAACAGTTAGGTGAAATGTCATTAATCGGTTGGAAAAAAAGCTCCGTTAGAAAGTTAGGGAAATATCATTGTTCCAAAAGAAAACACTGTTGGACTTACTAGGGACAGCAGCAGGATCCTCAGTAGAGGAGCTCTGTGCCTGTGGTTCACAATCACGTTCACCCGCCGACTCGGTCCCAGCCTTCTGCTTGCCCCTGGGTTCTGTGGTTCATGTAAGAAATAATAAAGAAAGAGAAAACATTGAGTGCTGTGAAACATAGACAGCAAGCATTTCAAAAACCACTGCTACAACATTAAAAGAAACAAACATTGGTCTACCAAATGACTACTGCCTTGCATGATTCACTGACTAGTGTACTTGGTGAAAACAAATCAAATGTTCCATAAACATTCTGATTGCAGATTACTAAGTAACACAGAGGCAGTAAGACCTGAACAACACCACAGATTCAAGAATGTAAGTAGCCATTTCTTTTTCATTTTTTGCCAGCAAAATACATAGATCGCAAGGAGGAGACAAGCTTAACTTTGTGCATACTAACTAACACGAAATTGTACGTTCATGGCATCATATTTTGTTTTGCTACTGACTGAATGCTACTGCTGCCCTACCCACTCAATAAACAAACTACATCAGTTCTATGGAGGGCTGAGGCAGGGGCAGCTATAGGCTCATGGTGGTCCTGGACTCCTGGCCAGGGAGCGTAGGTGGGGGGCCCGGAAGAGGAGGTCGGGGCGGAGCACGGAGGCCAGTGAAGAGGGGGGAGTCAGGGTGTTTGGAAGTGGAACAGAGCCGGAGGCACCAAATCCCTGCCAGGGGCCGCCACGCAAATATGTATCCATCCTCTGAGGATTATTAAATTAAGGATATATATTGGTGGGGTGGCCCCTGGCGTTTGGTGGCCCTGTGCAGTTGCACAGCTTGAACATGCCTAAATCCGGCCCTGGCTGAGGTAAGAAGAACAAAGTAACTTTTGCATTCATTGCCAGAGGAGTATTATTCATGCAGAAGAGAAGGCCGTGAAAAAAAGATACAATATGCATTGCAAACACGTACAATTATCCATCAACGGCTATTTCACTGACGGACAAAGGAAGGACAAGACTCTATTAATAGCATTAACTAACTTCAGTTCTCTACAATAAAGAAAATCTCACACCAATAAACAGCAAAAGCTAGCGCCAAATTGAACACGCAAGAGTCAGTGAAGATGAAGAAGCGCAGCATAGACCAGTGTCATACAATTACAGTAGATATAATAACGGAATACATCGGAAATGTAACTAGGAGCACCAGTCATTGCGTTACTTATTCAGCCAAGATTTACAAAGATACAACAACAATACTTATACTACTATAGAGATATATTACACACACTTTTTTTTTTGGGTAGCCACTCACCAAGACCCACGACCTCGACGCCAAGCAGGTCCAACAGGTCCTGCTCCCGGTCCAAAATGTCTGCCCAACGGTGGGTCAGCTGGTGGTGGGTACGCCGGATACCGGAGCAGCGGAAGACTGCCCGGCGCACCTTCACCCACCGCCGGAGACGCTCCTCAATATGCTGGTAGCCGGAGCCGGGCCTGCCACCTGCTGCCAACATCAAGGGGAGGTAGCGCTGGATAAAAAAAACAAGGGCAGCCACCTCCTCCTCCCCAAAAAGTTGGCGGGGCCTCACCCCTTGGGGGCGCATTCTGCCGCAAGGCAGCCTAGTTTTTTGGGGCACTGGCGCCTTGCCCTTTGAGCCGCCGCTGCTGCTGGCGCCCTTGACCATGGTTCTGGGTGGAGGGTAGAAGAAAACTAAAAGTTCAAGACAAAAAGGTAGGGGAAAGAAGAAGCAAGGTAAAAGAACAAGAAGGAAGTAAAAAGCAATAGAAAAGTTGTAAAAGTAGAAATAAAATGAAAAATATAAACCTAGGCACAGAGAGAAATAGGTAATAACTAAAGAAAGTTAGAAAAAGTGGGTAAAAAGACAAGGATTAAAGAGATTTTAACAGGATGCAAAAGTAGGCCCAAAACCATAGCCAGAGTGTGTGATCCACAAGATGGCTGCGCCCATCGCGACCGCATGGGTAGGTTCGCGCGATATTTAGCGCGATCACGCACTTTTGTAGTGCGAACGAGAAGATGAGTTCCCGAACATGTCTTGCACAACGCGACCACGTTAATTGTGACCCGGAACAGGAAATAAGGGAACGCAAGCAGGCGGGACAAACCTCTGTGGTAATTTAGCGCGCTAGCCATCCCGAGCATGCAGGCAACGCCCCGAACACGCGCACCGCGCTCCCGAAGACGAAAAACGGCGCGCGAACGGGCCCAGCAAGCAACTCCGCATGCTTGCGGAGCTACGCGTAGTTCGCGGAGTGCAACTACGTCTTCGCGTAGCTCCGCGGAGTCCGACTCCGCGAACTACGCCCAGGGTTAGTAAATATACAATGGATACCCGAAGGCAGTTAAGACAATTAGTGAACCTTTTTAAAAAAAAAAGGAGCACAAGCTTATATTATGAACCCGGCTAAGTTGAAAGTTATTTACAAAGAGAACACTCGGTTTTTTACCAATGTTGCAGTTGCTAAAGGATACCTGCATGATATAAAAGACTCCTAGATTCTTTGATTGTGGACTCGTATAGCTGCTACAGTTTAAGGATATAGTTCTTTTTTTTGTATTTGATTTAAATATATATATGAAAAAAAATTCAGATGGGAATATAGACTTAGTAGTATCCACTGGTATATGTTTTGAAAATATGAAAGTTTGGATATAATACTCATATAATGGTGGATGAATTGTTAACCTGTGACGCAGTGAAGGGGGAGAGATTGAGCTCAGCTCCATCACCAGGACCAGGAGTCCAAAAGCCTCGGAATTGGAGGGGTGGAAGGGGGAGTGCTATTGGGCACCGGGGTGGTTGGTGGGGGGGGGGCACGGGGGTTAAAGGGGAAAAATGCCACGTGGAGGTCAAATGACTCTACAGAATTAATTAAGAAGAATAGATCCAGTATTAAAAGAAATGTAAGGAGCAAAATGGGATACTTTAATGTCAAGTATGGAAATAGAGATATGATCGGGAAAGGCTGCAATGCCTAAGAATATCAAAATATGTTATTTTAATGTTTCTGGCCTTAATACTATAAATAAAAGGAAGAGGGTTGCATCAGAAATTTGTTTCTTGAAACCGGACATACTGTGTCTTCAAGAAACACATTTACCTTGGGAGAAAAGAGGTCTAGCATCCGACTTAGGATATACTATACTGGCAACATCCCGGCAAACAAGCATGATTAGAGGGGTAATGATATTGATCAAACCACGGCTAGGTACATTAGTAAATAGTTTAACGGATAAATGGGGCAGATGGGTGATAGTTACACTAAGTATAGGAGCTACGTATTTAACAATATGTTCAATTTATGGATCCAATTTGGACGAGGGAGAAATATTTGAATATTTAAATCTTGAACTGGCCAATTGGAGACGCCCCTTAATTGTGTGTGGAGATTTTAATATTAATTTGAAGGCAGGCGAATTAGATGCCGGTATAGAGAATTATAAGGGGAGAAAACCTCGAGTCTTTAAAGCTCTATACAATCTAGTGAAGGATCATGCATTACTCGATATTTGGTGTAAGAATTACCCTACTGCCCCAGGATATACCTTTTACTCTTCTCTGCATAAGAAACTCGTTTGTTTGGATTATTTTTTCACCTCAACTAGTATACAATCTAATATAAAAATCCAGATATTTCCGAGAGTAACATCGGATCATTCGCCAGTGTAATTGAGATTGCCCATATAGGAGAAACGAAACAGAGTAGGAATTTTACGTTTGATAGGAAGTTATGTCTAGAGCCACAAATGGTCAAATGGATTACAGATTTTATACAGAGTAATATGGGATCAGCTAATATCGAGATAATATGGGACACATGGAAGGCATGCTTCAGAGGGGAAACAACGAGCTACGGATTTCATTATCAAAATTTACAACGGGGTAAAATGCGAGTTCTTTATGATCAGCTTGCTAAAGCAGAAGAACATCTAACCACAGAAATCATGGAGGGAGTTAACAACATAATTAAAATTCAGGAATGTGAGGGTTTAATCGCTAAATGTCGAGCGAATATTACAGGAATTTGGTCTCAGGAGATAGCTCGGAAATATTTAGTATACAGGAGGTACATGCATGAATATGGGGAAGCTGTAGGTAGGGCTTTGGCACTAAAAATTAAAAATGAAAGAATCCTCTCGCCAAATTCCTAGATTAAAAGATAAAAACAGTATAATATTCGAAGATCCACAAAAAATATTGGAAATACTTTATCAATTTTACAAAGAATTATATACGGAACAAGCTAACCTAGATCCTGATATGTTTTTGCATGAAGCGACACTTAATAAACTTACCGAATTAGAGAAAGATGCGTTTTATCAACCTTTCTCAATGGAAGAGTTGGAGATCGCAATAAAAAATATGTCCAATGGGAAGGCCGCCGGCCCTGACCTTATACCAAGTGAGGTTTATAATTGCTTTTTCGATCCCCTAAAGAATCTTATGCTGGAGACTTTTAGAAGAGCACAAATAGGGAAAGCCTCACAGTCTTGGGATAATGCCTCGATAGTGGTCTTTGCCAAAAAAGGGAAACCCCCCAGAACAGCCTGCCTCATACAGACCTATATCCTTGCTAAATTGCGACAGTACGATTTATTCAAAGATGTTAGCAAATCGCATCTCTAAGATTATAACACCCTCAGTATCATTAAATCAACATGGCGTTATCCCCAAAAGAGGAACTGTATCTCATATTATTAAGGTGATCACTCTAATTGATATAGCGGAAACTGAGAAGAGAGATTTGGCGCTGATACTACTTGACGCCGAGAAAGCGTTTGATCGTGTAGAATGGGCTTATTTATGGGAAGTTATGGATAGGAAGGGATTTGGTAAAAAAATCTTAACAGCCATTAAGGTACTATATCGATCACCAAATGCGAGAGTTGTAGCTATGGGGCAAAATTAGATAGGATAACCATTACGAGGGGTACTCGGCAAGGATGCCCCTGCTCTCCACTTCTTGTTGCGTTATTTATTACTCCTTTTTTAATTAAGTTACAGGAATCAGTACGTATCAAACCATTTATCGTATCCAATATACCCTTTTCAATATTTGCATACGCAGACGACATAGCTATTATTACCACAGATCCCAGGCAAGCTATCACAGAGATCGAACAGTTAGCTATCGACTTCGGATACAGTTCTGGTTATAAACTTAATGCTGCAAAAACGCAGGTACTATGTAGGGACAGTCTTCAATTTAATGACAATAGGGTAATCTCAGAAGTGACATATTTAGGAATAATCATAAAATCACATACATAGGAGATAGTGGAAGCTAACTTGACCAGGATAATATCACAAATTCAACAATCACTAGATACGTGGGGGAGATTTCAACTTTCCATAATAGGGAGAGACAACATCATCAAGATGAATATATAAGCCAAAATACACTATATTTATCGTAGTATTCCCTTGGAAATTTCCCAAAATCATATATATAAATTGCAAACATTATGCACAAAATTTTTTTGGGCACCTGGGAAAACCAGGAGAGCAATGAAATGGGTAACATAACCAGAAGAGAGTGGAGGGAGGGGGATTCCAGACTTTTTGTTTTATTATTATGTATGCTTTTTACAGAGAATGCGAATTCTCTTGACAGGAGAACAAATAGAGGATCCGGCAGAGTCTCCCTCAATATTTTATTAGAACATTCAAAGGGTTGTTTATTGAAAGAGTTGGAAGGGAATTACTATAAACATACCCGATTTAAGGTGATTGATTCAGCATATAAAGTTTGGAGGAAAGTCAAACGTATAATGAAATTAGAGAAAATAATTTTTTTTAAATATTTTTATTGAGCGTGATCTGTAGTAGTCAAACAAAAACATATTTTATACAAGAAAGAATGAATTCTTAATAATACAATACAACATCCGTAAAAAAATTTAAGAACAAGATACAAAAAAAAAAAAGAAAACAGAAAGAAAAGTAAAAAAAGAGAGAAAGACACAAAAGAGACAGAAGAAAGCGGGGACAATTATAAATTACACATTTTCCATTTTCCTAGCATGTTGGCCCATGTCGACCCTTATCGTATCAGGGGGAGGATCTTACATTGTAGTACCAGTTCGAAATTGGGGCCCAGATCTGAGTGCCCCGAGCTCTGGTTTTCCTACCCCTTGTGCGATATATAGCCATCTCCTGCTTATAGATGGCAAGAAATCGACCGAGCCACATCTGAAAAGTGGGAACATTAGGGTCTTTCCAGCATGCCGCCAGAAGAATACGAAAGACGGCAGTACCCAAAAAAGCAATTCTCTGTTCCTCTATGCTATGACCTAAGGATTCATCGTGACCCAGAAGATATAGGGTGGCGGAGGATCTGAGATTCCGTCCAAAACTTGAGTCCAGAATCCTTCGATCATTGTCTGTAGGTTGTTTAGTTTCGGACATTCGGCAAACATATGGATTAAATTTGCTTGTCCCTGACTACATCTGGGGCATCTGTCATCTACTCGCATACCCCAGGTGAACAGTTTAGCCGGAGTAAAATAAAGGTTATAGATGGTTTTAAAGTATTGTGCTTTAAGGTAGGTGCTAAAAATAATGTTGTGTAGAGAGTTATACTATAATTAATATCTACATCAGAATTACCGAGTTTTTGTGCCCAGGATCTCTCAACACTTTCTAAATCATCCTTAGAGGATTGAGAAAATAAATCATATAGAGTACCTATTCTGGTATCTCGTTTCCCTATAATAGAAAAAAAGTTAAAGCTATCTAAATTAATAATGGATTTAAAATTACGAATGTTGGTATAAACTTGAAAGTATTTTAAGTAATCTGTGGTTGGTATATCAAATCTCTGCTGTAGTCTCTCAAAGGATGGAGCAACGTTCTGCCCGAAAAAATGACCAAGTGTGTATATACCTGAATTTTCCCATCTCCTAGAGACAGTGTCTTTTAGAGATGATGATATGATCTCGCTATGCCAGAGAGAGATGTACCTTGTTATTTTAGGTATGCCTAACTGTTTGGAAGCAAGTTTCCACACTTTCCATACATCTTCAATTACTTTAAACTTCATTTTCTTATAGTAAGATGCTTCAAGCTGTTTCAACAATAATCATCTGCATTTATCTCCTAGTCCAAGTTCAAAAATAGAGGGGATGTAAACATCTGTGATAGGTAAGTTGGAAGGTTTTAGTTTGAAAAGCAAGCCCATTTGTTGAAGTACTGTAGCCCAGAGATAGAATGTCAAATTCGGGATTCCTAAACCGCCTCTATTCAGAGGAAGAGTTAAAGCTGGTAATGCTCTTCTTATTTTACCATAATTCCAAATGAATTTAGAAATTGTTGAATCCAGGATTTTTACAATGGTGTAGTCAGCCAACAGTGGGATAGCTCGGAATAGATAGAGTATTCGAGGAAATATACTCATTTTAATATAGTTAGCCCTACCTATTATTGTGAGGTGCAAGTTATCTACCCTCTTCAAATCTGTTTTTATTGAATTGATCAATGGATCGAAATTGAGCCGATTAATTTCTTTTATTTCGGGAGAGATATTTACACCTAGATATATTGCGTTTTTCACTTTATAGGGACTGTCATATGTGATATTATTTGTACATATTACCATGGTTTTATCTCTATTAAGTGAATAACCAGAGTGAAGTCCAAAATTTTGAGTTATTTGTTCTATTTCAACTACTGCATCTGCTGGTTTGGTTGTGATGACAGCAATATCGTCGGCATATGCAAGTATTTTAGTAGAGTACCGACCCACCTTTACCGGTTGGATTTGGGGAGAATTAAGAAGCTTTAAAATTAAGGGATTAATTACTACGGCAAATAGTATAGGGGAACAAGGGCAGCCCTGCCTAGTACCTCTTTGTACCTCGACATACTCAGACTCAAAACCCTCAATTGATAATTTAGCCTTAGGATTGATATATAAGGCTTTCAGGGCTTTAATAAAGCCGGGGCCAAACTTGTTAAATTTCATAATTTCCCATAAAAACCGCCAAGACACTCGGTCAAATGCTTTTTCAGCATCTAGTGGGACCATCGACATCTCTCCCCCCGTTGCGCCCATGATGTCGAATAGGGCAATGACTCTACGAGTATGATCAGTTGTTCCCCTCCCTGGGATAAAGCCATGTTGCCACGGGGATACGAGATGTTCGATGACTCCCCTTAGACGGTTTGCAAGTATCTTTGAGTAAAGCTTTGAGTCAGAGTTTATGAGTGATATTGGTCTATATGAAGAGGGAAGATGAGAGGGTTTACCTTTTTTAGGAAATATCGCTATGTTTGTGTGCTTCCATGAATCAGGCGTGTCTGAGTGATATTGTACCCCTAGAAACAGATCTAGTAAGTAAGGTAGTATCTGTTTATCCAACAATTTATACAGCTCTAATGGAATCTTATCGGGCCCAGCCGCCTTCCCGTTAGCTAGATCTGATAATGCATTTTCTAATTGTGATCTCTTTCTCTAGTTCTTCTCTATCGACTCTGTCAAGTATTCTAGGTATTTCTGATTCCGGTAACCACTCTCTAAGGAAAGTGTTCATGTCGCTTGTAGATAGATGTTCATTCTCTTTTTGATATAATTTTTGATAATATTTCCTAAACACTTCTACAATGTCTTGAGGGGTGGTGTATTGTTGACCCTCATATTCGATATTTTTTATTCTATTATAAGTTTGTTTTTGTCTGGTTTTGAGAGCTAATTGTTTCCCTACTTTTTCCCCTGCCTCATAAATTCTAGCTCTGTTCGCTTGATAAATTTCTGCTGCTTTTTGGGTTAATGAGCTATTAATTTCTGTTTTTAGAATCAGTAGTTTTTGTAATATATCGGAGGTTGATTTTCCTTGCTGAATTTGTTTGGCGTGTTCTATTTCCAGATTGATGAGTTCTGTATTTAGTTGCTTATTAATACGATCCTGAGTTTTCTTATAATTTGCTACAAATGCGATCGTCTCTCCCCTGATTGCTGCCTTAAAACAGTCCCATACACTAAATCTGGGTGCACTGTATTGATTATTATCAAAAAAGGATTGAGCGAATAATGTGATATGATTAATGTAGTCTGGATTGGTAAGAAGCTTTCGGTCAAATGACCATTGGATATTAGGTCTATTAAAACTATCCAGTTCAAAGGTTAGTGTTAATGCATTGTGGTCAGAGATGGTTTTGGGGGACTTGTTTATATTTATTAAGGCTGTCTTGTGTAATGATGTCCTAATATAATCTAACTGGCCATATTTGTTGTGGGGATACGAATAATAAGTATAGCCGTTCGCGTTATACTTCAGCATATCCCAGACATCAAATAAATCGTGACTGTACATCAGATGAGATACTGCCTTATATACTTTGGGTTTACGGCCACTATAATTCTGCGGAAGTCGATTATTTACTAATTTTTCAATATTTATATTAAAATCTCCACACAGAATTAGTGGGCCGACCCAAGAGGCCAGTTCTAGTTCTAGCTCAATGAAGAGTTGTGGATCGTCCAAGTTTGAACCATAAAGTGAGCAGATGGTTATATCCGAATCCAATTGAACCACAGCTCACCTGCAATGTTTGTCAACTAGTTGGCGTCTAGGACTCCCTAATCCTGGTCTAGCTAAGATTGTGACCCCTCGTGTTTTAGCTGTTTGTGATGTTGCTGCTAACAGATTAAACCCGGGAATTTTTAAAAGATTTTTATCGCAGCCAACTATGTGAGTTTCCTGAATACAAAGGATGTCTACAGTATCTTGGCGTAGCAATCGAAAAAGTTGGGCCCTTTTTCTCCCATCATTAAGACCTGCTATGTTCCAACATCGCAATTTTACTCTCCCCATTTAAAATATATTCCAATTGAACCAGTACCATCTCTATAATTTATTTTAGCCCACCACCATAGATTGACATTCCTCTCCCAAATTAGGTTAATCAAAATACAAGATAAAGTACTTCGGTTACTCACAAACACAAAAAAGTCTTCACAATTTCTGATACTACAAATCACTCTACAGATCACACTCTTTTCTTCATTTCCCCCCCCTTTTACCCTCCCCCTCCCCCTCCCACTCCCTCCAAACCCCTGCAACCCACCCCCCCTAGCCCCGCAATATGAGGCAATTAGACTCTATAAGAGTCTTTGGTGATGGAGAGACACTCCCAAGCCAGGCCCAGATTCAAAATAAACACAATAAAGAAAAGAAAAAAGAAGGAGAGGTGGGAATGAAAGAAAGATGTAAATAAGATTTTTTTTTTTTATTTATTTTAAATTAACAAAGAGAAGGAAAAAAAAATAGAGGCGAATTAATCTAGTATATCCATATATATATATATATATATATATGGTTTTGGAATAGACCCATATGCGTTCTATATTCCACTAGATTAGCTGCAAACAAATATCAGACTTCTCTATTTTCTCTTTTTTCTCCCTCAATATCTACTCAAAAAATCATCTATTCTAGTATTTTCGCTAGTGTATCATTAAGAGAGGCTATCTAAAAATTCTTTGGCTTTGATTTCAGAGGTAAAGAATTTAGTCTGGCCATTGTATATAACTTTCAGTTTAGCTGGGTTATTTAAGTAGACTTGTGCTCTTTTCTCCATAAAGGGTTTGATAAGTTGTCGCAGACGCCACCTCTTTTCCACCGTCGTGTGGCAAAAGTCAAGTCTTACAAAATATGAAATCGTGTCTCTGGTCCTGCGAGCTTCTGGCCTGGCTTTTTCCGAGATGGCTTGTGGGAGGAGGAAATTTCCAAAAAATACAAGGACAGCTCATGGATAACTCCCCTGCTTGCTAGTAGGTTTCAAGGTAAATGGAGTTCTATGCACTCGTTGTACTTCAAGCACCTAGTCCCACGAAGAGAGTTCTGGAAGAGTGTCTTTAAAGAGTTGAATGATGAAAGCTCGGATATCGGAACCTTTAATATTTTCTGGTATCCCAAGTACGCGCAGGTTGTTACGCCGTAGACGATTTTCCATGTCCTCGAGCTTCCATCTGACATCACTTAGTTCTGCTTCATGAGATTCTACTTTTTCTTGTGTGACTGTGGCCTCTGCCTCATTAAGAACTATTCGTTCTTCCATCTCCGTCATTATAGTGTTGAAGGCATTTACTGACCTTGACAATTTGCGCACTACACCCTGAACCTTGTGTAGCGCTGATTGTGCTTTGCGCCCATCCCTTGATGTCTCTTCTCGATGTGATGCAATGGCCTGGAGGACTGTATCCATTACCGTGGAGAGTGTGGCATCTGGTTGGTGTGTAGAGCTTCGTTGAGCTGGCCGAGATACATTGGTATGTTCTTGAGCCCCCAAGGCGATCGACGTTGAATAGTCCCACGTAAGCCCATGTGCTCTTTTCTTTCGTATGATAGTCCTTTTATTTTCCCTGGATTCTGTCGTTTTCGTCTCTTGGTCGCTCTCCGTCTCGGAGCCTGTGTCCGTTTCAATCTCCAGTTCACAATCCTCTGACCATCTTGCATCTTCTTTCCCCTCTGATAGTGAGTAAAAGTCTGATGGATCCCTATCAGTATCAGTAGGATCGGGAGTTATCGCGTCTCTGTGACTCCTCTCGTTACCATCAGTGGCCTCCAGCAAGCCCCCCAGATTTTTTGTGATATCTCTAAAATCTGATGCCGCGAAATCACTCTCAAGAACATTGTCTGGCGATTGATTTTGCAATATCTCCTGTACAATCACAGAATTAACGGCTTCGCAGACTGTTGGTGTGGTTTCTAGCACTGTTTCTGTTAATGGTGCTAATTCTATTATGCCTGCTGGACTGGGTTGTACCACTGTCAAAGAAGTTAGCGTAATAGAAGAAGAAGAAACAGGAGAGATGATCCATACCTTGTATTCCTGCATCTGAATCCGCCCCAGCCTTAGGGTCTGATATTCCTGCCGCCATGACTGTAGGTTCTGCGTTTTTCACTGAGGAATCCTCTCCTGAAGTTAATGAGCTATTTATATTAACATTCACATTTCTCTTCTCTTTTTCTTTGGTTATGTCACTTTCTCTTTGCCCACTAGATGTCACTGTAGGCCTTGGATTAGCACTCAGAATAGTGTCAGTTACCAGCAGGACTGCTGGGATTTGTGGTACAGGAGCAGAGGTTGAACCAGGGGCTTTCCGGAGCAAATCTATCACGGAAGGGCCAGCAATGGATGTACTCGGCTGTCGTCTCAGGGCTTTTACTTTACCAGCTTCTGCCCCCGTGTCGAGGTCGGCAACATTGCCGCCGCTCTCCAGACGTGAGCCGCCCCGTTTAGCAGCCAGCTCCCTTTCTCTAAGCAGAGCCTGCTTCGCTGCCCTTGTCTTGGCTGCAGCAGCGGCCACAGCAGCGGCGTTTTTTGGCGCCATTCGTCCACAGGTGCCTGACAGACTCGCCAGAGGTGAGGCTATGTGCGAATGCTGAGCCGGCTGTTCTAACTCTGGAGATCCGTCCCGTCCGGCCAACACAGCTCCTCCACTAGCCTGCAGGCGAGCAAAGAGCCGCAAAACAGTCACGCCAATTAGAGAAGTGCAGAACAATAAGCGCTGCTGCAGCACAATCGGGTTCCGCTAATCACTGACACTGACACCTTCGATCGTAGACATTACAGAGGGGTAAGTGCCTCAAATCCACTAACTGCTTTTCTGAAACGGGGCAATTTTTCATTTTTTCACATTTCCTTCACTACGCTGTTTCCATCATTGGGCTGGCTTGGGAGCAGCCTCACAGCGGTCTAGTGAGCCGCCGCCGTCTTGCCTCAAAAACAAAAATGCACAGTCACCACTCACAGGGTGTGAGAAAATATTTTTTTACACTTCAGCAGAGAAGATTCTCCTGTCAATATTCAGGGACCATGTGGCTAAGGTGTGGAGTAGGCAAGGGGTGGTAAGAATTGGAGATTTATATCAGAAGGATGGAACCTTTAGGGATTTTTGTCTAAAGAAATTAATTAAACCGACATCTAATACTCTAATAGAGGCAATACAAACAAAGAAAAAGATTGGACTGATTTATCGATTATTGTTGGAGTATAAACAGGATAATTTGAATAAGTATAATATATATTGGCAAAATCGGAAACTGACCTGAACATTGCAGACACCATCCTCGTGGCTAAAGACATATGTATATCAGCCAACATGAAAGCACAAGTATACAAAACTCTATTTAGACTATATTATACTCCTAAACGAATGCCTTCATGGGGCCCACAATATGATGGAAAATGTTTTAGGTGTGGAGGAGAGGAGGCAGATTTACTTCATATCTTCTATAAATGCTCTAAATTGAGTTCTTTTATTTCAAATATAGAAAGCTTCATTTCCGAAATCATCCATTTTCCTATAAAAATATCCCCAACACATATTTTTATTTGGGTGACCCAATCTATTAATGAAAATACAGATTTGTCTAAATGTAAACACTTTTTATTTGTAGCAATGATTATTGCTCGATTATGTATAGCTACTTAATGGCTACAACCTGAAGCACCCGCGTTTGAATTTTGGAGAAGAAAATTACTGAATATATATGAATTAGAATGGAACTTATATGCTTTAAAAGGTATAAGGAAAAAAATGATTGGTATATCGACATGGGAGGTACTTAAGGAATATATAGATGATTAGTTTCCTGATTTACGTATTCTGTATTGAATTAATTTAATCTTATTATGCTTGAATCAATCAACTGTATGTAAAAATCTATGAATGTATTTTGCTTTTCTTGACCTCACATTGGCAATAAAAATAATTTTTAAAAAAAACTGAATATAGCCTGAGATGATAGGTTTGTAGGGAATATGGTGGGAAGGTATTAAAAAATATATATTTTGTAATGATTATTTTATATGATTCAAATTAATATTTGATATTTAAATAGGTAAATGATTTACTTGATTAATTGTTAGTTTAATTATTTGATATCTTTTAAATTATGTTACTTCATATGTCCGTTTATTTATTTATAAAATTTGAAAAATAGTTCTATATTGGGCATTTGTCTTAATATTGTTTGTTTGTTTTCATATACATTTATATATTTTTTAATAATTATTTGTATTTGTTTTTTGGTAGTATGAAAGAAGTGTATTTATTTTAATTTCTTAAAGATATAATATAAACAAGTTTTTTTTTAAATTGCGTTTTTATTTTCTCATGGAATAGTATGTCTAACCCCTCCAAATTCCAACACTTTCCCTAGTTTTGCTCACAATGGAGTCGGGATAGTAACTCCAACCCCGCCAAAGTCCAATACTCTCCCTACTGTTGTCACTGGAATGAGAATTGTTGATCTAGCCCCTTCAAAGCTCAACACTCTCCCTGCTTTTGCTTACCTGGTGTGAGAATAATAAATGTAACCCTTACAAAGTCCAATACCTTCCCTACTGTTGCTCAGATTGAAATTGTTCACTCCAAAGTCCAACGCATTTGCTTACCTGCAGTGGGAACAGTATATCGAACCCTTACAAAATCCAATAAATTCACTACTGTTCCTTAGATTGGAGTGGGAATAGTAAATCTAACCCCTCCTAATCAATATTTCCTCTATTTCCCCTCAAGTTGTAGTTAGAATTAAAAAAATTACTTTTTCTATTTTACTTTATGTTGAGTGGTATTTGTTTAGTATTTTGAATTATGTTAATTCTTTATAAATTAAATAAATAATACTATAATACACCTGTTAATTTTGTTGGGTTTATAGTATTTTTTTAATAATATTTGCTATATAGGTATTTTAAATGTATGTTTTTTAGATTGAAAACTATAAATTATAAGTAATTATTATTGGCACAGGGAAGTCATGCAATTTTCAGTGCAGGTACCAAGTCCTCCTACTACGGACCGGTAGCCTCGCTCAGGAGGCTGGCTCAAATCTGGTCACTGGGAACAAAAAAAGCAGAGAACTCTGGGTAGTTCCCAAGTTTAGGTAGAGCCAGCTCTTATGTAGAGCACCCTACAACACCACTGACACTCTGAATTTGCTCACCATAAATGTTTGCTTTTCTGTCAAAGTTTTTAAGCATATGATTAGTACAATGCTATTCATGCCAGATAGAAAGGGACAACTTTTATGCCATTTCTACAGCGAAGTCTTTAAGCATAGGAATAGCACAGTGCTATCCATGCTGCGCTGGTAAAATGACAAAAGCTTTTTGCCACTCCAGCCACTCCAGCTTTGGATTAGTAAAATACCATCCAAGCCAACCTGTAATGAATAAAAGCAGCCCCTAACACACCTTTCGCTATCATTATAGCTTTTCCGAGAAGTTTAGCTTTGTCCAGACACAAGGGAGTACTCAGTATAAGTCAAAATAATACCCTTGCAGGCGTGTTGTAGGGTGCTCTACATAGGAGCTGCTCTTCACCTAAACTTGGCTGCTACTCAGAGTTCTTTGCTTATTTTTTGCCTAATGTATGTGCCACTCTGTGCCTGAAAGGGTATTGTTTTGACTTATAATGTGTGGGCCGGGAGGAGGATTCATGTTATCACATATTTCTGGATAAAGATATACCAGGAACAATCACATTGCCAAAACGCACACAAGGTCACTTGTGACATTTCAATGTGCTCCATTATGCAGCTGTAGCATAGAATAGATACTAGACATTTACCCAAGGAGGTAGCACTTAGTAATTAACCAGTACAAATTACTCCACTTGGGTATATAATGTGTGCAAAACAGTGGACTCTTGTTGAATAAAAGGGCCAGTGGGTTTGTTTTGTGGGCGTGTCACTCGCATAGCTACTGACACACCCACACATACATGTAGATACCCACTCACATACCCACACACTCACATACTCACAGATAGACCTAATTAGACACTGTTACACCCACTCACAGATCCACTCAGAAACTCACACACCCACTTACAGATGCACTCAGACACTCATGCACTCACTCACTCACAGACTGACTCACATACTCATGGAGGCACTCACAAACCCAATCAGACAATCTCACAAACACTGAGACACTCACTAAGACACTCATGCAACCACTGAGACCCCAACTCAGATACCAGCTCAGACACCCATGCATCCACTCACAGGCCCACTCAGATCCTCATGCATCCACTCACACACCCATTGAGACACTCACACACTCACTCAGACACCCACTGAGACACTTATGCACTCACTCGCATAATCACTCCTAAATGCTACAGGTTACAGGTAGGAAATAAAGCAAAAAACAATCTTAGCAATTACTTAAAAAACAAAGGTTGCAGGGATGCCATAGTTAGGAAACAACATTAAACAACTCATGTTTTGAGAGTTTGAGCTATTGGTGTTGTAAATGACAATGCCTTTTGCCCATGTGTTTATTGTTTGGAGTGGAATGTATGATTGTGGTGTGAAGCACTATTCCCAATAACGTGCGCGGCTGGGCGGCCGCGCACCTCTGTGGCATGAAGCGCGCAGTGCTATGTGTGGAGCGCGCACACACACAGCACATCAATAAACAACATTCGTGCCGCTGCTTTTAAAAAGCGAGTGGGCAAAAAACGGGTGTTTTTCTTTAATGTAGAGCCTGGCTGCGGTGCCTACTGTGTGCTTTTGTTTAAAATATTCATATTAACTGCACCGCCGTCACGAGCTGCAATTAGCATGAATACTTTAAACAAAAGCACACAATGTGCCCATCACCTTGCAGCTGCGCTCTATTGTGAAAAGAAATGCAGCAACTCTACAAACACGACGTGAAAAGCACACGTCGTGTTTGTAGAGTTGCCGCATTTCTTTTCTTAACAGAGATGGGCTGCGGGGTGATTGTGTGACTTTGTTAAAGTTGTTAGGTTTCTTACAGCTCCAGACGGGCGCTGTGATTAACCTGACATCTTTAACAAAACCCCACAATCACCCCGCAGCCCAGCTCTGTTAAGAAAAGAAATGCAGCAACTCTACAAACACGGCGTGAAAAGCACACGTCGTCTTTGCAGACTTGCTGAATTTCTCTACTTAATAGAGCGCAGCTGTGGGGTGATTTACACCTTTCTGTGCTTGGCATAGTGTACCGCCCTACATCTTTTGTTTTTTACATGGACACGATACAATACAATAAAATGTGCCTCTTATCGCGTGTGTTCCATATGTTTTATTTACATTTTTGGTATAGTGGCACAAACGCCCAGCATGCTGCTCCGAGCACCATGCCATGGCACTGTTTTATTCTTCTGTTTTATTTTCCAGATGAAAGGAGCCCTTTTACAAAGCATTGTATATTTCCTCTTCACTCTTTATGTGGCACCTCCTTGGTGAAACATACAGCTCTGTGAAGCCCATGCATTTTTTGTAGATGCATCTTTTTTTCTGAGTTTAAGGACCCAGCTTATAAATATTCCTTTCAAAACAGGGGAACCAGTGTCTCTTACATGCCCCTCTTAAGCCAGACTACAAGCAGCTTGTTGGCCTGCCATTGATTGCTTAGAAGTTGGGGGCTGGTTTAGAATTGGAGTGTGAGTGGAGCGGCTACCAATGGTTACCAGAGATGACAAAGACAGCAGAGATCTGTATTTCTGCCCAATCACACAGAAAAAGAAGCTGTAATAAAAGTGGTACTTGTTTTTCACCACCAACATGGGGCTGCAGCAGAATAGCCCACCATCAGAGACACCAATCTTCAAACATACATGTGCCATGGACTTCAAAGTAAGAGGAATCATCGAGTATAGGCTGCTACAATTAAACATTTATGGGACAGCCCTTTCTCACACTGTCAAAATGTATAGTGAACTTTATTCACACTGAGTCAGTGAGAAATTCACTAATACTTTTGCACACCTGTTTCTAGTGCCCCCTGTAGATTACCCTTGTCTGCTCTCAGTGATAAAATTGAGCTATCAGAAACCTACTAGGACAGAGTAGTTCTCTTTTTAACCAAAGTTGCACCCATACGTGGGCTGTCTTCACTGGATGCCTCTTTGATTGGCTAATTGAACTGTTTGCTGTGATTTATTTGAGTTAAACATAAAAATGTAGCATTGCATTGACTAGAAAGCTAATTATTAAGAAGCTCTGCAGTAAGCATTTAGTAAGAGAAAGAACTGCAAGATAAATACCAGGCATACAAAAAGATGTATGCTTCAGACCACATTTTGCATATAAAGGTATCTCTCTGCAGTATTTCATCTAGCTAACAGGAGTCACTATTTTTATTTAACATTGATGGAAGATCATGCATTGTATGACATGTAATTGGTTACTTGACTTAAGAGAATAAACTAAGTAAATGATTTTTAATCTAAAGGTTTGCCAGCAATAAGGTGATTACAGTAAAAGCTAATTTACAATCCTTACCCTGGACAGTGGTTACTCTAAGGACACAATACCATTTTATCAGTACGCAGAATCTCTTCATCGACGGCGTTCAAATTGGAAGCCAAAACAATTCCTAATGAACAAATTCTTACCCTTAGGGATAGGCTCACGTGCCGGTTGACATTGTTCTTACTACCATTGTACTTCCATCTGATACAGCTTTTCTTTACTGCATACTGTGACCCCCCTCGTTGCCCGCTTACACCTGTTTATTGTATTCCCCTCCTGGGTGCAATTGTACTGTAATCTGTGACCATTACTGTTTTTCTCTCTCTCTCTCTCTCTCTCTCTCCTACTTGATAAGGTTATTGCATTTTTGTCCTTCCTCCCATCATATTGTAAAGCGCTCTGATATCCCTCGGGATCTTGCTTGCGCTATATAAAACTTTATAAATAAATAAATACCTACAATTCAGGACTATTGACTTTGTCAATGGTTGTTAGTTGCATAAGATAAATAAGCAGCAACTATGGCTTGTGTGTAATATTGAAAGGGCTTCAACTTAAAGCCCTGGTGTCTCGAGAAACTTACATCTCAAAGAGTGTGTTTTTTATGCATGATGCTCTGGGACCTGAGCATTCCACGGGACCAGGTGATGTACCAGTGCAGTGATGGTGCAGATTTTCACAGATCTCTTGTCAGTGTTGTAATTTTGGTCTAAGTTTGTATTTTTTCAAGGATTTGAAAGTTGGATAGCAGTTCAGTGATCACTTTTCTCACCTATAAAAGCCTCTAAGAGCACTGCCAACTCCTAGTCATCCCATTTCACTTCATCTGAAAGTTTTCTTGTTAATTGCAGCTCCAGACGGGCGCTATGAATAACCCGAAAACTTTAACAAAGGCACACAATCACCCTGCAGCTGCCCTTTATTAAAAAAAGAAATGCAGCAATTCTGCACACATGGTGTGTAAAGCACAGTCCGTGTTTGTAGACTTGCTGTATTTCTCTTCTTAATAGAGGTGGGGTGCGGGTGATTGTGTGACTTTTTAAACTTTTCTGTGCTTGGCATGGTGTGCCCCCCCCACCCCCCAACTTGTATTTTTCTGTCATTGCATCCAGATATATGATACAACAAGTAACATCATACCTACAACAAGTCGGACTATTGGATTTTTTAGTGGTTGTTAGTTGCATGGGATAAATAAGCAGCAACTACGGCTTTCATATAATATTGAAAAAGCTTCCACTTAAAGCCCTGGTGGCACCATAACAATGTTGCTGCTCCTGAATTTCAAAAAGAGGAGGGAAGCAAGAGTTAGTGAACAGAATACTCCCAACAGATGTATCAGTCATTTACACACTGGCAGCTGCCATCTGCTCAGACCTGCATCTTGGCAAGATTAAAAATCTTGGGAAGGCCTAACCAAACTTCCACCCTTCTTAGTTTGTTCAGGTGAGCATGATACATAGAGCAAGCATTTAGAAATGACAAGCTGGCAAAAAAGGCTCCTTATAGAACACCCCAACATCGATATACAGAGACGCTACTTCTGAAGCATTGCCATACCACACTTGCTGTCTTCTATGACATATCTTTTGTCCTTTACTCTTCCACTCCCCAGCTGCTCTCGCCGTCTCATTCTCTATGGCCGGGATACCCGTCACCCCTCCCAACACAAATCCCCAAGGATGGGAAGACGGACACAGCTTTTGAACTTTTGGAAGGCGGGAGGGAGTTACCCTCCCGGACGTATTTATTAAAATATGAAACAAAATTAAAACATTAAAATAACAGTTTCATATTATGTACAATTTTCATTTATACATTACGATGTTTATTGGCTAACCTTAGCAAATCTCTAATACAAAGGTTCTCCTAGCCGAGTCTAAACATCCTGCAAATGCATACTCTCTAAATAAAATTGTACATCCTAACATTACGGGCCAACGGCAAGGTCGTAACCGGTGTCAGATCCCTAATACCAGAACTCCCCCCTCACTTGTGAGGGGCGGGCGCACAGAGGACTGTACCTCTGTGCCAACTTCCAATTTCCCTTGTCTTAACGGGGGCCCCTTATTAACTCGACGCCATCTTGGTGGTCGTCCGAGGACTCGTGTGAGGTGTCTAGAAGGTAGCGTAGACCCCCCTCCCACCCCACACTTCTTACCACATCCGCCGTCGCGGATGTCCTGGCCCCGGGAAATTCATAGGAGGGGCCGTAGCCGCCTCCTGCCCTGGGAGGGGCCTATGACGGCCTTCCCTTTCGGCGACCCCCTACTCAGAAGGGTGCCGCCTCCCCGTGTGAGGGGCCAATGGCCGCCTCCCCCCGGGCGCTCCCATCCATAATGGGTGGCGCCCCACCTCAAGGGATCTTCCAATTACTGCTCACCGATCATGACCTTACCGCCCGACCAAAATAAATACGACGTTTTTGAACCTAATGAAGAGCGGAAAAACAGCTAAACTGGACTTTCGCACTATAGACCTTACCTCGTCTACACATGTAACACCACTTTCAACTAGACTGTGATACCCTGCTTACCTTGAATGAGAAAAACATGCTATAACGAAAATCATTTTATTGCGTTGAAAACAGTCGAAAATTCAAACTTTATTACATATAAACAACCTGGAAAAAGAGATATTATCACCGTGGATCAACTTTATTGTCATACTAATCGTTGCCATAAGGGGCTGGTGGGTGGGTCAAAATTGGCTCCTTGTTCCGTCGAGGGCTCACATGCAACGAGGAGGTGCAGCTTCCACGCACAGGAACAAGAGGATGTTTCTTCGGATTGTTGCTCTTTTATTCTTCCTCGGGAGGGCGTGTACCCTCCCTCGGCCTGCCTCCAGGGCGTGGCCAACGGTGTAAGTGTCTAGGACAACCCCTCTTGGGTGGGAAAAGGCGCGCCCCGGCTACGCCACTTCGGGCATACCAGCCGAGACACGCCCCCCGCCCAAAATGGTTTCCCAGGAGGATCGGGGCACCCGACCATACGTTCGGGGGGACCGAATTGGTCGCCCCTTTCCATATGGCCGGGATACCCGTCACCCCCTCCCAACACAAATCCCCAAGGATGGGAAGACGGACACAGCTTTTGAACTTTTGGAAGGCGGGAGGGAGTTACCCTCCCGGCCGTATTTATTAAAATATGAAACAAAATTAAAACATTAAAATAACAGTTTCATATTATGTACAATTTTCATTTATACATTACGATGTTTATTGGCTAACCTTAACAAATCTCTAATACAAATGTTCTCCTAGCCGAGTCTAAACATCCTGCAAATGCATACTCTCTAAATAAAATTGTACATCCTATCATTATGGGCCAACGGCAAGGTCGTAACCGGTGTCAGATCCCTAATACCAGAACTCCCCCCTCACTTGTGAGGGGCGGGCGCACAGAGGACTGTACCTCTGTGCCAACTTCCAATTTCCCTTGTCTTAACGGGGGCCCCTTATTAACTCGACGCCATCTTGGTGGTCGTCCGAGGACTCGTGTGAGGTGTCTAGAAGGTAGCGTAGACCCCCCTCCCACCCCACACTTCTTATCACATCCGCCGTCGCGGATGTCCTGGCCCCGGGAAATTCATAGGAGGGGCCGTAGCCGCCTCCTCCCCTGGGAGGGGCCTATGACCGCCTTCCCTTTCGGCGACCCCCTACTCAGAAGGGTGCCGCCTCCCCGTGTGAGGGGCCAATGGCCGCCTCCCCCCGGGCGCTCCCATCCATAATGGGTGGCGCCCCACCTCAAGGGATCTTCCAATTACTGCTCACCGATCATGACCTTACCGCCACAGGCCGGATAGTTGACCGGCTATCCGGAACCCCCACAAACTCCTACCAAAGGTCATGAACTCACAAACCCCTTAACCATGCTATGAAGTCTCCTATGAGTAAGGCATTCCCCTCCCGGGACAAATGGACCCCATCCTCGAGATACATATGGTCCCCCCGAATACATCCATGCGGAATACAATGCAACTGTCCTGAACGAAACAACCTACTAAGTTTGTTGTTGACCTTCTTAACTGAATGATTCAAAGCCGTCACAGAGAGGGCCCCCCGCCAGATTCTTCTGGGAATCATGTGTGACCATGCTATCATGCACCCAGGGACCCTCTTCGCCAACCAACTAACATTGGATAGAATTTGCTCGAGCAGTATTCGTCGACCCATGGTCACCAAATCATTTCCTCCCAGGTGTACTATGATTACAGACAGCGGTGACCTTGTCCGCCCTAACAGTCCCTCCATAAAACATTGAAATTGGTCAATACAGAGCCCCCCCTTCCGTGGAAGGTCACCCTGTACCCGTATTCCCCAGCTACGTGAATCATGTCACCTGCTTTGAATACGTCCCAGGCACGCCTCACGTATGAGTGGCCAATGACCCACACCACTCTTCCCTCAGCCGGTGATCTTTGACCGCTGGTCCCCAGGTGTCGGGTCTGCCCCGCAAAGTCTGCCCCGCAAAGCCTGCTCGCGAAACTGTAAACCAAACAGAAAACAAGAAGCGTGAGTGCATGACATTGGCTTCACAACATGTGCAACCGCACATACCTTTTATAACAGTTCGAGGACCAACGCTCCAATTGTTTCACTTTTTCAGTACTCAGACCCCTGGCCCTGGCTGTAGCCTCTGTAGCAGCCCCTATCCGGAAGGAATGGGTCCCAAAATCGCTCGAGTCCAAGCCCGCTGCCGCGATTGCCATTGTTAGCACCCGCTAAAACTGAAACCTGGTCAGCGGAGTGCCGTCGGTATGTCTCAGCAAGCATCCCCCCCACGATACTGCCCTCTGCACCAAATATGCCTCCACGCATTTCACTTGGCACGTAGGGGACCCTTGAATGTGCTAGACAACCACACTGTCCCCGATAGCTCCCTGATCGGTTTTGGACCTGGCTATCGTGATTATCATTGAATCACCCTTGATCTGAATGTGCTCTCGACACAGACCTCCCCCCGTATCCTGCTTGTTCTTTGCTACCAGCTTGCTTACCCGCATAGCCCCATGGAATGCTAATGCAAAAGCGGCCTGGAACAGCACTGCCTCTGACTGGGATGAACATGTTGCAGGGAGTACGGACATTAACAGGGACAATCTTTCTAGCCCGATCGGGCGCCTTACGTCCCCTCTACGACCCTCGAGGCGTAGCCACCCACGCAGTGCCTTCCTTACTAGAAAGGATAATGTGGGGTCCTTGATGCCATGCGCCTGCGCCATGAAAGCAATGGCAGCCCGGAGCGTATTGGCCGTTGCCGCTGATCGGCCTGCCTGGTGGATTGACACTAGGAACTTCAGGACATACTCTTCCTGCCCCCAATGATCCCCTCTAGCTGGACCCAAAAATGACCAATAGGAACGGAACGCCCCTTCGTATGCCTTCCTTGTCCTGGGTGCTAGGCTTGCTCCCACGAGGTCCTGTAATCCGGGGCACCGAGATACCAGAGAACTTCGGGAAATGGTGCCGCCACCAAGTCCGCTGAAGGTAGATAACCCCTGAAGGCCTGTATGTGGGAACGAGAGAGTGCATCAGCCGCCTGGTTCAGTACACCCGGCACGTGCCTCGCCTTAAAGTGGATGTTCAATCTCAAACACAGTAATACAATTTCCTTCAGTAATCTCAAAATCCATTTGCAGCGTGCTGCCTGATTATTGATACATTCGACCACAGTCATGTTGTCGGACCAAAACACCACTGTGCGGTCACGAAAACCGTCTGGCCATGTCTTTAAGGCCACAAAAATGAGTAACAGCTCAAGAAACCCAATGTTACCTGTGAGTCCACTGTCGTGCCACCACGTCGGCCATGTTTGCGCCGACCATCGACTACCGAAGATGGCGCCGAATCCCACACTCCCCGCCGAGTCGGTCCATAAACCCAGCTCCTCGGAGGAAGCTGGTGGCTTGTTCCACACGACGCAACCGTTGAAATCCGCCAGAAATGCCAACCAAATGCACATATCCTGTCGAACCTCTGCAGACAGTCTTGTGCGGTGGTGCCCTTCCTTGAGACCGACCATAGCTTGTGCAATAGAGCGCGAAAAGGGGCGGGCCATCGGTATCACTCTAAGGGCAAAGTTAAGCTGGCCCACTGCTTATTGCAACTGATGGAGAGTCACTTTTTCTTTGCTGATGCACAATTCTAGCGAGGCCCTAAATTTCTTTACCTTTTCCCTGGGCAGACGGAAGCATCCCTCCACTGAATCGAGCTCTATTCCAAGAAACTCGAGTGAAGTAGATGGCCCCACTGTCTTCCCTGGTGCCAACGGCACGCCGAATTGTTTCATGAGATCGCAAAATTTCAGTAAAGCCTCTGCACATCCCGTGTCATCGGCTGTCCCCAAGAACAAAAAATTGTCAAGGTAATGCATAACCTGCGTATAGCCCGTAGCTCTCATGAACGCCCATTGTAAAAAACAACTGAATTTCTCAAAATAAGCACAAGAGATGGAGCAACCCATTGGCATGCATTTATCCATGTAATAGCGTCCTTGAAACATAAAACCTAGCAGACGCTGATCCTGCGGGTGTACCGGGAGCAACCGGAACGCTGACTCAATATCTGATTTGGCCATCAGCCCTCCGGGCCCCAGGCGATTCAACATGGCGACGGCCTCATCGAAGGATGCATACCGCACCGAACAAACTCCAGGGTCAATCGCATCATTCACCGAGAGACCCCTCGGAGCCGACAAATTATGAATCAACCTAAATTCACCTGGGTCCTTCTTGGGGACTACTCCCAACGGTGAACAAATGAAGTTAGCGACTGGCGGTTGCCCATATGGGCCTGCAACCCGGCCACGGGCAACCTCCTTTGCAATCTTAGCCTGCACCACCGCCGTATTCTGTTGAACCGATAGCTGGTTCTTACACTGGGACTGCCCCCGAAAATCCCCCGCCGGGATGTGGAAACCATACGAAAAACCGTCTTGCAACACCCCAGCGGAGACATGATCAGGGTATTCATTCAGCCAAGGGATCATTGCCATGATGTCTACGGGGGTAGGTAGTGGTGCCCCTCGGTCGATGTTAGACCTGCTTGGCCCCTCCTCTACCCCCTGTATCACCATTCCTGGCTCTGCACGAACTCTCAGGGTGTGAAGATTGTCCGCACCTCGCACACTCATGCCTGAACTTACATGTCCCTTGTGGTCTCGTGCATTTGCCTCTGTTGAAGCTCCAACAGACCCCTTTCCTACCCGAATTCCCACCATTCCTCGATTGTTGGTCACTATTGGTGCCTGCTCGAAAGGGCGCCGCTGCATAATGGCGGGCGGGCTCCGCACCATTCCCGCCAAGCAAAGATGACTTCGTCGTACCCGGCATGAGCTGCTTCTGCCATGAGATGGAGTCGAAACAATCCCACGTCAGAGATGAGTCGTGCTCCTTGGCCTTCGAAACTTACTATCGTAACCCAACCATTGAGTGCCTTCATAAGTCTCATAAAAACCCATTATACGTGTAGCACGCCAGTTCAGTCAACACCTCTGGCCTACGCTCCCCCATGATCGCAGTGAACATCGGATATGCCCTGCCCCAATTAGAAATCGTCTCATCCACTCTGAATGCCGCCATTTTTGCGCGCCATACGCTCGGGTGCAACAAGTCCTTCTGACTCTTGACATGCTCTATCTCATGGTGGTCAGTTAAGAGAGAAAACATATTCACATATGTATCAGCCCAAATCATTTCTTTCGTGGCCAGCGGTATATGTTGAACCACCCTTTCCCTCCTCGAGGGTAAAGAACCCTCCCCAGCCATCAGCAACGGCTGCTTACCCGAATCAGTAGCTGATCCTGCTGATGCTGCAACGCCAGACGCCGGTCGTTCCGAGGTCCGATGACCTTCTTCGGTCTGCCCGCGTTATTCATTCATTATTCATTGCCGCCATCTGTTTTTTCATGTTCGCCATGTCCTTCACCAGCATGCGAAGCATCTGCTCGGTTCCAACCTTCTTTCCAACCTTCTTGCCAGGCATTGTCGTCAGATATTCGCAACTTGCTGCACGACGAGGTCCTGGATTCAAAGATTCGAAATCGCTGAAAAGAGAAACACAAAAATTACAAGTTCTCAAAATTGGCTCCTTGTTCCGTCGAGGGCTCACGTGCAACGAGGAGGTGCAGCTTCCACGCACAGGAACAAGAGGATGTTTCTTCGGATTGTTGCTCTTTTATTCTTCCTCGGGAGGGTGTGTACCCTCCCTCGGCCTGCCTCCAGGGCGTGGCCAACGGTGTAAGTGTCTAGGACAACCCCTCTTGGGCGGAAAAAGGCGCGCCCCGGCTACGCCGCTTCGGGCATACCAGCCGAGACACGCCCCCCGCCCAAAATGGTTTCCCGGGAGGATCGGGGCACCCGACCATACGTTCGGGGGGACCGAATTGGTCGCCCCTTTCCATTCTTTTTCTTCCTCATATCAGTCCCGCGCCACGTTTACCCACTTTCCCCTTCTCCCCATCCCATTCTTGTCTCCATTTCCCTCTCACTGCCTGTTCTTTGCTTTCTCTCTTACCGGTTTTCCATTCTCTGTACTCCCTCCCAGTTCTCCAAAGCCTCTGGCTGCCTTTCTTTCCGTCCCTCTCTTACCAATTTCTCCATTACCCCTTCCCCATTTCTCGTCTTTGTGCCCTGACTTTTTTTCTACTTTGTTCCTCTCTCTCCCTTTCTCTGCCACTAAATCCTATTGCTCACTAGTCTCCTCTCCTTTTCCTTCAGGCTATGTTACAATTTTGAAAACACATCCAACTTTCCCTGAATATTACATGGAAGCACAGTTAGAATTTGGACCAGGGTGCCTCTGCAGTGTCGGTGACCTGACCAAAAAGGACATGAAAAAGCTGAAATTGGATCATAAATCCAAAGCTGTTCAAGTCAGGGGCCCCAGAAATAAGTTTGGCCCCCAGCACTCAAAATCCTTAAGATGTCTCTGTGCATTTGTTAAAGTTTTCATGTTAATCGCAGCACCCATCATGAGCTGCAATTAACACGAAAACCTTAACAAATGTACACAATCACCCAGCAGCCCAACCCTACTAAGGAAAGAAATGCAGCAACATTTTTAATAGCACCACTCGTACGAGTGTAAAGCGTTAAGCACTTTACATAGCATACACATTACACAGAGACACTGAATCATAGTGTGTAAATCAATGTATAGGAAATGTTACATCAGACAGAGGAATCAAATGTCACTTCTTAACAGAGCTGGGCTACTAGGGTTTTATACAAACGTTTGTAGTGATATTTGGCGCTGCACACACATGCGGTGTAGTTCCTGGCGCACATTGCCACGGCTGAAGCGCACGGAGACCCTACACTGCCGCACACAGGGGAAACAAATTAGATGGAACATTGGTGTGGAGTGGCATTATGTGGGTTGCATTGGAAATGTTAGTTGTGAAATTGTGTTGGGTGGAATTGTGTGGTGTGTAGTGAATTTGTGAAGTGGAATTATGTGGTATGGTGAATGACACTGTTAGCCACAACAGTCAGTGTGAGAAGAAGAGCAACATTAGCCACAACATGGCAGAGTGAAGAGAAGAGGAGCATAAGCTACAAGGAGGAAGAGTGAGGAAGAATGAGGAGTACAGCAGCATAAGCCTCAAAGGAGCAGAATGAGGAGGAAAGAGCAGCATTAGGCAGAAGGAAGGAGGGTGAAAAGAAGACAGCATGTGGCACAAGGAAGGAGAATGATGAAGAGAAGATGTCATGAAGCACAAGGAAAGAGACTGATGAGGAGAATATGGCATGAGGCACAAGGAAGCAGAGTGCGCAGCATGGGGTTAAGGTGGAGAGTAAGGAGGAAAAGACAGCATGACTCACAAGGAAGGAGAGTGAGGAAGAGAACACAGCATGATGTACAAGAAAGGAGAGTGGGGGGGAGAAGATGGCATAAGGCACAAGGAAGCAGAGGTTAGGAAAGGAGGACATAATTAGCCACAAGAGACACTGTGAGAAGCAGAGCAGCATTAGTGCAAGAGGGAGAAGTAAAGATGAGAAGAGGAGTGTGAGATGAAATGAATCATCTGCAGAGTGTGAAAAAAGTGCTGCCTTCGAATTTGTTCCCACAACTCGACAGAGTTTGCTAGCATATTACATCTAGAAACATAAAAACTGCCATTAGGCCAGCTAAGTACATTTCCTATAAGTACATTATACTTATAAGTACATTTGTACTTATAAGTACATTTCTTATAATTAGGCTCTTGAGGAAAGAGCTAGGATTTTGTATGGAGGCGTGGAAAGATTTGAATACAGGGTTTTATTAAATGAATAGATTTTCTGACCTTGCTTGCAAGACACTTGAAATTATTTTCTGCACTACAGATAATATTACTTCCTATTAGCCAACCAGCTGTGCCCAGTCATTTTCAATTTAGGGCTGCACCTTCTTTGCCAAGTAAACTCTAGTACCAGTCAAACAATATTCAGATAGCAGTCATAAGAAACCTTTTTCTATCAGCATTAATCAACTCTATAAACTTCCAAGATATGGTCAAAAATCAATCAAGCACCAGCCATGTTCAAATTGCATTGTTTGCTAGAAAATATTGTTTGTGAACCACATATGTAATTTTTATAATTTTCTTTCATAATCACAATGCAGATATTTATTGAAATTCACCTCTTTAATGTGAATATTGAAGGGCAACTACTACATTTAGGATATAAGAAATCAAAAGACACTGTTATATGAGGGAACTGTTATCCTAGAATTCCAAACTTTCCTGGGAATTACTTCCACGTTTGCATGCTTTCTGAGTTTATGGCATGCTGCTTCGGGTCAGATTTTGAGTGAGGCACGTGCAGTGCCTTTGTGGGTCTGGAAGACACCCTCTGACAGCCTGGAAAGAACTTGTATAGGAAGCACCAGAAATAAATGATTTCTCAAAGAAATACTGCATAATATGCCAGTGGCCAGGCGTGTTCTTGGGTAGGGGGAGGTTGAATTGAAAGACAGGGAGGAGCTGCATAATTGACTTGGGTACATTAGCAGAGGAGTCCTGGGTTGAGGGAGCAGGTGAGTGGATTGTAAGGATCAGTGAGCAGTGGGGACCAGTGGGTCAGGAGGCCATTTGAATGGGGAGGGGCAAGATTTGCAGTCAGTGGATATAGGCGAGAAGGGTAGGTGTATTGGTCATTGAATGTAAAGGGGTCTATTGATGAAAGGCGTGAAGATGGACACAGCTCCACTGCCAGCAGTCAAGGAGTCAGGCACCTCTCTAAGATACTGAAGCCCTTGTCATTCTTGCTATCTTGCTCACCTACTGGGCAAGGAAAGAGGCAGCAGGGTCCTCCTCGGGAATCCCATTCCCCACCTCACCAAGCCGAACATCTTAAAGTCCACTATGGGGGGCTGGCTCTGTCACTACGGGTGGGGAGCAAGGCTACAAAGACATGGTAACCCGGATGGAGAGCAAGGGAGGCAAAAGACTGCTGTGTATATCTACATAGCAAAGAGCATCAAGTCAGCAGAGAATTCAAATAGGGAATTATTCAAGGTTGTGAGGGCCTTCCTTAAGCCTCAAGAACTTCAAACTGAAGTCCAATCCTCTCCCTCACTATGTGAGAATATCACAACTTCTTTGATAATAAAATTCGAATCTACAATGCCTTTACGGATTATGCTGCAACGATTAAAACTGATACGAATGAGAGCTACCATTAACAAACCTCGTTCAGCTAATTGATTACGCTGCAAGACGGTATGGCTTTGATTCTTAGCTGCAAATCTGGTTCAACAGAGGATCCCTGCACCCCAAAACTCTGTAAGGTAGTGGCTCATTTCACAGTAAAGATGTTGATACACATCTGGAATACCTCCATAACAACTGGTACTTTCCCTGAGTCATAGAAACACGCCATTGTTCTACTGCTCAGGAGAAATCTTAATGGAGTGCCCGGCGATTTGAGCATCTATCGCCCTAACTCTTTTCTCTCAGTCCCCACAAAAATACCAGAGAAGTGGGTTCAAAGCCAGCTATCCTCGTTTGTTGAGGAATCTGGCATTTTGCATGATACCCAATCTGGGTTCAGACCGGGCTTTAGGACAGAAAAGGCCCTCAGAGGTATCAGAATCAATAAGAATGACAGTGGACAGGGGCATCAGCAATGCTGGTGCTCCTTGACTTGTCCGCTGCATTCAACACGGTAGACCATGCAATATTGCTGCATAGACTCAAGGATATTAGCTTGGGGGGGCTGGCTTTGAGCTGGCTGAACTAGTTTCTCTTCAACCGAACACAACAGATTGCCCTATAAACTCACAAATCCAAATGCAAGCACATCTGGTGTGGAGTCCCTCAGGGTTCAGCACTCAGCCCACTCCTTTTTAATATCTATCTGGCCCCATTGTTTTCGCTTATAGCCAATTAGGGTGCGAAGGCTATATCTTAGGCCGACGACACCCAGTTGGCGTTCTCTTTTAAAGATCAAGCGGATAACGCCTTTAAGAACTTCAAGGGTTGCTTGACAGATATCTCCTTATGGTTGAATAACAACAAATTGAAGCTTAACACAGAGAAAACTGAGGTACTATTCTTTGGAAATACTCTCCCGCCGCCTGCAGACTGATGGTGGCCGCAGGAAATGGGTCCTCCACCCACCCCGACTAAGTCTGCTAAAAATGTGGGGGTTAAATGGGAGATTGATCTCTCGCTTTCAGCTCAGATCATGCAGGTGTGTTCGACCTGCTTTGGTAAACTGAAAAGCTTATGAAAATTCATCCATTTATTACCTGAGGACTGTCGCCGCGTAGTTATCCATGCCACGTTGACGGCTATATTGGACTACGCGAACAGTTTATATGTAGGCTTACCCGCATATTTGATTAAAAGCCTGCAAATGGTCCAAAATGCGGCTGCGAGAATGATTAGTCGAGTACCCTTCCGCCATCATATCTCCCCACACACCAAGTTACTCCATTGGTTGCCCATGGCCAGGAGAATTGAATTTAAGGCCCTGACCTTTGCTTTCCCCACCCTACATGATAAGTGCCCGAGCTACTTGAAACAACGCTTATGTAGCTATAAACAGAATAGGCTCTTGAGATTGAATTCCTTAAACCTATTATGTATTCCGAGGTTTAAGAAAGCGTGGCTTGGAGGGAGATCCTTTATGGTTGCGGCTTCAAAGCTATGGAATGCCTTGCCTAACTTTTTGCGGCAGATAGAATCTGAGCCATTTTTAAGGAAAGCCCTGAAGACCTGGCTTTTTTCAGGTTAGCGTGAGTAGTTCTTGTGGCAAGCTTTTCCGTCTTGCTTAGCGTCGGGATACCTCTGCTTGAGATAGCTGTTCGCGCTTTTACAAATGGCGTTATTATAATATATATATACATATACATACATATATAATATATATTCACTGAAAAAACCATAGGTTTCACACCAGTTATAGTTAGGAATTAGCATTTAAAAAACCTATTAAATTCACTGAAAAAAACATAGGTTTCACACCAGTTATAGTTAACTGGAAATTTTACTGACATAAAACCATTGAAATTCCCACATTATAGTTAGTTGGACTCACTATAACTTGCGCGCCTGCAATGCACTGCTGATGACGTCACATATTACATCACTCATGACATGGTCAGTGACATCACTCATGACATCACTGATGACACCATCCTTGTGACAGAGTGACAGACCTCCTTTCAGTGTAATGTAACCCTTGAAACACATATTCAAAAATAGAAACAAACATTTTCAAAAACATAACCAAATCAGTAATTCCACCATCTATATACACATCCACTCATTCACCAACAGTTCTATATAGTCACTCATACATATACTCACTCATCATATGTAGTGATACACCTATACATCCTGTTACACACCGACAATCATCCAAAAGTTACTCACACACATACTCACACATGCAAATAAACTATTGAACATTGATTTGCATATACAGCTATACACACACTACCACCTTACTTCTAAGGTAACTTACACATACTTACTCTCTTAAACAATCACTTATAGAAACACATACATATTTAAACAGGAACTCTTACAATCTCTCACTCTCACATATACTCACATATACTCACTTATATACATCAATACTCACATATACTAGATTAAAACATATGTTGTTACTGATAAAGACACTAGTGAGACAGTCATTCACTCACTAACACACACATATACACACTCATCCACCCATACAGTCCTGCACATATGCTGTCATCAAAACACATACAAACAGTGAGTCAGTCATTGATGCATCTATGTGCTAAGTAATACCCCCACCAAACCATAAACTCATACTGATACTAAAAAAAACATCTAATAACCCATATACACACACAGGTGGAGAAGTATGGCTCAGGGGTTAGAGGGGGCAGACCTGGAGCTCGAGTTTGGCCCTGGACCAGGGTTCAATTCCCCGCCTCGGCGGGTCTTGGGCTCAAAAATTCCACGGACTCGTTAATTCTCGCTCCGGTGCCTTCTCGACTCACGGGTTCACACTCTGCGACTCTGGGCAATAGCTTGCTTAATCTCCACAACGGCCCCTCGCGGTGGGATGCCTGGCTTTCACCTTGTGGATACCCTGCCAGGGTTATCTCACAGGGGAATACCAGGACGGATTCCCTAAGCAAGGGCGGAGATGCCCCAGGTTAAGTCGTGCGCTATATAAGTTTCATTCATTTTATTTCATTTCATTTCATTTAATTTCATTTCATGTAGCTACTCACCAACCCATGCAGCCACTTATACACAAAGTGAAACACTGATACATATATTTAAATATTTAAACATTACTCGATAATATATGTATTCACTAAGATACACTTAATAAGCCAGTTAAACAATCAATTTTTTTTTAAACATCCATTTAGACACTTATTTAAACATTTATTCTTCCATCGACCTTTACATACACATATATAAAACATATTTATTTTTCAGAAAGACACACATTCACTGGATGGTGTCATCAGTGATGTCATGAGTGATGTCACTGACCATGTCATGAGTGATGTAATATGTGACGTCATCAGCAGTGCATTGCAGGCGCGCAAGTTATAGTGAGTCCAACTAACTATAACGTGGGAATTTCAATGGTTTTATGTCAGTAAAATTTCCAGCTAACTATAACTGGAGAGAAACCTATGGTTTTTTCAGTGAATATATATATATATATATATATATATACATATATATATATATATATATATATATATATATATATATATATATATATTCACTGAAAAAACCATAGGTTATAGACCATATATAGTTAGGAATTTGCATTTACAAAACCATGAAAATTCACTGAAAAAACCATAGGTTAGAGACCATATATAGTTAGCTGGACATTTTATTGACATAAAACCAATGAAATTCCATATATAGTTAGTTGCACTAACTATATATCGCGCACCCGCAATCCACTGCTGATGATGTCACATATTACATCATTCATGACATGGTCAGTGACATCACTGATGACATCACTGATGACATCTCAAATGACATCACTGATGACATCACTGATGACATCTCAAATGACATCACTGATGACATCATCTAGTGTCTGTGTGTTTTTGTAAAGTTCAAATATGTTTTACATATTGAAGAATGAGTGGATGTATGGAAGACTGAGTGTGTGTGTGGCTGGCTGGGAGGTGTGTGACTCTGTGCATATCAATGTGTACTTGTATCAGTGATTGTATAAGAGAGTAAGTATGTGTTAGTATATGTGTGAAAAGTATGGTGTTCTGTGTTTAACTGTATAGATGAGGAAATCGAAGTGTGATTGATTCTTCACAGGACTGACTAGGTGTATGAGTGCATATGATAGTGTTGTAATAATGAGTGACTGTATGTATGAGTGATTGTATGGGTGAATGAGTGAATGTGTGTGTAGACGTAGGAATCAGTGAGTGCGTATGTAGTAACTGGTACTGGTGTGTCATGATGTCATCAGTGATGTCATTTGAGATGTCATCAGTGATGTCATTTGAGATGTCATCAGTGATGTCATCAGTGATGTCACTGAAGTATGGTGTTCTGCGTTTAACTGTATAGATGAGGAAATGGAAGTGTGATTGATTCTTTACAGGACTGACTAGGTGTGTGAGTAACTCCATGGATGAGTGGCAGTGTGTGGGTGTCTGCATAGGTGTATGAGTGCATATGATAGTGTTGTAATAATGAGTGACTGTATGTATGAGTGATTGTATGGGTGAATGAGTGAATGTGTGTGTAGACGTAGGAATCAGTGAGTGCGTATGTAGTAACTGGTATTGGTGTGTCATGATGTCATCAGTGATGTCATTTGAGATGTCATCAGTGATGTCATTTGAGATGTCATCAGTGATGTCATCAGTGATGTCACTTACCATGTCATGAATGATGTAATATGTGACATCATCAGCAGTGGATTGCGGGTGCGCGATATATAGTTAGTGCAACTAACTATATATGGAATTTCATTGGTTTTATGTCAATAAAATGTCCAGCTAACTATATATGGTCTCTAACCTATGGTTTTTTCAGTGAATTTTCATGGTTTTGTAAATGCAAATTCCTAACTATATATGGTCTATAACCTATGGTTTTTTCAGTGAATTTCATTGGTTTTTTAAAAGCTAATATCTATAGCTGTAAAATATATTCTTTATTACGTGACGTATCACGTAGCCACGTGAGACGCCTCATGACGCGTCGCATAACCGTGATGTATCGGCTCTGCAGCGCAAACAAAACCCGGAACGTAAGCGTGCCGGAGCACGCTTACAGATATATATATTTTTTTTAACCTTAATTAGACAAAATCCACACGTTCACATATCTTGAGGCCTTGCAAAGGCACATCAAACAAACAGTCCCTGCAATTTTGCCAAGTTTGCTGGAAATCTATTCCCTTCATTTTTTTTTTACTGTTTCTCTTGGTTTTCCCCTTGTTACGCTTACCGGGACGCTACCTGGTACGCGAACCGGACGCTCCAAAAATACAAGATGGCGGACTCCCGTTACGCTGCCGGTTAGCTGCCCGGTTCGTGTACCGGGAAGCGCCTCTACCGCGAAAAATCGCTGGGGACTTTAATATCCCCCTCATCAATCCTAGGGGGTCAGGAGGGGTTTACCTTGCCCCCTTTCCTTCATTTCCCCCTTCTTTTTTCAACACATCTTGTCTCTCGAACCTACCGAGAGACAAGATGGCGGCCGCTCCGGACTGTTTACAATGTTGACAGCTACGCTGCCGGTTAGCTGCCCGGTCAGCTGCCCGGTGAGCTGCCCGGTGAGCTGCCCGGTTCGCGTACCGGGACGCGCCTCTACGGCGTAAAATCACAAACATTTTTTTTTTATTTTGTTGCCCCGCGGGGCACTTCAATATCCCCCTCATCAATCCTAGGGGGTCAGGAGTGGTCTACCTTGCCCCCTGTCCTTCATTTCCCCCTTCGTTTTTCACCACATCTTGTCTCTCGATCGTACCGAGAGACAAGATGGCGGCCGCTCCGGACTGTTTAGAATGTTGACAGACACCGGAGAGCCAATCAGCTTCGCTTCGCGAAGTTCCGTTACGCGTCAGGTACGCGAACCGGGGCGCTAACCGGAGCGCTGTCACAGATATATATATTTTTTTAAACGTTAATTTCTCAAAATCCACTGGAGCACATATATTGAGACATAGCAAAGGCACGTCGGGCAAACCATATCTACAATTTTGCCAAGTTTCATGTAAATCTATTCAGCCGTTCGAGCTAAAAGTGAGTCCAACCGCCCTATGGAAAAATGAATGGGAAAAACGCGTTTTGGGACCCCCTTTTTTCTCGGCCCCCCCTTTGACGAAACCCCCCCAAATTTTCAGGGGCTGCTCAGAAACACAATGTGCCATTTTCCTGAAAATTTCAGCCAATTCCGTCCACAAACGCCAAAGTTATTAGACATAGAATTTTCAGAAATCCCATAGAGAAAAAATCCTAACTATATATACCCACTGGCTATCGCCAGTAGGTAATATACATATATAAACATATGTAATCTGCATATCTATATAAATATAAATGCATGCATACATATACATATATGCATACATATGCATGTTATTTACATGAAAGTTTTAAAAACACTAATAAAAGCAAAGCTAAAAAGCCACCTCATTACAAACAGAATGGCTTTAACTTAAACGAGGGCGAGATCTATTGCATTTTCAATGCTTGTTTACTTTGGTTCTATCAAGAAGGAATTCAGTTGTGTCACATATTTGCCATAAATTCTGAATGTTAGCACTCTAGTTGCTCATTAGATCACTTTAGTAAAGCTAGTGCTCACCAGGGAAGTCTGCTGCTAATCATGGTTTGCAGCCATTTTCCCGCATTTTTTATCCCGCAGACTTTCAGTCCGCATACCATTATCCCGCAAGGTCATTGACCTCGCACACCATTATCCCGCATTTTTTCAAAACGCATGTGCATTTATCGCGCATGCCTTTACAAAGAATTACGTTTTAAAGGCATGTATGGTAAATGCATTTGCGTTGTGAAAACCACGATGACGAGAGAGGTAAGTGGGTTTGTGCTAATTTTTTCGTGGGTTAGTGATTGTGTAGTGTAGTGTAGTGTTGTGTAGTGTAGTGTTGTGTTAGTGTAGTGTAGAGTTGTGGTGGTTGTTTAGTGTAGGGTCATGCTGGGGGTAGTGTTTTAGGGTTTAGGGTTGTGTTGTAGTGTTTGCGTAGTGTAGGGTCATGCTGGGGGTAGTGTTTTAGGGTTTAGGGTAGTGTTGTAGTGTTTGCGTAGTGTAGGGTCATGCTGGGGGTAGTGTTTTAGGGTTTAGGGTTGTGTTGTAGTGTTTGCGTAGTGTAGGGTCATGCTGGGGCTAGTGTTTTAGGGTTTAGGGTAGTGTTGTAGTGTTTGCGTAGTGTAGGGTCATGCTGGGCGTAGTGTTTTAGGGTTTAGGATAGTGTTGTAGTGTTTGCGTAGTGTAGGGTCATGCTGGGGGTAGTGTTTTAGGGTTTTGGGTAGCGTTGTAGTGTTTGCGTAGTGTAGGGTCATGCTGGGGGTAGTGTTTTAAGGTTTAGGGTAGTGTTGTAGTGTTTGCGTAGTGTAGGGTCATGCTGGGGGTAGTGTTTTAGGGTTTAGGGTTGTGTTGTAGTGTTTGCGTAGTGTAGGGTCATGCTGGGGGTAGTGTTTTAGGGTTTAGGGTAGTGTTGTAGTGTTTGCGTAGTGTAGGGTCATGCTGGGGGTAGTGTTTTAGGGTTTAGGGTTGTGTTGTAGTGTTTGCGTAGTGTAGGGTCATGCTGGGGCTAGTGTTTTAGGGTTTAGGGTAGTGTTGTAGTGTTTTTGTAGTGTAGGGTCATGCTGGGCGTAGTGTTTTAGGGTTTAGGATAGTGTTGTAGTGTTTGCATAGTGTAGGGTCATGCTGGGGGTAGTGTTTTAGGGTTTTGGGTAGTGTTGTAGTGTTTGCGTAGTGTAGGGACATGCTGGGGTGTAGTATTTTAGGGTTTAGGGTAGTGTTGTAGTGTTTGCGTAGTGTAGGGTCATGCTGGGGGTAGTGTTTTAGGGTTTTGGGTAGTGTTGTAGTGTTTGCGTAGTGTAGGGTCATGCTGGGGGTAGTGTTTTAGGGTTTTGGGTAGTGTTGTATTGTTTGCGTAGTGTAGGGTCATGCTGGGGCGTAGTGTTTTAGGGTTTTGGGTAGTGTTGTAGTGTTTGCGTAGTGTAGGGTCATGCTGGGGTGTAGTGTTTTAGGGTTTTGGGTAGTGTTGTAGTGTTTGCGTAGTGTAGGATCATGCTGGGGGTAGTGTTTTAGGGGTTTGGGTAGTGTTGTAGTGTTTGCGTAGTGTAGGGTCATGCTGGGGGTAGTGTTTTAGGGTTTAGGGTAGTGTTGTAGTGTTTGCATAGTGTAGGGTCATGCTGGGGGTAGTGTTTTAGGGTTTAGGGTAGTGTTGTAGTGTTTGCGTAGTGTAGGGTCATGCTGGGGGTAGTGTTTTAGGGTTTAGGGTTGTGTTGTAGTGTTTGCGTAGTGTAGGGTCATGCTGGGGCTAGTGTTTTAGGGTTTAGGGTAGTGTTGTAGTGTTTGCGTAGTGTAGGGTCATGCTGGGCGTAGTGTTTTAGGGTTTAGGATAGTGTTGTATTGTTTGCGTAGTGTAGGGTCATGCTGGGGGTAGTGTTTTAGGGTTTTGGGTAGTGTTGTAGTGTTTGCGTAGTGTAGGGTCATGCTGGGGCTAGTGTTTTAGGGTTTAGGGTAGTGTTGTAGTGTTTGCGTAATGTAGGGTCATGCTGGGGTAGTGTTTTAGGGTTTAGGGTAGTGTTGTAGTGTTTGCGTAGTGTAGGGTCATGCTGGGGGTAGTGTTTTAGGGTTTAGGGTTGTGTTGTAGTGTTTGCGTAGTGTAGGGTCATGCTGGGGGTAGTGTTTTAGGGTTTAGGGTAGTGTTGTAGTGTTTGCGTAGTGTAGGGTCATGCTGGGGGTAGTGTTTTAGGGTTTAGGGTTGTGTTGTAGTGTTTGCGTAGTGTAGGGTCATGCTGGGGCTAGTGTTTTAGGGTTTAGGGTAGTGTTGTAGTGTTTGCGTAGTGTAGGGTCATGCTGGGCGTAGTGTTTTAGGGTTTAGGATAGTGTTGTAGTGTTTGCATAGTGTAGGGTCATGCTGGGGGTAGTGTTTTAGGGTTTTGGGTAGTGTTGTAGTGTTTGCGTAGTGTAGGGTCATGCTGGAGGTAGTATTTTAGGGTTTAGGGTAGTGTTGTAGTATTTGCGTAGTGTAGGGTCATGCTGGGGGTAGTGTTTTAGGGTTTTGGGTAGTGTTGTAGTGTTTGCGTAGTGTAGGGTCATGCTGGGGGTAGTGTTTTAGGGTTTTGGGTAGTGTTGTATTGTTTGCGTAGTGTAGGGTCATGCTGGGGCGTAGTGTTTTAGGGTTTTGGGTAGTGTTGTAGTGTTTGCGTAGTGTAGGGTCATGCTGGGGTGTAGTGTTTTAGGGTTTTGGGTAGTGTTGTAGTGTTTGCGTAGTGTAGGATCATGCTGGGGCTAGTGTTTTAGGGTTTAGGGTAGTGTTGTAGTGTTTGCGTAGTGTAGGGTCATGCTGGGCGTAGTGTTTTAGGGTTTAGGATAGTGTTGTAGTGTTTGCGTAGTGTAGGGTCATGCTGGGGGTAGTGTTTTAGGGTTTTGGGTAGTGTTGTAGTGTTTGCGTAGTGTAGGGTCATGCTGGGGGTAGTGTTTTAGGGTTTAGGGTAGTGTTGTAGTGTTTGCGTAGTGTAGGGTCATGCTGGGCGTAGTGTGTTAGGGTTTAGGGTTGTGTTGTAGTGTTTGCGTAGTGTAGGGTCATGCTGGGGGTAGTGTTTTAGGGTTTAGGGTAGTGTTGTAGTGTTTGCGTAGTGTAGGGTCATGCTGGGGTGTAGTGTTTTAGGGTTTAGGGTTGTGTTGTAGTGTTTGCGTATTGTAGGGTCATGCTGGGGGTAGTGTTTTAGGGTTTAGGGTAGTGTTGTAGTGTGTGTGTAGTGTAGGGTCATGCTGGGGGTAGTGTTTTAGGGTTTAGGGTAGTGTTGTACTGTTTGTGTAGTGTAGGGTCATGCTGGGGGTAGTGTTTTAAGGTTTAGGGTAGTTTAGTTGTTTAGTGTATGCTAAAGGCATATTCGTTCTAAAAGTTTTCGTTATTTTAATTTGCGGCCTAATAGTACATGCAGGATTTTTTTTGCCGACTGATGGTATGCGGGATTTCGTCATATATTCGCTAATCATACTTTCTATGGCAAAATGAACCCCCTCATTTTGTTCCTTTTTAAATTAAATGTTTTAAGAGTTACCACTTTATTCCAATCAAGATGGCTTCAGGTTTGCCATACCTTTGTAATAAGTAGGACTGTTAGCACTCTAGTTGTTCTTAAGAACACTCTGGGACATTCTGTCATTGGGCTATAGTTGGGCTACATCTGGCTGATATTTGGGCTACATTTGTTTTTTTTTGTCTCTGGTGGCCATCTTTGGGCTACATTGGGCTACATTGGGCTACATTGGGCTACATTTGGGCTCCAACATATATATAGCCCAATGTAGCCCAATATATATTTTTCAAAGTTAATTTTCGTAAAAACCACTGGAGCCTATATCTTGAGACATAGCAAAGGCACATCGGGCTACCAGTCCCTACAATTTTGCCAAGTTTGGTGTAAATCCATTCAGCCGTTCAGGCTAAAAGTGAGGCCAACCGCCCTATGGAAAATTGCATGGGAAAAACACGTTTTGGGACCCCCCTTTTTTCTCGGCCCCCCCTTGACGAAACCCCCCCAAATTTTCAGGGGCTGCTCAGAAACAAAATGTTCCATTTTCCTGAAAATTGCAGCCAATTCTGTCCTCAAACGCCAAAGTTATTCGACATAGACTTTTCAAAAATCCCATAGGAAAAAAATCCTAACTATATATACCTACTGGCTATCGCCAGTAGGTAATATATATATATATATATATATATATATATATATATATATATATATATATATATATATATATATATATATATATATATATATATATATATATATATATATGTATATATATATATATATATTTAAAAATTCTATGGCAAAATAAAAACCCTTATTTTGTTCCTTTTCAAATTAAATGCATTAAGTGTTACCACTTTATTCCAATCAAGATGACTTCAGTTGTGCCATACTTTTGTCATAAGTAAGACTGTTAGCGTTCTAGTTGTTCTTTAGAACACTCTGGGACATTCTGTCATTGGGCTATAGTTGGGCTACATCTGGCTGATATTTGGGCTACAATTGGGCTCTTTTGTCTCTGGTGGCCATCTTGGGAGACTGCATATCAGATTTTTTTTTAATGAAATATAAGAGGATTTGAGAAGTCACTCAAAATGTGCCCTAATATTTCTTTCTTCAGCACTAATCATAATTTCTATGGCAAAATGAACCCCCTCATTTTGTTCCTTTGCAAATTAAATGTTTTAAGTGTTAACACTTTATTCCAATCAAGATGACTTCAGGTGTGCCATACTTTTGTCATAAGTAAGACTGTTAGCGCTCTAGTTGTTCTTTAGAACACTCTGGAACATTCTGTCATTGGGCTATAGTTGGGCTACATCTGGCTGATATTTGGGCTACATTTTTGTCTCTGGTGGCCATCTTTGGGCTACATTGGGCTACATTGGGCTACATTTGGGCTCTAACATACATATAGCCCAATGTAACCCAATATATATTTTTTCAAAGTTAATTTTCGTAAAAACCACTGGAGCATATATCTTGAGACATAGCAAAGGCACATCGGGGTACCAGTCCCTACAATTTTGCCAAGTTTGGTGGAAATCCATTCAGCCGTTCGGGCTAAAAGTGAGTTTGACCGCCCTATGGAAATTAACATGGAGAATACACGTTTTGGGACCCCCCCTTTTATCTCGGACCCCGCTTGACGAATCCCCCCACATTTTCAGGGAAGGAGGGAGCGGGCCACGAACTTTGTGAAATTCGCAAAGATTCGTCCACCGGCGCCAAAGTTATTCCCAATAGAATGTTGCGGATTTCCTATGGAAAGTAGATCCTAACTATAACTACCTACTGGCGACCGCCAGTAGGATATATATATATATATATATATATATATATATATATATTCACTGAAAAAACCATAGGTTAGAGACCATATATAGTTAGCTGGACATTTTATTGACAAAAAACCAATGAAATTCCATATATAGTTAGTTGCACTAACTATATATCGCGCACCCGCAATCCACTGCTGATGATGTCACATATTACATCATTCATGACATGGTCAGTGACATCACTGATGACATCACTGATGACATCTCAAATGACATCACTGATGACATCACTGATGACATCTCAAATGACATCACTGATGACATCATCTAGTGTCTGTGTGTTTTTGTAAAGTTTAAATATGTTTTACATATTGAAGAATGAGTGGATGTATGGAAGACTGAGTGTGTGTGTGGCTGGCTGGGAGGTGTGTGACCCTGTGCATATCAATGTGTACTTGTATCAGTGATTGTATAAGAGAGTAAGTATGTGTTAGTATATGTGTGAAAAGTATGGTGTTCTGTGTTTAACTGTATAGATGAGGAAATCGAAGTGTGATTGATTCTTCACAGGACTGACTAGGTGTATGAGTGCATATGATACAGTTGTAATAATGAGTGACTGTATGGATGAGTGATTGTATGGGTGAATGAGTGAATGTGTGTGTAGACGTAGGAATCAGTGAGTGCGTATGTAGTAACTGGTATTGGTGTGTCATGATGTCATCAGTGATGTCATTTGAGATGTCATCAGTGATGTCATTTGAGATGTCATCAGTGATGTCATCAGTGATGTCACTGAAGTATGGTGTTCTGTGTTTAACTGTATAGATGAGGAAATGGAAGTGTGATTGATTCTTTACAGGACTGACTAGGTGTGTGAGTAACTCCATGGATGAGTGGCAGTGTGTGAGTGTCTGCATAGGTGTATGAGTGCATATGATAGTGTAATAATGAGTGACTGTATGTATGAGTGATTGTATGGGTGAATGAGTGAATGTGTGTGTAGACGTAGGAATCAGTGAGTGCGTATGTAGTAACTGGTATTGGTGTGTCATGATGTCATCACTGATGTCATTTGAGATGTCATCAGTGATGTCATCAGTGATGTCATTTGAGATGTCATCAGTGATGTCATCAGTGATGTCACTGACCATGTCATGAATGATGTAATATGTGACATCATCAGCAGTGGATTGCGGGTGCGCGATATATAGTTAGTGCAACTAACTATATATGGAATTTCATTGGTTTTTTGTCAATAAAATGTCCAGCTAACTATATATGGTCTCTAACCTATGGTTTTTTCAGTGAATTTTCAAGGTTTTGTAAATGCAAATTCCTAACTATATATGGTCTATAACCTATGGTTTTTTTCAGTGAATTTCATTGGTTTTTTAAAAGCTAATATCTATAGCTGTAAAATATATTCTTTATTACGTGACGTATCACGTAGCCACGTGAGACGCCTCATGACGCGTCGCATAACCGTGACGTATCGGTTCTGCAGCGCAAACAAAACCCGTAACGTAAGCGTGCCGGAGCACGCTTACAGATATATATATTTTTTTTAACCTTAATTAGACAAAATCCACACGTGCACATATCTTGCTGCCTTGCAAAGGCACATCAAACAAACAGTCCCTACAATTTTGCCAAGTTTGCTGGAAATATATTCCCTTAATTTTTTTTTTACTGTTTCTCTTGGTTTTCCCCTTGTTACGCTTACCGGGACGCTACCCAGTACGCGAACCGGACGCTCCAAAAACACAAGATGGCGGACTCCCGTTACGCTGCCGGTTAGCTGCCCGGTTCGCGTACCAGGAAGCGCCTCTACCGCGAAAAATCACGGGGGACTTTAATATCCCCCTCATAAATCCTAGGGGGTCAGGAGGGGTTTACCTTGCCCCCTTTCCTTCATTTCCCCCTTCTTTTTTCACCACATCTTGTCTCTCGAACCTACCGAGAGACAAGATGGCGGCCGCTCCGGACTGTTTACAATGTTGACAGCTACGCTGCCGGTTAGCTGCCCGGTTAGCTGCCCGGTGAGCTGCCCGGTTCGCGTACCGGGACGCGCCTCTACGGCGTAAAATCGCAAAATTTTTTGCCCCGCGGGGCACTTTAATATCCCCCTCATCAATCCTAGGGGGTCAGGAGTGGTCTACCTTGCCCCCTTTCCTTCATTTCCCCCTTCGTTTTTCACCACATCTTGTCACTCGATCGTACCGAGAGACAAGATGGCAGCCGCTCCGGTTTGTTTAGAATGTTGACAGACACCGGAGAGCCAATCAGATTCGCTTCGCGAAGTTCCGTTACGCGTCAGGTACGCGAACCGGGAGCGCTAACCGGAGCGCTGTCACAGATATATATATTTTTTTAAACGTTAATTTCTCAAAATCCACTGGAGCACATATATTGAGACATAGCAAAGGCACGTCGGGCAAACCATATCTACAATTTTGCCAAGTTTCATGTAAATCTATTCAGCCGTTCGAGCTAAAAGTGAGTCCAACCGCCCTATGGAAAAATGAATGGGAAAAACGCGTTTTGGGACCCCCCTTTGTTCTCGGCCCCCCCTTGACGAAACCCCACCAAATTTTCAGGGGCTGCTCAGAAACAAAATGTGCCATTTTCCTGAAAATTTCAGCCAATTCCGTCCACAAACGCCAAAGTTATTAGACATAGAATTTTCAGAAATCCCATAGAGAAAAAATCCTAACTATATATACCCACTGGCTATCGCCAGTAGGTAATATACATATATAAACATATGTAATCTGCATATCTATATAAATATAAATGCATGCATACATATACATATATGCATACATATGCATGTTATTTACATGAAAGTTTTAAAAACACTAATAAAAGCAAAGCTAAAAAGCCACCTCATTACAAACAGAATGGCTTTAACTTAAACGAGGGCGAGATCTATTGCATTTTCAGTGCTTGTTTACTTTGGTTCTATCAAGAAGGCATTCAGATGTGTCACACATTTGCCATAAATTCTGAATGTTAGCACTCTAGTTGCTCATTAGATCACTGTAGTAAAGCTAGTGCTCACCAGGGAAGTCTGCTGCTAATCATGGTTTGCAGCCATTTTCCCGCATTTTTTATCCCGCAGACTTTCAGTCCGCATACCATTATCCCGCAAGGTCATTGAGCTCGCATACCATTATCCCGCATTTTTTCAAAACGCATGTGCATTTATCGCGCATGCCTTTACAAAGAATTACGTTTTAAAGGCATGTATGGTAAATGCATTTGCGTTGTGAAAACCACGATGACGAGAGAGGTAAGTGGGTTTGTGTTAATTTTTTCGTGGGTTAGTGATTGTGTAGTGTAGTGTAGTGTTGTGTAGTGTAGTGTTGTGTTAGTGTAGTGTAGAGTTGTGGTGGTTGTTTAGTGTAGGGTCATGCTGGGGGTAGTGTTTTAGGGTTTAGGGTTGTGTTGTAGTGTTTGCGTAGTGTAGGGTCATGCTGGGGGTAGTGTTTTAGGGTTCAGGGTAGTGTTGTAGTGTTTGCGTAGTGTAGGGTCATGCTGGGGGTAGTGTTTTAGGGTTTAGGGTTGTGTTGTAGTGTTTGCGTAGTGTAGGGTCATGCTGGGGCTAGTGTTTTAGGGTTCAGGGTAGTGTTGTAGTGTTTGCGTAGTGTAGGGTCATGCTGGGCATAGTGTTTTAGGGTTTAGGGTTGTGTTGTAGTGTTTGCGTAGTGTAGGGTCATGCTGGGGGTAGTGTTTTAGGGTTTTGGGCAGTGTTGTAGTGTTTGCGTAGTGTAGGGTCATGCTGGGGTGTAGTATTTTAGGGTTTAGGGTAGTGTTGTAGTGTTTGCGTAGTGTAGGGTCATGCTGGGTGTAGTGTTTTAGGGTTTTGGGTAGTGTTGTAGTGTTTGCGTAGTGTAGGGTCATGCTGGGGGTAGTGTTTTAGGGTTTTGGGTAGTGTTGTAGTGTTTGCGTAGTGTAGGGTCATGCTGGGGTGTAGTGTTTTAGGGTTTTGGGTAGTGTTGTAGTGTTTGCGTAGTGTAGGGTCATGCTGGGGGTAGTGTTTTAGGGTTTTGGGTAGTGTTGTAGTGTTTGCGTAGTGTAGGGTCATGCTGGGGGTAGTGTTTTAGGGTTTTGGGCAGTGTTGTAGTGTTTGCGTAGTGTAGGGTCATGCTGGGGTGTAGTATTTTAGGGTTTAGGGTAGTGTTGTAGTGTTTGCGTAGTGTAGGGTCATGCTGGGTGTAGTGTTTTAGGGTTTTGGGTAGTGTTGTAGTGTTTGCGTAGTGTAGGGTCATGCTGGGGGTAGTGTTTTAGGGTTTTGGGTAGTGTTGTAGTGTTTGCGTAGTGTAGGGTCATGCTGGGGTGTAGTGTTTTAGGGTTTTGGGTAGTGTTGTAGTGTTTGCGTAGTGTAGGGTCATGCTGGGGGTAGTGTTTTAGGGTTTTGGGTAGTGTTGTAGTGTTTGCGTAGTGTAGGGTCATGCGGGGGGTAGTGTTTTAGGGTTTTGGGTAGTGTTGTAGTGTTTGCGTAGTGTAGGGTCATGCTGGGGGGTAGTGTTTTAGGGTTTTGGGTAGTGTTGTAGTGTTTGCGTAGTGTAGGGTCATGCTGGGGGTAGTGTTTTAGGGTTTTGGGTAGTGTTGTAGTGTTTGCGTAGTGTAGGGTCATGCTGAGGGTAGTGTTTTAGGGTTTAGGGTAGTGTTGTAGTGTTTGCGTAGTGTAGGGTCATGCTGGGGGTAGTGTTTTAGGGTTTAGGGTAGTGTTGTAGTGTTTGCGTAGTGTAGGGTCATGCTGGGGGTAGTGTTTTAGGGTTTAGGGTAGTGTTGTAGTGTTTGCGTAGTGTAGGGTCATGCTGGGGGTAGTGTTTTAGGGTTTAGGGTAGTGTTGTAGTGTTTGCGTAGTGTAGGGTCATGCTGGGGTGTAGTGTTTTAGGGTTTTGGGTAGTGTTGTAGTGTTTGCGTAGTGTAGGGTCCTGCTGGGGGTAGTGTTTTAGGGTTTAGGGTAGTGTTGTAGTGTTTGCGTAGTGTAGGGTCATGCTGGGGGTAGTGTTTTAGGGTTTTGGGTAGTGTTGTAGTGTTTGCGTAGTGTAGGGTCATGCTGGGGGGTAGTGTTTTAGGGTTTTGGGTAGTGTTGTAGTGTTTGCGTAGTGTAGGGTCATGCTGAGGGTAGTGTTTTAGGGTTTAGGGTAGTGTTGTAGTGTTTGCGTAGTGTAGGGTCATGCTGGGGGTAGTGTTTTAGGGTTTAGGGTAGTGTTGTAGTGTTTGTGTAGTGTAGGGTCATGCTGGGGGTAGTGTTTTAGGGTTTAGGGTAGTGTTGTAGTGTTTGCGTAGTGTAGGGTCATGCTGGGGGTAGTGTTTTAGGGTTTAGGGTAGTGTTGTAGTGTTTGCGTAGTGTAGGATCATGCTGGGGGTAGTGTTTTAGGGTTTAGGGTAGTGTTGTAGTGTTTGCGTAGTGTAGGGTCATGCTGGGGTGTAGTGTTGTAGGGTTTGGGGTAGTGTTGTAGTGTTTGCGTAGTGTAGGGTCATGCTGGGGGTAGTGTTTTAGGATTTAGGTTAGTGTTGTAGTGTTTGCGTAGTGTAGGGTCATGCTGGGGGTAGTGTTTTAGGGTTTAGGGTTGTGTTGTAGTGTTTGCGTAGTGTAGGGTCATGCTGGGGGTAGTGTTTTAGGGTTTAGGGTTGTGTTGTAGTGTTTGTGTAGTGTAGGGTCATGCTGGGGGTAGTGTTTTAGGGTTTAGGGTAGTGTTGTAGTGTTTGCGTAGTGTAGGGTCATGCTGGGGTGTAGTGTTTTAGGGTTTTGGGTAGTGTTGTAGTGTTTGCGTAGTGTAGGGTCATGCTGGGGGTAGTGTTTTAGGGTTTAGGGTAGTGTTGTTGTGTTTGCGTAGTGTAGGGTCATGCTGGGGGTAGTGTTTTAGGGTTTAGGGTAGTGTTGTAGTGTTTGTGTAGTGTAGGGTCATGCTGGGGGTAGTGTTTTAGGGTTTAGGGTAGTGTTGTAGTGTTTGTGTAGTGTAGGGTCATGCTGGGGGTAGTGTTTTAGGGTTTAGGGTAGTGTTGTACTGTTTGTGTAGTGTAGGGTCATGCTGGGGGTAGTGTTTTAGGGTTTAGGGTAGTTTAGTTGTTTAGTGTATGCTAAAGGCATATTCGTTCTAAAAGTTTTCGTTATTTTAATTTGCGGCCTAATAGTACATGCAGGATTTTTTTTGCGGACTGATGGTATGCGGGATTTCGTCATATATTCGCTAATCATACTTTCTATGGCAAAATGAACCCCCTCATTTTGTTCCTTTTTAAATTAAATGTTTTAAGAGTTACCACTTTATTCCAATCAAGATGGCTTCAGGTGTGCCATACCTTTGTAATAAGTAGGACTGTTAGCACTCTAGTTGTTCTTTAGAACACTCTGGGACAATCTGTCATTGGGCTATAGTTGGGCTACATCTGGCTGATATTTGGGCTACATTTGGTTTTTTGTCTCTGGTGGCCATCTTTGGGCTACATTGGGCTACATTGGGCTACATTGGGCTACATTTGGGCTCCAACATATATATAGCCCAATGTAGCCCAATTTATATTTTTCAAAGTTAATTTTCGTAAAAACCACTGGAGCCTATATCTTAAGACATAGCAAAGGCACATCGGGCTACCAGTCCCTACAATTTTGCCAAGTTTGGTGTAAATCCATTCAGCCGTTCAGGCTAAAAGTGAGGCCAACCGCCCTATGGAAAATTGCATGGGAAAAACACGTTTTGGGACCCCCCTTTTTTCTCGGCCCCCCCTTGACGAAAACCCCCCAAATTTTCAGGGGCTGCTCAGAAACAAAATGTTCCATTTTCCTGAAAATTTCAGCCAATTCTGTCCTCATAAGCCAAAGTTATTCGACATAGAATTTTCAAAAATCCCATAGGAAAAAAATCCTAACTATATATACCTACTGGCTATCGCCAGTAGGTAATATATATATATATATATATATATTCACTGAAAAAACCATAGGTTTCACACCAGTTATAGTTAGCTGGAAATTTTACTGATATAAAACCATTGAAATTCCCACGTTATAGTTAGTCGGACTCACTATAACTTGCGCGTGCAATGCACTGCTGATGACATCACATATTACATCACTCATGACATGGTCAGTGACATCACTCATGACATCACTGATGACACCATCCAGTGAATATGTGTCTTTCTGAAAAATAAATATTAGTGAGTTATGTTTAAATATTTAAATACATATATTAGTGTTTCACTTTGTGTATAAGTGGCTACATGTGCTGATAAGTAGCTACATGCATATGTATATGGGTTATTTGATATTTTTATTAGTATCAGTAAGAGTGTCTATATGGTTTGGTGGAGGTATTACTTAGCACATAGATGCATGAGTGACTGACTCTTTGTTTGTATGTGTTTTGAAGACAGCATATGTACAGGACTGTATGGGTGGATGAGTGTCTATATGTGTTTGTTAATGAGTGAATGACTGTCTCACTAGTGTCTTTATCAGTAACTACATATGTTTTAATCTAGTATATATGAATATTGATGTATATAAGTGAGTATATGTGAGAGTAAGAGATTGTAAGATTTCCTGTTTAAATAAGTATGTGTTTCTATAAGTGATTGTTTAAGAGAATAAATATATGTAATTTTTAATAGAAGTAAGGTGGAAGTGTGTGTATAACTCTATATTCAAATAAATGGTTGTTCAATAGTTTATTTGCACGTGTGAATATGTGTGTGAGTAACTTTTGGATGAATGTCGGTGTGTAACAGGATGTATAGGTGTATCTCTTCATATGATGAGTGAGTATATGTATGAGTGACTATATAGAACTGTTGGTGAATGAGTGGGTGTGTATATAGATGGTGGTATTACTGAATTGGTTGTTGAAACTGATATGGGTATCTCTATTTTTTTGAAAATGTTAGTTTCTATTTTTGAATATGTGTTTCAAGGGTTACATTACACTGAAAGGAGGTCTGTCACTCTGTCACAAGGATGGTGTCATCAGTGATGTCATGAGTGATGTCACTGACCATGTCATGAGTGATGTAATATGTGATGTCATCAGCAGTGCATTGCACGCGCAAGTTATAGTGAGTCCGACTAACTATAACGTGGGAATTTCAATGGTTTTATATCAGTAAAATTTCCAGCTAACTATAACTGGTGTGAAACCTATGGTTTTTTCAGTGAATTTAATAGGTTTTTTAAATGCTAATTCCTAACTATAACCGGTGTGAAACCTATGGTTTTTTCACTGAATTTCAAAGGTTTTTTAAATGCTAATTCCTAACTATAACTGGTGTGAAACCTATGGTTTTTTCAGTGAATTTCATAGGTTTTTTTAATGCTAATTCCTAACTATAAGTTTCACTTTATAAATAAGACTGTTAGCACTCTAGTTGTTCTTTTTAACACTCTGGTACATTCTGTCATTGGGCTACAGTTGGGCTACATCTAGTTGAAATTTGGGCTACATTTACAATTTTTAGTCTCTGGTGGCCATCTTTGGGCTACATTGGGCTACTTTAGGCTACATTTGGGCTTCATTTTGGCTCTAACATATATTAAGCCCAATGTAGCACAATACATATTTTTCTAAAGTTAATTTTTTTACAAACCACTTTAGAATAGGGCTACCTGTCCCTACAATTATCCCATTTTTATTTTTTTTATTTTTGGGGGGAGCGCTCCCGGAGCGCGCCCCGGGGAGCGCCCCGAAAAGCGTATTTCTGAAAAGCGCTTCGGGGCGCGCTCCGGGGAGCGTCCCGTGAGCGCCAATATCGCAAACGTAAACATGATCGTGACGTATCGCGTAGCCGCGACCGCGTGATACGCACGGCGTAAGCGCACCCGGAAGTACTCGAGCGAATACGATCGCACAACGTAAACTTCCGACGCGCTTACGCTGCGCGACCCGGGGCGCGCCCCCGGGCGCGCCCCGGGCGCGTAGCGTAAGCGCGTCGGGTCATGTGAGCAGAAAATAACACTTTTGATTGGTTCATAACAGTTTTGGTTTCATAATGATGAAGCCCCTGGTCTTGTGACCTGAAAATAACACTTCTCATTGGTTCAGGACAGTTTTTTTTTCTAAATGATGAAAGACCCCACCTTTTTTCCTTATTCTGACTTTGTCCTTTGACTGAGGAAGACCTGTTTGTTGCTCTCTCTACTTTTTTGCTCCAAATAATGGCTTCAGTAGTAGCATCAGCTGGTGCATCTGCCCCACCACCACCACCACAACCACCAAGAGGACCAGCTCCAAATTATATTGGTGGTCAAGAACAGGAGGAGGAGGAAGAGGAAGAGGAGGAGGGGAGAAGAAGATGGCTACCAGAAGAAAATACACCTTACAAACCCAAACCACACATTGTTTGGCAGTTTTTTTCAATCCCAGAGGGGAAAAAAAAGGTGAATGCGCCCAAGGTGACTTGCCTCATCTGCAATGATGAACTTTCACGGGGCAACCCAAACAAGAAATACTCATTTGGTAACTATACCATGATTCGGCACATGACAAGAAAGCATCCAAACAACTACTCTCGGGCAGAGTTCCGGGAACTGGCCAGTAACCTCCCCCAGTCATCAAGGACCCCCTCCCAAAGAAACCAACCCACTTCCTCGGAACCAGAAACATCCGAGGTGATGCCTTGCATTCAGCCGAGATTTGCTGATTTTAAAATTACTTGCACTGCTTGTGGCAAGCTTATCTCCTATGGGGAACAAAGTGTTAAGCTCATCGTCCTTGCAGGTGATAATCACAAGTGCCCCAAAAAGAAGTAATTTTTTGGGTTTTTTGTTTTTTTGCTCCAGTTGAGCCAGTTTCAATTCCCTTTTTTTGTTTCTCCCCCTAAAAAAATACAAAAAAATATAAAACTGTTTTGAAAAGCCAAAAAAAGTTCAAAAAGTTCAAAAAACACAAAAAAAAATAAAACAACAAAAAGAAGAAAAAAAAAAGTTCTTTTTAGAACTACCTCCAATTTCTAAATCAAAACTTCATTTTTTAAAAACTCTGTCACCTTTTTTCATCATAGTACGCTCCCCGGGCCGCTCCCCGGTGCGCGCACCGGGCGCTTCCCCCGCGCAAAAAAAAAAAAAAAAAAAATTTAAATGCCCCGCGGGGCCCTTTTATAGCCCCCACATCAAACCTAGGGGGTCAAAGGGGTCTATCCCTGACGCCTTATAGTCAGTTCCCCCTTTGTTTTAGCCACCTCTTATGTCTCGATTTTACCGAGACACAAGATGGCGGCTGCTCTGGACTGTTTCGAATGTTTACAGACACCCGAGAGCCAATCAGCTTTCCATGCGCACCTCGCGTCACGCGCCCGGAGCGCTCCCCGGTGCGCGCACCGGTGCGCTGCTATAGATATATATATTTTTTTGCACCTAAATTACTCAAAATCCACTGGAGCACATATCTTGAGACATAGCAAAGGCACATCGGGCTAACAGTCCCTACAATTTTGCCAAGTTTCGTACAAATCCATTCAGCCGTTCGGGCTAAAAGTGAAATCGACCGCCCTATGGAAATTAACATGGGGAAAACACGTTTTGGGACCCCCCTTTTATCTCGGCCCCCGCTTGACGTATCCCCCCCAAACTTTCAGGGAAGGACCGGAGCTCGACGAGGCCATTTTCATGACATTTTCAGGCAGATTCGTCAACCGGTGCCAAAGTTATTCCAAATAGAATTTTGAGATTTAACATTGAAGAAAATCCTAACTATAACTACCTACTGGCGACCGCCAGTAGGTAATATTTATATGTGTGTATATACATATATATATATATATATATATAAATATATATAGGCTGAAAAAACATAACTTTCACAGACATTATAGTTAGAAATTAGCCTTTAAAAATCCGTTGAAGTTCACTGAAAAAACCATAGATTTTAGGGACGTCATAGTTAGAAATTAGCATTTAGAAAACCCCATTGGTTTCTGGGACGTTATAGTTAGAAATTCGCAGTTAAAAAACCATAGCAATTCACTGAAAAAAACAGCGGTTTTAGGGACGTTATAGTTAGAGATGAGCATTTAAAATACCTTGGACGTTATAGTTAGTTGGACATTTCAATCCAAAACCAGAGAAATTCGTCTGTTTTAGTTAGTTGAGCTAACTATAACTTGCGCCCCCGCAAAGCACTGCTGATGACATCACATATTACATCACCCATGACATGGTCAGTGACATAACTGATGACATCACTGATGACATCTCCAATGAAATCACTGATGACATCATCTACCTTTTATCTGATGCACCTCCTCACACCCTAAGATAACATTTCATACACCTACCCAAAAATACAGATTAACATTCTCGAAACGATAGACAGATCAATACCAGCTAGTACATACCCACTCACTGATTCATAGATCCACATACACATCCATTCACCCATACAGTCACTCATACATGCAGTCATTGATCAATACACACGCCAATATATGTGCTCATACACCTATAAAGATACTCACACACTACCACTCACCCATAGAGTTACTTACACACCTAGTCAGTCAGCCAAAGTTACAAAGTGTACTGTTATACACATATTCCACCTCACTTATTCAGACAGATACTAACACATACTTACTCTCTTAGACAATCACTGGTACAAGCACACACTCATCCATACAGCCACTCTCAAAATCGCTCACTCTCACATATAGTCACTTACATACTCCAACACTCACATATACTGCCTTTCACATATGTAGTTACTCATACATGTACCATTGAGACATCCATTCACTCAGCAACACAGCCATACACACACTCACCCACCCATACAGCCCCTCACAGACACACTCATGAACCCATACACCCAGTGAATCACCCACTCACAATTCAATTCAGGCACCCATATAGGTACTCCAACAACCATCATTAACCCATATAGACACTCATGTAGCTACTCACCAATCTATGCAGCCACTTACACACCAACTGAGAGACTGTCACAGACATTCCACAGACTAGTCACTTATCCATGCATTCACTAAGAAAAGTTTAATCACTCACTTATAGAGACAGTCATGCACACCCATAAAATCATCTATACAGACACTCATACACCCACTCATACTTCAATATACCTTGGTGCTTATTTAGATAACATTCTTAAACTTTTCAGAAACACTCAGTCACTGGATGATGCCATCAGTGATGTAATTTGAGATGTCATCAGGATGTCATCAGTGAAGTCACTGACCATGTCATGAGTGATGTAATATGTGACGTTATCAGCAGTGCATTGCGGGGGAACGAGTTATAGTTAGATCAACTAACTATAGCGGCCGAATTTCTCTGGCTTTGTACGAGTGAAATGTCCAGCTAACTATAACGTCCCTGAAACCTGTAGTTTTTTCTATGAATTTCTAAGGTTTTTCAAATGCTAATTTCTTACCATAATGTCCCAGAAAAACACTCACACACACACACACCCATATATATATATATATTACCTACTGGCGGTCGCCAGTAGGTAGTTATAGTTAGGATTGTTTTCCATAGGAAATCCTCAACATTCTATTTGGAATAACTTTGGCCCTGGTTGAAGAATCTTAGCGAATTTCTCATAGAAGATGGCTCGGTCCGCTGCGCTCCTTCCCTGAAAGTCTGGGGGGGATTGGTCAAGTGGGGGCTGAGATATAAGGGGGGTCCCAAAACGTGTTTTCTACATGTTATTTTCCATAGGACCTTTAGACTCGGCTACAGGTCGAACGGCTGAATGGATTTATAAGAAATTTGGCAAAACTGTAGAGTCCGGTTCGCAGATTACGCCTTTTTTGGAATGGTGTAAATCCGTTCAGTAGTTGTTGAGAAAATTAAAGTTAAAGTCAATTATATATCTATATTTTGCGCGCACTCGAGCGGCTGCGCGTGAGCGGAATTTTTTTTGCTGCGTGACGTCTGTTAACGTTCGATTCGAAGGAAATCAGGAAGTTTTGTCCGCCATTTTGTCACTGCGAGTAAATATATTGTTCATTTCAAAGCGTTGAAACATGGAAAGTGGAGAAGGTAGAGATTGTTTTGCTGCGTAGCTTTTCTCGGGGTGTGCAGTAAGGGCGTTAAACGCAAAAAGATATAATTTTTTCCCAAAAAAAAATACGGGGTGCGCGCACCCGGTCGCGCACACCTATTTACAAGAGTGTGAAAATGGAGATAAATCAGAAGTTTGAGTGGTTAGATATAAGGTGGCTCTGAAAAGAGCCCTTGTGTTAATTGAGTGTTTTCTGCATTTATAAGTAAGTACCGATGCAGAGCCTGATGTTGCAGAGGAAGATTCTGTTTCCCTCATTCGTGAAATGAACACCGTCTCTCCTATAGACGTCTTGCATGTGGTATCGCAAGTTGTTGTGGTAAATAGAACCCATGCTATAATCTCTGAGGAAAGCAGAAACAGATTTATTTACATGTCTCCTTGCTTTCTCAAATTGCGCACAATGTTGATTGGACCAATTCCATTTCTGTCTTTGGCATATATTGGAATATACCAAGGCAGATCGAGGAAAAAGTGTCATCAATTGTCGAAAGGTGTCTTTTAGAAGCATTTCCAGACCTACCCCAGTGATTGTGCCTAGATCGTTCCCACCACAGTGCACAATTATAAGGTCTGGTTCTGGGAGATGCATAAAAGTTTTCACCAATGGAATCAATTGGTGACATTTCAATCCTCTTTTGGCAATCCATGTTATGTGTACATTTGGTAAGCCGAGGTTGCAAATTCGTCTGCTTACTGCATATTTTTCACTCCAGTGAATATAACTGTGTCCTATTAGCCAGACCTTCATTTTCAAGGGATTTGTAATCGTCCTCCGATTGGTTCTGGAAGTGGAATGGGAGTTAGAAGTTGAAATTCTAAATAAAGAAAAAGGAAGAGGCTGGGTGTGGTTAAAAAAATAAAAATGATTGGTTGATTGTAATAAGTGGAGATTGAACAGTACGTTGCATGTTAATGTTTATGTTAAACGAAAAGTACTATTGGGTGTGAAAAAACAAGACATGTAACAGAGCTGTGGATTGGCAGGTGTTTCTGGAGGGAAAATAGTCTTCTTAGTTAGTTTGTTGAGACATGAACTTTTGACCTGTGCCTTCAGCAAGGTGCAGAATGAGGTGTAACCATGGAAACAGCCGGAGATTGCAGCTGGTGATGGGTTCACTCTTTGGTGCCTCTGCATCTGTACTCTGTTCTGTGGTGGCAGGCGGAGAACTGTTTGTTATTGTGGAGATGAAAGGGTGATAAGGAGAGAAATACGACATAGCGTCTGGCCTGTAGAAAACGTGGGAGCAGTGATTAAGTCTGAGTGAAGCGGAACTGTGGCGGTGCTTGGTAACAGTAAAAAAATATTTTTAACAGTGGTATAACTGTCTGTACGGTGCGCGACCTACTAAGAAAGAGTTCACGGGCCGTAATTGGCTTGCAGGTTCTAGTATCAGTAAGTGAGGTCGAGAAAAGAAAACATTCAGGACTTTATTTATGAAGGCCTTGCGCCACCGGTGCGTCACTTTTTCTCATTTTAAAAAATGACGCACCGGCGGCGCAAGGTCTTCATAAATAAGGTCCTCAGTGTCTACAGTTAAGGTTATGTGGAACTCATGAATAGTTTTTCAATATGAAATCATTTCAGTTGAGATTAAGGATTAAAAGAGAAACCGTGAATATTTGAAATGTTTATTTAGAAATGTACTGTTTTAAAGGCAAATCATTATGTAATATGAGTACAGAAATTGCAAAAAACACAGTGATTGGTATTGTCAGTAGTACATGGAATACATGGAAATAAGCAGTTGAGATGCGAAATGGCGTTTACAGTTATAAAAAACTTGTTTAAAATTTACACATTAATTAGGGTACATGTAGCATATATTAGCGAGTTTTGCATCGAGTACGTTTGAAGTAACCTTACATAAGATATGCAATAGAATTGTTGAGATTAGACTGTAAAAAAATAAAGTTGAAAATCGAGTAGCTGAAGAAACAAATGTAGTCCACATAAAAGATCAAAATTTAAACAACACGAAATCATAATGTCCACTGTTAGTAAAGCCAATAGGTCTGTTCTTCAAAAGAAAATATGGAAAAGAACGTGAAGAATATAGGGAAGCAAAAGGAAATGAGGACGTCAATGGTTTGTATAAGAGTTATTGAAGCATTGTTTAGGCAAAATAAGTAGCTTCTGCTTGTAACAGGAAATCACTTTTATCATTTGAAAGTATGTCAGCTATCCAATGGAAAAGAGTAAAGCAGTACTCATGATCTGTTAAAATCGGAGCCTCTTTTATTATCACAGGGCAGCTCGGTGGGTTTTCGATGTAGTTCTCTGTTAGGAAAGAGTTAAACGTCCATTGTGTAGGCAAAGTAGGCGGCAAGTGCTTCTAACAGGAAATCACTGTTATCATCTGAAAACATGTCAGCCATCCAATTGAGAAGATCAAAGGAGCATTCATGATCTGTCATTATTGGAGCGTCTTTTACCATCATTGGGCAGCTCGGTGGGTTTTCGATGTAGCTCTCTGTTAGGAAATCTTGCGCCGCTGCGAATATATTCCAATGACCCAGAACTCCTTGTATCGCTGCAAAGGCCATAAACCCTCAGTTGTAACAAAGCTGTTCATGATCAAGTAACAGATTCATGAGGTGATTGTAATTCGGTTCAGGATGTACCAAATTGCAGAGACATAAATCCAGGGCCCACGTGAAATCACAGCTCAGGCAATGAAATACAGGCTGCACACAGGTGAAATACGAATATCGAAATGATAATCGATATGAAGTATTCAAAGTTGAGAGTGCTAAGGTGCCGTAGTACAGAAGTATTCTCTGTCGAAATAGTTCTAAGTGGTCCGGCTCGTTTACGAAGGCAGGAGGGACATCCATTTTGAATTTCCCAAGAGGGTAAAGGAAACGGCGCAGCACTGCCGGTTGTATAGCAACTCCACAGAATTAGGTCGCCGGCTATGCAGTGGAGAGGAGCAGAATGACTTGATACATTTTCTAGGAGTCTAGTCACTTAAATATTGCTTAGTAGTTATCAAAAAAGTAGCTTTTCTTGAAGGTCACTTTTTTTTACATCAATGCTGTTTTCTGTGAATGTTAGCTAAGTGAAAGATATATGTGTGAGCAGATGCTACGTTAAGTTTTAAATGTGACAATGGAGCTCTTGTTCATGTTTTCCGATTCAAGGTCGGTATTCGCTGCCAAATGCAAATATCAAGAAACGCATGCGTGGGGTAGATAGTCTGCATTCTTAAAGGAAAGCAAATGGAGGGTTATTTTTACCGCGTTAGCATTGTTGTTTAAAAAGTTACAGTGATTTTCATTATATGTTAAGAAAGTGTCACTGATGAAGACTGAAAATAAATCCTTATAAATAACAGGGACTGGTGTATTTTAGAAAAGGTGTGTAACATTACATGAATTGTAAAAAAAAAAAGAATGTAATTGAAAGTGTATGGTTTGAAAATGAAATGTAGAGGTTTATAGTTCACGTTTTGAAAGCGGTTCTAGAGGGTCAGATGCATGATAGATTTATAAAAAATAGAACATGTTTTTCAATAGTATTATGGAAAAAATATGTGCCTTTATGTACTATTTAGATTATCTGCCTGTTGCCTACTCTTTGAGTTTTAGTAGTCCTGTGTCTTATAAGTTTTCCACGGGCGGTTTGAGGTTCATGGTGGGCTTGGGCAGGGAGGGTAGGTTGGGGGTTTGTAATAGGGGGTCCGGGTGGGGTGGAGTGCGGAGTTTAGTGAAGAGTGAGGAGGGCGGGGGGTTAGGGTGTTTGGTAATGGAGCAGAGTCAGAGGATGCCAAATTTCTGTTATGGGGTGCCACGGAAATATGTATTTATTCTCAGAGGTTTATTATATTAAGGATATATATTAACATGGTGGCTCTTGTGGTTTTGTGGTTCTGTGCAAGTGTATAATGCTGGCCCTGTAGTTTTTGTCTATGGACCTCATTACGACACAGGGGAGCCACGTTGCACAGTTGGAGATCAGAGACTTAGGAAATAAGTCTCTTATAATTAAGGGACGGAGTGTATATAGTGCTATTTACTACTCTGCTATGTGAACGATGTCGAATATTTCATAAGAGGAGGCTTTAAAAGTTTTCCGATAAACTGGTTTTCCAGGGAAGTGGGTGGAGTGTTCCGTGTAAATTGCAGAATAGAAACTAGTAAGAACCAATTGGAAGTGTTGTTTTAAAGTCACATGACTGCACATGCGTGTCTCGACGCCTGTACGCGATAGGTGGGTGCGCGCACCCGGATGCGCACTAAATGAAAGCGGCGAAAAAACATTTCATAATATGCTCTTGGAGCACGTTTTGGTAGAAAGAGTTAGTTCTGAAAAGAACTTTTTTTTTTTTTTTTGGGAAACAAGTGTTATGATGCTTTTGATTTCTTAAAGTTGCTACGACATTTTTCAGTATGTCATACTATCCAAATAAAGTGAAGAAATGTAACTTGTCTTGGAGCATTTATGACTCTCAATTTTGTGTTTAATTAGAATAAAGCTTTGCTCTCCGTATACAAGAAGTTTTCCACAGTTCGTGCATTTCATGTGCACGTTCGCCAGATATGGTTTCAAGTCCATTTCAGCACTCGATGGAGGTACAGGTCGTCCACCGGAAGATGTGCTGATTACTTCTGATGGTAATAGCGTGGCCTCTGTTTTTCTTGTCAAAGGTGGTCGCTCATTTCCTTCAGATTCGGAAGATGAATGCGGAACGGTAGCCATTGCAGCGAAGTCTTCGGGAAGATGTTCGACGTTGTTCTCTCTTGAGAGTAGAAAAGAAAGTGATGGAAGTGGGTGGAGTGCTGCGTGTAAATTCCAGAATAGAAACTACCAAGAACCAATTGGAAGTGTTGTTTTGAAGTCACATGACTTCACATGCGAGTCTCAGGTCCTGTATGCGATAGGAGGGTGCGCGCACCCGGTCTCACACTAAAATAAAGCGGCGAAAAACCATCTCATAATATGCTCTTGGAGCACGTTTTGGTTGAAAGAGTTAGTTCTGAAAAGAACTTTTTTTTTTTTTTTTGGAAACAAGTGTTATGATGTTTTCGATTTTTTAAAGTTGCTACGTCATTTTTCAGTATGTAATACTATGAAAATGAAGTGAAGAAATGTATCTTTTCTTGGGGCATTTGTGACTTTCAATTTTCAGTTTAATAAGAACGAGGCTCTGCTCTCCATACAAAAGAATTTTTCCACACTCGTTGCATTTCATATGCACCTTCGCAAGATATGGTCTCAAGTCCATCTCAGCACTCGATGGAGATACAGGTCATCCACCAGAAGATGTGCTGGCCACCTCTGATGGTAATAGCGTGGCCAGGGCTCTTGTCGATGCTTTTGCATAATGCTCAGGGTGCCTTTGTTTAACATGCCGCTGCATGGTGTGTATAGAAAAGGAATATTTTTTATCTGGATTTCCCCTTGAGAGCTCTGAATTGCATATCGTGCTGGTTACTTTTGGCGCATTCACTTTCTTTTTATCTTCAGGATAAGTAAAAAATTGCCAAATGAAAGATTTCTTTTTTCTTCTTAACGGTGGTCGCTCAATTCCTTCAGATTCGGAAGATGAATGCGGAAGGGCAGCCATTTCAGCAAGGTTTTCCGGAAGATGCTCGACGTTGTTGTCTCTTGAGAGTAGAAAAGATTGTGAGGAAAGTGGGTGGAGTGCTTCGTGTAAATTCCAGAACAGAAACTACTAAGAACCAATTGCAAGTGTTGTTTTCAAGTCACATGACTTTACATGCGCTTCTTAGGACGTGTAGGCAGTGACACTATCTAGTTACGAACGTGATTTCATACTTAGGAACTAGCATTCAAAAAACCTATGAAATTCACTGAAAAAAACATAGGTTTTACACACGTTATAGTTAGGAAATAGCATTTGAAAAACCTATGAAATTCACTGAAAAAACCATAGGTTTGACAACAGTTATAGTTAGCTGGAAATTTTACTGACATAAAACCAATGAAATTCCATGTTATAGTTAGTTGGACTCACTATAACTTGCACGTGTAATGCACTGCTGATGACATTACATATTACATCACTCATGACATGGTCAGTGACATCACTCATGACATCACTGATGACATACCTCCTTTAAGTGTAATGTAACCCTTAAAACACATGTTGGAAAATAGAAATTAACATTTTCAAAAAAATGGAGATACCCATACCAGTTACAACAACCAATTCAGTAATTCCACCATCTATATACACATTCTCTCATTCATCAACAGTTCTATATAGTCACTCATACATATACTCACTCATCATATGTAGTGATACACCTATACATCCTGTTACACACCGACAGTCATCCAAAAGTTACTCACACACATACTCACACATGCAAATAAACTATTGAACATCCATTCATTTGCATATACAACTATACACACACTACCACGTTACTTCTAAGGAAACTTATACATACTTACTCTCTTAAACAATCACTTATAGAAACACATACTTATTTAAACAGGAACTCTTTCTATCTCTTAGTCTCACATATACTGACTTATATATATCAATACTCACATATACTAAATTAAAACATATCTTGTTACTAATAAAGACACTAGTGAGGCAGGCATTCACTCACTAACACACACATATACACACTCATCCACCCATACAGTCCTGTACATATGCTGTCTTCAAAAAACATAGAAACAGTGAGTCAGTCATTGATGGATCTATATGATAAGTAACACCCCCACCAAACCATAGAGACACTCATACTGATACTAAAAAAAATCTAATAACCCATATATACACACATGTAGGTACTCATCAACCCATGCAGCCATTTATACACAAAGTGAAACACTGATACATATATTTAAATATTTAAACATTACTCGTTAATATATATATTCACTAAGATATACTTAATAAGCCAGTTAACCAATCATTTTTTTTTAAAAAACATCCATTTACACACTTATTTAAACATTTATTCTTTCATCGACCTTTACATATACATATATAAAACATATTTATTTTTCAGAAAGGCACACATTCACTGGATGGTGTCATCACTGATGTCATGAGTGATGTCACTGACCATGTCATGAGTGATGTAATATGTAATGTCATCAGCAGTGCATTACACGCGCAAGTTATAGTGAGTCCAACTAACTATAACGTGGAATTTCATTGGTTTTATGTCAGTAAAATTTCCAGCTAACTATAACTGTTGTCAAACCTATGTTTTTTTCAATGAATATATATATATTCAATGAAAAAACCATTGGTTTTAGGCCATATATAGTTAGGGATTTGCATTTACAAAACCTTATTTTACTCGCATAAAACCATTGAAATTCCATATATAGTTAAATGCGCTAACTATATATCGCGCACCCGCAATCCACTGCTGATGATGTCACATATTACATCATTCATGACATGGTTAGTGACATCACTGATGACATCACTGATGACATCTCAAATGACATCACTGATGACATCACTGATGACAACATCCAGTGACTGTATGTTTCTGTAAAGTTAAAATATGTCTTACATATTGAAGAATGAGTGGATGTATAAGTGTCTGGATAAAGGATTTAGTAGGTGCATGACTGACTGTATGAGTGAGTGATTAAATGTGTCTCACTGAGTGCATGGGTTAGTGACTAAACTGTTTTAATTTGTGCATCATTATATCTGTTGTTCTACAAACTGCTGCATATGTTGATCAGTAGCTATATGAGTAACTGTATGGGTTATTCATTGGTTGTCCAAGTATTTGTATGGGAAACTGAGTGTGTGTGTATGGGTGGCTGGGAGGTGTGTGACTCTGTACATAGATGTGTGAGTAGTTGATTCACTATATGTATGGATTCAAAAGTGTATGTGGAAACAGCTATATGGGTGGTTGACTGTGCATGAGTGTATTAGTGAGTGAATGGATATCTCAGTGCTACATGTCAAAGTAAGTACATATGTAAAACACAGTACATGTGAGAGTTGACATCTATAAATAACTGTGCATAAGAGCCAGTGAATGTGTGAGTGGCTGTATGGATCATTGTGAACATGTATCAGGGATTGTATAAGAGAGTAAAGTAAATATGTGTTAGTATATGTTTGAATAAGTAAGGTGTGTATAACTGTATAGTTGAGAAAATGGAGGTGTGATTGATTTTTGCAATAACTGACTAGGTGTGTGAGTAACTCCATGGATGAGTGACAGTCTGTGACTGTCTGTTTACACTGATTGTATCTAAGGTTATATTAGAGTCTGAAGAGGTTCATGGTATTATCACATGAATGATATCATCAGTGATGTGATCAGTCATGTCAAATGAGATGTTATCAGTGATTTTATCAGTGATGTCATTTGAGATGTCATCAGTGATGTCATCAGTGATGTCACTAACCATGTCATGAATGATGTAATATGTGACATCATCAGCAGTGGATTGCGGGTGCGCGATATATAGTTAGCGCATCTAACTATATATGGAATTTCAATGGTTTTATGCGAGTAAAATAAGGTTTTGTAAATGCAAATCCCTAACTATATATGGCCTAAAACCAATGGTTTTTTCATTGAATTTTCAAGGTTTTGTAAATGCAAATTCCTAACTATATATCGACTATAACCTATGGTTTTTTCTGTGAATTTCAATGGTTTTTTAATAGCAAATATCAAAAGCTGTCAAATGTCAAGTACGTGATAGGAACAAACGTTTACGTGTTCATGCACGCTGATGTCCTTTGAACGCTGCCCCCCCCCACTCCCCTCTTTTCTGTTAGTAGTACTCTCTCTTTGCAGATAGTGAAGGGTAGTTAACGCAGACCATTACCCCCGTTGTAATCCGTCGTACCTGCTTGTCTCTCCATTTGATTGATTGTTATCCAAACATTTACTGTTTTAGAATTGGTTCTCTTTGGATCATTCTCTATTTACAAACAAGCACAAAGTCGCAATACTCTGTTTAGTCTTTGCAGATAGTGAAAAATCGTGTAAAAAAATAAAAGTAATCGAGCAAAATCAGTAGACCACTAATTCGATCTCTTTTTGACCTCGGTAAAATACAAACATTAGGAACAACCCTTCATGAGAAATACGAAAATAGTGAAAAGAACTGAGCTCCACACCATGAGGGCTGCAAGACAGCTCGACTCCGCCACCCACCCCGCCCAAAATAACGACAAACCCTATGCAAATATTATAAATATAGACAACACACCAGCAAAGAAACAGGGTAAAACATTTTATTAAATAACTATTTACATAACTATTTTATACTTTTTATTGCCCGATCCGGCTAGCTCAATCGATCGAGCATGAAACTCATGCACTGATAGCAAGCGTTGAGAGTTTGTAAAACGATGGCTTCAGATTTTCCACATACGGTGTAGTGGCGCAAACTGGGAGGGGGCGTTTGGATTCTACCCCTTCCCCAAATAAGATTTTCATACGTGAATGTTCGTTCATGCTTTCTCTCCCTGAGTTGCTTCGATGTCACTGCCTTACACAAATGGCATAAGTCCTGGATGTTGAGTCCCATACTTCAGAGTTCTAAACAGCGCTTGTAACAATGTTTAAACCTTATTTGCACTTTCTGCAGCTTCACTATTCAAAGTAAGTGGGGTCCGTTTGTGGACCTGACTGCATTGGAAAACAATGTGATACGGTGCCTCCCTAAACCGCTTGACGGAGGCCCCCGAGGGGCGGTGAGATGGCGCGGACTGAGAGGGGGCGCTTGGCTCCTGCCCCCTCCCCAAGTCGTGTTGTCCTGGTGTGGCCTGAGATCGCCCCAGGCATAGGCGGCCGGCTCCCGGGGTCCGGCGGATTTTTTTCCCTTTTGATGACTCTTCCATTCTGGACCTTGTCCCACAATCCGTTTGACCTGAAGACACGCTGTCATGGGGCGCTCCTTTACCGTTTTAGTTGCCATTCCGCTCGCTTTTGCTACACTGTGCCTCTTCCGCCATTCAACTGTTTACCGCCCGCTCTTGCGACTACAGCGTCTCGCTCACCATGTAGTTGAGTTGCTCCCGCTCTTAAGATTTAACCGAACTTTTTGGACTGCTGAAAGCGGTTGTATTCCGACCGCTGGTTGGTGGAGACATTTTGACTATATTCTGGACCTGCATTGTCGCGTAATGCGTCATATGACGCGACGCGTTAGCGCACCCGGAAGTGCTCCGGTGCGCAAGGCGCAGCTTCCCGGAAACGATCCAGAGCGCGCCGCGCAGCGCGTAACGTAAGCATAACAGGTCATGTGACTTGTTAATAAAACTTTTCATTGGTTCATTTTACTTTTGTTTTCCTAATGATGTAAGACTAGGTCATGTGACCTAAAAATAACACTTTTCATTGGATTAAAACATTTTTTTTTCCGAAACGATGAAAGCCCCACCTTGTTTCTGGATGTTTCAGACTGAAGCTGGTGTCACCATGAGAGCACCACCATCTCGTAGCTCAGTCGTGGCCATTCCGCAAGCAATCATGGCAGCCGCTCCCCACCGAAAGCCTGCGGGAGTCGACGGCCCCCAAGACTTTTGTACAATCTTCAAGGCTGAGGGGACGCTTTCGAGAATGGAACCCAAGCCCTAGCAGACAAGCGTCCGAGTTCCAAGGTGTCCCAGGGCCATTTTACTGGACCAGGCCCAAATCCGAAGAGCCGGCCGCCATTTTAAGACTCCTGTGGCAGCCGCCTATCGCTGCACCGCAAGAGTGGGAGCAACTCAACTACATGGTGAGCGAGACGCTGTAGCCGTAAGAGCGGGCGGTAAACAGCTGAATGGCGGAAAATGCACAGTGTACCAAAAGCGGGCGGAATGGCGACTGAAACGATAAAGGGGCGCCCCACTACAGCAGACGAGCCTCCGCCATGTGCTTCAAAACTGCATATGTATCTCGTGATATCAAGGTTGGGCAACCAGTACACAACAAGCAGTTACGAGTCCCATTTACACCGGCGCCATTTTGGGCGCGGCCGAGCAGGTCCAGGATCTAGTCAAACATAACAAATGAGGCTGACGTCTCTGAAGCAGTTGACGAACAGTAGGACATAGCAAATAAACATGAAGTCTCTAAAGCTGTTAACTCACTGCAGGACAAAACAAGTGAACCTGAAACCTCTGGAATAATTGTCGCTCAAAAGAACAACACACAAAACTCTGTAGAGCCTGAAGAAAGAAAAACAGAAGGGCACTGTAGTTTCAGACACACTTAACACTAATGACTAAACAAAGATATTGTCTGTTTATGAAGCAGGTATCATGTTCACAGAATTGACAAAGAAGTGTGCAGACACCAATGCTATTAAGAAACACAAGGAAATCCCTAACGCATCAGCATTCTCGGAAGAGATTGACACAGATAACATCTTAAGGAACAAAGAAAGACAAAATAAGGACGAGGAAGTTATCACTTTAGTTTTTTCATCAGCTAGCGACAGCAAGAAACATATTGTAATGGAGATTAGAGAGGCTACGGATGAATTATCAAAAATATCAAAAGAAATGGCTACTCCCCCCTTTAGCAGATTAGCTAAATGTTTGCGTAATTTAGGCATAAAAGTTATATTATTGTTGTTGTTGTTATCCTTATAGTTCTGGTTAATTTCTTAAAATGTTTAAATATATTTACAGTTTTTGTTGCGTTCGTTATATTTAAATGTTAATAAAGTTATATTATTGTTGTTGTTATCGTTATAGTAATAGTTTTCTTTGTAGATGTTTTTCCATCACCCGCACAGGATATCACCACTGTTCCCCATGTCATAAAACCTTAGGATGTTCAATAACTGAAACAGCTAATATGGGTTTACTTACAGGGGACATCTTTTGTTCTATTTTGTAAAGTAAAACTATTGTGAACGCAAGTATTATACATAGTAAGTGTTTAATATAGCATTTCTCAGTCATTGGTTAAGCAGCTAGGACCTGTTCACTCTTGACACCCCAGGTGCTGTGTATGTTGCACTATAGTGCTGCATAGAGAAAACGGACAACCCTATTGATGTTGATTTTTCATTATTGATTATTGTAAAGAAATGGCGACTCCCCCCTTTAGCAGATTAGCTAAATGTTTGCGTAATTTAGGCATAAAAGTTATATTATTGTTGTTGTTGTTGTTATCGTTATAGTTCTGGTTAATTTCAAAAAATGTTTAAATATATTTACAGTTTTTGTTGCGTTCGTTATATTTAAAAGTTAATAAAGTTTTAAAATCTAACTTTGTTGGAGTGCTATATATTTTTAAAAAATCGGGTGAATGGGGCCTTGAATCGGGTTATTGTCATGTGTGGGCTTTGCAAGTGTACTGCTACAGGATCGGACATTTCAAACTCAAATGCACGTTCTTTTTCTTAACTTTCCGAAGCATGGAGCGCAATAGCAGGCAGAGAAAGGATGATGCACGTGTTGAACACTGCCTGGCCTGACAAGTTGCTGGCAGTGCCCCCCCGCCCGCTCCTGAAAGACGGCACACACACACCGCCGCCCCGAGTACTTCACAAATCTTTAAAAGACCATGCGCTTGTTCATGAGGCTTAAATGGTTTATCACCCCTTCTAGAACCCCTGCATCGACCCTCTGACGTTTCCTGGAAGAATTAGCACGTAACACAATACCAAGCCCTGTCAGCTGAAACCCCAGAGAAATCATGGGGCATATTATCAAGGGGGTTTATTTCCGCTTTTTTGGCTTTAAAAGCCAAAAAAAAAGAGATAAAATTATCTCCCTATTACCAAGCTGTCGCTAACACCAGTTAGTGACAGCTAAAAGGAGATAGCGACCATCTTGGGCCCCGCTTTGCATGTCAGTGATATTTATCACTAATGACATGCAAAGTGGGCGTGCCAAGATTTTAGCGACTGGAAACAGTCCCTAACCATCGCTATCTCCTATTACCAACTTTTGGAGATATTCGCGCTAAGCGCGAATATCTCCAAAACCTAACACCTGCCCTGAGCAGTTTTTAGCCATGTTATCCAATGGAAAGTGGATAACATGGCTAAGAGCATTTGCTGGATAATGCATGAATATCGCTGACTTTTCAGCGATATTCATGCATTGCGGCCGTTTTTTATCGCATTTGCGATAAACCTTGCTAATAGCAAGGTTTATGTGCGATAAAATTCGCCGATGTGCGGCGATAATTTTTGTCTCTAAACAAGTTAGAGACAAAAATTATCGCTAGTTGTTAGTAATATGCCCCCGGATTTTTCCTTGCAGGAATCGGGAGGCGAAAGACTAGCACTGAAATCAGTAGTCTCACGCCTGAATCGGGAGGGTTGGCATGTCTGGATACTCTACAGCTGGGGCCATAAACTACATCCGCAGGGCTAGGTGATAGCCCGGGTCCGGCATGGACAATCGGACACAGAGGAAGAGGAGTGTCAGAGGGTGCGGTAGTGAATAGGGTGAAAGGGTGGTGTCGATGCATGAGAGAGAGAGCGGGGGTGACCAGTGCGTGGGGGAGATGCTTACGAGGGTGGGGAGCCGTGCTGAGAATCGACGGCGTGCAGAGAGTGGGCCTGGTCAAGGCATCTAAAATGGCTGCCATGCACGACAAAATTGTGGCATTGGACAAAAAGGCAAGATGGCGCAGACAATGTTTATCAATAAGGATTCATTTATAACAAAATATTTTATCGCAGTGACAAATTGGCGGTCAACTCTTCCTGATTTCCATCGAATGGAACGTTAACAGACGTCACGCAGCAAAAAAAAAAAAAAGCTCACGCACAGCCGCTGGAAGAGATGTATCAACAAATATGAGCCTCCTCAGCCACCCTCAGAAAACATAAGGGGATTAAGATACGTCTCCCGCACCCCCTTATACCTAGTAATTTAATTAAAACGAAGCACAAAATGGCGAATTCCCGTTTCGCTACCAGTTTGCGGCCCAGTTCGCGGCCCGGGAAGCGCTTCTACCGTGAAAAATCATTTTTTTTTTATTTTCCCCACGGGACCCTTTAATAACCCCAACAACATTCCTAGGGGGTCAAGAGGTGTATACCTTGGCCCCTTTCAATAAATTCCCCCTTCGTTTTTCACCTCTTCTTCTCTCTCGATCCTACCGAGAGATAAGATGGCGGCCGCTCCGGACTGTTTAGAATGTTGACAGACACCGGAGAGCCAATCAGCTTTCTGCGCGCAAAGTTCCGTTTCGCGAAAAGTAAGCTGACCGGAGCGCAGCCCGGAGCGCTGTTACAGATATATATCTTGTTTTGAACGTTAATTTCTCAAAAACTACTGGAGCACATATATTGAGACCTAGCAAAGGCACATCGGGTTAACAGTCCCTACAATTTTGCCAAGTTTCGTGCAAATCCATTCAGCCGTTCGAGCTAAAAGTGAGTCCAACCGCCCTATGGAAAAATGAATGGGAAAAACGTGTTTTGGGACCCCCCTTTTTTCTCAGCCCCCCCTTGACGAAACCCCACTAAATTTTCAGGGGCTGCTCAGAAACAAAATGTTCCATTTTCCTGAAAATTTCAGCCGATTCCGTCCACAAACGCCAAAGTTATTAGACATAGAATTTTCAAAAATCCCATAGGGAATTAATCCTAACTATATATACCTACTGGCGATAGCCAGTAGGTAATATATATATGATGCATATGTATCGTTCGCTAAACTTACTTTTTTTGGTTAAAGTGTGTTCCACAATATTTGTTTTGATATTTTGTAAGTTTACATACAAAGCATGTAATCTTGATATTTTTGTTGACAATAATTTTGTCATGATGTTTTTGTCCACGACATTTTGTCATAGAACTGTACTTCTCTTTTCGCCATTTTACAAAATAGCATTGTAATATAAAATAAAATTTCAAATATTTTTGCTATACCTAAAGTAATTACAATTTTCTTTTTTCACAAAGGAAAGCACGCTCTTGTGTTCTTTGCCAACATTTTCAGCTATGGACCATTGTGTATATTATATATTGACTTTCTAGGTCAGAATGTTTAACCAGTTTGTATGTCCTACCGACTTTACTCTCATTTAATGAAAGAGAAAATTACTCTGATCACTGAGAAAATAATGTGGCTCACTAGACACATGAAAGAACGGGGTCAGTTTCTTATTACGAAGAAATAAAGGTATTTCACAGCTACAAAACTATTTATATGTTGACTGAAAGTCAGTTTTGCTAGTCTATGACTTCGCAAAATAATACCTATTTTGGTCTCTAGTTTTACCCTTTATTCTGATGATAAACTTTAAACTTGGTTTAAAAATGTGTATTAATATTTAACTTTTATTATAATGACAATAAAAAATACAATTTTTTTTTCCATAAATGCATCAAATGAAGGACCGGGAAATGTGTCTTCAAAAGAATCTAAATGTTTGAGATGACGTGGGTTCATTTAGTGTGATGTCAAAGCTTTAATGTGTCTTCTTTATTAGCAATAGTGTGCAGAAACACTTCATGGAAATGGATGACCACATCTCTACTACAATAAATAAGTATTTTACTTTAATGGTAACTGTGTTTGGTTGTTCATTATAATTATTACACAATATTTTTCCATCAATTAATCAAGTATTTGTAAAGCACAGCAAATCACACGAGGGTGTGAAGGCGCTGTAGTTGCTTTCTTCTCCGTGGTGATCTGTTAATTCGAACAGCCAGGTTTTGAGTTCTTCCCTGAATTGCTGGAGTGATGAGACGTTCCCAAGTTGCAGAGAAAGGTCATTCCAAGCTTTGTCCGCCAGGTGTGAGACAGCGCGTCATCTGCTGTTGCCTCGGCAGATCAAGGGAGTCATTTCAAGGGTGTCTTTCCGAATTCTAGACACCTGTAAGAAAGAGAAAGACAAAGCCAGAGATACGGAGTGTCAGTGCACCTTGTACCCTTGTGCAGAATATTTCTATAAATGGACTTATTTTACCTTAAAATGTCAGTGTTTATCTTTTGCTTAGGCCATACAAATGCAGCACACTTACTTCTGTTCTCTTAGGTTATGTCAATAATGTACAGTAATGTTTGTTTCCCTATTGAAACATGTTCCTATGGTGACTCTCACATGAATAATTTTAACATTCAACATGTTTATGAACTGACAGCCTCTGTTTTATGACAAAGTCCTTCTCAACGTCCTGTGTCGATGCCTAAAAAATGATTGCCTGCCCCAAGCGATTGTATTATATCAGATAAATATGCTTGACCCATGTCACTATAATTGTGTTGGAATTAGCAGGTGTAAATGCAACACATAAACAAAATGCAAATGAGAAAGACAACAGAAGCATCACCCTTGTGCTACATTTCTACTAAATAATTGTATTGTTAAAAAAACAGATTCATGGAGTGATTTAAATGTTAGACATATAATATTGATTTCTTCAAATATATCTGGTTTTAGTCAGTAGTTCATACTTTGGTAATACTTTTCAAAAAGCAAATAGATGTGAACTAGGTCACCATGAAGTACGAGCAGCTGGGACTGTGTAAGATAAAAGGGCTCTTGTTAGGCCTGACAGCCTTAGGGTGGTCGCCCCCATAAAGATTTTGCCTTCTTCCTCCATTTTGTTGCTGATCTCGTTTTCGCTGGCCTTATGACTTTGAGCATTTTACCACTGCTAACCATTTCTGAAGTGCATGTGCTCACTCCTCAAAACATGGTGTCATTGGCTTATCCCTAATTGGAATATTTAACTTAGTTATAAGTCCTTAATAAAGTAGTGCTACATGTACCAAAGGCCTGTAAATTAAAAATTGCTAGTGAGCCTTCAGCACTGACTGCGCCACCCACTTAAGTAACCCTTTAAACATGTATCAGTCCTGCCATTGCAGAATGTGTGTGCAGCTTTAAAATCCCATTTCGACCTGGCAAAAATAATAAACCTTTTTCCCAGGCCCAAATCTTCATTTTTAATATATATAAGTCACCTCTAGTGTAGGCCATGGACAGTTCAGAGGGCAGGGTGCTGTGTATTTAAAATGTAGGACACGCAATTTTAAATTTTACATGCCCTGGTTGTGAAAAACTCCTAAATTCTTTTTTCTACTTCAAGGCCTACCTCTTCCTTAGAAAAACATTAGAACTTCCTTATTACATGTAAGAAGCTGTAACTTCCAAATGAGAGTTGGTAATCAGTTCCTGTTTAGTGTCTTTGGAATTGTAATGGAAAAATCCTCATGGTGAAGTCAGATTTTAAATTATATTTAGAAAATGCCACTTTTATAAAGTTGGTATTTTCTTGCCTTTGCAATTTAGTGCCTGTAGCTTGCCTCTTGATTTAGCTGACAGACTGGCTTTATGTATTCCTGCTTGATAGTCACAGACAATAGAGAGCTTAGGTGTGCCTGGATGGTCTATCACTGGCAAGAGGGGATGACAGAGCTGGGCACAATCCTACTTACACTTGAATATGCTCTGTCCTGCCTCCACACAAAGGGCTACATACCCCCTTTAGTTGGTCGAGAGCCAGGACAGGGAAGGCAGGATACCCGGGAACTTCAAAGGCAGAACTGGGTATAAATATTGAAGTTTGGACACCATCTCTTCAGAACACTTCTGGGCCCGTGGGCTTCCCTGTTGTGCTGACCTGCTGCCTGCGGCCCTATTGCCTGGGTGAGATGGATTGGACCCGTACCTGTTGAACCAAGGTCCCCTAAGTAACTCAAAGGGTTAGTTGGCTGGTCTCCTGACTAGATGCTCAGGAAAAAAAGGTTCTATCAACCTTGAACCCAGCAGCTGGACTCTGCTATCTCTGAGTCCTACCTGCCAAGTACTGCCAGCCAAGTCCTAAACCCTTGGAAGATGGCCTCAGGGTAAGAGAGCATGCATAAGATGAATTGATATTCTAGAATCATACATATCCCTTTGTCTTTTAGAATGAAAACCATATATTGAAAAGCTCCAACATTCCCATTAAAATATTTTTTCATTTGCCATATTTGTTAATTTGTCTGATGTGTACTTGTTTCGGTTTTTGTTTGTATTACTGTGAGGTTCAAATCATAGAAACTGCTAATGCTGGCATCCTCAGCTTCCAGAAGTGGCACTGTAGGGTTCCACAGAAGTCAAAAGTTTAAGAACCACTGCAATTCTGCCTTTGGAGAAACAGTGCTTCCCTTGCACTGACAGATAATATATTACTCACTGTACTACCCTGTTCTCCCTTGTGTTTATGTAACACTTAAGCTGCAGAACTACTGTCAATTTTCATGACAAACCTTGCTTATACCATACCATACTATGTTCTGTTTCCATAGGTCTGCTGTGCTATTGTAAAAACTGCCAATGTGTATTTTTCTATCTGGTTAGCAAAATGTTTGATGCACCTGAATAATGCATAAAGAACAATTGATGGACAGAATGCTGCACAATATCAAACATTCACCCCGGTACAGAGATCAGGGCCAAAATCCATAATTTTCGTTTCTCCCCATGCCTTTCCAGTTCAGACCCAACCATATGCAAATTAGTCTTTACCTAGTTCCCCATGGGAAAAGTCGAGCCCGAGCTCCCATGCCAGGTCCACCCTGGACTGGATACAAGCATCTTAGGACCAGTTTCGGGGCATCACCCCTCATCAGCCAGGCTAACTTGACTCGAGTGGCATGGGGAGCATGCCACTCCAACTCAGGCTGATGATAGACTCAGGCAATTGATGGACTGAATGTTGCACAAAGTCAAATATTCACAACAGTACAGAGATTTGGGCCTAAATCCATTGCTGTTTTGCTCCCCATGCCTTTCCAATTCAGACTCAATCATATGCAAATCAGCCTGAACTCCCAGCTAGGTCCTCTCTGGACTCGAAATAGGCATCCTGGGACCGGTATCGGGCCATAACCCCTAATCAGCCAGGATAGCTTGACTCCATTTGTATGGAGAGTACATTGCCCACATCAGGGCATACCCATCCCACTCAGGCTGACAAATACAAAAAGAACAATTGATGGATAGAATGTTGCAAAATGTCAAACATTCACCCCAGTACAGTTGTTGGAAGCTAGCTCTCTATACAGTGTACTAAAATGAAGTATACTGTGCAGAGTCCAGTGGATCCTCAATAGGTGTACAGAGGTAAAAGCAAATCATTGTAATGTTCATTTTGTGGTAGTGTGGGCGAGCAGTTAGGCTAATCAGAGGTAAATGCTAAGCATTTGGTGTTATACACAGAAGTAATAAATGAGACACACACTCAAGAATAAATCCAAGGCCAGTTTGTTAAAAAAAAAGTTGTATCTTTATATACATTTGTAGAAACCAAGAACTTCATTCAACAGTTAATAAATGCTGTGTATGTCAATGTTTAACCAAATGTAGTTCAAGACACAAATGCTTACAGGCTTTAAGCAACAACAGTCCCTATTGTCAGACATCGCGGTCAAGGGAAAAAAAGCATAGGGTTGGATAGCGGAATGCCGCCAAAACATTTACCGTCGCAGTCGGTGGAAGCAACATTCCACCATGGAGATTTGGAGGACAGTGGTCGCCTGAAGTTCAGGGCAAGTTCTACTCCAGAGTTTTGAAAGACCCAGGACTCAGGAACAGCAGGCAGTTATGAGTAACCTGGATTGAAGGTGCCAGAGGTCTTGGGAAGCAGACGGTGTTCTTCACTGGCGATGTTCACCTACATGTGCAGTGAGAGCAGTCCGTCGCGGTCGGGACAGTCTTGCCCAAGTTTCTGCTTTCACGCAGTTGAAGCCACCAGAAAGCGGGTACAGGCTCACAGGAGCTGGGCTGTATCCAGCGTAGGTCGCAGGTACAGTGAGGAACCCTCAGGCTAGTGGATGCAGTGAAGGAGTCGGTTACCGGACTGGTGAGCAACAAGCCTTGGCTGCTGCACCGTTCAGTTGATGAGGTGAATTGCATTGATGCGAAGTGCTGGGGATTAGTACCACTAGTCCAAAGGGAGGTTCGAGGCAATTGGCGAAGGCTGGCATGGGTCTGGGGTACGTGGAGGCTGCACAGGTTTGAGGTAGGGATGGCAGACCAGAGTTGTCAAGTCCTTTCACAGTTGGCAAAGTTTGGCGTCAGTTTCTACTACAGAAGGGCTCAGTTCATGGTTCAGCAGCACATCTTCTTCCTTTGTCTTCTTTTGGTCTGTGGAATCTGAAGTCAAGGTCTCTGGGAGACACCTAAATACTATATTTAGGGGGTGTTGAGGGGGAGCCAGCTAGTACCCAATGGGATACTTACCTATAGGGTAAGGGCTCCTATATGTTTACTCTATGTGGTGGTGGGCATATGCCTGACAGGCTATTTTACCCATATTCAAGATGGTGAAAAGTGGGGTCTACCTCGCCTGCCCCGCCTTAGGGGTGGTGCATGCTGAAGGTATGCACATCTACAAGTCTCACCAGTTTTCCCTCCTAATCCCCCACCAAAAGTGGAGCAGGAGAGGGGGATTTTGGCCTCGCCCACTATTTTGAGGTTCCTGGGTTGCATTTCAAAGGTGGTATGGCCTTTTGAAGCTTTGCACCCAGGAAGGCCATCTTGTTCTAGAGGAGTTATGCAACACCTCCAACTAGAGAAGGATTGGTCTCTGTCCTCTTGAGAGCACAAGCTCTCCTCCCAGCAGGCCAGAATCATGTCTGGTGGTGGCAGACTGCTGAAAACAAGTCAGAAACTAAACCAGGGTTTGGTAAGTTTTCAAGGGACCCTCTAAAGGGTGTCCTGTGTGAAGATATTATTAAATCTATCATTGGCATCAGTGAGGAGGTATTAAAACAAAATGTTTGGTACCAAACACCTTAGAGATAAGTGAAGCCATCATGGAGCTAGGAAACTCTTGTTGACAATTGTACATTTATGGCTTCCCTGTTAACTTACAAACTCATAGAATAGACTGGATAGTGTAGGGGCCACTCAGCTCATGCAGATATGCTAACACATAGGATATAGTGCACCCTACATAGAATATAGTACACGCGTACATTTTCTACTAATGTGGCAGCAGAATCAACACAAATGCCACATGCTCTTGTACAACACATGGTACCATTTGCACTGATTTTCGCAATTTAGGGTGCTTCCGGCTACTGCTACCGGCCCTAAATTGCAGTGCAAGCAGCTTGAGTGGTATATTTTCTGCACGTTGGTGGAATTCCTCAGAATCTCACTGAGTTTTTCTGCAACTTTGTGGAATTCTGGGGAGTGAAGTTCAGCCCACCCTTGTTGTGGTCACTTGGTCCACTCTTAAAAGTGGGGTACTGTTCTTATCAGGATACATGTGGGAACTCAGAGTGGTAGGAAGTTTGTGGTTTCCCTCAGATTCCAGAATTTTTCCATGCAGAAATGTGTGAAAAATATGTGTTTTGAGAATTGCGTGGTTTGCAAAGACTTCTGGGTAAAATTATCTGGAAAGAGCCAAGTGTAACCCTGGACTCCCTTAGTTATCTACTTTTCAAAAAGGTGCAGGTTTGCTAGGATTGCTTAGGTGCCGGCTGAGCAAGGACCCAAAATCCACAGTTACACACATTGCAAAAAAAGGGCCCATTTTCAGTATAAAAATGAGATATGTCTGTGATGTGTTTTGAACCCTTTCCTATCGTGGGCACTAGTCCTACACACATAAGTAAGGTACCATTTTTCTTAGGAGATTTAGGGGAATGCTCGGTGGAAGTTTGTGGCTGCTTGCAGATTCCAGACAATTCTATCACAGAAATGTGAGGACAATGTGAATTTTCGGTTAAGGTTTGAGGTTTGCAAGGGATTCTGGATTCAAAACAAATCCTTGATTCCCCTAGGTGTTTTATTTTTTTAAATGTGCAGGTTTGCTAGTTTACCCTAGGTGTAGGTTGTGCTGGGGCCGAAAATTCACAGCTACCCACTTTGCACAAAAGGGTCAGTTTTGAATGGGAAAATATGATGTATCAATGTTGTGTTTTTTAGGGTGTTCCATGTTGTGGGCACTAGGCTTCCCCACACATGTGAGGCACCAGTTTAATGGTGAGACTTGGGTGAAAGCTGGGCGAAGAAAGTTTATGGCTCCCTGCAGATTCCTGAACTTTACTTTACAGGAATCTGAGCGAAAAGTGTCTTTTTTGTCAGGATTTCAGGCTTGCATGGGATTGTGGGTAATACCCTGGCAAGTCACCCTACCCTTGATATCTCCAGGTATCCAGTTTAAAAAAATATGCATGTTTGGTTGGTTTCCCTAGGTGCCGCCTGAGCTAGGGCCCAAAATCCACAGATACTCACTTTCCCAAAAAAGGGTCAGTTTTGAGTGTAAAATTCTGATGTATCCATGTTTTTTTTCTCAGGAGACTTGGAGGAATGCTAGGTGGAAGAAAGTCCATGGATAACCACAGATTCAAGACCTTTCTATCACAGAAATATGAGGAAAATGTTTTTTTTTGTCAAAGCTTGAGATTAGCAAGGGGTTCTCAGTAAAAAATAAAGACGTGGTTAGAGCCACACAAGGCACAAGGCACCCGACCCTGGATTCCCCCAATTGATTAGTTTTCAACCACTCTGCACTACGCACTACCACTCTGCACTCTGCACTACGCACTACCACTCTGCACTACCACTCTGCACTACCACTCTTCACTACCACTCTGCACTACCACTCTGCACTACCACTCTCCACTCCGCACTACCACTCTGCACTCTGCACTATCACTCTCCACTCTGCACTACCTCTCTCCACTCTGCACTACCACTCTCCACTCTGCACTACCACTCTCCACTCAGCACTACCACTCTCCACTCTGCACTACCACTCTGCACTACCACTCTGCACTACCACTCTGCACTACCACTCTGCACTCTGCACTACCACTCTCCACTCTGCACTATCACTCTCCACTCTGCACTACCACACTCCACTCTGCACTACCACTCTCCACTCTGCACTACCACTCTGCACTCTGCACTACCACTCTGCACTCTGCACTACCACTCTGCACTCTGCACTACCACTCTGCACTACCACTCTGTACTCTGCACTGCCACTCTGCACTCTGCACTACCACTCTGCGCTACCACTCGGCACTACCACTCTGCACTACCACTCTGCACTACCACTCTGCACTCTGCACTACCACTCTGCACTCTGCACTACCACTCTGCACTACCACTCTCCACTACCACTCTCCACTACCACTCTGCACTACCACTCTGGACTACCACTCTGCACTACCACTCCCGGGCTGCCACACACGACGTGGGGGCTGAAGCCCGGTGAGTTAAATGGGTGTTGCGCGCCTGGTGCATCCCTTTTACCACCTACGACACAATTAGGTCACAATTATTATAATAAATACATAAACTCTAGATTCAAATGTGCCTGTCTTTTTCTGTCACACTTGTTCCCATCTTTCCCTGCCTCTCTATTTAAGGTTGGTTTGCATGTGTTCATGTTCTCTCCTACTTTGCTCTGTTCTCTGTCTGTTCTTTCATCCCTCCGTTTCCCTTAACAACAGTTTCTGCCTCCTTGACCTTCGCTCTGTTTTGCCCTTTGTTTCACCTTTGCCTTTTGTGATTTATTACTGCCGTTTTTAGTTTATTTTGGGTGCCGTTTCTTCTTTCTGTTAAATTCCTTCTTGCTTCAATTTGTATTTCTTTCTCTGTTTTACCGGTTGTTGATCTACCTCCGACCACGTGCAACGCTTATTTTGGCATCATGTTTTTCCTTTTTTTACACCTTTCTCCCACTTCTATTACCTTAAGTCCTGTTTTCCTCAAAATTTAGCATCTAATCACTTTCCTCTTTCTGCGGCACACATGCCGTGTTTTCTTTGCTTCCATGTGCCGTGCTGTTCTTCTCATATTGACCCGGCACTCTTCTCTCTCTGTTTTCCGTCCGTCCTCTCACCTCACCCAGAGCAGTGCAGACTGCACGAATATTCTCTGTTTTGCCAGAACCCTCTGAAGCGCCTCCTTTAATTTCCCGCGCTCCTCGTATAGCTCAGTGGCAGCGTGTGCCTGCTGCAGTCGCGTGTGGCAGGTTGTGAGTGCTGCCTGATAGCTTCACTTCGCCGGTTTGAATGAAAGCGGGACTGGCTCAGCATTTCATCCTTTTGATGTGGATAAAAGGAGAATCCTTTTGGTGGGAATACCAACAACGGGCAGTAAAGCGCCATAAGCACCGCGCAGTGTCCTCTACATCAGTTTTTGAAAAATATTATATTTACTCCTGAGTCCAGGCTCACCACACTCCGACCCAAATACACAAGACATTGACAATGTAAGCACCGAGTTTAGGCAGTAATCCTAATATTGAAAATATTAAATGTGGTACCGCTGCAAATGGTGACTATTGTCATATTGTTACGCGGATTGGCGAGGCAAGGGTGCTTGTCTTACCTTCAAGAATCTGCGAGGTATCTTAAAAAGTACTGTGACTGGCCTTGAAGCTACAGGAAACTTCTCGCTTTTTCACTTTTTTTTAAAAAGGTTTTACACTTTCCTTTGATGCGGACGCTTTCTTACACTGTGACATGGAGTCATCGTGCTCAGCTCTCGGCCTCGCGCGCGCGCCACTGCAGGCATATGCTTTCAATTATCTCCGCAGGGAATGCGGCACCCTGACAGCTCCTAATTTAAATTAATGGACTGCCGTGCATGCAGACGCTTTCTTACACTGTGGCATGGAGTCATCGTGCTCAGCTCTCGGCCTCGCGCGCGTGCCACTGCAGGCATATGCTTTCAATTATCTCCGCAGGGAACGCGCCACCCTGACAGCTCCTAATTTAAATTAATGGACTGCTGTGCGTGTAACCACAGAGAAAATGCAAAAATGGCGGCCGATAATCACGTATAGCCTATTGCGTCAAGGCTACTAAAAAGACAGCACAGCAAAGACGAATTACTATGCAGATGCCATAAAACACTAAGGAATGTTTCTGGCCAGAGCCCTAAAGAAACTTTTTTTTTTTTCTTTAACATAAGAGCTCGAAGCTCCACCCCACTTCGTGGTGACGAAGGCCGAGCCCTAAAAACGAGGTAAAGCAAATGACATGTATCACAATATGATTCAAATCTATTTATGCACATAGGACGAATATCCACCACAATTTGTACTTCAGTAGTATTTTACAGGAATGTCACATGGTAGAAACATCATACAATACTGTAGAGTCCAATAAGTCGGGTAACATACGCAGGGGCTTGTGTAATGAAAGACCATATCATGTAGTGTTTAGGCATAGTCGTATAATGATTAGAGTGAGCATTTGGACTCTAGCTCAATGATATCTGGATGTTTTTGCAGGTATGTCTGAAGTGGACCCCAGATGTCCCGAGGGCGTGAAGAGACCGGGAGAAGCTCAGCATACTTGCATGTTTGATCCTCCCATAATGGCATGTCTTCAAGCCATTCCTTGAATTTGGGTTCCCTTCCCCAACCCCACTGACAGGCCACTCGCCGTTTGGCTAGGACTAGGCCAAAGGATACGAATTTACAATGTTTCGCCGGAATCTGCTCAGTGTAGCCCAGTAAGGCCACAAGAGGAGATGTCGAAAGTGATATAGAAGTCATGCAGTGCAGAGCTGTGAAGACCTGTTGCCAGTATGTGTGAACGGCTGGACATCCCCATGCTAAATGAAGGAAGTCAGCGGCCTGCGCCTTACATCTATCACATCTGTTTGTGTTGCGTGGTCCAAATCTGTGAAGTCTGACTGGAGTATAGTAAATGCGATAGAAGAATTTGTAGTGAGTAATGCGTAGTCAGCTGTTGGATAAGACATGTTCCGTTTGTTTACAACAAAACGTCCATTGTGTATCGAGGATGGCGTTTTCCAGTTTAGCAGACCATTTATCCTGAGCTGAGTATTGAGGGTATTCAGTATCAACATATAACGTGTGATACAATGTAGACACGAAGTGAGAAGCATTGGGTGCATGTAGGATATGATGCAAAGGGGCTACCACAGCAGGCTTGAATGGGTACGCAGGGGTGCAGTCTTTTATCCCATGCATTAGTCGGGAATACAGAAAAATTTCCATTGCAGAAGGTGGGGGGTTGGGATAGAGTTGTTGGAGAGTGCGAAATTTGCCATTCAGGTATAGATCGCCCCAGCAGCGGATTAGTCGGGTATTTACAACCCTCTTAAACACACCCTCCTGCAATAATGACATCTTTGGATGGTATGCTAGTAGGATTAATGGGGAGTATAGGCAGGGTGACTGTAGGCGATCAGCAATGCGCTGCCAAGCTTTGATCATGCAATCTATAGAGGATGGGAGAGGCCCACGCGGCTCAACCACAGACAACATGACACCTTCCAGGGGAATGGGGTCTGGGAGCCAGTGCTCGGTAGCAACGTGAGGTGTATATCGAGGAGGGTGAAACCAAAAGTGGGCACAATGCGCTTGGGCACATATGTATTACAATTCAAAATTAGGAATGTCAAAGCCCCCCTGTGAGTAGGGTCGCATGAGTGTGTTCCATTGTATGCTTGGTTGTTTTGTCTCCCCACACTAATCTAATCAGCTCTGGCCGGAGAGAGGAAAAGAAGTGACGTCCTGGGTCATATAGGATCTTTAAAAGAAGATACAAACATTTTGGGAGGACTACCATTTTAATGAGTGAAATACAGCCCACCATAGTCAGGGGAAGTGCATTCTATCTAGTGATGCATCCAGTAACATGGTCCAACGCACGCCCATATTTGAGTCTCATCAGTTCCTCGCGGTTTGTCGTGCCGTGTATCTCTAAGTATTTCACTACATCAGAGCACCATTCAATGTGGAATTTGGTATCGAAAGGTGTGGCTGAAGCAGTCAACGGAAACATTTGGGATTTGGCCCAGTTGATATAGATGCCGGAGTGGCCACCAAACTTAACAAATTCCCGGAGATGCGGATTAAGGTTTTGGTGAGGTTCTTTAATATATAGGGTAACATCATCGGCATATAAAGAAATGAGGATTGGGCAGAGAAAGCAACAGAGGCCTTTTTCTTGGTGATGTTGCCGGACCTTAGCCGCCAGAGGCTCCATGGCAAGGGTGAATAGAAGGAGAGATAGCTGACAGCCCAGCTTGGTGCCACGAGAGAGAGAGAGAGAGATCGATGGAAAGATATGTCCATTTATCAGGACTTTAACTTTCAGTGAGGTATATAAAAGTCGGATCCAGATCAAGAAACCATGGGTAGCTCCATACATTTAAGTATAGTAAAAAGTAAGTAGTCCCATTCCACAGAGTCAAAGGCCTTTGTGGCACCCAGGAAGACCGCCACGAGTGCCAGCTATGCGTCTACATTTTGTAGAATAGAGAAGAGCAACCTAAGGTCTTTAGAGGTCGCCCTGCCAAGGATGAATCCAGCTTGATCCGGTAAGACTAGTTTCTCTATCAGGAGACTGAAGCCATTTGCCAGTAATTTGGCCAGTATTTTGGCGTCTGAGTTAATGAGAGAGAGGGGACGATAGGAATCGCAAAGGTCCGCAGGTTTACCCGGCTTTAGTAATGATGTAATGAGTGCCTCTCTCGTCAATGCGGGTAGGATCTGAGTTTTTTGGGCTTCTAGGAATACCTCTTTCAGCACTGGGAGAAGGTGATCAATATAAGTTTTATAAAAATCTACGGGTAGCCCATCGGACACCAGTGCTTTTCCTGATTTCTTCTGCATGATAGCTTCATGAAGCTCGTCTACTCGAATGGTGCCGCCAAAGATTCCCGCTGATGATCACCCAGCCATCCCAACGCTACATCTTCAACATGGTGAGAAAGTTCAGGGGGAGAAGTGTGATGTAAGTTACACAGATTGGCATAAAATTCAGTAAATGTATTTAAAATTTCACGACTATCCCTATGTCGCACCCCATCCCCATCAATCACGTCTAATATATAATTAGAAAAGCGGGGTTTTCTACTTTCATTTGCCAGTGCCCGGCCGGGTCTCCCGCCCTCACCGTACCAACATGCAACAAAGTATTTGCCTCTGAATTTGACTTCCCGTTCCGCAGTGGCAGTATAGTCTGTTTGTTTTTCCAGGAGCGAGGCCATCAGGGCACCCGACCCCACACTCCACATGTCTAATTCAAGTTCATTTAGCTGATTATCGAGACGTCTCAAATTTCTCTGAATATCTCTGAGTACCCCAAAGCTTTTAGACATGCACGAGCCACATATACTAACTTTAAAAGCCTCCCAGAGCGTGCCCACTTGTGTAACAGAGCCTTTATTTCTGGAAAAAAAATCAGCAATTTCTTCCACAATTTCTGCCTGAAAAACAGTATCCAACAATGCTTCTGGCATGAGTCTCCAGCATCGTGGGGTGGAAATTAAATTAGGCGGTGCTATCCCCAGGCACACAGGCGCATGGTCTGAATATGTTCCAGCCATGTACTGTACCGATTGGATCGAGGACTCACCCCCCGGGAGCAGACCCAGTAATCTAGGCATGACCAGGTCGAGTGTCCAGCCATATAAAAGGTGCCCTCCCTGTCTGTTAGATGAACATAATGCCATGCATCGATGAGCCCGTGGTCTAGAAATAAACAAGAAAGGGCATCCTGAGTGTTGGTGTAATGATGTGGAAGAGGGTTGGATCTATCCATGGATGGATGCAGGGCAGTGTTAAAATCTCCGCCCCATATAACATGAGTGAGCCCTACCTTAATTATCTGTCCCCGTAGAGTAGTGAAGTATTCTGGGTTGTCCGTATTGGGGCCATAACAACAAGCAAGGGTGACCGATTGTGTGCCCAGCGTACCCCAGAGTATACTACTCTGACCCGAGGGGTCATTAAATGTACCTCCTAGTATGAAGGGTGTACTTTTTTTTACTAAGATTAATGTGCTGTGTGAATAAGGAGAATAGGAGCAGAACACTCGGGGAGAGGCCCATCTGCTACCAAAACAGTTAGGGCGTTGGGGGTCAATGTGCGTCTCTTGAAGCATTGCAATTTGTATATGATGTCTATTAAGATACACCAGTATTTGTCTAAGCATTCGGGGGTCGCCAAGGCCTCTGACATTCCATGTGATCAATTTAACTTGTAGCTGTTCAGTATGTGATGCCATTCCGAATGTGATATAGCGTTATAGTGAATGTGACAGTGCTCATAAATTGTGTGCCTCTGCCGACATTTGCTAACATGTCGATCCGCTGTTGTCTCAAATATGTAAAGGCAATATATTACATTCCCAGCCCATCCCCTCCCCCCAACAACTCCCCTAGCGGGTCAGCATTTGAGTGACTAGCTAACAACAGTTTAACCCCCACCCACAATAGCACTCCAATCATGCTGACACTAACTTGCCCTCCCATAACCCTCAAACAACATGAATGTTCTGTCTTGGTCAAAGAAATCCAACCAATCAGGGAAAGGAAACAACAACAAAAATAAGGGTAGAAGCAGTATGGTGAATCCTCCATAGGGGCGGCGTCCTTGGCTACGAAACCTTCTCGTTTCCCAACTCTTATTGCATTGCAGTCCCCAGGTGTCACAAGGTGAAGGGGGGATAGAGCGGTGGGGGAAAGGGTGCTTGGCAAAGTGTAGTACAAACCTACCATTAAGAAAACAACTATTGAATCATAAGCCACATATAATGTACAAAGCCTGTAGGGCACTCAGCTATCTGTGTCAATCATGCAGAAGAAGAGACCCATCTCGGGTGGCAACCATGACCCCCACCACGTAAGGACGGACCGTGTGTATCCCACCAGTGCAGCAACAAAGTACAGCAGGACCCACCAGAGGTGGGGAGATCAAAACTGGGGCATACAGTGAGAGTGTCTATTGCCCTGGTTAGTCCAGGAATGGAGAAGGAGCCCTGGAAGCATGGTCTTGTCATGGCGATCGTCATTGAATATTCTTCAGGAAATCATCCACTTGCTGTGGATTAGTGCAGAAGGTGTGTTTGCCATGATATGTAATCCCAAGTCATGCAGGGTACATGAGGGCATATATTCGATTTGAGCCTTGCGTAGTATTTGCTTAACAGCCATAGTGAATTCATGGTAGAGGGTGAATTCATGGCCCTCGAAATGTAGTGACTTCTGCTCACAAGCTTTCTTAAGTGCAGCATCAAAGTCTCGATAATTCAGGAAATAGGCAACAATGGGTCGTGGAGTTCCACCCTGCGGAGTTCGGGGACCCAGGGAGCGATGTGCATGCTCCTCCACCAGCTGTGACAAGAATGAGTCCACACCAAAGGTACCTGTCAGGAAGCGCTCAATGAAGTCCTCCATGCGCCCCGTGTTTATGCTTTCCGGTATGCCTATGACTCGAATATTGTTCCGGCGGCTTTGAGCCTCTAAGTCTTAATTTTTGGCCGCAATTAATTTTTATTTATTTTTTATTTTTTTTATTTTATCCTCATTTGTGTGCATAGCTCCAATCTATCAAAACCAAGAAGAAAACCACCACAGAGCAATGAGCCAACTGGTCGTGTATTGTGCCAACTCAGCTTATAGCTGGTAAGGGAATTTATATAACCAGAAGCGAGGCCAGTTCCCTTCAGCACTATATACAATGACCAATCTTGAAATCGCTTAGCATGGTACCTCAGTTGATAGTGCCGAATCATCGAGACCCCTTTGGAAACAAGACTGTTAGTCTTGATAGCCAGGATAGGCAATGCGCACATTAATCATAGGACCTGGGGAAAAAAAAAAACCCCAGGTAAGATCGCGATTACCCAAGCATTGCCCAGAATGCTCTACTATTCGGATTTCCTACCCTGGCTAGATCAAGTTTGGAAATTTGAAGGAGTGATGTTCGCCATTCATGCACTGTAGGTGGTTGAGCATCTTTCCAGTGTCTACATATCTCCCTACGTGCCGCAAGAATGGAATAAAATATCAATCTGGTTGCTGCGTTGCAGGTTTTATTTCTCGGACCAAAGATAACAAGAGCGAGGTCTATAGTGACATGTTCACCCACAGAGTGTGACAGCTTATTTTTAATAGCTTCCCAATATTCTGATAAACTTGGGCAATCTAAAAACATATGTGTATCCGTGGCTGCAGTTAACCCGCATCTAGGACATAAAACTGGACCTGTTAATGAGAATTTAGATAACCTGTGGGGAGAATAGTATGCCCTATGTATAGTAAAAAGGTGGTTCCTACGGAGCCACGATGGTTTAACCAAATCCCAAAGCAAAGAGCAGGAAGCAGTCCAGAGCTCTTCCACATCTAAGCCTGGCATTAGTTCTGCCCACAAATTAGACGGTAACTGAAAACTGACATCTATTTCATCTATTATTTTGTAATATCACCGCGAGATTTCTTTTTTTGCCACTGGGCTGTCTAATAAAGAAGTTACCAAGTCACTAAGGCCGCCTATAGGCTGCTTATTACGTCGCATTGGCTGACCATTGTATGACTGAGCCCAGCTGGAAATCTGAATGTACTTAAATCTTGACAGCTCAGGGCCTACTTTGTTAATAGGATAATCCCATGCAAGTAAAGCCCCGTCCATAAACAAGTCATCCCAACAATAGATACCAGCTTCTATTAGCGGGTTATTAAGGGCGTCTATTGTCCATAAGGGAGGAGCGGGTAAGTTCCATATCGGAGCCTTCGCTGAATAGTAGCCAATCTTTATAGCTTGCCTAATTTTGTACCAAGTAGATACACACCCTTTTAGAACTTTCAGTTTTATCTTTTTGAAGAATTTGGGGTCGCTAAACTTAAACAGGAAACCGGCATGATTAACTCCTTCGCAATTCAATAAGATAGAAAAAAGAGGGCCCATCCCTGTAGATATAGGGGTTTTAAGCAACATACGCATGTGCGATAGCTGGATGCCCATGCATATATTTGCAGGTCTGGTCCAGCCATCCCTCCCTTCTCCCTCCGTCGCCTAATTTTTTTCCACGAGATTCTGGCACTTTTATTATTCCAAATAAAGCTGGTAATCGCACTCTGTAGTTTAGAAATTAATTTTGGATCAAAATAAAGTGGTATTGAATTAAATAAGAAAGAAACTTTCGGTAAAATGCTCATCTTCACCAAATTTAGCTTACCCAGAACAGAAAGCGGGAGATGAGACCAATCTCTCATGAGTTTCCGGCACTGTGCAGCTACATTATTAAAGTTAAGAGAAGCAATTGCGTTGATGTCCTTAACTATGTTCACCCCCAGATAGCGAATTTGGCTTTTAAATGTCCCATTATTATTAGTTCTATTACAATTCCAAGACATTGCCTCTGTCTTGAGGGCATTAATTTCATACCCTGACACTTTCCCGAATGTAAGGGCCTGTTCAATTATTTCTGGGTATGCCTCTTCGTAGCTTGTGGAAAAAATCATAATATCGTCTGCATAAAGTGCCACCTTCTTATCCCAGCCACCATAAATAAAAGGTTTAATGAGTATGTTCTCCCTAAGAGTCTGAGCGAATGGCTCTATATATATATATCAAAAAGAAGGGGGGACAGGGGGCAACCTTGTCTGGTTCCTCTCATGACCTTGAAGGGCTCTGTCAAACCTCCATTAATTAGCAGTGAAGCAGATGGACTACGATATAGAAGCTCTATCGTCCTCCGAAATCTGTCCCCAATGCCAAACCTCTTCAAGGCCTCCGATAGGTACAGCCAATTCACCCTATCAAAGGCATTGGTGGCATCCAAAGTAAGAACAACCAGTGGAATTTCCTCCTTTATAGCAATGTCCATTGAACCAATCAATTCATATGTAAGCTCGCAAAGCTGTCTCCCTTTTATAAAACCCTTTTGGTTCGGAGCTATAATATCAGGAACTACCCGACCAAGCCGATTAGCTAAAATAGATGTAAAAATTTTGTAATCAGCATTTAGAATAGAAATGGGCCTGTATGAGCCACAGTCAGAGGCGGGTTTACCAGGTTTCAGAATGAGGGTTATAGAGGCATTATTCCAAGACTCCGGTGGTGTTTCGCCCTCTCTAAGAATTTGATTAAACAGAGTGGCCAACACTGGTGAGACCTCCGAGATAAGTTTTTTATAAATCTCGCAAGGCATCCCATCTGTGCCAACCGCCTTTCCACTCTTTGCTTTCTTTATGGCCTCCTCCACTTCCAATATAGTTATTTCCCCGTCCAAGGAGTAAGACTGTTCTGTTGTTAAGGACGGAAGAGATATGCCCTCAAGCCAATTAATTCCGTCACAATGGTTGGGCCTAAGATCGTCTTGGTATATAGTTTCAAAGAAATTTCTGAAAACTGCTCTGATTTCCTCATCCCTGGAAAAGGTACCTTCCGCTGATGTGACTGAACATATGTTGTTACGCGCCCGATCAGATTTTATTTTCCAGGCAAGTAGCTTACCTGCCCCCTCTCCGTATTGGAAATGCGAGAGTTTACTTGCCTCCCATCTCTGTATGACCCGCTTCTCCAGAACTGCTGACAATGAAAGTTTCAGCCTATTCAGCTCTGCATGTTTAACAGCAAGGGTTGGATTTCCTATAGGATCGATGTTATCTATATCGCTTTGTACAGTCAAGATGTTTCTTTCTATGGAGGAGACTTCGTCTGTATATTGTCTACTACGGTAGGCTACTTTATTTTTAATAAGACCTCTTAATGTACACTTGAACGCGTCCCAAATTATCCCTATGGGGGCTGTATCCTTATTGGTACTAAAGAAGTAACTTGTCTCTGATTGTAAAAAAACAATATCCTCTGTTGAAGAGAGAAGGGATCTGTCAAAGGACCATATTCTAGTGAGAGGAGTCGTAGACAGTTTTAGCACTAACTCGACTGCAGAGTGGTCGGAGAGATGTATTGGAGTGTATTGTATTGAGATAATATTTTCAGCTAAGGCTCTACTTGTGAGAATGAAATCAATTCTAGACCTGTGTCTATATTTCCAATTTCTAAATGAGAATTCTTGCCTTTGACCCTCTTTAAACCGCCAAATATCTATGTAGTCGTATTGGTGCATTAAACCTAGCAGACTGTTTCTGGATTTGGAAATGATTTTCTGCCTACTATTAGGGGATTTATCTAAGAGTGGATTCAAGATTATGTTAAAATCTCCCGCTATAATCACTGGGTCTGGGAAGCTAAGCAAATTACTGAAAAGAGTTTCCAGTATTGAGGGGTCATCAATATTAGGGCCATAATATCCCACGAGTGTTAACTTGGTGTCTCCTAATTCTATTGCTGCGATAGCCCATCTCCCTCCGGTGTCTACTTTCTGCTGTTTTATTTTAAAAATGACAGATTTTTTTAAAAAAATCGAGACCCCCCGTGTATTAGAGCCTTGTGTTGTAGAGATTGATGATTCAATCCATCTATTCCTACGGACCAAATCAAGTATCTCACTCTCGATTAAGTGAGTCTCCTGGAGGATAATGATTCCCGCATCGGTATCTCGAAGATACTGCATGATTTTATTAGCTCGTGGTTTAGTGCGGAGACCATTAACGTTCCAGGATAATATTTTCAGTTTACTCATTAAGTTGTGAAATTAAGTCATTTGTTAGGGCTGACTGTAATAAGAAGAAATTAAACAATTCAAACAAATTGTTACTATATAGCTTAAAATAAGAAGAGAACATTGTGTTGAAAAAGCTATTTACATAAAAAGATTGGAGCTCTTTCCAAGAGATGTGATTTTGCCCCCCCTGCCCCCCCACTCCCTCCCCTACTCCCTCCCTGGGAAAACCCCGTACTCACCAACCGGAAAACTTCCGGAAGTAAGTGCCCCTAGCTCTTCCCCCTCTCGTCACCGCGTGCCTTTAATATCTACAGTGTGACTCGCCGTTACATTCTGTGTTTATCTTAGATGCGAGTATGGTTGTGTAAAATTGTGTTTTGTGTTTGTTTTAGTTTGTGATTTTTTTTCCCTTTTTTCTTTTCTATTTTCTTTTTTTTCCCCTTTTCCTTTCTTTCCCACTTATTTATTTATTTTTTTTATTTTTTTTTACCCCTTTAATTCCCTTTAATTCCCTGTTTTTTTTTTCTTTTACACTTTATAACCTTCTTATTGATATTCTTTTCTGATTCAATGAAACCTCCACAGACTACATTTCAAGTGCGTGGGGAAATGGGAGTCAAGGGTCAATAACGTTCTTTTAGTTCATCTGATTATGATTGTAATAGTTTCACCAAATCTTAGTATCACTCTCTTTGCTTCTTATTGCCAAAGGATAACAAGAGGTCATCTGCAGCTTGCACTGATCTAATGTTGTGCATTTTGTTGTCTAACATGATTTTAAGGGATGCAGGGAAGCCCATCTGTACAGTAGCGCCAAGCTTACGAAAAGCGTCCATCCTTTGTCCGAGCTCCCATTGTTTATCCAAGGTGAAGCGGGACAAATCTGAGCGAATCTGAAAATTATAGCCTTTATATGTTTGCGACTTGAGCTTAAGAGCCTGGTTCAAAATGTGTTCTTTCAATGAGTAGGTGTGGAAATTTACGAGGATTTTCCTAGGCTTGGTCCGCTGGATATTACGTCTGAAAGGATCCCGGTGTATGCGCTGAATATCCGCTGCTAGCTCCTCAATGGATTGAGAAAGATTTAGAGTTTCTTTTAGAAGAGTAATAATGTAACTCTTAATATCCACACCTTCACTCCCCTCGGGAATATTCAGAATGCGTATATTACTTCGCCTCGCATTGTTTTCTAGAATCTCCATTCTTTCTGAGAGGGCTTGTTCTTCTTTCCTTAGTTTTGCGATGTCATCCGTGGTGCCCTCAGCTCTCATTGATATTTGGCCCACCGTCTCTTCTAAGGCTTGAGTTCTTAACGTTAGGTTACCTAATCTCTCATCAAGAGACTCACAAAAGCTCCTTATCTCTCTCTGATTGGAGGCTGATTCAGCAAAGCCTTGTTTGATCTCTGCTGATAATGCCGCAAACATTTTTTGTACTGAGGCTGCTGATATTGTTTCTACACATGAAAGAGCCGCATCACTTAATTCTTGAGGATTTCTCAGAGGGGTTTCAGAAAATATCCCAGCCTCAAAATTATCTTCGATGTTAGTATTAGGGATCTCGACAAGAGCATTCCTACCATCTGCTGGAGAAATGGGTGGTAACAATCCATCCCCTGCCTTTAATATTTCATCGTCTATTGTGGCTTGGTGCACTGAAATTTTAAGCGCTGAGCTCTCTGCCTCACACACTCTCAGCGTGCTCGGTGTACTCTCCTCTAGTTGTGTTATATGAGATAGATCCATATTGGCTGCTTGATTATTGTCTAGGTTGGTTAAGGTTAAGATCTCGACTGGCAGAGCTGACTCTTTATTTTCCATGATCTCAGAACCAGGTTTGGAGATACTATTGCTAGATTGAACTTGTTCTTTTCCAAGATTGAAAATTTGAGGGATCGCCTTGAAATATGAGCGCAAAGAAGGGGTAACTCTAGGGGCAAGAGCTGTAGAGGGGTTCGCTTTAGAACGTTTCCTTCCCCTTTTGGCTTTCACCTCAATCGAGAGGTATGAGGATGTTTTACGATCTGTTTGTGGGCTTTTTCCTGATTGAGACGCTTGCTTATCAGTCTTTTCCTCTATGTCTTGCAGTGCGCTCTTTACTCTCTTTTTTCGAGATACACTGGCCCCCACCAAGTCCTTTACTACACTCTTTCCCCTTAACTTCCTAACGGATTCTGAAGCACTCATGTGTGCCACAGTTTGGCTAAGGGACGCGCTGTATGCTTTGCAGTTAATCACCTCATTCACACTTTTTTTTTTACTTACTGCAGAAGTTACAGAAGACTCAGAAGACTCAGGGGACCCGCCTTTTAGTGTAGCACTCGTGTGCAGGGAAGGAAAATCGCCGTATGTTTTTTCGCCTTCTGAAGTGCTGGGTCCAATTATCAGTTTGCAAACGAAAAAAGCTCCGTTAGCACGGTTAGCGCTGCCTATGCCAGAAAGACTCTGAGCCCGTCTCACTTTACAGAGCCCCAAGGCGGCTTGCCTCCACGGTTGCAGCAGCGCTGATGGGAACACCCCACACGAAGGGCGTTCACTTCCGCGTTCGCCTCCGCGTTCGTCTGTGCGGCTGCTGGGGCTGCCGAGGCTGCCGCGCCCTTTCTCCCGGTCACTGCAGCCAACGCTGAAAACTCGACACATCGAGCAGAGGTGGTATTTCCACGCCGGTGAGCGTTTAAATCATAAACACCAAAAAAGATGGTCCTGCAAGTTGCTGCAAGTTGTTAGCGATAGCGAGTCAAGGTTCTTAAGCTACCAGTCAGGCATCTGAGGACGAGACGGAGCGGAGCACTGCCGCAGTCAGCCGACTGCCGCCATGTTTCCCCCCACCTTCCCCCCCCCCCCCCCCCGCCCCCGCTCATTAATTTTTTTTTTTTTTTTTTAATTTTTATACCTTATCCATTTGTGACACCTGCTGCTGCATCTGAGAGGTAGCATCCTTATTCTCAGCCTCCTTCAACTTCCCATCATGTCGACTTTCTGGACAAGAAAATCTAGTCGGCTGTTCATCATGTCCCTTTTCCCAGAAAGGTCAGTGAGGCTGTGCTGCATAGCTAGGAGTAGTGTTTCAGCGTCATCTTCCGTGGACGGCGAGGGCGCCTGCAACTGGTCAGTGCTTGTCTGTCGGAATCAGCTGAAGTAGTCCATGTAACAGCTTTTTTGGTGTCGAAGGTGAGTCTGGGTTGGTGACCATCAGGTTTGCCCATTTGTTGAGCGTGATGGGTGCGTGTTGTTGGAGTGGTATCGGGGGTTCCACACCCAGGAGCTAATTGGGAGACTTTGCGCAGAGAATCAAGCACTCAGCAAACACACAAAAATCGAGATGACAGGGTGCAGCGACAGGGCGATGCTGTAGTAGTAATCTTCGGAGAAGCTTGCGGATACAACTCTAGACCATCTATTTGAAAGGCAAGTGGTGACTTGGGTAAATATCAGGCCCCTATGGGGAGTGGATAGGCATCAGCAACAGGTGCACATGTAGATATAACACAGAAGCATGAGTAAGAGGTCTTCAAACCTACCGAGGCATAGTTGTAGCAATACCGAACAGTAGCGTACAGGTCCGCAAGGGGTCAGCGCCTCTGGGTGGCATATTAACTGAGGGCCAATATGGTGTGAATGAATGAAAAATATTTGTAGAGCGCACGATGGCCAAACGGCTTCCTGGCGCTGGGAGCTCTGAAGAACCGAACAGACAGGGCCAGGAGGTTTAGCAGGGGTAGGCCAGGGCAAACAGAAAAGTTTTCAGCGCTTTACGGAAATGAGAAAATATAGGAATCAAACGCATAGAAAGAGGAAGGGAGTTCCAGAACCGGGGAGCAAGAACGGAAAAACGGGTTCCACCAGTGCGAGATTTGTGAAAGCGGGGAACAGTGAGGAGGGCAGAAGATGATGAACGGAGAGTGCGGGCAGGGGTGTGACGGGAGATCAAAGAATTGATGAAAGCCGGTGCAGAGTGATCAAGGGCCCGATAAACAAGGCACCCTAGTTTAAACAGAGATCTCTGCAAAATGGGCAACCAGTGAAGGGATTTGAGGACGGGAGTGATGTGATGGGTTTTGGGCAAATGAAAGATGAGACGGGCGACCTGATTCTGGATAGCTTGTAAGCGGCGGGTTTCATAGGCAGGGATGCCAGCGAACAAGCTATTGCCATAATCAAGGCGGGAAGTGATAAGGGCGGAAATAATAATTTTAAGGGAGTCAAGAGAAAAGAAACGAGAAATTTTCCGGATCATTCGGAGGGAAAGAAAACAGGAGGACACCACGGCACTGACCTGGCCATGCATGGACAGGTCCTGTCTGACCTTGATGCCCAAAGTTTTAACAGAGGGAACGGGGGTGGGAGGGGGGCCAAGGATGGGAGGCCAGAAAGCAGGGGACCAGGGACTGGATGAGCCGCCAATCAGGACAAGCTCAGTCTTATCTGGGTTGAGCTTGAGGTGATTGGCGCTCATCCACCCAGAAATAAAGACCATGGTAGAGTGAAAAAAGGATAAAGAGTGAGAAGAAGAGGAAAGATCAAAGACGAGCTCGAGGTCGTCAGCGTAGTTATACACAGAGACCCCCAGCTCAAGAAGGGAAGAGATAAGAGGGTGAATATAGAGGTTGAAGAGAAGGGGAGAGAGAGAGGAACCTTGGGGGACCCCACAGGGCACCGGGAGGGGAGAAGCAGAGAAGCAGGGAAGGTGAACGGCTTGAGAACGCCCTGTCAGGAAGGAGGTGATCCAGGAGAAGGCAGAACCTCGTATGCCCGCTGCGCTGACACGGTCCAGAAGAATGTTATGGTCGACCGTGTCAAACGCAGCGGACAAGTCGAGGAGGATCAAAGCTTGAGGGGAGTTGACGTCGGCCTTGGCCTTAAGCTCGTCGAGGACGGCCAACACCACAGTTTCGGTCGAATGACCCGAACGGAAGCCAGCCTGGTGAGAAGCCAGAAGCTGGTTCTGCACGACATAGACAGAAAGACAAGAAGTAACGTAAGATTCAAGAATTTTAGCAAGATAAGGAAGAAGAGAGATAGGTCTGAAGTTAGAGGGAAGAGAAGAGTCGAGACCAGGCTTTTTAAGAATGGGGGAGACAATAGCAGATTTGAATGAAGAAGGGACCAGACCAGTGGAAAGAGAGGCATTAAGAAAGGAGAGAGGGGTATCAGGACAGGAAGAGAAGAGGGTTTTAAGAATACGGGCAGGGGCACAATCAGTGGGGGAACCAGACTTGATTTTGGTGAGGAGAGCTAGGAAAGAGTCCAAAGGGAGAGGGGGAAAAGAGGAGAAAGAGGATTTAGGCGCAGGGAGAGCAGAGTGAGGTGGAGTAAAAGGAGTGACCAAGATGTTAGATTTGATTTTTACAATCTTCTCAATAAAGAAGTTGTTAAGAGAAGAGCAGAGGGCCTGGGAGGGAGTAAAGTGAGGGCAAGCACGATCAGAGGTGGCCAAGTTGTTTACCAAAGAAAAAATTTCTTTAGCTTTGTTGGCCGAGAGCGCCACTTGTTCAGAGAAGTACTTGGTCTTAGTGGCCAAAATGGCCTGCTTGTACTCTTTAAGAAGGGTTTTGTATTTGGCCTTATGGTCAGGGCAGTAGCTGCGGCGCCAAAGGCGCTCTGAGCGTCTAAGCTCCAGTTTGAGAGTCTTGAGCTCCGGGCTAAACCAACGGTGAGCCTCATGAGGGCGGATGGATTTGACTAGCTTGAGGGGGGCTACTAGATCACATGCAGAAGAGAGCAAGTTACCAACTGCAGCGGCCTGTGAGTCAAGGGGAATACCAGTGAGGTCTGGGGAAGAAGAAGTAAGGGAGTGAGAGAGGGAGGCCAAGTCAACATGATTCCAGCTACGGGAGAGAACATTCTTGGGGCGAAGGGGCTTGTGAGGGGAGCCAGTAGTGATAGAAAAAGAAATGAGGGAATGGTCAGACCAGGTACATGGGAGGATACTGGGGGGGGGAGACTATGTCCTGGGATGACCAGACTTGGTCCAGGATGTGTCCGAATTTATGGGTGGGAACCAGGACGTGGGACTTAAGGTTGAGACAGAGGAGAGTGGCCGTGAAGTCCTTAGATGCTGAGTCCTCCCTGGGATCGCCAGGCCAGTAGTTAAAGTCCCCAAGCAAAAGGACAGAGGAGTTATTAACCACCAGCGTGGCGAGAAGTTCCTGCAGGGAAGCCACGAACAGGGGCATGTTCAGGGGAGGGCGGTAAACAAGGACAACGGTGAGAGGTGCCGGCAGATTGAAAGAGCGAGCGACCAGGAAGTCCACTCCAGCGATAGGTGCTTGGGGGAGAAGCTGGAATTGAATAGTGGATCGGACAATCATGGCAACACCCCCCCCGACCTTGTCCGTGGGGCGGTCAGCCCGAAGGACATAGTAGGAATGGGGAAGGATGGCAAGAATGTCGGGGAGGGAAGCCTCCGAGAACCATGTTTCCGTTAGGAACAGAAAATCAGGGGAGTCTGTAGTAAGAAGATTAAACAGGTCAAGTTGGTGTTTGCCTGCCGAGCGAGTGTTGAGGAGATAAGCAGAAGCAGTGTGAGGGGGAGGAGAGGGTCCAATGGGGAGGGGATCAGTGTCTGGCGTAGGGAGGGGAAGAATTGGGTGAGGAGACACCACACGATCTGAGCGGGGAACATAGATGTCTAAAGCAACAAGATGCTGCATGAGGGTGTGGGGGAGAGGCACATCAATGGTGTAGGAGAGAAGTTGAGCAGGCGTGTATGACAACAAGGAAGCAGGGGGTGTGGCCCCTGGTCCTGGCCCGTCGCGGACGGGCGCAGACGGGCTTAACTTAGGCGCAACTTCGGTGCGGTGTATGATGGTACCAACATCCTTCAGAGTAATAGCAACACCTTATGGGCGTGTAGTTGACACAGCGTAGCTTCGCAGTCCCCCCTGCACAACCACCCCTCTCCTAGAGTACCAGACTGACAGTGCGCAACTATGGGTGAGCACCGGGTGCAACAAAGTATGCCACTAGCAATAGGCCTCAGTTGGGCGACATGTAGGACTCACAGAATACAGTGCAGCCAAGCTCGCCCACAGTCAGTTACAGGAACAGCAGCCTCCAGCCCTCTCGCAAGTATGGAAAGATAGCCAAGCACAGGATGTTATTGCTGTGGGAGATACAGGTAAGTGGAGGTGCAGGGCGTCCAGCGGGTCGCTATTGGCACAGCAAGGCATCAGCGTCTATGTCTCAGTCAGATATCTCAATGGCGCACAAGACAGCCGTTCCATTCTCGAAGTTCCGTGATGTAGGGAACAGATGCCACGCACCCGAACACAATGGGGTGCGCTACACTCCACCAATTGAGGACTTTCAGAAACCACACAGGGGGCAGTCTTAATGGAGCAAAGGCAGTGCTGAGACCGTTAAGTGATCGCACGGGTCTCGCTGCACACGTAAGGAATCCGGGGGGAAATGGCGAGCATCCAGCATCAAATTCCTCGCCCCATGAGCAGTCACCTTACTCTTGTACCAGGCACAGCTTGATGATCACGGCAAGCAACAAGCCAGTGGGTAGCAGGTCTCTCCTCACAGGGCAGGAGCAGGCTGCTCTCAGGAAGGGCCCTCCGCCACGTGGAATCCCCGGGGGTCAAGAGACAGAGGCTGCCAACTGGGTTACCAGGCACCTCGGCTACTCAGTCCTCTACAGCTTGGAGACCAGACAAGAGTGTTTTCTGGGAATGCGAGAGCCGCGATTTACACCCCAGAGCCTCTGGATAGTCCAGGGTGCAGGCAGACAGCGGCACAGAGTAGTTTTTTATGGTAAGAGCAAGGATAAATAACGGATTAAGTCACTAAGCCTCCAGAGCCTCACAGGTGTGCTGCCATCATGGACGTGCACCACCTACTGCCCCTCCTGGGTGGAAGGAAGATTATGGCTCCTCACAGATTCCAGACAATTCTACCACAGAAATGTAAGAAAATGTGTTTTTTAGCCAGAGTCTGTAGTTTGCAAGGGATTCTGAGTTAAAAAAAATCTTGGGAAAGCCACGTAAGTCACTCCACCATGGTTTCCCCCAGGTGACTAGTTTTCAAAAACATACAGGATTGCTTGGTTTGCCTAGGTGTCAGCTGAGCCTGGGCCCAAAAATCCCAGCTACCCATTTTCACCCAAAAATATCAATTGAGTGGAAAAGTGTGATGTATCCATGTTGCGTGCTAGGGCCATTTCCAGTCATGGGCACTAGGCCTAGCTATACAAGTAATGTACCATTTTTGTTTGGAAACTTAGGGGAGAGTTGGGTGGAAGGATGTTGTATTTTGGACCTTTTTGTGTTGCGGGTACTAGGACTAACCACACAAGTGAGGTACTATTTTTATCTGGAAATATGGGTGTTAGGAGGTTTGTGGCAACCCGCAGATATCATAACTTTCTATCACAGAAAATCAGTTTTTTAGTCAAAGTTTGATGTTTGCGAAGGATTACAAGTAAAGAAAAACTGGTGCAGCCATACAAGTCACCCCACCCTGGATTCCCCTTGTGTCTACTTTTAAAAAATGTGCAAGTTTGTTAAGTTTCCTTTCGTGCCAGTTGTGCTAGAGCCCAACATATACAGCTACCCACTTTGCAAAAAAATGGGTACATTTTCAGTGGGAAAATGTGATTGATCCATGTTGCGTTTTGGCCATTTCCTGTCACGGGCACCAAACCTACTCACCCAAGTGAGGAACAATTTTTATCAGGAGACTTGGGGGAATGGTAGGTGGAAGCAGGTTTGTGTCTTACTGCAGAGTCCAGAACTTTCCATCACAGAAATGTGAGGAAAATGTGCTGTTTATCAAAGGTTAAGGTTTGAAGGGATTCTGAGTAAAAGAAAAAAACTGGTGAGAACCACACAAGAAACCGGACCTTAGATCCTCCTGGTTTCTAGTTATTAAATATATGCACGTTTGCTTGTTTTGTTTAGGTGCTGACTGAGCTAAGGACCAAAATCCAGAGCTACTTACTGTAGGGAGCTGGCTCTGTATTTACTATACCAAAGTGAGGTACAGTGTGCACAGAGCCCAGTGGTCCACCAAAGGTAGACAGAGGTAAAGTTAGATAGCACCTCACTCTCTATTTGTGGTAGTGTGGTCAAGCAGTAAGTCAGTATCTGAGGACAGTGTTAAGCAGTTGTTGTACACACTCAGTCAGCACATGAATCCACACACTCAAAGACTGAACTTCAGACCAATTGTTTTTGTTTAAAAATATTCTTTTAGTTATTTTATTTTCTTGAACCAAGCAAGCCTGGCAGAGTTAAGCCATTAATACTTTACGGTAGTAATATAGGGGCATATTATCAAGAACAGCGTTAAATTTATTGCCGATTTAGCAGCAGAAAACTGCTGCTAAAACGGCAATAATTGGCTTGATAATATGCCCTGGAGAATTCCAATAGAATCCTAGGTTCTGGTGTGAACCTGGGCTTCTATGGGAAATCACAAGGGCATATTATCAAGCCCCTTATCGCCGCTTTAGCTGCAGTTTTCTTCCGCAAAATTGGCGATAATTTTAACACCCTTCTTGATAATATGCCCTTAGTTTGTAAACAGTTTCAATTGTAATTGCATATGCCCTTTGTTTTGACTTACAGTATAGTTGCAGAGAAATGCAATACTTTGTAAATACAGTACATAGACTTGAATGGGCTTTTCAGTAAAATACCAGGTAAGTTACTTTTTGGATTACTTTTCTTACACAGAGTAGTATACCTAGATACTACTTTGGGACATTTCCTGTAAACAGGGAAGTAAAATCGTTCTTGTTAAACAGTACAATTCTAAACAATTTCTTTAGGTTTTTAAACTCCACACTTAGAAACTTTTCCAGGAATAACAGTCAATGTTATCACATGGAGGAAAATAATGTTATCGGTTTAAAGGTAACTATTTGGTAGTGGGAGTTGAGGTTCTGGGGGTGGACTCAGGGGTCCCCCAGGGTCAAGGTTGCACTCTTGTTACACCCTCAGCGGCACTAGGGCTGCTGGGTGCAGAGTGTTGAGGCCCGATGTTATCCAATGGCGGATATGCGGCCTCCGGTTGGTAGCTGCTGACTAGCAGGCCACTTGGTTGTGGGAGCAAATCTCCAGGACTTTAGCTCAGGGCAAATGGGGAAACAAAGTAGCACCAAAGGTGCACCCTCAGTGGCACTAGGGTGGCCTGGTGTTGTATGCTGTTTCGACGTCGGTTGCCCTGATGTTTGCAATGGGGACCCTCCGGTTTGCAAAGGCACTGCAGGCTTGGGTACGAAGGTCTTCTGGGTGCGACCAGCAGTTTGAGAAGTAAGTTGGGGGTTGGTTAGGCACCGTCGGTTTGGCCACCCGAGGCCGTGAGGCGTCGGGAGCAGGGTGCAGTTTGGGGTCGGATCTTTTTACCAGCTCCTGGTCGCGGTATGGGGACCTTCCGGACTTAAGCAGGAGGCATCGGCTGGAGGCTTGAGGCAGCTCAGGGGTCACCGGATCTCGGATCAGGATAATGGGGGGACCTACTCGAGCAGTTGGCTGACGAGCCTGGGACCCCGCACCCGCGCGCCTGAGTGGTACTTAACCTGGCAATATTTGGCAGCCACCGGCAACCCCAGAACATGGCCTAATCCCTGCTGATGAGGGGTAAATACCCCGAAACACGTGTCCAGGGATGGCGAAGAAAGCGAAGATAGCAGATAATCGAAAGAAGATGCATCGCGGAACACGAACTACACTGACCACAGTCCTTAGGAGCGATCCCGCTGGTGTGTGAGTAGTGTGCGACCCCACCCCATTTGTAAGACCTACTCGTGGTGTTTGCCTACTCGAGCTCGGGCTGTGAACGGCGGGTGCAGAGTGGTGCGGATTCGCGGAGTCAGGCCGGAGCTAGAGGTTGCAGATGAACTAATCCAGTGTTCACTGGAGACAAAGTCTTTGTGGTTGAAGGCAGGCAGGTCTCCAGGGTTTTCGAGGTTGCTGGCTGCAGGACACACTGGTATTTCGAAGGAGCAGGTTTGAGGCGGAGACAGGCCGGTAGGGCTGGGGCCAAGTCAGTGGGCGTCTACCTCTTGTTAGCTTCGGCACGGCTGTCCGGTCCATCTTATTCTTTTCTTGTTGCTAGTTCTTGTCTGAGGAAGCTAGGATCAGGGGTGACCCTAAAAACTAGATTTAAGGGCAATACAGGTAGGTAAAAGGTAGGGAACAATAGGTCCCTTACCTGGCCTGGGTACACCCCCTATTATGCCACCCTCCAGTGGGAGGGAGACATGAGCCTGTCACTGGTTGACTGGGTCCCCCATCTGCAAGATGGCGGGGACTGACAGTTGTGCTTCACCTCGGCTCCCCCACCTTAGGGGTGGAGTTGACAGGGGTGGGCATATGTCTCTTCCTCACTTGTTTTTCCTGCCGGTTCTCCCACCCAAAGTGTGGGTCAGAACCATTTGCTGAAAGCAACAAGTTGCCTGTGGAAGCTAACAAAGGCAGCAAGCCTTTGAAGCTTCCCCTTCGTGAACCCTGCCCATCCTGGGGGAGGAGGCTTGGCACCACGTCCCAGGATGTGCATTGTTTCGTGCCCCAGAGAGCAGCAGGCTCTTGACCCAGGGATCCAGAAACATGTCTGCTGGAGGCAGCTGAAAGCAGCCACTCAGCCGGAACACTAGTGGTAGGTTACTTTTCAGGGGGAATCTCTAAGATTCAATCTTTGTGCATTTTTCATTAAATCCAACACTGGCATCAGTGTGAATTTAATGTGCGGAGAAGTTTGATCCCAAACTTCTCAGTTTTCAGTGTAGCTGTTATGGTGCTGTGGAGTTCATAATGACAAACTCCCAGCACCATATACTCTTAATGTCAGAACTACACTTACAATATCTAAGAATGGACTTAGACACTGTAGGGGTACAGGGCTCATGCGGCTGTACCCTCACCACTGGTATATTGCACCGAGCTAGAGGAGTTACTGACCTATGCCAGGGCAGTGGGCTGTAGGCATGGAACACAAGGATGTATGCCATGTCACTCTTCACTTTGTTCTGCATCAAAACACGCAGCCTGCAAAGGTAGTGTGTGAGTTTGAAGGTACAGTATCTCTAAGGGTGGCACAATAAGTGCTGCAGCCCTTAGAGGTCTTCTCTGGTCACACTGTCCTGGGTACCTGTGGTACCATTTTACCAGGGGCTGACCTGTGGCCATAGATGCCAATTGGTTTGGCTTCAATGCAGTTTTAGGGAATGAACATTGGTCCTGGGTATCTGATTAGCAGGAGCCCAGGACACACTCAGTCAAAGCACATCAGCAATTCAGCAAAAAGTGGGGGCAACTATGTAGAAAGAGGGCACTTTCTCACACTTACTTTCTAAAACAAGCATTTGCAATGCAATGGGTCTCGCATTTGTGAGAGTTTAAGCTGTTAGCCTTGTAAATGACAATGCCTTTTATTCATGTTTTAAAAACCAAAACCTAAATAAAAGGCATGGCCATTTAAAATGCCAATAGCTCAAACTCTCATAAATGCGAGACCTATTGCACTGCAAATGCTTGGTTCCGGAAGCCATGAGATGGCTAGGGCTGTATTTCAGTTAGATGATTTACCTTGGCCTCAACCGGATGCGAGAACGGGATGACACTATCCAGATGGATGCTGTCCATCAAAACGAGGAACAGCAAAGATAAACTGAGTATTCTCTGCATATAAATAAAACCCGGTAATACAATGGTGACAAAGAGGCATAACAGAACATGACTGCAGATCAAACAAGTCCCATGCTGAAAAGGGCAAGGGCACCACTCAGCCACAGCATGCGGCCAGCAGGCGGTGCTCTCAGCCTCAGCTGTCGCTTGGTTTTGAAGCACTGTGAGGAGGAGGAGAAAGAGCTTGGCTATAGGATACAGTTTTATTTTTGCCAGCAAGGCAGCCTAAAGCAGAAGACATGAGAAACCACCACTTGTTTCTTCCAGTGAGACTGCACCACGGCATTGGGCAATCTAAAACCAGCACATCCCAGGAAGCCGGTGCGAGCTCCCATCATACTCATCCCTACATCATCTAGGAAATCTTCCTGGTTTCTCTCCCGCATTGCACTGCTTTCTCACATTTAGTTTACATTTTAACAGTGCCAGGAAATTTAAAAAACAAGCATGAAAAGGAGCAAAGGCGGAAGATGGTATAGGACGGTGTAATGACTGGATTTTCGGACCAGATAGAATCAGCTCACCAAGACACCATCAATCCAGCCGAAACGTAACCACCTCCCTCCTCAGGACCTATTTACCAAAGGCACCTGGGTACCTACCTGAGGATGGGGAATTAGCAATATACAAGCTCATATCATCAAAAACACCACTAAATCTATAGGATTACTAGGAATATTCACTGATTACTAAGGACTTCCATGCTCTACACCACACTCATACCTTATAGTCTCGCGGCAACTCAGACCCAGACTATGCTACCCTCCTACTCATAGTGAAGGGGGCAGTTCCGATTACTTACCATTACACACTGATCACAATCAGTGCTCACGCAAGCCACAATCCTGTGGGTATACACATTGACCACAGTCAATGCTCTCATTAACGCCACTTTCCCTAGCGGCGATCTCATTACACACTGATCACAACCAGTGCTCACGCAAGCCACAATCCTGTGGGTATACACATTGACCACAGTCAATGCTCTCATTAACGCCACTTTCCCTAGCGGCGATCTCATTACACACTGATCACAATCAGTGCTCACGCAAGCCACAATCCTGTGGGTATAGGCACTGTATCCCCCCAGTGCTCTCACTATTTCATACATATACAAGCCACAATCCTGTGGGTATACACATTGACCACAGTCAATGCTCTCACTAACGCCACTTTCCCCGAGCGGCGATCTCATTACACACTGACCACAATCAGTGCTCTCTCAAGCCACAATCTTGTGGGTATACACATTGATCACAATCAATGCTCTCATTAACGCCGCTACACAACGACGATCACTGTCCTATGAATACCTTCAGCTCTCTCTCTCTCTGTTGAGAAGTTTCTCTATATATCTAATATCTACTGGGAATGTCTCATATACAATTGTTATATTTTATGTGGTACACAAGAATGGCCAAATTACAATATGCAAAGGTTATTTCCTAATGTAAGTGCTCCTGTACTCCCTTGCTCAGTTACCATTTACCTGGACGGGAGATGCATCCGTTCACATAACAGCATCTGACTAGAAGAAAGGTTAACTTTATTATGAATAATAACACTTGCACAGCTGTTCACTAAGAACTGGGGTTCCTTTATTATTATAACATCACAATAACTAGCAATCTAGACATAGCCTGAAAAATAAAGGGGAATAGACACATACACAGATCTGCGGGGTCTCTTTATTATAACGGAAAGCTTTATTACTAACACATCCACATATAGCTGAACTGTAAATAGCTAAAAAGGGAAATGGATTATAACAGACTGCACACCGCTGAAAGAAAAAGGATTAATCAGTGTAACAATACAGTAGGGAATACAGGTTAGAAAATAAAGGACACGATTAATGTATTTATATATATATATAGGCACTAATATAACAGGACAGATATCACCTGATTAGTATGAAGTCTTGTTCTAGGTGTCATCTGGGTTCCTCTCTCTTCTGTGCCTTGGCTCATTTCAGATTCTCCCCTGCACTCTTGGACACATATCTGCGCCGATCACTCTGCACTGGATTCCTCTCCCCCACGAATTGTCTTCACCTTCCAACTTCAGTCTAATGATATAGCTTCTGCCGCTCTGATAACTGTTCGCTCCACTAGCTCCTTCACTCTGTCTGATTGTTCCAGCTCCAATGTTCAACTCACTCCAGCTGCTCCCACAGACTAATCCACAATATAACTTCAGTCTCTTCCAAAAGGCATTACTCCAAACTCCAGCTGTTAACTGCCTGCTCCAACTGATCACAACTCCTTCTGATAAGTAACTGCTTCTGACTGCTTTCTTCAGCTCCAGAAATCATCTAACTTCTCTCTTCAGCTCCAAACACCATCTGACTTCTCTCTTCAGCTCCAGACACCATCTGATCACAACTGCTTCTGACTTCTCCAAAAACCAACTGAACTGAACTGTTCCAAAAACCAACTGACCTCTCCGCCTCTTCTGCACTTCGCTAATATGGAGTGCTCTCTCCTAGTGGAAAGTTCCAGCCAGTAGCCTCCTCCCACCAAATCCATGCACCAGACTCCCTGCTCCAGACGCCCCCACAGTGATCAACTGCTTGTTTTGTCTAGAGACTCGAGCCCAGGGACATTTCCTGATAAGATTCAGCTCTGGCCGGTTGTAGGAGAGTAGGGTCTGCTATCCTATGGTCACCCCAAATTTTTGCTTTTTGCTTCACTGGTTTCTGACTTAATGTGGCTGTGGGCCTGCTAATCAGACCCACAGCCTGCTGTTCTCTCTCTAAATTACTGCCAATGCACTCTAGGTGCATTACGAATTGGAACTGGTTCACCTTATGAGCCCCTGTATAAGTGCACCCTAGGTGCCCAGGGCATAGGTGTATCCAAGGCCTACCAGGGGCTGCAGCATGTATTATGCCACCCCTGGCCTGGCCTCCATATTTGACACAACTGGCTGATCACTCAGCTGGGGTAAGTCGGTGTAACCACCTCTTACTTAGGTACAGTATGTCTGTGCCTAACCCTAAACTGGACACATATGTTCCTATCAGCCACTCCTATGGAAGGCCTCATCAATCCTGGAGGCAGAGTGCTTGGAAATATGTGAGATGGTGCTCTGGCATGAGCTGAGCCTGTCTGCAGCTGTCGGGAACCACTCCCTAAGCTGTTCCGGGATATTGCCATACCATATACTCTTAAGTGCATTATAATCCTCGCGGTTAAATGCTATCTTTGGTTTGGCTTTATCAAAACATGTCGAGTAAGGTGTCATACGAATTGGAATACTATCCCCTCGCCAATTCTGGCGACGGGGATAGCATTCCACCCTTCTAGAGGGACACGACATGTGTGCAGCCTTAACCCCGGTTAAAGTTAAACAGAGCCTCAGCTTCACAAAATGGACGCTGCCACCACAGACACAAGTCTGGCCTCCTGCTGCTGACCGAAACTCGGCAGATGGTGGCCTGGACAAAGGGTTTCCTGCCTTGGGAGGTGCGAGCACCACCCCAGACAGGATTTTGTGTATTGGGTAGGACAGGGCTGAATAGAATCAGACATGCCCGGGGCACACAAGGTGTCCCCGTGCATAGGCCAGCCCAAACCGGTTCTGGGGCCTTCCAGCCCCAGTCCTGGCGCGGAGCTGGACAAAGGAAAGGGGGTGTAACCGCCCCCCTTCCTGGTTCCTCCCAGAGGAGGGACCTAGTAGGTGATCCACCCCCTAGATTGGGAATAAGAGGGGGAGCAGTGCCATTGCACAGCAGATCATCCCGAAATCAACTTTGAACAAGAAGAAGACTGGACTTCGACATTCTGCTGCACAGAAGACTGAAGAGAATCTCCCTTGTGGCCAAGGAGTGACCACCCTGTGAACACAGGTACCAACCAGCAACTCGACGTCTGCTTTGCCGCCGCCTCCCGCCGGAGACCGAGCCTAGAGCCCGACAAGAACCAGACTCCCAGACCTCTCAGAGCCCGATCCACAGTCCCTGCAAAGAAGGGACCCGTGGAGGCACCGAGTGACGTGGGACCGGACCTCTTGAAAGACACCCGAAAAGCTGACTGCGCAGCTTCTGAGGCATCCTCGACGTTGTGCTTTGGGGATTGAGAACCCCCACCACCGAGCAGCCCTTGCACCGAAGATCAGCCCTCCAGCATCTCCACGATCTGCGTGGGGCCCTTTTGCATTGTGCCACTCGACGCGCCATCCCGGCCACTAGCCACGTGGTCAGCGGCCATCTTGGCGACGAACCCGAAGATTTAAACAGCAGGTCTGGTTGCTCCAGACCTACCCAAGCTCCTGTGAAAAGGAGCACCCGCTCTGACCTTGCTGGTCCGAGTGAACAGCATCTTTCAACTTCTGCGTGGCTTGCATTTGCCAAGGCCTGTTTGCTCCGATCAGGTCGCCGACACCGCCAACAGCGAGAAGCCTACGTGGGACAGCTCGTGACCGACTCCTGGACGTCCTCGACCCCGGGTATCCATGTGGCTGCAGAAAGAAGCTACCCGACAACGCCTGGTTGCACCCGACATCGCCTGGTTCCAATCTGGTTCCACGGTAGTCACTGGCTAGTGACTTTGAACACTGTCCCCTCTGCTTTCAGGTCTTCACATCTTCAGATCCACCCTTGGATCCACCGGAACTCTTCTCATCGAGCCGCCTGCAGCATCTTCAGCTCCAAGCACCATCGACCAGCGTGACGAAACCCGACACAACTTCGACCCTGTGCACCCGCTTCCTGTGGGTGAGGTAACTCAGCTCCGCCGGTGCTCCTGCACTGGTACACATCCCAAGGGCCTGTGTTTTAAGTTTCAGCTCCGTAGGTCACTCGGAAGGTTCCTAACTTTCTAACTTTGTACTTTTTACGCACCATAGACTTTGTATTGGAAAGTGCGTGCACTTTGAACACTGCACCCGAGTCCCGTGGGCCTCTCCCGACTTAGTTAACTCCAGTCTCGAATAGCTCCAGCGATTCCCAAGGCCCTAGGCCTCTTCACTTTCCTCCTGGTATCTCTTATACCACTTTCTTAGTATATGGTTTAGGTGGCCCCTAGGGCTCATCCATATTGTGCAACTTTTGTGTATTTTAAACTGTCTTGTGATTTAACGCTTGTGCTTCTGTGCTCATAAAGAGTCCAGGGGATTTTATAGTTAATAAATCAATATATATTTTCAATATATATCTGTGTGGTGTCCCTTTCATTTGGTATTCAAGGGGGTTGTGTATGGTATAACAGCTGGCTTCACATGCCTTTCAGAGTTTAGCCTAAGACTGCTTTGTCCACGTTACCACTAGGATAACTGGTCTACAAGGTTGAATTACAACCATCATCATAAGGGTTGCTTGGCATGGTACAAAGTGATCACTAGAATTAGTGAGCATTATATACCAGGCCAACTTCTCACATTGGTGAGCAGCGGATTGGGATCTGAGCTTGCTGTTGTTTTTACCATTACAATCTTTGAGATTATCATCTGAAAGATCACACAGGTACCTGCTAGGTACATATAAAACAAGACTAGTATACTTAAGTTCTACTGACCTTAGTTGTTGTAGAGCAAAGGGAGTAGCACACCCTAGCTACAACTACTAGATAGGTTTAGTAGGTAAACACCAGTGTAGGTAGATTGCAACACATCCACCCACACTAGAGCAATGTCTGGAACAGAGGGGTCCAGTGGACTTACTCCTGTTGAGAGTGACCCTCCAAGGGCACCATCCCAGTTTGCTATTTTTCCTTTTAAGGAATTAAGACAGCTTTGTGTCTTAAGGGGTCTGAAGACAGGGCCTTCCCCTACTACAGACCACCTAAGAGAGCTCTTGGATCAGTCTGAGGCTCTAAAGACCTCTAAAGCAAACCCCACAGGGAATGCTGAAGGAGGCCATCCTTCAGAGGATGATACTGTAGACACCCCTGCCCCTATCATCCTGGTAGATGAGGATGCCTCCACCACTGGAGCTCCTCAAGTAGATGTAGAGGAAGAGGAAGAAGAAGAGGAGGAGGAGGTGGAAAGCAGTGAGTCAGATGATGACAGAAATAGTCAGGTGCTGGTCAGTAGACTGAACCAGGCTAACTTAAGTCAACTTGGGAATGAATCAGGTAACAACCCATTCAGACCCTCAGGTGGACTTAACCAGGAGCCTAGGAGGAGAAGGATTCACTCAGGTGACTCTGACAACTCCTATGCTTCTAGAGGTTCTCATGGTCACTCCAGAAGGAGGATGACTAGCCCTCAGAGAAGGGAACATGAGACCAAATTGAGAGAATCTCAAATTAGAGAGGCTGAATTGAGGGTCCAGAGACAAGAGTTAGAGATTGCCCTGGCCCAAGAGAAACTTGCTAGAGCAAGACAGCCTAGAGAGAGTGGGGTAATAGAACCCACTGGTGGCAGCAATATCCACAAGGATAAAGACAGGTCTTTTGATAATAGAAACCTGAGTAAGATTGTGCCCCCCTACAAAGCTGGGGATGATATCCATAAATGGATTACTGCAATGGAGAGAGCCTGCAGAGTACAGCAGATCCCTCAGGAGCAGTGGGCAGCAATCTTGTGGCTCTCCTTTGAAGGTAGAGGCCGAGACAGACTCCTCACAGTTAGTGATGGGGATTCTAGAAACTACCTGGTCCTGAAGAGTGCTCTGATTGATGGGTTAGGCTTAACCACTGAACAGTACAGGTTAATGTTCAGAGATACCCAGAAGACACAGACTCAGGACTGGTCTGAATTTGTTGAGTGTGCCACTAAGGCTCTGGAGGGATGGTTGCTGGGAAGCAAGGTTACAGACTATGAAGGATTGTATAATTTGCTGATGAGAGAACAAATGTTAAATAATTGTCAGAACCAGCAGTTGCATCAACATTTGGTTGACTCAGATTTGACCTCTCCCCAAGAATTGGGAAAGAGGGCAGATAAATGGGTAAGAACCAGAGTTAAGCAAAAGAACCAGAACCAGAACCAGGGTGGTGACCAGAAGAAAACAGACCAGAAGGGTGGGGAGCAGAAAGCTAAAGACCAGAAGTCTTCAACAGGGCCCCAAACTGAGACAGAGGGTGGGTCCCAAACTTCCAAGAAGAAGAAGAAAGAAGGTCAGAAGAAACCCTGGTGTAAAACTTGTAAGAACACATCTCACTGGACAAGTGAGTGTAAAAAGGGTGGAGCCCCCAGTACTGCAGCCCCTAAGGCACCTGCACCCACTAGTACAGTTAGCAGTGCTGGTCCTCAAGCCAAGGGTTTAGTGGGAATCACTTTGGGAACTGGAGGAGATTCTGACCTAGTCAGAACTCTTACACAGGCTGTTCTGGTTTGTGAAGGGGACCTGGATTTGGTCCCTGACATAAGTCCCAGTAATCTGGGCAAATACAGACAGACGCCTTTGATTAACAACAAAGTGGCTCAAGCTTAGAGGGACACATGTGCCAGTGTCACTATGGTGACACCTAACTTTGTGGACCCTGGACAATACATGCCAGGCGATGATTACCTGGTGACCAATGCCAGCAATGTCACTACTACACATAGTGTGGCACTTGTTAACTTTTCCTGGGGAGGGGTAACTGGCCTAAAGAAAGTTGTGGTTAGTGCTGATCTCCCAGTAGAATGTTTGTTGGGCAATGACCTGGAGAACTCTCTATGGTCAGAAGTTGAGTACAGGACTCATGCAGAGATGTTAGGGATATCATCACATGTCCTTGCTGTGACCAGGTCACAGGCCAAAAAGTGCCTCTCTGAACCTCAGGTCTTGGATCCTGGAACAATGGACCAAGTACCTCCCAAGAAGAAGAACAGGAGGGTTAAGGCTGCGCCTTCCCAACTGCCTACAAGTGAGGATCAGGCTTCACAGGAAACTGATCTTGAGACCCCTGAAGGAACTGTCCCTGAAGAACTTGAACCTGATCAGGTTGAGTTTCTGGGGACAGGGGGACCTTCTAGGGCAGACTTGGGGCAGGCTCAGTTAACCTGTCCTTCTCTTGAACCCCTCAGACAGCAGGCTGCTGCTGAGGCTGCTGGGAATGCTCAAGGTGCCCATAAAGTATATTGGGACGATGGACTCCTTTATTCAGAGGCTAGAGACCCCAAGCCTGGTGCTACCAGGAGGTTGGTTATACCTCTGCAATTTAGGGGCTTCCTACTCACCTTGGCCCATGATATTCCTTTAGCAGGACACCTAGGCCAGAACAAGACTTGGGACAGGCTTGTCCCTCACTTTCACTGGCCTCACATGTCTGAAGACACCAAGGAGTTTTGTCGCTCCTGTGAAACCTGCCAAGCCAGTGGTAAAGCAGGTGGAACAACAAAGGCCCCCCTGATACCACTACCTGTGGTGGGGGTTCCCTTTGAGAGAGTGGGGATTGATATTGTTGGTCCAATGGATCCCCCTACAGCATCTGGGCACAGATTCATACTGGTGGTAGTGGATCATGCCACCAGGTACCCAGAGGCAATTCCCCTTAGGACCACAACAGCTCCTGTTGTGGCCAGGGCCTTACTTGGAGTTTTCTCCAGAGTGGGGTTTCCTAAGGAGGTAATATCAGATAGAGGTACCAACTTCATGTCTGGATATTTGACAGCTATGTGGAAGGAATGTGGTGTCAACTACAAGTTCACCACTCCTTATCACCCACAATGCAATGGGCTTGTTGAAAGATTTAACAAGACCCTAAAGGGCATGATTAAAGGATTACCTGAAAAGCTCAGGCGAAGATGGGACATCCTTCTGCCCTGCCTTTTGTTCGCTTACAGAGAGGTCCCTCAAAAGGGGGTTGGCTTCAGCCCCTTTGAATTGTTGTTTGGGCACCCTGTAAGAGGACCCCTGTGTCTTGTGAAGGAAGGATGGGAGTTACCTCTCAAAAAGCCTAAACAGGACATAGTGGACTATGTACTTGGTCTCCGCTCCAGGATGGCAGAGTACATGGAAAAGGCATCTAAAAACCTTGAGGCTAGCCAAGAATTACAAAAAGCTTGGCATGACCAAAAGGCTGTCCTTGTTGAATTTCAGCCTGGACAGAAGGTATGGGTGTTGGAGCCAGTGGCCCCAGCAGCACTCCAAGACAAGTGGTCTGGACCCCATACAATTCTGGAAAAGAAGGGAGAGGTTACCTACTTGGTGGACCTAGGAACTCCCAGGAGCCCCCACAGGGTGCTCCATGTGAACAGATTGAAGGCATATGTCAGCAGGGCAGACATGGGCTTGCTCATGGCTACAGATGAGGGACAGGAGGAAGAGAGTGACCCTCTCCCAGACCTGCTCACTCAGAACCCTGAGGATGGCTCAGTTGATGGTGTGGCCTTAGGTGGCAGCCTCACTGAACATCAGCAACATGACTGCAGACAAGTTCTACAGGCATACAGGCATATGTTCTCATTGACACCCAGTCAGACTAACTGGTGTACACATGTGGTGGACACTGGTGACAGTCTTCCTGTAAAAAGCAAAATTTACAGGCAACCTGACCACGTCAGGGACTGTATAAAGACTGAGGTGCAAAAGATGCTGGAATTAGGTGTCATTGAGCCTTCAGAGAGCCCCTGGGCTAGCCCAGTGGTTCTGGTCCCCAAACCTCACACCAAAGATGGCAAGAGAGAGATGAGGTTCTGTGTGGATTACAGAGGACTCAATGCTGTCACCAGGACAGATGCACACCCTATTCTAAGGGCAGATGAGCTCATTGACAAGTTGGCTTCTGCCAAATATTTGAGCACATTTGACTTGACAGCTGGCTACTGGCAAATCAGGTTAGCTGAGGAGTCTAAAGCCAAAACAGCATTTTCTACCCCTAGTGGGCATTATCAGTTTGTGGTGATGCCCTTTGGTTTGAAAAATGCACCTGCCACCTTCCAAAGGTTGGTGAACCAAGTCCTCACTGGGTTGGATGACTTTTGTGCAGCTTATCTGGACGATATTGCTGTCTTTAGCTCCACCTGGGAGGATCACCTGATCCACCTGAAGGAAGTGCTTGAGGCTCTGCAGAAGGCAGGCCTCACTATCAAGGCAACAAAGTGCCAGATAGGGCAGAGCAAGGTTGTATACCTGGGCCACCTTGTAGGTGGAGGCCAAGTTCAACCACTGGAGAGTAAGATCCAGACCATCAAGGACTGGTCCCCTCCAACTACCCAGACTCAGGTCAGAGCTTTCTTGGGCCTGACTGGGTACTACAGGAAGTTTGTTAAGAACTATGGGTCCATTGTGACTCCTCTTAATGATCTGACATCCAAGAAGATGCCCAAAAAGGTTCAGTGGACAGAAATCTGTCAAAAGGCATTTGATGACCTGAAGAAGGCCATGTGCTCTGCACCTATCCTGAAGAGTCCTGACTACTCAAGAGAGTTCATTGTCCAAACAGATGCTTCTGAGTTGGGAGTGGGAGCAGTGCTTTCACAGCTTAATGTAGATGGCCAGGACCAGCCCATTGCTTTCATTAGCAGAAGGCTGACCCCCAGAGAGAAACGTTGGTCAGCTATAGAGAGGGAGGCCTTTGCTGTGGTGTGGGCCCTGAAGAAGTTGAGGCCATACTTATTTGGTACTCACTTCAAGATTCAGACCGACCATAAGCCCCTCCTATGGCTTAATCAGATGAAGGGTGAAAACCCCAAACTACTCAGGTGGTCCATTTCCCTACAGGGGATGGACTTTACAGTGGAGCACCGCCCAGGGACTGACCATGGCAACGCAGATGGTCTCTCCAGGTACTTCCACTTAGAACATGAAGACACAACTGGTCAAGGTTAGTCTAATGTCCCTGCGTTTGGGGGGGGGTTATGTAGGAGAGTAGGGTCTGCTATCCTATGGTCACCCCAAATTTTTGCTTTTTGCTTCACTGGTTTCTGACTTAATGTGGCTGTGGGCCTGCTAATCAGACCCACAGCCTGCTGTTCTCTCTCTAAATTACTGCCAATGCACTCTAGGTGCATTACGAATTGGAACTGGTTCACCTTATGAGCCCCTGTATAAGTGCACCCTAGGTGCCCAGGGCATAGGTGTATCCAAGGCCTACCAGGGGCTGCAGCATGTATTATGCCACCCCTGGCCTGGCCTCCATATTTGACACAACTGGCTGATCACTCAGCTGGGGTAAGTCGGTGTAACCACCTCTTACTTAGGTACAGTATGTCTGTGCCTAACCCTAAACTGGACACATATGTTCCTATCAGCCACTCCTATGGAAGGCCTCATCAATCCTGGAGGCAGAGTGCTTGGAAATATGTGAGATGGTGCTCTGGCATGAGCTGAGCCTGTCTGCAGCTGTCGGGAACCACTCCCTAAGCTGTTCCGGGATATTGCCATACCATATACTCTTAAGTGCATTATAATCCTCGCGGTTAAATGCTATCTTTGGTTTGGCTTTATCAAAACATGTCGAGTAAGGTGTCATACGAATTGGAATACTATCCCCTCGCCAATTCTGGCGACGGGGATAGCATTCCACCCTTCTAGAGGGACACGACATGTGTGCAGCCTTAACCCCGGTTAAAGTTAAACAGAGCCTCAGCTTCACAAAATGGACGCTGCCACCACAGACACAAGTCTGGCCTCCTGCTGCTGACCGAAACTCGGCAGATGGTGGCCTGGACAAAGGGTTTCCTGCCTTGGGAGGTGCGAGCACCACCCCAGACAGGATTTTGTGTATTGGGTAGGACAGGGCTGAATAGAATCAGACATGCCCGGGGCACACAAGGTGTCCCCGTGCATAGGCCAGCCCAAACCGGTTCTGGGGCCTTCCAGCCCCAGTCCTGGCGCGGAGCTGGACAAAGGAAAGGGGGTGTAACCGCCCCCCTTCCTGGTTCCTCCCAGAGGAGGGACCTAGTAGGTGATCCACCCCCTAGATTGGGAATAAGAGGGGGAGCAGTGCCATTGCACAGCAGATCATCCCGAAATCAACTTTGAACAAGAAGAAGACTGGACTTCGACATTCTGCTGCACAGAAGACTGAAGAGAATCTCCCTTGTGGCCAAGGAGTGACCACCCTGTGAACACAGGTACCAACCAGCAACTCGACGTCTGCTTTGCCGCCGCCTCCCGCCGGAGACCGAGCCTAGAGCCCGACAAGAACCAGACTCCCAGACCTCTCAGAGCCCGATCCACAGTCCCTGCAAAGAAGGGACCCGTGGAGGCACCGAGTGACGTGGGACCGGACCTCTTGAAAGACACCCGAAAAGCTGACTGCGCAGCTTCTGAGGCATCCTCGACGTTGTGCTTTGGGGATTGAGAACCCCCACCACCGAGCAGCCCTTGCACCGAAGATCAGCCCTCCAGCATCTCCACGATCTGCGTGGGGCCCTTTTGCATTGTGCCACTCGACGCGCCATCCCGGCCACTAGCCACGTGGTCAGCGGCCATCTTGGCGACGAACCCGAAGATTTAAACAGCAGGTCTGGTTGCTCCAGACCTACCCAAGCTCCTGTGAAAAGGAGCACCCGCTCTGACCTTGCTGGTCCGAGTGAACAGCATCTTTCAACTTCTGCGTGGCTTGCATTTGCCAAGGCCTGTTTGCTCCGATCAGGTCGCCGACACCGCCAACAGCGAGAAGCCTACGTGGGACAGCTCGTGACCGACTCCTGGACGTCCTCGACCCCGGGTATCCACGTGGCTGCAGAAAGAAGCTACCCGACAACGCCTGGTTGCACCCGACATCGCCTGGTTCCAATCTGGTTCCACGGTAGTCACTGGCTAGTGACTTTGAACACTGTCCCCTCTGCTTTCAGGTCTTCACATCTTCAGATCCACCCTTGGATCCACCGGAACTCTTCTCATCGAGCCGCCTGCAGCATCTTCAGCTCCAAGCACCATCGACCAGCGTGACGAAACCCGACACAACTTCGACCCTGTGCACCCGCTTCCTGTGGGTGAGGTAACTCAGCTCCGCCGGTGCTCCTGCACTGGTACACATCCCAAGGGCCTGTGTTTTAAGTTTCAGCTCCGTAGGTCACTCGGAAGGTTCCTAACTTTCTAACTTTGTACTTTTTACGCACCATAGACTTTGTATTGGAAAGTGCGTGCACTTTGAACACTGCACCCGAGTCCCGTGGGCCTCTCCCGACTTAGGTAACTCCAGTCTCGAATAGCTCCAGCGATTCCCAAGGCCCTAGGCCTCTTCACTTTCCTCCTGGTATCTCTTATACCACTTTCTTAGTATATGGTTTAGGTGGCCCCTAGGGCTCATCCATATTGTGCAACTTTTGTGTATTTTAAACTGTCTTGTGATTTAACGCTTGTGCTTCTGTGCTCATAAAGAGTCCAGGGGATTTTATAGTTAATAAATCAATATATATTTTCAATATATATCTGTGTGGTGTCCCTTTCATTTGGTATTCAAGGGGGTTGTGTATGGTATAACAGCTGGCTTCACATGCCTTTCAGAGTTTAGCCTAAGACTGCTTTGTCCACGTTACCACTAGGATAACTGGTCTACAAGGTTGAATTACAACCATCATCATAAGGGTTGCTTGGCATGGTACAAAGTGATCACTAGAATTAGTGAGCATTATATACCAGGCCAACTTCTCACACCGGTTCTCTCCAGTTTGCAAAGAGCGAACAACACCTCATAACTAAAACATCACCTTTACCCTGCAAGCTTCTCAGTCAGCAGAGGCAGAAAGCAAAATGGAGTCTCTCTGGTTCTGGGCCTTGTAGGCCCGAAAAGGATGAAATAGACACTTAACTCTATACACAAACCCTACCAATAGATAATATGAAGTCAGAACTACAGGATCCACCCTCTAATATAGGTAGGATGATGAAAGGACACATAATTATGTCAAAGCCAATAGGCAATAGATGGATTAGAGTCAGAAATAAGGGATCTATCATCATATAAAGCGGCTATCCTCTAGTTTATGCTTCTAGGTCTGGAAAAAGGCCTGAAAAGGACCAAAACAAGCTAAGAATAGGGATCTAGGATGGTAGCAAGCTTAAAGTCACCATCACTCAGAAATAGAGCCAAAAACCCAGTCAGCACATTGCACCCTTGACTTTAAATTGCTAACATCCATAAACAACAAAAAACAAATAAACAAACATCAACATAATCTATCAACAAAATCAAAAACAAAAATAATCTCTAAAATGACTGACAACTAAGGAAAATACCACCTAACACTTGATGTAGGGAATGTAAATCAGACAACCAATTGAAAACTAATCAAAGCACCCTTGACCTGAATGTTGAAATGTAACTAAGATTGATCTGATAACAACAGAAACTAACCAAAGCACCCTTGAACTAAATGTGCCTCAACTTCTAATGATAACTCATGAAATCTATTGATGTGGGGAAATGTCTGTGAAATAAAAACAACAAAGGGCCTAAATGAGGCCTAACTACTTCGGTCAACTTAAGAAAGGATTTGGTAAAATCTGACAAATAAACATAATAAAGGGTCCTCAAAGTCTGGGCAACTATTACTAATAGATCTAGGGCATAACCTGACTAAAAGACACAGCTCCCAGGATAACTTAACACCTTCGCTGCTATTTATATTTTCCTCCGGTGCTGAATTTTTGGAAAGCCCATTGTTCATGACGAGCTCAGCTCGTCATCAGCACAGCTCCACTGTGCCTCATGAGCTCGTCATGAGCATCGAAGGGGTTAAAGTCTAAGGTGACCACCCTTGGAACTAATCCCACTGTTCTAATGAAGAGTTCATGGATCAAAGTGGAAGTGTAATAATGGGAAAACAAGGACAACCTCATTTCTACAAAATAGCTGGTGTAGCACTATGCATATCAAGCAAGAAAATCAAAGAAAGTTATCTAAGTGTGGTGCATATATTCTTCTAAAAGATAAGCCAGACATAAATAGTCTGCCCAAAAATCCCTATAGCTAAAATAGCTAAATCATTGACTTAAACTTGGGAAATTGAGTAATAGTAGACCATGCCAAAGGCAATAGTCAAAGGTCATAAGTCATCTAACTTAGGAAACAGTTTTCACCTAATCCCTCTGTATCAATCTGTGGAACACATGTGTGCACCATCATTCAGAACACTGCTTTCCCTTCATTGACAAAACTGTTTTACAGAAAACAGGAAAACTAAAAAATAGGTGAAAGATAGACAAGGGCAAAGTCAGTCTGTAATAGCATAGCATACTAAAATCAAAATATCATGTATCACAGGGCATCAGATTATTAAAGCAGCTCACTAATTATATACTGAACCCTATGACTTTCAAACAATATCATTTGCATATATCAAAAGGAATCATTGAACCAAAGGCAAAATCATTAATGTGGCACTGCATCTTTTAAACTGGAAAATCAAAACCATGAACAGGACTGGAAAATTTAGCATTGGGGCCTGTATGTGGTAATTGCAAAAGTGGCATAATGTCCATCTGAAATAGAAACATGGGAAAAATGAAAGGCTCAAGAATGCAGGCCAAGGAATTACATTGCAGACTCCTTTTGTGAGAAATACTATCCTAACCAAATAAAAATGGGTTCTTTTAGATCATCACTTGCAAAAGTCAATTAATAAAAAAAATTCAAAAATAGGACTATTGGCTTTGTCAAAAAAAGAATTGGGGGGGGGGGGGGAATCCAGATATGTTATATAGAGTTTTAACCTGACTGCTGAGGCAGCCAACTGTGGATTGTAATACTAATTTTAAAAGTTCAGTCAATATATTTAAGTGAAAAGCTCTCTTCTATAGGAATCCATTGTTGGTTTCTCCTTAGAAAAACAGTTCATTCGTGTAGGCCACGACCCTCCATCTTCATCTGTATCCTTTGCCAAGGAAGCACGCCCTCCAGTCTGGTTGTCAGTCATCAGCTCCAGGCACATCAGCTTCCGGTCTGGGTCCAGGCTTGGGGGTTTTTGGGGAAGGGGCACTCACTCCGAAAATAAGAAAAACACATCACTCCAAAATAAGAAAATACAACACTCATACAGGCCCCCACATATCAGTCATCTGAAACAAAAAACAAGCATCATCAATCTTGCAAAAACAAATTTTTCATCCAAAAGCACCCCATTCGCTTTTCATTTCTGTAAGAAACCCTATATTTCATAAAAGAACTCTTCTTAATCCAAGGAATGATTTAAAAAATTCTACCTGGAGAGGTGTGGCTCACTGGTTAGAGGTGGCAGACCTGTAAGCAGAGAACGGCCCGGGACCAGGGTTCAATTCCCAACGCGGCAGGGTCGTGGACCAGGGGTCAACGGACTCGATAATTCTCCCCTCAGTGCCTACTCTAACCAGGGAACACACTTGGTAACTCTGGGCATTAAGCTTGCCTCATCTCTACAACGGCCCCCCACAGACGCCGGGGATGCCTGGTTTCACCCTGGAGATACCCAGAAAGGGACCATCTCACAGGGAAAACCAGGACGGGTTCCCCAGCGGTCTGCAGCACCAGGACACTCGGTTAGAGTAACAGTGCGCTTTACAAGTACCCCACATTTACATATACCATATTCTCTAAATTTGTTTGGGCAAAATCTAATTTTTTCTTACACAGCCAGAAGGGCTTGGCCTAACCACTCTCTCACTCCTTTGAGGAGCAGCCCTCCCCTCCAGAAAGATGTCCGCGGCTCAGCTCCAACCATAACAAGCAAGAGACGGGCTGCTACACTGCGATCTAAAATTGAATCGCTGCCAAATGCTGATCTCATTGCAGGAGCAAAGCTCCTGCCAATTTTTCTGTTTACATTACTGAAAGGAAGACTATTCGTATGCAAGCATTCCATCATTCCAATTAAAAGATGCTCCACGCCTGAAGAGCAGCTTACAGGCAGGGCACCTCCATCCTTTCAAAACTCTGTGCGCGGAGAACTCCTGAATATTTGCCAAAAATAACAAGGCAAGGGCAGGTCTGCCTCGGACGCTCCAAAAAGGGCCCCTCCCTTACAAACCGCTCCTGAGAACCTGACTGAGCTATCATATCAGCCAAGGTCAAAAAGCTAATTCCTTCTGACTACAAACATAATGGTTCTCAAGCTTCAGAGAAACCTTGCATTTAATTGGAAACACTGCACAGTTATTTCTAACTAATTTAAACAAAGTAGACATGGTGAAAAGCATCCTGAAAACATGAATTAATAAAGACATTTTTGCAACCTAGACACATGCTAGCATTCTCAAGTAAGAAGCAAAATATTTCTGCAGCCTCATGAAAAACTAATCTAAGACAAACTATATACCATAATGTACTGTTACTGGCTGAAAAGCAAAACATTAAGCAGCATTAAAAACAAATTCATTGGTAACGACATGCAGCAACATAGAAAATCACAACACAATTCTTAAAATAACATTTGAGACACCATCAATTCAAACAAAGGGGAAAAAAAGTTATACATGTAAATTTGCACAGCCTAACCAGGAATTCAAAATTTGTGTGCAAGCTGTTCTATTCTAAAGATTAAAAGAATCAGATTTATTTTTGCAGATAGCCTTTTTCCCTAACTGAGTGGGAACATTTTATCACATTTTTCTCTCTCACGCTGTTCTGCTTCATATCAGCGCAAAATACAGAATCATTTGCATTTGAACTTGAAACAAAAGGGGCAGCTTGCTGTAGGGGAAATAATCAGTTATATTTTCTGCAGTTGCAAAATACACAACAGAGCATTTTTTTTTTAAAAGCACACAGTTGCATTTCACTTTTTTCAAGCACATTCTACATTAGATCTGTTTTATTTCCACAACCGGTGATCCCTAATCTAAAACACGGGTTTGTTTATCTCTCAGCACCTTCCATTCTCAGCTGAAAACCCTCTCCAAATGCTCATTTTAAAACACCCCCTCGCAGTCTGACTGGTTGATATATAACACTCTGACCTCTGGATCAGACACATTTATCATGTGTGCAAAGGCAAACCCACACAGACTCGTGGACACATATCAAACAGTATGTTTAATGAACACTGCTTTTTTTCTGTGCAAGATGTTACCCTTCCGTCAGCTACCTGTCAAAGTACATAGGTGAATCCAAAAATTCACTGACTTTAAGTGTCAGCACATGTAACCATGCATATTAAACAGCATATTGAAAGAAACACTGCCGTCTCAATTCAAGATATTAACCCTTTGGCAGCTCAAACACAACCATTCCCCAATAGCTGCGACACATGGGGAATTCAAGAACTTATCTCTCACGTTTTCACATAACACTTGTGCACAGTTTCTAAATATTTTCTCTAACCACTTGAAAGAGATCCAGCTCTCTCCTGCCTAACGTAATGATAACATGCTATGTACAAGCCATATTCATAAGGCGCTATTTACAAGGAACTCAATGATAACATGCTATTTGCAAGCCTTATTTACAAGGCACTATTCACAAGGAACTCAACAAGTCATATTACACTGAATACATTTCACATTTCACAGCATAAGCAAATGCAGCAAGCCATTTATTAGGCAATTTACAAGCCTTTTTCATACACATATTTACAACTGCATCATCACCAAGATGTAATTGGCTCCATCACGTACTGTTACCCTTCAAGCCTGTCAGTTCAAACACCAAGATGAAAAGCAGTTCTTCTACACTGCCAGATGCCATGAATTACTGCATTCTCCTTACACTCCAACTGTTCAAGCCCATAGGTCAGGGGCCACACCTCACCATGCAAGTCATAGACTGTTCCCAGATGTCAAATTTTAAAGGGTTTTAAGTCCATATACATGTCAAGAGCCACTCCCCCGCAACCTATTCGAACTGCCCGACTACGCCAAATGTAACCACCGGATTTCCGGACCAGATAGAATCAGCTCACCAAGACACCATCAATCCAGCCGAAACGTAACCACCTCCCTCCTCAGGACCTATTTACCAAAGGCACCTGGGTACCTACCTGAGGATGGGGAATTAGCAATATACAAGCTCATATCATCAAAAACACCACTAAATCTATAGGATTACTAGGAATACTCACTGATTACTAAGGACTTCCATGCTCTACACCACACTCATACCTTATAGTCTCGCAGCAACTCAGACTCGGACCATGCTACCCTTCTACTCATAGTGAAGGGGGCAGTTCTGATTACTTACCATTACACACTGATCACAATCAGTGCTCACGCAAGCCACAATCCTGTGGGTATACACATTGACCACAGTCAATGCTCTCATTAATGCTACTTTCCCTAGCGGCGATCTCATTACACACTGATCACAATCAGTGCTCACGCAAGCCACAATCCTGTGGGTATACACATTGACCACAATCAATGCTCTCATTAACGCCACTTTCCCTAGCAGCGATCTCATTACACACTGATCACAATCAGTGCTCACGCAAGCCACAATCCTGTGGGTATAGGCACTTTATCCCCCCAGTGCTCTCACTATTTCATACATACACAAGCCACAATCCTGTGGGTATACACATTGACCACAGTCAATGCTCTCACTAACGCCACTTTCCCTAGCGGCGATCTCATTACACACTGACCACAATCAGTGCTCTCTCAACCACAATCTTGTGGGTAAACACATTGATCACAATCAATGCTCTCATTAACGCCGCTACACAACCACGATCACTTCAGCTTCAGCTCTCTCCCTCTCTGTTGGGAAGTTTCTCTATATATCTAATATCTACTGGGAATGTCTCATATACAATTGTTATATTTTATGTGGTACACAAGAATGGCCAAATTACAATATGCAAAGGTTATTTCCTAATGTAAGTGCTCCTCTACTCCCTTGCTCAGTTACCATTTACCTGGACGGGAGATGCATCCGTTCACATAACAGCATCTGACTAGAAGAAAGGTTAACTTTATTATGAATAATAACACTTGCACAGCTGTTCACTAAGAACTGGGGTTTCTTTATTATTATAACATCACAATAACTAGCAATCCAGACATAGCCTGAAAAATAAAGGGGAATAGACACATACACAGATCTTCGGGGTCTCTTTATTATAATGGAAAGCTTTATTACTAACACATCCACATATAGCTGAACTGTAAATAGCTAAAAAGGGAAATGGATTATAACAGACTGCACACCGCTGAAAGAAAAAGGATTAATCAGTGTAACAATACAGTAGGGAATATAGCTTAGGAAATAAAGGACAAGATTAATGTATGTATATATATATATAGGCACTAATATAACAGGACAGATATCACCTGATTAGTATGAAGTCTTGTTCTAGCTGTCATCTGGGTTCCTCTCTCTTCTGTGCCTTGGCTCATCTCAGATTCTCCCCTGCACTCTTGGACACATATCTGCGCCGATCACTCTGCACTGGATTCCTCTCCCCCACGAACTGGCTTCACCTTCCAACTTCAGTCTAATGATATAGCTTCTGCCGCTCTGATAACTGTTCGCTCCACTAGCTTCTTCACTCTGTCTGATTGTTCCAGCTCCAATGTTCAACTCACTCCAGCTGCTCCCACAGACTAATCCACAATATAACTTCAGTCTCTTCCAAAAGGCATCACTCCAAACTCCAGCTGTTAACTGCCTGCTCCAACTGATCACAACTCCTTCTGATAAGTAACTGCTTCTGACTGCTTTCTTCAGCTCCAAAAATCATCTGACTTCTCTCTTCAGCTCCAAACACCATCTGACTTCTCTCTTCAGCTCCAGACACCATCTGATCACAACTACTTCTGACTACTCCAAAAACCAACTGAACTGAACTGTTCCAAAAACCAACTGACCTCTCCGCCTCTTCTAAACTTCGCTAATATGGAATGCTCTCTCCTAGTGGAAAGTTCCAGCCAGTAGCCTCCTCCCACCAAATCCATGCACCAGGCTCCCTGCTCCAGACGCCCCCACAGTGATCAACTGCTTGTTTTGTCTAGAGACTCGAGCCCAGGGACATTTCCTGATAAGATTCAGCTCCGGCCGGTTCTCTCCAGTTTGCAAAGAGCGAACAACACCTCATAACTAAAACATCACATTTACCCTGCAAGCTTCTCAGTCAGCAGAGGCAGAAAGCAAAATGGAGTCTCTCTGGTTCTGGGCCTTGTAGGCCCGAAAAGGATGAAATAGACACTTAACTCTATACACAAACCCTACCAATAGATAATATAAAGTCAGAACTACAGGATCCACCCTCTACTATAGGTAGGATGATGAAAGGACACATAATTATGTCAAAGCCAATAGGCAATAGATGGATTAGAGTCAGAAATAAGGGATCTATCATCATATAAAGCGGCTATCCTCTAGTTTATGCTTCTAGGTCTGGATTCAAAAGGCCTGAAAAGGACCAAAACAAGCTAAGAATAGGGATTTAGGATGGTAGCAAGCTTAAAGTCACCATCACTCAGAAATAGAGCCAAAAACCCGGTCAGCACAGACGGCATGCGAGCAGAGGCAAAAAACAAGCATGAAAGGCAGCATTGGGCGGGTGGTGGTGAAGGGACATCGCACGAGCTGAGGCAAAACTAAAAGTAGGGCACCAAAAGTGCTTAAGTGGGTAAAAGTGAACTGATCCATGTAACTGGGTCACTCTTCATGGTAGAATCAAACAACCAAAAGGCGGAACAAAGACACCAAAGGGACCATTCAAAAGCAAGATTTCACATGGGGCACTACAAAGAATCAATTACAAGTGATGGGTTTGGCCAAACACCACAGATGGAATACGCCATGCCTCGCGCAGGTTCAACCTAAAAAGGGTCCATTTTGAATGCAAAAATCTAATGTATCCATGTTATGTTTTAGGCCATTTCCTGTCACGGGGACTAGGCCTACCCACACAAGTGAGGTACCATTTTTATCAGTAGACTTGAGAGAATGCTGAGTGGAAGGAAGTTTACAAGGGATTCTGGGGAACAAAACCTGTTGAGAGTCACTCAAGTCGCCCCACCCTGGATTTCCTCAGGTGCTTCGTTTTCAACAATTTGCAAGTTTGTAGGTTTCACCAAGTGCTGATTGAGCTAGGGCCCATGTTTCCGGATGCAGGCACTAGACCTACGCATACAAGTTTGGTACCATTTTTATTGGGAGACTTGGGGAAATGCTTGGTGGAAAGATGTTGCATTTTGGGCTATTTTGTGTCATAGGCACTAGGCCTACCCACAAAATTGAGGCAGCATTTTTGTTGGGTAACACAGGTAAATGCTGAGTGGAACAAATGTGTGCCTCCCCATGGATTCCAGAACTTTTCATCACAGAAATGTGAGGAAAATGTTTTTAGTCAAAGTTTGTGGTTTGCAAGGGATTCTGGGTAAAAAATGTGGTACAACCCAAACAAGTCACTTTACCCTCGATTCGCATGGGTGTTTAGTTTTAAAAAATTAGCAATTTTGCTAGGGTTCTTTAGATACTGGTTAAGCTAAGGTTTAACATCCACAGCTACCCACTTTGCAAAAAAAGGGTACGTTTTGAACGGGAAAATTTGATTTATCCATGTTGCTTTTTGGGCCGTTTTGTGCCGCGGGCACTAGCCCTACCGACACAAATGAGGCACCATTTTAATCGGGGGACTTGAGGGAATGCGGAATGGAAGTAAGCTTTTGGCTTCCCACAGATTCCACACCTTTCCATCAAAGAAATGTAAGGAAAATTTAATTTTTTAGTCAAAGTAAATGGTTTGCAAGGGATTCTGGGTATAGAAAAACTAATGAGAGCCACGAAAGTCACTCCACCCTGGTTTTCCCCAGGTGTCTAATTTTCCAAGATGTACAGGTTTACTTGGTTTGCCTAGGTAACAGCTGAGCTAGTGCCCAAAATCCACAGATACCCTTTTTTTTTTTTAAAAAAAGGGTCAAGTTTGAGTAAGAAAATGTGATGTATCCATGTTGCATTTTGGGACGTTTCCTGTTGTGCGCACTAGGTGCACCCATACAAGTGAGGTAGAATTGTTTTGGGAGACTTGGGAGAATGCTGGTTGGAAGGACGTTTGGGGCTTCCCATAGATTCCAGAGCTTTCTACAAAAAAATTGTAAGGAAGATCTATTTGTTTTGTCAAAATCTGAGGTTTGCAAGGGATTCTGCGTATAAAAACTGGTGAAAGCCATGTTAGCCACCTTACCTTGGATTCCCCCAGGTATTTAGTTTAAAATCATTTGCAAGTTTCATCGGTTTGCTTAGGTGCCGGCTGAGCTAGGGCCCAAAATTCAAAACTAACCACTTTGTAAAAAAAAGGGTCAAGTTTGAGTGGGAAAATGTGACGTATCCATGTTGCATTTTGGTCCATTTTCTGTCACGGGCACTAGGCCTACCCACACTTGTGAGGTACCATTTTTATTGGGAGACTTGGGGTAATTCTAGATGGAAATTCTTTGGTGGCTCCCTGCAGATTCCAGTATTTTACATCAGATTAATGTGAGGAAAATGTGGTTTTAGTCAAAGTTTGATGTTTGCAAGGGGTTTTGGGTAAAAACAACTGGTGAGAGCCATGCAAGTCAGCCCACCCTGGATTCCTCTATGTGTCTAGTTTTCAAAAGTGTGTAAGTTTGCTATTTTTCCTTAGGTGTTGGCTGAGCTAGGGGTCAAATTCCGCAGCGATCCATACTGCATAAAAAGGGTCAGTTTTGAGTAAGAATATGTGATGTATCTATGTTATGTTTTGGGTTGTTTTCTGCTGTGAGCACTAGGCGTACCGCACAAGTGAGATACCATTTTTATCTTGGAGGAATGCTGGGTGGACTGAAGTTTTTGGATGACTGCATATTCTAGAACTTTCCGTACACATATGTGAGGAAAATATGTCTTTTTATCAAAGTTTGAGGGTTGCAAGTAATTCTGGGTACAAAAACCTGGTGACAGCCATGCAAATCACCCCGCCCTCAATCTAGTTTTCAAACATGTGCACGTTTGCTTGGTTTCTCTTGCTGCTGGCTGAGCTAAGACTCAAAATCCACAGCTACCCACTTTGCAAAAAAGGGTCAGTCTTGAGTGAAAAAAAGTTTGATTTTCTAGCCGTTTCCTGTTGCGGACACTAACCGTACCCACACTAGTGAGGTTGCATTTTTATCAGAAGACATTTTGGAATATACAAAAGTAGTAAATTTGTTATTATCAATTGGATATTGTTTCATTTGTACTTTCCAAATATAAGCCAAAGGGTAAAAAAGACCACATTTTGAAAAATAGCCCTTTAAATCACGTGCTAGTATGGTTATGAACAAATTCAGAGATGTAAAATTAACCACTGCCCCTAAACTCCATCTCTTGTGCCCAATTCAGAAATACATAGGTTTCCTTGATACCCAATTTTCACTTTACATCTTTCACCATATAAATTGGTCTATACTTGATACACAATGAAAAACCATTGCATGATGCAGCTCAGTTGTTGGCTCTGGGTACCTTGGATTCTGGGAGGACCTACAAACCCTATACAGTCAAATCAAATCAAATCAAATTCCTTTATTCGGTTTTTAAAATGCAAAAAACCATAAAAGTTCATTATTAGAACAGCTGTTATAAAAATACGAAACCAGGTACATTTTTGTTATAATAAATACTTTTAAAAACACAATTAATATTTACCAAATTGCTAAGCGGACCATTCCCAAAGTGTGAAAGTGCCAAAGTGCAAAAAAATCCTAAAATATGTAGCAGCAGTTAGTTCAGTAGATCTATTCTAGATTTGGTCTATGTTTTATACAGGGTTTCAAAAATCTAGCCACATTCTTTGCGAAACACTCTGTTTCCAAATATAGAATTGCCAGGAAAGCTGGGCTACATTGTCGCAACCCCTTGATCTTTAGTATGGGTAGAAACCACTGTATCCTTGCCTCCCGATAGAAACTACAAAACATACTGACATGGAAAGTAGACCATGGGGATAAGCCATTGCAAGGGCAAGGAGACAATGTGTTTGACCAGTCATTAACCTTGGGGAATGTGACCAGATGATGGAATGTGTTCATTCTAAAACGTATGAGCACGAACCTATCAATTCCATTCAATTTAAAGGTCAAGTACGGCTGGATAGACAGAGTAGTTTGTACCAGTAACATGTGTTGGGCTGAGGTTTTAGATGACTCCATGGCCAGTCGCAGCTCTTCCATATGTGCTAGACATATTTTCTTAAAATTTTTCCTGGGGATCTAAGTTATAAGCAAGGGGTTATAGTAGTACCTTATTTGACCTAGGTCTGACAGAAAGTTTTTAACTTACAGAAGCCAAGCAAGTTCATGTGAGTTATCAAGAGCAAGGCAATCACTCATAAGTTCCCTATTAAAAGCTAATTTTGGCGCTGACCAAATATGATACCATAGAAAAAGTGGTTGAAGTATAGCTAGGTCTGTGATATATATGGCAAACCCAGTTCCGTGTGGCAACTAAAAGTAGAAGTGCCATGCAGGACCGCTAAAAGGAACCACAAAAAGCTATTTTCTACCTTTTGGAGAGCCTCCACTCTTCCATGGCCCCAGTCCCCTGCTCCATAGATCGCCACGCTGACACATTTAGCTTGGTAAATCTGTAACATTTCTGCAGGTGATCTTTTTCCAGGTCTATGTGCGAAATTGACTAAGGCGCTAGTGGCTCTGATAAACGACAGTTTCCTGGACTCTATTGCCTGCCTCCAGGAGCACTTATTATCAATTAAAATTCCGAGATAGGGGTATGCAGTAGTGGTTTCCAATTTAGTATGTTCAATTTAAACACTACGCATTTTCTTTTTTCGAACCCCAGCAGTCATAACAAAAGTTTTTTTAATATTGACCCTTAGATCTAGTTTGGCCATATAGGTATATTATCTGTCGATGGCATGTTGCAGTTCTAAAGGGGTTTGTGCTATAATCACGGCGTCATCCGCATAGAGTAGGGCGGGAATTGATCTTTTTCTCACGCAGGGTAGGTCCCGGCACCTGTCCAACATTTCGTGCTCCAACCCATTTGTATAGAGCGAGAATAGGAAGGGGGCCAGGACACATCCCTGCCTTACCCCGCTCTCCACTCTGAATGATGCTGTGAGTTCGCCCACTGTTCTATACCTAACTCTCTCAGAAAGTTTAATAAGGCCGGGTCTATACCCAATTGCTTAGAAACGTAGAAGTTTAGAATGGCTTACGCAGTCAAAAGCTGCTGACAAGTCTACATAAGCCATATAGACCCCCCTTTTGCATTAGTATATTTGGCCATAAGTAGAGCTAGGTTGAGGGCTTGTTCTGTAGTACCCATAACGTCCCTAAACCCAAACTGAAGGTCAGAGAAAATGTTATTATCCCGTGACCATTGGGTTAGACGTTCAAGAATGATACGTCCCGCTACCTTACCCAAGGAATCTAAAAGAGATATTGGTTGATAGCAGGACGGACTCTGTCGGTCACCCTTTTTAAATACTGGGACTAATATGGATTTACACCAAGACTCGATGAGGCCAATTTCACAAGAAGCTAAGAGGACCTTTGAAAGTATTGGAATCCAAAGGCCCATATTATACTTAAACAGGTCCACAGGGACCCCATCGGGCCCTGGCGCCTTTCCCTCTTTACTAGCCTTTAAGGTGGTCTCTACTTCTTGCATTGTAATTTCTTGGGCAATAGAGAAGGATGTGGGGCTAAGTGTTGGAATTACCTTATCTCTTTTGCCTGATGGACTTCCATCCTCCGTCGTTGTTTCAAATATCTGTGAGAAATGATCTATCCATGTTGATTCATCTATGGCTACTTCTATCTTTGGTGTCTCCCTATCTTCGTTTAAAAAAGGGGTTTTAACAATTTTCCAAAAGGCCACACTATCCTTTTCGGAACAGCTTTTATATAGTTGGTCCCATACTTCATTTTTTAGTTGAAGTTTCCTGGTTTTTATGGCCTAATTATAGGATTTCCTCAAAAGCGCTATTTCTTTTTTGTTACTGCTTGGTTTATGTAGGGCCAACTTTAGGTCAGAATAAGCCTTTGTGCAGTTACTATTAAACCATCCCTTAGATGTTCCTGAGTGTTTCTGTTCTAAGGACATAGCATATTTTATTGTTCTTGCCATGACCTCGAAACTTGTTAGAATCCCCCGATGGGAAGAGGAGTCATCCAGACAGACTTCTATCGAATCAAGGGAATTTTTTACCACTAGCGCTGTAATATGTAGTGGGTTGATTTTTTCCCATTTGAGCGAATATCCATTTAACCTGTCTAGAATCAGATTATCTTGTCTCAATATTCAAGAACTGTCCTTCCTTTTGCGTACATTAGGAATTGTTAACTTTAAACTATTTGGGAAATGGTTGTTAATCCCGTTAATATGGGTTTTAAAATTTGAAATGCGGGACGCAGCATTTCTAGAAACAGATATAAAATCAATTATAGTGCTTGCCCCCCTACCATTAAAGGCCTGGGTCAATGGAACCTGCGGAACTACTAAATCGTTTGCTATAGTAAGTTCTAAGATAAAAAGAGTTTCATTTGAGCAATTTCCAATTGTTGTATGAGGGAAATGAGTTAGATTGTTCCCTTCCTCATTAATCAGACCACAAGCTAGATCGTTAGTATGCCCACACGGGGATAGGTTAAAATCACCACCCCAGATTATGGACGCATTTTTAGTGTTCTTATATTTAAAATCCAGAAAAGTGGACCGAATCTCCTTTAATACAGGGATCAACTGTACATTGTAGATATTGTTGCAAATGTTAACCAGGAGATAGTTGTTTTGTTTGCTAATTCCCAGGGAAATTATTTGATAGTTTGGCTCTAATTTGAGGGGAACTATGGGCCAGATGTAGGTAAAATAGATTTACCGATTATTAATTACCGAATTTTATCGATTCGGTAATTAATAATCGGTAAATCTGAGGGGTGGATATGTAGGTATTCCAGATGTGCTGGAATAACGAATCGGGAAAATTCGGTATTTACCGATTCGGTAAAGACCGAATCGGTAATGCCCATTCATTCCTATGGGCTTTGAAGCCCATAGGAATGAATGGGCATTAGCGATTCGGTCTTTACCGAATCGGTAAATACCGAATTTCACAAGGGTGCAGGGGGTCTCACTTTGACACCCTCTGGCACCCCCAAAACAGGCTCGGGTGCCATGTGGCAGGCATACATGCCCTAAGGGCAGGTCTGCCTGTCACATGGCATAGGTATGCATGCACACATGTGCATGCACACCGGAATCGGTATTTTACCATCAAATTGGATTTGATGGTAAAATACCGATTGGGTAAGGCCTCTGGGACTCAGAAGAGTCCCACCTACATCTGGGTGCCTCAGATTCGGTAAATTTACCAATTTTATTTTTTACAGAATCGGTAAAATTACCGATTCGGTAAAAAAATGCACCCTACATACCTGTCACCCATTTACCGATCAGTAACGGCCGAAAATACAGATTTTCGGCCGTTACTGACCGACCTACATCTGGCCCCTATATCTTTAAGGTCTAGGAGGTTGGATATAAATGTTATAAAACCACATTTAGCTCTTCCTGATCTAGTACGGGTAGCAGAAGAGAAATAAATCTTACAGCCCTCCAGGTACATAGCAGAGGTAATCCAAGTATCCAGTAGGCAGAGCACCTTAAATTTGGTAACAAATTTAAGCCATGCATCGTTATCGATTCTGGTTCGTAGTCCTGCTACGTTCCAGAATAAAATATCGAGCCCCGACTCATCCTGATATCCCCTCTCAGGCAACCCAAAGTTATTGATGCTCTCTGGAAGCACAGTATTGGCCAGTTGTATCACATCCCCTCTACCCATCTGATCTTGTAAGATGTTCCTACATGGGATGGGGGCTATACTGTTATCCAGATGGCGAAAATGATGATCCTGGGGTTTAGGACTCTCTATCGCAATGGGAAATTGCAAAGTATGAGAAAGAGGTATCATAACGAAGGGACCAGATTCGCTCCCTGCCTTACATTTCCCTTGTTGCAGATTTTTCGTTTTGTTCTGTCAATCGGTTTCCTCCAGACCCGATAGGGGACTAAACCCATTAGTTAATTGAACACTATAACGATTTCCATGATGGGGACCATACATATTAGTGTTTATATTACTACTAGTATTATTAACGCTATCGGCTCTAATACAAGGTGGGTAGAAAAGGCCACGCGGCAGGAAATTAATCTCACCCATAGCTAGTGAATTCCTACCTTGTGCCCAAAGTATGCTCTTCACTAGTTTTGGGATTTTGAATGTAAGAACTATACAGTCACCAGGGAAGATTTTATCGCAGGACCCAACCCACTGTACCCTTCTTGCCATCTTAATCTCATTAGTCCAGTCCTCTCTCCCAACTAGTAGAGTGATTTATTCTTTAGTGATCCCAATTTTCCTTTTGTAGTGGGCCTATCTTTGGGATGTTTGTTAGAGCAACTACATACGGAGTCGCCTCCGGTGGCAAGTGCAGGTGCTGGTCTGTTTGATAGTTACCAAAGTGGTTTCCTTGAATGAAGGATCCCGAGGTTAAGTTACCCTGTGATTGTTGGGGAGGAAAATTGGATCTATTAATAGATCTCAACGTTCTATTAGACCTATACTCATTCTTTAACTCCGCAACGGGTAGAGAATTTAAAATACTCCTCTGTAGGTGTAGAACTTTACCCATGATATGTGTGCTATTTGGAAGGTTGGGCTGTTTCACTGCATACGTTGTCCTGGGGTCTATGTCTATGGTATGTGATTGCCTAGTTAATGTACTATTGTCTGTAATCACGGGGCCCAAATCGGGGATTGTCAGGTCTCTAATATTAGCATGTTCGGGGTTTCTTAGGATACATTTTTCGATCAGGGCTAATCTATCTCCCAATTGATCTAAACTTACTCATATATAAAGTCCAATCTTTCCACCATGGTCGTTAAGTTCCATATTACAATTAAATTATTTTCACTTTTTCTATTAGAATCTTCCTTCCCCATATAGGAGCCTTTTCTAGTCCACACTCTCTTCTTCCCTAGTTAACCCTGTTTTGTAACTAAAAGCGGAGTAGGCTTTGGATGTTTTTTTGTACCCTCACCCTGGCCCTGATCACCCATTTTTTTTTGCACCTGGGACAGGGTTCTTTTGTTTCTTCTGGGGAGACTGCATAGAGGAATCCGAATCACTCAAGACAATCTCCACTGTAAGAAGCTGGGCACACCCATTTAAGACTGATTTTTATTTTGGGGTGCCACCCAAGGGTTCCAGTGCCTTAGGGTGATCTGGGACTAAGGCAGAGCCTGCTTCCAATGATTCTTCCACAGATGATATTTGCTTATCTAGTGCGCCCATGGCCCCTGTGAGATAGCTTAATAAAGTTTGTTGCGTATCGCCCGGTGCTCATACCATCCCTCCGGTCTTGGGGCTAGGCATCTTCCTTTTACCCATGATCACAATAAAGAATCAACTCAGTAAGCAGGATCAGTGGTCTACAAATTAAGGCTATACTTCCTATCGCCTTAAGCAAACACACATTATTTTTCTAGTCAGTTAAGGGGATCAAGATTATAGAAAAATATAAACTACCCACTCTTCTTTTGCTCTACAGTGGTAGTTAAATATTCACAATTACAGTGTGTCCAAACAACTTTACAAAAAAAAGTGTTTGTGCCTTACTATCAGTTCTTTTTAAGTGTAGTCCCGCAGAAGGGCTCAGAGGGTGGGCCCAGCCCAGCCTCAACCGGGCTCAGACAGGCAAGGGACGGTAGTGAATCCTTGCAAGGAAAAGATGCCACAACACTAGATAACACCATCAGTCGCACATATAGGGCAATATTCCACCTACCCACCTACACATCACCCGCTCAAATTCGCCTCAAATTTGGGCTACAGAAACAAACGGTGGAGAGAAGAGGCGCATACATTAAAAGCAGGCAGAAAATCAGAGATGCTGACTATGGATCCTTAAACGCCCAACTTTGGACCGAACTTTCCATTAGAGACAACTCGCCCGCAAGGAACTATTCACAAGAATCATTGGAGACCTTGGGACTAAGAAACAACTGGGAGTCATCGACAGACCTCAAAACCTTCAAAAAAGTGATAACGAAAGTAACCAAGATGATTTCATCTATAGAGGATAAAGACGCCCTGGCTAAGAGGGCCCATGGATGGGCTGTGTTGAAAGATTACAACGCTTTGAAGCCACAAGAATATCTAAAAATGAGCCTCATGCAAACAACAAAAAACACGTTTTTAAACATGCGCCTTGGCATCATACCTATTCTGGAAAAGGGAAAGCTCAGCAAACTGTTGCCGATTGTGCTCATCAAGAGGATCTTATTCACATCATTTGCATCTGCTCAAAAACCTCATGGATATAAGGTGATCCCTACTTCGGGTCCTATGGAACCAGAAGGGCATAACAAGTTGCAGGCAGGCTGTGATGCTGTGTTTTAATCCCGAAGAGATTCAGTTAAACTGTAGACTAACAAAATTCTTCGATATAGTGGCTAGAAGAGTCATGAAACAGTCACATGGTTCACCTAAAGCACTAGCCAAGCCAAAGCTGTGCTAAGTCCCTTGGAGTACTCTGTTCCCTTAATCTCTATTGCCTTTACCAAAACATATTGTGATCTTAATGAGCAAGTCTACACGCTCTTCTTATATTTTAATTGTAACCATGGTTTTGGTTTTATACATTTGTATGTTTTTACATTGTGAGTTTTATTAACTGTACAATAAACAAACCTTAAACCGCCCTTGGCCCGGGCACGCCAGCGATCGTCCGTCCCGCGCCGTGGGAGGTGCTGGGATGATTTAAGACCTCCAGGCGCTTATGGCTGCGCCTCTCTAAGGAGTCTGGGAGGTGTAGTCCGGAAAGCTCGGGACGAAACCACCAGCCGCCAGCACGGTGCAAAGAAAGAGTCGCCGGCGTAGCGCCCCCTCCGTGATCCAGGAGCGTAGGAACTTGCCCCCAGCAAGGATTGAGCCTGAAAGGTGTAGTCCAGAAAGCTGGGGCGAACCCACCAGCCAACAGCACGATGCAAAGAAAGAGTCACCGGCGTAGCACCCCCTCCGTGATCCAGGAGCGTAGGAACTTGCCCCCAGCAAGGATTTAGTCCAACGATGAGCAAAATAGCATCTTGAAACAAGAAGGTCTAGTAGACATAACATATGCTTATGTACATTGACCATGTGACAAAAAGTTACAAATGAATTCGTTGTCACAAATGGCCGTTTTTCCTACTCATTTTGAATATTTCTTTATGTCAACAGTTACCTTATGTGGGAAAATCTTGAGGCATCTACACACATGACCTCTTGCTGAATTTGCTATTTTTTCTACTTTTCAGAAATCTATTGCCTTCCAGGATAATCCAAGGGATTTACACTAGTTTCCACCGCAAACTGGAAGTAGATTGAGAGCACAGAAAAAAATAAAAAATTAGCCAAAATGCCAAAATTGTGGTAAAATATTAGGTTTGTGATTTAGCTGTGCAAGTTACTGATTGTTAGGAAGATGGTAACTTTAGCACAACAAACAGTTTGATGATCCCATTTTTAGGAAAATAATCAGACACTTTTATTCAGAGTAATTTTTGCTATTTTTCCCAAAAACTCAGGCCCTCATTTATGGGGACTTGTGGTAGGGCAGCAAAGCACGCAGCTTGCTGCGCCGCCCTACGCAAAAGTGAAAGGACAGGAATGGGCTGTATTTATGCAATATGGGGCATCTTCCGTTTTGACTTCCTTGCTCCAAAGCAGACACCCTTGCACCATGTATTTCTCCTCATTATGCCTCACATCAGGAGGCAAAGGGTTTTGGCGCTTCTCGTAAATCTGGAGAACTGTCAAAATCAATGAGTGTTGCATGTGGAAAACCCATCACAATGCCCAAGGAACGCCCTAGTGCTGAATAAAGGCAAAGCAGCAGTCTGCTCTGCTTTGCCTTACTCCTTATCATTCAGACCATTTAAAACCATGCATGGTGGCTTTGTGTGGCCTCGTAGATATGGTTTTCTGATTTAGGCTACAGGAGCATCACAAAAAGTGATGGTCCTGTGGCACAAGGAACTTGTAAATATGCCCCTAAAAATGTTGATATATTTTGCCTATTTGCTTGGTCTCCACCAGCGGAATCCACAAACCCTGGGTACATTGAGAATCACTAGGGTGTTGGAAAAAGCGGAGTCAGCTTTGGGATGGATACCTTATGTGGACAAAACGTTATGCTGCCCTAAGCGTGAACTACCCCAAAAAAGGGCTCAGCACTGGGGGACAGAAAGACCCAGCATTAAGAGGTTAATGAACTTTGCCCAAGAAGAAAGCCTTTACCATGGTTAGTTTGCAACATATTCTGGTTTTCTTTCTTCCTTTTTCTTTCTTTCATTCTTTCATTCACATTTCCTTTATTTCCTTTTCTCTTTCTTTCATTTTCTATCCCTTTTTCTTTCATTCCATCTTTCCTTCCTTTGCACTTTCCATTTTCTTTTCATTCCTTTTTCATTGTCTTCCTTTTTAGGTCTCGCCTGAGCCAGCGCATGCGCTGCCCTGTTGAGACTTTTAGTAAGTGGGCTTTAAAAAGCTCGCCACACGCTTTTTGTGTGGCCTAGAGTGTGCAGTTACGCGCACAGTTATGTGCATTAGAGCCATCTGGCTTTCCTCTCTCGTCATGACTCATTCACTATCGTCGGGCACCCTTACAGCGCGCGATCGCGATTACTTTCATGGCCACGCATCAGCGTTACTTTCACTGCTGCGCTGCCAATGCTTGTTGCAGTAGGAGTCACTCTGCCCTTGTAGCCCCAGGATGCTAAAACATACGGATCTTCACTCATCGTTGTTAATACTTGGTGGCACACCAAACTCTATCATTTTACCAGGTCCACTTTTTTTTTACTTTGCAATAAAGGTCAGCGCACTAACGTGTCTCCTGCAAACGAGAGCTGAAGCTTGGCAGCACACATTTAACTTGATCAGAACGTTTATTACAGTGTCCAGCTAGGTTAGAATATTGGCAGTTCTTGATTGCATACATTTTTGTATCTAAAGAAGATGAAGTTGTGCGTTTGAGTCCTAAAAATTGCTGACCCATAGGCTCTCAACTGTGGGCTTTGTTGACTGTATTTATGACTCACGTCTGCCTTGTGTTTACTCATGTTCAGTTTTGGATGGCAAGAATATTCTGTGTCAGATGAGCTAAAGTTCCCTGATATAGGCACGGTCAGTGATCGAAAAAGCACAGTTTTATAAAGTTTTACCCGAGATTACGATCTGAGCTGTGTAACAAACAATATGTTAATTTTAAAGACCTGAATATATGTTCATAACCTGCTGTTCGGTTATATTTCGCATTGCATGTGCAGTAAGCAATGTGAAGAGGTTGGCCTGTGTGATGCTAATTGTTGAATTTTCCCTCTGTTGAGTGGTGTTTGGAAATCAATGTAAACAGGTGTTTTGATTGGATATCTTTTCTTGTTCTCTGAACCTTGGTTTTGTTTGCATAGTAGGCAGGTTGGTTCTTTTATAGTATGCTGCATAGACACATTATTTCCGTGAGACAGCACTTTTATTGATTGCAGTAAACATGGGTTTTTCCTAGTAAGGCGCTCCTGCCTGGGCAGTATATGAATTGTTTTGTCCTGCCTCATTTATCAAATTTAGACCACTGCAGGAATGTCTGTTTAAATAGCGGACTCCTGTGCTTTCTAAATGTTGAGCTAAGACTCCATGGAGGAACTAAAAAAATTTACTTTTTCAGCTGTGGGCACACTTCACAGTTTGTAGATGATGAACCTTTCCAGAAGAGTGTTTGATTTGGCACAGCAAGAAAAACATTCCAGTTCTAGTTGCAATAGTTGACGGGTTCAACTAGTTTAACCACTTCAAGCTCCCTGTTCCTCAGTTGTGTAATTGTAGTAGACTATTACCTGGGGATTCATTTGGCACACTGTCACCCGTGTACCTTCATTTTCCTCACTGCTGGCCATTTGTTTAGGTTTGTACTTCTTTAAATGTGAGTGAGCACATCCACGTTATTAAAGCTAATTGCTGCAAAGGAATATTTTTTTCTAGACTTCAAGCTGTTTACTGAGATGAAATGCATTGGGTTGCTGATCATGTCACTGTTCAGCCTAATTCGATGATCAAAAGTTTATGTAAAGAGCATGAATTCTACTTAAAACAAAGTTGCAGTTAGGCCTCCATTTGTCACGTACACTAAACTTACATCTAATTAACCTCGCAGTGTAATGGGATTATGCATTTTTTATGATTTCTTGCAGCGCTATCCCTCCCACAGTCCGGTGTTTGACATCGGAGACAAACAGGCCACCCCGTGCTTCTGGTGCCCTCTGCCTGTCCGGCTCTATGCCAGAGCACCCTGCTCCCTGTCTCAACTCTCTGCCACCCTTTCTCCCCTCCCCCCGCTCTCACCCCGTGTTTCCAGTACTGCCTGCTTAGCTCTATGCCACAGCACCCTGCCTCTACTCTCTGCGCCCCCTCTCACTTTTTAGTTATGTTTTGGGTGTGAGCAGCGTGAGCATCGCGCTGGTGGCACGAGCCATACTTTTTGCAAAGAGAGACTGGTTGATTTAAGAACTGCTCTTTCCGCGTTACAGAAGTGTTTTAAAACCTTTTAATTGTTGATGTAATGTAATACTGTGTGTGCTTGCTTCATTTTGCACATCCCCTTCCACTTACCCTGATTCTCAACGATCCCCGGTCCGTCACAGCTACCGGTGCCGGTTAAACGGAGGGACGCGACTCCTCCCCCTCATTAACAGTAAAAAGCTGAGGGAAGCCAGGCCTCGCTGGTTTGAGCAGCGTGAGCATCGCGCTGGTGGCGAGAGCCATACTTTTTGCAAAGAGAGACTGGTTGATTTAAGAACTGCTCTTTCCGTGTTACAGTAGTTTTTTAAAACTTTTTAATTGTTGATGTAATGTAATACTGTGTGTGCTTGCTTCATTTTGCACACCCCCTTCCACTTACCCTGATTCTCGTCGATCCCCAGTCCGTCACGGCTACTGGTGCCGGTTGAACGTAGAGATGTGACTCCTCCCCCTCTCTCGCCCCACCCCCGATCCCTCCTCCTATAAAAAAACATGGGAGCGAGGCAGCGCAGCGGACGAGAGCAGCGGGCACGCCGATGGCGCACCGAACGCGCGCTTAAGGCAAGCCCGTCTGCGCCCATCCGCGACCAGACCGCGTCCAGCGCCAGCCACGCTGCCGGTGAGTGTAGGGATACTAAGAGGGTTGTCTGGTCTAGGTCGGAGCTATTGGCGTTGAACACAACCAAATCATGCCAGGCGACTAGGTTTGACTTGGCTAATTCTGATCTACCGCTGTCATGCTTGCTTTGCAGCAAGACACTTTGTGATGGCCCGTTTTTAAATGACTCATATCCAAAATCAAAAATCAAACCTATAGTTAACTCCTCTGATACTTTCTTTAGGGCTGGCCTACTGAACTGCAGATCCCTCCCTAGGCATGCTGATGATATCTGGCTGTTATTGGCAGATTCTGAGTGGGATGCCTTACTTCTTACAGAAACATGGTTGAATGAAGACAATATGGCCGCCATTCCCCTGGCTAGCCCGCCGGGCTTCAAAATCAGCTTCTCGAACAGAGGGGAAGATAGAAGGGGTGGTGGGGTGGCTCTTATCTTTAAGGACAAATATACATTGGCGTCCTCTACACCTACTACTATCCCCAGCATAGAGGGGCTACACTTTTGCCTACAAATCAACCCCCAATTGTCATTAGCGGGGCTGATTATTTACAGACCCCCGGACTGCTCCTCAATAAATACCTGTGAACTTATGGACTTTATAGTCCAAAGTTCTCTAGCTCACTCACATTATGTTATAGTTGGTGATTTCAATGTCCATGCAGATAGGCCTGACTGCCCCCAGGCCACTCAACTTATCACAACACTGAAAGCGGCCAATCTAACACAAATCATTACTGGACCGACGCACCGGGCAGGTCATATGTTGGATTTAATTTTTCCAACATACTGGACACGACAGCCAAGACCCCGCAGCCACTGCTCTGGACGGATCACTTTTTAATTCCCTTTTTAATTTCATTCCCATCTCACTACCAGACAAATGGGAGACGCTCTTATGTGCACAGAAAATGGGATAACATATCAGCAGACACCCTTTGTCCTGCCCTCGCAGCTACCCCCCCAGCTCTGACTATAAACGTGAATACTGATGCGTTGGCGTTGAACCTCTGGATAGGTAATACGGTGGAAACTATTGCTCCTGCAAAACTCGCCACGTCACGTAGAGAATCTCCCTCCGCCCCATGGTTCTCCACAGAGCTGATGACTGAAAAAAGCAATTGCAAAAGGTTGGAGCGCCTATGGCGGGTAAATTATTGTGAATCAGCAAAAATTTGCTACAAAAAAGCCCTCCGTGGTCTTCATCAATCTATAAAAAAATGCCAAAAAACTATTCATTGTGACCTCCATTCAGCAAGGGGAGCAATCAAGCAAAGAAGTTTTTAAGATTGTTCAATCCTTTTTAAAACCTAGGGCTATTTAGATTGAAGTCACTCCATCGGAGAGACTCTGTGAAGACATCCCGGACTTCTTTGATAAAAAAATTATGAAAGTCTATGACACCTTTACTAGACCCGAGCCCACAGTAATGAAATGTGTTTCCCTCCCCTTCCCTAGCTCAATTCCAGCCTATTTCCTTCCCAGAGGCACTGAAGGAAATACAAAAATACAAATCAGGGGCCCCTGATGACCCCTGCCCGCCCAAGCTTTGGAAAATGATGTTGGACTCAATTGTATTACCACTCTTACATATTTGGAATACGTCCATTGCAACAGGGGTGTTCCCTGAGTGTTGGAAATATGCCACACTTCTCCCTCTGAAAAAGAAGCCCAATGGTGCCCCTGATGACCTAAGTAATCTCTGCCCGATAGCAGCCCCAGGCAAACTGCTCGAAAAATTGATACAACGTCAATTGAACAGCTTTATTGAGGGAAAAGGGATTCTGCATGAAACGCAGTCAGGTTTTAGATCAGGTTTCAGCACCGAGACTGCCCTTATCGAGGTGGCTGAGTCGATTAGGTGGTCCTTAGATTCAGGAGCATCAGCTATGCTGGTGCTCCTGGATCTATCAGCTGCGTTTGATACGTTTGAACATGGCAGGCTGCTGCTACGGTTGGAGGAAATTGGTCTGGAAGACAAGGCGCTGGGTTGGCTCCACTCCTATCTCACAGATCGTTCCCAGAAAGTGGCCTTGGGCACCTTCTCCTCTAAGCCAAAACGCCTCTGGTGTGGCGTTCCGCAGGGGTCGGCACTCAGCCCTTTACTTTTTAATGTTTATTTAGCCCTACTCTTTACCTTGATTGCCAACTGGGGGGTCAAGGCGATTTCGTATGCAGATGATACGCAATTAGTCTTCCCCTATTCGGATGTGTCGGAGGCAGCTTTTAGTAAAATGAGGGGCTGCCTTCGAGATGTGGCCAGCTGGATGAATGCCAATAAACTAAAACTGAATGCAGGTAAAACTGAGGTGGTATTCTTTGGTAAAAATACTCGTCCCCCTTCGGACCTGTGGTGGCCACCTGAAATGGGCCCACCACCGTCCCCCAGTACCAATTCGAAGAATTTGGGGGTAAGAGGGGAGAGAGTCTCTCTTTTTCTTCCCATATACTGCAGGTCACAGCTGGGTGTCTTCACAAACTTAGGAATCTCCGCAACTTCCTTTCTCTTCTACCAGAAGATTGTCGCAAAATGGTAGTGCATGCGACAGTTACATCCAGATTGGTTACGCGAGCGGCCTTTATCTTGGCTTACCAAAATATCTGGTTCAACGCTTACAGATCGTGCAGAATGCGGCTGCGAGACTGATAAAGCACATCCCTTTTAGACAGCATGTCTCTCCGCATCTGCGCGAACTGCACTGGCTCCCAGTGGCAAGCAGAATAAAATTCAAAGCCTTAACCTTGGCATTCAGAGCTCTAAGGGGGACCTGCCCTAATTACTTAAAACTCAGACTCCCCCGCTACCATCAGGAGAGGCGCCTGCGATCTAATTCCCTGCTTCAGCTACTCGTACCACGAGTTAGAAAAGCTCGACTTGGTGGCAGGTCCTTTTCTGCTGGCACGGCGAAACTCTGGAACGCCCTGCTTTCTTCCATCCAATCTGCCACAACATAATATGGTTTCAAGAAGCAACTAAAGACCTGGCTCTTTACGCAGAAAATCTAAGCTTCCTTTCTGCCATTCGCTTTGCTTAATTGCCCAGTTAGCGCCGGGACACCTCCTCGTGAGGTAGCTGTTTGCGCTCTACAAATATCAGTATTATTATTATTATTATTATATTATTGTGTATGAACGTTTTAACACATTTATTAGAGCCTTCACATACAATAATATAAAACATAACTAAAAACTTAAAAGATCCCAAAGGGGAGACCTTTTGGCTATGCCAATGCTTGTTCTTTTATTCCGTCTTTCCTTTATTCTTTTATTCCTTCTTCCCCATTTTCCTTGTTGTTGTTCATTCTATCATTAGTTTTTTCTTTCCTTTTTTCTTTTTACCTTCTTTCCTGCTTTCCTTTTTCTTTCATTCCTTCTTTCACTCCTTTTTCTTTTCATTCTTTCATCCTTTCTTTCGTTCCTTTTTTTCTTTCATTCCTTCTTTCACTCCTTTTTCTTTTCATTCTTTCATCCTTTCTTTCGTTCCTTTTTTTCTTTCATTCCTTCTGTCTTGCTTTCCTTTTTTTATTCATTTGTTCCTTCTTGCTTGCTTTCCCTTTTTCATTCCTTGGTACCTTCTTGCTTGCTTTCTTTTCTTATTTTGTTCTTTCTTTTTTGGTTTCCATTTTCATTTCATTATTTCTTTCCTTCTTTCTTGCTTTCAATCCTTTTTCTTTCTTTTCTTGCATCCCTTCTTTCTTGCTTTCCTTCTTTCCGTCCATCTCTCTTGCCTTCTTTCTTGCTTTTATTTCTTTCATCTTCTTCATTCCATCAAGCTTTCATTCTTTTCCTTCGTTCTTGCATTCCTTTTTTCTTACTTTCTAACCTTTCTTTAAAGCTTTATGTCCCAAAGGCAAGAAGCTAGCAGCCAATGGTATAACAATTGGCTTTTTTAGGTCTGTTTTAGCCAAGACCTTTTGATTTTACTAAAATTATGTTTATTGCATAGCTACGTCTGGGATTTCCAGTCACACTTCATGCATGTGTCTTTGGTTGTAATTCACATTTGTCTCCCACATACTCGAGCATGCATCAACGTGCAACTCATCATCCCACCTCAACCATTGGCTGAATTCCCAATCAGAAGGCATGGTGCTCTTTCACAAGGAGCACATCCACATACAAAGTAGCTTCGTTCAGTGCTAGAGAAAACTATGGTAATGTGTGCTTCTTTAGACTAAAAAGCATTTTTGCCTTTGGGCAATCATTTTTCAGTTTGACAAACACCTGGCAGCTTTCCAAACAATAACATTTTGCAAAAGCCATGACAAAACAAAACAAGAATTGCCAAAAGGCTGGCGGATGATTCCAGACCTATTGGCATTGCCAAACCTCGTTTGGTTTTAGTTCCCCAAAAAACCTTCCCACTTCCACATGTCTGTATAGACAGGTGTCCTTTCAAGTGAGCAGAGGGGGTGGCAGAGTTAAGAGGGGTGACAGGGAATAGGCTGGCAGGGTTGCATTATAATGTATCGCGCTGATCGTCCAGAACCCTGGGGCCTCAGACTAATGGCCCAGGAGAAAGAGGAATGGCGTGAGAACCAAAGAGATGGCACCTCTGAGGGGTGCTATGTCAGCTAAATGTATTTGTTTACAAATGGGCAGAGAGAGTTTACTCTGAGAGATGCCCAGGACAGAGGATGACATGTGGGGCTCATCACTACCATTGGTGCAGAAAGTGTAATGGCACTGAACCATTGGTTTAGGTTTCACTGCACCCCAAATATGTCTGTCTTAATATGAAAAAAAGGAGTGGTAGCCCATTTTCCTACTTAGCATTGGATTCAGGTCATCCTTGCTGAGCAGGGAACAGGGCTCAAGCAACAGTGAGGTGGAATGTTTGTGTGTTTAGTTTTTGTTTGCTCTTTTACACGAAAGAACAGGCAGACTGCTTTGGGCCTCAGGCCTAGGGCTGAAGATCCAGAGGAGTGATTTGATTTGATTTATTTATTGAATAGTTAATAAAAACTCACAATATTAAAACTTCCAATATAAAAACCGTATTTACATTTATAGTGTAAAGAAAAGAAGGTGATTACGCTCTATAAGATCAATAAAGTTTCAGTTGCGTTTTAGTATAAACCGTTAAAATAAGTTGTAGCATCAATGCCCCCCCTTATGTTCTGGCGTGTTTGCAGCTTGGCAAGTGACTAGGCAGGCTGGCGAATGAGGTGCTGGTGCTTTAGGTGAGCCATGTGGCTATCTTGTGAGTCTTCTAGCCACTGTATCAAAATATTTTGTTAGTCTGCAATTTAACTGAGTCTCTTTGCGATTAAAGCACAGCATCACAGCCTGCCTACAACTAGTTATGCCCTTTTGGTTCCATAAAACTCGAAATAAGGAATGCCTCATGTCCATCAGATTTGGGCAGATGCAGATTATATATATTAATTCCTCTTTCCCTGCTCTACAGAGTCTGCAGAGATTTTCTTTTCCTTCCCTTTTCCAAGGTGCCAGGTGGGGTAATATTGGTAGGATGCCGAGGCGCAGGTTTAAAAATGTGTTTTTGTCATCTGCGTAAGACTCGTTTTTAGGTATTCCTGCGGCTTCAGAGCGTTATATTCTTTCAGCACTGTCCATCCATGAGCCCTCTTGGTCAGGGTTTCTTTGTCCTCTATAGATGATATCATTTTGGTTGCTTTTGTTACCGCTTTTTTGAAACTTTTGATGTCTGTGGATGACTCCCAGAGATTTGTTAGACCCAAGGTCTCCAGTGATTCTTTTAGGTACTTCCTTGCGGGTGAGTTCTCTCGGGTAGAGAGTTCAGTCCAGAGTTGGACATTTAAAGATCCTTGCTCAACGCCTCTGATTTTCGCCAGCTTTTCATATAGGCGCCTCTTCTCTCCACCGTTTGTCTCTGTAGACCAAATTCGAGGCGGCTTTGAGCAGGCGAGACGTAATTAGGCAGATGGAAAATTGCCCTATATGCTCGGCTGATAGCTTTGTCTAGTGTCGCTGCGTCTTTCCCTTGCAAGGGTTCGCTGCCGTATGTGAGCATGGGATGTAAACGTGCTCTAATCACCTGTGGAAGGGGGTCCAGTGACCGGTCAAGGAGAACTTTCTTCAAGGGCTTCATTGAAAGATAGAATGTTGTTCACTTCCGGCAGATAGCCTCTAGTTGGTGTTTAAATGAACCTCTACTGTCTAAAAGTGCGCCTAAATATTTATAAGTGGCTACGTGGTCTAGCTTCTGTCTGTCCAGGAACTATGCGAGTTTCTTTGTTTTGTTATAGTTCACTGACATGACTTTGATTTGTTTAAATTGATCTTTAATGTATTATTTATGGAAAATGTTTTGGTGGCATCCAGAAGATGTTGAAGTCCAATAGGGGACCGACTGATTAGGACCAGGTTGTCTGCATATAGGAGATTTGAAAGTGACATGTTGCCCAGCCGCGGAGCATGCAATTTGGTTTTCTCCAATTCTCCAGGGAGATCTACGAGAAAAAGGTTGAACAGCATGGGGGCTAGGACGCATCCTTGCTTCAAGCCTTTGGTGGTTTTGATTTGACTTGAAAGGTGCATTCCAGAGCCCAGTTTGATCGTGACCCAAGTGTTAGTGTGTAATAATATCAGCTGCTGTAGGAGTGGCCCGGGAATCCCCCATTTTTCCATCTTCTGCCAAAGTTTACTCCAATCTACGTGGCCAAATGCAGCGCTGTAATCTATGAAACATAGAAATAGCGAGCTCTTGGCAGTTTTTACTGCATCTGTCAGAAGAGTTAGCCCTGTGATGTTGGGCATTGTGCCCTGGCCTCTACAGAATCTGGTTTGGTTAACTGGGATGATCTGCTTTAGGGTTGCCCAGGATGTTAGTTCCTCCAAGATGAGTCCCGCGTGGTACTGTACCTCTGTGTCGATTAGGGCAATAAGTCGATAGTTCTTGGACTGCTCTTTTCACCCTGTTTATAAATCGGACTTATTCTAGAATCTCTCCAGGATATTGGACTTATTGCTGTTTCCCTAATTTCCTGGAAGACTGGCGCCAGTGTGTCACTCCAGAAGTCGGCATCTTGCCTGTACATTATTGGCGGGATTCCATTGGGGCCGGGAGCACCCTCTAGTTTGTCTTTTGCAGGTTGTGGCCTGATCCTAGCCGCTGTTGCTGCGTGAATATTTTCCTTTCTGTTTGCAGATGGTTTGAGGCTTGTTGTGGCTTCTGCATCCGGATTTGTGGTCTTACACGGGGGTAATGTCGTTATGTTGTCGTCGTTTGCTTCATGTTTGTGTATTCCAGTTTTGTTGGTACTTGGATGCGTTTCGATTAACCGGGTTCCACCTCTGGGTGGGTCCCTCTCTGGGTTTTTAGAATTAAAGTGGTTTGATAAGTAGTGTGCCCATTCAGATTCAGATATGTTTGAGTTAATGCCTTTGTGGCCTGGCCGTTGGAGGCTGTGGATTGTTTTCCAAAATGTAACGCTGTTCTTCTGTTTAGAGTCGTACACAAATTTTGCCCAGAGTTCATTGTTCAATTGCCTTTTCCTTTCCCAGGTCTTCTTCTTTTGCTGTGCCTTTAGGGTTCGCATCTCCTTTTGGAGAGCTTTGTTATTTGGTTGTTTAAGGAGCTGCATAAGGATTTGATTTATTTTCCGTTTTAGGCTTTTTATCTCTGAGGTTGTTACATTGCCGAATGTGTGCCATGGCATGTTCCCTTTTTGGATTTTTTGCACTGTGGCATGTGTAATTCCGAGTTCCATTACAAATTCTTCCCAGGCCTCTAGTGGGTTCTTTGTCGAGCTTGTTATCTGGTGCTAGATTGTTTTTGCACTGATTATTAATTCTGCTACTTTTTCTGTCTTGCACCTTATTCGTCTGTAGTTAGTGGTGTACTCTGTGCCAATATTTCTCCTTACTTCTGCATCGATCCTGCTAGTCACGTCTAGTATCACTTCTAGTGGCACATGGTTACTTTGGCCGTTCTCTCCAACCTTGAACGAGCTTATTATTTTGAGCTATGGCAGTGTAGCAAGGGTGAAGTCAAGATGAGAAGAAATGGTTGAGGAGAAATATGTTGATGCTGGCGGTGTATTCTCTATAAATCGTCCATTTAGTACTCTCAAGTTTAACTGCTCGAGGTCTCTAAGTAGTTGATTTGAGCATCTTGTTTGTTTATTTCGATAGGCTGTTGATTGGATTGGTATTCCCCACTCGATATCCATTTCCAGTGATATTTCATCATCTGATTTCTCTCCAAAGAGGTGAAGATTAAAATCACTTGCTAGGAGTATGTTCTCCATATCTTTTTCCTCCATGAGTCTTACCAGTTCGCTAACGACTTCTATTGCCACTTTTTGTCTGTGCTTCGAGTGTATGTATGTGTTTATGATGTATAGTGGTTGAGCAACCTGATTGTTTAAGGTTGTTATTACTAGTGCCTGTATCGCACTTAGGGGAGGGATTTTTACATTGATTTCTTCCATTATTCCGATGGTTAGTATTGAGGCAAGTGACGCCAGGCCACCTGAGATGTGACCATAGGAAGAGTCTCTGGTTGCTGGGTAAGTTTGAGTTGTGTATCCTTGTAGGTATACTTCATTCTCTTCCCAGGTTTCCTGGAGTAGGATCCGATCAAATGATTTTAAGTAGTTTGTTGTTTCTGGGTCCTCCAGTTTGTCAGAGAGACCGTTGATATTCCAAATGCATATTTTAATTTGAGGTGTTTCAGATTTCATGAGGGTTTGGCCTAATGCTCTTTGTCACTTTGTATCTTCTATGGTTATTGTCCGCCGTATGGTTGCCCTGTTTAAGTCAGGTTGCTGAGTTGTTAAATGTTTCAGGTGTGTTGGGTTGCTATCGGGTCCTGGGGAGTAACCACATGCTCCTTTCAGTATTGATTTGACTGCTTGTAAGCGTTCTTTTTTCTTTCTTCTAGAAGCGGGGCGGGGTAGGCTGGTCTTTTCCCTGCTTCGTGCTTTATTCCCCATTGAGAAAATCTGAGCGTTTCCCCCAGGTTTACATCTGCTAAGTCGTTTGTTTTCCATATTGTCTTAGTCATTTCATGACCTTGTAGGTCAGGGGAAGGATGAAATTCAATTGCAAGCAAGTCTGTTGTGTTAATATTTTTAAATTACTCAATTGAGTGGATAAGCCTTAGTATGTTACCCCTGTTTAGGGTGTCCGGTTCAGGTAAGTTGCTGGGTCTGTTGTTTTTAGCTTGTCCGAAGTGCTTCTGCTCTGTCAGTTTGCTTGTTTTCTCTTTGAAGGTGTCGGTGTGGCGGTCTCTTCTACATTTAAGATTGTTGCGTCCAGTGAGTTTTTGTGTAGAGGTGATGACTTTGTACCATCCATGTAGATCGTAGTTGCTCATGCATGCTCCTTACCCCAGAATGTGAACATTTGCTGGTTCACATCATTGCTGTCTGCTCCTGTTGACTTTCTGTTCCTACCCTTTCTTTTTTGTTTACGGCGTGCTCCCGTGTTCGAAGGGGTCTCTGAGCCTGCCTTTCTTTGATTGAGATGTTCTGTGGGGACTCTTCTGATGAAATTTGGGGTTTTGGTGATGAGTCCCCTTGCTTGATAACTGCTTTGTTATCGTTAGTGATTCCTGGTGATTTATTGCAGGGGGTTGATCTGCTGGACTTTGCCTCTGTTACGGGGTGCGTTAATTTGTTTCATTTTAGATCCCCCAGGAGGATTCCCAGCATTACAGGTAATGTAGATAGTTTGTCGACTATTGGGGAGCAGACGCAGTCTGTTCTTACTATTTGAGACAATTTTGCTGCCTCTTGTCCTCTTTTTATGAGTCCGTTAAGGCCTGCAAGTTTTCTTTCTATCCCGGTAGTGGCTTCAACTAGCGATTGCAAGACAGTCAGCTGTAAATCTAGTTTATCGGATTGGTACTGTAGTGCGGTTGATGACAGCTGAATTGTGTTAAGCAAGGTTGCCCAAAAAGTTTCAATGGGGCCTCTACTCAGTGGACTGGTGGGAGCGCTCTTCTATGATGCTGTTTAGGGTTGGGTTAACATTATGAGATGCCATTAAGTCATCTTCAACATCCTGCGCATGCTACAGAAGATCTTCTGGTGGATCTCCATGGAGACCAGGAAGACCGTCACCCAGGCCCTCGTCACCAGCCGACTGGACTACGGCAACGCCCTCTACGCCGGAACCACCGCCAAGCTCCAGAAGAGACTCCAGCGGATCCAGAACGCCTCAGCCAGACTCATCCTCGACATCCCACGAAACAGCCACATCTCCGGACACCTAAGAGACCTTCATTGGCTCCCCGTCAACAAAAGAATCACCTTCCGTCTCCTCACCCACGCACACAAAGCCCTACAAGATCAAGGCCCGAGCTACCTCAACACCCGAATCAACTTCTACGCTCCCAAACGTCACCTCCACTCAGCCAGCCGCGCTCTCGCCACCGTCCCACGCATCCGTAGAGCGACAACAGGAGGAAGGTCCTTCTCCTACCTGGCCGCCAAGACCTGGAACTCCCTCCCAGCCGACCTGCGCCTGACCCAAGACCACCTCTCCTTCAGGAAGAAGCTCAAGACCAGGCTGTTCGAGCAGTAACGGCACCCCCCCCCCTAAGCGCCTTGAGACCCAACGGGTAAGTAGTGCGCTCTATAAATGTCATTGATTGATTGATTGATTGATCCCATTCTTGTGACGCCTTTAAGGTCATGTCGCTGTCTGTTGTGAGTCCTCGTGTGGCCAGTGTGGGGGGAGGTTTGCGGGATCGATTTTCGTTTGCTGCTTCTCAGGTGCTGGAGTCACGCCTTGTATTGTCAATTGGTCATGTGGAGGGCTATTATTTGCAAAGGATGTTGTGAACTCTCCATCATATATAATCGGTGTGTGCTGATTGAATAGGGGGGTGTGGGTGGGGGATGGCTAGCCTCTTACAGTGTTTGGGCTTTGGTGGTCCGGGAGCCCTTCTTTCTGCCGCCAATTTGCTCACTATCTCCTTTTCGGGCTCAGGCCCCCTGTGATTTTTTTCCTGATCACCTAAGACTTTTGGTGAGTTGTTTTGGCTAGTGTCTCCCTCTATTGCTCCTATGGTATCTTCAGCTTGCCCCCTTTACACTCCATTGTGCTTCTTGGGTGGGACGTGGTCTCCATTTCATTTGGGAATGTATGTATTTTTGCAACTGTTATGTTTGATTTTTGAGGCAAAGAGCTGTCTCCCCCAACGGGACGCAGTGGGGATTGTAGACCGATTATGGTATAGTTGTTTGAGTAGATTGCTTTGGTGGAGTCTTTTAGAAATGTAGATTTCGTATAGATTTTAGGTTGGTGGTAGTTTGTAATATTCCTTGGGAGTTGTCCTTCTATGTTTATTGGTTCATACAGGTTTTTTCTTTTGTCGCTTTTGAGCGTGTCTTTTGGCTGGTTTGCTTCGTTTTGCTCTATTTTTGATACGGGTCTTTGTCCGTTGTTGTTTATCGAGTTTTATCGCAGTTTTTTTATGTCCATGGAGTTATTTTTGCTTGGGTTAGTTCTTTTTCTGTCCGTGATGCTGTTTGCATTCAGGTTGTCATTTTCTGGGATCTCTTAAGTTACTTCCATTTCCTTCCTTTTTGGTTTTGAGGGTGGCCTTGTTATAGGTCTTCTTTCTCTTCTGGACCTCATGGTGATCCCACTTGCTCCTTTTCCTGTCCCTCACCGGATCTCTTCTATGCTTCTATTTCGGGCACGGCCACTCTCCTTGTGCCGCTTGCCGCTTACACACCTCTTCAGCCTCCGCCTTGGCTCGCTACACCTAAATGCTACTACTTGCAGCTTGGGTGAAAAGACATGGAGTGGAAATGATTCAGTGGGTCTGAGGGTTTGGAGGAAGCTCAGCCTATCCTCTGCCTATCCTCTGTGCTTATTGGAACTTGTTGGAGTGAGAGGGAGTGAGAGGGAGGAGAGGTTATGAGAGCCGACATGGATTGAGTGGCTTGTTATGAACTTTGTGGTCCCAAGTTGCCTCTCCAGTCACTGGCTCTCAGGCTCTCGCTGGCTCACTGGACTCCCCCCTCACTTCTACTGCACAATGCAGAGTAGCGCTGGGCCGGTTGGAGTGTTGACTCAGCTACGGCACGGCACAGCTCGGGTCCCGGGCTCAGGAGTGGACGAGGTACTTGGTGTGGAGCTCAGCACGGGCCTTGATGAACTTGACCCTCCTTCCCCTGTCCCTCAGGGGAAGTGAGGTCGGCAGACCAGTCTTCCCCTGGGGTGTTCGCGCGATAGCTATGACAGGGTGTTAGGCAGGGTAGGGGTGGGGGTTAGGGCTAGGTTATAAAGGGGGACAGGAGAGGAAGTCCTTGCTCTTCCTGTTCCAGCGCCATCAGGTTTAGGTCAGGGAAAGTTTGAGTTTTTAGTTTCGGTGGTATTTTGCCGATACCTTGCGTAGGGTAGCGTAGTTTCCGTGGGCGTTTGCTGGTGTCGGAAGCGGTGGGCGGAGACGTTACACCAGTGCCTCAGTGGCGCTCCGTGTCCGAGGGTCTGCATCGGCGGGGAAAGGGCTTCCCTGAAGGTAGGCGGTAGTGCGTGGGCGGGCCATGGAGGAGCCGGACGCAGCGGTGGTACCCGTCGCACTGTTGGTTTTTGGTCGGGCTGGGAGGTCTGATCTCCTTCAGCCCGGTGTGCTGGAGCAGGCGTGGGTTGGGATGAGCCGTACGCCACGCTCTGCTTCCGCGGGTGTGGCCACGGCGGTGGCGGCTTGCATTGACGAGCCGCCACAGTCCAAATCGGGGTGGGCAGGAAGCACCCAGAGTCAGAGCTGAGCCCCCCTGTGTGCCCCCGCAGTGGACAGGGCACAGTGGCCATCGATGAGAGGGCAAGACTAAGGGGCGGGGCAGCCAGGGCAGCCAGGAGTGTGAAGCTAGTGCCTGGGGGCCCTGGGTTAGGGGGGGCACAGCAAGACCTACAGGTCAATGTGCTGCCTGGGGATGGTTTTGGAGATGGGGTAGGGGACACCAGTCAGGACAGTGCGGGGAGGGTGAGAGTGCCACAGAGGAGCTGGCTGGTGAGGATTTTGTACTGTGCCTGTCTGAGGGGGAATTAGAGGAAGGAGGCAATGGTGGAACAGCCATTGGATCTGTCATGTGGTAGAAAGGGGGTGGTTAAATTGCAGGGTTCCAAGGGCAAGGGGCCCCTGAGGGCTCATGTTGCCCAGATGGTCAGTAGACCCCTGGTGGGGGGCACCCCAGCCCCTTTCCAGGTTGTAGGGCGGGCTGAGGAGGCGGGCCAGGTACCCTGGGCTGTACGGTGGCACGACATATCTGAGGAGAAGAAGGCCAGCGACCAACGTCGCATCATTAAGGAGACAGAGCAGCATTGGCAGGCTTTGTGTGCCGCCAGGGAGGCAGGTTGGGCGAGGGTGCCCGGGGGCATGGTGCCCCCGGCCCCTGGGGTGGTACCGGGAGCAGGCAGGGGCCCAAGGCGTAGGGCTGCAGGGGTTAGTGGTGAGTGGGTCTGGGTAGAGGGGCCAGGGACTGTTTTGACGATATCGAGACATGAAGGTGCTGGGCCCCCTCTGGCGCAGATGGCCCGGGGGGGGAGGTTTACAAGCCAGAGGTGCGGAGAGCTGTGGTGGAGGTTGTGGATGATGAACAACTGGACTGTGACGAGGATGAGGATGAGTTGGAAGAGGGTGAGTTGCGTGAGGATGGATGCTGGGGAAAGACTGCGTCGGCAACAGAGACACTTGGTGTGTTACAGGGGACACAGAGCAGCACTAGTCAGGGCTCGCAGGTGGGACTGAAGACGGCGGATGCCAGACGGAAAGACCGGGAGGTGCCCATCAAACTCTCGGTGAGTGTGCAAGGTGGGATGCATGGCAGGATGGTGCCAAAGGGGGTCATAAGAAGGCCTGTAGGTCGGTGGGGGTCGGCGATGGCTCTGTCAGGGACGGGGAGGCAAAAGGGGGCTCCGGGGGAGAAGGTGGGGGAGGGGAAAGCACAGGTGGTGGTCGCCAGTGTGCAAACTGAAAAGCCTGAGGAACCCGATAAGCACCGGAAGAAGTTGCCTTATATGGGCTTGGCAATACCACTTGGGTCGCAGTTTTTTGAAAAGACGAGGGCAAGGATATGGAAGCATGAGTACGTAGATATTTTCAAATTGTTACATAGAGAGATTCAGGCGAAAGAGGGGTCCAAGGAGGAGGAATGGGAAACAACTAGGTGGCCGACAGTGCCTGTTACGATGGCAAATTGGACGTCGGCATTTTTTATTTATGCCAGTATTTATTGTGAGAAGCATGGGGACAGGGCGATAGCTCTTTTCAAATATATGGATGTCATCAGGAAAGCACAGTTGCATTTTTGTGGATTTTCTTGGCTCAGTTATGATGACGAGTTTCGGGCCAGAATTTGTGTTAACTTACACAAGGCATGGGGGGATATTGATCAGGAGCTTTGGGTTCAATGGATGTCATCTACGCAGGCGGCGGCATCTACACACACTGCGAGTGGCCTTCCGGTACCAATCTGGGGCGGGTGGTCTGGGATCTTCCACGGGAGCAAGGAGTCAAGCTACCTACACAGGGACTGCTGGTCAGCAGCCCAAGTCTGGGGGAGCCACCATGGGAGCATGCTGGAACTTTAATAAAGGTTTCTGCATGCAACACCCTTGTAAATTCAAAAATGAGTGTTACAAGTGTGGAGGGCGACACCCGGTTACGCAATGCTTTACACTGGCCACACCTTCGGAGCAGTGGAGGATTACAAAGGGCCGGGGACAGTCTGGGCCAAAGGGCCCCTACACCGGTTGATGTGGTGGCCATGGGTCCATGGCTCTCTGTACACTGATAGAGAGGTGGCTTTGAAGTTGCATTGGGGGTTTACGGAAGGTTTTCGGGTAGGGTATCTGGGTCCTCGGGAGAGACGGTGGGTGGAGAATCTGCGGTCTGCGAAGGAATTACCGAAGGTGGTGGAGGAGAACTTGCAGAAGGAAGTGATGGAAGGCAGGATTGCGGGCCCGTTTGGCGCATGGCCAATGTTAGACCTCATTATTTCACCTTTGGGTGTGGTCCCTAAGAAGGAGCAAGGGGAGTACAGGCTGATTCATCATCTGTCATGGCCGGAGGGGAGTTCGGTGAATGATTTCAATGCGGAAGAGGACTCCCGGGTGTTGTATGCATCGGTCGATAATGCCATTGGTCTGATGCGGATGTGTGGTCGGGGGCGGAAGTGGCTAAATGTGACATCAAGTCGGACTTTCGCCTCCTTCCCATTCACCCGGCTGATTTCTCTTTGCTAGGAATGCAGTTTGGGGGGGCCATTTTTGTGGACAGGGTCTTGTCGATGGGGTGTGCGATTTCATGCGCGCTTTTTGAGACGTTCATTTTTTTCTGCAGTGGACCTTTGAGGACCAAAGTGGATACCGGCTGGTGTCGCACTATTTGGATGACTTTTTGTTTGTGGGACAAGGAGAGACTGGTAAATGTGGGGTGGCGTTGGCGCAGTTTCAGAGTTTGGCTCAGTTGTTTGGAGTTCCTTTGGTGCCTGAGAAGACGGCAGGGCCCAGTTACTGTTTGACCTTTTTGGGTATCGAGCTTGATTCGCAGGCCTGGCAGTCGTGCTTGCCGGAGCATAAGGTGTCGGAGATTCAGGTGTTTCTGTTGCAGGTGGTTGAGGTCCAGAAGATTGATTTGCGTCAGTGCAGCGTCTTTTGGGTTTGCTGAATTTTGCTTGCCGGGTGGTGAGGGCCGGGAGGACATTTTGTAGGCACCTTGGCATGGCCATGTCTGGGGCAGTGCTCTCTCACCACAGGATCCGTGTCACGCTGGGGGTCCGGTCGGATCTCCGGGTGTGGCTGACCTTTTTGGAAGATTTCAATGGCGTTTCCATGGATTTTGGACATGATAAGATGGTTTGGCAGGTGCAGCTCTATTCGGACGCGGCAGGTGCGGCAGGTTTTGGAATTTTCTGGGATGGGAGATGGTGTGCGGAGCAGTGGCCGGATCATTAGTTGTGGCACGGACGGAGCATTGCCTTTTTGGAGTTCTTCCCTTTGTTGGTGGTGTTGCAGGTTTGGGGCCTGAATTTTAAAACAGGTCGGTGCTTTTCCATGTGGATAACAGGACGGTGGTGAATTTGGTGAACAACCAGAAGGTGAGGGATTTGAGGGTGGTGCGCTTGCTGCGAAGCTTCATGCAGCTGTGTTTGTGTTTCAATGTGCTGTTCCACGCGCAACATGTCCCAGGTGCAAGCAATGATATTGTGGATGCGTTGTCTCGTTCGCAGTGGCAGTGTTTCAGGAGGATAGCGCTGGGAGCGGAGCTTGCAAGACCCAGTTGCAGGAGGGAATCTGGGCCTGGGGGGAGTGAGAGTTGTGGTGTTGAATGAAAGATCCATCGCAGACTCCAACCGGCGCTCCTACAGATTGGCATGGTCTGCATTTGGTGCGTTTTTGGGTTGGACCAGTAGCACATGGCGTATGCCTGAAAGCGAATGTGAGCAAGGTGTGGTTCGTTTTGTGTTGCATTGCATAGATAAGGGGCTGTCTCAGACAACGATTTCAGGCAAACTGTCAGGGATTTCGTTCTACAGCATGGTTTATTTGGGTTTTGATCCCGCTAGGTCTCCTTAACTGAGTAGAATGCTGAAAGGTTGGGGACGTTTAAGGGGGAGGACCGCGGGAGGCCATTACGTTTGAGTTGTTGTAGGGCCTTTTGGCAGAATTGCCCCATTGTTGTTCTGATGACCAGGAACTGGGGTTGTTTCGTTTGTGCATAATTTGGATGTTCTTTGGGGCCTTTCAGGGTATCTGAGTTGCTGGAGGCGAGGGGTGCACCTGGGCGGCAGTTTGAGGACGTGCGTTTGGATGGGTCGTGTGTGGGTATCTGGTTGGGTCATTCAAAGACAGACCAAGGTGGACGTGGCAAATGGGTATGGTTGGGGGAGAGTGGTTGTGTGGAGGCGTGGTGCGTGAGCGGAGAGTATTTTGCAGCAGAGGGCAGCGGTCATCGGTAGAGATATTTTTGGCGTGCCTCTTTGAGGAGGGTGACTTCTTTTCAGTTGTTGGCGGTGTAGCGGATGGCGCTACGACGCGTAGGCAGGGATCCTTCTCGGTGCAGGACTCATTCTTTCCGATAGGTGCAGCCACGGCAGCAGGGCATTTGGGGTGGTCCTGGAATGCCATTAGGCGGATCGGGCGCTGGCGGTCTTGCTGTTGTGAACGCTATGTGCGCAAATGAGTTTAGGGGGGAGGGTGTTGAGGGAGTTGTTGAGGGCTTCTGTTTTGGCACGGTTATGGCTTTCACTGTGGTGCTAATCTCTTTTTCTTCATGGGTTGCGTCAGGGGGCCAGGGGCCAAGATGGTTACCTGGATCGTTGGGCATTCCTTTGTTCACTGGGCCTCAAAATATGCGGACAGACAGGTGTACGGCCGTAGCCTTGGACTGAGGAGCAGCCATCATGAGGTCCAGTGGTGGGGTAAGAGTGGCATGCGTTGGGGCAATTTGCTGCCCTGGCTGACGAGGAAGGTAGCCTAACAGACATGATTGTGCTCCATTTGGGGGAAAATGACCGAGTCAAACAGTCGGGAGTGGCATTGCTACATTTGATGCAACAGGGCTTGGAAGCCATGAGGAGCAATCTGGCTGGCGCCTGTATTGTTTGGACAGAGTTTGTGCCACGACGTATTTGGAGAAGGGCAATGAAGCCGGCAGCCATTGAAAAGGTGTGGCGTAAGTTGAATAGGGCGATGAGACTTTTTTGTTCCCATAAAGGGATCAAAGTGATTGCTCACACAGGCCTACGTCTGCAGGAACCCCTTCTATTCCGGGACGATGGAGTGCACCTTTCGTACATGGGAAATGCGTATTATTTGATGGAAATGCGGGATGCTATCAGTCTGTTGTGGAATGAGTCTATCTGGTGTCGGCGTGACTGAGAACGAATGGTGCACTGGTTTGGGTGGGGCAGGTAACCGCTTTCCGGGGGTTCCCTGGTTGGCGGTACTTGGGAGGGGTGGGGAGTCCATGACGGGCAGAATCACCCTTCTGGGGTGGGGGATAAAGGTGCAGGATGGGGGTGTGGGAGGCAGGAGTGCCATGACTGTAGATGTTGGAGGAGGTTGAATGAGAAGTGTGGAAGTGAATGATAAGTGAAGAGGTTGTGGCATGAATTGGGGGAGTTGAGTAAGTGGAGGATGAGAGTGGATGATGTGTGGAAGGATTGAGTTGGGGGGTTGTTAACTGTTAGATGGTGTTATCTTGAATTGGTTGTCAACCCTGTACTAATAAATGGCCTTTTACGGTAAAGCAACAGCGTGGAGTGGTTATTGCGCGATGCGGCCCCCAGGGGAAGTGAGGTCGGCAGACCAGTCTTCCCCTGAGGTGTTCGCGCGATAGCTAGGACAGGGTGTTAGGCAGATTAGGGGTGGGGGTTAGGGCTAGGTTATAAAGGGGGACAGGAGAGGAAGTCCTTCCTCTTCCTGTCCCAGCGCCATCAGATTTAGGTCATGGAAAGTTTGACCACCCTCCCACCCTACAGTTAGGTGTGGGAAAGTGGACGTTTGATTGGTTAAGCGTGCCATGTTTAGGACGGGTTGTAGGGGGCGTGTTGCGGTACTTTGGAGGGGTGGGGAGTCCATGATGGGCAGAATCACCCTTCTGGGGAGGTGAATACAGGTGCAGGATGGGGGTGTGGCAGGCAAGACTGTCATGACTGTAGAAGTTGGAGGAGGTTGAATCAGAAGGGTGGAAGTAAATGATAAGTGAAGAGGTCGGGCGTGAATTGGGGGAGTTGAGTCAGTGGAGGATGAGAGTGGATGATGTGTGGAAGGATTGAGTTGCGGGATTGTTAACTGTTTAATGGTGTTATCTTGAATTGGTTATCAACCCTGTCCTAATAAATGGCCTTTTACGCTAAAGCAACAGCGTGTAGTGGTTATTGCGCGAACGCCGCTCTCGAGCTCCACACTCGGAGCACAATGCAGTGCAGCCTCAGCTTCTGGCAGCTGACTCTACCAGTCAATCCTTTTATGGGAGTCCAATTTTCTGGTGGTTAATGGGTAATATTCATAGCAAGTCTCTGCCCCTGTTCACTAATTTGCTGGGTTGTTAGGATCAATGCCCGCAAAGGGGGGGCAGCAGGGGGAACCGCATAAATCCCCCGTCTATTCACTCAACGTCTCTGTGTGCTTTGTACGGGCTAGGCAGGGCTAGAAGGAGGTAGATTAGATGCCGCTGAAAACTGCCGCTGAGAACTGCCACCGAAAAAACACTGGGGGCTGAAAGGTTACTTTTCTTGACCTGACGTACACGCCAGGGGAAGCCAAAACAGAGCCGAAGCCCAGGCACGCTCTCCGCGGCTCCGCAGCTCTGCGACTCAGCAACACAACGGCAACGCGGCTGCACAGTGCAACATACCACCCGGTAGACAAACGGCATGAAAGACCGTGAGGTAGCAAGGGGGCCCGTCCTATGCTTTACCTGCTGTTGGGGCTCCACAGGGCTCCACAAATGCATCTCGGAAGCGGCGCTCTATCGGAACCACTGCTGCCGCACGGCCTCACCTCAGCTGCTGCCTGCTCCTGCTCAGGTATAACGAATTAAACCACGGAGTGGATCAATGGCCAGACAGATTCCTAAGAGTGGGCAGAGAAGACAGGCTGCTGTACAGGGCTGAAGCTATACGACATGCTTCGGGTGCAGTGGCACCAGGACTCAGAAATGTGAGGGACCAAATAAATCACAATTATTACTCCCGCTCTCTTGTTTGCATTTGGGTCCAGTATGCTCTTGCTGTGCCCATTTAGCTGTGAGCCTAGGAGCAAGGGCCCAGGGAAGTGGAAAATCAAAACGTTTGGGCAACATGGAAATGGAGGGAAGGGAGCAGGGCAAAACAGAGATTTGTATTTTTAACTAAGAGCTGCAGAAGCCAGCCTTCTTCTCAAGGAGAAGCTATCATTAGTAAAACAAGGTGCATTGGCGCTGGACCCCTGGAGTGTAAGGGACCCACTACATCCTAACTATAAATGCCCTACTTTGCAAGGGGGCTGCCACAGCTATCATTAGATCAGCAGGTGGAGCAGTGGCATAACACAACTCAAGGGGGGCCCTCCTGCATAGAGGGCTCCATGAGCTCTCAGCTGCCACCTATGCATGTGCATTGTATCACACTGTTTGCTACCTCCTTCATTTTGTTTGCTTTAGATACTTGCACAATTGCCACCATTGCCTACGAAACGTCTGTTCTTGTGTTTGAGTGTCTGACATGTATTGAAGTGTTATCCTTCAACTTGTGCTTGGTACTCTTTTGTAACATGCACACGTCACTTTTCTCTTTATCACACTGTTTGCTACCTCCTGTTGTGTCCTAGCAGACACAGTCTAAGGGTTAAAAACGTAAGCATACACTAAACACCCACCCACCAAAGATGTCACGAGGCACGGGACATCAGTCAATAAAAGGAGCCGAGCGCACGTGCTCGTGGCTCACTAACCCACTGTACATCTGGTGTCTGTGTCGCAATTCTTATGAGTATGTGGGCCTAGGGCCCCATGACTCGACAATGGCGACGAGGGAGTGGATCTAACTCCACGCGATGCAGCCACTGCTGAAAGAGGGGAGAATACTGCCCGAGCAAAGGGCACCCCCTGGAGAGGCAGCGCCGGCCGCCGAGAGGCCTGTGGCTGTGGGGCTTGTGCCGTGCCCCGGGCCGAGTCATCGGAGAAGAAGCGGACCGGGCAGTGCCCACCTGCACCGGCCGCAACTGTGCCCCAAGCGTACCGACCGGAGCCCACCCGAGCCGGCCGCAGCAGCAGGGATCCCCACAGGAGCGGAGTGCTGACCGGGTGGAGCCCACTCGCCACGGCCGCAGCGGAAGAAGTGGCCCGCAGGCCTGAGGTGAGCCCGGGTGATGTGGATGGCCCGGAGGGGTCGCGGATGCCAGAAGCGACCCCCCCTCATCAATCGCACAGAAGCGGAGCCCACCTGCATGACATGGCGCCTTGCCAAAACAAACTTTAAATAAAGCAGCGCCAGCGGAGCCCACCAGCGGCCTGCCTGCAGCGTCTGCTGTCCCCCGCCGCGCCGCGTGTTTGACGAGAGGCGGCCGCGGCGAGGGTGAAAGACATTTAATTAATGCAGCGCCAGCGGAGCCCACCCGCGGCCTGCCTGAGGCGACCCCCTACGAGCACTGAGTACAGCACGACTCGCGGAGCCCACCCGCGGCCTGCCTGCTGTGTCCCCATCTCCCGCCGCGCACTGTGGGGAAGTGAGGCTGCAGCGGCGAGGGAATTAAATTGTGGAGAGAGTGCCCAAAGCGTGTGGAGAGCTGCGGGGCGCCGATGACTGGAAGCGGAGCCCACCCGCATGGTCAGGCGTGAAGCAGCCAAAAGTAAACTTGAAATAAAGGCATCGCCAGCAGAGCCCTCCCGCGGCCTGCCAGCAGTGACCCAGAGCCACGCCGCGCAGCGTGTGACCGGAGCTGCTGCGGTGGTGGGCTGAATGCACACGAAGCGTGCGAAGAGCTGCGAGGCACTGTCCCGGCAAGCGGAGCCTACCCGCAGGAAGAAGGAACTCAGCGCCGCATAAGTGCGAGCACGGCCACAGCCCCTCCCCTCCTCCATACACGCAGCTGAGTGAGGCTGCCGCGGTGGTAGAGGGGCTGTAAAGGAGAGTGAGTACATGCGGGGACGAGTGGCCACCTGTGACTCAGCCCGCCAGGTAAAAGAGGCACCAGCTCCGACGTTCCCTCACCCTGCGCAGCAAGTAAAGAGAAGAGCTGCTGCGGGCGGGGAAAAGACGGCTTGCAGCCTGTGGCCGGTCAGGAGACACACACCGAGAGACCGCGAGTGGGACAGAAAAAATCGAAGCCAGCCCCCCTGCCTGCGCGAGGACTAGGTGAAGCTACCGCAGGCAGGGAGGGAGAAGAAAAGTGCAGCATGGCTGCCGGTTTGGCCCTGGTAGGAGAAATGAAAATCTGCAAATGGCCAGCACCTTCAAATAAAACGAACTGCAAATGCAGCAATGCATGCTGCTGGCCACGAACAAGATCCCTCCTCCCTCTGCAGCTCCCTCGAGGTGTTTTTCTGCCCTACTGCCACCAAGCTAATTGCCATAATTAGTTGAGACTTACCTGAATCAGCAGTGGCTCCAGCACCCCTCCCTCCGGCATATCCACGAAGCAGGTCCTGCAAGCTGGGGCAGCAAAAGAAACTTTCAGGAAGGAAAGAAAGTCTGCTACTGAAGAAAAGCTCAGGCTACACTGCCATCTAGTGGACTTTGGGGAGCAGTGCACCAAAAGAAGCCACAAGAATAAATCAAGCACAAGTAAGCACAAGGGACAGCCTATAGGGAGGACAAGCCTCCAGCGACACGGACGAAGACGGAGACCCATCACCACTGCAGAAGTGACGCCTGTGGCCACAGGTGCTCACCGCAATCGCAGAAGAAGACAACCTCATGCTGGACGAAGAGGGAGATTCAAGACGTCTACCGCAAGCAGCAAGTTTCACAGGCAACCGACTGGAAGAGCGTAAGTGTACCCCGGACGCGGACAGTACAGGACAGCGCCTAACAGACAGGAAGCCACACCCAAAGCACCAGAAGACGTGCGAGGCAAGTACCCAGTGTGAAGAAGAAAAGTGCGACACGCTAGTGGAAGAGCGACAACGCCAAAGAAACGAAAAGTGCAAGGAACAAAGCTACACTGAAGACGTATCACGACGGTACCAAGTGAAGCCAGCACTTGCCACTGCAATGCACACTGACGTGCAACGGAAGAGTAACACAGTTACCCCGCAGCCAAAAGGAGGCAAAGCAACCAAGCACGGTCAACGCCCCAAGAAGCTAAAGAGCCTCACTGGAAGCGAGCACGAGAAGTGCATCCACTGGAGAAGGTCCAAGGAGCTGTGACGTAACCCTCCGGAAAAAGCAGAGCACACGAAGAGCGCAGGCAAAACTGCGCCAACGAAAAAGCACTGCAGCAGAAGCACATGGCGGTCCCATTGATCGCGGATAGCAAGAAGACTCACGAAGAGCAAGCTGTCCACCCCATCTGGTAGCAAAGAAGATCACCCAAGAAGAAAAGGATGATCCGACAAGCCAGAGGGGCGCCCAAACAAAAGCCGATCACCAAGATGATCGCCCGTGAAGGTAAAAGAAGATAACCGACCCGCCAACAGGTCGTCGGAATACTGACCCGCCACAAAGGCACAGCAAAGATATTCTGTCAAGAAGTCAGGATGAAGATGTCGTGCCGTAAGACGTCCGTCAACTGAGAGATCAGGAGAATGTCCGAAAGAAGACCCGGAGAGACGGACGCAACACTTACAAGAAAAGAAGTAAAAGTAGGCAAGAGAGAAGATCGTAATGACTGGTCCAGTCACCGAAGAGTGGAGAGAAGACCGTGTCCTAATGACAGGACAAGACCAGACGGAAACAGGCGGAGTGTACGCTGCTTGAAGAAGCATGGTCAGCAAGACAAAGGAAGAAAGGTGACTGCACCGTGTTGCGAAAAGAATGAAGGAAGAAGTCATGTGGCACGACGCCAAGAACAACATCTGGAAAAGGTGAGGAGAGGTGTGATAAGTCTACACACTTAAAAGAAGAAGAGGTGACACACCACAACATCGTGTACAGTGACCCACACGTCCAGGAGAACACTGAGACCACCAAGAACAGAACAGCTACCCATTCACAAGATCCCGACGACCCGTGGACGGTAGGAGAGCACAGGCCTGACCATTGGCAACACCCACCTTTGGGATTGAACGGAAGTCTGGAAGTGGAGGGAGCTCAGGTGGCCTGAATAAGGAGAACTGATCAATTCCCACCAGCCCGTGGAGATCCAAGGGGCAAAGGCCTCGGGGACACCGGGGGCAGAGGGTCCCAACACGAGAGATGAGTCGATCGCCGTCTAACCTGCACGTCCCAGGAAGGAGAGGGACTTGTGAGCAAAGGCAGGAGTCAACAACTACCCTTCGGGTGGAGCTACGGACTTTGTGAGGTAGTACCCTCATCGTCTCCTCCATTCACACGCAGACTGTGGAGTTGGAGCAACGCTGTGGAATAATACCCGGCCTAGTGGAAACCTGATGCAAAGGGCCTCCGGTATATCTCGTGGCAGGAGAATACCCGCAAGAGGGGCATCCTAGTGAGAAGAATGTCCTTCACACACTCTATCCTTGCAATGTGAAGCCAAGCTGCTGACAGTGAAGAAACCGACGGACCAGCAGAAGACATCATCCTAGTCTAACATTTGGTTATCCTGTTTGACGTCATCCTCAAAAGTAAGATCTCAATGGACTGACCAACACAATTCCGCGGTGTAAGTCCAGAAGCGCACGCCCACCGAGAATCAAGATGTCAAGCCAAGAACTAAAATTTCAGCAGCAATTTTCATCGTCATCAAGCAAGCAGCTGAAGAGACTCGATGTAGATTTGTAATTATTGTATATTTGTGTATTTCCTCCCACAGGTTTGGACTTTTGTTCTTCCTTAATTTTTATTACATTTTGGGAGGAATGTTGTGTCCTAGCAGACACAGTCTAAGGGTTAAAAATGTAAGCCTACACTAAACACCCACCCACCACTGATGTCACGAGGCACGTGACATCAGTCAATAAAAGGAGCCGAGTGCACGTGCTCGTGGCTCACTAACCCTCTGTACATCTGGTGTCTGTGTCGCAATTCTTATGAGTATGTGGGCCTAGGCCCCACGACTCGACACCTCCTACATTTTGTTAGCTTTAGATACTTGCACAAGTGCCACCATTGCCTACGTAAAGTTTGTTCTTGTGCTTGAGTGTTTGCTATTTATTGCAGTACTATACCTCTAGTTATACTTTTTACGCCTTTCTAACTTGCACACATGTCACTTTTTTTTCCTCCTGTAATGTACCGTTTGCTACCTGTTGTATTTTGTTTGCTCACATTTGTCACTTTAACCACATGTAACTTAACGTTTGCTTTTGTAATTTGTTCACTTGTAATGTTTTCCTCATGTATCCTTAACGTTCCTATTGTGAAGCGCTCTGACACCTTCGGGTAAAGTCCGCGCAATATAAAAACGCATAAATAAATAAATGAGGGGGCCCCCTGGAGCTCGGCCCCCACACACCAAAGGGGCTGCGGGGCTGTTGTTACGCCACTGAGGTGCAGTTAGATTGGAGTCTAGAAGTATGAAGGGCTTACAACTCCCCAACTATGGGGAGCAGTGATTTTCGGGCAATATCTGTTTTTGTTTGGTGCATGTGCTCTTTTATAAGTCTTACTTTTAGTGTGGATCAGTAATGATTAGTGTGACTTTCCATTTAAGACCGTAACGTTTATACACGAACCTAGTAACCCACGCATTTCATAATTTTCCAGTGTCCTACCCTATATCCGTCTGCTCTGTGCTTAATGTGATGTGTTAGGGCTGCAGGTGGGATTTCGTCAGACTGTCTTAAGCCCCGTGAAGGAGGAGTGCTGACGAGAAGCAGTTCAAGAGCACCCCTTCTGGCCCTTCCTGTCAGTGCGTGTTATCAGGCAGACATGAGAGGGTGCTGCTGGCGGTCTGAGCACTGCTGGGAGGCGCAGCGGATCGCTGGCGCGCGAGGGTTTGTAGGCCTCTGACAGAAAGCCCAGACGAGTGGTGCCTTGTTACAACATGAGCTCTTCAGAGGCCTTGCTGCTTTAAGGATCCTATCCGCCTCAGAAAGAGAGATGAAAGGGCACGACTGTTAAATGAGCAAAGGTTTAGAAAGAGCCCTGCTGTGATGTGGGTAGAAGCGGCTTTGGCTGCTGGCAGCAGCATATAAAAAATTAAAAAATATATAAATAGCAATGTGGAATACGAGTTACACACCCCGAGATGTGCTGCTCTTTACGGTTCCTTTATGGGACTTAGTTTGAGAGTGGCACGCGCCTTGGAGGCTGGAGGCCTTGATTCTAATCAGTTCCCAGCATGTTTTGCTTGCTCCGCCAGTAATTTTTCAAGTGTACAGCACACAGAGGTCAGCTTCTACTGCATTCCCCCATGCAGCACTGCTCTATCCATCTGCTGCATTTTCCCATGCAGCACTGCTTTCTCCTGCTGCACTCTCCCACGCACCATTACTCTCTCCTTCTGCTGCACTTCCCCATGCAGCACTGCTCTCTCCTTCTGCAGCATTTCCCGATGCAGCACTGCTCTCTCCTTCAGCTGCATTTCCCCATGCGTGACTGCTCTCTCCTGCTGTATTTCCCCACGCAGCACTGCTCTTTCCTTCTGCTGCATTTCCCCATGCATCACTGCTCTCTTCTTCTGCTGCATTTCCCCATGCATCACTGCTCTTTTCTTCTGCTGCATTTCCCCATGCATCACTGCTCTCTCCTGCTGCATTTCCCCACGCAGCACTGCTCTTTCCTTCTGCTGCATTTCCCCATGCATCACTGCTCTCTTCTTCTGCTGCATTTCCCCATGCATCACTGCTCTCTCCTGCTGCATTTCCCCACGCAGCACTGCTCTTTCCTTCTGCTGCATTTCTCCATGCAGCATTGCTATATCCTTCTGCTGCATTTCATCATGCAGCACTGCTCTATCCTTCTGTTGCACTTCCCCATCCAGCACTGTGCTCCCCTTCTGCTGCATTTCCCCATGCAGCACTGCTCTCCCTTTCTGCTGCATTTCCCCATCCAGCACTGTTCTCCCCTTCTGCTGCATTTCTTCATACAAAACCAAAGGGGAATGTGGAAAGACTGTTGAACAATGCAAGCACTCACCCCCAGTCAAATGATCTGGGTTTAATCCATCATCATTCTTTAGGTTACTCTGCCACCCCAGTTCAGACATGACCATTTGCAAATCAGTCTGACCCTGTGCCTCATGGGAACAGTCCAGCCCGAACTACCAAGACATGTCTTCCCTGGACCAGAAACAAGCATCCTGGGACCGGTTTCTGGCTAATCAGCTGTCATCAGCCAGGCTAGCTTCAATCCAGTGGCAAAGTGAGCAAGCAGGCCCACGTCTGGGCATACCATGCCAACTTAGGGTGAACAAAGCAAAACCAAAGGGGATGATGGAGGGAGTGTTAAACAATGCAAGCACTCACCCCCAGTCAAATGATCTGGGTTTAATCCATCATCATTTTTTAGCTCACTCCGCCACCCCAGTTCAGACGTGTTCATTTGCAAATCAGTCTGACCCTGTGCCCCATGGGAACAGTCCAGCCCGAACTACCGAGCCAGTCTTCCCTGGACCGGAAACAAGCATCCTGGGACCGGTTTCTGGCTAATCTGCCGTGATCAGCCAGGCTAGCTTGAATCCAATGGCAAAGTGAGCAAGGGACCCATGTCTGGGCATACCCTGCCAACTTAGGGCGAACATAGCAAAACCAAAGGGATGATGGACGGAGTGTTGAACAATGCAAGCACTCACCCCCAGCCAATGATCTAGGTTTAATCCATCATCTTTCTTTATCTCACTCCGCCACTCCAGTTCAGACATGGCCATATGCCAATCAGTCTAGCCTTGTGCCCCATGAGAACATTCTGAAAAGGGGGTGGTGATGAACAGAGTGTCTGAATTAAGCAGACCACTCTTACCCAGTCCAAAGATCAGGGCTTGATCCATCACCATTATTTATCTCACTGCACCATCCCAGTTCAGAACCTGGCTATATGCAAATCAGTCTGTATCTGGCCCAGTGCATCATGGGAACAAGGCAGACTAAACTACCAAGCCAATTCTTCACCAGAAAGGAGACAAGCTACCGGGGACCGGTTTCTGGCATTTCAGCCGTCGTCGGCCCGGCTTGCTTGAACCCTGATGGTGCAGTGAGAAAGGGACTCATGTCTGAGTATACCCTGCCACACCTATAGTGGCCAAAAACGATTCAGAAAAGGGGGTGGTGATGAACAGAGTGTCTGAATTAAGCAGACCACTCTTACCCAGTCCAAAGATCAGGGCTTGATCCATCACCGTTATTTATCTCACTGCACCATCCCAGTTCAAGACCTGGCTATATGCAAATCAGTCTGTCCCTGGCCCAGTGCATCATGGGAACAGGGCAGACTAAACTACCAAGCCAATTCTTCACCAGAGAGGAGACAAGCTACCGGGGACCGGTTTCTGGCATTTCAGCCCGAACTACCAAGCCAGTCTTCCCTAGACCGGAAACAAGCATCATGGGACCGGTTTCTGGCTAATCTGCCGTGATCAGCCAGGCTAGCTTGAATCCAATGGCAAAGTGAGCAAGGGACCCATGTCTGGGCATACCCTGCTAACTTAGGGCGAACATAGCAAAACCAAAGGGATGATGGACGGAGTGTTGAACAATGCAAGCACTCACCCCCAGCCAATGATCTAGGTTTAATCCATCATCTTTCTTTATCTCACTCCGCCACTCCAGTTCAGACATGGCCATATGCCAATCAGTCTAGCCCTGTGCCCCATGAGAACATTCTAGCCCGAAATACCAAGCCATGTCTTCCCTGGACCGAAAACAAGCATCCTGGGACCGGTTTCTGGCTAAACAGCTGTCATCAGCCAGGCTTGCTTGAATCCAGTGGCGAAGTGAGCAAGGGACCCACGTCTGGGCATACCTTGCCAACTTAGGGAGAACAAAGCACAACCAAAAGGAAGACATGGCTTGGCAGTTCGGCGCTGGACTGTCCCCGTGAGGCACAGGGTCAGACTGATTTGCATATGCCATGCCTGAACTGGGGTGGTGGAGTGAGCTAAAGAATGATGATGGATTAAACCCAGATCAGTTGACTGGGGGTGAGTGTTTGATTTGCTCAAACGCTCCGACCATCATCCCCTTTGGTATCGCTTTGTTCGCCGTAAGTTGACAGGGTATGCCCAGACGTGGGTCCCTGGTTCACTTAGCCACTGGATTCAAGATAGCCTGGCTGATGAGGGTTATGAACCCCAAACCTGTCCCAGGATGCTTGTTTCCGGTCCAGGGAAGACATGGCTTGGTAGTTCAGCGCTGGACTGTTCCCATGAGGAACAGGGTCAGACTGATTTGCATACGGCCATGTCTGAATTGGGGTGGTAGACTGGGGGTGAGTGTTTGATTTGCTCAAACGACTGTCCATCATTCCCGTTGGTATTGCATTTCCCATGCAGCATTGCTCTCTATTTATGTTGCAATTCCCCCTGTAGCACTGCTCTTTCCTTCTCCTGCACTTCCCCATGCAGCAGTGCTCCCTCCTCTGCTGAAGCACAGAGCAAGACTCATGTATTAGTCCAGAACCTTCATGGGTCCAGGTTTATACGTTAAGCATTAGTGGCTACATTCATAAACTGGCATTTGCATTAAAATTGGGCTATCCCCACAATAACTAGCACATGGGCAGCTTCTGCCCATGTGCCCATAATTTAAAAGAAAATAATTTTTATTGCTTGTGTGCCTGTATCCTGCTCCACAAATGAGTGGCCTCCTTTTTGAGGAGGTGGACGAGAAGAGGCGTACAAAGACACCTAACTTTACTACTCCTAAATGCCTTTTCTGGATACCAAAAGTCATAAAGTTAGGATTTTGTCTCAGATTAGTTTTGTGAATCGTGCCCATTATTCCCAAACCTTAGCAGTGCAGTCACAGCACTGCCTCTGCCACTTGTCCTCCTCCTCACAGCGCAAACTGCACTAAGAAATGGAGAGTGAGTGTAGGCGGTGGAGAAGAATGACAGAAGCAATGTCATTTCATTTGTCACTAAAAGCATATTTCAGTTTAGAATAAAATGATTTCAGGACTTGGCTGTCCCCCACTTTTTCACACAAAGTAGGTTCGTATTCTGGGGATTACTGGTCATTTTTCAAATAAACGATTACCCATTTTCTTCTGTCACCCTAGATACCCATTAGATGGTGGTGATGCCTAGCAAAGAGAAAAGGTGGCTAGAAGTTACCTGCTTTGGGTGGCACATGTCCTATGCATTGGGCAAGCCTGGGAGTCATTCAGGGTGCCAAAGCACAGAGGGTGGCCTACATCTGCAGGCTAATGTTCTCTCTTGGTCGCCAACCTTTATTGATGTGTGGTTCCTATAAATCTCAATAGGAACTGCACGTTTAGACAACCTAAACTATGGGATTGATATCCAGACTGATTCCAGATACCCCCACAGGATAGGTTAGTTTGTAGTCCTGCTAGCTCACAGTGCCCCTATGCACCACTGTTATCTTGGAGTGATTTGTTTCTCGCAACTATCGAACATGACAACCCTGATCCCTCAGAATCATGGAAACAGTACTTTACTTATCACTCAGTCACTCATGCTCTCTTTGTCTCAGAGGAATAGGCAGAATAAACGATGGGGGCTTTTTCAATAAGCATTTATTAAACTATCGTCATTCCAATGTACAATAGGTGTGCTGAAACAGCCATAAGACAGACACAGATATACATGATTGCAATCACCAATAGAGTAAAAGGATGTTAGATTCCTACCATAGTGCTAAAACAATGAATACTAGCAGGTATGAAAATACATGACAATACCTGTGTATTCCTAGAATTCAATCCTAACTAGATGTACCTACATGTACCTAGCATGTATGTAGATGTTGAGCCAAGAATTCCCCTAGGATAAAGCCAACCCCATTGCCTGAAGTGAGAGACTGTGGGACCCCATCTTGGTATCAAGATAGACGCCCCATGAGGGATGTCAGACCACTGCGAGCTGGAGTGTCTGCGTGAAGGAATCTCAGTGTCTAGCCTCAGTGTGTCAGCATGGAGGTCATTTTTCTCCTCTCCCTGCCTCAGCAATGATATGGTGTTTATATATCCAAAGTGGTACCCTCAAGGGATCTTCCTTGCTGTGTCATGTCGGACTAGGATGACAGAAGGAATGACCCTTATACATAGTTATTTAGCAGGAGATGGTAGTCCTGCTGAGATTCCAAGAATCCTCATGTATAATGAATGAGGCTAGTTTTCGGATAAAAACCCACGTCATTTAAGCAATACCGTAACTAGGTAAAAGGTCAGTACCAAGAACTGTTATGTAGTGTATTGGCAGAGGAAATGTAGGTGAAAGGTTCAGTAACTTCCTAAGCCTATATCGGGGTACCTGTATAAAACATACAGGTACCCTGAACTTTTGTTATCCTTTTACTTCCCCGTGGACAGTCACAGTGGCAATCAAGCATCTCTTGATGCTCGCCACTATTCTACCTCCCCAGTTACTTACATATCCGTTAAGCTCTCACTTTCAATCCACAGCTCTGTCTCAACCACCAGCTTGATTATTTGCGAGCTGGTGCCTGAGCCAATTTCTTGGTATACTGGCAAGATGGATTCCTCCTGGTCTGGAACCTCTTTCAGGGCTGCACCTTCTTGCCATCTCTTTGGTCGTGGGCCATGTGTGCCATTCCCTGGATCACTTGATCCTAATTACCCCATTATGTCCCTCATATGCCTGGGAAATAGCCTTGCTGCTGAACATAATAGACAACATTGCCGTCTGCCCTCTTTTCCGCCCATCTTGTGGGTCTGTCACATGAATACCCTTGAATTAATTTTGCAAGATTTTGCATCCCTGGGCTCATGGCAATCAAAGTGACCTAGCAGGAATTGTTTTGCTGGTCATGGAATAGGGTGTGGGTCCCTTTGGGTCCAATTTATCTCAAAGAGCAAACTTTGTGGGTTCCTTACAGCTCAAAGGTCTTTTTTATTGTTCCCTTAACTTACAGTGCTCTTCAATTTCCCCTGGCTAGGGTTCTCTAGGATCTACCTTAAGCAGCACATTTCTTTTGGTCTGAGATTAATGCACAGAGTTAGAGTCTGTCATTCTGCCAAAACCCCTCTTTGCTGTAAGATTTCAAAATTGAAATGTAATGTTTTATATTTTTGGCCTTATGAATCCATCACGTAGTTGATGGTAAACGTGCTACGCTTCAACGCTTCATTCATCTTAGAATAGTCTTGGGTGTCCACCCAGGCACTCAAAATTAGAAAGAAAAACTCTTTCCCTGAGGGTACATGAGATAAACTAAAGAGGATGTACTTCCAACTTGGTTTCTAGCCTGCTCCAGGTTGTGTGTTACTGGTTGCATTGAAGAGTATGAGGTGAACAGTTTCTCTTTGCCCCCCCCCCCTCAACTGCTCCACTCCTTTTGTTTTTCAGGAAATCACATTGGGCCATCTCACTCCTCATCATAAGACAGGTTGACTATGCTGGATCAAGGCTGAGGCTTGGATTGAAAGATCCGGGTTTGGTACACACCCGGATGATGCCATTGCTTCCCAGACAGAGGACTGGGAAGCAATGGCATCTATTTCATAATTTATGGATTATAGTCTAAATTGGATCCCCAAGACAGCCTCCTTGTCTAATGCTTCTTACTTCGGGCCTTCTAGTTGAGCCTTGGAGCTCTTTAATGCTGGAAGGTCTTGAATGCCTCACATGATGCCAAAAAACAGAGATTTTCCAGCCTGCGCACAGAAAAGATAGATTTTTATTAAAGACAAGGAAGTGCCTATTAATCTGTTACTCAGTGCCTGTGGCACCTTGCTGGTTGGATTTTGTCTTTCTAAGTGGTATTTCTTCTTATCAAGCTTTTTGTCATGCAATGACTATGCAATAGTAGTGTCTTTGTTTGGCCTTCATAGCTTACTTCAGCCTATTGCCTTGACTTGTTTATCTTTTGTAAATCACCAAAGGGTTCACTTGTGTTTAGTTTTAAATCATCCTCGTTTCTTCGTCTCTCTCATTTGACTGGTTTTTGTTGGCTTTCCCCCTTTAGAGGACCATCTCCTGGAACCTGTCACCATTTCCCTAGAAAAGCCTATATGGAATCCTGCTCTTCATTCGTTCTACTTTAATTTGTCTTCCAGTTGGAATGCACCCATTGCTTGGTGGCATAGGAATTGTTAGAATATTACAATAAAATGAAATTAAACCAATGGTATGTATGCTCCAGGCTTGGAGAAAACTGAGGAGACATCTTGGTATAACTAAGATTAACAAACAACCAACTTCAAGGCACCCTTTTTCTGCTAGATATCTTTTAAGAAGTGATCTGTAAAGTTTGGTCAACACATGGCATACTAGTTGTTGTGTATATGTTCAAGGGTCTGGTATTTGAGTTAATATCTGACATTTAGCAACAATGTAATCCTCCAAAAATATGTTAAAATGTCCTATAAATCAGGAACAGTTTGATGGATTAGAAGAGAAATTCTTTGTTAATGAATGGATACCAATAACCTGTTTTCTGTTTACATCACTCAATTTGGTATGCCTCCAATATGCACTTTCTGTTCATCTGTCCTAAAGATACTGGTTGCTTATTTCAAACGCCACAATTTTTTTGTTATTCATAGACTGTATTGAACACCACACAGATTATCTAAATTTGTTATATTTATATATATATATGTTTAGCTCTTGGCCTTCCATCTCCCAATGATGGTAGATTGCTCCCTAATGATACAAGGTATCAGAGCCTCGTGTTCTGTTAACATCACTATGTCTTTGTTATGCATTCTGCTGCTGAGAGCTGTTAAAGTAAAAAACTTTATATATCTACCACTTATATTCAATAATGTTGAAAGGATGTGAAACTTTAATTTGCATAGAAGTTGTAAACCTTATGTTGAAGGAATATCCAGTAGCAGAAAATCGACTAGCAGAATTTACCCCCAAAGATATGATCAAGATAGACTACCAACCAACCTAGAACCTTACAACAGTGAATTTAACGTATTCTCCAACAATCAGAGGGTTGTTAGATGTGGATCCAAACTCGGCTATCAATTCTTACTCAATATTCGACTGATAGGTGATCGAGCCCCTTTTAAAGACTGCCTAAAGACAAGACTTTATCCTAGTGCCTAGTGTGGAACAGGCAAGCCCAGGTTTAAAGTTCTGCATACATGTCATGCAATGGTATGTTATAATATGGTCAGTAGTTCCTCTTGCACAAACCAGGTCATTCTCCATTGAACGATATCTCATAGAAAGCTGCACATCAACCTTGATGACCGCTGTATCCTAAGAAGGCAATGCCAAAGACATATGGCTCAGAAAAGACTATCCAATAGTGTAATGTTCACCATCATACCAGAGTACAAAAACACAACTCAATAAATGTAAGAGCTTTCTAGAGGGATGGGCCCAGTCAGAGAAACAGATGACTAAAACCTGTTCCACTTAATCACAAGGGCAGCTTTTCTTCAAATTACAGTGTCACTATGTGAGTCACTTCACATGCACGGTAAAGGGGGAGAATGTGTGGTAGAGCTTCTTCGCAAAGGGCTGCGTTGGTTAATATTACCGAAAAAATAAGAAAGAGTACTTTCACAACTCACTTCCATTTCAGCTCAAGGATAGACATTTCCCACTTTCTTGAAAGTTCGCCTAGTTCACCTTTTGAAAAAAGATGGTTATCTTTGAAAATCTTGATCCCTTAAACAATATTTTTGTTGTGCTCATTTCACTTTCTCAGGAATAAAGCATTGACAATTCCAATAGTTAGGGATTTTTAGTAATAAAATATTTTTGTTATTTCTCTAGCGAAGCCTAAATTTGAGTTTGATTACATTTTTCAGCACCTGGGTTGTTGGATTCATCAGGAGTAAAAAACAACTTTCATTTGTGAGTAAATTTAGCTAATTTCAAATGAGGTTGGGTGCTAAAAGAGCATAGCTTGAGAGCTACAAATGAAGGTAGTATCAGCACTGGCTGGGTTCCATCCTAAAGATTCTCTACTACACATGCACTTGGGCTAGAGGTGTAGGTGGCCGAGCCAGGGCCCTGGGATTGATGCCTACTATCCTCATTTCTCTCCTTGACTGCTTCACTGACTATTAGGCAGTAGTACAGGAAGCAAGAGACTGGTGAGATGTGCAAGTGGAGCAGAGAAGGAGCCGGGTGGACTATTCTCTGACTGGAAATGGAAGGAAGGCTAGAGAAAAATAGATAAGGAGATAAGGAAAGAGAGGAGAAAATGAGAGGGGGAGAATGAAGGTAGGTTGAAAAGGACAGAGTAACCGGTAGAGGGAAGAAATCCCGAATCCTAGGGTAAGATGGAGATTGGTTGATAGAGTAAAAGTGTAGGAGAAGGGTCTAGGGATGCTGTTATAGAAAGTGTTTCACTATTGCTATTTGGGTAGGGGGCTACTCAGAATGACTTAGATCCAGCCATTTTTGGTTGGACATTTAACTGCTGTGACTTTGTAGGTTTGAGTCAAATATCACCTGGAGTGAAGGCAAACCGCACACCCACTTCGCAGGTGTATGATTTGACCGCAATACTAATACCAACAGACCCTTGCCCCCACCACACCTTCAACCAAGGAGAGAAGGAATTCTTCCCCAATGCCTGTGAACACACATAAGTGAAACCCCTCCTGAAGAAGCCATCTGCCGACCTCAGCAAACTCAAGAACTACTGCACCATTTTGCAGCTCCCATTGTTGGCCAAGGTCCTGGAAAAAGCCATCAACTGCCAGCTCACCAATCACCTGTAAGGAAACAACCTTCTTGATGCCTCCCAGTCTGGCTTCCACTCCAACCACAGCACTGAGACTGCCTTCAAAGCTGCAACCGACGACATCAGATCCATCCTTGACCGTAGTGAGACGGCAGCCCTAATCCTCCATGATGTCTCAGCAGCTTTCTACACCATATCCCACTGCATCCTCACCACCAGATCGGCATCAGAGAAAATGACCTCAAGTGGATCGCCTCCTTCCTCACAGGACACACACAGAAAGTCCGCCTACTGCCATTCACCTCCGAACTCAAATGCATCATTTGCGGAGTCCCTCAAAGATCCTCTGTTAGATCTGGCACCATTGGCATTGGTCTCCCTTCCATTTTTGCTGTTGCCTCATGTGTTTTGCTGGTGTTAGAAGCTTTGGGCACTGTGCCACTACTGTCCAGTGCCACAGTGCGAGTGCTCCCTATTGTAAATTTGTATGAATTGGTGATTCCATAATTGACTGATTTGGTTTACTTATCAGACCCTAGTACAGTGCACTGAGTGTGCCCAGGGTGTATAATACAAATACTGCTAGTGGGTGGCACTGGTTGTGCCACCCACAGTAGCAGCCTTGTTAATTGTGTCCAAGGTCTGCCATTGCAGAGCCTATGTGCAGTCTTGAACTGCCATGCTGACTGGGCTAGCGCACCCACTTGCCAATCCCTAAACCTTCCCTTTTCTTCATATCAGACACCCCTATTGTAGGCCCAAGGGCAGGTTGCATTATAAGTACAAGGTAGGACATGCCCTGGTGTGTGTGGCATGTCCTAATAGTGAATTACACCTATTTCCGTTTTTCAATATTGCAAGCCTACCTGATCTCCATAGGCTAGAATGGGCAGTTAGATTATTACATCTGATAATCCTAACTGACTCAGAGAACATGGTAGAAATTCGAGTTTAGTATGCCTGGACTCAGAATGATAAAGTGCATCTTTTAGTGAAGTTGGTTTTAACATTCCGTGTTTGAAAATAACACTTTTAGAAAGTAGGTATTTTCTTGTCTAATTATCCAAGCCTGCCTCTGCTAGGTTGTGTATTCCTTGTTTGGTGTTTTTGAGTGACAGGGCTGGGAGATTCCAAGAGACAGAATGAGCCAGCCCAGTGGTGAATAGAGAGATCTGCATCTAGATGGGTGGGAGGAGTTGCACGTGGGACCTGAATAGGGCTGTGCCTGCCTTCCACAAGGCCGGCTCCACCTCCTGGGGTGCGTCTGATTTCTCTACCCTGCACAGTGAAAGAAAAGAAGGAATCTTGTCAACAAAGTGCTCCAAGGTTGTGCTTTCCCTCCACAATGCTGGCTTAACCTCCTGTGGGACGTCTGATGTTTCTACCCAAAGGAGTCATGTCAACAGAGTGCTACAGAACTGGTTTGGACTGGGCAAAGGCCCCTCTGCCCTCAGAGGACAAAGGATTTTTGGGGTGTAAATATTGGGACCCTGATCCCAAGAAATTAGATCACTTTTGGACAAACAAGAAGAAACCTTTGCTGAGAAGAGGAACCTGAAGAAACTAAGGAGAGACTATCCCTAAGCTGAAGTGTTGATTGGGGGACTGGCCTGCAGTGGTTGCCTGACTGCCAAAGGAAGGAGAAAGGAACTTTGTGTACTTTATTTTCAAATTGTGAAGGATCTCCAAGGGCTTGGAACAGAGCTTGCCTCCTGCTGAAGTCTCAGGGACAACGCACTTCAACCCCTAGCTCCCCAGAGTTCTTTGGAGGTGCCTGCTGCTGTTTTGGGCCTTCTGAGGGACTGCTTGTCGCAAGGAGCTGGAAGCGCGACTCAAGAGGAAGAAGCGTGTCGCCATCGCTGCTGCTGCTGGCGCATCTTAGATGTCGCCGCTGTAGCTGACTTATTGCACTGCATCAAGGGAAGTGTCTTGCAACGAGGAAGAAGCGTGTCGCTGTCACTGCTGCTGCTGTTGCATCGTGGATGTCGCCACTGTAGCTTCCGTATTGCACCGCATCAAGAAAAGCACCTCGCATCCACGGAGAAGTGCTCCACCATCGGAGCTGCTGCAGTCACATCTTGGACGTCGCCGCTGTAGTTGTCGCATTGTGTGGAAGTCTCTCACAACGTCAGAGAAGAGTGCCGCAGCCAAAGCTGTTGCCATCGCATCGCTGAACAAGGGTGTCGCCGCTGCAGCTGTCGCATTGAATAGAGACTTCTTGCATCATCGGAGAAGCGTGCCACATCTGGAAGATCTTCACTTCTTTATTTCTTTGCACCGGAACTTTGCCGCATTTCCATCGCTGCAACACTGCTTGTTGTGGAAGCGTCCCGCATCGATACGTACATTGACTTAAAGTGTCGCATTTTAAGAACTGGACAGAACTAAGCTAAAACTACTGTCTTAAGTACAGTATTGTGGATTTTTGTCATTTATGGTCTTGTGTTAAATCTATATAAAGAATACTTATTTTTAATATACAACTGTGTGGTGTCCATCTGTAGTGTTGTCACTTGGTTACTCTATGTGTTCACAAATGCTTTACACACTGCCTCTGAGATAAGCCTGTCTGCTTGCACCAAGCTACCATGGGGGTGAGAAGGGGCTGTTTTAGGAGTGTAGCCCCTTAACCTGACTAGAGGCAAGGGTGCCTATTTGTGACAAGTACCTACCTGTGCCAACTAGAGACCCCTAAAACTAACATCCTCCCTCAGCCCCACCCTATTCAATGCCTATATGACTCCATTGGCCTACCTCATCCATGCCCATGAACTTAACAACATCTTATAATTGGATGACACCCAACTCATCCTCTCTCTCATGAAAGACAGCGCCACCATCAGATGCAACCTCCAAAACACCATGACCAACAGTGCCGACTAAATGAGATCCTATTGCCTGAAACTGAACACAGACAATACATAAGTTATCATCTTCAGAGGGAACACCTCCCCTTAGGAGTACACACGGTTGCCCACTACACTCGGATCCTCACCTACCCCCACCAACCACACTTGCTTCTTCTGCATCATCCTAGACAGCAATTTCTCCATGAAGCACCAGGTCAAAGCAGTAGCCTCCTCCTGCTTTTACATCCTGTGCATGCTTTGCAAGATTGTTAGAGGGATTACTATCAGCACCAGGTTAATAGTGACTTAAGCACATGGAAATTCACTCTACACCGGAACCACCACCAATCTCCTCAAAGTACTACAGACCATAAAGATCACCGGCAGCCAGAATAAATCCTCAAGCTTCCGAAATGGACAAGCATCACCCCACCTCAGAAGCCTCCACTGCCTCCCCGTCCCAAGGAGATGCCAGTTCAAGCCGTTGACTCTTTCCTACAAGGCCCTCTACAATGCCGGACCCTCCTACATCAACCACCACCTGACCTTCCACCAACCAACAAGACAACGTTGTTGCACCTCCCTCGGACAAGATCCCGGCATCTGGCTGAGCCACAGTGGAGGTCGTTCTTTCTCCTACCTTTCTGCCAAATCCTGGAATAACTTCCCACTTCCCCTCCATACCTCCTCTTCACTTGCCGACTTCAGGAAGGGACTCAAGGCCTGGCTCTTCAACTGAGGCACACCGTACCCAAGCGCCTGGATACCCATTGGAGTGATATGGCACGCTATATAAATACAGATGAATTGATTGATCCGCAAAAAGGCTTGCAGTTTTTGAAGTCTCTGTGCCAGCGCATGTACATTTAAAAGCCTCTTGATACTGTGTTTTGAAGACCTATCCCTCAATGTAGTCAGAATAATCACAATGTACAATCTATTCAACCACTGTCCCCAGTCAAATGGCCAGAATCTTTGCCAAAATCGTAGTTGCTGCATTTAGCAAAGAAATTGGACAATATGGATTACACTGGTCAAGTGGTCTTCCGTTTTTAAGTATCAAAGTTGTAACTGATTCATTTCATTGACCTCCACTGACAATGAACCAGAGTCCCTGGCTGTATGGCCATATCAATTAAGCATGGAGCTCAGATAGATGCATTAGGTATGTAGTGGCAGATTTACAAGTAAGTGACGCATCTATCGAGATGCGTCACCCTAAAAAATGCTTGCGCCACCATGGATGCGCCGTATTTACAACACAGCGGTACAAAAGGAATGGTGATGGACGGAGCATTTGAACCAATCAAACACTCACACCCAGTCAACAGATCTGAGTTTAATTCATCACCGTTCAGTATCCCACTCTGCCACCCCAGTGCAGACATGGCCATATGCAAATCAGTCTGACCCTGTGCCTCATGCAAACAGTCTAGCCCTAACTGCCAGGCCATGCCTTCCCTGGACTGGAAACAAGCTTCCTAGGACCGGTTTCTGGCATTTCAGCCGTCTTCAGCAAGGCTTACTTGAATCCAGTGGCAAAGTGAGCAGGGGACTCATGTCTGAGCATACCCTGCCAACTTATGGCGAACAAAGTGGTACAAAAGAGGGTGGTGATGGACGGAGCATCTGAACCAATCAAAGCGGTACAAAAGGGGGTGGTGATGGACGGAGCATCTGAACCAATCAAACACTCACACCCAGTCAACAGATCTGGGTTTAATCCATTACCGTTCTTTAGCCCACTCTGCCACCCCAGTTTAGACATGGCCATATGCAAATCAGTCTGACCCTGTGCCTCATGGGAACAGTCCAGCCTGAACTGCCAAGCCATGCCTTCCCTGGACCGGAAACAAGCTTCCTAGGACCGGTTTCTGGCATTTCAGCCATCTTCAGCCAGGCTTGCTTGAATCCAGTGGCAAAGTGAGCAAGGGACTCACGTCTGAGCATACCCTGCAAATTAATGGCGAACAAAGCGGTACAAAAGGGGGTGGTGATGGACAGAGCATCTGAACCAATCAAACACTCACACCCAGTCAACAGATCTGAGTTTAATCCATCACCGTTCTTTATCCCACTCTGCCACCACAGTTCAGACATGGCCATATGCAAATCAGTCTGACCCTGTGCCTCATGGGAACTGTCCAGCCCGAACTGCCAAGCCATGCCTTCCCTGGACCGGAAACAAGCTTCCTAGGACCGGTTTCTGGCATTTTCTAAATATATGCAATTAACAAACAAGTCACCAGTTGAGGTATTAATGTAGCCACCCTCCCCTATCGTGTTAAAAGTTTTTTTTAAAGCATGAAAATACACCAGGTGTGGCTAAAAAGGTTACATATATTTACTAACCCCTGCAATTTATCAAGGCAGTAAAAACAACAAGATGTATAATTAGCACCAACACAACCCCTTGTATCCGTAACTTCACAAATAATACGAAAGGAATGTGCTTAGTTTATTAAAACAGCGCAAATAGTTAATTGGTTGTAGGTGATATCCGTATGTAAAGTGCATGTCGTCGATTCAAAACGAAACCCAAAAACTCCTACTCGACCCGTTATCTTTCAGAAATAGGTCCAATGAGTATCGTTCTGCGACGAAGCCGCGACACCAACCACTGTGGCGATTAAATAAGAACCCGAACGTGTTGCCTGGGTTGAGGGGTCGCTTTTGAATATGCATTTAATAGAGGGAACGACTGATTGCTCGTTCATCGACATGCGTGTGTTGTAGTAAGGGCGATTGATTGTGTTTTTTATTGTTTGGGGTATTTCCGGGTGCTGTTTGTCAAATGAAACATTTGCTTATATTTTCCAGCTTGTAAAGATTTCGTTTTGTTAAGAACGGAAATCAGAGCAAATATTGTTCCACTTTGACGTTCGTATGAAAGACGACATACATTGCTGTAATGGCAGGAATTAGAGATTTTCCATGTATCTGTGAAAACGCACACTCACCCATTGGTTTCTTGGCACTGAGTAACAGATTTTTTTTTTTTGGGTAAGCTAGCTCAATGGAACTTATTTGATCAACTTGGGGAGGATGAAGGGCTGTTGGGACCCGTCGTGGTCATCAGGTCTCTGGTGTGGGTGCAGTAGTCCATGCATCCAGTGTCTTAGCCCAGTGTAAGTACGCTCTATGAATGATTATTAACATTAACATTTGCCCTATAAAAGTCACTTTGCCCACTGCTTATGTTCCAGTAGGCCTGCGGACTCTTACTCTACCTGTATCAATGCCTGTGAGACTCAAGTGCAATCAATCTGCAGGACAAGTATGCTTTGTTTTTACGTATTTTCTAAATATATGCAATTAACAAACAAGTCACCAGTCGTCTGTTGTTTGTTTTTCTCGTGTGGAGGTTTGCACAACGCCAAAGCATGCCACCGCTATGTCGCGCCAAGACATTTTGTGTGGGCATTGGGCCAGTGCGTTCATTCTATATAATTTTAAATCAGGATTTTAATCTACCATCCATATGCAGCAAAAGCGGACGAGGTGTTTGTCAAACATTACACAACCCTATATTGTATTGAATACATATTCAAGTGTAGTCATCTTAAATTAATCACATTTCAAGGTCGTCTCCTAAATACTGATGCTTTAGTAATCCCACATCCACCTGTCGTTTTACAGTGCACGTTAACCACAATAATAAAATGTACTCCTCACAATATACGGTGGATGAGCCACAAAGTGGCATTTTTTTAGAGACACGAATAGGGACCCCTGATAACTGTTCCCAGTTCCCCTGCAGTGTTTAACCATTGTTGTGTAAACAGAGCCCGCCTGTTTTTCTTTCCAGCTGCGCGCGCGGATGGCTTGTGGCAGAGGCTGCTGCGCGCGCAATCTTCACAGCACGCGCTTCCTGGCTGCACGCGGCAGCCTCGGCGTGAGGTGAAGGAAGGGACATGACCATCACGACTTCCTCCAAAACAAAGCCTTCCTAGCGGGCGCAGGCACAGGGCAGGTCAGAAACAGGCGATTGGGTATCACTGCGAATGATGTGGTCAGCAAATATACAGCCTGCCTTTTGAGAATTCTTCCCTCTACCTCTCCCTTTCACCTCCCACCTCTCTTTCTTCCTTTCTCTCTCTTTCTGTGGATCAAAGTCTTATGAAAACGATGTTTTGGGCCCCAGAAATAGAGCCCACCACTTGCAACAACCGGCTCAAATTAAGCACTTTTTCTACAATTAATCCGTCCTTACTACAATAATACAGCGGACCACCACTCCCGTTTATGCTACTGCTGCATGTGTCTTCTCAAATATATCAAAGCAACAAAGAAACACGCACAGGTTCTTTCATTCGATATTTAAGCTTTCGCTTATGCCCTATCACCCAGCCTGATCTCAGCAACTAAAACGTGAGGCAAGGGGTGTGCAGACATACGCTTGCTGCAGTAAAGGCGTGTATTTATTTATTTTGTCACTTTTCAAGAGGATTCCTATGTTTAAAGTACATGGCTGATTTTTTTTTTTAACCCTTTGTTTTTTCAAGCTCTTGGTTCTTCAGAGAGGCACGATCTGAACTCAGCCGCAGCAGAGTGAGTATATAACTGGCCTGGAGACATCCTGATAGTCACTATTATACACTGCGTTCCATCAGCTTCACGCACTTTCCCTTACATATAAAGCTCTTTCTTAAATGGGGCATCCGGTGAATGACATCACAAGAGTGCTCGAAACCCCAGCATGCTTTGTCAGACAAAGGAACGTTCTAGAACGTGTGTTATAAGTTAGTGATGCTGATGACGCCTGACTCGGTAAATATTAGAGCTCTGTTTTTGTCTTCACTGGATGGCGCCCAATGCGCAATCACACAACACAACTTTGTGGCTGATGAACCCCCTCAATGCACATGCAGCTCCTTCCTTGTAGGGGGCGCCTCTCCTCCTCTTCCTTACACAACCACACACACACAATCACACCCAACTACACTCACAACCACACCCACAACCACACCCACAACCACTCACCCAACGACAACCACAACCACACCCAACCACACACAACCACACACACACTACCACACACACTACCACACACACAACCATACTCTATCTATCGCCCTCACTCTCTATCTATCTATCGCCCTCACTCTCTATCGCCCTCACTCTATCTATCTGTTGCCCTCACTTTATCGCCCTCACTCTCTATCTATCTATCAATCTATCTATCTATCAATCGACCTCACTCTATCTATCTATCTCTCTATCGCCTTCACTCTATCTATCTATCTATCTATCTATCTATCTATCTATCTATCTATCTATCTATCTATCTATCTATCTATCTATCTATCTATCTATCTATCTATCTATCTATCTATCTATCTATCTATCGCCCTCATTCTATCTATCGCAATCACTCTATCTAGCTATTGCACCACCACAGCATCTCTCAGCACCACCACAGCATCACTCAGGGGCACCACAACATCACTATGCGCCACCACAGCATCACTGAACGACACAACATCACTCGTCGCCACCACAACATCACTCAGCGCCACCACAGCGTCAATCTGTGCAACCTTTCAAAAACAACTGGTTCAAATTTGTTCTCTCAATGTTTCAAGCTTTATTACAAATGTCACAAAAAGATGTTAATATTTCACTTCTATTCTTGGATTTTCGTCACAATAAAATACAATGAACATAATCTTCACAAAAGTTATTTACAAAAGCTATTGCCATTATAAATTACAATAACTTAATTTAAGTATTAATGATTAAAAAAATTAAAAGCCATTGTTATTTGTAATATCAATACATCAAAGTCACGTAAATACAACACATATTGCATTTCAAATGCTATAGGTGTCACATTTGCGAAAGTTAAAACTATTGGCATTGTAAATGACAAAGCTAATAATTTCGCTATTTTCCAAACCAACACATAAATAAAAAAATTGTCATTTACAATACCAATAGCTCAAAATGTCCTAATGCGAGACCTATTGCATTGCAAATGCTTGTTTTGCACGTGACACACGATGCCATAATTCCAAGTATTTGTTATCGAGCCTGCGTAGCTACTGCAGGAATTTCTGCGCGTGTGCAAACTACCTTAATAGTTAGCAGGCGTCTTGATCACATACATAATGTTTCTGGACAGTATCCAACATCTCGGACCTATAGCTGCCAGAGACAGCGTACCCGGCACATCTGGGTCTGCAGGACAAATCCGATCGATGCGAGAATGTTTCTGGCCCCCACGGAGCCGGGTGTGATGCATTGTTTGTGTTTATCAGCCGCGGCTGCCTGCCTTTATCTCTTGAAGGATCCTGTTTCCCGCCCTGGATGGATAAGTCACAATGACACAACAACAGAGGGTGCCAGGTGCAATGTGGATAAGAAAGAGCCTTTCGGGGTATTTGTAACATGAACTGATAAACTATTTATACCATGTTATGAAGATGGATATCAAGGGGTGTAATCGTTTTCAAGGCTCTGCTGGCAATAAATCACTCCTCTCTGCTGGAGTTTCACAGTATGAATGTACACACAGACAGAGCCGAGAGCCATTTGTTTTCCATTTCCAAAAGCAGTGCTTTCCGAGGTGAGGGTTGTGCTCTCTTAATCATCAGAACCATCATTGGTCCTGTGGTCGATCCAACCTTGCCCTAAATTGTGTTTTGAAGTACCAGCACTCGTAGTAACCACCTCCCCACCACCTCCCCTGTCTCCTTTCTCCCAGAACTTGAGTACCCGACTCTAGGGAGGCCAGGAAAGAATAGGTACAGCGAGGCCAAAATCCTAAAAAGCCATGTGACAATTTACTTTTAGGGAAGCCTTCAATGGCCTGCAGAGGCCAAAAACAAAAGAACCAACAGCGGACAGCCCTGTACCCACCTGCAACTTGTAAACAGCATGGTCGGTATGGTGGTGTGAGGCAGAGCTGAGGTGGCAGCATTACACATATCTTTGAGGCAGATCAAGAGGTAGGACTCTCCCTTCCAGCCTCCAATGGTTGACAAACTCTGGGGGGAGCCAGAATAACAGACTGCTGTAAAGATACACCAGCATTTACCTTCCATACCAATGATGACACAAAGTATAGTCAAACTGCCTACAGGAGGTTGCCTTGACCAGATATATAGTAGTCCTACACATAAGCAAGCTATGTAACTTCAACTCGTTATCTGAGACAAAGAAGGACAAAAATAAAATAAAATGAAAGTTGAAGGGGTCTTGGGAAGAGATCCAAGGCTTGTTTTTGGACAAAGAACCATCTTGCCTTGAAAAAAACAAAGGCATGGTTTATAGCAGAGAAAAGCCCTAATTTTACCCAAATTCTGTCTGGAGGAAATGGGCACCAAACACTTTGGTTGATAGGAACAAGGAGTCCACCACATCCATAGGCTAAAGGCAGCCCCTACATAAGACTTCAAGAGCCAGGGGCAACTTCTGTTTCCAAGAAGGAACCGGAAGGGAACCAGGGAGGGACTCACCAGATGTTCAGAAAGAAACTGTTCAAGACTTGGGAAGTCAACAACTTTATTGACTGAAGGTCGGTTCCCTTGAAATCAAGGAGCAGAGTAGGACAGCACAACGAAGATACAAAGAATAGAGTGGAGTGGAAGAAGAAAACAATAACATGGAGTGTCTAAACAGGCATCCATTAAATCAAGGGATCCCAAGTAATTCATGGAGAAACCAGACATAGGATAGTCTGGAGTTCACTGTGCTGAATGTCCTCTATTTATAAAGCTCTTTGTCTGTTATCAAGGCCTTCAAAATAAGGCCCAATTTCAATACAAGAGCCTATTGTGGCCTATTTCCTTAAATGCAATCTTCAATCTAGGTCTGGCTATTTCATTTTGCCCCAAGGATTATCGGAGCTCACACTGGGGAACGATCTTTCACCCACCTAGCAAAAATTGTCTTCAGAACTGCTGTGCAAACCCTCATGCTCTCGAATATTGATGGTAGTAATGCCCTGATCCACTCCTCCCAGGCTCCACCCTGGCATCCTTTATGCGAATCCAAGGTGCAGCCAGTCTCATCCACAGTCTTGTGGATTACATCACCCCCGTCCAGCTGGAACTGCATTGGCTCCTCTTACCAGCCTGCACAAGCTCTGTGATTTACAAAGCCATCATGACTGACACCCAAGCTTATTGCACGGACAAACTCACCATCCCTCATGTTTCTTGACATGCCTGCAGCCAGGAATGTAAAAAGAGATAAAAACAAGACCCCATGCCTTTTCAATCTATTTATACAGGTGTTGGAACAACATATCGATCTGGAACCGTCCCAACTTTGCTTAATTTAGGAATAGGTTGAAGACTCGCCTCTTTAAAGAACACTGCATCAGACTGCATTGACAGTTCACAACCCAGCTTCCTCCCTAATAACATATTGACTTCATGCTTGTTTTTGATCATGTACAGCCCTCCACTATCTTTTTTGCTAGGTTCGCCCCAGAGGTGTCATGACTACGCAAGGTGAGAGTTTTAAGGATGTGGAGACATCCCTGACAAGCAGTGGTAGATGTGAGTGTTAGCCCTATAAAATGCTAGCAGTGGGTGACTGTTGTAGAATAAAGCCTGTCTCCAGACACATTTCCAGACTGTATCTCTACTAAGTGATGATCTGAAACCTCTCCTTTGCTGCCTGGGAAGTAAGAGTGGGGAGGAAAGGGAACAGTTGAGTGATAACAGGAAACTTTTTTAGGTCGTAGCCTACCAGACATCACAGCTGTCTGGATTACTAATGACTTCTCGTGGGCATTCTGAAAGCTTCTCTGCTAATGCATTCGCCATTGCTTACTATGTTGGCTTTGTGGGCTGTAATGCACATGTGCTTGCTTTTTTATTTTCTGGCTGTATGTGCTTTAGGCTGTCCAACTTGAGTTCGTCCCCCCATGGAAAAACACCTGTTTACTGTATCCTTCAGATTTCTCGCTTTCTGTAAACAGGCCTTTAAATATTATCTTGTTTTACTGTTTGAGGCAGATAAGCTTTAGTTGTTCCTAATTAATGTATTTCTGTTTGGTGCGTGTTTTGTTTAAATCTTTGTTCTAAGAAAATTGATAGTAAAATATCGTTGAGAAAAGTAGATGAATTTACCAACGGCTGCACATTTGCACCAACATAATGTAAACATTTATTTGGCGGGAAGAAATAGGGTCGCAATGCACAGCCAGTTCGCTGTAATTCGAGCAGCAGTCCAGCACCTGATTTAAGAAAAATGCCACTTTTTATTATTACATAGCAGCAGCAGGTTTCACCCATGCAGTCAGATGCATCTTATTGCGCATGCGTGCCTGTATCTGCTTTAGGAAGCCCACCGCGACTCCTCGCTCTTAGTACCGGCAGCTTGGGGGTTAATAAGCTGGTGGAGACAGAGAAGAGAGGAGTGCGCCCGTGAGGAACATATATCAGATGCGCTCCGCTGCCCCAGATTGTTTTGGAGCCTTTAAACACATTAGCGAGGCACCATAGTTCCCAAATCTGTGTGGCAGGCGCACTCAACTGAAGAGAGACCCCTGCGTTGCGAAACAGCCTACAATAAATCAACCCCCAGACGCAGAATATTTCTGTTGTGTGAAAAATGAAATCCATGGCAGCTCAGTGAATCGCGCGGCTGCATGGTTTAATGGCGCGACCTCCCCTAGCAAGAAATGATAGAGAGACGAGCAGGCCGAGCAGCTTTGGAGATAAGGCACTAATTGAGATAGGGCGTCCTGGACGCCAGGCGCCATGTTGGGTTTTAAACACAGAAAAACTCATGAGTTTTTTCTGTGTTTCTGTTGAAACTGAGTTTACCTACAGCGGCCTGTGGTGTCCCTTCCAGGGAGTCTGTTCAAGATTGTTAATATTCGAGCTCCAGTCCCATATTCTTTGAAGAGAGGGTATAATTTTCTGGAGATCTTGTCGACTATTTAAACTCCAACCTCCCCACCTCCCCCCGTTACACTAGGAAACGTTGTAAACTTAGGGAGCGGATTTACAATTCTAACTCCAACCCCACACACATTAAGGAAAGAAAGGGTTTAATTTTAGGAAGCTTAGCTTTACTAATTATTCTAACTCAAACAGAACACTCATTAGGAAAAATATTTTTAGTCAGATGTGTTATTCTAACTCCAACTCGCACTCATTAGCGAAATAATTTCATTTTGGGGACGACATATTTGCTATTCTAACTACAATCCCACACATATTGGAGAAATTCCTGTGTACTGGGTTGGTCAAATTTACTTGTGTAACACTTTCAAACCCCAGACTCAAAAGCGAAATAATTTAAAGTTAGAGCATTCACAATTATTTTCCTTAATCCAAACCAACCCGGATTCATGTTAATGGTTAATCTTGTGGCAAATCGAAATATGCTAACTCCTACATCATTTTTTTCATGATGAAAAGGTACAGAATTCAAAATGCTAAATGTGCAAATAAAGAATTCTATAAAATACTCAATGAATTTTGCAAACCAAATTGCCTAGAAGGAACTCATCCTGTTACTCAAGATTTCACAGACAAACTGGCAAATCATTAAACGGACAAAGCAGACACGTTGGACTCGTACTTAAAACAGAAACAAAGAACCAGCACTAACCCTTGTACAAAACAACTATCCAAGAATGCTCTAATCAAGCCTCTCCGTTCATTCCAACACATCTCACACAATTAATTTATGGACCTGGTCAAAGCAAACAGGCCTGCGGCAGTCCTTCTGACCCTTCTGACCCCTGTCCGCCATAAACTTTCAAGACAATTCTTTTAACAACCTCTGCTGGCACTCCAGTAAGAGGAATCATCAAAGATTCCTTAACTACTGGAATATTTCTAGAAGAACTCAAAAAGTCATACATACGCCCTTTACTGAAGAAAACAAACTTGGACCTGCTGAAACCTGACAACTACAGACCCATTACAAATGGACCTTTCCTGGGCAAACAGATAGAAAGAGCAGCGTTCGCCCAGATGTCACAATTCATTGAAGAGAATGACATACTTTCAGATTTCAAAACAGGATTCCGTCCGGGAAGAGGCACTGAATCTGCCCTCCTTGCCATCTGGGATGTCCTAAAGAATACAGTTGACCGCAACGGGGTTTCTGCGCTACTCCTCTTGGACCTCTCAGCTGCCTTTGACACGGTTGACCATGACACTCTGAAACAAAGACTTTATGAAGCCGGCATAGAGGGAACTGCTCTAGACTGGATTGCGTCCTACCTTCGAAACAGAACTAATGTCATCCATACCCCACCTTTCTCGTCCAAACCGTACTCCACAAAAGCCGGGGTCCCTCTATCATCTCGCCCATGCTTTTCAACATCTACATGAAGTCTTTACCAGTACTGATCAATAAATTTCTCCTCACGTGCTACAACTATGCAGATGACACGCAAATACTCCTTCAACTGGAATGCCCCAAAGACATTGGAAAATCACCAATTTTCAGCAGTCTCAGAGCCGTGGATCAGTGGATGACTTGGAGCCATCTCAAATTGAATGCTTCAAAAACTGAAATACTCATGTGTGGCAATTGGAAAAATTATAACCTGCTTGCCGCATGGCCTGATGAACTGGGATCACTGCCCAAAGTATCGAAGGATGTAAGAAACCTCTGAATGACCATGGACTCCAAGCTGTCGATGAATGCCCAAGTGGATGAACTAGCAAGATCAAGCTTTGCTACTATAAAAACGCTGCAACAAATTTTCCCTCATTTGGGATTTCCACACAAGGTCCAAGCTACCATCTCCCTTGTTCTATCCAAACTCGATTACGCCAATAGCCTCTACCACGGATCACCTTTAACGACCATGAACAGACTACAACGGATTCAGAACTCGGCTGCCAGACTACTCTTGCATATCAAACCGCGAGACCACATCTCCCCTGCATTGAAAGCCCTGCATTGGTTACTGGTTGCCAGAAGATCCACGTTCAAGCTGCTTTGTATTACCCACAAAGCAATACATGGGATAGGACCACTCTTCATCAGGAATAAAATCACCAAGCACATTCAAACAAGCATTTGCAATGCAATAGGTCTCGTATTAGGAACGCTTGAGCTATTGATATTGTAAATGACACATTTTTTATTTAGGTTTTGTTTTTGAAAATAGCGAAATTAATAGCTTTGTCATTTACCATGCCAATAGTTATAACTTTTGCAAATGTGACACCTATAGCATTTGTAATGCAATATGTGTTGTATTTACGTGACTTACATGTATTGATATTACAAATAACAATGGTTTTTAATGTTTTAAAATAATTAATACTTAAATAAAAGTTATTGTAATTTATAATGGCAATAGCTTAAACTTTTGTAAATAACATTTGTGAAGATTATGTTCAGTGTATTTTATTGTGACGAAAATCCAAGAACATATGTCAAATATTAACATCTTTTTGTTACATTTGTAATAAAGCTTGAAACATTGAGATAACATATTTGAACCAGTTGTTGTTGAATGGTTGCACAGATTGATGCTTTGGTGGAGCTCAGTGATGTTGTGGTGCCAAAGAGTAATGCTGTAGTGGTGCTGAGTGATGCTGTATGCTATGCTATGTTTTGTTTTGCTATCCTTTGTTTTGTTTTGTTATGCTATGCTATGCTGTTTTGTTATGCTATGCTATGTTTTGTTATGCTATGCTATGTTTTGCTATGCTATGCTATGTTATGCTATGCTATGTTTTGTTATGCTATGCTATGCTTTGTTATGCTATGCTATGTTTTGCTCTGCTATGCTTTGTTATGCTATGTTATGTTTTGTTTTGTTTTATTATGCTATGCTTTGTTTTGCTATGCTATGTTTAGTTATGCTATGCTATGTTTTGTTGTGTTGGTAAGCTATGCTATGTTTTGCTATGCCATTATGTTTTGTTATGTTTTGTTCAGCCATGCTATGTTTTGTTTTGTTAAGCTATGCTGTTTTGTTGCGTTTTGTTATGCTATGTTTTGTTATGTTATGCTATGTTTTGTTATGCTATGTTTTGTTTTGCTATCTGAAACTTTGTTTTGTTATGCTATGCTATGTTTAGTTTTGCTATCCTATGCTTTGTTTTGTTACGCTATGCTATGTTTTGTTGTGTTTTGTTATGCTATGCTATGTTTTGTTGTGTTTTGCTAGGCTATGCTTTGTTATGCTATGCTATGTTTTGTTGTGTTTTGCTAGGCTATGGTTTGTTATGCTATGCTATGTTTTGTTATGCTTTGCTATGTTTTGCTCTGCTATGCTTTGTTCTGCTATGCTTTGTTCTGCTATGCTTTGTTGTGTTTTATTATGCTATGCTTTGTTTTGCTATGCTATGTTTTGTTATGCTATGCTATGTTTTGCTGTGTTTGGTATGCTATGCTGTGTTTTGCTATGCTATTATATGTTTTGTTATGTTGTGTTAAGCCATGCTATGTTTTGTTGTGTTTTGTTATGCTATGTTTTGTTGTGTTTTGCTAGGCTATGCTTTGTTATGAGATGTTTTGTTATGCTATGCTTTGTTATGCTATGCTTTGTTTTGGTATGCTATGTTTTGTTATGCTATGCTTTGTTATGCTATGTTTTGTTATGCTATGTTTTGTTATGCTATGCTAAGCTTTGTTTTGTTATGCTATGCTATGTTGTGTTTTGTTATGCTATGCTATGCTTTGTTGTGTTTTGTTATGCTATGTTTTGTTATGTATGCTATGGTGTGTTGTGTTTTGCTATGTTTTGTTTTGCTATGTTTTGTTATGCTATGTTTTGTTATGCTATGCTTTGTTATGCTACGCTTTGTTGTGTTTTGCTAGGTTTTGTTTTGCTATGCTATGCTTTGTTATACTATTCTATGTTTTGTTTTGCTATGCTTTGTTTTGTTATCCTATGTTTTGTTATGCTATAGTATGTTTTGTTGTGTTTTGTTATGCTATGCTTTGTTATGCTATGCTATGTTTTCTTATCCTATGCTTTGTTTTGTTATGCTATGCTATGTTTTGTTATGCTATGCTGGTGAGGGTGAGTGAGGGTGGGTGGGTGAGGGTGGGTGAGTGAGTGAGGGTGGGTGAGTGAGGGTGGGTGAGTGAGTGAGGGTGGGTGGGTGAGGGTGGGTGGGTGAGTGAGTGAGGGTGAGTGTGTTAGAGAGAGGGTGAGGGTGAGAGGGTGAGAGGGTTGTGAGGTTGTGTATCCTATGCTTTTTTTGTTATGTCAGGCTATGTTTTGTTATGCTATGCTGATGAGGGTGTATGAGGGTGAGTGAGTGAGGGTGAGTGAGGGTGTGTGAGGGTGTGTGAGGGGGTGTGAGGGTGAGGGCAAAGGTGTGATGGTGTGTGAGGGTGAGAGGGTTGGGAGGGTGAGGGTGTGTGAGGGTGAGGGTGTGTGCGGGTGAGGGGGGTGATGGGGGGTGAAGGTGTGAGGGTGAGGGTGTGAGGGGGGTGTGAGGGTGAGGGTGTGAGGTTGAGTGAGGGTGCGTGAGGGTGTGTGAGGGTGAGGGGGGGTGAGGCTGAGCCGGGTGAGGGTGAGCGAGGGTGAGAGGGGTGAGGGTGAGCGGGGGTGGGTATGTACACAAAAATCAATAAAAATATGTTGAAATAAAAAAAATAAAAAACTGTGACGGTCTGCAGGCTGCCCAGGGATTCACCGTAACTCAAAAGCCTGCCACCAAGGGTCCCCGTGGACTTTTACTCTATGCCTTCTATAAACCGTTTTATAAATTATAAAGCTTGAAGTTATTAATGCATTATTAGATTGACCAGGTTTTAATACCTTCTCACTTGTGGCCAGGTTTATTTACCGTTCATAATTAAAACACAAATGTGGCTGTGAACCTCCAGCTAATGGGCCCGTCTCAGTGCAAATTACTTATTACTTTGATCAAGGCAGAGTGCTGTAAGTGCTTGGGTTACTGGCCAGTACATGCACAGTATGATCGATCCCGCCGCCATAGGTCTTGGGCTAGTACCGTGGGCCTTAAGCATGGGCAATGTTGTGTGGCTAATGCACGCCCCCTCCTCCCAGTCTCCAGCTGGCCCTCTATGCGTTTGTAACGGTTCTAAAAGTGAACGGGATGGCGATTCCTGTGTGCCGGCAGCCCTATGATGTCAGCAGCTTCACGATCGAGTGAGACATCTGCAAGGACTGGCTCCACTGCAGAAGAAGACCTGGGCGAGCTAGGGGTTCGGGGAGGGCACCGGGGCTCGTGAAAAGACCCAGCGTAACTAACCTCCGCTTACCTGCCGGGATCGACGTTTGAGCAGGCCGCTCTGCATGTGCACACATGACACAACAGTGCTGTAGTGAATATTTTGATTGCTGTTTTCGCTTCAAGGTGTTTCTTGTTCACACTGGTGGCTGATTTAAATTTCACATAACTGGATCTGTGCACCTATTTGCCCTCTCATTCTAACTTCTGAGTGCGAGTTGTACCAAAGAGTGAGTTATACTTGAGAATGTTGTCCCACATTACTCTTCTGTGAGTCATGTGATCCCACGACAGACCCGATCCCACCTGCGCAGGTGAGCTGCTGGCACACACTGGATAAAATGAATATCACATTGATTGGCAGAGCAGCTCGTCCACGCTGCTCGAACGCCTCCGTTAGCGAGCTTTAGTTCAGTGACTTACTGTCTTCTTTGAGTTTCTTGATGCTCAAATGGGTGTGTTCTGATATCTATTTCCCTATTTGTTTCATTGGGAAAGTGTCACTCATAGTTGTTGAAATGTCACTGATAATTACACGGAAATTATGAAAATGTCACATAGCAATCTGAAACCATGCCAGCTATCCCTGTAGCATGGTTACCGGGGAATGTTACCTCGTCCCCATTAAGCCAGTGAATGGAATGTGAATAAAGCAGTTATCGGACAGAACTAGCATATAAATATTTAAAAGGAGTGCATGACGGCTCGCCTTTCAAAATGTTTGGAGTGTTGCATTTTCTGTAGGTTTAGACCTTGAGATTACCCCCTCCCGCGCCCTTTCCTTGTTATCACCACCACAAGTCGTCATCCACTCGAATATCTGGAGTTTCTTCGTAACACTGGTAGAACATGTACTTTGGTATCTGACTCTGAGATGAAGGCGAATCCAAGCCACAGAAAAGCTTTCCAAACTGGTCACATTGTGTCATCTTATCAGGAGCATTTCGGCACAGGCCGAAGACCAATTTATAGTGTTTTACATCCTGATGGAACCTCGGTCCTAGGTAAAAAGTGGGTCATAAATATACCCAGTATTTACAGTGCATAGAAACTGGTAGTGTCCTATTAATCGATAAACAAAAACCTGGTATTGTAAGTAGCAGCAAATGTAATTAACTCATTCGCGTAAACGGCTAAGGACGTGCACTCTCCTCGTCGGTTCCATAAATATATGTTTAAGACGTGGCGTAAAACTATGCGCTCAAAGCAGACACACCGTTAAAACTATGGTATTTTTTTAACGCCTATTTTCTAACCTGGTCCTGGCAATTTCGGCGGACAGCTGGTCTTGATATAAACTCACTGTGAAGACCAATTTAAACCTGCAAAAAAAAAATATATATATATTTGTTGGTGAGGCGAAGCCCCTGTGTTCTTATGCTCTAATCCACGACTCGGTGGAGGAGCTGGAAGCAGCCAAGCAGACAAAAGCACTGGAGCCAGAAAGTCTGTGCCGGAGCCTAGTGTGCCCCGAAATGTACGTCACGCGAGGTGCCGTGGAGGGGAGGGGCCGAGTGATGAGGGGGGCCCGACTCCCAGGCTGGTTAAGGAACTGGCGGGTAGCCAGCGGAGCAGAATTTCCCAGTATGTGTTCCATGAAACAGAATGAAAGATGAAGCCGGAGGTCGCGCATTCCTGTCGTATGCTTTGAAAAAATGGCGTCTTGGATTTTGTAAATGTATTTGTCTATCAATTTAGCAACACGGTAAAGAATATCCCTTTTTCCAGCCTCACCATGCAAAAATAAATGAACCCAAACGTTTGTTGTGCCCTTGTTGTAACTTTAAGGGCATACAAAGATAAAAAGTGGTTTCTCCATAAAACTGACGTGCTCATGTTTGTGCTATTTATGTAGCTGCGCAAAATGAAATGTGCTTTTGCGTCTTGACTCGCGAGAGCTAGAGCTACCGAACAGAGGTAAAGAAGTGTGGGGAAAGAGGGCCGGGTTGCCGGGAGAGAGGGAACAGCACCAACCCTAACAAAAACGAAACTAGCATCTGGCGGAGAGCGAGGGATAGAGAGGAGACGGGCGGGGAGCAGAGTACATGCGAGTCATGGCCTGCGGCCGTGAATAAGTGACGGCATTTGGCGGAGCAGTGAAAGCCTTTGATGTGGCAAATGCTGCTGGCAGGGAGAAGTGGATCAGCGAGGTGGGAGGGAGGCTGATAGGCAGAAGGCTCGGGGAAGATGTGGGATTAGAGGGAGGGGGTGGGCTGCCTGCAACTCGAGCGACCATATGGAGAGGGAGGGGGATGGGCTGCCTGCTGGGAGAAGCTTGTGTGCCTTTGATGATCGAATGCAAGCTCGTGCACGAGGAACTTGTGGTCACGTGATTTCACGTGAACTGTTGAAAATCCTCATCGTAAAAAGTCAGCTTTGTGGATGGGTGGCATTAGGTCTCTCTACGAGACCTAAAAAGGAACATCCGCTCTAAAGGAGCATCTTGCCTCAAAAGCCCACTATACAAGAAAAAAAACATGGGTGGCACATCCTTCTCTGTTCAAGCAGCCAAAGTATGGAACTCTTTACCCCCAACATAAGATCCACTGACAACCACCTTATCTTCAGAAAACGACTCAAGATTTGGCTCTTTCCCACATAAGCACCATACGGAAACTGAAATTTACAGCATATCCCTCTGTATATAAGCATCTGTTTTCACTATAGATATGTACCTATCTTTGTGAATTACTTTATAAAACATGAAAAATAATGATGTTGTTAAGAGAAAAGAAAATAATAATAATAATAATAATAATAATATTATTATTAATCAATAAATAAAAATCATCTTTGGTCTACATGTACATACTTCCATTGTGCATCTATGTACCTTCCATGTACTTGGATCTGTGTGTCTGTTACTTTTCTCCTGAAAAAGCATATCAAATGCACTACCCTATTTCTCATCATGTGCTTCTATCAATATATTGAAACTAAATTTACTTACTTCCTTTATGTATCTATATGCTTTCAATTTACTTATGGATCTATATATTTATCACTTTCTTCTAATTTAGCATTTCCAATGTACTAGCCTATTTCTCAGCCTATACTTTGCTCAATATATCTTCTAGCCCAACCTTCTGACTCATCTCAAACTTGTTTCTACTACTCCTTCCAATGCGCTACCCTATCTCTCATCCTATACATCTATCAATATATCCTCTACATCCACTCTCTCATTTATCCCAAACCCATACCACTACTATGATCGCCATAATAACCCTTTCTAGACTTTCTCCTGCTCTACCCCTCCTTGCATCATCCGACACCTTTTTTTACTACACCGATCCCCTAAACCAAACCTTTCTAAACTCTCCCCTCTGACTCCTCCCCTCCAAAACTCCTTTTTATTCATCCAAAAGCCTCTTCCTACTGCTAAGACGTAAAAAAAATCCTTCACTTTTTTATCCCTCCACTATCCTTTTCAATCAAAATTAACAGACTAACATGTTCAGTCCTCAAATTCCATATTCAACTATACAAATATACTGCCCAAATAACTGAATAACATATCTACTACTCAAATTATACTATATTATATACTATACTAATTTTCAACACTAATCCTTTATGGGTTCCGGAGTGGCATTCTAGTCGCCAGAAAAGCGCTTCAACACCCATTAGGGGTAAAAAGTGCTTTATGAATCCTAATCTTTCTTCCCCTTTTATCCCTCCGCTATCCTTCTCACTCCAAGTAACAGACTAATATCCACCACTGAAATTACCTCATATTTTACCATATTAATTCACCACTAATCCTTTATAGGCTTCCTGAATAGCGTGTGTCAACAAGCGATAAATAAATACAAACCTTTGTCCCCCTCTAACCTTCTGCTATCATTCCATATCAAAATAACTGACTAACCTAGCCACCACTTAAAATGTACTTGCATGTTTCACCATACTAATTCAACACTAATCCTCTATGGGTCCCGGAGTAGCGAGCTACCTGCCGAAAAAGCGCTTTGACGCCTCGTCAGGGGTAGTAAGCACTATATAAATGCAATTACAATACAATACAATACAATGCATAGAGGTACCTCTGATACGCACAATAGCCTTTGTTATCCTGCCCTAAAAGGTGCCACCAGCCCACAAAACCTTTATCTTTAAAGTAACAACCCAACCTCGCACCAGACAGCCTGTTTGTTTCGACATCTGGGCAACAGGTGTTATGGAACATGAGCCCAACTCAGATGGGGCCATGACATTAGCCTCGAATGCAGCCTGTATGAGGTGAAGGGTAGCAGAGGAGTCATCGCTATTGAATGCAAGGGGTCAGATGTAACATACTATGTCTTGCAGACATGTGCTCTCAGACAGAGCCCGTTGGAGTGACAAGCGTCTCTCCTGTTTTTTCTCATCTGTAGTTGGGGGTAAAGGTGCTGTCACTGGCCATGGTGGGAGATGGTCTGCCAAGGTCTTGGAGTTGTGTGCTTCACTGGCAGAGGACCGAAGTGCAGAGATGTGGCAGACTTAGCCAACACCTTTGCTCCATTATCAGAGCTTGAGAAATGGTGGCTCTGAGTGTGATAGAGACTTGGTGTACATTCTCCTTGGCACCCGATAGTGACACCGTAGTTCGGGTAAGGAAGGTGTGGTGTTTAGTAATGCACAATAACTGGTTGGTACTGGGATGCCCTTAATGGAGGATGAAGCCCCAGGATACAACTTGGGATGATCAGGTAAATAGCCTTTACCCCCCGAAGACTGAGAGGAAACCAGTGGAAAGTCTGCTCAGGAGACTACTGGCTCAAGGCAAGGTGGCTTGTGCCTAATGGATGGCACAACCCCAAACTCATGACTATTATGCAGGACATAATCATCACCAACTTTACTGACTGGTGCAAGGCAGGCACGTCGGAAAAGGACTATTAACACATATTTGTACAGAGAGTGGATGTGGTATCTCCCAAAAAGATGCTTGGGACATAGCTATCCCAAAAGAAGATCGTTTTTAGAGACTGATCACTGTACAGATATTTTCCAATAGATTACCACCTATGTCCCTTTCCCTATAATTAAGGAAAAGCCATGGCCTGACTCATAACAGATGAAAATAAAAAAAATTAACCAAGCCACTTGTGCCACTGGTGGATCCTTCTGAGGCAACATAAGAACAGATGCATGGCAAGGAGGAACCCTTGTCATGCCCCTCCGCTCCAACAGATGTCATTCGTCTCACCATGAAATCGTCCTGACAGGTGTGGAAGCCAAAATTGTGGATGAGGAGCTGGATATCTCCCTCCTTCAGTAAGACTTGAGGAATGTTGTTGATAGGGTGATGGAAGTGGAGGGCTGCAATTTGGAGGTGGAGAACTCAGTCAAGGAGCTCAAAACAACTTGAGGTTTGTGGGGTTCCCAGACAGATCTGAGGATCTGAATCCTGAAGCATTCTTTGTGACTTAGCTCAAAGGACTGGTGCCCAGAGGTTTGCTGTTTCAATGTTTTATGATAGAGTGGGCACATCACTCATTAAATCCTAACCGCCCATCACTCATGGGGCATCTTTCAATTACCTGAGTGCTCGCTTATTAAACTATAGGGACCAGGATTTCATGTTACACACATGGAAAAAGAGAGCAAGTATGAATGACAGAGGAGTCTTTTATTACCTAACTACACAAGATCTGAACAAATAGAAGGAAAGCACTTTGATCATATTAAATTAAAGCTATAAGCTATGGGTTTTTCATTTTTTCTTTTTTTTTAAAGAATGTTATTTAGCACAAACTGAAACTGAAGGTATCAGAGCACTTTAAATGAGCACCAGTTACATTACAGGTGGACACATTCATTTTTAGTAGGCACAGGGAGATTTAGGGCCTAATTACGATGTCCGACACCTTCCTTGTCCGGGATCAACCGACCTCTGGTTGGTGGTGCCGACCACCTAATTAGGATGCGATGAACACTGTTCAGTCGCATTCCTACATTTCTCTGTTGAAGCATGATTTACGGATGTACATCAGCCATAATACATGCTCCCATAGCGAAATGAGAGGTGCTGTTGATCCCTGCACCCCATGGCAGTTCTGCCATGGGGTGCAGGGATCAACAGAGGGTCACCATAGGTGTCCCCTCTGCCCCAAACATGCACAAGGCTTCCCATGTTGGACAGGCCAGCATGGAAACCATGCTGGAAACAGTGCGTTATAATCCCAAGAGTGGATAGGCTCTCTCTATGGGATTATGAGCCGGTTTCGCCTGCCGACGGGCTCCTTGAGCACATTGGAAGCCAGCTGAAATGATCGACCAGTTTAGTTTTCGACCATCAGCATTGTTACGCGGTGGTCAGAAAGTAAACCGGGGGGGGGGGGCCTTACGATGCAGCCTGGAAAGGCTCTGACCGTTGGTCAGAGCGTCTAAGCTTTCCGGGTCACTTTGCAATCGGCCCGAAGTGATTTGGCCAGAATCACAGGATATTGAGCGTCCCTGCCGGGACTCAAACCCAGTTCCCCAGCTTTGAGGTCGACCACTCTTGCTGCTAGGCCACATCTACATATATGCTGCAGTACCAGATGAAAATGTAAATCATTCCACAAAACAAAGGCCTTTTTTTAAAGCCCAAATAGGCCTGGACTGGGCTGAAGAGCAAAGCAAAAACAAAGAGATGATGGATAGAGCACTGAAACTTTTCAGACACTCATCCCCTGTCACAGATCTGGGTTGAATTCATCATTGTGTATTAGCTCACTTTGCTTCTCCAATTCAGACCCAGCCATATGCAAATCAGGCTTGACCCTGTTCCAGCCCGAACTGCCAAGCCAGGTGCTCCCTAGACTGGAAACAAGCATCCTGGGCTTGTTTCGGGGTAATACCTCTCATCAGCCAGCTTATTTTGAATCCAGTGGTAAAGTGAGCAAGGGACCCAAATCTGGGCATACCCTGCCAACTTAGAGTGAACAAAGGAAACACAAAGAGATGATGGACGGAGTGCTGAAACATTTAAGACACTCATCCCCAGTACCAGATCGGGGTTGACGCCATCATCGTTCTTTAGCTTGCTAGCTTGCTTTGCCACCCCAGTTCAGACCCAGTCATATGCAAATCAGCCTTGATCCTGTTCCTCATGGGAAAAGTCCAGCCCAAACTGCCAAGCTAGGTCTTCCTTGGACTGGAAACAAGCATCCTGGGACCAGTTTAGTGGTAAGACCCTTCATCAGCAAGGTTAGCTTAAATCCAGTGGCAAGAAGAGCAACACTCCTTCCCAGGGAAAAAGACAAAAGTGCTAAATGAGGATAAGCCTTATGCAAAGGCTCAATGTCCAAAGGGACAACAATCTTGTCATAGCTGGAAGCCAAAACAGCAATGTAAGGAGGCAAATGGAATCTCTGTGGCAGAAATAGATGCGACTTCTAACGAAGACACTTTAGGATCCAAAAATTATGATTATTCTGGGAGTGGCCGTAACAGTTATGATGCACATGAGGCACATGTGGCACAGGGTCAGACTGATTTGCATATGGCCATGTCTGAACTGCCTCATGGGAACAGTCCAGCCTGAACTGCCAAGCCATGCCTTCCCTGGACCGGAGTGAAAATTGCAAAAAACACAGTTGATGGACAGAATGTAGAACAATGTCATACATTCACCCCAGTACAAGGATCTGGGACTAAATCCATAGTTTTTTTCCACTCCACACCACCCTGGGTTAGACACTGGCTATATGCAAATCAGCTCTGACCCTGTGCCTCATGGGAACAGTCCAGTACGAACGACCAAGCCATGTCTTTCCCAGACCGGAATCAAGCATCCAAGGACCGGTTTCTGGCTATCAGCCTTCATCAGCCTGGAGAGCTTGACTCCAGTGGTTTGGAGAGCCTGGGACTCACGTCTGAGCATCCCCAGCACACTCGGGGTGAAAATTGCAAAAAACACAGTTGATGGACAGAATGTAGAACAATGTCATACATTCACCCCAGTACCCCAGTACAAGGATCTGGGCCTAAATCCATCAACTGTGTTTTTTGCAATTTTCACCCCGAGTCAAGCTATCCAGGCTGAATGAAGGCTGATAGCCAAAAACCGGTCCTTGGATGCTTGATTCCGGTCTGGGAAAGACATGGCTTGGTAGTTCGGACTTGACTGTTCCCATGAGGCACAGGGTCAGAGCTGATTTGCATATAGCCAGTGTCTAACCCAGGGTGGTGTGGAGTGGAAAAAAACGATGGATTTAGGCCCAGATCCTTGTACTGGGGTGAATGTATGACATTGTTCAACATTCTGTCCATCAACTGTGTTTTTTGCAATTTTCACCCCGAGTGGGCTGGGTATGCTGAGACGTGAGCCCCAGGCTCTCCACACCACTGGAATCAAGCTATCCAGGCTGAATGAAGGCTGATAGCCAGAAACCGGTCCTTGGATGCTTGATTCCGGTCTGGGAAAGACATGGCTTGGTAGTTCGGACTGGACTGTTCCCATGAGGCACAGGGTCAGAGCTGATTTGCATATAGCCAGTGTCTAACCCAGGGTGGTGTGGAGTGGAAATAAACAATGGATTTAGGCCCAGATCCTTGTACTGGGGTGAATGTATGACATTGTTCTACATTCTGTCCATCAACTGTGTTTTTTGCAATTTTCACCCCGAGTGGCCTGGGTATGCTCAGACGTGAGCCCCAGGCTGTCCACACCACTGGAGTCAAGCTATCCAGGCTGAATGAAGGCTGATAGCCAGAAACCGGGCCTTGGATGCTTGATTCCGGTCTGGGAAAGACATGGCTTGGTAGTTCGGACTGGACTGTTCCCATGAGGCACAGGGTCAGAGCTGATTTGCATATAGCCAGTGTCTAACCCAGGGTGGTGTGGAGTGGAAAAAAACGATGGATTTAGGCCCAGATCCTTGTACTGGGGTCAATGTATGACATTGTTCTACATTCTGTCCATCAACTGTGTTTTTTGCAATTTTCACCCCGAGTGGGCTGGGTATGCTCAGACGTGAGCCCCAGGCTCTCCACACCACTGGAGTCAAGCTACCCAGGCTGAATGAAGGCTGATAGCCAGAAACCGGTCCTTGGATGCTTGATTCCGGTCTGGGAAAGACATGGCTTGGTAGTTCGGACTGGACTGTTCCCATAAGGCACAGGGTCAGAGCTGATTTGCATATAGCCAGTGTCTAACCCAGGGTGGTGTGGAGTGGAAAAAAACGATGGATTTAGTCCCAGATCCTTGTACTAGGGTGAATGTATGACATTGTTCTACATTCTGTCCATCAACTGTGTTTTTTGCAATTTCCCTGGACCGGAAGCAATCTTCTGGCAAGCGGTAACCAATGCAGGGCTTTCAAGGCAGGGGAGATGTGGTCTCGTGGTTTGATATGCAAGAGTAGTCTGGCAGCCGAGTTCTGAATTTGTTGTAGTCTTTTCATGGTCGTTAAAGGTGATCCGTGGTAGAGGCTATTGGCGTAATCGAGTTTGGATAGAACAACGGAGATGGTAGCTTGGACCTTGTGTGGAAATCCCAAATGAGGGAAAATTCGTTGCAGCGTTTTTATAGTAGCAAAGCTTGATCTTCTAGTTTATTTACTTGGACATTCATCGACAGCTTGGAGTGCATGGTCATTCCGAGGTTTCTTACTTCCTTCGATACTTTAGGCAGTGATCTCAGTTCATCAGGCCATGCGGCAAGAGGGTTGTAATTTTTCCAATCGCCACACGTGAGTATTTCAGTTTTTGAAGCATTCAATTTGAGATGGCTCCAAGTAATCCACTGATCCACGGCTCTGAGACAGCTGAAAATTGGTGATTTTCCACTGTTTTTGGGGCATTCCAATTGAAGGAGTATTTGCGTGTCATCTGCATAGTTGTAGCACGTGAGGTGAAATTTATTGATCAGTACTGGTAAAGACTTCATGTAGATGTTGAAAAGCATGGGCGAGATGATAGAACTATGAGGGACCCCTGCTTTTGTGGAGTACGGTTTGGACGAGAAAGGTGGGGTGTGGATGACATTAGTTCTGTTTCGAAGGTAGGACGCGATCCAGTCTAGAGCAGTTCCCTCTATGCCGGCTTCATAAAGACTTTGTTTCAGAGTGTCATGGTCAACTGTGTCAAAGGCAGCTGAGAGGTCCAAGAGGAGTAGCGCAGCAACCCCGTTGCGGTCAACTGTATTCTTTAGGTCATCCCAGATGGCAAGGAGGGAAGAGTCAGTGCTCTTCCCGGACGGAATCCTGTTTGGAAATCTGAAAGTATGTCATTCTCTTCAATGAATTGGGACATCTGGGAGAACGCTGCTCTTTCTATCAGTTTGCCCAGGAAAGGTCCATTTGTAATGGGTCTGTAGTTGTCGGGGTTCAGCGGGTCCAAGTTTGTTTTCTTCATAAAGGGCATATGTATGACTTTTTGAGTTCTTCTGGAAATATTCCAGTAGCTAAGGAATCGTTGATGATTCTTCTTACTGGAATGGCAGCAGAGGTTGTTAAAAGAATTGTCTTGAAAGTTTGTGGTGCACAGGGGTCAGAAGGGCTGCCGGCAGGCCTGCTTGCTTTGACCAGGTCCAATAATGTATCGTGTGAGATGTGTTGGAAGGAACGGAGAGGCTTGATTAGAGCATTCTTGGATAGTTGTTTTGCACAAGGGTTAGTGCTGGTGCTTTGTTTCTGTTGTAAGTACGAATCCAACATGTCTGCTTTGTCCTTGTAATGATTTGCCAGTTTGTCTGTGAAATCTTGAGTAACAGGATGAGTTCCTTCTAGGCAATTTGGTTTTCGAAATTCATTGAGTATTTTATAGAATTCTTTATTTGCACATTTTGCGTTTTGAATTCTGTCTGAATAGTACCTTTTCTTAGCTTTTTTGATAGCGGACTTATATAATCTGTTAATGTTTTGTAGGGGAAGTTTGTCTTGTTTGGCGTTTGTTTTGTGCCAGGTACGTTGCAGCTTTCTAATTTGTTGTTTTATGTTTTTTATTTCTATGTTTCTCCAAGGCGCTTTTTTCCTTTTCTTCTGTTGTGTGGTTTTGAATGGTATCAGGATGTCAACAACTTCCTTTAGCCACTCATATAGATTCTGAACAGAATTTATGGTTTCCAGATTTATACTGGATATTAGTTGTGTTTCCAAGTGTTCTAAATTGAGTTTGTTCCAAGGCCGATAGGTGGATGGATGTAAGGTAGTTTTTGGTGAGTCGCTTAGTGTTGTTTTATGTTGGAAAGCAAGCAAGTGGTGGTCTGACCATGTGTCATGCACGCTCCTTCTTGTCTCGAAAGTGTCCTGAAGTCACGATGCTATGCACCCAGCCTCCCCCCGTCACCCTCCGGGAGTCAGGAATAAACACTGACACCAAAAAAGTAACAAGGGGGAAAACAGGGGAACAAAACAAGGGTAGGAAGGGGAAGAACAATAACACTCCACAGTCTTCTTTATGTCAGAGGATGGTCTATCTTCTGGGACTGGTTCTGTAGCAAAATAAAATAACAAAGAGTGAAAACAATCCCCTCCCTTAGTGGTCCTAATGTATGAAATGTAATGTACTGTAATTGTACCTTCTAGACAGTGGAGGGAGATGATAAAGAAATAAAGTAGAAAAATCTGGAACTCCAATATCAGTCTTGATATGGTTTATCCAATGCAACATATATCTAAATACAAGAGAACACTATGAGTAAAGTCCAGGCAATACTGTAACTAAGGAATCTCTCCTGTCTGTGAAACTCACCACTGGTAGTGTATCAGAACGCTGTACCAAAGTATTCAAAGTTCACCACGAACGGTAAAGCAACAATCAAATAAACACCACTCCGAAGAAACGTGGCATTCAAACCAGGCACTTATCAAAAGAGGGAAGAGGAAATAACGTCCATTCAGTTCCTCTGAATAGGTACCTCGATAATCACAAATGGGAATGGACACTTGTATCTACAATAACCATTGGTTATTACTTGACAACCCTCATAGACGCTATGCTTTCGTTGTTGCGGTGTATCTTTTATCCGCCCCTTCTCTAGCGCCATGGCATAGTCATCGGGCTGACAAGTGACGTGCTATATGCCTGCCTCACCCGAGGCAACCTCTGGCAAGTGTAGAAGTGTCCAGAGATGATAAGGACTGTTCCAGAGGAGTTGACGGCAGTGCCAATCAGTGGGTATAAAAGCAGTGTCGCATCAAAAAAAACAAATTTATTATAGGAAGATGCACACTGTTAATTAAAAGGAAAAATAGTGATATATTCGGTAACCGAGTTACAGGACTACCATATAACTCTCTTAAAAGGTCAACATGTTTCAGCTCTATATGGCCCGCAGGGGTCTGTAGAGCTTTCGTCAGGACAAACAAAGAGGGTTCATACTCACACCATTAGTGCAGTTTTCAAAAGGGGGGGGTATGAGATTCTCATACTGAGATTCCTTATTTGTCGGTAAATCTCACAACGTCAGGAGGCCAAAGAGCCGCGATTCACAAGGCATTTGCCTCGTGTTGTAACGTAATGGTTACTGGTGCTGACTCTGCCCCTGGGAGAAACCAGGCAAGCAATTACCTACGAGTTTGCAAAGCCACTATAAAGTCAAAGCGGAATAAACAAATAGAATAATAAACGAAAATAGAGCAACAACCCAGAAACAAGCCGCTTCCTAGGACTTACGATATCAAGAACAGGATTCAAGAACTCGGGAAGGGACGAACTCCAACCCCAACGGCCCGCTAGCTCCTCGGACGCCTTCACCGTGACCCGGAACGAAACTGGATACAGCTGGCTAACGCGAAGCACTTCCTGAGTGTTTGGGGCGGGTTTAAGTCTCGCATCACGACACTTCTGCGCATGTGCGAACACAGCGCATGCGCCACAGACCCTGTATAACATTTGCCAACCATTGCCAACCACGTTCTCTCTAGCAGTCGGCCGATATACAGCTCTGGGTTTAAAAGGGCTCCATCGTGCATCAGGGTCTTCTGTGCACACGACAGGCATGACAGAACACCCCTCCCACTGTGCCCCCCACAGGTTTTGGCTTATGGGGGAATCGCCTGTGAAAAGCTCGCAATAAACAAGGAGCATGCACTTGGCTTGCGGGTTCCCAAGATCTTTCATCAATGCCATAGCCCTTCCAGTGAATCAGATATTGGAGGCGACCACTCACTCTCCTAGAGTCAATAATAGCGCCCACCTCCTATTCCTCACCATCGTCTACCATAGTAGGAAGAGGAGTTGTCGGAAGGCGGGTATCAGGCACTACAGGTTTTAACAGGGAAACGTGAAATACAGAGTGTGGCTTCATTGATGGTGGTAGTTTCAGCGTCATGGCCACAGGATTGATGACTTGGATAATGGGAAAAGGCCCAATGTACTTAGGCTGAAATTTACAGGCTCCCTTTAAAGCCAAATATTTGGTGGAAAGCCAGACGTTATCATTCTTTTGATAAGTGGGTCCTGTATGTCTATGTGTGTCTGCTGCTTTCTTGTAATCAGATTTGGCCTTGTCTAAGTTGTCATGGATGATGGAATGCACAGTCTGCAGATGTGTGACCAAATCCTGTACAGCTAGAATGGCACAAGGCCTCAAAAAGGGCAGGACTTTAGGATGGAACCTGTATGAAGCATAAAAAGGAGTGAATAGAGCAGAAAAATGGTGACTATTGTTGTATGACATTTCTGCCAACCAAATCAGCTCATCCCACTCTTTCTGTTCCTGCAGCAGTTGACATCGCAAGAACTGTGTCCTTCTCAGTTGTCGCATAGACAATGCTCTAGCAGACTTTAGATATTGTAGATTGCGATGGTCTGTCAATACAGTAACCGTGTGATTTGTGCCCAAAAGATACTGTCTCCATTCCTCCAACACTTTCTTGATAGCTAGGAGTTCCCTCTCCCCAACCGTATAGTTCACTTTGGCTGGAGTCAACTTGTGTGAATAGTAGGCCACGGGATGAGTTCTCCAGTGTTAGAATCCGCTTGAGAAAGGACACCCCCTACCGCTACTTGCGAGGCGTCTACTTCCACCACATACGGACAAGATGGATCAGGGTGTTTCAAAATAGGAGCCCTCGTGAACGCGTCTTTCAAAATGTTAAAAGCCTTGTTAGCTTCCTCATACCAATGAAAAGGCACTCCTTTTCGCAACAAGCGCATGATAGGAGCTACAAGATCTGAGAACTGATGTATGAAACGCCTATAGAAATTTGAGAATCCAATGAATTGTTGGATTTCCTTTACATTCTTAGGAGGAGGCCATTTTAAAACAGCGCTGACTTTTTGTGGATCCATGCTCAGACCTCGCGCTGATACAATAAACCCCAAAAAAGCGACTTGGTTGCGATGAAAGAAGCATTTATCTAATTTACAAAAAAGAGAATTGTTTTGCAACCTGTGTAAGACCTCCTTTACATGGCCTATATGTCCATCAAGGGTTTTAGAATAGATTAGTAGGTCATCAATGTATGGTATAACACTTTTGTCAAGATACTCCTTCAACACTTCATTAATAAAATATTGGAATGCTGAAGGAGCATTACAAAGCCCGAAGGGCATTACCAAGTATTCATATAGACCGAACTTGGTGCAAAACGCCATCTTCCACTCATCTCCGTCTTTAACATGGACGAGGTGGTAGGCCCCACGTAGATCTAATTTTGTGAACCATTTCGAATCCTTTATTTGATCGAGTAGAGAGGAGATGAGTGGTAAGGGATACTTGTTTTTAATCGTAATGGCGTTCAATGATCTATAATCAATGCAGCAGCGTAGACCTCCTTCACTTTTAGGGATGAAAAATAACGCTGATGAGGCTGGAGATCTAGAGGGTCTGATGTAACCAAGGTTTAGCATGGAATCAAGGTATTCCCTTAAATACAAATTTTCTTTTTCCGTAAGTGAGCACACCCTACTAGTTGGTATACGTGCGCCTGGCTGCAAATCAATGTGGCAGTCGTATACCCTGTGGGGAGGCACGCAGGTTGCTTGTTCCTTATCAAATACCGACTTGTATTCTTGATACACAGGGGGTAAAACGTTGTCAGGCTGTCGTACCGAATATGGTTCATCGGTGGTAACCGAAGCAACTGAAATCATTTTTTGTGTGGGCATTGCACTACTCTGGGCAGAGGAATCAGGAAGGTCCTTACTTCTAGTGCAAGTGTGTTGTTCACACCCTTCCCCAAAGGTGAGCCTAGTGTTTTGCCAATCTATTCGGGGATTGTGGAGACGCAACCAAGGAAGCCCCAGTACCACTGGAAATTGAGGCGAATCGATTAAATCAAAAGCAAGAGTCTCCCAATGTGTGGAATCCAAATACATATCCAAAAGGATACTAGAGTGCGTGATAGGCCCAGATTTCAACGGACTCCCATCTATGGTATATACTTCCTCTGTGGTTCCTTTTTGCACTTTAGGGATGTCATGGGTGCTTGCCCATTGATAGTCCATAAAGTTGCCAGAAGCTCCTGAATCAATCATGATGGGTTGTGTAAGGGTATTGGAAAGCCATGACAATTTGGAAATGATAAAGAAATGTCCTGTATTTGTCATTACTGATGACACCATATGAATCAATGGACCCGGCGGTAAGGTCTCTGTTACCTTCGGGTCTGTTAGTTTTCCGATTTGCGCGACTGTTTGGGTTTGATTGGGCATTCCCTCAAGAAATGTCGAGCTTTGCCACAATAGAGGCACAACCTGTTCTCTCTACGTCTTTGTTTCTCGGTCTCACTCAAAGGCCCTTTAATACTGCCTATTTGCATGGGTTTTGGATCCTCGGGTTTTGCTTCAGCCTCCACTTTCCTTTCTCTAGTGTTCACTCTAGGGTACTCATAACGTCCTTTATCTCTACGTCTTTCGCCTAGCCTGTGATCTAGTTTCACCACCAGGTCGATTAGTTCGGACATGTAGCAGGAGGATCCACTACGTGAGCTAAGGCATCCTTAAGTTCATCACGTAGGTCTTTATAAAAAAAGGGCACTACGTTTATCAGCGGGCCAGTCTGCCTCTACAACTAGTCTGTTGAAAGTGGAAATATAGGTAATAAGATCTTTCGAACCCTGTTTCAAATTTAACAACTCCGTATCCGCTGCATGTGTGAATGAATGTTTATCAAACATCTTACGCAATTCTCTACAAAAGGCGTCATAATCCAATAATAAGGGATCATCTTTGTCTATCAAAGGAATTGTTCAGTTTGCTGCTGAACCCCCTAAATATGATAGAACAAAGGCCACCTTAGCCTGATCGTTTGGAAAACAGGGAGCTTTACACAGGAAGTGCAACTGACACTGTTAGAAATGCTGCACATTTCGATGGATTCCCATAAAATCTCTCAGGGGCGCCAGAGGAATAGTGTGAGGTGTAACTACTTGCACTACAGCGTTTTGATTGCTGGCACCTGCTCCCTCATCTCTATGTACGCTCAATGCTTCCAGTCTATCTGCAATGGATTGGGTTTCTCGCTGGAGACTCCCCACCATATTCGCTACATCCTGTAATGTGAGATCCATGGCACTTGGGAGACAATTTGATAAAGGCTTCGCGTTCTGTCATACATGCTCCTTCTTGTCTCGGAAGTGTCCTGGAATCACAATGCTATGCACCCAGCCTCCCTGTCACCCTCCGGGAGTCAGGAATACACACTGACACCCAAAAAGTAACAAGGGGGAAAACAGGGGAACAAAACAAGGGTAGGAAGGGGAAGAACAATGAAACTCCACAGTCTTCTTTATGTCAGAGGATGGTCTATCTTCTGGGACTTGTTCTGTAGCAAAATAAAATAACAAAGAGTGAAAACAATCCCCTCCCTTAGTGTTCCCAATGTATGAAATGTAATGTACTGTAATTGTACCTTCTAGACAGTGGAGGGAGATGATAAAGAAATAAAGTAGAAAAATCTGGAACTCCAATATCAGTCTTGAAATGGTTTATCCAATGCAACATATATCTAAATACAAGAGAACACTATGAGTAAAGTCCAGGCAATACTGTAACTAAGGAATCTCTCCTGTCTGTGAAACTCACCACTGGTAGTGTATCAGAACGCTGTACCTAAGTATTCAAAGTTCACCATGAACGGTAAAGCAACAATCAAATCAGGCAAGCAATTACCTACGAGTTTGCAAAGCCGCTATAAAGTCAAAGCGGAATAAACAAATAGAATAATAAACGAAAATAGAGAAACAGCCCAGAAGCAAGCCGCTTCCTAGGACTTACGATATCAAGAACAGGATTCAAGAACTCGGGAAGAGATGAACTCCAACCCCAATGGCCCGCTAGCTCCTCGGACGCCTTCACCGTGACCCGGAACGAAACTGGATACAGCTGGCTAACGCGAAGCACTTCCTGAGTGTTTGGGGCGGGTTTAAGTCTCGCATTGCGTCACTTCTGCGCATGCGGGAACACTGTGCATGCACCACAGACCCTGTATAACATTTGCCAACCATTGCCAACCACGTTCTCTCTAGCAGTCGTCCGATATACCGCTCTGGGTTAAAAAGGGTTCCATCGTGCATCATGGTCTTCCACGCACACGACTGGCATGACACCATGTGACTGGAGTTATAGTTTAAAAGGCAACTAGTTCAGTATTAGCAAAAATGACATCTAGGATATGTCCAGCGATGTGTGTCGGATTGGGGACAATCTGATGCAGGTTCAATGCGTCTAGGCCAGTGATTATTGTTTTTGGATGGGTCATATTGGTTTTATCAAACCAAATGTTAAGGTCACCCAGAATACACAGGTTGGAGTGTATTGTTATCAGATTTGAAACTGTGTCTAGAAGTGCGTCTGGGAATGTTGCCTTGCTAGGTAGAGGTCTGTAAAGGAGCAGTAAGTTACAGGTGGAAGACGGTGTAGGATTGCATCTTGTTAGAAGAGCCTCACAATTCTTTATGGAGATGTTGTCAACTTTAGTGATATGTATTGTTTGCCTGAATAACACAGCTAGACCACCTCCTTTTTGGGCTATACGATTTTGGGTGATTATTTGATAGCCTAGAGGAATGGCTTCATGCAGGACTGGAGCCATATCCTCTCCCAACCATGATTCTGTTATGAATAGTATGTCTGGTTTTGCATCGGTGAGAAGGTCGTAGATGTGATGCTTGTTTTTAGAGAGGGATCGAGCATTTATTAGTAGACAGTTTAGTGAAGGGCTTTTGGTGATAGTGGGACTTTGTTTTGTAGAAGAGTGATCAGTATTGTGTGGGTGTGTATCAGGTGTGTTTTTAGTGCTGGTATTAGCTGTATTAGGATTGCAATCGTGTAGCTGTTCTGTATCGTGTTCCTTATCCAGCATGCTAAGAAGGCATTTTGATGGGTCTGCATGAGTGTGTGATGGAGATGGTGTTTGAGAATGAGTTGGAGTGCTCTGTTGCTTTTGTGGTGTAACATTGTTGTGCGGTAGACTTGGGGAAGCAAAGTTGTGAGGTGTGGCATGTTGCTTATATTTTTGGCGTATGTTGAAGGCGGAAGATGTATGAGTCAGGGAAGGTGGTGCAGCATATGGGTCATGTCGTAATGTTTTAAATTGTCCAATGGATGAGAGGCGGTTAGAAGAGAGGTGCTGTATTGCTGTATCTGTGTTAGGTGTGGGGGAAGAGTGAAAGCTTGGCATTGAAGTTTGTTCCTTTGTGTGGTTTGAAAGGTGGATATATGTTTGTATTTTGTGATGGTAAGTATTATGAGGTGTTGCGCTTTAAAGATCTTGTTGTGCTGGTGTGTGTGATATGTTTCGCTTTTGAGGTGTGGTGAAAAGGGGTGCTGATGTATATGTTTCATGCACCTGATTTGGTTGTATAGTATTGTTTGTGAGAGGAGGGTTTGACGTAGAGGAGGTGGTGATGTGTTTATGTGTAAAGTGTATGTTGTGTGTAGGAGGGAATGAAGTAGAGGTGAGAGTGTTTATCTTAGACTGGTTTGTTTCAAGAGTTACAAAGTGTGGTGGTGTGCAGTGTGTGTGTTGTGTGTTAGTGTTATTATGGTAGAAGGGAGAGGAGGGTGTTTGTTGGACAACTGATGGAAGAATCATTATATATTTGTTAGTGATAAAAGGTGGACTGTTAGGTGTAATTACAGCAGGGCGAGTGTGTCTGAGTGGGATGTAGTTATTTATGGTGTTGATTGGCGTTGTGTTAGTGATGAGTGTATTGGTTAGTTGTATAGGATAGAGTTGTGTACTGTTTGTGGGTGGTGGTGGATATGTGTGGTAGTTGGGATAGTAGGGTGTGTAGATGTGGTTTGGTTGGGTTTGTAGTGCAGGCTGGTACATCAATCTGTGCATAGGGTTGTGCGTGGTGTATATTTGGTGTGAGTGTATTGCTCTGTTTGTGGTTGTGGATGGTGTGGGCTGGGTATTGTTAAATGAGAAAAAGGGCAGCATTTCTGGCCCTAGTCCCGACCAGGCCCGAACAGGCCCAAACAGGCAACTACCCTTGTCCTCGACGCCCGGGCTGAGACGCCCTAAGCCTAGCCTTTTTTGTAGCCCTAGTAATCAGGTGACCCCTTCAGCCAATGGGAACCCTAGCCCTAACACTATCCAATCACAACACTAGCCCTAGCATCTAGAACCAATAGGAGACCAGGACCTTGCAGCCAATCTTAACCCTCGTCAAAGCACCCAATCAGTTAAAAAACCCTGATCTCTACGTCCAATAAAGGCCTTAGCCCTACCACTAGTCCCAACCCAAGTCAAAGCAGCCACTGGTACAGGTAGTCCTAGTCCCTAATTCCAATAGAAAGCCTAACCCTACTCTAAGTCCCACAACCGGTCCAACAACCAATCACACCAGAAGCCCTAATCAGTAATCACTACTTCCAATTAAGGCTCTAACCCTAGCCCTAGTCCCACCCTACTCCCAACAACCAATAACATAGGAAGCCCTAGTCCTTACTTCCAATAGAAATCCTAACCCTAGTCCCAACCTTGCAATGATTGATTCACAGACCGAGAAACCAATCAGAACCCTCAAATACCCAACCAACGAGGACATTAACCCTAACCCAATAGAAACACCAGATACAACCACCAATCAGTGTACACATGTGCCAACCACTAGCACACCATATAAGGTCCCAGCAACCTCAGACAAGGTTTGCTGGCCAGGGAGTTGGAAGCTGCTTGCTCCTGTTCAGAATCTCATAGGAGACAGACAGGCTCAATCCACAACTTTGGACTTCCGCAGGTAAAGGCTTCACTAACTCGAAATCTAACAATACTGATTGAATAAAGCTATACTCCCCCTGCTGGCCAAAAAACGAAGTGCACAGGCCCCAGTAAATACAGTTTCAACAGCTCACAGAAGCACCCTCTGATGTAGAAAATCCCTGTTGCTAGGTTGAGGGGGGAGTCAGGGGGGCTGGCCTCACTGGCTAGTGAACACAAAATGGAGTCTGGGGGTGCACTGTTTGAGCATACAGGCCTAAGCACAGAGCAAAGGAGAAATTTGGAGGGAAAACAGATTTATCACCAAGGAATGAGAGGGACAAACTACAGAGGTTGGACTGCAAATCCCACAATTCAACACACTAAATTAAGGCAATCATGGGCTTGGAAAAACACACATTTAAAACACAACACAGGTGATAAAATATGCAATTACAGGCAGGCTAAAACTACAATTTTTAACTGTAACAACCATAGGCATAGACAGTAAACATAGAAAGTGAAAATCGTTTTTTGAACAACTTTTTGTCTTGGGAAGAGACAGCACTAGTCTGTCTCCTTACCACTTCCTGGACTATGCTCAGTGCAATCTGGGCCACATGTAGGCTGCAACTCACAAAATGGACCTACGTCAGGTATAATGTATGCATGGTAGGCGTTGCCATGCAGGAAATCCTTGTAAAAGTGACGCAGTGAAATCTGTGTCAAAAACTTACACCTGCTTTAAGCAGGAGTATTGAGTTACGCAGTGTATTGGGAATAGGCCGCAGCACGCATTGCTGGAGTTGCGCCATGCTAGGGACACGACTCCAGCAATGAGTGACTTTTCTGTCAACAGATGCGTCAGAATTTCTGATGCATCTGTCAGTCCTTGTGCCATGGTGTAGCACATCCATGGTGATGCAAGGGTTTTGCATGGTGGCTCAGGGAAAGTGATACATCTTTACAGATTCGTCACTTTCTTGTAAATCTGCCTCGTTGGGGTTTATTTATGAGCCATGGCGTCACTTTTGCGGCGCCGGTGCGTCACTTTTTGTGACGCATCAGCAGTGTAAAAAATGCCCCATGTTGCGTTGTATTTACAAAGGGACACTGTGGTATCCTTCATAGTGCTATCTCTGTGTGTGAGGGGCTTGCTGGTTATCGAATGTTATCCTTAGAATGTAATGATGTAGTTATGTTGATATTCTAATTGGGGCCAGTACTGAGCCCGTTACTGCCTATGTCTCTTGTGGATGAGATCCTTTCTTCATGAGATGTTAATAAAGAATCTTTATATCATCAATCTGCATTACCTGAACTTCTACTTCTTCACATTGGCGACGAGGACTGGTGAAGGCTTATCTTAAAACTATAAAAATTCATGTTGAAGAGGAAAAAGGTCTACTTTGAAAGAAAATCCCTCTAAAGGATCTCAACACCAAGCCTCACCTTAAGGTACTTTGCGCTGCAACCTTAAACTTAATACTGGGCAGTGAGAATAGAAGATTTTACATTCTTTTCAGTAATTTTCTTGCCCTTTCTTGGTGCTTTTACTTTTCATGTGCTCTGCTTCAAAATATTCCAAGTCTATGAACAATATTGTTAGAGCGAACTTCTCCTTGAGGCTTGAAAAGTTCTGACCACTTGTTTACTTATCTTTATGAAAACGTGGCAGACTTGCTTTGCTTGTAAAGTGCATTGACTCCGTGAAAATGTGTGGTATGCTGTTAACTGTCTGAAGACTAGTGACAGAGATGCTTTTGTTTGAAGTGTATATTGGCTATACATCTGAAGACTAGCGGCAGAGTCGGTTTTGCTTAAAGTGGATATTGACTTTTGAATTTTGCAGTTGACATGTGTATTGTGAAGGAAAAACTGAGAGCGTAACAACTTGTAAGGAAGCGTTTTTTAAAAAATCAATAACAACCTGCACTCGCGCGTCCTTTGCTCTCATGTTCAGTCACGCTCCAAACAGTTCAGCTTATGTCTTCATTGCGTTGCTACGCTATGCACGCATGCATCTGACGCTCTACGTGAACGCTGTGTTCCTAACGCTCTACGTGAACGCTGCGTTCCAATCTGCCTCTTCCCAACATTAATACCATGTTGACTCAACTTGGGGATGCGTGCATGTTCTCCAGTCTCGACCTTAGGGCTGCATACCATCAGGTGAGGATTGATGAGACGTCCATGGGTCTCACAACCTTTATCACACCCTTTGGCACGTATAAGTTTACCCGCTTACCCTTTGGCTTAATCTCTGCGGCCTCTGTGTTTCAGAGAGTAATGGAGGATGTATTAAAGGGTATTACTGGTGTTAAGATTTATCAAGACGATGTGATTGTATTTGGTTCATCACAAGGTGAACATGATCTTAGAGTTAAATCTGTTCTGGAGCTTTTTGCTGACAGAGGATTGACACTAAGGGAAAACAAGTGTAGATTCAATTTGACTGAAATTGACTATTTAGGTCACTGTTTAACCCCGGATGGTGTAAAACCTAAAGATACGTTGGTGAAAACTATACATAGTCTGCCTGCACCAAAGTCTAGAGAAGAGTTGGTTACCTTCCTAGGTATGGCAGAGTATTATAATAAGTTAGTGCCCCATTTTGCAAATAAAACTCTTAGTATGAGAGCCCTGTTAAAAAAAAGAGTAAAGTTTACGTGCTCTCAGGTGTGTCAAAAGGAGTATGAACAAGTCAAACAAGATTTAAGTCTAGCTCCTTCTCTACAGAGTTTCAATGTGAATCATAATTCGATTTTGGTCACAGATGCTAGTTCTCGAGGTTTGGGAGCTGTACTCAAGCAAATGCAGGATGGGAAAGAGATTACCATCTTATTTCTTTCTAGATCTTTAGTTGGCCCAGAGTTGTCATATTCAGTGATTGAAAAAGAAGCTCTTTGTATTTATTGGGCAATTAGGAAATTAAAGAAATTCCTGTGGGGTAATTCGTTTGTGGTTCACACTGATCATAAACCGTTGAAAGATGTTTTTTGTAAAAAAAAGTTTGGATGCTATTTCTTCGCGTATTTTTAAATGGGTTATCGCTCTTCAGGGTTTTGAATTTGAAGTGAGATATTTACCAGGTGTGAATAATAAGGTTGCAGATTGTCTCTCTAGGTTAGTTTCTGAACAAGATGCCCAAACTTCATTGTCATCTGAGGATTCTTGGGAAGTGGATGAGTTCAAGGTGTGTGAAGTTGTTGAAGGCATTGTTCAAGAGAATGACTGGAGAGATGCCATGAGTAGTGACACAGACTTACAAGAAATTTGTGATTTGATTAGTAAAGGCTGGCCATGTCTTAAGAATTTGAGTGTTAGTGCTAAGAAGTACTGGAATGTTAAGGACGAACTGTCATTAAAGGATGGTTTTCTGTGGAGGGGCATTAGACTTATTCCACTTGCTCCGATTAGGTAGAAAATTTTTCATTTAGCTCACCAAGGGCATCAAGGGATATCTAAGACAAAGGAGAGAATTTGGTTACATTTCTGGTGGCCAGGTATAGATATTCTTGTGGAACGAATGATACGTGATTGCGTTGAATGTAGCTCATCTGACAAGGTGTGTAAGACAAGAACACAGCCAATGATTATTAGAGAAATGCCGGTACGGTGTTGGCAAGATGTAGCCTTAGACATTCTGGGTCCGGTTTCCTGTAATAGTGGACAACGGTATGTGTTAGTCTTGATTGACATGTTCTCGCGATGGCCAGAGATAAAGATCACCCAGAATATTGAGACCAAGGACATCACATTTTTACAAGATGTATTTTGTAGGGGGGGATTCCCCTAAACCATCCTTACAGATAACGGTGTACAGCTGGTGTCAAGGGAGATGGAGGATTTCCTGGCTAATAAGGGTATTAAACATAAGCGTTGTTCGCTTTACCATCCGTAATGTAACGGAATGGTGGAGAGGTTCAACCGAGTACTTAAGGAATCTATTCAAGTTTCTAAAAATCAGGGGGAAGATTGGAAAACTAATCTTCTGGAAAGAGTAATGGTGTATAGAGTCACAGCACATTCCACCACAGTTGAGAAACCTTTTGTGCTATTCCAAGGTCGTACACCGAACACATACATATTTCAAACTTGGATGAGGAATCTAGGGGTGGAAACTGAGAATCATAACAAGGACCTAGGTTTGATTAGGCAGGAAATCAAGTCCACGGTTAGGAAGGGGAATTTTGATAACAGACATGCAGTTGCTCATACTAAGGTGTGTGTTGGGGATCGGGTGAGAATTCGCCTTCCACTTAGATCCTCAGGAGCAAAGTTCTCTTCTCCTTTTTATGTCACAAAACTCTTTCTTAATGCTGTTAAACTAAATGACGGAAGAATATGGAATTTGAATCGAGTTGCTTCATTTTCAGGTCCAGCTTCAAAGGATCAGAGTTCGAGCAACGGTGTTATTTCTGCTGGGTCTACTTTAGGAAATAACAATTCAACCAATAGTGATGTTCATGCTGGGTCTGGTAGAAATGGTGGGCGGAGTGTGCCTTGTAATCCTGTCAGGAAAAGTACACGTTTGACCTGTGCTCCTGCAGCTCTTAGTGACTATATTCTAAAATAACAATATTTGTGTTTCAGGGGGAGGTGTGTGGTATCCTTCATAGCGCTATCTCTGTGTGTGAGGGACTTGCTGGTTATAGAATGTTATCCTTAGAATGTAATGATGTAGTTATGTAGATATTCTAATTGGGGCCAGTACTGAGCCAGTTAATGCCTGTGTCTCTTGTGGATGAGATCCATTCTTCATGAGATGTTAATAGAGAATCTTTATATCATCAATCTGCATTACCTGAACTCCTACTTCTTCACAGACACTTCTAGGTAGATGCGTCACTTTGTAAACCCCTGCCCCACATTATACCTGCGCCAGGTATAATGTATGCAGAGTGGGAGTTCTGAGTTAAGTAAGCCTTGTAGAACTGACGCAGTGTAATCTTTGAGATTCCACTGCATCACTTCTAGGACGCAAATGCGTCAATATTTTACGATTGCCTCACAGCAGGCATATGACTGACGCAGGCACATTTGAAATGGGACTTGCCCATGTGAAATGATCAATTCATGGAGTTGGGTCACTTTCGTGACACACTCCAGCAATGCGTCATTTTTGGGCCTACAGATACTTCAAAAAATTCCGACATATCTGTAACTCCTTTCGACATGATGCATCAAATTGTAAATATGACGCATCCAGCATGTCGCAAGGAGAGGGCAATGAAAAGTGACGCATCGCTGTTTTGACGCAGCGATGCATCACTTTTCATAAATGAGGCCCTCTGTTTTTTGGGGAGAAGCCATCAGTTCATGGAGCTGTTCAGTATAGATTTGTTTCCAATGCATTTTACATTCACAGTAAATAGGAGAGTAAGCAGAATTTGTGCTGTTTCTGGAACAGGCATCGGGGCAGCTGCTTCTCCCACAGGTGCTGAATTGCCGGTCATCAGCAGTCCAAGACCGGCTCTACTGCTCCCATCTATGGTGCAAGCCAAGGTGTGCTCTTGCACGCATAGGGGCAGATTTAGAATAGCTGGAGCATCTCTGCATATTAGCAGAGCTGCGCCAGTTATTTTGCATCACAGAAATATAGCCTTGCGCCACCATGGATGCCCACGACGCAACTCCAGCAATGGATAGGAATGCCTATTCCTAACATGCTGCGTCACTCCTAAGGTTTTGATGCAGTGGCGTCGTAAAAGTGACTCAGTGAAATCTTGTAGATTTCACTGCGTCACTTTAATGAGGCTTTCCAACGTCGGAACGCCCACCCTTCAAACATTATACCTGATGCAGGTATAATGTAGCACAGGGCTTTACAACATGCAAAAACAACAGTTGATGGACAGAATGCAGAACAATGTCATACATTCACCCCAGCACAGAGATCTGGGCCTAATTCCATCGTTTTTTTGCACTCCACACCACCCCAGTTCAGACATGGCCATATGCAAATCAGTCTTGACCCTGTGCCTCATGGGAACAGTCCAGCCCGAACTGCTAAGCCATGTCTTTCCTGGACCGGAATCAAGCATCCTAAGACCGGTTTCTGGCTATCAGCCGTCATCAGCCAGGATAGCCTGACTCCGGTGGTGTGGAGAGCACGGAACTCACGTCTGAGCATACCCGTCCCCCTCGGGGTGACAAATGCAAAAACAACAGTTGATGGACAGAATGCAGAACAATGTCATACATTCACCCCAGTACAGAGATCTGGGCCTCAATCCATCTTTTTTTTGCACTCCACACCACCCCAGTTCAGACATGGCCATATGCAAATCAGTCTTGACCCTGACGCATCTCACTCGATGCGTCATGTTGTTAATATGTTGCATACTGGTGCATTGTTTACGACGCCGCTGCATCACAGAAGTGACGCAACAGTGTAGTAAAGATGTTGCAATGGGCTTGTAAATCTGCCCCAAAGTTACTACTGTGTCAGACGAATTTAACCAACCACCAATGGCTGCCATCAAAAGGGTATGTTTATGTAAGAAGTATAAAACGCAGAATGTTGAAATAATGAAAAATACAGTCTTTAGCCCAGAGTCAGAGGGCCTCATTTATGAGAAATGACGCATCGCTGCGTGAAAGCAGCGATGCTTCACTTCTCAGTGCGCACTCCTTGCGTCATGATTGATGCATCATATTTATAATATGACGCATCATGTCGTAAGGAGTTACAGATACGTCAGTATTTCTGACGTATCTGTCGGCGCAAAAGTGACGCATTGCTGGAGTGTGTCAAAAGAGTGACGCAACTCCAGCAATGTGTACTTTCACATGGGCACATGGGCAAGTCCCATGTTGTTAGTGCCTGCGTCAGTCTTACGCCTGCCATGAAGCAGGAGTAAGATTTTGACGCATTAGCGGCCAAGAAATGGCGCAGTGAAATCTTATAGATTTCACTGTGTCACTTCCATGACCCTTTCTTGCGTCAAAACGCCCCCCCCTTGCATACATTATACCTGGCGCAGGTATAATGTGGCGCAGGGGTTTACAAAGTGACGCATCTACCGAGATGCTCCACTTTGTAAATATGGCGCAACAAGGGGCATTTTTTAAGCCACTGGTGCTCACAAAAAGTGACGCACAGGCGGCGTAAAAGTGACGCACAGCCTCATAAATGAGGCCCAGGGTATTTAGATATTCACGTTGAAACAAATACAAAGAGTGGGTGAAGGGCTTATTTCTGAAGCTTATTTTTCCAAATTAAAACGTGTTGCCGAGTGAGGTACCGCACGGGTTCTTAGGGTAGTGACTGGGCTCTCAAGGCTTTTTAAATGTAAAAGATGTTTCATCCTGGCGGTTGTTAGCTGAAAATGTCCAAACTCTGAATAGCCAGCAATGGAACTCTGAATAGCCAGCAATGTCGAGGGGTTGGTTTCATGCCTCAGCTGTATTTCATTGACATGGCAGATATTTTCAGTTAGTCATTGCGGCAGGTCCACCAGTATCAAAGTTGGTTGCCATTTAAGCTTATAACGAGCATCTGCTGCCATCTAGTGCCCTATTATTAATATAGCAGTGCAAGAGCAAAGGGAATGACTGTACCATATGCACTTTTTACGTGGCGCTACTGGTTGGTACACATGCACTGATTTACAAAGTCAGAGCGTTTGTGCCAGCTAAAAACGTATTAATACCTACTAAAGCTATTTTAGGAGTCTGTAAAGTATTAACAACTCGTAACATATGTTCAGAAATGGATACTGAATCGGATTTTGGAAGGGTGTCTTTTAGGCATCGTCCCAGACTGCAATTCTATACCCTACCCGTTACGTTTGCAAACGATTGATAAGTTATCAACTCCCAAGTCGGAGTGGTGAGTCATTCACAAAAGGGAAGTGGTCCCCTTTAGACCACTTCTGCTATGCAAATTGAGGTGACAGATTTAGGGTCAATAGGCATGGTCCAGAGCATGGGTTCTCGCAAACATTTTCCAAGGGCCAAAAGGTGTGGTCTGTGATAAGACCGAGGGTCGCATTGATGCCAGTGGGGTGCGGTTGGGCCGGGTGGTGTGGGGAGCATTGACAGTAAAGTGGGTGTAGGGGAAGCAAAGCATATGCATCTAGTTGCTGAATTTCACAGTGTGAAACCAGAAAAGCTGGGATTAATCACGGTTTCCCCACTTTACCAAATTGTGTTATCCTAGACAATAGTTTTATTTCACTTTCCATTCTTTTTCTTTATTATTACAAATACGAGGAACTCGAAATACATGATTTCAGGATGCATGCTGTACAAAACCTCCTCCTGTGTTTGATTTAATAAACAATAATGTTTTACTTTTAAAATAGGAACCCAGGTCACCTAAAGGGTGCACATAATTAACTTGCCTCTCTAGTTCACTATTGGCTTTGTTGTCAGGGTGGGGGGAAGAATTAATGTTTCTAAATTCATGTTTTAAATTTTTCACTTTATTATAATACTTCTTAATGCCCTGATAATATTTGCTGTGCTAAAGTGAAAAGGTCCTGCATGTTAATTAAATACAATTCATCCTATTTTTATAATTTTACTGCAAGATTGCTTTAAAAATGAAGGTGCTTTTAAAGTTAAGTGGTGCAGGGCTCAATAGTTACTCCCTTTCTTTAATACCAATTCATTTTTAAATAGATGCTTGCCTGCTTATTTAACATCCTTCTTATTGTGAGTATCTCTCTAGTAACCATCAGCTGAGTGCTGCTGTACACCAGAGGGCCCCATGTAAAGGTCAGGAGAGCTTCAAGCGGCCCCGGGCCATACTCTAAGTATCAATGGTCCAGAGCATCACAGTCAACTCTTGCAGAAGTTTTTCTAAATTGAAAACATTTGTTAAAAGCAGTCTTGTTTCATTTAAGCAAAATGAGTTGATTTCAACATTTTTTTTTAAGTTTTCAATTTAGAAAAGCAATCACAGGGATGGTGATCAGTTGAGCCTTGCACACCACCATTCCTGTGATTGTAGCCACTGCTGGTGGATTACGAATCATGACCTGCTAATTTACATTTATTTGGCAGATCAGTCCGTGACCCACTATACTTCTTAATTTTGTGTACTAACAGTAGCGGCCCGTGGTGGAAGTGCTGCCAGGTGCTGACGTGGGGGGGAGGGGCAGAGTGGAGGGATGTAAATTCTGGAATACGGCCGAACAGAGGTAAGTAAACAAATAAATAAATAAAACGAATTTTCATTGCGTGCGCAGCATCGCCAAATGCAATCCAGCGCGCGCAACAAAATTAGTTTTATTTACTTGTTTGTGTACTTACATCGGTGCGGCCGTCTTCCAGATTTTACTACCCCTACTCTGTCCCTTCCCCACCCCACGTCAGCACCTAGCAGTAGTCCCATCACGGGCGGCTACTGTGTACCAACCTATTAATACATGTGTAAATTTAAAAAATCAGATTCAGTTCGCAAAAGGTTGGTGCGCAATTTGCAACCTATTTTCGTGAAAAGGAACTTTTGTACACCTGGCCCATGGTTAAGTCCGCATGACCTTTCATATTTGTAAGTCTGCTATCAGTTGTACAGGTGTGGTCTTCTTCACAAATAACACTTTCACAAATGCGCTTGGCTTCCAGTCCTCACTCTCTGTCAGATCTAGACGAAGGGTCAAGGACCGAAAGTAAAACAAACATTACCCGAATTCATTAAGGTTTTCTGGTTTCAGATATATAAATTTTAGGGGTTTCCTTTGGTTGAAACCTTAACCCCTTGGGTGCGGCCGCGATTCTGCGCCCTCGCGGCACTTCTGAAGAGTGGGAGGGTTCATGACGGCCGTCATCAGCACACGAGCACTGTGAAAGGGGTTAAACGTGTTATCTGTTTGTTATGCTATCTTGCATTGATATTGACAGAAAGAAAATATGTATTCCTTGTTACCCCAACTAAAGCACAACAATTAGTAGAAAGGGGTGCAACACATATTTGTACAGACTACATTCAAAGGACAAATATGTCAAGCCAACTCATGAATAGGAAATAGTCCCTGACAATTTTTTTTACTATAGGACGGTGGATACCTCTAAGCCCTCAGGCTGCCTTGGGATGGAAGGTGGATGTAAATATCATTATATAAATGATAAAAAAATGCATGGCATTGTCAAATCTCTTCCTGGCTGCCTTGAGTGTAAAATTAGAAGAGCGATGTAAATTAATAAGGATTCAGGAGCTATTTCTGTGGTGTGCATCTTAAGTAAACATAGGTATGTGTAAGTACTCTGCAATGTTCACATGGTGCTTCATGAGGGCAATGTGGCTATTGTACATAGCCTATATCTCACCAATTGGCTAAGCCCCTCCTATCGACACCTTATCAATTGCATTAATACGCTTTTTGTTGCACATCTTTTGCAAAGGTTCAAATACCTCAGAAATGTAGCACATTTGCAGATCTTCCCAAAGCACAATCGTGTTGGCCTACAGCTTTAGTCAAGCAACTCACTCATGTTTTGGTGATAAATTAAAATTGAAAGATGGGAGAAAAGGGGAGGATAGGAAAAACTAGGTGACTTTTGATAGAAAAGTAAACTGAAGAATCGATGAAAAGTATTGAGATACTTGCATGCTTGAAATGCATTCAAGAGGGAAAAAATAAGTAGATGTGAGAAGTGTGAGACTGAAGGAAATAAGGAGTAGAGATCTGTATGAAAGAAAGGAGGCAAATGGGGTAAGAAAGAAAGGCTGCAGATCTATGTGATAAAGAAATAATTTGAGATGGAGCAAAGAGAAACAATGTAGGTCCATTAATAGAGATGGGGGAGATTAAGAAAGACTGGAGTGATTGAGAACAGAGATGAGACAGTGGGGAAAGGCCAGGGGACTATGGGGCATATTATCAAGAGGGTTTATCTCCGCTTTTTTGGCTTTAAAACCAAGAAAGCGGAGATAAAATTATCTCCCTATTACCTAGCTGTCGCTAACACCAGTTAACGACAGCTAGTAGGAGATAGCGACCATCTTGGGCCCCGCTTTGCATGTCAGTGATATTTATCACTAATGACATGCAAAGTGGGCGTGCCAAGATGTTAGTGACTGGAAACAGTCGCTAACATCGATATCTCCTATTACCAACTTTTGGAGATATTCGCGCTAAGCGCAAATATCTCCAAAAGCTAACACCTGCCCCTGAGCAGTTCTTAGCCATGTTATCCAATGGTAGGTGGATAACATGGCTAAGAACATTAGCTCAGTAATGCATGAATATCGCTGACTTTTCAGCGATATTCATGCATTTCGGCCTATTTTTATTGCTTAGAAGATATACCTTGATAATAGCAAGGTTTCTAAGCGATAAAAATCACCGCAGCTCAGCGATAAAAATATCGCCGCTAAACCAACAAAGCTATAATTATCGCTAGTTGTTGGTAATATGCCCCTATGTCTTGTATTTTATTGGGAATGCTTAGAAGCAAGTACTCACTCTACCACAGGTCTCGAGTTGCTAGTATTCCTTTTTCAGCTGGGACCTTCCCTGCCAGTTTGTGCTGGAGTGATCATATTGAAGACGGGCCAAGGCTGAATTGCACATGGCTGATTCCTGTCTGAGTTTGCAGGATATAAAAAAAAACGATGGACTGGGAAGTGGACTGAGTAATTACTAGTGACTGAGATTATTTCAAGCATTTCACCCATCTTTTGTTGCTTTTACTCTGTGACGTCTGCTAAAGTGGGATATGTATGTCCAGTTTTGGGTCCTGTGCTCTCAGTAGCACAGAACTCAAGCTATAACTCACTGATAAAGCCTAAATAGGCTGGAACTGGCAGTTTGGGCTTGGCTGTTCCTATTGAAGCAAAACAAAGATCAATTTGCATTTGGCTGATGCATGTCTGAGGTACCAATTAATTCAAAAAAATGATGTACTGGGAGGTGGCTGTGAATAATTCCCAGATTCAGGAAACCTGGAGCATTGCATTGCCTGGATCGGAGAAAAAAAATCCATTTCATATTGACAAATAGTTGTGCACAGATGATGCATAGCAGTGGTCACGTGAAAAAATGCTATTTGCCCCAGTATTAATGTTTGCACTACAGAGCAGGTGTGACAATGTGGTTTTCAGGGACATACCTTTGGGGAGGAGGGTGTTATATGCATAATAAATGCATTTTGTGATAAATAGTTGGGTACAAGTACTTTCAGTCGGGTATGGTGAGGTGTCTTTTGGATTTTATCAGGATTGTACAAAATGTTGGTTATCTCACAAAATAATGTGTTTTCTCTCACCTAGTTCCCCTATCAAACCTCATTATTCTCCTTTGCATTGTCTCTTGATCCCCTATTGTGCCCCCTTCTTGCCGTATAATGTATTTTAAGATCATGGGTATATTTACTAAGCTTTTGAGGCCATGTGTTTGTCGCAAAAGTGAAGCAAATCTATGCAAAATAATTTTTTTCCAATTTACTTTCCCTTGCAAAACGTGTTTTGCGATGGAAGTTCTCATGAAAGTAATGCAAAAAAGTGCCTAGCGCTGATATGCATTACTTAGCACCAAGATGGTGTTCCACGGGTGTTCCCATGGTTTTTGATGCAAAGCCCTATTTACTAAAAAAAGTAGGCAGAAGTTTTCTTAAAAAAGAACACCCATTTTAAATAAGCACTATTAAGGAGAAATTCTTTTACTTCTCCTTTCTTTTCCGAATTTGCTTGTGTGCTGCACTATACAGCAAATATGCATAATGGGATGAGTTCTAAAATTAGTCTAAGCATTGTATTTTGTACTAGAAGGGTACCTATCTAGAACAAACGTATACTAGACTCAGGCAGCCACCCTTGTACTGTGGTGCAACATCCTACCTGATTGTGCACAAGAGCTAGGAAGAGGGGAATACAGTGCAATATCTCTGTAAATATGATGCTCTCCTGCTCTCTTCTTCTCATGCAGTGCAGAACAGCAATGTTGGCTGTGTGAGAATGTGTTAAATAGACTCCTATATGTCAGCGTGATTTTTGGGAAATCTGGAGCCGACACCCCCAAATATTATTGACTAAGCTAAGCACCTAGTGTTTTTGCATGACATTTATAATGGAATACACCATCCAGTACAAATAACTAGGTGATGACAATCATCCAATGGTGAGCTCAATAGGCTATGTAAGTTTGCAGAAATGATATATTGTGCTTTTGAATACCATGCAATATTCAGCTTGCTTATTACTTTGCCCGGTTTCATTTGACACTAGGATTTCAGTGGAAAACATGCGATACTACTTTAGAAGATTCAGCTTTGTGTCAAATCCTAGAGCAGTTTACTGTATTCTCACCTTGTTATACCTGGGCTTCATTCATTGGCATGGGTTTGGTGCTAAAGAATGCAAAAGCCACATGGACATTTCAAAGCAAAATTTGTTCTGCGTTTGAAAGTTAATCAATGTTGTTGTTTGTGCTTTGTGTCACGTGAGAACCTTTGCACTCATAGCAAATCTAGGTACAACTATGGGCCTTTACGTGGCTTTCACACAGGGAAGTGCCACAAGGAATCTTGCTATGCTGTCCTGCATCAAACGAAAAGGCAGGAACGCACCATATCTGTGAGATATGGTGAATTCCTGTCCTTTTCCTCAGAGCAGGCGCACTATGGGCTGCCATGTGCCAATTCAGACACCCTTGCGCCATGATGCAAGGCTGTCTGCGTTGTAGGGTTGATTGTTTTCTGAGCAGGAAAGGACACCTTCCTGCACAAAAACAATCTTGTGAGGTGTTTTCCTTTTTCTATGTGTGATGCAGCACACACATACAAAGAGGAAAAACGAGGAGGAATAATGATATTTCTCCTCCTTGCTCCTCCATAACGCCACCCCTGGAATGGCATTACGTCGGAACACCCACAGCATCACCTATGGAAACATACCTTTCAAGCAGTGTTCTGCATAAAAGGGGCACATATTTATAAGGCCCTGAAAAGCCACGCAAAGTGGCATTGCATGGCCTGGTAAATATGCTACAGTACATTGCACCACCGGAGTGTCAAAAAAGTGCCACTCTGGCACCAGAAAAGTGCCGCCATGGGCCTTGTAAATGAGGCCCTTCAAGCGGAAGGAGTTAAGATTGAAGGATTTGGGATATCTGTGAGTTTTATAGGGAGCGTAGAAGTTATGGAACAGAGTTAATCTATGTGTAAACGATGAAAAGGGGCGGGAAATGGAATCCAAGGGACTACTTTACACTCCAATTCACCCCATTTGTCTTTCTCGTCTTCCTCCATCTCTCGGTTGCTTTTCTATATTTTCTTCTATGCGACCACACAGGGATCCGTCTTCTCCTCTTTCTTGTTGCCGTTTCACCAGCTCTTCTCACAAGCATCAGGTCTTCCTTCAATCTCTTTACTTTATAACAGAGACAAACAGTAATGTGTTCCTTTATCCCCTCCACCCATCCTCCTTTTCATTTTTCGCACGTTGATTTAGCCTGTTAAAGGTGAACCAATTGTTTGTGTTTTTATACGCACAACAGTTCATTAGTCAAGAAGACAGATTTCCCATACGAGTTAATTGGCTTGTGTCTCCTCACCACCTAAACACAGCATGATTCATCACCAGGTTTAATTATATCATGCTCTGCATTTTTCCAAAAACTTTACCTCAGCATTTCAGGTGGGGTGAGCACAAGGGTTGCGCCCACAAAACCTGATTTGCTAATTAGTTACCACATCTAGCGAACATTCTTCAGTGCAGCCTAAAGTGTACTTTTATGGAGCTGGTAAATAAAAAAAAATCTTGTGTGTTTGGCATTGTGTTCATAGCTTTGCTTCATTGTGGACTTGTGCCAACTGCAATCAGATTGTGCAAAACTAGGAAGCCATTCCATCCTTAACAAACGCTGTCAACTTTACTTGTTTTGCCTCAATCGGGTCCACAGGGCCACAGATGTGGTCACGATGGTTGGAGCGGCTTCATGTGTAGGGGCTTGATTGTACATTCCCTTGCAGGTCCTTCAGGATAGGGCTTGAAGGTCCAGAAGGGAAGACATCAGGGGTGAACCAATTTTGCATAATTTGCTTTAGGCAGGTAATGGAAATTCCACAACAATTGTGCAAACTTGTGCAAAATTGTGCAAAATCGGAATTTCGCATTATATTTTAACTCAAAATGCATCTCCATGTCCAAAATGGACTTAGGGATGCATTTTGTGCCAACATATAGTGTGCAAAACTCGTAACATGAACAACAGGCACTCGCAAGCTGGTCATTTCCATTGTTTTCATGCTCCTGTGTTCAAATTTTGCCACCAACATAAATTTAAGAAATTTGCATAAAAAGCATAATGCAAATTTACTCAAGAATTTATTTTATTTATTTATTTTATTTATTTATTTATTGTTATTGTTATTGTTATGTGTACTTGTGAAGCGCAACATTCATCCTACCAGGATATCATGGCGCTGCAATATTGAGCAGTAAAACCTAGGGCAATTTCCTGGGGCTTATTGATTATTCTGATATGGGGAATAATGCAGTTTTTAGTTTTTTCTTAAAGATGGGGTAGGAGTCCGTGAGTCGGAGGTCGATGGGCAGATCATTCCAACATTTAGCAGCAATGTGTGAAAAGGCACGTCCGCCCATCCTGGGTAGCTTGATCCGTGTGGTGGCTGCTTTGGCTGAGGCTTGTGAACGTAAGTTCCGTGCTGGAGCATAGAACTTAATTCTATTCCGTAGAATGTAAGGGCCAGTATTGTGTAATATTTTATGGGCGATGCATAGCATTTTGAACGTGGCTCTTTGCCTCATAGGCAGCCAGTGTAAGGCTCTCAAGCAGTTTGTGGCTGAATCATACTTTCTCTTATTGCAAACATTCTGGACCAGTTGTAATTTTCTAAATAAGTAGTCCGACATACCAACAAATAGTGAATTGCCATAGTCCAGCCTGCTAACTAGTAGCGACTGGACTAGGATCTGTCTGCATTCCAGTGGGATCCAGGGGAAGACCCGTTTCAACCTTTTTAGTATGGCAAATCCTTTGCCACATATTGAGGTGACATGGCATTTCATCGATAGAGTGGTGTCCATCTGAATTCCTAAGTTTCTAGCAGACGATGTGGGATTAGGTGGAGAACCTAAGGAAATTGGCCACCAGGTGTTATCCCAGAGCTGTTTAGTCCCACCGAAGAGGAGAATTTCTGACTTGTCAGCATTTAGTTTTAAATAATGGCCATGCATCCAATTGGATAGCTCTGACAGGCAGTTTTGCAGTCTACTTTTGGCGTCATTTTCCCCATTTAGGGTTACCATCAGCTGAGTATCGTCAGCGTAGGAGCAGATATTAATGCCCCATTTCTTGCCAATCGACGCCAATGAGGAGACGTATACATTGAACAATGTTGGGCTCAATGTTGCCCCTTGGGGCACTCCATATTTAATCTTTCGAGGGGTGGAGGTAAAGTTGCCTAAACAGATGGACTGGGATCTGTTTGATAGAAAGGACTCCAGCCACTTTAGGGCTTTACCTTGTATTCCTTTTGCGGCAAGCATGTGAATTAACAGTTTATGGGACACGGTATCAAACGCCGCTGATAAATCAAGGAGTATCAGGGCGACCGTTTTGCCTTTATCGACCTGCATTCGAATATCGTCCATTACAGCCAGGAGCGTTGTCTCTGTGCTGTTATTTGATCTAAAACCGGTTTGGGAGACATCTAGTAGTTTGTTGGTTTCCAGATAACTTGACAGTTGTTTTGTTACCAGTCTTTCTAAAACCTTGGATAGAAAGGGGAGCTGTGAAATGGGACGATAATTGGCTGGGTCGTTTATGTCCGCGCCCGCCTTTTTTAGTAATGGGATTACCGCCGAATTTTTCCAAACTTCTCGGAATACAGCTTGCTCCAGGGACTAGTTAAGAAATTTTGTGACTGCTGGGCCAATTATGGGAGTTAGTTGAGAGAAAATATAGTGTGGACAGACATCCCATGGCGAGCCTGATTTGATTTCTGACATGGCTTTGGTGACCTCGTCTTCTGAAAACGAGCCAAAGGTAGAGCAGTTGGCTTGCAAAGTAGAGTCCATCTGATACTCCACAGGGGCCTGGCTGTTATTTGTAAAAGAGGCATATATTTTGTCAATTTTATCACTAAAAAAAGTCACTAATTTTTGTGCAATTTTCTTGTGATGGCGTCAAGTTAGATGTAAGACTGGGGGGATTGCAAAGTTCTTTTACTATTTTAAAAAGCTCCTTGGACGAGTTTTCATTCTCTAGTATTTTGAGAAAAATAGTCTTTCTTTGCTTTGCGTATGGCGGTATGGTATATTTTCAGTTGATGTTTGTAAGTGGCTCTGTCTTCGGGGTTTCTACTTACTCTCCATTTATGCTCAAGTGTGGTGCATTTTCTTTTTTCAATTTTTAGGTCTGGGCCATACCATTTCTCAGAGATTTTCGGTTTGGATCGGTTGGTTGCGCGAGTCCGCGAGCAATGGTCTAGTGCTTTCTCTATGTTGCCACGCAATAGACAGATTTCTTCTTCGCATGTCATTTCAGAGTTGAGAATATAAGAGAAATCTTCCTTAAATTTTTCCAAAGAGAATTTACTCCAACATTTAGTAGAGTTAGTCGGCTGAGCTAGCGGTCTGGTAGTTTTTATAGGTAGGTTTAATGTAAAATCTATCCTGTAATGGTTCGTCCATGTCAAAGGGGTTATATTTGTTATGTTATTCTTCGATATGTTAGTAAATATAAGATCTAACATGTGTCCCGCTCTGTGTGTGGGGCGCGCTATTTTCTGCGTTAGTTGCATAATTTCAATGTCTGTGGCAAGTCGTTTAGTTAGGGGATTATCAGATAGATCGAAATGAACATTGAAGTCACCGATGACTATAATGTTTTTATGGTTGAGACAGAATGGAAGGATTTGTTCTAGGAGTTGGGTGCGAAAGTCAATTATACAATTTATATAGTGCGCAAATACCCTGAGGTGTCTCTGCGCTGCTCAATTCATATGCTGAAGGAGAGCACTGACTTATTACTGATTAAAAAGCCATGTTTTTAATTGTTTCCGAAATGTCATCAAGGAAGGACTGTTTTTTGATATTGAGGGGGAGAGTGTTCCACAATCTGGAAACAGCCACTGTGAAGCGTCTATCTCCCCAAGTCACTTTTTTTGTCCGCAGGATTGGGAGCAGATGGGCTGTGGATGAGCGTAAGGCTCTTTTGGGAGTATATACACACAAGGCTTTTTTTTTTTAATTCTGGCCCTATGTTATGCATGGCTTTATAGGTAATACACAGCGCCTTAAATTTGGTGCGACTTCTGACCGGGAGCCAATGAAAATGGCGAACAATGGTGGTGATGGAGGAGAATTTTGAAGTACGGGTCAGAATCCTGGCTGCCGCGTTCTGGATTAGTTGCATCTTATTGAGGACTTGCTCTTGGGCATTTAATAGCAGACCATTACAGTTATCGACCCTGGAGAGTACCAGGGTGCACATGAGGGTCTTGCCCGCGCTGGGGGGGAGAAAAGGCAAGAGTTTCTTTACCATCCTAAGAGTGTAAAAAGATGCAGAGACTACCGCATTTGCATGGCTCACAAATTATAGTTTATTATCAAATAATACTCCTAAATTCCTGACTTTGGTGACCGGTCTTGGGGGAGAGCCTAGATTAGGCGGCCACCATACTGGGGACCAAGACGTGGTCAAGCTACCAAAGATCATGACCTCCGTCTTGTCGGAGTTTAATTTTAAGCAGTTATGATCCATCCAGGAACTAATGGCCATCATGCCTTCCTGAAAGTTGGCCGCAACTGCTCCTCAGTTGTTATGATGGCCAGTACCAGCTGGGTATCGTCGGCGTACGATGTTAGCCCAATTCCATATGATTTAATGACCCTCGCCAAGTCCGACACGTAGATGTTAAATAGTGTCAGACTTAACGAGGATCCTTGGGGAACACCGCCGGCATAATAGAAATTTCACTCCTTCCTAAAATATACCTTCTGGGATTGGGATGTATTGCTAACCCATAACATCCTCAACCCTTCCTACAGGCCACAGCTCAAGATGGACTAAGTTCCGCGAGCATCCCTCATGTAATTATCAATGTTGCCCCTGTGAGAGGAGGGGGTCCTAGAACCTCGGCTACTTCTCCCCAACCTCACCCTTTGACACTCCCTATCAGCAAAAGACCACAAGGAAGTTACTTTTTTGAGAATGCCTCATACTTGTTCCAGGGTGTCCACCGAGTAGGCCACACTCTTAATTGACCCCCCTTCTGCGGTGCCAATAAGCTAATGCCAAATAGGGACTAATTCTCTTGCACTTGGGTGCTCGTAAAGGATACTAGAGGGATTGGGTTGCTCCTCCTTCCACAAACTATTATCAACTAATATATACATTCATGTAATGGCCATCACAGAGTAACATATTTTTGTGTCATTGGTAAAGGAAGTAGGTGGGAGCTAATTTCGGTGTTTTGAAGAAATTAGAGACGAAAAATGCTAGAGGCAAAAAAAAAGAGATTCAAGAAATTAAGAAAAGTTAGGTCTGCCAGGTACATGTTAACAGAAAGGAGAAAATGACTGGATGGAACAAGGTATGTGCCAAGAAGATGAGAAAACAAGCTATTCTTTTTGCGAAACGAATATCATTGTCTTGGATTTCAATATCACCTTTATTGAGTTGGTACAATTTTTATTTGATACATTTTATTTGTTAAGTCACATTAAAGCTATCCTTCCATTGGTAGAATTTAAACCATGTGTGGTGTTTGAAATATAAGCCCTTGTGGAGAATCCAGTTGGTCAATGCCAACTGGTTTCTACTACATGCAGTCTCAGGTATACGAAATTGAACATTTTTGAACTGCTATGGATAATATTGTGGCCGAATCCAGTAACCAGGTATCTAGACTGCTTACTGGTGATTAAAGGTGTATGTTGGTTAAAACCGATATTGCTATTTCACCAGTAGAACTCCCCTTATTTGCCCGGCAGGAAACATTTATTGCATTGTCAAATACCCATACGTGAAACAAGATCCAGCACAAACGATTTGTCAGTGGTGTACTACATTTCAAACAGACTTGACAACTTCTTGCACATCTTATAAAGCCCTAAGAGTTGGCATCTCTGTGTAGGGAAGCATTTCAATTGTTCACAAAACTGCAAAAGAGAGACACTTTTTGGCGATATTTTACACCATTGATCATACATCTTTCCATCCAATGCGAAGAAACCCTCTCACTCTGATTAGATATATCAACTGTCAACAGAGGCCAGAGCAGCCTCAGATGAAGACTTTCTGAAAAATATCAGTACAGACACAAAGGTTAATGTTCTTCAAGCAGGTGGATGCATTTCCTGGGAAAGGCGGCCGCCATCATTGGCTGTGCGTTGATTCAATTTCAATGTGTTTCAATAGGCCAAGTGAACGAATTAGATCCGCAGGGAAGCAGCAAACCCTGAGAAAATACGGAGTAGACTAGATTGTAAGGATTCATAGCCCCAGCTCAATTTGTTCTTATTACTTCATGATGCTATTGTACATGGCAGTAATACAATGGCGTGTGGCTGTGTTTGCAATAAGTGTTGCAGCACTCTGGGCTCAGACAGGAGGCCAGCTCAGAAGTTCTCGTAGTGGTGTGTGAAGCGGGCTTGATCCTGTTTGTTGAGCTGCTGGCAGGCCTTCTCAACGTTCTTGGTCATCCCTGGGGGGCCACAGCTGAAAACCCCAATCTTCCGAACCTAGAAAAAGAAAACACAGGATTCATATCAAATCAGGGCGGGATGTGGAATCCACTAACAGGTTATTTCTCCATAATGTGTCTCCCTTTGTCTAATTCCCTTAACCGCAAGCACCGCTCTGTCAGTTCAACCAGCTCTCATTCAGTCTTCCTTTAAATTTTATTTTTGTTACTTTTTTCTTCATGCTGGTTCCCTGTCTTATTGTTCTCCCTACTCAGGACTCCATGCGCCCTCTGCAATTGGACACAAGCCCCACAATGTCACAGGCTCCAAGGGAGCCAAGCGAAGTATTCAAGACTTGGAGCCAGATGTACGATCCTTTTTTGCGACCGCAAACGGGAGAACCTCCTGTTTGGGGCCACAAAAAAGGGTAATAGCATGTACAAGTGCTATTTTGCGATTCTCTTCCTAATAGCGAGTCAACGTGCTATGTACTAGTGATTTGCGTCCGCAAAACACTCGCAGTTTACCACCTACTTCAGTAGGTGGTAAACCATTCACAAAGGGGAACCCTTCCCCTTTGTGAGTATGTTGTAAAATATTTTTTAAGAGCAGACAGTGGTCCCGTGGACCACTGCCTGCCCCTAAAAAAATAAAACTGAAAATGTTCATTTTTCTTTTTGAAATGCATCCAGTTTTCCTTTAAGAAAAATGAGCTGCATTCACCAAAAAAACTGCTTTATTAAAAAAGTAGTCCCAGACATGGTAGTCTGCTGAGCCCAGCAGGCCACCATCCCTGGAAGGGCCTGTCATTCCCAACGGGCTCGCAAATCGCGAGAGGCTCATTAATATTCATGACCCTCGAAATTTGCAAACCCATTGGGAATCGCAAGCAGTGTAAAACACAACTGTTGTACATGCAAAATAGCACATCGCAAATTGCGAGTCGCAAATGACTCTCAATTTGCGATGCACTATTTTGCAGGTCGTACATCTGGCCCTTGGAGAAGTATGAAACATAGACAGGAGCAAGCTTGGCTACCAAATGCCAGGATTTCTTTTTTGTGAAACAATTTTTATTATTTTATGCTCATACAAAGCGGGCACAGGCACTGAAATGAAGCATGGGTTCAGTTTTGCAGAATGCAGGATATACCCCCCATGCAGTTGTAACGACAAAACAATCTCCCTAGAGCTTGACATCCAAGTGGGAAGGAGCACTTCAAATGATACTCAATTACGTTAGCCAAGAGTTATTGCCGTTAGGTAACAATGCAATGACAGATCCAAGTTACAGTTCCAACAATGCTGCAATTGCCAGCCAAACGAGCATCTCTGAAACCTTCTCTCTTTCAGCATATAAGCAATCACTGGCACAGGGCTCCAGTGAGGCCTCTCTCTAGATCATTCAGGTTTTCCTCCTGCTTCTGTAGCTCCACGTGATGTTGCACATAAACCTCCACTTGGTTGGCTATGCAGTGTCTACAGTCCTCTGCCTTAAAGGTTTCCCACTCTGTCAGTATGGACGTGGCTATCCAGGTATTATCATGGAAATAATTAACGCTGGCCGTGCCCAGCGAGTCTCGAAAGACAGGTAATCACACCTGGAGTTTCCATCTAGGGATAGCGGCCTAGGAGTATCCCTGCAGAAGATGAGCAAAAGGGGTTTGTGGTCAGAGTACATTCTAGCCAAATACTGATTGTGTGTGTAACCTTGGTGTGTAAACGGGTGCAGTACAGGAATCTATTTCGGACAGACAAGACAAGAACACTGGAGTAATAAGAAAACACTTGTGTCAGTGGGTTGAGCACTCTTCAGGAGTCCACTACCTCCCATCTGTGAAGGCTCTAGCTGGTTTGTGGACATTAGACACAGCGAGTGGAGGGACCTGTCTAAATACATGTCTCCGCAATTAAAGTCACCACCGTGGTGAGGAAGGGGGCCAGTCCAGAGAAAAAGGAGTGTTGATCAAAACATTAGCGGCTTACACATTAATCAGTGGCATATCTTTACCATTGATTCTACCTCTATAATAATGAATCTCCCATTTGAGTCTACCATTCCTGCAAGACGCTGGAGGGGACCCCTTAATGGATACGACTGGATCCAACTGATCCAAATCAGCACGCCCCATGGAAAGGCCTAATACGCCAGCAAATATACAAGCCCACACCACCTTCTCAATAGTGCCTGCACCTCCTTCTTCATGAGATGAGTAACATATAGGAAGGCTATCTACGCACCTCTATACTTAATAAAGCCTGCGCACAGTAGCATTTACTGGGAGAATTTAAGCCTCTGACATTCCATGTGAGCAATTTAATGTTCCCTTGGTCCAAGTCATAATGTCACCCAAAAAACATTATCGGCAGTCCCCGCCCAGCCCCAGCCCCAGCCCCAACCCCACAGTACACGCATACAAAGGAAACCCAGCTCCATTCTCAAATACTAATAAGAGCAACAACTACAAAATGTAACTGCTCTAACAGGCCTACCAGGACAAATGCCAAAAACACAGTTGATGGACAGAATGTAGAACAATGTCATACATTCACCCCAGTACAAGGATCTGGGCCTAAATCCATCGTTTTTTTTGCACTCCACACCACCCTGGGTTAGACACTGGCTATATGCAAATCAGCTCTGACCCTGTGCCTCATGGGAACAGTCCAGTCCGAACTACCAAGCCATGTCTTTCCCAGACCGGAATCAAGCATCCAAGGACCGGTTTCTGGCTATCAGCCTTCATCAGCCTGGATAGCTTGGCTCCAGTGGTGTGGAGAGCCTGGGACTCACGCCTGAGTATACCCAGCACACTCGGGTGAAAATTGCAAAAAACACAGTTGATGGACAGAATGTAGAACGATGTCATACATTCACCCCAGTACAAAGATCTGGGCCTAAATCCATCGTTGTTTTGCACTCCACACCACCCTGGGTTGGACACTGGCTATATGCAAATCAGCTCTGACCCTGTGCCTCATGGGAACAGTCCAGTCCGAACTACCAAGCCATGTCTTTCCCAGACCGGAATCAAGCATCCAAGGACCAGTTTCTGGCTATCAGCCTTCATCAGCCTGGATAGCTTGACTCCAGTGGTGTGGAGAGCCTGGGACTCATGTCTGAGTATACCCAGCACACTCGGGTGATAATTGCAAAAAACACAGTTGATGGACAGAATGTAGAACGATGTCATACATTCACACCAGTACAAGGATCTGGGCCTAAATCCATCGTTTTTTTGCACTGCACACCACCCTGGGTTAGACACTGGCTATATGCAAATCAGCTCTGACCCTGTGCCTCATGGGAACAGTCCAGTCCGAACTACCAAGCCATGTCTTTCTCAGACCGGAATCAAGCATCCAAGGACCGGTTTCTGGCTATCAGCCTTCATCAGCCTGGATAGCTTGACTCCAGTGGTGTGGAGAGCCTGGGACTCACGTCTGAGTATACCCAGCACACTTGGGTGAAAATTGCAAAAAACACAGTTGATGGAGAGAATGTAGAACAATGTCATACATTCACCCCAGTACAAGGATCTGGGCCTAAATCCATCATTTTTTTGCACTCCACACCACCCTGGGTTAGACACTGGCTATATGCAAATCCGCTCTGACCCTGTGCCTCATGGGAACAGTCCAGTCCGAACTACCAAGCCATGTCTTTCCCAGACCGGAATCAAGCATCCAAGGACCGGTTTCTGGCTATCAGCCTTCATCAGCCTGGATAGCTTGACTCCAGTGGTGTGGAGCGCCTGAGACTCACGTCTGAGTATACCCAGCACACTCGGGTGAAAATTGCAAAAAACACAGTTGATGGACAGAATGTAGAACAATGTCATAAATTCACCCCAGTACAAGGATCTGGGCCTAAATCCATCATTTTTTGCACTCCACACCACCCTGGGTTAGACACTGGCTATATGCAAATCAGCTCTGACCCTGTGCCTCATGGGAACAGTCCAGTCCGAACTACCAAGCCATGTCTTTCCCAGACCGGAATCAAGCATCCAAGGACCGGTTTCTGGCTATCAGCCTTCATCAGCCTGGATAGCTTGACTCCAGTGGTGTGGAGAGTCTGGGACTCACGTCTGAGTATACCCAGCACACTCGGGTGAAAATTGCAAAAAACACAGTTGATGGACAGAATGTAGAACAATGTCATACATTCACCCCAGTACAAGGATCTGGGCCTAAATCCATCGTTTTTTTGCACTCCAGACCACCCTGGGTTAGACACTGGCTATATGCAAATCAGCTCTGACCCTGTGCCTCATGGAACAGTCCAGTCCGAACTACCAAGCCAAGTCTTTCCCCGACCGGAATCAAGCATGCAAGGACCGGTTTCTGGCTATCAGCCTTCGTCAGCCTGGATAGCTTGACTCCAGTGGTGTGGAGAGCCTAGGACTCACGTCTGAGTACACCCAGCATACTCGGGTGAAAATTGCAAAAAACACAGTTGATGGACAATATGTAGAACAATGTCATACATTCACCCCAGTACAAGGATCTGGGCCTAAATCCATCGTTTTTTTGCACTCCACACCACCCTGGGTTAGACACTGGCTATATGCAAATCAGCTCTGACCCTGTGCCTCATGGAACAGTCCAGTCCGAACTACCAAGCCATGTCTTTCCCAGACCGGAATCAAGCATCCAAGGACCGGTTTCTGGCTATCAGCCTTCATCAGCCTGGATAGCTTGACTCCAGTGGTGTGGAGAGCCTGGGACTCACGTCTGAGTATACCCAGCACACTCGGGTGAAAATTGCAAAAAACACCGTTGATGGACAGAATGTAGAACAATGTCATACATTCACCCCAGTACAAGGATCTGGGCCTAAATCCATCGTTGTTTTGCACTCCACACCACCCTGGGTTAGACACTGGCTATATGCAAATCAGCTCTGACCCTGTTCCTCATGGGAACAGCCCAGTCCGAACTACCAAGCCATGTCTTTCCCAGACCGGAATCAAGCATCCAAGGACCGGTTTCTGGCTATCAGCCTGGATAGCTTGACTCCAGTGGTGTGGAGAGCCTGGGACTCACGTCTGAGTATACCCAGCACACTCGGGTGATGGATTAAACCCAGATCTCTTGACTGGGTGTGAGTGTCTGATTGATTCAGAGGCTCCGTCCATCACCAACCCCTTTTGTACTGCTTTTGGCCGCCATAAGTGTGGCAGGGTACACTCAGACGTGAGTCCCTTGCTCACTTTGCCACTGGATTCAAGCAAGCCGGGCTGAAGACGGCTGGAATGCCAGAAACCGGTCCTCAGTAGCTTGTTTACGGTCAAGGGAAGACATGGCTTGGCAGTTCAGGCTGCACTGTTCCCATGAGGCACAGGGTCAGACTGATTTGCATATAGCCATGTCTGAACTGGGGTGGCAGAGTGGGCTAAAGAACGGTGACAGATTAAACCCAGATCTCTTGACTGGGTTGAGTGTCTGATTGATTCAGAGGCTCCGTCCATCACTAAGCCCTTTTGTACTGCTTTTGGCCGCCATAAGTGTGGCAGGGTATACTCAGACGTGAGTCCCTTGCTCACTTTGCCACTGGATTCAAGCAAGCCGGGCTGAAGACGGCTGGAATGCCGAAAACCGGTCCTCGGAAGCTTGTTTCCGGTCCAGGGAAGACATGGCTTGGCAGTTCGGGCTGCACTGTTCCCATGAGGCACAGGGTCAGACTGATTTGCATATAGCCATGTCTGAACTGGGGTGGCAGAGTGGGCTAAAGAACGGGGATGGATTAAACCCAGATCTCTTGACTGGGTGTGAGTGTCTGATTGATTCAGAGGCTCCGTCCATCACCAACCCCTTTTGTACTGCTTTTGGCCGCCATAAGTGTGGCAGGGTATACTCAGACGTGAGTCCCTTGCTCACTTTGCCACTGGATTCAAGCAAGCCGGGCTGAAGACGGCTGGAATGCCAGAAACCGGTACTCGTAAGCTTGTTTCCGGTCCAGGGAAGACATGGCTTGGCAGTTCGGGCTGCACTGTTCCCATGAGGCACAGGGTCAGACTGATTTGCATATAGCCATGTCTGAACTGGGGTGGCAGAGTGGGCTAAAGAACGGTGATGGATTAAACCCAGATCTCTTGACTGGGTGTGAGTGTCTGATTGATTCAGAGGCTCCGTCCATCACCAACCCCTTTTGTACTGCTTTTGGCCACCATAAGTGTGGCAGGGTATACTCAGACGTGAGTCCCTTGCTCACTTTGCCACTAGATTCAAGCAAGCCGGGCTGAAGACGGCTGGAATGCCAGAAACCGGTCCTCGGAAGCTTGTTTCTGGTCCAGGGAAGACATGGCTTGGCAGTTCGGGCTGCACTGTTCCCATGAGGCACAGGGTCAGACTGATTTGCATATAGCCATGTCTGAACTGGGGTGGCAGAGTGGGCTAAAGAACGGTGATGGATTAAACCCAGATCTCTTGACTGGGTGTGAGTGTCTGATTGATTCAGAGGCTCCGTCCATCACCAACCCCTTTTGTACTGCTTTTGGCCGCCATAAGTGTGGCAGAGTATACTCAGACGTGAGTCCCTTGCTCACTTTGCCACTGGATTCAAGCAAGCCGGGCTGAAGGCGGCTGAAATGCCAGAAACCGGTCCTCTGAAGCTTGTTTCCGGTCCAGGGAAGACATGGCTTGGCAGTTCGGGCTGCAGATAAGGGAGGTGTAATTGTGATCTGGGATAAATCAAAATATGAGAGAGAGATGCTTAGACAATTAACAGTTCCATCCCACTACAAAAAATTAAGTGGGAATCCCTCCACACGTATAATGAAAGAGATTGAAACTCTCAGTAAACAAGGCTTTGATGGAGGCTGGTTGAAGGAAAAAGAAGCCTCTTTTCTGGTTAATAAAACAGCAACCATTCCAGTAATTTATCTACTGCCAAAAGTACATAAAGACCCGGTGGACCCCCCTGGCCGCCAAATTGTCTCAGGGTGCAACTCAATTTTAAAGCCCTTGGCACAATATGCCGATTTCTTTATCAGACCGTTTGCAGTGGATAATCCCAATTACATCAGGGATACCATGTCAGTCATCAATGCAGTAGAGAATCAGAAATTTGATCCCATTGGTGATATCCTAGTCTCTATGGATATAGAGAGCTTATACACCAACATTCCTCAATCTGACTTACTGGATCTCTTAAACAAACTGCTCGAGTCAAGACCCCGACCACATTCGGTACCAACATCATTTATTATGGAATGTATTAGAATATCTTTGTGCGAGAATTTCTTTCTCTTTCAAAATTGCTATTTCCAGCAACTCAAGGGGGTAGCAATGGGGGCAGGATGAACACGTTCTCAGTGTGGCTAATCCATTTGTTTACCACATACGCAAATGGATTCGCTACATCGATGATGTTTTTATGATATGGCACGGCAATACTCAAGAACTGGAATCTTTCCATCAATGGTTGAATGCTAGAAACGTTAATCTAAAATTTACTTTGGATCATAGCTCAATAGAAATGCTGTTTCTGGACATTACCATCAAAATTGATGAAAATAATTGTCTGTACACAACTCTTTACACAAAAAAACTGCCAGAAACATCCTATTTAGTTACAATAGTCATCATCTTCAAGCCCTTAAGGATGGCCTTCCTTTCGGCCAGTTTCTCCGCCTCCGGAGAAACTGTACCTTTAAAAATGACTATTTTTCCGAGGCCAACAAACTAAAACTGAAACTGATGGCACGTGGATACCCCTCACGGGTACTTCGCAAATCCATGAAACGGGCCTGGTATTATAACCGGGAAGCCCTCTTGAGCATTCGCGAGCGCCAAAATAAAAATGACGTAGTATGTGTGTCCACTTTTGGCACTCATTCCAGCATCATCAAAAAAATAATTACAAGAAACTGGAATCTATTGACATCCATTCCTGAATTAGCGCAAAAACCACTGTTTGCCTTCAAAAGAGGCACTAATATTCGAGACAGATTGGTTCACGCTTATGAAGAACCAGTTGCAAAAAACTCACTGACAACCATGTTGCAAACAACACCTGTTGTAGGTCATTTTAAATGTCACAATTGTACGGCATGTTCAACGACCGCAACAGTTAAGTCATGTGAAATTAATGGTGTCAAATTCACAGCAAAAAGTTTCTCAAATTGTAACACAACTACCGTCATATACTGTATTCAATGTCCTTGTCAACTCCACTATATCGGTAAAACAATCCAACCTGTTAAAAAAAGGATCCTACAGCACCAATCTCGCATTAGGTGCAAGAAGGAAAATGCACCACTTGTTGAGCATTACCTTCGCTTTGGCCACAAAGAAACCGACATGATTTGGTGGGTTCTAGAGGTCATAAAACCCAACAAAAGACATAACAATTTGGACAGAACACTCTCTTTAAGAGAGGGCAAATTGATATGCATTGCAGATACGGTCAATAAGGGACTAAACTCTTCTACAGAATGGCATTCGTTGGCATGCCTGACATAAAGATTCTGGTTCCCCTGACATCAGTCTGCTCTCTAGTGTAGGATGTAATGTGCTGAAATTACTTAATGGTATGTGATGCAGTATATAATGTCATTGTATCCGACCTCTAATACATGTTGTTATTTGGTTTTACATTTCTCGACCAATATATATCTATTTGATTGGATTAAATGTAATCATTGACATTTATAAAATAGCTTTCTACACAGAATTGAAATCTCTTTGTTTCCATGTGATTCGCTAGCTTTTGAATATGTTGTCTGAGAAAAGTGCATCTATACGGATATATTCGTTCTATTGTAAATGTTGTTTCGAACTGAATGTCGCGATGTTTTTTCCTTTGCATCATGTTTAAATGTTTATAATTGCAGTAGCACGCATACTCTTAACAACAGCTAACAAACTTTGCATAAAGTTTTCAATGTCTTAATTGACAAACGACTCTATTTGCTAACGAACTTTATTTCACCACTGTAAGATGGCGCTTAAAAATAGGCAGCATAGTCCCCTTTTGATCTCCAAACAATTCATGCTTAAATACGCGTGATCCCGCACTGCAGCTTTTTGCATGCAGAGTGACGGCGGACACTTCTTGCTATTTTGGAACATTGAAGACTAGAACAGGTAAATGCTCCCTGTCCACGCGTTTGGTCTTCGGACCCACTTAAACCTTGACATTCTCGATATGGGTTGTAATTTTTTCACCCATTTCATTCATTTAGATCGCTCATTCCTGACGACTTTGCTATAAATTGTGATCCCCTTGACAAGTGTGCGAGGAGCGACATATAAAGAGGAGAGCCTTAATTGCTCACTTCCCTGTTTTTCCTGACGCGTTTACAGGTAAATGCTCCCGATTTATGCATTGAGTCTTTGGACCCATTTGCATTCTGTTTTGTTTTTTCTAGATATGGGTTTTAAATATCTTACCCATTTCATCCTTATAGATCGTCCAATTTTGATGACTTCGAATTTCTTTGCGATCCCCTTTACAAAGTGAGCGAGGTCCGATTAATCAAGAGAAAAGCCCTAATTGCTAACTTCCTCGCGATTGCATAGGTAATAGTATAACCATACTAATATCTAACTACCTTATTTAATGGTACAGAAGTGGGTATTGATAATCCCCCTTTCTTCAATGTTACAGATCAACCTCTGCCCCGGCTTTACATATCATCTCCCTCCATCACACGGAGTTAAGGTTATCGATTTAAGGTACCGATTTAATCACAGTAACACGATAAGATTAGTATGTGTGTGGTTAACAAAGCCATGCAAGTTAAAGACATCAGCATGTAATAACATCAATGCCTTATGAGTTCTAGGCTCATGACAACCATTGTGTGTGTTCGTATCCTAGAAAGGAGTATACCAGAGTTTAACCGTTCGTTTGGCCATGTTTTATTTGTGTTAAATCGTTATCAACTTGGGCATTCCCCAGACTCTTTGATTTAGATTAATTCTTTTGCTCAAGGGCCACTATATGTTGCAAAGAGTAGATGCACTGTAAATAAGCCTTTATTGCTATCTCTGTACTGAATTTCTTTTTCACTGTTTTGTCTTCATTGTTAATATCGTCTAAATGTTAGTACTGTGTTGGTAAGATGAATATTTTAGCATAGGTCATATATTATAATGACTATATTTTAGTGAGGTCTGATGTTTTCTGTTTGTATGTATGTGTATAGCGCAATAATGAACGTTGAATTCAGTTATGTCATAGTCAAACTGTTTTATTCTATTTTTATTAGGGATTTACAATACTAACTTTCTACTGTCCTGATGATGGTCTTGAAGAGTTGCCCATAAAGACCGAAACGTCGACTCTCAGCTTTATCCAAAGGAGGATTCTTTAAATCTTTATTTTGGATAGGCGGCTTACAGGCTTTACAGAGATTTTGATTTGTTTCCTGACATTTATCCTGTATTCCTGTTTTGCACATTCTTTATGCTTTGTATTTTTCCCTTTATGATCTAATTTTGATAAAATTCACTTTTTTTGCCTATACACACGTCTATTCGTTTTTGTCTTAATGTTAAGTATTGTTATGTCTAGTCAGTTTTAAGTATATGAATGTTCATTTAATCTATTGTAATCAATTTTACCCAGGACAATTAAGTTACCTGTATTTAACTCAGTTACATAATTAAGTCAATTTAATTAGTATAACAAACTCCTTTGAAGGCAACTTTACCCATTCTACTGATTGATTCAGAGGCTCCGTCCATCACCAACCCCTTTTGTACTGCTTTTGGCCGCCATAAGTGTGGCAGGGTATACTCAGACGTGAGTCCCTTGCTCACTTTGCCACTGGATTCAAGCAAGCCGGGCTGAAGACGGCTGGAATGACAGAAACCGGTCCTCGGAAGCTTGTTTCCGGTCCAGGGAAGACATGGCTTGGCAGTTCGGGCTGTACTGTTCCCATGAGGCACAGGGTCAGACTGATTTGCATATAGCCATGTCTGAACTGGGGTGGCAGAGTGGGCTAAAGAACGGTGATGGATCCCACACAGAATGGTTTTAGACCTGGACATAGTACAGAGACGGCCCTCCTATATATGGTTGAACATCTCCGCTCTGTACTAGATGCAGGTCAAACGGCGGCACTGGTCCTTCTGGACCTTAGTGCCGCCTTTGACACTGTATCCCACACCATTCTTATCCGGAGGCTTGGTGAGGCAGGCATTTCAGGCAGGGCGTTGGACTGGTTTCAGTCGTTCCTTTCGGAACGATCCTTTCAGGTGGTAGTGCCACCGTTTAGATCTAAGCCTCATGCCATCACCGAAGGAGTCCTGCAGGGCTCGGCGTTGAGCCCCACTCTCTTCAACCTTTACGTTCAACCGCTGGCAGAGGTTGCGAATAGTTGGGGTCTCACAATGGTATCATACGCCGATGATACCCAGTTGGCGGTGGCCCTTAACGGGGATTCTGACCAACTGGCATCGAACTTTGCGGATGGTTTGAGGGCTGTTGCTAGTTGGCTTACGGCCAACTGTTTACAGCTCAACGCCCTCAAAACCGAGGTGATGGTACTGGGGAAACATCCTGATCTGTGGGGTGCTAGCTGGTGGCCCAAAGAGCTGGGACCTCCTCCATAACCTGTTTCTGAACTTAAAAATCTTGGCGTCTGGTTGGATTCCAAACTAACCTTCTTGTTCCATACTAAGAAGGTGGCATCTATGTGCTTCGGCATTTTACGTGGTTTGAGGCCTATCCTCAAATGTTTTGATGCCCCCACTCGCCAGATGGTGATTCAAGCTAGTGTATTATCGAGGCTCGATTACGCTAGCTCACTGTTTTTGGGCGCCAACCAGGCGGAAGTCCTGCGACTCCAACGGGTGCAGAATGCGGCAGCCAGTGCCCTGGTGGGCCTGCCGCGTTTCTGCTCAGCCCGCAGTACAATCTTCAAATTGCATTGGCTACCAGTAATTAGACGCATAGAGTTTAAGACCCTTTGTTTTGCGTTTAAAATTCTGAAAACTGACACTCCCGCCATCCTCCAGCACCTCCTGACTTCGTACACCCCTTCGCGCAGCCTTCGCTCTGCCAGCCAAAATCTGGCACTTGTTCCTCATTTCCAAAAATGTAGATTAGGTGGCCGATCGTTCACGGTGCTGGCCTCCAAATTGTGGAACGCACTTCCTGTCCACATTCGCTCTTTAGAAAACCTCTTTGCTTTCAGGAAAGCTGTTAAAACTTATTTTTTCCCTCTGTCTTATTAATTATCCCTTTTTTTCTGTCTTGTTAGTTATGTTACCTTTTCAGATATAGCGCCGGGACGCCCCTTCGCTGGGGCAGCTGTGCGCTCAAAAATTCAATTAACATAACATAACATTAAACCCAGATCTCTTGACTGGGTGTGAGTGTCTGATTGATTCAGTGGCTCCGTCCATCACCAACCCCTTTTGTACTGCTTTTGGCCACCATAAGTGTGGCAGGGTATACTCAGACGTGAGTCCCTTGCTCACTTTGCCACTGGATTCAAGCAAGCCGGGCTGAAGACGGCTGGAATGCCAGAAACCAGTCCCCGGAAGCTTGTTTCCGGTCCAGGGAAGACATGGCTTGGCAGTTTGGGCTGCACTGTTCCCATGAGGCACAGGGTCAGACTGATTTGCATATAGCCATGTCTGAACTGGGGTGGCAGAGTGGGCTAAAGAACGGTGATGGATTAAATCCAGATCTCTTGACTGGGTGTGAGTGTCTGATTGATTCAGAGGCTCCGTCCATCACCAACCCCTTTTGTACTGCTTTTGGCCGCCATAAGTGTGGCAGGGTATACTCAGACGTGAGTCCCTTGCTCACTTTGCCACTGGATTCAAGCAAGCCGGGCTGAAGAGGGCTGGAATTCCAGAAACCGGTCCTCGGAAGCTTGTTTCCGGTCCAGGGAAGACATGGCTTGGCAGTTCGGGCTGCACTGTTCCCATGAGGCACAGGGTCAGACTGATTTGCATATAGCCCTGTCTGAACTGGGGTGGCAGAGTGGGCCAAAGAACGGTGATGTATGAAACCCATATCTCTTGACTGGGTGTGAGTGTCTGATTGATTCAGAGGCTCCGTCCATCACCAACCCCTTTTATACTGCTTTTGGCCGCCATAAGTGTGGCAGGGTATACTCAGACGTGAGTCCCTTGCTCACTTTGCCACTGGATTCAAGCAAGCCGGGCTGAAGACGGCTGGAATGCCAGAAACCGGTCCTCGGAAGCTTGTTTCCAGTCCAGGGAAGACATGGCTTGGCAGTTCGGGCTGCACTGTTCCCATGAGGCACAGGGTCAGACTGATTTGCATATAGCCATGTCTGAATTGGGGTGGCAGAGTGGGCTAAAGAATGGTGATGGATTAAACCCAGATCTCTTGACTGGGTGTGAGTGTCTGATTGATTCAGAGGCTCCGTCCATCACCAACCCCTTTTGTACTACCAGGACAAATGCAGCATAGAGTGATGTCCAAACTGGTAAAACATTTTGACAAGCAGTAATTCATAAGGCAGAGAAGAACCCCTCTCAGCCCAAAGAATGAAAAGGGAGGGAGAAGTGCAAAAATGAATAATCTGACACATCTGCTACGCTCCATTTGGTCTGGCCGTCCTATTCCTGCAAAAGATACACAGAGAAATATAGTCCCTTTGATGCAGAACTTGGTAACAGGGATGGTGCCTCAAAGAGCAGCCTCCAAGAGTTGTATCAATTCGTCTGCTGTACCAGGAGTGACTCGTCATCAGAGCTTGAATGACTGTCTGCCTCAGAGTGTGAGTCATCCCCTAGAGCTGACACCAACTCCAGGTACTTTTCAGAGCCCCCCAGGGCTGCAACCACCTCTTTCGAATGTTATCTCTCTACTCTCATCTGCTGGTGCGAGGGGCGGTATCCAAACCACTGTAGGGGTGCTGGGAAGTGTGCCTCCCCGTCGTACGTTTCCAGCCAGTCAGCAACCTCAGCGGGGTCAGTGAAAAAGAAGGTTTTGTCCTTAGTTTGAATCCTCGAATGCACTGGGAACAATGAGGCATACTGTATACCCAGGTCACGCAACCTAGATTTTACGCTCACTAAGGATGCCAGTTATTTCTGTAATTGAGCTGTGAAATCCATAAAAATTGAGCCATGACATTATCAACAGTGAATAGGCCAGCAGCATGGGTTACGGGCAAGATGAGGTCTTAAGCACTGAAATGCAGTAGCCTCGCCACCACTGGTCTTACTAAGAGCCAGGATGTTTGTATATTACATATTAACCAGCCTGACCACAGAGTGATTGATGAAAAAGGCAGCAAGGTGAAGCCAATAGTAAAGCTGGTGTGAAAAAGGAAGATGTAAAATTACCAGGTAGCACTGACAAAGCCAATGAGACTCAGCTCTACAAAGCGAGCTATTGGCTTCACCAATGCCTTTTTATTGCCATATACTTGTGACACATGCATCATGGTGCATGTGCATATATGGCCAGCAATTTTTAAATGGATTTCCTATTGAAGATATATTCTAAGATGCCGGTGAGGTGCACATGTGCATCGTGATGTATGCATGTGATTGCATTGTAATGATTGGTGAACATTTTATATTTGCCATTCAAACATGGAGAACGGCCTTTTTTAAAAACTTTCAATACAATGGGGGAACTAGCAAACAGAGGGGCATATTATCAAGAACAGTCGATAAAATTATCGCCCCTTTATCGGCAGGAAACTGCCGCTAAAGCAGCTATAATGGGCTTGATAATAGGTCCTTGTGATTTCCCATAGCAGCCCAGGTTAACACCAGAACCTGGGCTGCTATGGGAATTCACAAGGACCTGTTATAAAGCCCATTATCGCTGCTTTAGTGGCAGTTTCCTGCCGATAAAGCGGCGATAATGTTATCGCCTGTTCTTGATAACATGCCCCAAAGTGCGCATAAATGCAAGTAAAGGAAGCAAAAAGCCTGACAGCAGTTTGCAGCTCCCTGAAACTTGCAAATTAATAAATAAGTAAATAAATAAATAAAAAGGTATAATGGGAAGCAAGACAAGGCGTGAGGCAGGGAACTAAAGCTGTCTGTGGTTGAAACCTAAAGCATTGGTGCAATATCATCCACAGTACACTGCACCTCTGGAGGTCATCATTCAGAGAGACACTGACTGTAGGAAGAATTCAGCAGCAAGCACCTTATAGATAAACGGGAATATTAAAGTATGTTAAGGTATGGGCATCATGAAGGAAGGAAGTGCCATTGACATTGAATTAAAAAGGTGCTTTAAGAATTGATTGAGATTGCAAGATGATCAATCATTTGTTATTTAAAAACATTTCGTTATTTAACGGGTTATGTGGGTTTAGAAACCTAGCTAATTATAACGGAGGCTGGGGGAAAGAAATTACTATAAAATAAGATGAATCAGGTACGGAGGACACTCTTTCTGTCCTCTCTTTTTCCTTTCTATCCACACTCTTTCATTTCCCTGCCCATCTCTATCTTGCTCTCTCACTCTAGCTCATCCGGTTTCTTCCATTTTGTTTCCTCTTTCCTCATGTGACCCATCTACGGATGTACGTTGTTACAACGCATGCTTTTACCACGCATGCTGTAACAACGCAAGTTTTAAAACGCATTCCATTACAACGCATTACACTGGGGGGTGCTGGATAGTGAATAGTTTAATTTACTATTCCAACACCAGTCCCCGTGGACACTAGTGAAGGTGTTGGATAGTAAATTAAAACTATTCCCTATCCTAGAGCTCCCCCCCAGTGTAATGCGTTGTAATGGTTTTCGTTTTAAAGTCTGCATTGTAATAGCACTGCGTGCTAAAAGTTGCGTTATAAAGGTTTTTCCCCCCATCTACTTCAATTTCCATTTGCTATATTTTTCTTCCCAGTCTCTTTCTTCTCAAATGTCTATCTCCACTATAGCCCCCATGTCCCACTTCTCTCTCTCTCTCTCTCTTACTCACCTATTCCTTCTTCTTATTTACCATGTCTCTATTCTCATCTGTCTGTGCCTGCCTTACCTTTCTCCAAAGTAAGACCATCAGGTTTTAGGGATACTCAATTAAAGTACAAACGAACAATGGGGCATATTATCAAGGACGGCTTTAAATTATCGCCGGTACAGCGGCAGAAAACTGCAGCTAAACCGGCGATAATGGGCTTGATAACATGCCCTGGAGAATTCCTATAGAAGCCCACGTTCACACCAGAACATGCACTTCTATTCGAATTCCCAAGGGCATATTATCAAGCCCATTATGGGTGCATTAGCTGTAGTTTTCTGCCGCTAAACAGGCGATAATTTTTTACACCATCCTTAATAATATGCCCCTATATTTCAGACTATACTGAGCCTTACCATGCTTGTTTTCAGGCCTGTCAACAGTATCAGGATAAAATGAACTGTGACGATGAAAAACTACTTTTTTGTCAGCCTGGCCTGGCAGATCAAGCTGGACTGTTCCCACTGGTGCAGGGTTTAGACTGATTTGCATATGGCTGGGTCTAAACGGAGGTGGTTTGGTGAGCAAAATAACGATGGGCTGGGATGCAGTAATTACCAGTATCTGATATGAATTCAAGTGCATTACTTTTTTGTATACTCCAATCTGGCTAGCGGCACCACCCACATGTTTCAAACGTTTAGTGGGTGGCTCCTTGTAGTGCAGCAGCCCCTCAGAAAATATTTATTAACAGAAACCTAAGGTTACCTGGAGCCTGTATTATGTGACACCAGGAAACGTTATTTATGTGTTTAAGCTGAGGATTGCAGGGAACCCTTGTGGTTGGTCCTACGGCTGCATTATGTGGTTGGATGGTTGTGCTGTCTATCTCATTTACCTGTGTAAAAGAAAGACTCTGTCAGTGTTAACTGTTTCAGGCAAAGCCAGTAAACTTGCCTGCATAGATTGATGTGGTGACCCCTTGACAAAGCCATATGCATGCCTTGTATATTGATGTGGTCACCTTTTAACAAAGTCAATAGACTTGTTTTGAATAATGATATGATGGCCCCAAGACAAAACCCATTGGCTTGTCTATGATGTGAACCCTCGACAATCCAATAGGCCTGCCTTGTATATGACACTTTGTCACAGCGAATAGGCTTGTCTAATATATTGATGGGGTCACCTCTTGACAAAACCAATAGGTCTGGCATTTATGTGTTGATTTGGTCAGTACATTCCCATTATTTAAAATGACATCCCTTTGTGTAGCATCCTGCTACAAATAATCACAGACTATAGTTGTAGTTTACTTGAGCTTTATTTCATGTTTCCTGCTCGGTCCTTGTCCCTACTCTAACTGCCCTGGTTCCTGTCACTGGCTCCTCCCGTTCCTGCTCCTCCCTCTTAACTCCACCCCCCAGCCACTAGACTGCCTCACACAATCCTACATCTCCCCCTTTCTTAACAAAATGAACTTGTTTTCCACAGTGTTCGCAATTCTTCAATCCACCACAAGGGTTGGCGGACAGCTCGTTCTTCAAGCATCAGTAGTGTCGAATCCGTGGTTGTCCTGACTTTGATCAACCTTTCTGGTGTCTTAACCAAGGCATCCTTGACTACGGAAGTGCACTTTTGAGAATGCAACCCATTGCGTGTGGGCTGCTTATTATCCGGTTTCGCAGTTATCATGGTTCTTACTTGTTGTGTGACTGCTACTGGCTCAGCTCGGCAGTGGCAGTCTGCTTTCCTTGGTGACTCTTGTTCTATTGATGGTTGATCTCCTTCAGGAGTGGACGATGTTCTGGTCCTCTTCCGAGCTCCCACCTGTAAGGTTGTTTCTCTTTGTCTTGTCAGGTTGGGAGCAGCACTGTTCTTCTGTTCACCGTCAGGCATGCCAGACGTTAATGTACTATATGAAATGGGTGTCTTGGCTTGATTCTTGGACTCGTTTGCTGCCTCTGTTTGTCTCTCCCACTCCCACTCGTGTTTGAGACTGGCGAAACCCTTGACCGTCCGGCCATGTACCTGTTTCTCTCTCATTCGGTGACAGTCTATCTCTGTCACCACATTTGGTCCTCCTCGCAGTGAGGAAATATAAATTTTATGGTCAGAAATGTTCCCTAGCGTGTACCCCACCGTCTCCACGTACGAGCTTAAAGTGCATGTAACTTCCCTCCTGTATCAGCTATGAAGACGCAAATACATTTGCGTCCAACGTTAACATGTCCTCTTTCAGATCCACCATGAATGGGTCAGATATTCCGTTCCTAAGTGTGCCTTGCCAACGTCTTTTCATGGTGCACATTTCACGTTTTCCCTGGCTCAGGCGAGTTAGGCCCTGATTCCTGTCATCGAGTTCTTTCCTGCTTTCTGCCTCTGAATGCTCCAGCTTGGATGAGCATCTGTATCCATGACCTTTGTCTTACTCCTTGCGCGGCTAACGGTGCCTGGCTCAGCCTGTTGCCTGCCAAAACGGTATTTTGCTTTCGAGTTATCTGCTCCGCTCCTCGAAAATACATTCCTGTCTGGTAGTTTAGGAAAACATCCTTCCAGCTGCAGAGCAAAGGGCCCGGCCTCACTGTCTCCATGCAAGTAATTCATAGCTCCTGTTACCATGGTAGGCCCATGCCCCCTCGCATCTCATGCAGACACGTAGACGCATATGCACGCACTAGCAGTCAGTATAGAATAGCCTTTTGCCCGAGAGACCTTTTCCATTCAGATAATACAGTTCCCTAAACACAAGATATTAGATACGATTTGGGATTAGGTTGTTCTGACACCCCAGACTTCTGTCTCCTCATGTAAGGCTAAATGTCAAGTCCCCTTCACCCTCCAGTCCCACGCCAATCACACGTCATACTGCTGCGCGCGCATCTCTGCCACATATTTCTGCTGACACTGTAGGATTCTCTTGTGGATCCACCCACCTGTGACATCACATAATGGCGTTTCTAGTACCTGCCCTCATGCACGCCTATTGTAACGCCTTTTTTCATTACGTATGTGTATTCTTATCTCTCCTCTCAGCTGTTACGCCTCCTGCATCTGTCTTTACTGTAATGCATTGACTATATATACGATAAATTGTCAATAAAGTGTTGTCTATCCTTTCCCGAGCCTTAGTGGCAACGGAAATCGATTTGCCATGGTTCGAACCATATAACCAATTCCTTTTTAAGGAATAAAACCCCTTTTAAAACCTCAAATACCACGGATTCTGTCTCTCCTTTTTTGACTGAGTTATTCTTATTGAACTTTACCGCATAAATTAAGTATAGGTAATTAATATTTACCACATAATTGGCGCCCGAATAGGGACCCCTCCCCCACCCCACGCGCCGGAGGTGCGTTGCAGGCCTAGCCCCCTGCCACAGCCGGACGGACAACTACGCGTACCCGCAGGATTTCCTGTATCTCCCTCAGGCCAACGGAGGTGACTGAGGCTGCGATCAACACCCAGACGAGGCGGTGAGGAGTGCGGAGGATCCCGACCAGAGCCTAGCTGAGAGAGAGCAAGATCCGAGGTATACGGAGGCCCACCAGGTTCCGAAGTTCCGAAGTATCTGCGTCACGAGTCGATTCCAGTCCAGTCCAGTGTCGAGTTTCCGAGGCCTTCTGTTCCGTGCTTCCCGGTGAGTACCGTTGCTGGGGACGCATCTAGACGTGCGCATTAATTTGTGCCGGTCAAGACGGGTTTGGGTACACAGACCCGGTATGCACTGCTGTTAGCGGTGTATCTGTACTGTTTAGCAGTATATCCGGTCTGCACTGTTTTAGCAGTGTATCTGTACTGTTTAGCAGTACATCCAGTATCATGCAGTTAGCTAGTTTTATTCTAATTATTATTGTTCGTTTTGAAAATGTTTTAATGTGGTTTTAAATGTCGTGGTATGAGTGATTGTTCGATCTTCATTATTGCGTTTATTGTATTAACTGTGTTCGAGTCCCAAGTAAATATCAAGTTTCAGGGTTCAAGATGCCACTGTTCTCCAAATTAAGACAGATAAAAACCAGAAAAGGGGTACTCGAGGAAGCCCTTCCCATTCCACCTAGGGACACTCCAGGGAACTTTATGTACCACAAACATGGCCTAGATGCCGTATTATATCTTGATTTATGGGTGGACTACACCAAGGATCTAGCAGAGAATCAGAGATGGCCCGCTGCTGGGACATGGGATGCAGATTGCATCGTGAGAGTAGAAGAAGCATTATGGAAAAAGAAAGCCAGACAGTCACAAAAAGATGCCATCGAATTATGGCGTAAAGAATCGCATAGACGCACAGAAAAAGCACTCAGAAAAGAAGAGAAAAGTAGAGAGGATTCAGATAAGGCCCGAGAAAATGTATTAGTTGAGGAAGGCATACGAGTAAAAACAGAACAAGTAGACAGACAACGAAATACTCTTATGAATGGTATGTATCCTCTTCTGACCGAGGGTTTACCTAAAGCCACTCCAGAAGTACCAAAAGATCTGCCACCTCCATTGCTCCCGACTAAATTACACCATAAGACCGCAAAGGACATTTTCCTTTCATCCTACTTAGACTATGTAGCTCCCGCATATACAGATTCACGTGTCCAGGCGCCACCCGCTGATGGCACTCCGCCCCGAAACAATCCGCACCCACTTCTACAGCAACAACCTCCTCCTGCCGATCAACACCTTCCGCCCGTTCTTCCACTTCTTCCTGCACCTATTCTCCCCACTTTACACCCAACGAATCCTTTTGGATCCGGCACCTCAGGAGGTGCGGCAGGAGGTGCGACAGGTTTTCAGACCCCACCACAAGCACATAGACTGACTTATAGGGATTTAGCACACCAACGTACACCTCAATCAGCCGATTATGACATATATAAAGAACGTCTCGCAGACTGTAGATATGATCCAGTACCCGGTAAAAAGAATGACGACAGAATGATGCTCGCATCAATACCATTACGACGAGTTACAAACTTTTTATTGACACTACCCGGAATGGTTGATCATCTAGACAGAATATATCATTTTGTTCAAACAGGGGAAGGCCCTGAAAGTATTGGTGAGGCCATGGCTTACCAAAAAGTTGACACTCAAGCCAAGATATTACGATTTTTTATAAACTGCCTAATAAGAGAACAAGATAGGCCGGGTGCAAACCCGGAAGAAATGAAAGCACTTAATAGATGGGGTCAGAATATAGCAGACGGGAACCATGATAAACAGAGTTGTATAGAAAACATGTACCAAAGGATCAGAAATGCAGTAATAAAAATACATGAAAGAAGGCAGCCAGAACCAGAAATAGATTCAGACAAAGTTGAATCCTCAGGGGAGGAGGAAACACCAGAAACGGCAACAGCACAAGTACAATTACCAGCTAGAGAAATGATAGCTTATGTAGGTAAAGGAAGATCCTTTAATAATTCAATGCGTCCAGTACGTCCAGAAAGTAAAAGAATTTTTCAGGCAGCCATGTCTAATCCGAGAACTCCTGAACACTTATTCCAGGCCACTGACAATAGACTTCGAGAACGAATGGGGTACCATGTACTCGATTCTATGGACGAACAAGAATTAGCCAGGTCAGCAGTACAATGGGCTGACAGTTCTGAAAAATATAGTGATGATGCGCTAGCACACACGTTTTTGAATATGTCACCAAGCGAACAGCGTTTAGCTGGTATGTATATGATACAACATCTACTCATATTGTATAGAAGCCAACATTCCGATCCAGGTCCCCTGCCTGATATATTAGTAGAACTACTCATGAATAAATGGAGAGGTCTAGGTACCGATCTAATTAAAGTAATTCTAGAACATCGGCACAGATATAGTGCCTTCCTGTGTCCACAGCCTGATTCAGCACACTCTATGGAAAGAAAAATGTATTACATAGACAGACAGAATCCCTTACGAGAAGTGCACCCAGTTAAGAATGATGATAATACTTTTAGACGCGTGTTTGTGTACACGCCCATAACTAAAATAGAATTATTGGAAATGAAAAAATTAGTGCCCAGCCATGATAAAGATCCAGCAGGTTTTCATCGTGAAATAAAAGACATGTTACTCATGGGTGATTATACTTATCCAGACATTATGAAAATATTGAAAGTATTATTGCCTGCCGGTATTTACGAGAAACTCAAAGAAAAAGAATGGGAGGTGGGAGACGCAAAGATTGATTGGGCTGCATTAGAAAATGAAGAAAATACCCGAGTCGCAGGCCTAGGACTTGAGGACAAAGTTAAAGCATTGCCAGGATTGTTAGTACAAGTACTGCCACGTTTATTATCTACGAAAAAGGAAGACTGGGATGCAATCTCAGCTTGCAAACAGAAACCTGATGAAGACACTAGTGATTTTTATTCCCGATTTGAAAAATGTTTTGGTATTAACAGCGGCCTGAAAGCAAGTAGCGAATCGTACCCACATCTGTTTGTAACCAAATTAGTCGAGAATTCCCTGCCCCAGGTTAAGAACAGAGTACTGAAAGTCGAGAGCACTTGGCAAGCTAATACCCCTTCACAAATGTTACAAATGTTACAGTACCACCAGAATAGAATCAGAGAGGAACAAGAACACGAACAAAGACGTATGAAAGACACGAAAATGAAAATGTTAGTTGCCCAGTCAGTTCCAGCTGACGGTCATAAAAAGGGGGCAACACAGCCAGGTAATTCGACGGCTCCTGTTAAAGGGACATGTAACTATTGCAAGCAGCCAGGTCATTATATAAACGATTGTGCAGTTCTGAAACACAATATCTCCACGGGTAAGACCAAGGAGAGACCGCGTCCACCTAGACAAGATCAGGCCCAACAACAAGTACCCCAGAATATACAGAACATACCGCCTATGCCAGCTTCACAACAGACCGTAGCAGTACCACAGCCACAGCCTATAGCCGCAACACAAAACACGACACAACAGATGTACCAGTATGCACAAAATGACTACCCCAATTATCAGCGATACACATGAAACAGCCTAGAGAGGGAGGTTGGCTTGCCTCTTATTGAGGTTCCTGTAGATCAAGAGGGTCCTTATGTACACAGTCAAGTATTAGGGAAAGACAGGAAGTTTTTAATTGATACAGGGGCAAGCAGGACGACCATCAGTCACGACGAGGTTCCAGGGGCACCCCTCTCAGGCTCACAGAATGTTTCCCTTGGATTTTCAGGAAAGCCTATTATTAACGAAGTATCGCAACCTCTTCCTCTTGCAGTTGGTCCTTTGACACGGACTACAGATTTATTGCTTACAAAATCATGCCCAGAAAACTTGTTAGGTATAAAAACACTGAAAGCTCTAGGAGCTATATTATGCTGTTCTCCGGAAGGAGTACGATTATTCTTGCGCGACTTTAAAGGTCACTATGTATTGAGAGATATGGATCCCAGATTACAGAATGTCCCTGCACATTTATGGGCACAAGGCCCCACTGATGTAGGTTGTATGCACATCACACCATATCGAGTCACACTCAAAGCAGGAGTGGTATTACCCCGAATGCGACAATACAAGTTACCCCCAGATGCTGTAGTGGCTTTACTGCAAATCATTGACGAGCTCATTGCACAAGGAGTGGTTGTGGAAACCGACTCCAATGTATGTAATTCTCCTATCATTCCAATTCTTAAACGTACTGATCCAAATGCACCACCAGTTTATCGATTAGTTATTGATCTGCGCGAATTGAATAAATGCATTGTACCACAATATCCCGTGGTTTCAGATATCTCTTCATTATTGACAGCTATTGATTCAGAAGCAACGTTCTTTACTGTAATTGACCTCAAGAACGCCTTCTTTAGCGTCCCAATCGATCCGGAAAGCCAATACTTGTTCGGATTCTGTTTAAATGGACGAAGTTTCAAATTTGCACGCGCACCTCAAGGATTCACAGAAAGCCCCAGCATCTATAGCCAAGCACTGAAAAGACAACTTGACAGTATCCACATGCCTGTTAACACTGCCCTGCTTCAGTATGTCGATGATCTGCTGATCACCGCCCGAAGCGAACCCGAATGTGAAAAAGCATCACTGACGGTTTTACATTTCCTGGCCGACAAGGGGCACAAGGTGTCCCCTTCGAAGCTACAATTCTGTGTTCAGCAAGTTGTTTACCTTGGGCACTTGCTGTCCAAAGGGGGGAGACAGCTCACACCTGATCGCATCCAGTTAATTGTAAATATGTCACGACCCAAGACACAAAAGGAGGTATGGGCCTTCATAGGCCTCACTTCTCACTGCAGACAATGGATTCCACAATATGCATTTCTAGCAAAGCCACTCATTCAGTTGACAACCCAGGAGGCAGCGTCTTCGACTGTCCTCCCTTGGACTCAGGAACATACACAAGCTTTTGAAGACTTAAAGAAAGCCTTATGTCAAGCACCTGTTTTTGCAACACCATGTTACAATAAGCCTTTTACACTTTTTGTTACTGAACGCGAAGGTACTGCCTTGTCAGTACTCACACAGGAACAAGCAGGTTCACACAAACCGTGTGCTTACTTTTCTAGCACATTAGATCCAGTAGCCCAGGCTCTGCCTGCGTGCTTGAAATCAGTTGCAGCGACAGCTCTAGCAATCAGACAAAGTGATTCTATAGTATTAGGACATCAATTGACCGTGCAAGTTCCACATTCCGTGGAAGTTCTTTTAAATCGAACACAGACCCAGCACTTGACTATAGCACGACTGACAGGTTATGAATTGACATTGTTTCAACCACACATAGAAATCAGACGCTGTAGTACATTAAATCCTGCTACCTTCTTGCCATTAAGTGGAACAGACCCATTGGCACATGATTGTATTGAAGTCATTACTATTACGACGAAACCCAGACAAGACTTGACAGACATTCCATTACCAGATCCAGACCTGACACTTTATGTGGATGGTTCATGCATGAGAACAAGTACAGGTGAATTAGTGGCCGCTTACGCAGTCACGACAGACACCGAAGTCATTGAAACAAATTGTATTGACACCCTGTCAGCTCAAGCAGCAGAGCTCATCGCTCTGACACAAGCCTGTATTCAAGCCAAAAACAAGAAAGTCAACATATACACAGATTCACGTTATGCATTCGGAGTCGTTCACGACTTCGGAGTCCTCTGGCGAGAGAGAGGTTACTTAACCTCTCACGGTGCCAACATCCAACACGGTCCCCTCATTCAAGCTCTGTTAGATGCAATACATCTGCCTACTGCGATATCTATCATGAAGTGTAAGGCGCATACAAAAGTCACCGACACCATCTCCCAGGGTAACGACCTGGCAGACCGAACAGCTAAGCAAACTGCCCAGAATCGAACTCATGTAACTGACTTGACAAAGACAATAGTTCCGACACCGACACACTGCATGACAGTTAGGGATCCCGCACATGATGTAATTGACATACAGACACATGCTACACCAGAAGAAATCAAGAAATGGACTGAACTAGGAGGGATCCAAACAGATCAGGGATGGATGACGAAGGGAAAATCTACATGGTTTCTCCCCGACTCTATGGTTCAAGTCATCATTAACACGATACATAGTCCCGCACATCTAGGAGAAAAAGCTATGCTAGACAGTATTCAACACATCTGGTTCAACAAACACTTACGAGCAGCAGCTAAACAGAAAGTGCGTACTTGCATGATTTGTTGTCAGTTCAATCCAGGTAAAAGCATTCCTGTAGAGCCAGGTGGATTTCAACCTCCCGATCATCCTTTTGAAGTCCTCCAGATGGATTATATCCAGATGGAACGTTGTCGAGGATTCAAATATGTCCTCGTAGTTGTATGTGCACTTTCCCGATGGACAGAAGCATATCCAGTCCCAGATTACACTGCTCCGACCACTGCCAAGCAGCTGGTTCGTGAATTCTTCCCACGGTACGGCTTGCCCCATATCGTATACTCAGATAACGGCCAGCCTTTCTCATCCGAGCTTGTAAAACACATTACACTCCTGTTAGGTTATCAGTGGAAATTCCACTGTGTCCGGCATCCCGAGGCAGCAGGTCTCGTGGAGCGTCATAATCAGACTCTGAAAATCCGACTTTCAAAAATCTGCAGAGAGAAAGGCGTTGACTGGATAGTAGCTTTGCCAGTTGCGCTCTTCTACATGAGAATGATAGCACATTCTCGATCAGGGCTATCCCCGTATGAGGTGGTCTTCGGTAGGCCACCAAATATGTGGGGGACGCCTATACCTCGTAAAATAACGGATGTTGATTGTAATATGCTGACAGATTACCTTGCCTCCTTGATGTCTGCACTACAATCTTGTCGTTCACAGGTAGCTGCAGCCTTTCCCGACAACACCGACGTGAAGCCCCATGAAGTGGTTCCTGGAAACTATGTTTTTATAAGAAACTTCGACCGACGGAGCCCGCTGGAGCCCCGCTGGCAAACGCCGAAATTGGTACTTCTGACGACGAGGACGGCTGTGAAGGATGAGGGCCGGAAAGGGTGGCTGCACTCGAGCCACATAAAGAAATTTCATGGACTACCTTCTGACTTAAATTCTCAGCCCTGCCCTCCTCCACAGACTGACTCAAAACTCCCCCTGGTTGAGAAAACCGCTTCCCAAGAATATAAGCTAAAATTAAGGTCTAGCAAGTCAGACAGTTTAATTGTTTAAGTCCTCCCCTAGGTGAATCGGTTAACTTAGTTTCTGACATGTATCCCCTAGACCGAAATAGAGAGAGAGATAGACAGAAACAGCTCAAGAAAGATGAATATTGTAAATCACTTCGTAGTCACTGTATAGTGACACTATTGATTATGTTTTTTCTAAGTTTATTGATTATTGCTGCAAGTATCCTACTGCACATTTATTACCCTATTTTCAAGCGTGCACATTCTGCTTTCAACATCACTGCCGAACATTCTTTTAGTGAATTACCCCCGCATGAGTTGTCCTACAGACTTGCGCTGCGCAACAACACCTTCATTAGTATGTTACATCACTCTCATCAGACCAGCAACGCTACAAATTGTTGGATATGTGGCCGACTCCCTCCCTACCAGAAATACAAGGGAGTTCTGCCTCTATTCCCGTATCCGTTCACACATAATGGTTCCTGTGGCGCATGGTTTAGTTTGATTAATTCTTTAGATTCAAATACAGTAGTTTACAAGGGCAACTGGGTATGGGGAAACCTGAATACAGTTCTGCATAAAGTATGTTTCCCTGACAAGGAGGGACTCCCCAAAAGGACAGGGACTGACCTAGAAAATGAAGTATATGGATTAGGTAACTTTACACTTAACCTCATGATTCTGAATGTTGAATCCGAATCCGAGCCAGTCTTGCCCGCTATGTCAGTATTACCAGTCAAGGGTGAACTATGTGTTAGAAAGAATGGTTCAGTACACCTGGGTCATAGTAAATGTACTACTGTGATCGAATTCAGTGATAAGGGCAAGTCTGCGTTTAAAGCTTCACGACATTCCTACTTCATTTGTGGTCATACCGCATATATACGTTTACCTCTAGATTGGGATGGTACCTGTTACATTGCATTCCTTCTGCCACCTGTTTTCCCAGCTCCTCCTGATTATCATAGGAATAATCATCTAGTACACAATAGACCCCAGAGAGATCTCCCGATTGTCGACTATACTGAAACGGCATGGGAGCAATACACAGACTTCAATAAAGGTTTCTTTCCCTACTTAGGTGCTGTCTTTAATAGTAAACTGATACGCAAGTTAACTAGAACCCTCGAAGCAGTAGTGAATGAGACTACTTCCGCCCTAGGTAACTTAACAGAGGAGCAGTCTGCGATGCGGATTGTAGTTCTTCAAAATCGTCTCGTTCTTGACGTCATCCTGGCCGATAGGGGCGGAGCCTGTAGAGTCATCGGATCGAGTTGCTGTGTTTTCATTCCAGAAAACGTGCCATCAGTATATAGAGCCATTACTCGTCTTCATAAAATTGCAAGTCAGATACACCAGAATCCAGGCACCTGGACTTGGTCCGGTTGGTTCTGGACTACGTTGTCAGCCTGGGGATGGAAGATCCTATCCTTCCTAGGTATTGCCCTTCTCATCGTATTCAGTTGTTGCCTATGTTTACAATGTGGGCCGGCGATTTGCGGCTTGTGCGCCACATCATGTATTCCCCATTCAAATTCTCATTCTAAACGTCATAAGAAGAAAGAAGAGCAAATGATACTACGTGAGCAGATTGACAGACTTATGAGTATCGATATATCATGAAGGGTCCTTAGGGAACAAGGAGGGAATGAGGAAATATAAATTTTATGGTCAGAAATGTTCCCTAACGTGTACCCCACCGTCTCCATGTACGAGCTTAAAGTGCATGTAACTTCCCTCCTGTATCAGCTATGAAGACGCAAATACATTTGCGTCCAACGTTAACATGTCCTCTTTCAGATCCACCATGAATGGGTCAGATATTCCGTTCCTAAGTGTGCCTTGCCAACGTCTTTTCATGGTGCACATTTCACGTTTTCCCTGGCTCAGGCGAGTTAGGCCCTGATTCCTGTCATCGAGTTCTTTCCTGCTTTCTGCCTCTGAATGCTCCAGCTTGGATGAGCATCTGTATCCATGACCTTTGTCTCACTCCTTGCGCGGCTAACGGTGCCTGGCTCAGCCTGTTGCCTGCCAAAACGGTATTTTGCTTTCGAGTTATCTGCTCCGCTCCTCGAAAATACATTCCTGTCTGGTAGTTTAGGAAAACATCCTTCCAGCTGCAGAGCAAAGGGCCCGGCCTCACTGTCTCCATGCAAGTAATTCATAGCTCCTGTTACCATGGTAGGCCCATGCCCCCTCGCATCTCATGCAGACACGTAGACGCATATGCACGCACTAGCAGTCAGTATAGAATAGCCTTTTGCCCGAGAGACCTTTTCCATTCAGATAATACAGTTCCCTAAACACAAGATATTAGATACGATTTGGGATTAGGTTGTTCTGACACCCCAGACTTCTGTCTCCTCATGTAAGGCTAAATGTCAAGTCCCCTTCACCCTCCAGTCCCACGTCAATCACACGTCATACTGCTGCGCGCGCATCTCTGCCATATATTTCTGCTGACACTGTAGGATTCTCTTGTGGATCCACCCACCTGTGACATCACATAATGACGTTTCTAGTACCTGCCCTCATGCACGCCTATTGTAACGCCTTTTTTCATTACGCATGTGTATTCTTATCTCTCCTCTCAGCTGTTACGCCTCCTGCATCTGTCTTTACTGTAATGCATTGACTATATATACGATAAATTGTCAATAAAGTGTTGTCTATCCTTTCCCGAGCCTTAGTGGCAACGGAAATCGATTTGCCATGGTTCGAACCATATAACCAATTCCTTTTTAAGGAATAAAACCCCTTTTAAAACCTCAAATACCACGGGTTCTGTCTCTCCTTTTTTGACTGAGTTATTCTTATTGAACTTTACCGCATAAATTAAGTATAGGTAATTAATATTTACCACAGCAGGGTGACAGGATGGTCCTTTTCCACCTGGTAGATACTGTCCCATCTCTTTGTTTTCCTTCCATCAGTTCTTTGAGTCAGCCTCGCTGACCCCATCAGAGGTGACGGTATATTACTCATGTCTTGAAATGGCGATGACTGACATGACATGTTGTCCTTTGGTTCTATTGTGCGTTCGGGTGATAGATGCCATGGACGCGGTCGGGACCATGATTTTGATGACCCGAATGATCGGACGGACATGTTTTCCGACTCGGAGGAGTCGTTCGCCGATTCCCTTTGAAAACGTTCCTTTGAGGGCGTCGTGACTGGTAAGTTTATTGAGTTGGTAGTCTGGGATGACATGCTCCTGGAGTCGGAGCTATCTACGGAACATTTCTTTGGGTACGTCTCTTTATGTGTCTTCTGTGTTGTTGCGGTGGAGAGATTGTTTTCTAACCACACGTTTACTTCTTTAGTTTGATCCTGGAACATTTGGTCTTTACCCTTTTCACGGGACATCAATTGTCCCTTCTCCGTTTTCTCATTGTCCCAACTATCTTGAGTGCACATGCCCCTCCCTTTTCGGTGTCTGAGTGACTCACCACTCCTCATATGGTTAGTTTCTTCTTTTTGCTTGTTGGGTGCGCTGACGTCCGTACCATTGGGGTGATGTGTCTCACTGCTTGATGCTTCCTCGAACTCATCTACAGACTTTGGTGCATAGTGGGAGGATGCAAGGGGATGTTCGTGTGCCGATTTCCGGCGTTGACAGGATTGGTCCCGTCTTCTGTAGTTTGTCTTTCTTGCCCTCTTATTGAGCAGGCTGCCATCTTGTCCATTGGTGTGATCTGTCCCACTTGACGCTTTATCTGCTTCATAACCATTTTCACCATCGGTTGACTGACTCCTTGAGGTTGAGTAACTCCGTGAGGTTGTATCAGTATCACTATCTGTTGACTGACTCCTTAAGGTTGAATAACTCCGTGAGGTTGTATCAGTGGAGGTTGAGTGACTCCGTGAGGTTGTATCAGTATCACCATCTGTTGACTGACTCCTTGAGGTTGAATAACTCTGTGAGGTTGTATCAGTCCCGCTATCGCAGTCCTGACTCATCCTGGTCTTTTGTGATGTTGACTTGGAGTATTCCATGACGCTTTGTCTCTTGTTTCGTCTTGGCTCTGGTCAGCCTTCACCCTCCCTCCTTTCGGTTTTGTTTGTTTCTTGGGCCTTGCCCCCAGACATGAGGGGTGCCTCTTTCTAGACCTCCTTGTGTCTTGCATTTGAGTGCACGTCTGTTGATAAGTCTCTTGCTTTGACCCGCACTCCAACCTCGGCCCCTCTGATGATTCTCTTTCGAGACCACTGCCCCTGAAGAATCTTGCGCTTCGTGTCTGCGCTTGAACAGCCTTCGATTATCCGGAGCCGAACTGCTTCTTCATTCGTAAATATATTGAAGTAGCAGCAAGGTACCACACTTTGCAACCGGGTGATGAATTTTGGCAGTGGTTCTCCTGGTTCCTGCTGTGCTTTGGTGAATGCGATTCGAGCATGATCTACGTCCGCCTGTGCATGGAAATGGGCACGTAGCTTCTCTTGGAGTCTTTCATAGGTCTCTGTGTCCTTTTCAGGAAATGTTCTAATCAAACGTTGGCCCTCACGACCTACTAGCTGGAGGAGTAGTAGCAGAAATTTTCTATCTCTTCGCTCCCCAATAGCTTCAAGAAAATCGCCTAGTGATTCCAGCCACCGGTTCCATTTGAGACCCAAAGTCCGAGTGTCAGTCTGTGTCACTGGGAGCGGCACTTCAATGCAGGGATTAGACCGTTGAGGTGCTTTTCCCGCTGCCATGAGGGAGAAGATTCTGATCTGCTACGGTCACAGGGCTGTTCACTCTGCTCCCGTTACCTTTAACTCTTTGTCTTCATGTGGTGCCAAACGTTTACTTTGGCGCTTGTCTATGACATTCGATGGTGCTTATTTCATCAGGCTAATGCGTATTCTTTCACGGCGCCTGCCACGGCATGTTCGCTTGTGTGTATCAATGTTTGCTCCTTCTCTTTTGCCAATATCTGTTCATTTAGGTTTGCCAAGACTGGTTCCTTATTGTTCATTTGTAGGTATCAATGCTTGTTTCATTTCTATTACTAATGCTTGTTTTCTCTTTACCTTTGTTCGGGATTATTTATTGTGAATCCTTGCACTTGCTTGTGCTTGTTGTGCTGTTGTGGTTTTACTTATTGCTTTTATCTGTCTCTCGCATTTACCAATGCTTGTTGGATTGCTGCCACATTGAGCTTGTCAATGTTTGTTCGTTTCCATTCACCAGTGCTTGTTTCCTTCAAGACTTGCGGTTGCTCGTGTTTGTTCGTACGTGAAATTTGCATTTGCTTGTGTGTGTTTCTTACTGCACCTCTTGCATGTGCTCGGGCTTGTTCGACGTCTGGCTCTAGTGTTCATTCGTGCTTGTTTTCTTGTTGCACCTCTCGCATTTGCTTGTGCTTATTTGCATTCACTTGTTACTTCTATCTACCTCTTGCACTTGTCTGTGCTTGTTTTCTTGTATCTTTCATGCATTTGCATGTGCTTATCTATCTTGCATTTACCAATGCTTGTTTTGTTACAGTTGTCAGTGCTTGTTCTCTGTGATTGCCAATGCTTGTTTTATTGTCTTTGTCAATGCTCATTTCCCAACTTCAGTTTGCCTGACTTAAAGATGGCCGCTTGGGCATTTAATAGGGGTGTCTCTACAGGCTGCCTGACTCTAAAATGGCCGCCGGTCATTGAAGTCTCGGTTCACACGAGACTTCCTCACAGTCCATTCACCCGGATCACTTCAAGCAGAACTCACCGGCATCTGGTCTCGGGGGCAGCACTTTCCAGGTCTCCACACCTTTTCCCATCTGCCACGTTCAGGTAAGGTTGGGGTGGGCTCCCACCTTGCTTTTCTGGGTCCCACGCTCCCTCGGCGACACCTTGCCAAATCTCACGCATCGGGGGTGAGATCCCGATGTTGTGAAGCGTTCGCACTCAGTCTTTCGGGCGCGTGATAGCGCTGGTCAGTGGGGCCTTCCTGGGGGCACCAAGCAATATCAGGGGGCACTCTTTCGTGGCTTGTGGGGCAGGCAGAGTCGGGGTGGGCTCCCGACCTCTGCTCTTCTAAGTGCATGCTGACATGCACGCATCAGGCGTGAGTCGCGTTTTGGCGCGATCAGGCGCTTCACTGCTCAAGCGCCCCGGCGCTTGTTGCTTCGACTCCTCTTGGGCTCCACGCAGTCTCCTGACTGGGGAATGGGGTCACCTGCTGCTGGCCTCTCGATTCAGGCGGCAGCCTCACTCTTTGCAGCAGCACTTATCCTTTTCTGGTGCTGCTTGGGACAGGACGCTCCTGCAGGGTTCAGTGGGTGGTGGACACAGCGATCCCATCCTCGTCGCCAGTTGTAGCATCCTGCTACAAATAATCACAGACTATGGTTGTAGTTTACTGGAGCTTTATTTCATGTTTCCTGCTCGGTCCTTGTCCCTACTCTAACTGCCCTGGTTCCTGTCACTGGCTCCTCCCGTTCCTGCTCCTCCCTCTGAACTCCACCCCCCAGCCACTAGACTGCCTCACACAATCCTACACTTTGTATTGTGATGATTGTTTTCATTGGTTGGTCATGGATGCTGCGGAGGGGTTGGCCTCACCCCATGCCAGTAATGTTATAGTTATCAACCTAGAAATTCGCTGAAAAAAAACCAATGGTGACAGTGATGTTATAGTAAGTAGGGTAATAGAATCTTAAATTACGTTTAAAAAGCCTGTGAAATTTGCTGAAAGAACAAAGGTCAAAGTGACATTATAGTTAGGTCTGGTATTACCATTTTACTTGATGACAAAACAAAATTTAGCAATTCACTTAAAAAAACATAGGTTATAGTGATGTTATAGTTAGGTGAAAATGTCACTTAAAACATACCATTTAAAACACAAAGGAACTTTGAAAGTTATCTGAGTAAACTAGAACTTGCACTCCCACCATGCATTGCTTATGATCCACATGTTATTCCTCATTCAACCCCCAACATTACATTATGCAGTAAATGGAGTGATAATATCCTCTGTTTGATAATACAGTGCACAGTATTTCCAACTCATTTTTCATGTCAAACATGATGAGGCCCTTTGTGTCTTAGCTGTGCACGGTGCACATTAAGGCTTGGCAGAGGTCAAAGTCTGGCAGAGTCTTAATAAATCCACATTGCAAACCATGTTTATTCCACTGAGATGTGCTGAATCTAAATCACAGTAAACTTGCCTTACTTTAGCATTTAGCCTCAGGTATTTGCTAGTAATGCAAATTAAGATCATGGTTAGCAGTATCTTCTTATCCCCTGATTAGTGCTTGATCTTCGAGGAGAGGTTATAACTTTGTTCATTTATTTGAAAGACAATAGTGTGCTATTGTCACCCTTAAAGTGGTTCTATGGAGACAGGGACAGCTCAAGAATAATGGTCCCAGCAGGCGAGGAACTCTCAAAGACCCTGGATGTAAACACTGCGGAGCGCAAGTTGATGTGAGCCCAAATAGCCAGAAGGAGCATTGATGTCTAAATATCCACAGGTGATTCCTAGGAGAGTGTAGGTCCTTGCAGGGAATGAGTAGTCCAGATGTAGATTAAAAACGTTAATAGAAAATAGTAAATACAAGACTTCAGATCTACTTTTATGGCAGTGAATTAGGTGGAATCCACAAATATAGGGTAGAATGTTGAGGTTCAAGGAATCGGCTCCTTGCTGCTTATTAATGATCTAGACCAAGAGAATTTATTTCAGAGGAATCAAACCTGATGTCAAAATGTCCACTCACCTCGGGGTGAACCTCCTGCAGCGAGTTGAAGAACGGGACAAACGGCGGCCTCCCGAAGTGCGTGATGGCGCGGAGGCCCGTAAACAAGCTCTTGTTCAGCACCTTTTGGAAGTGACGTTCACAGATATACTGAAAGAGAAAAAGGTAACGCCAGCATGGGCTATGAGGAACTGAGGCTGTAGCAAGCCAATGCCATCCTAGGGTACTTATTCTTAGCAAACAAGGAATCTGGAAATTATTCTGTCAATCAATCGTATATCGCCCCTGAACTAATGGCCAATCACCCCTACATTTTAGCAATTGCTGTAACGAAGAATCACCATAGAGCTTTTAAAAGACCAAACTTTTCCTAATGCATGTTATATATTGACCTAGTTTACCCATGCTCTCAATACTTGCAGCCCAACCGGAAATACCAGAATCGCTAACCCAAAAATATCACAAACCCATATTGCGAGCTTTTTAGAAGCACTACCATATAGTTAGATCCCAACAATTTCTTATATGTAATTGCCCCTGTGGTAATTTATCATTCACTCACTGTGGAAAACAAGACCGAAATAAGGGGCATATTAGCAAAGGTCCTGCGATCATTATCGCTTAGTGCTTTTAGCGCAAGGATAATTATTGCAGGCTAACGCTGGATTCTATCGCGAAGATAGCGTGCTATCAGCAATGCTTATCTCCCAAGCGACAGGAATCCATGCGTTAGATGGAAAACAGTGTGATTATCGCTGGAAATCCAGCGATAATCACACTGCAACCAGCGAAACCTTGCAGATAGGGCAGGGTTATCTTAGCCATGTAATCCACCTCCCTGACGCCCACCACAATGTAAAAATACAGGATGCGCCCGCCAGTGTGGCGCACGCATCCTAATTCGTATAGCAGGACCGCTGCACCTATGGCAGGCGGTCCCTTTTGCAGCTGCAATCGTAATCGGCCCCTTAGTCCTCTATTGAGGCTTTAAAGCACTTTACAACTTTGCAAAGAATAAATATGAATGTGTGGTATATATGTTGGTTGTTTTCAATGGGCATATATTTTTCAGAGCTAAGGTACTAAGGGCCAGAAGTAGGTAATCACATATTGCCGATTCCTAAATACCAAATTTTCGGTATTTAGGAATCGGTAAATGTGATGTAGCTAATGATTCAGTAAATATTACTGAATCTGTAATATTGGGTATTTACCGATTCGGTACTTACCGATTTACTGATTCATTCGTATGGGCCTGAAGGCCTGAAGGCCCATGGGAATGAATAGGATTTGCCGATTCAGTAAATACCGAATCGGTAATAAGGGGAAGACTTACAAGGGTGGCCGGGTGTCACATTGACAACCTGTTGCACCCCCTCAATAGTGCATGAGTGTATATGTGGCACACATACATGCCCCTGTTAAAAAAGCCTAAAATTGCTTTTTCAACGGTTTTCGATATTTACCACCAACTTGCAGTTGGTGGTAAATAACGAATCCTTAAATGAGGAATGCACTCACTTGAGTGTTCCCTACATTAGAGATTTGGTAAATTACAGAATCGGTATCTTAAGGATTCAGTAATTTACTGATTCCTTAAATTACTGATTAAGTAATTTACCGAATCCTTCAATTTGGCCTCCTACATCTGAAAAGCCTAATGCCGGTCGGTAACGGACGAAATTCAGTAATTTCGGTCGTTACTGACCGGTATTATGCTACCTTCATCTGGCCCTTAATGAGCTAAGTATTTTACTCAATATTTTGAACGGAACAGTAGACTCAATGATAAGTATTACACTGCATTTAATGTAATTGTACAAGTTATGAAACAAGCGAATAAAAATAATTTTTTAAAAAGTATTTTACTCAAACATTTAAAAACTTAAGGCAGAACATTGCACTGTAGATGACTATGAAAGTGGGGAAACTGCAATAACTATCTATAAATATTTAGCGGAGTTTGCATTTTACACGGACGGTGCCCGACTGCAACTGCTTACTGACAAAGCAGCCCTAAACAGTCAGGGCCTGATTCCTTAAATACAAAAAAAGGCCAGAACTATTGCAAAATCCTTGATGCTTATTTATATAAACACTGTGTGTGATAATATTCACTTGATTGATCCTACATCGTGCTCGTGCTGTCCAAACAATCTGGTACACATGATTAAAACAAGCAAGGAATACAAGAATAGGTGGAGCATTACAGACACATTACCATGACCCAAATACAGCCGTAAACAGCAGGTAAGGATGGTGTAGCTGGTTTCCAGTTGCAGTATTATTGATGGCTCCCCAGATGCGCAAAGAGCTTTTGCACCCGCTCTGCGTGCCCCCAGGGCAGAAGGGGATGCAGATACTTGTGCGTACTCTTCTATACTACCAAAAGCACTGGTGCACCTAAAGCACCAGCGTTATCAACAGAGTGTGTTCCCTCATTTGCATAGGGGCGTGCTCTATGCAAATGAGGACATTCCTTTGACTCTGCCCCCACGCCATATTATTTAATATAATCATCTGATTATGTTAAGAAGAAGCTAAAATGACAAACAAAGATGAGTGCTCTCATGCACATTTACAAACCCTGCATTTACCACTTACCATGCCATATAAACACGAGAGGTGTGTGTGTTACATTATCATGGATATTAACTATACGTCAGTTTATTGAAGAAGGCCGATGATGACAATCACTTTGGAGAATTGGGCCCCATCCAGGGGCTCTTGTTTGGATTTAGATACGTTTTGAGCTGATAGTGCAGCATAATAGATGGGCTCACAGTTTGAAAACTATATGCCTCTTGCACGTTGTGGCTTCAGGACATCACCCGGTGTGATGTCTAGATGCGGGTATCACTGCCAACACCTGTTGGGGTCCAGGCCTGAAGACGACTTGTGTTAATCACATGCAGGGCTGGCTGTAAGACTGGTGGCCCCTGAGGCCTAGACTTTGATGAACAACAGTCTGCATGCACCGATTCCTGCTGCAGGCTGGGGTTGCAGGCAGCTGGCTCCCAGAAAAATCCACACAGAAAAGTTACAGGAAGAAATTCAAATGCTGCTGCAAAAGTCTAATTTATTCTCTGCTACTACTTCGACAGAAAGGGAGGGAGAGTAGATAGCGGGAAGTTAAGGGACAAGGCAAGGGTGAATACAATTTTACGACAGGAGCTAGGAAAAGATCAAAAAGGAACTTTGGAAGGAGAAGAAAGAGAGCAAGTGAGGGAAAGAGGAAAAAGACTACTTACCCAACAGGCTTGTCCTCCGGTTCGTCCAGTGGGTGTGGGAGATGGATTTTTTCCATGCGCTGCTTCGCTGCTGAAATACTCTGAACAGACACCTGAGGCGCAGAAATGTGTGCAGTGTATCTCTTTACAGCACATGACCCGGTCTCACAGAGCCAGGAGTTGATTCTCATGACTCTATGACATCAGGGCTCTCACGAATTGCAAGCAGTCTTGCAAAGACTGAAACGCCTCCCTTCCCCAACTCGTCACAGGGTTGGGTGGGGTCAGTTATGTTTGCTGACAACTTGGCAAAGGAGGAGTTGTGGGAGGCAGCTTAAAACAAATGAAAAGCGGGGAGGAGCTACGCGGGCATCCAAGATGGTCGCGTGAGCAGAGAGCTCCCGAGACCCGCGCCGTCCTCCTTTATCTATCCTTTACCTATCCTGGTCATTTTGACGGGCTTTTGCAGCACTATCATCGCTGATGCTACTGATCCTTTTCCGGTCGAAATCGGACCTTGGGGACCATTTTTCTGCAACCTGGAACTTTCTGGCCTGCCCGCTGGCGCGACCGGGGACTCGGCTGCCCACTGTGGCCGACATGTAATTGAACAACAACGGCTGCCTGGCATCTGGCCCGCCGGAGGTGTATTGCTTTCACTTTCGGTTTCCTTCCCTTTGTTCCTGTCTCCTCCTACTCTGCCTCGCCTGCTGCCCTCTCGATCTGAACGATCCTCCGTTGGACTGGCAAGGAGGCCGCTACACCTCTGCTTCACTGGCGCATCGGAGTTTCGAGACTTTTCTACCTGTTCGTCACCTCCTTTGGCTAGCCGCCCAACTCTGGAGGCGAGATGGCGACGAAAGTGGAGGCCGAAAGACGCCGGAAAGCTGCGACCCGGGGGGGGATCGATCCAAACGAACATGATCGAACGCTATACCCAGCCGAGAGGCTCCCCCGGGGCCGTGTGCATGGGTGCTGAAGGACTTCAAACGGACACATCGTCCACGTCGGAAGTATCGCTCCAAGACCTAATGGCTGCCATCACTGGACTCAAGGCCGACATGGGCCAACAGTTTGAGGCCGTGGTGACCAAAATTGACACGGTGGCGGTGGATGTGACTCTGATCCGAGCCGACCTGGCCAAAACGAATGAGCGGGTGAAGGCACTGGATCTTAAAACGTCGAGCCTGGTGACCGACATGGCTGAGGCGCAGTCCGAAATTGGCAATCTGCGTGCATCGCACGACTTGCTGCTCAAGCGGATGGAGGACTACGATAACAGGGCCAGGCGGAACAACATACGCCTTGTCGGAGTTCCGGAAGGCGATGGTTCGGTAGCGACCGATCTGCTGGTCGAGGAACTGATGGTCGCCCACCTGGCCCCGGCAGGGCTTAGTAAGTTTTTTGCCGTTGAGCGCGCCTATCGTTTCCCCGGAGGTCAAGCGAAGCTGGGGAATCCGCCGAGGCCTATCATTGCCAAGCTTTTTCATTACCGGGACAGGGATGCTATCCTCCAGGCCGCCCGTAAGCATGGTCCCCTGAAGTATGACAATAACTCTGTCTCCATATATCCCGACTTCACTCCTCAAGTGCAGCGGCAAAGATCTGGTTTCCTCGGAGTGAAGCGTCGCCTAAGGGACCGGGGACTGAAATACGCCATGCTGTTTCCGGCCCGGCTCCGGATTGAATATCGGGAACGTGCCTATTTCTTTGATCAACCTGAACGTGCTGCCGACTGGTTGGACTCGTTGCCGGCAGATGACTTTGGGAGCGGAGGCCCTGGTGGTGCGGAGGGTGGTGCAGAGGCCCAGGAGTAACAGATGCCCTGGAGGCTCCGATTGAGACTATGCAACGTACTGTACATATTGACTTATTCTCTGATGACTCTGCCCGTGGCGGTGCGGTAACGGGTGATTTCTCCCTTCCTCCTCGGGGGGTTCTTTGTGTAGAAGTATGGGGCGACAGGCACACTGCAGTTGGGGGTGGCTTTTTAGTCAGCAGGGGTGCAGGGAGGGGGGTGTTGTAACGGGTTTGGGTTCTGGGGTCGGTGTTTGGGGACTGGTTTGTGTTTCGTTTCATTTGTTCTGTTCTCTGTTTCATGGTATTTCATATCTTGCAATGATTGTTCATAGTGGGTCCTGCTGGGGGGTGGGTGTGGAATGTTTCTGCCATAATGGGGGGGGGTGAACTGCGGATTCTTTCCTGGAACGTGAATGGTCTGGGTGATAGAATTAAGCGGGGCATTGTACTGCAATTTTTGAGGCGCCACGCCCCTGATGTTGTGTTCCTTCAAGAGACCCACTTGATTGGTAACGCTTGCAAGGCATTAGACCGCCGGGGTTATCGACTGGTTGCACATGCGGGTTTCACTTCGGGTTCCCGGGGTGTGGGTATTATGGTAAAGTCTTCCCTTGCACTTGCTATTGATGATGTTATCCTTGATGAGCGTGGGCGGTATGCTGCTGTTTCGGGGAGGTGGGAGGGTAAACAGGTCGTGTTTGTTGTTGTCTATATCCCCCCGGGACTGCAGGCTGCCACTCATGCTGATTTAGGTAGGACTCTTCTTGGGCTGCCAGACGGCCTGTAGGTCCTGGGCGGGGACTTCAATTCTGTCATGTCCGGCGACTGCGACCGACTACCCCCTAGAGTATTACCACAGTCCCAGATGTGGCTCAGTGAAATGGCTGACACTTTTGGCTTAGTAGATGTCTGGCGCTCACTACATCCCACGCTCCAACAATACACTTTTCATTCTGGCGCGCACGGCAGCCTCTCCCGTATTGACTATTTTTTTATGTTAGCCTCCACTTTGTCCACTGTTCGTGAGATTCGGCACCTTCCCCGGGGTATCTCGGACCACTCCCCCCTGTTGATCACGATTTCTGTGGGTGGTCGGCATGGTAACAGAGTCCCCCCGATTCCCCCCTGGCATTTTAAAAAACCCCGGCTCCGCTCGGACTTGATTAAAGCAATAGATTGCTATTTTTCTGAGAACCTGGGCTCTGTCACTTCCCCCACTGTTCTCTGGGAGGCCTTCAAGACGGTTATTCGGGGTTCCGCCCTGTCACTCATTGCTACTGAGCGTAGGGTGAAGAGGGAGGCTGTTGTGGCTCTTGAAACTGAAATCACTGCGCTTGAAAGTGAGTTGGGTGGGAATGACACGCCTGCACTGTTGCATGAATTGGAACTGAAACAAGCAGACTATAAGGCCTGTGTCACGGATGCTGCTAAATTGATGCGGTCTAATCAACTTGGTTGACTGTACGATGTGGGTGACAAGGCTAGTAAGCTTCTTGCATGGCTGGATAGGACTGAGCGTGCGAGTCGTGTTGTTCCCTCCATTGTTCGTGATTCTGGTGTTACTGTCTCGGATCCGGGTGAGGTTGTTGAGTGTTTTGTTGACCACTTTCGTATGGTTTATACGCCTGTTAGTGATCGAGATGAGGCCGACTCCAAATTCCTCCTGCGTGACATTGCTCTGCCTACCGTGTCTGATGAGAACTGCCTCGCTTTGGAGGCCCCCTTTACTGTCGACGAGATTGCCCTCGCAATCCGTTCCCTTCGCTCGGGTAAAGGCAATGGGCCCTAACGGACTCCCCATTGAACTCTACAAACTTTGCCCTGACAAGATGGCCGCTCATCTGCGTCACATGTTTCTTGAGGCGGTTGAGGCCGGATGCCTCCCCCTTGAGCAGCGCCTTGCTACCATAGTGGTCATTTATAAGGATGGCAAACCTCGTGACCGCTGTGCCTCGTACCGCCCCATCTCCCTCCTTAATGCGGAACCCAAAATCCTTGCTAAGGTGCTGGCCAATCGGATGCTTGCTGTTATCTGCGACTTGATCCATCCGGATCAATCCGGGTTCATCCCTCACAGGAACACTGCTCTTAATTTACGTAGGCTCCACAGTGTCCTCGCGAGAGCTTCTACTCTCGCCGAGCCAGCAGTGATCGCCTCCCTTGACGCCACGATGGCATTTGACACCATTGAATGGCCTTATCTATGGGCAGTCCTCGCCAAATTTGGCTTTGGCCCCACCTTCATCGCATGGGTCAAGCTTCTCTATGAACAGCCGCTAGCTCAGGTCGCTGTGAACGGGAGATGCTCAGACCCCTTTCCTTTGGGCCGTGGCACACGTCAAGGATGTCCCCTTTCTCCGCTTTTGTTCGCTTTGGCACTCGAACCTCTTGCCGCGTGGCTCCGGTGGGAACCCTCGATCAAAGGGATCCGATGGTCCCCTGACCTCGAGGATCGTGTTTCCTTGTATGCGGATGACATCCTCCTTTATCTTACTTCCCCTCAGAAGTCACTCAATGTCCTCTTCGACGTCCTTACGTCCTTCGGTAAGAACTCGGGGCTGGTCATTAACTGGACCAAGTCCTGTGTCTACGCCATAGCTGGTACTCTACCGCCTCTCCCCCGTAGATTTCCCATCCTGGTAGCGACTGACGGTTTTAAGTATCTGGGGGTCCATGTATCCATGATCTCTTCGGTCCGCTATGAGCGGAACTTGTATGCTCCGCTCCGCAGGCTGAAGCAGGATGTTTGGCGATTGCGCGAACTGCCCTTATCCCCATTGGGCCGGGCGGCGCTCTTTAAGATGATGTCGCTTCCCCGCTTCCTCTATGCCCTGCAAAATTTCTTCGACCCCGTTCCGGCCCGCTATTTCCATGAAGTCGAAAGTTTACAGCGGCAACTTATCTGGGATGGCCGTGCCCGAATTGCCTTATCTAAGCTCACACTCTCCTGGTACGATGGGGGTATTGCGCTACCGGATATTAGACGGTACTACTGGGCCTCGCACCTGAGCGCCATCAACCATGCGACATATTCCCCGGAGCCAGCCCCCGCCTTTGCTTTGGATAAGCTGTTGTTGCCCGGCGGCAACTTTAATAGGGCGCTATACTCTAAAGCCCCCTTTCGACTCCTTACGGGCCCAACGAAATGTGCAGTGCGGGCATGGCGAGATGCTACGGTGGCCACGGGCTGGGGTGGTAGACTGACACGTATGACGCCACTATACGACTCGGAGCGACTGGGCAACCTGTGGAAGACGAAGGGGTTTGAGAAATGGGACATGATTGGGATTAGTACTGTAGGGGACCTTTGGACACGTGGCGCGGTTAAGTCCTTTGAATCACTAAAGCTGGAGTACCGGCTCGACGATAGGGAGTACTTCCGTTATATGCAGGTCAGACATGCCTTGTCTTCTGTCTTCCCCTCCGGTACTGATGTTCCGCAGTCCTCCCCTTTGGAGGATCGAGTTCTAGATGGCCATGTCCCAGACAGTACCATCTCCTTAATTTATAAAAAGCTCATCCATAACAGAGCTGACCAGCTGGAGAAGCTCCGGGCTTCCTGGACTGCTGACGGACTTGAATTGGACGACGAGGATTGGCAGTCCGCCGTGTCCTCCCCTAAGGAGGTGGCTATTCCGGCACGACTTCGCTTTGTCCAATTGAAAATCCTCCATCGCGTATATCTTACTGGAGTGCGTCTGGTGCGAATGGGTCTGATTGCTGACGGACGCTGCAGGCGTGGGTGTGGGATGGATGGTACTTTTCTTCATGTTCTGTGGGAATGTCCAGTGATTGTAGCGTATTGGTCGAGGGTGCATGAAGTTATGAGTCGTGTCACGGGGGTCCCCTTGCTTCCTGAGGCGCGTCGTTGTCTGTTGAATGTGTGGGAACCGTCAGACTGCACTGCTGCCCAGACACTTTGGGTCACCCTGGGCAATATGATCGCGAAGAGGGATATCACACAGCTCTGGGGCTCCCCTAGACCGCCAGTGCTCAGTGCCTGGAAAGAAAACATGGACTGGTCCATGTTTCGAGAGAAGACGGTATATGAGGCCCGGGGGCGCCCTGGGAAGTGGTCCAGAGTTTGGACTCCCTGGAACACTTATCGTGGAGACATCTGTTCTCCTCCACTTAACTACGAAGTCCCTCTCCCCTCCTCTCCGTGATTTCCGTTCCTCTCCTCCACTCACCAAATGCTCTGCTCTCTTATTCGCGCCACCCCCCCCTTACACTCGCTTTTTCTCCTACATCCATTCCCCTCCTCCCACCTCCAGCAACCCTTGCCACCATGATACCATGTGTTTGTCTGTTTGTGTTCAGTTCATCAAAAACATAAAATTAAACCTCTCTTATCCTGATTTGTATGATACTACGCTCTTGCCGATAATGTTGATGTGATAGATTGCTCCAGCAACGTTCTGCCTGGTATAACATTTTTTGCTCAACAAGTTTTTGTCATAGCGGCCGGCCCGGTGGGGTTGTAGGCAGACGCTGTGTATCGTGCACTTGTAAATAAAGGTTTTAAAAAAAAAACAAAAAACAAATGAAAAGCAGCCACGGAAATTACAGGATTTATACTGTTCATGCCCGGGGCTGCTACAAAATATGACGCTTCATTGTGTCATTAATACGCGGTCCCTGAGGATCCCAAGTATTGCAGACCCAGGCTCAGGGCCGGTCCTAGGCATGGGCGGTATGGGCAGCTGCCCAGGGCCTCGCGCTCAGGGGGCCCCCTGCCCGCAGAGTAGACTGCAGAGCAGGGGGCCCGATATGAAATGCGGGAAAAGCGCACTCGCGCAGGCAGGAAGGCACTTAGAGGGGCCTCACATCTTCCCTTCGCCCGGGGCCTCAGAAGGCTTCAGAAGGCCTAGGACCGGCTCTGCCCAGGCTGGCACCAAGTTAGTCTGTACACTGCTTAAAATTCACTGGTGCCAAAACAATGATTAATCTGGCACATGCCCACCAGCATGGTGGACAGGCAAAATATTGATTTTTAAATATCGAAGCACAGTAATATCGAGTTTTAAATTTCCCAGGGAATAAATATCGAAATCAAGAATATCGACAACCAGAATTCTAAAGTTAAGGTAAGAAATTTCGATGTCGCAAATATCGATGTTAGTGATATCAATTGTTAACTTATCGATGTTAATAATATTGATATTTATATGAGTGTTATGTATTTATGTATTTTAGTATTATTTTATATGTATGTGTGCTATATTTTTTGTTAAGTATTGTACTGGTTTTTTAAATATATGTATACATTTTTTAGAAATTAGTAAAAAATGTTAAAATACATTTTGCGTTTTAGTACCGTAGCGGGTTGTGGATTTATAGGGGAATAGGGTGGGAAGTAACTTAATTATAGTAAATTAAATAATAATTTTTAGAAATTATTATTTTTATTAAATCACATTTTGTGTTTTATTTCTGTAGTGGGTTGTGCGTTTATAGAGGAATAGGAAGGGAAGTAATTTAATTTTAATTAAGTAACTATTATTGTTTCATTATTGATATTAATAATTAATTTGATGTCAATTAAGTATTAATTGGTAATTAATTATTATTAATTGATAATTATTTTATTTGTATTAATTTTTTATTGGAGTGGGTTGTGACGTTATAGAGGAATAGGCTGGGAAGTAAATTATTTTTAATTAAGTAATTAATTTAGAAAAATTAGTATTGATCATTAATGTTGTTGTTAATGAATTATGAATTGGTTACTAGCTCTTAATAAATATTATGTATTGATAATAATATTTATTTTGTTGTTAATTAAATATGAATTTGTTATTAATTTGTATTAAATATTTATTGGTATTTATACGTTTTTTTGTTATTTATTATTATTTATAATGTATTTTTTAAATTATTAATTGCACATAAATGTTTATTAATTGATTAAATGAAAATTTGTTTAATTGTGTGAAATTGTATGTGGAGTGTTTTGTGTGTTTAAGGGTGGGAAGTATTTAATATTAGTAAAGTAATTATTATTTTGGATATATTTGTAGTTTTTTTTCCTTCTAACTTTATTAATAATTCATTATTTAATTACAATATTTATTTCATTTATAAGTATGTTATTTTTAACATCTATGTTGTCCAACGCTTTCCCTACTGTTGCACTCACTGAAGTGGGAATAGTCAATTTTACCCCTACGATATCCAAGCGCTTTCCCTACTGTTGCACTCTCTGGAGTGGGAATACTAATTTTTACCCCTACGCTATCCAGCACTTTCCCTACTGTTGCACTCTCCGGAGTGGGAATAGTAATTTTTACCCCTACGCGATCCAACGCTTTCCTTACTGTTGCACTCACGAGAGTGGGAATAGTAATTTTTACCCCTACGCTATACAATGCTTTCCCTACTGTTGCACTCACTTGAGTGGGAATATTAATTTTTACCCCTACGCTATCCAGCGCATTTCCTACTGTTGCACTCACTGGAGTGGGAATAGTAATTTTTTGCCTATGCTATCCAGCGCTTTCACTACTGTTGCACTCTCTGGAGTGGGAATGGTAATTTTTACACCTATGCTATCCACCGCTTTCCCTACTGTTGCACTCACTGGCGTAGGAATAGTAATGTTTACCCCACGCTACACAGTGCGTACCCTACTGTTGCATCTTTGGAGTTAGAATGGTAATTTTTACCCCAAAGCTATCCAACGCACTCCATAATGTTGCACTATGTGGAGTAGGTATATACATTAATTTTTTGGGCCCCTCACGCTGCACCAGAAACCGCCCCTAGTAGCTTAGCAAACCACCGCGTTGTGATTCCACATACCATTACTCTGCAAGTCGGAACAACGACTTGCGGAGGGGGGGTGCTGGATGTTGGAATAGTATAATTTACCATTCCAACTCCAGTCTGTACGGACACTAGGGAAGGTGTTGGATTTTAAATCCAACACCTCCCCCCCCTCCGCAAGTAGTTGTTCCGACTTGCGGAGTGATGGTATGCGGAATCACAACGCGGTCGTAATAACGACGGCGTTGTGATTCCATGCAGGAAGAATAATTCGGCATTAACGTTGTTTACCCCTGTAGCACAAGCCAACGCTTCAGAGACTCTGGATTGCCTCATGGGGGCTATGACTCAATTTCCCACAATGCACCTGTGCAGTCCAGGAAAATCCAGTTGGAATTGGTCAGCTGGGATAATCCTCTCTCTGACTTTGCAGGTGACTTTTTCCATCTCTTTTGTACCTATAGCTGATCAGGAAGTCCACTTCTTTTTCCTTGAGTAAGGTGGAGCCTTGTGACTGCAGCAGGTACATACCCTCTGAGTGCAAGCCTTCTTTGGTTCAATTCAAGGGTCCTGCAGGGCCTTCTTCTTCTCTTGTTCCAGGAAGTGTTCTAGGGAGCTCTTGCATCTCTCCCATATTTACCCTACGTGGTTGGATGGCAGGAGGTGGGGCTACCCTAACCAATAAGGGTAAAGGTTCATCCCTCTGCTATGACCACTTCCTGCAAAGTGTGGCATATTTATGACCCAAAATGCAATGTTCTCCCAAAAATCAAAATGGTGGAATACTCTCCTTGGTGTGTGCGTCTGTGTAACCCAAACCACAGGTTTGGCTAACAGCTGACTACAGTCCCCTACCAGCCTCTATCCTAATCTAACTAGGGGTCTTCCATCTGTCTAGAAACTCGGGAAGTAGAGGTGGTGTAGGTCCTGTGACATATCAGTTTTCCTCAGCAGCTCATGCCTTTGAATTCCAGCTTGTCTACCCAGCCCCTTTTTCTCCATAGCTTCTCCAGTAAGGATAGCTCTTCCCACAAAATGGCTGTATTGTTGCAGGCCCAGGCCTCTTCACACCTGCTCATGGAGCAGCCTGGCTAAGGCTGTCAAAGGCTGACAAATCAGAAGCGGATGCTACATGACTGCTTTAGGTAACTTCAGGATAGTAAGTTCTAAAACTACTTCCTGTAATTGTTAAATTAAATCAGACATGTAACATGTAATTAGATCCTCATGTGCCAACCTGAGATGCTTGTAAGTTAAATTCTGATATTCTTATTCTTAATACCAAAGCCAATAGTTTTCGCAGATGGGACCTATTGGCTTTTTCAAGGCTTGCTATATCTCTCTTCCGCCTCTAATCCCTTGTTTCAAGAACTGTGAAGGTTTCAACACTTTGACTGTGCAATGTTGCTGAAACAGTTTGTATCCATATCTAGAGAATGTTCTTGTTCTTGCTTTCATATATTTTCCCATCATCCATCTGCACAGAAAGTGACAACACTGCATTTCCCATCATCTATCTGCACAGGAAGTGACATAATTGGATGTCCCATCATCCATCTGCACAAGAATTGACATCACTGGTTTCCTGACAAAATCCTCTTTCAAAGAAGAAGATCGCTTACTTTCCCATAATCCATCTGAACAGATTATTACGTCATAATCATCCATCTGCACAGGAAGTTACATCTTTGGATTTCCATCATCCATCTGCACAGACAATGATATCTCTTCCTGCCTTCTCCTGACTCAGCTTTTCAGGGCATCCTTTTTCATTGGGGTCCCCAGCAGAGGGCAGTCACAGACTGTTTGGGTATGTTAGGGCCAGAAATTACCTTGGCCCATTACTCCTGTTCCAAGAAACTTACAGGGTAAGATAGAATCACATGCCTTTCCCACCACCCGATACTGCCTATCCCCACAATTACACCCAGACGTAGGCGACCCATATGTTTAAATAACATGTGCACGACACAAAGACCCAACCTTATACGCATCCCACTAACTACCACACACCCTCAAACTACAGAATACACATTCCAATTAATGCTCATAAGCACTTGCTCTGCAGTACTCTATGCAACAGACATCTACCACAATTGTGGCACACTCATCACAGAAACATGGTTAATGGTCACATCTTTGAACATCCAAGATTTCCTTCTTCCCACAGGCTAAGGCATCCATTGTGTGTGACGTACACATAAAAAACGAAGAGACCTCGCAGTCATCCATAGGCCCCTGCATACTAGGCAAGCAAGTGACACTCAACTCCATGGAGCTACTGACATGCAAAAAAAGGTCCCATCCGACTGTGCCCCCACGAGCGCCAGCATTGAGAAACTCGGCTAAATTTGTGGGCTCACATTAGATAGCCACAACTGACACCGAGGGTATTCCCCTCACTCCCCTGACAGTTAGTTGATAAGCATGTGTCCTAGGAGTCAAATTACAACCACCCCCCGGGTATCTTGTTTAACTCAACCAGGACTCTTAGGGCCACCACCAGAGGTTCTGACTTTCCAACAGGAGGAGAGGCACATATCGATTAGTAGCACTTGTTGTCCACCCACGTCATGTCTGCCATTTCTGTTCTCACATAATCAAGAACTTGTTTTTACTACTACCAGCCTGCAAAACAAGCGGTTTTTCCCGGAACTTGATCTGCCGGGTACAGATGTTGTAGCTTACACCCATATTGATAGGTGAGTCCCTGATCCTTGAACTTGTATTTGAGTATATTGCTGCACACCGTTTTTAATTAGTTTTAGGTCTCTTCACACTGAGCATGCCAACCACTTTGCTCACCGTGGATGAGACCCTCCACATCCGAGTGCATGCTTAGGATACACATACTGCGGCATGCCACGAATTTAAACTGTTTGGTGTCACAATTTTTGTTAGTGATAACGCTACCTGTTGTGAATTGCTTTTTTTGTCTCCCCTACAGGCAGATAGAGCACAACACAGGTACTTTTGAACCTTCACACACATTGAAAGATTCACCTTAGACAATTGAAGGTTCCTTGTAGACAGTTTGTAAGAGCACAGACTAGCCTTTTATACATGGTCCTGAAGAATCGCTAGTCAATAGGCACTTAGCAAGAAACATGTCGACCTATTTCCACTAGTTTAGACTTGCACCAGGGAGCATTATTTTCCTTCAAGTCCATTCTACCTATCTTTTAACTTGGAGTAGGGCACCACTAGAATAAACTTGATCCTGGTACCCTTTACCCCAATTTTAACCCCCAATTAACGTCTACATTACACTGGCCCCTCACCCGCACTTCACCAATACGGCAGTTGGAAAAAGATCTCCGCCAAAGAGCCCCTCTGCGAGGTGTTGCCCGTTGGGTATTGCACCGCCGACCCAACGAGGAGCATTGCCGATGATGAAGCATGACACCTGCAAGGGTGTGTGAGGCCACTATATCCAACAAATTGGATACCCTAGCGTTCTATCACTAGGCACGGTTATCACCAACACCAAACGTCCACCTGGAACAGGAACAGCCAGGTACGTTTTGTATTTCATGCAAAAAAAGGTCACATCTTCAACCTTGTCTTTACACTATCACTAAGAATCCGGTGGGAATGACCCAAACACTTTGACTTCTCTATTTTCATGCTTGGCTACCTACTAACAATCCAAGGTCAACAGAAAGAGAATACTAAAACTTCAGATCTTTTAAAGACTTTTCCACAGACAACCTACAACTTGAATTCTCCTCTCACCATATTAGCTCCAAATCCAAAGCCAACATCCTGGTTAACAACTTCAACACGTTTTTGCAAACATACACACCCCAATTACAGAACACAAGTGCAAGCCAAAGCCTTCAGCTCCCAGGAACTCTAAGAACTTGCTGACAAAAAGTGATCCATCCAAAGACAGGAAATGAAATGATTGGAAAACAGAATTCCTGAGGCCCTCTTGATGCTGAAGTCCCTCTTCCCAACATGCAGACAGTTCAGCACATCTACCAAAGTAAAGTACTATTCCAACAGTATCAATGGAGCCACCAACAAAACAAAATGCTGTTTCACACAGTCAAGCACTGTATCAACCCCCTGTCAGGTACGCCTATTCCTCACTCAACTCCCTGTAGAAGGCTTCAATAGTTTGCCTTCAAAACCCTATATTTCCTAGATCTTTACTAGATCTTGTTGACATACTCAACTTCCTCAAAATCATTTCTTATGAAGGTGATGTCTTACTATTGTCTTTCATTAGCGCTCTCTCTGGGGCTGGTCTCTTACTTACCCCTATACCATTTATAATGCCTCCCTGACTGAAGACATTTTCCCAGAAGCTCTCTAGACAAGCCAGGCCCAACCATCTTCACTAGACCTTGATGACCCATAGTTATGACGCCATCTCACTATAGAAAAAAATAAAATGCAGCTTTTACGTCTAAGCACCCAGGATGTAGGCCAGTATCCCCTTATATATCAGGACCGCGCCAACAGTGCTCTAATTTAGGAAAGAGTTGAAGACTCACCTCTTAAAGGGATGCTACATTACTATGCAATACCAACCTCAACTTAGCTCCATCTCCTCTTAACTGTTGACTTTATGCTTGTCTTTGACTTTGTACAGCGCTTTGCTGCCTTTTGGCAAGGTTTGTGCTATAGAAATACCATATAATGTGTATATGCATAATAAATGCATACATACATATATGTTCAGTTGTGTCAGCATTATAATGTATATTGAATGTTGTATTGCTGCTTGTGAAAACTCTTTACTAGAGAAATGCCTCGACAAAGAAGAAAGAAATGAAATATCGTAGACACATTTGTGATACTCATCAATGCAAACTTAAATGGAAAATACAATAAAATAAAATAAAATTACATTTTTTTATAAGCGTAGTTACATGTAAGCTTCCAAGAAACCTATTGGTATTCCTAGCATCGCATCAAAATGCACATTTTTATACACTCCCGGATGCTTGGATATATTTGGGAAAGAAGGAGGGGGCAGAAGAGTGATGGCGGAACTGAGGTCATGATGAGGAGAATGATTATAACATATCCATCCCTCTTTGTTTCTATTAATAACTATTTCATCATCAAATGATAAGAGTACTTCTGCAAAATTACCATAATTCCCAGTTTGATAATGGATTATTTTGTCTCCTCTTCCTGAATAAATAATCATATTGTCATCATTGAGGTAGAATGTGATAATTAAACTTTGGTTCCCTCACCGGCCTGTCTATGCCATCTTACCAGCATGGTTGTGCGTAGGTCAAACTTCTCGGCTAGCTGTGTAATGTAAATGTGGACAGACACCAGATCATTTTTGTCATTTTCTTCCACCTCCCGAATGATGTCAGCCACCCACTCAAACTGATGCTGGGTCCGGGTCACCCAGATGAAGTAAACCTGAAACGACATAACCACTCTGAGGTTAAATGAGAAATATGCCATTTCTTGTATCAAATGTGAGAAGGTGAAATGCATTCAAAAGATGCCTGGTAATGAGAAGTAAATGAAAAAGTGGAACTGCTTTAACTTTAACAATCACGTATCATATCACTGGGACTGATCCTGTTGCATATTTACGCAAAACTGCAACAAAATCTCATCAGATCACCTAAAGGGTATTCCATTCTTATATTTCGTTTTAAATATTGTGCTAAGAAAATATCAAGACTTAAATATTTACTACTAAAATATCATGAAGGTAAACTTTTACAAGTGTAGGGTTACTACGCTGATGACATACAACTAATTTTCAACATTGATTCCTCTGCTGATTCCATTTCTACCTTTCAAAACACCCTCTGCTTTATTAGCAATTGGATGAGCTCAAACCATCTGAAGCTCAACCCCGACAAGACCGAGCTGGTTCTTGTCGGGGGTTCTTCCAACCCTTGGGACTTTTCCTTCTGGCCGGTCAGCCTCGGCAGTCCACCCCGCCCTGCCAACTGTGCCAAAAGTCTGGGAGTCGTCATCAGCAGCGACCTCTCTATGACGCCCCAGATTAGCGCGGTAGTCTCCTCCAGCCATTTTCAATTAAGGAAAATTAGGAAAATCTCCCGGCTACTTACTTCTGAGGCCCTTACCCTGGCCCTGCTTGCGCTAGTAATATCGAGGATCGACTACGCCAACGCGCTCTATGTTGGCATTCCAGCCTACCAACTTAGGCGGCTCCAGCTGATTCAGAATCAGGCTGCCCGCCTGATCCACTCCCTCCCAAGAGATCAACACGTCCGTCCCCTCCTAAAAAGCCTCCATTGGCTTCCGGTAGCTGCCCGCTGCAAGTTTAAGCTGGGCTGCATCATTTTCAAATCCCTTGCCGGTCAGGGCCCCCTCTTTATTTCTTCCCTCCTTCAACCCTACGTCCCTCCTCGCACTCTCCGGTCTTTCCAACTGGCCTTGTTATCCACTCCTAGATACAAGAGGAAGAAACACGGCGGGCTCAAGTTCTCCTTCCTGGCCCCCACCTTTTGGAATTCCCTCCCTCTGCCTCTCAGATTGTCTACTCCGTACCCCAAATTCAGATCTTCCCTCAAAACTCTTCTTTTTACTGAATCCTACAAATAAATGGTCTCTGTTGCTCCCTCATCTGCTCTCTTCATTATGGCGCCAAGAAACCTAATGGTGTTAGTTGCGCCTTACAAATTTGTTTAACATAACATAACATAACATAACACTATGCATACCTTGATGACATATATATTTAGAACAGTAAAGAGTTAATTGTTAATCTACATTTTGCCTGTATTCTTACCTTATTGGTATTTTGGTAGTCAACATTCAGGCTATTGTTTTTGTTCAGCACAATATTTAAAACAATATATCCTGACAAAAAACAGCTGCAAAGGCAGTGTGTATTTATGCATAGCCATTTTGCAGACTCTCTTAAATGTCAGATACCTAACAACATTACTAAATATCTAAGGGTAGGGATAGAAATGTGACGCATCGCTGTTTTCACGCAGCGATGCGTCACTTTTCATAAATGGGGCCCTGGCTGTTAACACTGTGAGAAGGTAAGTCTTGGCTAGCTGCAGGTAGCAAATGGGTGTACAGTTTTTTTTAACTGTACCAATGGCCAGGAGGCATTTTTTAAGAATGACCCATGTTTTATGGTTAGACCTTTTTACCTTCTTTAATGTCATCGAGAGTCAGGAGAGTGGCTATCTTTTATTAGCTGACTGTTACAGATTTTTTCTCTCACCTGAACCTTGTGGGATAGCCCAGTTAACGTTTGTTAGAGGGAATATTATTTGCAAACAAAATATTTTTTTTATTCAAATTGGGCACAGCCAGCGTTTATAAATTCTGAAGTTTCTTTCAGTATTATTTATTTTAGATTACTGCTGCTGTTAATTCATATTCATTATTTTTGTATTTAGTTACAATATCCTTACCTTCTTACACAGAATCTTGGAATTGACAGATGATTTGAAGACCAGATCTTTGAGAATAGAAGCAAAGGGAGTTACCCCAATGCCTCCTCCCACAAGCACAGATACCTCAAACTTGTTCCACTCTTGGTGCCCCTCCCCAAAGGGTCCATCAAGGTAGATCTAAACAGAAAAGTAGTCAATAAAACATATCAGCAAGCAGAAACATTGCAAAGGCACAAGAGCTTGTTTACATTTCAATGCACCTATGAGTTTGTAATTGTCACATATCGGTGCTAATTACATCCAACGATATAGTGAATTGCATATCATATTTCCAATGTCATCACAAGTAGGATGATTATTTGTGCCTTATGGATGTTCCAGTACTTGTGGTGAGTGAGAACTCTGGGGAGCAGAACAAGTCAGAGATATGGAATTCTAAATACAGAGTTCATTTAATAAGAGGAAGAAGCTTGTCATTGTGCAGATATCGAAATCTATTAAGGAAACTTTTGAAAACAGTGCTCCGAAAACATTTATTTAAGATTCAAGAACAAAGTAGGGCGAGAAGTCATAATATGGCCGTGAAGAAGCGGTGGACAAAGACACTGTAAAATGTGTTGGCTGACACGGTTAAGGCAGGATCAATCTTTGACATGTTTATAAATGTTTGTAATTCAGCAATCTACGAAGAAATATTTTGTAAAATATTGTACTATATTTGAGGATAAATTGAGAATGCTTTGAAGTTAAGAATGTAATTAGTCAATAGTAATTCTCTAAAGAAGCATACCAGTGGAAATATGATATGCAATTAGGCTGGGTTTGGGGAATGAGAGTAAGGATGGTCTGAGTCATTGCAGGGCCCAGGTGTGTATGATTTCAGAGACACACATCTTCACATAATACAGAGTTGAATAGGTCAGGATGCCTCCTGATCTCAAGGCTTCAGGGATCTCTTTCATGACGGTCCACATCCTGTGTTGGTTGTTGTATGGTCTACATACCACTTCAACACATTCAATATATCAATTCCTTGATGTGAGCATAGGCCACATCAAGCCACTGATTAATTTGTATGGTCATTAGCATGCCTTTTTACGTCCCTATGTCCTAAGGGTGTATGAAATGTATCTGTGTCCATGCAATTAAGGTATGTAGATTGATAAGAGATGGGCTCAAATGTCTAAATCCTTCATAACATACCAGAATGTAATTCAAGGAAATAATCTCTACCCATCTTTTATTATGAGGTTTAAGATGCATTGAAACATGCAGCTGGCTTTCAATAAATCTACAGCTGACCACAGATATAGGACAAAATAAAGTATTATTGTATAGACAGAAAAGTGTTTTGAGTTACACTGCAAATGAGCCTAAGGCTTTGGATTATATTTTGAATACTTCTCCAAATCAACGGCCCACTACAGCCGATATACAGCCAGTAATTCCTTGATTAGGACATATGAAAACTTGAGTTTGGCCATATTGGTATTTCTACCGGCCATTACACCAGAAATGGATTTGTGCCTTGGCGTCTCTGAGCACAAATAATCAATCAAGAAAATTCGGTCCTCTTGGTGCTGCTGCGGCAGACCACGAGTTATACTGCAGTCCAAATAAAACTTGCTTTTGTCAAGATCATTCCTGCAGATCACAAAAACAATACTTTCTTTACAGATCAAATAGATAATCGCATTTACCTCTTTACACACTTGGATAGTGGGAATAAATAGCATGAGAACAACAACAGGGACACAGCATAAAAAGCCAGATGTACCACTACACACATTTAAATTTGATATAAGCTTTTAACAGCATCTATGTGGCTGCAAAGGATGAACTTTATGAAACTTATTGATAACAAGGCACCTACCTTGGGATACCCGCCAAGCTCAGCAACACTCTCAGGGGAGTACTGTTCCCGCAAGCGGGTTGTCCATGGGCCAGCAGCTCTAATATGCAGGCTCAAAAAGTCCTCATGGGGAGCAGTGGTCAAGGTGAAGGGGTGGTACTCATTGGTTCCTAGGGATAAGCAGGCAATCCTTACCCACTGCCCAGATTTGTATTCAAAGTCATTGGGCCGCTGAAATCTGAGATTAGTAACTCCTGAAACAAAGTGGAAAATTACCTTTTCATTAATCCACATGTTTAGTTATAGAAAGATACAAGATGATTCAATGGATTTCCATGTTGTCACACTCCAACCTATACAGATAGAGTATACAGATACTGCTTAGTGTAAACCTAGTGTAATAGAGCTTTACTCCAAACTCGGTTACATTTACATTTATTTCACTTGTAAAGCGCGTAATTCACCCGAAGGTCTCAGAGCGCTGGGAGCAGACAAGATCCTTAGATTTCAGCAGATTCAAAGGGGTTTAAGGGTTCGGAATATTAAGGATTAAAGAGACAGGTTTTGAGCAGTTTCCGAAATCTGGCGTGATCTGGCTCTTCTCTCAGAGATGTGGGGAGGGAGTTCCATGCTTCTGGGGCGGTTTTACTGAAGGCTCGGTCCCCGTTTCTGACCGTTCGGACTCTAGGAATGGATAGAAGGGCTTTACTGGAAGAACGTAGAGTCCTAATTGGGATATGGGCTTTAAGTTTCCTTTCCAGGTAAGCTGGTCCATGTCCATTTACTGCCTTATGAACCAAACAGCAGAGTTTGAACTTTATACGTTTTTTAATGGGGAGCCAGTGCAACGTTCTGAGACATGCTGCTGACGGGGTGCGAGGGGGAAGGTCTAATACCAGCCTCGCAGCAGTATTTTGAAGAACCTGAAGTCGGTTTAGTAGTGACTGATTGATGGCTGAAAACAGGGCGTTCCCGTAGTCCATCCTGTTTATAACCAGTCCTTGGACTAGGGGCATACGTGCTGAGAACGGGATCCATTTAAAGATCTTCCTCAGGCTACGTATCTGGCCGTAGCTATTTCCAACTGTTTTTTTTATATGTTCAGACATAGTGAGCTTGTTATCTAGGATTACACCTAAGTTCCTGACGTATGGTTTGGGAACAGGGCAAGTGCCCAGGGCGTCAAGCCACCAGTCCGGTGACCAGATTTGGTCAGCTTTGCCAAAGAGCATGACCTCGGTCTTCCCTGCGTTCATCATTAGGTAGTTTCTGGTCATCCACTCTTGAATATTGGTCATACAATTTTTGAACCTATGTTTAACGTCTTCATGGTTTTGACTGATGGTGACGAGGATTTGAGTGTCGTCAGCATATGATATTGTACCAAAACCGCTTTCTCTAATGATTTTGGCCAGAGGGGAAACATAAATATTGAAAAGGGTCGGGCTTAAAATAGATCCTTGTGGAACTCCTTTATCATTATTATAGAAGATAGAGGTATGGTCGCCAATTTGGACCCTTGATCGTCTGTTTTCAAGGTAGTTTGATATCCATTTGAGAGCGTTTCCTTCGACCTCAATCTCAACAAGGCGCTCTAACAGTATGCGATGCGAGATGGTGTCGAAGGCCGCAGATAAATCCAGTAATATCAGGATGGCTGATTTTTTCGAGTCTAAGGATAACCTTATATTGTCCACAACCTCCAGCAAGGCTGTTTCGGTGCTGTGGAATGCCCTGAAACCGGATTGGGATGGATCAAGGAGTTTATTTGATTCCAGGTGGGCGACAAGTTGTTTATTGATTAGGGTCTCCATAACTTTCCCAAAGAGTGGCAAAAGGGAGATAGGCCTATAATTTGTAAATTGCTCAGGGTCGGCATTTGGTTTCTTCAAAATGGGCCTGATTATTGCTTCTTTCCAATGGTCAGGGACACCGCAATGTTGTATTGATTGGTTAAAAATATTAGTCAGGGTAGGGATCAAAACTGGAGAAATTTTGTGTATGACTTGTGGCGAAGCAGGGTCGTCCGGTGCTCCAGATTTCATTTTCAGCAGTGCGTGATTTACATCCTGCTCGGTCAGGGGTGAGAACAGTTTCAGCGTGTTATCATGGCTGCTGTGGGAGTTTTGCCTTTCAATGGGAGGAGTGCTGGTCTCATCCTCAGTTGTTGGCTGGGGAAATCGTTTATGAATTTCGGTTATTTTTTGATGAAAGTAGGAGGCTACGGATTCAACCCATTTGTTAACGGTTGTGTTAAGTTCCTTTCAGCAAACTACAGGTTGCAGATCATTACGGAGTACCGGTGTTGCCTGGAGTGGGATTGCGTGTGCAATGAGAATGTGCTATGCAGCGACATTCTGACAATGGACTACAATTCCTAGAAGACCACAAACTTTCATGTACACCAGAGAGAAGGAAAACACATAGAAGTATAACTTCCATAGTGGTTTATGGCATCCTTTTTCAAGCAATTGTAATAGCATGTTGCTGCAGCAGGACATTACTAAATGGATCTCTAATTTCTCTAGCCCAAGCCTATTGCTTGCTAAGGATTTGCAGTAATAGACATTGGGAATACAGAGAAGTATTCAGAATGTTGTTGTTGTTGGGGAAAGAAACAGATAACTACTTTCATGAAGATATATCCAAAGTCTTCTAAAAACTGGGATTGTTACATTTTATTAAGGGTTACTGTTATGGAAAAGGAAGGATTCTCAAATTGCACTTTGTTGCATATGTATATATGAATGTCATGCAAATAGTATTAGAGTTCCAATATGTACATACTGATTGCTATGTCTAGAGAACAAAGGGCTGTTAACATTGTTGATCATCTTGCAGTTATACAGATGTCAGGTAGACACTACAACTTATCTACCACAAGACACCGTCTATCGACAAAGCTTGAGGTGGCTATTGTCATCATAGGGAGAAGTGCTATTGAGTGAGGGGTGAGGGTTGTATTTACAATCAAATGTATATATACATCTATTTTTTACCTTACATGCGATGCCAAAATAATAAGCCATTCCTCACAGGTCAGGGCTCCTATGCTCAGGCGTCACTGCATTATATATCCAAAGACAAAACACTCCCAGAATTCAAAAGTGTAATATGAGCCACACTATCTGCTGAGTTGGCATGAAGTATTTTATTCCAGTAGGCATCCACCAAGATGCATTCAGAACCCTCCCAGGTCTTGATCATGTGGTGTAAAGGATGGTCAGTTGCTTTGCTTTGCTTTTAAAACATAAAGAGAGGACATAAACAGTGAGGAAGGACTTTAAACTTGATTGCAAAACGTGCTTCCCGGGTGGTGATAATTACACTCAATAACAGAGTCCATAATTGTTTATACAAAAACCAGTGAAAAGTTTAATGCTCTTACCAATTAAGGATTGTCCACAATAACAGTGGTCAAATAATTCATAATGTAAATATTTCAACGCCAGGTTGGTTGTATGACTACGATTACCATAATCTTTTGTTAATGTATCAAGTCCTTTGCTCACAATATTCATACTTTAATGGATGTTTCAAATCTCATTGTACTTGTATATAACATAATATCAATATCACCTTCCATCCTCTGGAAATAAATTTCATATTGTGCTCGGTGACATCAATATTCTGTGCAACTGATGAATAATAGCTGCAAGTGAAGGCGAGGTTACAAGTTGACGGTGACAGCGCCTAACATTTGCTCAGTTTTGGATGGCAGCATGCAGCTAGGGTTTGCAGGAGAAAATTTCCCAGCATGTTCCCGGTTCCCGGCTCTCAGTTCCCGGGCTACCAGGCTCAGTCCCGGTCCTCAGCCCCTCCTCGGCCACCCTGTTCCCCCGTGGCTTCGGGGAGGGAGAGAGCAGGGAACGAGCGAGCCTCCTGCAATCCCCACGCAGGTCTTTCGCAGAGTCGCGGGAGCAGCCCGGCAGTGGCAGGGTGCCGCGATCAGACTCCCGCAGCGGCAGGAGCCGCGGAGGAACTACAGTGACCACCCCTGAGCAGGAAATGCAGGAAAAGCCCGGCACGACAATATCCCCGGGAGAACAGCCCCGGTAGCGGCAGGAGCCGCGGTGAGATCCCCCTCCTGGGTAAGCAACCCGGGAGCACCCCGGCAGCAACACAGTAGCGGAGGAAACCAAAATGAGACTCCCGGAGGAACAGCCCAGGATCAGCCCGGAATCTAGGGAGCTAGAGAGCACCGGAGCACCAGAGGGGGCTGCAGAAGGATAGAACAGCAGAGCGGTTGAGCCCCCGCTTCTCCACCAGCTCCAGCTCCCGCTCTAGCTTGTCACAACTTGTCACAATTGGCTCCAGTCTTGGAGCTTGCCTCGGAGGTCACAAAACAAACACGCCAAGAGCAGGAAGTAGCCTGGAGGCTTTCGCGACTTTAATCACCAACTACCAACCACCACTCAGCCCCAAAGCACACAGTAGGCGCACAGGTGAGGAGAGCGGGAGGCAAATCAAGTAGAGCGACTTAACTAGTCATCTCTGTGTCCCCGCGTCCCTGTGTTCCTGTACAGGAGGGTCCCCGCCTTGTCCTGCAAAACCAAGAACTTTGCCCCTTGAGAAAAGTCTCTACCCAGTCTCGACCATTTTTTCCAGAAACCACCGACTAGCTAGTGCTAAGGGAAAGAAGAATATTACATACCGGGAGACATTGAGAGGGACTCAGCAGGACCACCATGAGGTTGGGAAGATAAAGAAGACCTCCAACAAAGCAACCAACTAAACGAAGAAGAAACAACACAACCACGAGCTCAGCGTCACCAGGAAAAAACAAGCGAGCATCCAACAGCACAAAGGAAACCGGCAAAATCACCAGTAACACCCTCCTACCGGAAAGTAACCCCAATGGAACCAACAGTTGCATAAATGAAGGTCTGCCAACCGACATACACCACAGCCTAACCCCAACACCAGAACAATCTAGAAGCAATAAAAGGAAAAATACCCACAAATTAATTAACTTAGCAGGTCATCCAACGAAAACAAAATATAACTACCAGCCGAAAATGTACACAAAATTCACCTTTTTAAAAAACCCAGGAAATGTCATCTACTCTTCAAATGACTCTATCACAGGCCTCCAATCACCATTCCAACCTGCCGGCACAAATAACTCTTTACCCCAAATTACAAGCTATACAGCAGCCGAAATACACACAGCACCGACTCCAAGGGAGAATACGATCACACCAGAGGAGCGGCAGGGGCTGGCAATCAACGGGCGCAAGAAGCTAGAAGGCCAATGCCATCAGAAGGTGCCACCAGCCAAGCCCCATTAATAGAGGGAGGTATCCAGGAAATAAACCTAATTAGCCCACTGCCAAAGGCGGACACATCGGGCAAATACGCCGCAGAGCTGGAAGGGTCCCCGGGGCACCCCAGCAACAACACAATAAGCGTCCAGTCACCCCCAATTCATCCCTCCTTATTCACCCAACAGGCGGTGGCAGAGGTAAAAAATAATCAAGAAACAGCATTGCCTAATGCACACAAAGCCTACTTAAATGCAGAATTAAAAACTCAAGGCAAAACTGTGGCTCACGCCACACAGGGAACAAAATCTGATCCCGTAAACTCCTCTCCAATCATGGCAGATGGGGACATATGCTCTTCAGACAAGAACATGACCTTCTTGGTATCACAAGAATGGAGCTATCTAGTGGCAGCATATAACGTCAAGCAATCTACAAACAGCACTAGCGAAGAAAGCTTCCATCAGCCCACAGAGGGGACTAGAGACCCCGTCAACACCTTTTGGGTAACTTTACTCAACACAATTCAGCTGTCATCAACAGCACTTCAGTACCAATCAGACAAACTAGACTTACAACTGACTGTCCTACAAAGGCTAGCAGAGGCCACCATGGGGATAGACAGAAAACTCGCAGATCTAAATGGCCTCATAAAAAGAGGACAAGAGTCAGTTAAACTAACTCAAATTGAAAGAACAAATTGTGTCTGTTCACCAATCATCAATAAACTATCATCACTACCCATGATGCTGGGCAACCTCTTGGATGACATAAAGTGAAACACCACAAAGTTCCCCCCAACAGAGGCCAGGTCTGGCAGTCCATCTCCCAATAAAAGGGCACCAGGAAACGGCAACGACCCTCAAAAAGCAATAATGCAGTGGCGCCAGCCACCAACCCCCAAAACCTCATTAGAAGAGTCTCCCCAGAATACCCTCACAAGAGGACGAGTTGAGCCACTGGGGAGCCCAACGAATGCACGGGCCCAACGCAAACAAAAAAGAAAGGGCAGGAGCAGGAAGCTAGCAGAAGCGGACTGCACAGAAGAGAATTGTCATCCAACCACACCGGGGGCCACAGAGTCGTCAGGAGCCAGCAAGCACCATACGGAGCATACAAATCTTTCACCTCAACTTAAAAATTTACGACGCGTGAAGATGCTAACAGCAGTAGGAACAGGAACTCTGACACTCTCAAATGAGAATACCAGCAAACATACAGAGCAGAAGCCCCACGGCCAAACAAACAACCCAGCACCTAGTAACCCACCAGAACTGGTACACAAAGGTCGAAGCGATTGCCAAGTAGCGACAATGCAATCGGCCCCAGAAGTCGGAAAGCAGGCACAAGAGGAGCCTAACAGAGGTTACAACAATCGTCTTCCCAGAGAAAAATGCACCTGTGATAACACTGAGACCACAATTCGGGAACCCAAGAGGAACCCCCGGAAACTAAGCATCACCAAAGCAGATAGCAGTCAGACTAAGGAGCAACCTCAGCGGGTGAGTTCCAACTGCGGACCCACAACATCCAACACCTAGCAGCCACACGGAGCCATCCAAATCAAGCAACAAATGCATCAGCAAGTACTGCCCCCTGGGGAAACTGATTCATATACAATCTTCTTCATTCCCAAATTCAAATCTAGAGGAAGAGTGGACACTCTAAACAGGGGCAACATACTAAAGCTAATCAACTCAATAGACAAATTAAAAAACATCAACACCTCTGATTTGCTTACAATTGAATTTCATACAGCCCCACACCCACATGGAAATGAAACAACAAAGACCACATGGATAACAAGCGATGTAGCAAATTCAATCATGGAGGAATCAATCCAAAGGGGGAATCAAGCTCAAAGCAGCAAAAAGGCCAGCTTATCCTACTCTGCTCCTTGAAGAAAGGAAACAAGAACGCTCCCAAACTGCTAAATAAATACTGAAAGGAGCACGCAGTTACTCCCCAGGACTGGATAAACACTCACCGCATCCTCATAATCCAACTTTTTATCAAATAGCATTACGCAGAATAGTAATAACACGTACCATACCTGGAGGTGAAACTAACTGACAAAGAGCACCAGCCTTAACTTCTAACTCTGCTGTTCCCCTCAAAATCAAAATATGCAATTGGAATATCAACGGACTCTCAGATAAACTGTAGGACCCCGAAATACTAAACTATTTAAAATCTTTTGACCTGATTCTTATCCAGGAAACGTGGGAGGCAAACGACATACCACTACAAGGTTATACAACCAATACCCATCCGGCAACCAGAGGCTCTCAATATGGCCACAGCTCAGGTGGCCTGGCGACACTCGCCTCAATATCAACTATTGGAACAATGGAAGCAACAAGAGTAAGCATCACCCCACCGAATGCGATACAGGCACTATCAATTACAATCACAAATAATCAGGTCGCCCAACAGCTATACATCATAAACATATATATACACCCGAAGCACAGGCAAACGGGGTCAAGGGAACTCGTCAAAGAACTGATAAGGCTCATGGAGGACGGGGATATGGAGAATATACTTGTGGCAGGTGACTTCAACCTCCACCTTTTTGGAGACAAACCAATTGACGATAAGACAAAGGAAATGGGTACCGTCTGGAAAATCCCAAGCCAATCCATCCCCTCCCCAAACAAACACACAAATACCTCAACCCAGCTACTGAAATATCTTGAGCAGCTAAACTTGAGACTACTCAATGGACGAGTCACAGAGGATACTCCACCAGCACTTCCTCACACCTTGACTACATGCTTGCGACACTTCCGCTGTACGGGAAAATCAACTTGTTCAAGATAGGAGACAGTGCCCAAAGCTACCATCAGCCGCTAGAAGCCAATCTAGGTCTGTCTTGCGAGAACGAAGCAGTGGAAAGAAGATACATTGGCACAGAACATACTGCCAACTATAGACGAATAAGGTGCAAGACTACTGAGTCTGAGGAACTATCAACCAGTGCAAAAATAATCATACACCAGAGATCCAGCTCAAACATAGATCCACTAGACGCCTGGGTAGACTTTGCAACGGAATTAGGAGCCAAACACGCTACAGAGCTAAAAATCCAAAAAGGGAACACTTCATGGTCCACACAAGGAAAAACAACAACTGTAGAAACAAAAAACATAAAACGAGAAATAAAAAATACTCTCAAGCAGCTCCGAATAGAACCAAAAAACGAGGACACTCAAAAGGAGCTCCGCATCTGAAAAGCACTGCTAAAAAAGAAGATCTGGGAAAGGAAAAGGCAACTAAATGAAGATCTCTGGATAAAAATTATTCACAACTCTAAGCAGAAGAACAGCTCCAGTTTCTGGAAAACTATCCACAGCCTCCAAAAGCCAGGTCATAAAGACATTACCTCCACTATATCCGAATCCGACTGTGCTAACTACCTATCAGCTCACTTCAACACAGCTGATCCAGAAATTGACAAGTCTAGAGGGGGAGAATGTTTAGATGATGCGCGCCAGAGCCTTGACAAGACCGGCATATTTAACAACAAAGAGATCCAATTCCACATGAGGAAATCATCCCTGCTCTATATCCCAACTGCGGACGAAGATCTACTAACAACTCCCGATCCAACCGCAAATGGAGAAGAAAATCCACACCTAGAAACAGCAGACCGGATAAGAAAACAAATTTCAAAAGGCAAACTCGAGGGAGCCCCTGGCCCCAATGGGATCCCACTGATATTATATAAACATGATGCTGTCTTTTGGAGTAACATCTTGGCACTAGTATTTCACGAAATAAGGGAATCAGCAAAAATACCAACATCCTGGAGAGGCTCGATAATAAGCCCGATCTATAAAAAGGGTGCCAGGAATGACCCAAGTAGCTATCGCCTCATAGCCCTAATCGATACCGAGGCAAAGTATTATGCGGGCCTCATCCTGGAGGATCTAACATCTTGGGCAACTGCAAAGAACGTCATCCCAGCAACCCAAACCGGATTCCGCAGCGGCCAGGGCACCACGACAAACATCATGGCGCTAACCCTTTTGTCAGACGCAGCAAAAGCCACCAAGAGCTCTCTTTTTTTGTCCTTCATCGACTACAGCGCAGCATTTGACCATGTAGACCGGCATAAACTCTGGCGGAAGCTGGACGGATGGGGAATTCCAGGCCCACTCCTACAGCTGCTGGTAAAGCTATACACTAACACTTGGGCCAGGATCAAACTGGGACCCGGCATGCACCTCTCAAGACAAATCAGGACCAGCAAAGGATTGAAACAAAGCCGCGTCCTATCCCCTATGTTGTTTAATCTCTTCCTCGCAGATCTCCCTGGTGAGCTGGAGACAGCTAAATCTCGCGCACCACGGCTGGGCAATATCACGCTCTCAAACCTCCTTTATGCAGACAACCTTGTCCTCATCAGCCGGTCCCCCGCTTGTTTTGTCCAGAAGCTCGACTTTCCTACCTCCTCGCAGTTGAACATAATCTCTCACTAAATGTAATAAGGTAACCCATTAGTTATCCAATGGGAGAGGCAAGCCTTGAAATTATGAAAAATGAATTTAGGCATTTTTTACTACCAAGACATGTACAAGTTAAAGTTACATGTCCAACTTTTTAAATATACTGCAACCTGCCCTATGGGCTATTTAGGGCCTACCCTTGGGGGGACCCTTATGTATTCAAAAGGAATATTTAGCACTGGAAAAAGGGTTATTTTGCCAGGTCGAAACAGCAGTTTACAGCTGCACACCCAGTTTGCAAAGGCAGGTCTGAGACAGCTTTAAGGGGCTACTTAAGCAGTTGGCACATTGTCGCATTTAATTCTGAGTCCAAATATCCAAGAACAACGGGTTCAGAATACAAAGGGTGAAGGCAAAACGTTTGGTAATGACCCAGCAGAGAGGACATACTCTAACATATACACACAAAAATGTATATATATGTGCACATGTACATATTTATACTTGCACACACAGACACAGACACATTTTAGGTGTTGTCATTCTAGGTGTTAAATAAAATCAATGATGTGTTCATCTGCTAGCCCAGACTATCCATTTCAATGAAAGATGTTAAAAACGTTTCATCACACTGTACCCAATGCCAAGCAGAGCTTCATAAGTAGCTGTATCAGTCTTGAGATCCTCCCTGATTCTCACAATGAACTAGAAGGTAATTGATTCTTGCATGAAATTAAGACTATTAGACATTATTGCGAGCTCCCACCACCTAGCCCTCCTTTTAATCAATTTCCTTAAACAACGACTTCGGCTGTGTGCTCAGCTCAGTCTGTACAACAGTTGAACACAAGCAGCCTATTCCTTTTTCTCTGTGAATTGCCACATTGTGAGAAATGCAAATGCATCACAATCCCTGATAAAAGCCCTCCCATTAGATGCTCTGTGTGGTACCCCTAAAGTGTAGCTGTTGAAGCCACCACCTGGAATTTCCTTAATGTTGTGCTGGCCCTTTATCTCCCACACCTCTACTACATGTCACCTCCGTCCACCAGGATACATCTCCTTCATTATACCACACATTTTCTCACAAAACTTGCATCCCCACCATGGCATAGCCCTTCCACCTTTCTTTGTGCTGCTGTAAGAGAGTAAATTATAGAGCCTATGTTGAGTTTAAGTTGTTTCGGCCATACCTGAAGGGAGGAGCTCTGCCCTGATCACACTGATTTCTTTCTTTTTCCTGCTGAGACTGATCAGATTGTCCCCCACGTAGATGAGCGCAGGGACAGCAAAATAGACGTAAAACTGGGGCTTCTGGAGCAAAGCAAAGCTACCATGAACCATGATCTGGAAGAAGAAAAAAAAAGACTGTGCCTGTGAGTAGATAGAAAAGTGTCTTCTTGGGAGACAATCAGAAATACCATACCACCATTATAATTTAAAGCATGGTGTACATGCTAAGTAATTTAAAACAAGCTGCATGGCTAATCCTGTTTTTTTTTTGTATCGTTGAAATTTGAGATACTTTTATAATTGGTGATGATCTATTCACCATTAGCAATGCATAATAAAACATAACCCATAATGCAACAGGTTACTTTACATCTTGGATAAGTCATTTTAGCATTTGTTTCAGGTTGCGCCAAACACACCCATCTTTTTAGTTTAATTGCCTTGTTTCTATTATATCTCCCACCTGACATCCCTATTCCTTATGCACCTGGAATCAACATGGAATCACATTAGAGACTTTCAGCCTGATTCATCAAGTTGATTTGCGCTCGCAAAGGGACAGATTCTGAGAATCTGGCCCTTTGCGAGTGCGATTTTTGCATTTGGGATTCATCATCCCAAATGCAAAAATCGGTAATAGCGATTTTGCTATTTTGCGAGGGATTACATTTAAGGAATCACTATTTGAGATTCCTTAAATGCAATTCATCATCCATTTTTAAATAACGAATTCGCAATTTCGACCCGCTATTTACCGCTAGGTCAAACCTCGTGGTAAAAGCATTTTTCTAAGTTGCATGTTGCACACACACATGTCCTTTGGACATGTGTGTGCACAAACCTGTTTAAATTTGCATTTAAGGGGTGCTACAGGGTGTCCTTTGGACACCCCAGGCACCCTTTAAATCGATATCTTATTTGCGATTAGCAAATTGCTAATCGCAAATAAGGAATACTCCCCATTCATTCCTATGGGCCTTTTGGCCTATAGGAATGAATGGGGAGTTATTCCTTATTTGCGATTAGCAATTTGCTAATCGCAAATAAGGAATATGTAGGAATCGCATATTTTTTTGCGATTCCTACATGAATCCCGTTTTGCGAGCCTGTAATAGGGATTCCTTATGAATCGCTATTATAGACTCCCAAAACGGGTTGTTGATGAATCAGGCTGTAACAGCTGATTTGCGCTCGCAAAGAGCCAGATCCTGAGAATCTGGGCCTTTGCGAGTGCGATTTTTGCATTTGGGATTCATCATCCCAAATGCAAAAATCGGTAATAGCGATTTCGCTATTTTGCGAGGAATTACATTTAAGGAATTCTCAGAATCTGGCCCTTTGCGAGCGCAAATCAGCTTGATGAATCAGGCTGTTTGTCACTGCGAATAAACTTTCTGAGGGACCAACTCACCAACATGTAGAGCAACACGTAGAAATGGTGTGTGATCCAGAAGCCGCGGAAGCTTATGCGTCGGAAGTGATGGGAAGCAAAGACGTACATGAAAGCCAGGACGACCAGCAGGAGAATCCCAGTCAGTCCTATTATAGATACAAAATAAAGGACACTTCATTTGTCTCCCTAGTGGCTTATATCTAAATAACAATGTTTAAGCCTCCCTCTGATATATGAGCCTCCCTCTGATGTATGTTCAGTAGCAGTGCCACACATTTAGACTGGGATTAAAACATCCTGATTGAAAATCTCAAAGAATGCTTTGAAATGCACATAATGGTCAATTGAGATTAAACATTGATAATTTGCCAACACCTAGAAACATAAAAAGTAACTGTCTTGATAACCATGGCACAAGCATCGCTCACAGTTGGTGGTCTGCTAACCCCAGCAGACCACCATCCTTGTGATGGCAACGCATTCTAGTGGGTCACAAATTGCGACCTACCTTATCAATATCAAAAAGGCTATTTGCCACCCACTTGGAATCGCTAATTTGGAAATCAGGGACAGGTTTAAATTTAATACATTAGTAATAGCATTTAACAAATAGCGATTCGCAAAAATATCGCAGTTTGATAATCGGTATTATTAATGTTTGTACATCTAGTTCCATAATTTTTTGTATTGTGATACTGCGGGTTTGCTGAAATAAAGACAGTGGCCGTGTAGGCCTACCCATTATGAGTTTTACACGTTTAGACTAACATATTAATAATAATATTAATACTTTTTTATCAATCTTATGGTACCCAGATTTCGTTGCTGCACACTACAAGGATCAGATGCCAAAATTCTCTAAACATACAACTCTTTACTTTCAGTTCCACATCAAAGAACAATCCATGGGAGACCACTCATAAGAACCAAATCTGCTCTAAAGATGTTTATAACAAGACTCCAACAAAATATTACCCAGAAGTAGAGCAATTAATAGCTGTCCTTTTTTCAGATGTCTTTTATTTCTAAGGTGCAACATTATCTAGCATCTCCTGCAATTGCCACTTCCTCGCCAGGCTTCTTTGCGGCTCTTGCTCTGATGATTGAATATGTAGGAGCGCATTAGGTGCTGTGGCACTTGATGACAGTGGCAATACAAGTGAACCTTGTGCCTGCAGCATGTTTTCGAGAGCATTGATTGGCTTTGGTAAATAGGTGTGATCAGCTTACTTTCTATAGGTGCAATGCCTTGTCAGTTTTAGATCCTATCACCACTGTTAGTGCAATTGCTGTGATCAAGGAAAGCAGCAGGGCTCCGCCAAATAAATAAGAATGTTGTCCAACAAGTTAGCCCTAATTCCTTAAAAAATAACGTAGGGTGGGAGAGGAACTGAGGAGAGGGACACCACGATTTATGGCTAAGCAATCATCTTGCTTTTGGGAGATCTGCACTCTTTGTCAGAGAACAAAGGCCAATCAGTAAAGAGTTCACTAAGTGAAGGGCAATTTATTGTAGGAAAGATGTCATAGAGGTATATGGCAACACTCTGTGAGGTATATTCACAAGAACGTGTGTTAACTACCGCAAAAGTAGCGTAACCAACTTTCAACATCGATACCTATCGCGGTAAAATAACCCCGTGGCAACGTGAAATTCACAATAAGGCGGTAGCATGCGACAGTCATCAGATAACGCGTCAAAAATGCGAAACGCGAATACAAAAAAACATGCGATGAGGCCGATTGCGGTACAAAAATCAGAGAGAACCAGCCACAGGCCTAAGTGCTAATCCCACTCGTCAGGCGGGAAAACGTACTATAAAAGAAAGAGTGAAAAAAAAACACATAAAATTCAAACTGCGTATCTCCATTGATGCACCGGGTGCAGAGGACAAGCCGAATCCCACAAGCCCCAATGAGGAAGACGGGGTACAGTCCGCACGAAGACCGGACCATCGTCACAGAGGTCATAGGACACTACCAACAACTGTTCGGCACCTCCACTGCGGCACTGTCAACCCTAATGCAAATAAGGCAGGCCATCTTCAACAACATCAATGTAGTCGGAGCGGCAAGGAGGACACTGGAGGAGGTCAAGAGGCGCTGGCATGAAGTGCTCAGCCAAACTAAGGAGAAGCTCCCCGCCAACAGGAAGGCAGCCAGGGCGACTGGAGGTGAGAGTCCTGTGACACAGGAGGTGACTGATGAGCTGGAGGAAATGGTGGACACAGTCAGCAGTGGGGAGATGGTGGGAGTAATTGGGGGCCTGGACACAGCACCATACGACCTGACTCAATGGCAACAGCGTGAGCAACGACCAACGACGGGGGGACAGGTGGAGATGGACACAATGGCACGCATGCACAAATACATGTAGCACACTGCACTCCCACAATGATCGTGGAACAGTCACTGAGAGACTTGACATACTGCAGCCCACATAGAAATGCCAAGTAGGCCCCAGTCAACAATGTGCACAAAGGGGCCCCCTCCAGACCACCAACATCACAATGCAGCACACACATAGCAATCACAGAAAAACAGCAATGACGACAATGAGGTACAAAGTGCTACACCAGCACCATAGTACATGATTAACAACAGGTCCTGTAAGTGTGTAGTTACTGTCCACTCATATCTGGCATTGCCTGACACTGTGTGATGATAAAGCACGGGTACTACCACTCATCCGTCATGTAGTCGACCGAACACACACTGACTGCCATCAACTAGCCAGCTACACCAACACAGCCACAATGTACATTGGCAACAGTCAGAACGTATACATCAGCAAATCTCCAACATACATGTACAACACTGTAACCCTGCATTGCCCCTTTCACATTGCAGAGGGAGAAATAACACCTCCTGCAGAGCAGACCAGACACATCTTCAGTGACGATGAAGAGGACACCCTGGTCATCTGCACCAACACTCTCCAAGGGATCACAGATAGCCAGCTGCCCTGAGGTGAGCCCACCACCTGCACAGACCACAATGCAGGAAACACACACCTCCACGGCTGTCTCCCAGTACCCCTGACCAATTCATGGAGGTCCAACAACGTGTGGCGTTGCCAGGTGAAGTTGGCTGACCAGCTGCGGTTGGGCTTTGAACTCATGGCATACGTGGGTGTCTAAGTCACATCAGGGACCACGTACAGTCCCTATCGGACACCACCTGTATGCACCATTCTCCAGCATAGACCTTGGCTGACCTCGCTGGGGCAATGAGCATAATACAAGAGATGTGTGGTCAGACAGACACCAGTGATCAGAGCACAGAGTTGACACAGAGGCGGAGGTCACTAGAGACCATGGAGCAGAGGCAGGCTGGAAGTCTGTCTGCCACAGCTGTACACCAGCGAGGAGCAACTGGGAACCTCAATGCTTTGCAGTACTTCATATTGCCATTGCTGGCACTGAGCCGTTTCCAGATGACTGCAGCGGGAACTTCAACACACACAGCTCCGAGCCCTGATGTGTCTGTGGCACACAGTGATGCTGCCCCATCACCTTCACAGTCTGTTGTGTCAGTGGCACACAGTGATGCAGCCATCACCCCATCACACACACTGGACACACCGGACACAGAACCCGTATCAGGGGAGTAAGAAGGGGAGGGGAATTACGGTGTGAGGAGGTGGCAGTAGCATTCATCACCCCCATGTGCCCTGTCCTTGCCTGGTGATGACCTATGCAGCATGCCCTGGGAAACACCTCCTACTGACCCCCGGAATACTCTGCGACATTCCCCCGGACCCTGACACGGACAGCCATTTCTTCACTGCAGATCAATTTCACAGCAATCCTGCTGCGGAATCCACTTCCTAATCGCTGCTCAATCCCCAAAGGCAAGTGTTTGGCCCACCACTGGGCTTCCATGTGATGTGGGCTTGGATGGCCATGTATAGCACCAGCTCCATCAATCACCTAATGTGAATAAAACATTCTGAATCACACAGATGTGTCATTACTATGTTTTCTCACGTATGTAAGTATGGCTGGATGTAGGGACAATGATTGCACATGAAGGTACACCATGGTAACTTACGTCTATTCGCATGTGTATACCTGAAAAACACATGCGTAATTAGATGACTTTGAAGGTGAGAACTAGCTGTGTCCCCATTGCATATCAACAATAATCTCACGGCCCCCCACAATATAGCCCCATGTCCATGTGTTGAATGGGGCTGTTGGTAGGAGTGACCACATTTGTAGCAGCCCAGGAGTGCTGCCCTACATCACATGTGACAACAGAACTGCATGTTGTAAACCCACTAACACACTTCTGTGTGGCCACATTCCTTTATGATGTATAACAGTGCTCCACATGGTCAGAGGTTGCACACCATACTCACATTGTTGTAGTCACGTTGTTGTATATGAATTTAGGACCCTAGTGTAATTTTCCCAATTCATGCCCATATATAGGTATATATCACTCTATCCTTATATAGGCATAAAGATCATAACCCTATTTAGACTTAGCCTATGCAGTCCAAATATGGCAAGGCTACTTCCACTAGTTCCGAAGATCCACAACGATTTCTTGGAAAAACCCACCTTCAGCAGTCAGGGACTTCCCCTTGCTTGAATATTGATTTAACCAAGAACTCATGGAGTTTTCAAAGAACTGAGTCTTTGATGATGTTATTATGTCCAACCTTACATCAAACTCGGCACCTTCAATTATAAATATGCCCACACTTGCACAGTGGTTTGGAGCAGTTCGACTATCTACCTACAGCCTAAGCAAGTGCCGAAGGAAGCCGACCCTCCAGCAAACGCACTGAGAGAGACGCTGTCTTTTCTCTTGCCGAGAAATCTAGCTCCAGTGTTTCCAAGCTACCCTTGCGGGTTGTTGGCAAATCGAGTCCTGAGAGAGAGAGATACCAGACCTCCTTCATTCTAAACCAAGGTACGGAGCTGATTAGACCCTTAGAGCATTCTTGGATAGGTTCTTGGCAAAAGAATACTGAAACTAAGCTACACCTCACTTACTTCTTCCCTTGTACTAGACATAGGTTAGGTACACCGGGATAGGCATATTTTAGAAGCACCAGTTGAGTACTTTTAGTATTTATTTATTAATGTATGTATTTTATGTTATTTTATATGGCTTAAAAACCATATCATGCTTTTACAGTATTATTTTATAATACTCTTCGTACTGTACGCATTGTACTTTGCAACCAGTAATACAATAGTAGCAGTTCATTTCCTCTGCATGAGAAAGAAGACTGTTCAATAAATACTTTTATTGAAAACGCCCATCTCTCTATTTCTCTGCACCTCTGGTGAAACGAAGCTTGCATGATTGACTGAGTGAAATATCTATCTATTGGTTCTAGAGATACATTTCTTATTCTTGGTAAAAAAAAGTTGTCATGTTTATGCAATTGTCAGAAACTAATCCCTTCTTGTTCATTCGAGAAAGTTTCTATTGACCTCTGAGCTAGCTGGCACTCACAATTAATTCTAATATATTCGATAGAGACCTAGTCGACCTCAGTCCTACGTCTAATCTATAGAATAGATTATTTCAAAGCGTAGAGCCTATTGGGAATATAGGAACTACACTACAACGTAAGTGCACATGCCGGCCAGCACCTATCCCATGACAATGTCTCGCTCACGGAGGTTGAACTTGCAAAAGGGACATACCACCATTGCCCATGCGTCAGTCAGTTCCTCCCTCTGCAGGGACAATGCTCATTGTTGCACACAAGTGGACAATCAAATCAACACACAAGACAGTTAGACAACAGTGGGGTGACCTGGACATTATTCGTATGTGCGTGTCAGTACGGATGAGGCAATGGCCACAACGGGCAGGGACATGCTTAAGATACTTGCACGCAGCATGGGTACATGTCGAGGTTCAGACATTTTAGTTGCAAAAATGGATGATAATCATCACCGATGGTAATGCTCCCAGCCCCCCTTGCCATGCTGGATGAGTCATGTGTTGCTTGGCTTCAGTCCATTGCCCCGTGTGAGGGGACATGACTCACTGCCCATGGGATCAGCAGGGTGCTCTGCCACCGGGGTGCGCATTTTGTCTGCTGTGCTGACAGTGCTCAGGTGAAAGGGTCCGACGTGTTCACATGTCGTGCCAGAGTTCTGTGTATGTTGTCCCCCAGCAGTATGTGCAAATTTGAAACGCTGCCAAACGAACCTGTGTTGCTACGACTATGGACCTATCTCACCTTGCACAGGTGTGTGTACACACACGTTGTTACATGCACATGCATCCAGGGATGGGACGATGGCAGACGTGTCCTCTGTTGTGGTGGGACATGTAAGCAACCTCCAAGTAGCAACATGTCGTTGGGACCTGTGTTGTGGGTAACAGTCGAATGTGGCTGCAGGGATGTAGTTACACGTCCATGAATGCCCGCGCAGCTTCATATGCAATGTTTTTCAATAGTACGTTGTTGTCATGTTCAAGGAACATCAGGGTGAGCCAATACAATAACTGGTCCGGGCAGGTGTGCCTAGCCCATGCCGTTTCACCAATCCACAATACAGCCCAATAGGGTAGCGCCTCTATGTAGTCACTGCACACAAGGAATTGTGCAATCTCCCATGCACAACTGCCAATATGTACACAGGATGTCAAGGCATCCCATGCTCGGCTGTATCAGTTACACTCCTGTTCGTGTTGCAACAGGGGACACGCTCTCAAGCCATAGTTCAATTCATCTATAGTTGTGTTGGAGAGGAAGACTTCCATGGGACACTCGAATGTGCATGTTTGGCAGCGAAACCAGGGCTGGACACAGGTGATGTAGGCAATGCGAAAGCTGAGCCGGTAACTGATCCGCAGCACTGCCAGTGACACTGCGGCAGTAAATGCAGCATGCGTGCACGGTAGTGTTCCATGTGACGGGGGTTGTGCATGTGCCTGGTATGGCCTGCCATTGCATTGGAGCATCTCATGGAACCCGCACTCTTCTGTGCTGTGGCAGTTGTGTGGAGGAAATGCCACGGCTCTGAGCAATGGTTCGTATGTATGTGCAATGTTGGGCAACATGGTTTGCTGTTTTCGAGTGAGTCAAGGCCATCCCATGCAGGGGTACCTCCAGCAGGGACTTCTGTGTGTGGGGTGTGTATGAGTTGGATAGTTGTTTTGCGCTGTGCGTGGTGTTGAAGTTGTCCACATCTGCCACGGCATCTAAGGGTGTTCCAGGCACGTTCTGGACAAAGGTCAGAAGTGCAGGTGTTCTCCCGCCTTCTGCATTGGGACAATGGAGCTTTCATCCCAGAGGTTTGTCTGACTACTACTTGCGGTTTCCGAATGTGATGTGGCTTTGTGGCTGCTATTGGGACACAGGCTTGGGCTCATGGTGTACGGATGGCTATACACACACACGTTTGCATTTGGTGCGAGGTGCTCTGCAAGACCTTGCCCTGGCTGTGCAGTCTCCCTCCGTCTCTCTCCCTCGCTCTCTCCCTCTCTTTCCTTTTTTTTATTTTCTGTTTATTGATTTTAAGTTACAAAAACTACAATCACAACATTTATCCAATTTGAATAGTGTTCAGGTTCATCACAACAGTACACACAGTTCAAAAAATACACGTTGGTAAGCCACTTTTTGAACATCATCACTAAAGCAATATCATATCATCTGGGGTGTCAGGACTACTCCCCCTGCCCGGCACGCACATCCCTACAACCACTCGCCCAACACAGGCATTGTTCCCCATACCCCAGTTCTCGCATTATGTTTAATATATCCCAAGCAGCCGTATGGTCACCAATTAATCTGCACACTTGTTATCGTACAGACCACATCTCACACATACAACTCAGTACAATCATGTCTCTGCTTTGTGTCTTCTACTATGCAAGATTTAGAAAGGTGTTAAATCTCATCCCTCGGATGCTTAATCAAATAACATGTCAATGGGGCCCATATATCGTTGGGTCTGGAGGACACAGGCAATAATTCTGCTTATGTAGCAAGCTTCTCTTGACATTTTATCAGGTCTTCTAGCCATGTCTTGAATTTAGGTGCCCGCCCTCTACCCCACCAACTGGTGACCCTCCTCTTGGCCATTAGAAGCGCTGTAGCAACAAATTTACGGTGTTCTGCACGTAGTGGTTTAACATACCCTAGCAAGGCCAACAGAGGATCCGGTTCCACAGGAGTATCAATCATCATTTGCAGAGCTCGAAACACATGGATCCAGTAATCCTTGACTTCCGGACAGTCCCACACCAGGTGCAAAAAATCTGCCCCCTCAGTATGACATCTATCACTTCTATCATCTTCCCTAAGCTTATACCTGCCCATTTTAGCAGAGGTGTAATATAGCCTATGTAAAAACTTTTAATGCATAATCCGGAGTCTACTACTCGCTGATACTCGTTCTGTCTGCAAGCAACAAGTCTCTCATTGGTCATCCGTCAGGTCAGTCCCCAACTCCTCCCCCATCGCTTACGCGACAGTGTGTCTGGATGCTCTCTCTGCTGGTGTACTGATTTATATATCAGGGAGACCAGTATTTTGGCTGTAGCCTTCTCCAGTATGAACTGCAGGGGGGCAGTGCTTGTGGCTCCTCTGGACACTCCCGAGTTAACAATTGTATTCCCTGTCGCAACCTAATGTACAGAAAAGCATCAAGAGGTGTCCTCTGTTCTGGTGGAAATATGTGATCGATAGTACAAAATCTGCCTTCATGATACAAATACCCCCAATTATGAATGTTGGTCTTACGCTTAAAATTACGAAAAATGTCTTCCTGCAGCAGTGGCATGCTAGGGTGGTATGTTAGGGGTAACAATGGCGAATACATCATGGGCACTCCCAGTATGCGTCCTATGTGTGGCCATGCTTTTATCGTACATACTAGTGCATTAGGCTGCTTCTCCCACTGGTAGGTATAGTGTTCCTTCTAGAGTAATGGGGTGTGCCAGTCAATGTTCCGCTGCCACTTGTGGCATATACCTCGGTTGCTTTACCCAAAATAATGCAAAATGGGCCTGCGCCGCAGCAAAATATAACTCAAAATTCGATATTCCAAACCCTCCCTTTGAGTAGAGCAGCGTCATTATTTCCCACTGTAATCTGGGTTGTTTGCCTCCCCAAACGAGTCTTATAATTTCGGACTCGAGCAATTCAAAAAAATGTGCACCTGGTTAGAAGGGTATGTCCAAAAAAGGTACAGAAGCTGGGGGAGTATCACCATTTTTATCAATGACGCACGTCCAGCCATGGATAGAGACATAGCCACGCACCGTGTAATATTGTATGTCAGTCGAGTTATAGCCATCCCATAATTCATTCTTATAAGTTCTCCATTGTCTCTGGAGACTCTGATCCCTAAATATTTCAAGTCGTCTTCACACCATTCCAAGGGATAGTCCATCGAGAAACGCTTAGTAGTTCTGTGAGTGGGAAGAAACTAGACTTCGCCCAAGTTTATCTGGACCCCAGAAAGTTGTCCAAACACTATGAATTCTTGCAGGATCGGGTTCAAGTGTTGTTGTGGGTCCCGAACATACAAGGTAATATCGTCTGCATAGAGGGATATGAGTATTTGGCGTTGAAAACATCGCAGGGCCCTATCATTATGACATTGCCGTAGCTTCGCTGCTAGTGGCTCAACAGCAATGGCAAATAGTAATGGGAATAGTGGGTACCCTTGCCTCGTCCCTCTCGTTATATCAAAAGTTTGTGAGGTGTGGCCATTAATAAGAATCTTTGCCACTGGCAGGGTATATAGTAATTTAATCCATGATAAAAATAAAGGTGGGAACCCCATTCGCTTCATCACTCCAAAAATATAGTTCCACTCCACAGAGTCAAATGCCATGGGGAAATCAGGGGACACATTATCTAAGATAGCAAAGAGCATTCTCAGATTGTGAGAGGTTGCTCTCCCCGGCACGAAGCCCAATTGATCAGCAAGATCAAATGCTTCATCAGCAGGCTCAACCTTGTTGCTATAAGCTTGGCTAAAATGTTTGCATCGCAGTTAAGGAGCGAGAGTGGTCCATACGAGTCACAGTGTTCTGGCGCCTTTCCCGGTTTCAATAATGACAGTATTAGGGCTTCCCTCATAGTTGGAGGCAGATGTCCCACTTCCAGTGCATGTTAATACACTTCCGTAAGAATGAGAGCCATAAGATCAATGTATGTTTTATAAAATTCAACTGGGATCCCATCTGTGCCTGTGGCCTTGCCCGATTGCAAGCCCATTATAGCCCCTCACCTCATCCAACTCAAACGGCACACATAAGAATGCCCTCTGCCCGTTGCTAAGCCATCCCAACGCTACATCTCCAAGAACACTATCCAAATCAATGTTACCTTGTCCTGTCGTGGTATATAGTGTTCTGTAAGGCTCCAGGAATGCGTTAAGGATATTGGCTGTATCACTGTAGACCACCCCATCCAAGCTCCTCCCCTCTGTTATGTAAGTGGAGCAGCGAGGCTGCCTCACCTTCTGTGCCAGTATTCTGCCAGGCCTATCCCCTTCTCCATAATTCCTGGCCACCCAGTACTTTCCTTTAAATTTTGCCTCCCTTTGCGCGTCCTCCATGTATAGTGTAAGTTTCTCTCTAAATGTAGCTTGGAGTGAGCCTTCTGAGTTCTTTGCAAGTTCATTTTCCAAATGTTTAGGTTCTGTTTCCAATGTTCGCAGTGTAGTCTGTATGTCCCTGAGTACTCCAGCCCCCTTCGCTATGCAGTACTCCCGCATCGTTACTTTGAATGCCTCCCATATTACCTCCACACTTTTGACTGAGTCCTTATTCCTCTGAAAAAAATCACTTATCTCCTCCCGCAGTTCCTCCTGGAACACTGAATTAGGTAGTATAGGTGCGTATAGTTTCCAAGGGTTCCGCGGAGCATAAAAATCTGTAGAGGAGAGTGCCATCAGCACTGGAGCATGATCTGAATATGTCCTAGCAAGGTGCTTTGTACTGGCAATCGCCGGCGCCAATCCCCTAGTTACTAGAAAGTAATCCAACCTAGCCCAAGATTGTGCCTGCACGGTGAAATGTGTACCCTCCTGCGCCTGTGGGTGTTTATGCCTACATGCATCTGTCAGCTGATAGGCCTCTATAATCTCCCTTACTACTGCTTGAGCCTTCATGAAGTGGCGCAGCGCTGAGTGGGATCGGCCCACATTGGGACTGAAAGTAACGTTAAAATCACCCACCCAAATTACATGTGTAGACTCCGTCTCAAATATCTTAGCCCAAAGCGAATCAAAAAACCCAGGCTCATCTGTATTTGGACAATAGCAACAGGCCAGTGTCACCAATTGGGAACCCAGTCGCCCCCATGCTACGCAATATCTGCCCTCCAAGTCCCATGAAGCACCTACTAGCTGGAATGGTGCCTGTTTCTTTACCAAAATCACAGTTCCCCTTGCGTATGTGGTATAAGAAGAAAAAATTCTAGTTCCTGCCCAAATGCTGGCAAACGTGTTCGGAGCATTTCGAGAGCAGTGGGTCTCTTGTAGCATCGCTATGTGTACACTGTGTCTGTCTAAATAAGATATGACTTGCCTCTTTTTTTCTGGTATCTCCCAATCCTCTTTCATTCCATGTGATGATGTTCAGTGTGCCTATGGTCACCTCAGCAATATTCTCTAAGTGCTTGTTGTGTAGCTAGTGGCATCCAAGGGTTGCGTCTTCCCCCCCAGCCTCCCATTCCGCACCTTAGCTGTAGCGCACTGGTGATGTCGCATATAATATCTCAACAGAACCCATTTGCACCCATTCGGACTACAAACCTTCTCAACAACCAAACTCCCCAATCACCACCCATCCCTCCCTCCTCCCACTGAAGCCGCCCAATCTTGCCAGAATCCATTTCCCTCCCTCCCTCCCTCCTCCCCAACAACTTCAAGTAGTTCCCTAAGTCACCTGCACTTTGTGTGCTGTGTTCAGACATAGAGATTCACCCTTTGGGGGTCATCTCCAGACGGCTACACAGTCATTCCTCCCCCTTAAGGCCCTCTTTTGATGTCGCCTCAGGCCCTCAGCACAGGGGGAGGGGGCCTGGAACTCCACGTTATCGAACAACTGGTACAACTGTTATTGTCTCACCTACAGATCTCTTCTGCGTTCATATATACACGCCATGTCCTATTCTGTTGTCATTTGGAGAGTCCAGTGGCGCCTCCGTGCCGATAGTCACTGCGTGCCCCTTTCGGTTCCCGCGGGAGATGATTGCTGAGAACATCCTGGGTTTCCGCCGCCATGGTGCATACGTTTCACTGTGCGGAGGAAGTCCTCCATTTGTTGGGGATTGGTGAAGAATCGTTGCTTTCCTTGATGCGTGACTAGCAATCTCGCCAGATAAAGCAGGGCGTAGTCGATTTGTGCTGTTCGTAGCTTCTTCTTTAAATCGATAAATAGGTGTAAAATCTGGATAGATCGAGACTGTGTTGCCATCGTAGTTCAGGGACTGCTTGTTTCTTGCTGCACGAAGTGGCACGTCCCGATCTCGATAGTTCAACAGGTGTGCAATGATGGGTCTCAAAGGGCTACCGGGCGGCGGTCACGGTCCTAGAGACCTGTGGGCCCTTTCGATTATGAATTGAGGAGAACACCTCCGCCCCAATGGCTGCCAGTAACATCTTCTCCACGTATTCCTCCATTTTGCCAGTGTTGGTTGTCTCTGGAATGCCAACCACCCGAATATTATTTCTCCTGCTGCGGGCTTCCAAATCTTCATTTTTAGCCGCTATAGTTCTCAATATTTTATCCATGCGTACAAGCTGTGCGGTATGCCCGGCTGTTGTGTCATCATTATCAGATATTCATCGTTCAGCTTCTTTGATATGCTCCTCATGCGCATCCAATTTGTGTGCTATTGCGTCCATCCTAGATGACATACGATCAACTTTGTCCACCACTATCGCAAACCCCTGTCTCATTTCTTGTAGGATATTGTTCATGTCAGCTGTTTGTGGCATGACACTGTCGTTACCACTCTCCATGTCTTCGGTATCCAGATCCCCTTGCTTGGACCTGGCCACTTTTTTGGCAGGTTCAAAGTTTAATTTTGGCTGTCTGGTATCGGTCTTTCCCATTTTGCTCCATGCGTCCCAACTCTATGGGGTATGTCGCTTCCGCTTCCTCACAGTCTTTACACTCCGGGCGTGGTATCAAACCCTGGGGCCGAGAGTGTCTTAGCCATGAGGTATCTCAGCCCCACCTCTAAGTATGTCTGCAGTACTTCACCAGCGCTTTTCTCTGCACTATAGCCGGTCAGAGCCACCTGCAATCCCTTGTGATGGCAAGTCCTTGAGTCCCACCTCTTTGCACACCCCTCTTGAAATGTCTAGTATACACTGCCCAGGGTGAGTGGTGAGCTCCTCAGGTCTCTTTAATTGCCCCTCATTACTTTGCGTTGCTTGTTATCTCTACCCCCTTCTTATGCGGCTTCCTGGACTCACAACACAACACCGTTATCCCTACGTCCGCCAGTCTTTCCACACGCTTGTGGGGGGGAGGGCAATTCACTCTCGCACATGGCTATTCCCCAGACAAGGCCCTTTGTATTTGTTTTGATTGGTTTGCTCGCAATTCCCCAGTTACTGCAGAGTGCAACAAGAATCTGAGGAGGGGAGGTGTCTTCTCGTCGTCACTACAGGGCCCGACATGCACCATTAGGCTCCCCCAGCTCCCAGCTGCGATAGGCCCCTCTGTGCACAGGACCAGCCTCTCCGCGATCTATTTTCCTCGTTTTACCTGTCTCCCTGACGTTCCTGTGCTCGCTGTGATGCCTGCAAGCCGCGTCTGCCGGCAATACGATGTGTCATTTACTCAGCCGTTATGGAGGCTATCGCACAGCTCCACCATTTGAACTCCTCCTGTTCCACACACAGCTCTGTCTTTATCTGCCGCCTTCCACCTTTCCTCTACCAGCCGCCTTTCTCTACAGTGCAGCGGCCCGCAGGTCCTCCTGTTCTTGTCTCCTCTTCCTGACTACTCGTTCCGTGCTGTGGCCCTCTCGTCGTCAGGAGAGCCTCGGCCTTGCGTAGAGCGCTATGCCTTCCTGTGTCTCCACTGCACTGCAGCGTCGTCTTCGGACCAATCTTTTACTGGTCGGCGCCAGCACATACAGTGTCCGTTCAAAACCAAATTCGCACCGAGGGTGCAGTACCTCCAATACTTCAATTTGATGCGTTGCTAATCAATCGCTACTCCAGTTGTTCAGGATAAATGTCAATATTAATGGTCCAGGCAGCAGGAGCCTCACATATGTGCAGGCCATTCTGTGTGTGCGCCCTCTAGCGCCCCCCTCTTCCTCTCTTTCCTTTGTTGGCCGTATAGCCCACCTTCTTCTGTTGTATTTCTTCTTCCAGGCTGTTTCCAAAAGATTTTCCAGTGTTGACCGGCCAGGATTCATCCGAATGGCTGTTTATTTTTTTATTTGTATGGTGTTTTGTGTTGGTGATTGCATTGCTGTATGACTGGTTCTCCATTTCTGGCCACGCATGTATGTTTATTGTCCTGCTCGAGTGACCTCAGGCAACATATTTGTTTTGTGGTTTGTTGGTGTGCAGTTTCTTGGTCCAGGTTTGGGGGTGGGCCCGGGGGTAGGGGGATGCTGCGGGCATGGTTGTGGTGTCGGTGGGTGTTGTGGCCCTCTTGGGTGTCTGTGCTGCATGTTCAGTTGCTCCATAGCATCTGTTTGCCTTCAGGTGTGGCTGTGGGCTGCGCTCCCTTTTGTGGTACAGACTGTGGTCCGACTTTGCACTAGGTCAGAGCAGATGTAAATTTCCTGCTGCTAACACTGCTCATTGCATGTTTTGTGTTTTTTTGCGGTTCTGTCTAGTCGTTGTCAATGTTGAGGTGTGGGGTTGTCACTGGTTTTGTCACGGGAACGCCTACTCTGCATCTCATTGGCGATATTTTGGGGGGGCCTCTGCGATGATTTTTTTTTTGCGGCTGCTTTCACAGGAAAACTGGTGCTGTGGGCTGTTAGCACCTGCGTGTGAATGAGGGCGGTAAATTCATGATGACTTTGGCTCCGTAAATGTGCAATTAATTCTGCGATAGCTCCATGTAAATATGCCCCTGAGTAGCATAGATTGAATACAGATGCTTTGATTTGTGGAAGGAGCTTCCAGGCGCTAGTAAGGTCTGAGTTTATATCTAAGAAACATTACAATGTAAAATTTTGCACGTTGCCTATCTGTAAAGTAGAATTTATATTTATTGTAACAAAACTCACGTTTTCTCACATTACTATTAAATACACTTCAAAACCTAAAATGACATCATCAAACAAAGCGATATTCTATAATTACTTTCTTTAGTCATTGGTAGAGATGCAAGGCTGGGTGATAAATGACCTTGAGTCTGGCTTGCCAATTTACAGAGACTACAAATTGACAAATATTATACAATTTTGCATCCTCACATGTGAGCATACTGGTATCTCTATGCAAGGTCAGGAACCTTGCTGCACATTAGCATGACATTTCTCTTGGTACCCTTGGGGAAATCATATGGGCCTACCTGGTACAGTCTGAAAGAACCACCACTGGAACCTCTGGGGTAACTCGGACCTAATCAAAAACACAATGGAAACATTTATTTATAAGCAAAACATTTATGAATAATTATAGATTGGTGTAAACGTGAATAAAGGGAATGCTTTTTCAAGGCTTGTCTATGATAGCACTCAGAACCTAAGGTAAAATTCCCCCCCTTTATTTAGTTACCCATCTACAATGTTATGATATTTTATCCGCAGAATCCTCTTGTGAAGATCTGCAGCACAGGGAGAGAGGAGTCATGGGAGATCTGTGCACAGCATGTCCCCACATCACCCAGGCCTGCACCCGGTGTGGTACCTACAATATAAGTGCACTAGATGTCCTGCCATCTACCTCAACCACGTTCTCGAAATCTCAACTCTGCTCCTCCCCAGGGAAAAGATACCTTCTCATACCATCCTCAGCATTAACCCCATTCCACAAATGTTTAAAAAAAGAATAACTGGATTAGTGTCTGCCAATTCCACGATAGTCGTTATTATCCTTTGTTCCCCGCCTAAATAATAGAAATTAAAACACATTGTTTCCTTCCACCTACCACTACCCTTATCATAACCCTGTCAGAATAGTTAACCGCCTTCTTCTGTGCCACCCACCCTGTTCCATCTCCCACTTGAAGTGGTCACTGTCGGGAATTCCTGGTTGGAGAGTGGCTGACAGAGTAGGTGACTGCTGGTGGTGCCACACTCCCACCTTCCTCAAGCCTCTGGACACTCGCGAGAGGTAAAAGGCAGAAGAGACGGCTACTCATCATCCACCAGTCTATTGCTTACCTCTGTTTATTTTAGATTACTTGTAAAGCACAGCCTCTTGCAGGTAATATCTGAAAACCTGTAGTGGTCATGTTCAAATATAATGGGTAACAGTAGTGAGTTTCAGAATGAGGGTCCCAGGAACGGGAGAGATCGTACCAATCCAATTACAGAGTTTAAATTTCAGACAAGAAAGGGTTAGGCTGGAGGAGGATTTTAAATCAAGAAAGAGAATGTATTTCTTTTAATTTTCAGAAAGAAATCTGGTGGGGTACCATGCAAAACGTTATGCATCAGGCAAACGACATTGATTGCAAACGTTTTTATTGAACATGAGCCTAACTGACACATCCTGAAGCTTTTGAAGACGATCAAATGCCTTAGGCAAACCAAGATAAGCAAAGTTGCCACGGTCTATCATAAACTGGATGAAAACATTGGCAACTAGCAGTCTAGGAGGAAATTAAAGAAAACAGAAAATCTTACGAAGTTGTTCCAACTGATCGAAACAATGTTTTGCTCCTGCAGAAATCTGGGATTCAAATGAGAGGTTGGAGTCCAGGATGATACCTATATCATGAGTGGAACGACTATATCTGGGGAAGGTGACAAGAGAAAGGTGCCATAAAAATGTTCCCATCTATTGATCTAGTCAAAAAATAGGAAAGACTTCAGTTGTACAATAAGTTAACATCGAAATATTTAATTTCATCCATCTTTCTGTGGCTTCTAATATGATGTGAGGTCAGTGAGATTAGAAAGTTGGAATGTCTTTGGCACAGAATTATGACCTAACATTGAAGGCCCAGAACAAATGGACTAATAGACTCAGACAGAGGATGAACAGGAGGGAAGAAAGTATAGCCCCCCGTGAAGAACATCCCATGGGAGATGTTTAGGCTGAGAATAAAAATTTCCAAGAAAAACTGATTGTCAACAGGTTGAGGGGAAGGAAGCGATCCAGGCTAGTATGGTTCCCTTAAAACCAAACACAGTGAGATTCTGAAGGAAGGAAATGTTGCAGCAGAGAGTTCCAGTATAATAGGTATATCGTCAATAACTGAATTTAACTCCAATTCAAATTACTGCATACAAATGTCAACACTTATATGATCTTGCTATCATCATGTTGATGTTATGGTTATGTTGATATAATCTATAATGTTGTAATAATGGATTTGTCCTTCTGTATATAATGCAAATTTACTTTATGGTACATTTACAGTGGACACTAAGGGGTCCATTATGATGTCGGGCGGATTGCCCCCGGTGGCCACCTTCATCCTGGCGGGGGCAATCTGCCCGACATCCACTCTTGATTTCCCCCCGCCATATTAGTATGGGGGGGGCCTCGGCGGAGGGAAAGACCGTCCACTGCTTTTCCGCCCCGGTCGGGGCGGAAAAGGAATAATATGGTGGCGGTGTCTATCAGACACCGCCAGCCATATTATGATATGATTATGATAGCCTTTCCGTGGCGGCAATGCCGCCACGGAAAGGCATGCAGACTTTGCTCTTGGGGCCCCCTGCTGGCCCCCAGAGTGAAGGAGAGTAGGGGGGTGCACACGGGGGGTACCTGTGGTACCCCCCTGCATTTGCATAATCAAAGCAGTAGGCACCGCGCGGTGCCTGCAGCTTTGATTATGCAAATGCAAAAGTGCTTTTTAAGCATTGTGGCAGGCGGTGCTGAGAGCATCTCCAGCCACAATGCTTAACATGCAGGATGTGCCCGTCACTGTGACAGGCACATCCTAATACCCCCGACGGGACCCCGCCTTTATGGCGGGCGGTCCCTATTACCACGAGTATGGCAGGCGGGCAAAGTCCGCCCGCCATCCTAATGATCCCCTAACTGCCCATCCTGTATCTCTTTGCCCAGTTTCTCTTTCTTTTTCTTCGCCTACTTTCTCTTTACTAACTTTGCCTCCTTACGTATGCCCTCAATTATAGAGGACAATTAAAGTCTTATTTGTAGGCTAACAATATGTTCCTTTGAAGGTATCTTTATGATTGTGGATTTTTTGCAATTCATCATTGACATATAGATGTGATATTTGTTCGTTATAAATTTTCCAATTTCTTGTTACATGGTATATTCTTGCAACGGGTTATAAAGTAATGTGTTGCGCTATTAGCTTTGGGGGTTGAACGATGTGCCTGCCTACACTGAAGGTCAGGAGTTCGATTCTTCTATTAAGTGCTAATGATCTTTTACAATTTTTATTTGGAAAAAAAATCCCTTTTTATATTATATATGGGATGTGAAATTCATATGTTTTGATATATTGTTTATAAGTACTGAGCATTTACTGCCGTGGTTTTTATTAAGATACTTTTCAATGGAGATATAGGGCACGATCTATGTATCTCATCGGTTATACGGATTGGATGTTTCTAGATTTTGACTAGTTGGGTGTTGTTCTTTCTCAATCATATTTGTTAATTGGTGTTTATTATTCCTGGCATCCTGGACAACAGTAATCATTTTTGTAGTTGAGATATTTGATAATGGATTAGAAATAGTCCAATATGGCAGTTGCGCTCGGTTTTACTATCGAGCTATGTGCACTGGATGCCTTCTTTGATGTTTAGTGTGGGTTACCAATATAAATATCCATTTAAAGATGGAGTTGATGCTAAACGTCATGAACGGTATTGGTCTTGATGGAATTACGCTGTGGTGACATGACATACATTGTGGTGATTATGTTTTTAATTATGTTAACTATGAGTATGTTCAGGTTTGATATTTTTTTAATCATAAAGAATTTGAATTCTAGCTAGCTCAAACATTAATGACAGGTATTTGCGGGAAGTGAATGACCTGAGGATACATATGCCGAGATGTTTTGAAATGGTTGAGACTTGATTTAACTCAGTAATGGACATGTTTAAAGTAGAGATATTTAGTTTTTCTTATATGACTATTTAGGAAACTCGCTGATAGTACTGAGACCTCACAAAGATTGATGATTATATTCTGATGTTAGTGACTGAAAGCACCAGGTCTGGTGCGTGTGGTTTGGCGGTTATGTTTTAACTAGTAAAATATAGAATGTTTATTAACTATACAAAATGTTTGATAAGATCATGAAACTTAAGAGGTCTATAATTACATGATGTTTTTTTGCATGTTGTCATAGGTTTTATATTGTCCATCATATCCGATGAAGGCTGTCCATGTTAGAGGCAGTCCAAACCTGTTGTGCTGAATTGATATAGCAGTTTATGGTAAATTGTTTTGTGACATATGGTTTTGGTGAAATATGTGGTGTATAGGGTTCTCTATCTTGTCTACTTGGGATTATTTAGTGGTAGTTTGAATGTTTGGCACGTCAGGGTCGATCTGTTGAGTGGTGTCTTATATGATAAGAATCTCTTTTCTTTTATGTTTGGAAGGGATTCTCTCTCCCTTTGGGTGTCTTTGTAATAATGTATTTTCTGTATACATCCTGAAGTGTTGCTGCCTTTCACTTCATTGGGTGTTTGTTTTAGGTTGTTAGTAGAGCACTGGGTGATTCACTTTTCAATTCTTTTTTGGTGGAGGTTAGGTTAGACACAAAAAATTATCTGTGCGTCTTATAGGATAATTTAGCCGTACATTTGTTTGTTGTAGCCCTGATGCAGTCTTTGGCTATCACCATTAGACGAAATGTAGTTGTTGGTTGTATCATTGAAGAACTGTAGTGTGTTTTTGATTTTCAAAAAGTCTTCCGAAGATACGAGTTACAGAATAAAGATCAAGAATGAACACTTGAAAATAACTATTGCATGAACTTATGCTTCGGATTTTATATTTTTTGCTCAGGAAATTGAATTTGTGTTCAGATTATGAGTGTGTGTAGGCTTGAACACACTAAATTGACAATGTGGGGTGGTCATTGTTTTAATTTCCTTTGAAGCAGTTTCAAATGGATTTATATTTCTGATTACGTAGTCACAATACCGTGCGCACCTTATACCCCACTGCCCTCCACTAACGTTGATTGTTTTGTGTGTAGCCTACAAACGTGTGAATCTTCTGCCTAAATCAGGAGGGTTTGCATGTATACTCAAAATGTGCTCCAATGTACTCTTGATAGACATGGTAAACATATATGTGAGGGCTTAAGATCTGATGTCACTTATGATGCCACTTCCTGTGATGTCACACACTGTGATTTCATGCATGGTGATGTCACTTGCATTCAGATTTACCTGGTTAGTCCCCCCACTTCTTTTTTTTAGGACACGTCCCCTGCTTAAGACGCTTTTAGGAGACTAATCTGTATGTTCTCTCAAGAGCTGAGCAAGATGAGGAAAAGACTGGGGAAGTAAGTGCTTCCCTATGACAGAGCAGAGGAAAAGCTTCTGCTTTATTACTGCAATTCTGATACTTATGCTCCAAAATGACAGATACACACTTTCTTGTCTAGATGTAGAAGTAAACCTATCCTCAAGTCTGCCATGAGCTTTGAAATCACCATGAAACTGAAACCATTCTCTCAGAGTGAATCCCAGTCAAACAAAAGATAGTATGCAATTCTACCTTCACAGGGGCTCCCTGTTCCAATGGTGTTACATTATTAATATGAAGTCAGTGGGATTCAGAGAGTTTTTGAAGTGTGCCAGTAGTTTTGGCTGCCTCTGTTTCCTTGGGTGTAGATTGAGCAATGGTAGTAGCATATCACTGTTCCTGGTTTGTCTGAGAAAGTGGGAGGCAAATTGAATGATCAGGAAGGACTCACCTGATAAAATAAGTTCAGAAGGGTAAGACGATTTTGAAATTGCATTTGTAATCAAACATATGTGCAATGCCTATTTTAAGAGCTACCATTCTGGTAGGGATTAAAGTGAGACACCTCATCTGCTGTAATCACTGTAATTCAAAAGGAAAATATGACTCCGCACAGCAGCACAAATATGCTGACTACACTGTTTGCGCATTAAGGCAGACTGCTGACATCTTATATACACAAAGTGGACTCACACATACTGAGGATTCTTCAATGAAACTAGCCGTTAAACCTCATGGTGCTGCTCTCTAATCCATTTCATGTTGGTTTACATAAACACAAGGGGATTGATTCCTATTTGGGAAACTAATCCGTACAACGATTCAAATTTGTAGCACTTTCCGTACGAATCGTACAAATTCGTCCGAATCGCATAGTACGATCTGTAGGAAAACAATACGTCCTAATCTTTACAAACCGTACGAAAAGCAAGGGAAAATCTGTACAATACGGACCCTCACTGTGAACCGTACGAATCGTAAACTTGCTGTACGACTTAACAAGTACGATCCAGACTGGGGAACGAGAATGAGATTCGCATGGAAAACGTTGTATGAGCAATTCGTACGGAGAGCCACACAATCACATACGCACCGTACCCTTTCAATCATGGGGGTGCGCACCGTACCCCTAAGCACCGTACCCCAAAGCACCGTACCCTTAAAGCACCCTGCAATCATGGGGTGTACCCGCATACCCAGGGGGGGTCCGTTTTGTACGCGTTTCGAGTCGAAATCTGCTTTTACAGGCGTTTTGAGTTCCCTTAGAAAAAGAGTCGTAGGGAGTGTTGCCGTGACAAATCGTACTTGCTGGGTCGGAAAAAGATGCTTCGATCCATATGGACGTCGCGCACTGCGTGTTCCGAATGCGATTTGTACAGATTATTAAGTTGTATGGTCTTTCGTACAATTCGTATGGAGATCTGCTTTGGGTTCGGATCGTACTTCATTGTACTTACGATGACATTTAAGGTGTACGATTCGTATGGGAAATATGCTTCATACGACTATTCGCAGAGGATTTTACCGAATCGGAATCTGCCCCAAGATATTGAAAATTAAGCATCAATGAATTCAGACAAGGGTCCATGTAAGACTCTCCAGATAGTTTGCCATTTGGGAAACTAGTGTTTATATAAAGATAAAACAATTACTCATGATTTCTAAATAGAAAATAGAAAAATATATAAAGTATAAAATCAAATGTATAGCAGATCACATGTGGCTCATATAAAATCCACAGATACCTATTTGTCCATTTGACATTATAGAAATACCGATGATATTTAACTGGCCAACCACAGGCAGAGGCCACTGCCTTCGCTACCTTGGGGGAACATACAAGATCCTCTTGAAGTAGGTAGGGATCTCTGTGCTATCACAGCAGGCACCATGACAGTGGCTCCCTTCACAGCACTGAAGGTTTGCTGAGTGGAGGCCATGTTTAAAGTGCCCACTCTGGAAATATTTTTGTTTAGTAATAACAAACTTCTAAACCAGGTGTTTGTTTTTTCTAAACCAAAATATCATGGCTGTGATGCACTTGGACTTTTCTGTCTACACAAGGGGGCTTTCTTCATTTTCCGAACCCGTGTTCACAATAAGCCCATCCTTCAATAGATTGAGAAGGCTGCCATTGGGACATGGTCACCCACTAACAGATGGGCTGCCAGACGTTTACACTGGTGAAGCTAGCAGAGGCTCTGCCAATATAAACCTGGTGCTTTACCTGACTCTAAACAGAGCATGTGAACAGGAAGTTTGGCAGGGTTGGACACTGCCAGTTAACGACTGCGCTCCCATTCCACTAAACTCTAAATAAGTCTGTAAGTGTTGAAGAAGTACTGTGTTCAGTGTGAGGCTTGATACAGAAACGTGTTGATTAAATTTGATCATTTTACCAGCAATGTAGGAATTCAGGAAAGGTTGTTATACACACATGTTTGTACTAGGGTATATGATGAAGTACCACATTGCATGTTGTTATGTTTGCTATATTTACTTTTGTTCCCATTCACGTCACCAAATTATCTTTGTCACAGCATTTTAGATTTGGATTGATTTTATGAACTTTTTAATAAAATAAATCTTACAATTTGTAGTCATTCATTTGTTATATTAAGTGCAAACTTTGATGATTTATCTAATTACATTTGTCTCATTTGTAGCAGGACAATAATCTATCAGTGGGATTCCAGGGTGGCCTGTACAATCTACACATATGTGTTTAATGAACAGTAGGAGGCTTTGTTGAATGAAAATTCTGAGAAATCTCTTGACCAGATTAGATACCAGGGTGATGTGGAAAGAATGCTTGCTAGAGGGATAAACCTATCACCATGACACCAAACAACACCGTGAACATGAAAATGACATTCCAGATTTATCTTTTAACTATTCAGAAGAATATGACCCTGTGGCAATATGCTTATCAAGAGATCAAATGTCACTTTATTTTGATGTAGAGTGTCTAAACAATATTAACTAAAGTAGTCTAATTTTATGTTTTCCTTAACTAAATCATCTCTGCAGGTGGACCCATGGATTTCTTTCTTTGACTCTGGCCTCCTTCCAGTAACACTTCCTGGGTCAATCTCCTAGAATTTCCAATGGAGGTCTTTCTTGCATGCACACATGTATTTGTTAGTATTTATATAATGGGAACCTGGCTAGGAAGCAACAGAGCGCTCTACATGATATGGTTGGTTGAGAGACAATCAACAAGATTGTATACATCAAATGGGGATTTCCCAAAGACATTTAAAAAATGTTAAGCACAGGGATAATAATTCGTTTGCCCAGAATCACACCATGTTGAGCCAAGCTCTGAGGCAGGGATTCTAAACTGGCTCTCAGGTTTCAAAATCAGATGTATGCTGTTGAGAAGCAGAAGCAGCTACGTCCGCAGAATCAATATATCTGTACCAGAAATTATTTCACCGAAAAGCTCCTCTGACTACTAAAGCCAGCAACCAAAAGCTTCTAACGATCAACAGTATCCCCTTAGTTCATACAGTTTGGCTAGCAGCGGACCTTCCAGATAAAGCCTTGGTGCTGTCATTGGATGCTGAGAAGGCCTTTAACATGAAAGAATGGGACTACCTGTTTGCTGCGCTCTGGAAATGTGGCCTTGGTGATGACTTCATCTCCAGAGTGAGATGGCTCTATGACTCTCCCTAGGCATAGGTCAATTGTGGGGGCTTTCTTTACCCATCAGGGTTTCTCACTCTCCTCCTGGCTGTTTCATTCATTCATTCAACATACTTTATTTTGGTCATTGGAGGCCATAAAAGTAGAAAATACAAATACATATATAGCTAAATTAGAGCACAAAAAATAGCCACAAGGCATTTTATTTTATCCAATGTCATTACAATAGTTAAGAATAAGAATGATTAAAACCACATAAAAGATATTAAAATGTTAAAAAGCTAAAAAAATCATAGTGCAGGGAGAGATATTTATGGTTGCTGGGGTGAGTTTAGCATAACCCTACGCCTGTGCCACATAGAATGAAGGAATCAGGACACAGCAAAAACTATGGGGGTGTTGTGTATCAGATCTTAGAATTATATACACCTCCAAACACTGCCTGCAGCCCAGATTTCTGCAAAGTGGTAGGAGCCAACGCCGTCTGATGGATTTATAGCCAGGGCAAAAAAAAAGAACATAAATGTCAGACTCGTCAGGGCTATTGCAAGTGGGACATACAATGGAGGGTTCTTTTGACCATTTGTTCATACATGCCTGAACCGGGGGGGGTCCCTGTTCTAAACTGGATATACAGCTTCCTTGCCGTGGAAGGCTGTATATCATCTAGGAAAGGCTCAAAGAGATACTGGGCTTTAATATTAAGAAAGTCAGCCGTTAGGTGCCCGATTTTGGTGTTTCCCTGTAGATCAGCTAATTTGAGCGACCTATAGGCTTTTACTAGTTCAAGTCGTAGTATTGTCAGGGACACTTCCTCAGGATAGCTCCATAGGTTAGGCATGCCTAATCTGGCGCATACTTCTTTAATGTATTTGAACGATGGCAATTTTCCTGCCCCCGGGAGTCTCAAAACCCCCTTGAGTTCCGTTTGATAGACTGCTAGTTCAGGAGTTTCCACTTTCTACGCCAAAAGGTCAGTGGTCTGAGTCCAATCTTCTCTGCAATGGGTTTGGTTCCTAAAGGGGATAAGACGGGTGCTTGGTGGTAGGCCTAAGAGCTTTCTCATGAATTGATTCTCCATTTTGGCCAGTTGCGGCCCGTGGAGGGAGTTCCGTGGGGAATCAATGACAGAATATCGACTCACAGAATATCGACCTACAGAAACGTAAACGCTGGAATATCGAAGGCAAGTATATCGACATCCTATCTACAACAATTTAAGTACAAAAATATCGAAATCAAAATATCGATGTTAAAAATATCGTAATTAAAAATATCGTTTTTTTGTTAAAAATAAATGTGTAAAATAAAGTAAATAATACTAATAAATAAAATAAACATAGTTGAAAATATTTAATAATGTTTAAAAATAATAAATAATACATATATAATAAAACATTCATTAAACATATACATAAAATATATAGTATATACTTATTAACTTTTAATAATTATTTTAATTACTTATAAAGTGTTTATAAATACTATACATTACAAATACATCTACACACATAAAATATTAACATAAATAAAAAGTAAATAATTATTTTAATAAATAAAAAAATATTCACTTTTAAAATATTTAAAATTAATTAAGTACTACATTATCTAAAATATTACAAAAAATATTAAATAGATAATAAATAAAACTACTATTTAAAGTCCCAAAAAATCTACAGTAATGAAAACATTGGATAGTGAAGAACGTAAATTTACTATTCCCACTCCAGAAAATGCAACAGTAGGGAAAGCGTTGAATAGCGAATGGGTAAAAATTTCTATTCCCACTCCAGAGAGTGTAACAGTAGGGAAAGCGTTTGATAGCGTAGGGGTAGAAAATAGTATTCCTGCTACAGAGAGTGGAACAGTAGAGAAAGTGTTGGATAGAGGGTGGGTAAAAATTACTATTCCCACTCCAGTGAGTGCAACAGTAGGGAAAGCGGTGGATAGCCTAGGTGTAAAAATTACTATTCCCACTCCAGAGAGTGAAATAGTAGGGAAAGCGTTGGACAGGGGTAAGGTAAAATTACCATTCTCAGTCCAGAGAGTACAACAGTAGGAAAAACCTTAGAAAGCATAGGGGTAAAAATTACCATTTCCACTCCAGTGAGTGCAACAGTAGGGGTAAAAATTACTATTCCAACTCCAGAGTGTGAAATAGTAGGGAAAGCGTTGGATAGCATAGGGGTAAAAATTACTATTCCTACTCCAGAGAGTGCAACAGTAGGGAAAGCGTTGGATAGTGGGTGGGTAAAAATTACTATTCCCACTCCAGTGAGTGCAAGAGTAGGGAAAGCGTTGGATAGCGTAGGGGTGAAAATTACTATTCCCACTCCAAAGAGTGCAACAGTAGGGAAAGCGTTGGATAGCAGGAAGGGAAAAATTACTATTCCCACTCCAGAGAGTGCAACAGTAGGGAAAACGTTGGATAGAGTAGGGGTAAAAATTACTATTCCCACTTCAGTGAGTGCAACAGTAGGGAAAGCGTTGGATAGCGGATGGGGAAAAATTACTAATCCAACTTCAGAGAGTGAAACAGTAGGGAAAACGTTGGATGGCATAGGGATAAAAATTACTATTTCCACTCCAGAGAGTGCAACAGTAGGGAAAGCGTTGGATAGCATAGAAATTAAATATAACATACTTATAAATAATGTTTGTATTTAAAATAATGAATAATTTAAATTTTAAATAACTCAACATCATTTACAAATACCATTAATAATTATTAAAAACATAATTATAATTTAATAACTAATTAACAATAAATTAACAATAAATACCAATGCATATTAAGTAATTAATATGAGTTACCAAATATTAAATATTGAATAATAACATATTTTTCAAAACAAATGTATTATTAAAAATTGATTAGCAATTAAAAAACTTTAAAAAACTAAATATTTTTTATACCAAAAAATACTTTTTATAAAAACAATACTTACCAATTATTAAAAAATATTTTCCAATTAAAAAAAGTTACTTACCATATTCTTCCGAAAACCAGCCTGATACACACTCAGAATTTCACGCTCTTCCATCCAAGAGTGGAGATGCTTGAGGAGAATCCTACTGAATAATTTCTGGGTGACGTCTTTTAGTCTGATCGGCCTATAGGGGAGAACCTTTCTTGAAAGCTGGGAAGATTTCAGCCCCTAACCAGGTGTCCGGGATCTTCATGCTAATCAAGATGGTATTAAACATAGCCCAGAGATAGGGTCCCCAGATGTTAGGTTCTTCCCCAAATAAGTCCCACTGGATCTTGTCTCATCCATGGGCCTTTCCTAGGGGAAGCTTCCTGATTACGTTTGAAACTTCTGTTAGAGTTAACCATTGGGGATCTTCATGGGAGTTCCATAAAGTTGCTAAAGATGCTTCATCTTTGGGTTCTGTGGCTTCCTCGGTGAAGTACAGGATTTGGAAGTGCAACTTTCATGCAGCTGCAGCAATATTTGGCTCTAATGCTGAGTTTGCTACACTGCTGTCTGTACTCAGTAGTGACCAAAACATCTTCATGTCCCTATTGGAAAGTGCTGTCTTGATGGCATCCCTTCTTTCATGCTCCCAGTTCTTCTTGGCTAGCTTGATACTATCTTGATACAGGGCCCTGCTTGATTTAATTAAGGGCCTATCCTTATGTTTGATGGCATCTATGAGGGCACCCTTTGCCTCGTGACAGGAGTTATTAAACCAAGTTTGCTTGGCACCCTTGTTCCCTTTAGATTTTGTCAGAGGGTGAAACATATTAGTCAAGCTAGTTGACAGTTCTACATGCAGAGTCTATAGTCTGCTAATGGTTTGTGGAGTGTTAAGTGGCGTAGCAGCCAACTCCATTTCCACTAAAGGCGAGATGATTAGAGAATATAATGCGGCTGCCTTGTCTGGTGACTGCTTGAGTGTTCCCCCTCTGATTTTCCTTCTATTGTTGGTAAGTGTTAGGTTGGTGCTGCACAGGAGTACCAATGGCAGTGGGATTAGTTATGGAGGCTCCAGCTCCACTATCAGGGCATTTTGATCACTGACATGACAGCGAAGTTGACAACCCACTGCTAAATGCTTGTCTCCACTAGGATATAATCCAGCAGAGAGGATTGTCCTGTTCTATTAAAGGGTACCTTCCCTGGCTGGTCAGACTTGGTACGGCGGCTGCAAGACCTCATGGAGTGGGTTACAGTTGCTGCATTTATCTGGAGTACTGGGGGAGTCCAGGCCTTTACCGGTGGGATTTGAGGAGCCGGTATTAGCCAAAGACTGTCCTCATCACTAGAGGGAGCGTCAGTGGGTGGCAGGGGGGCAAGGGCTCAAATTGACAATGAAAGTCTCCCCTTATAATCAGCCTTGCATTCAGGGGAGCTGAGTCAATAAAAGTGTTAAGTAAATCTATGGTCGGGGATTTCTGAGTGATGCTTACAGGACGGAAATAGATGTTGATGAAGGCTAATTATATCCTGGAAGGAAAAGTGAGTACAATACACTGGATGTCGTGGATGAGGTGTTCAACTGCTCAACAGTTCAATCCAAGTGGGTAGGGACCCAAATGCATAAGCCCCGCAAGGGTCTACTTCTTTCCCCTGAGATAGCCAGCACATTGAAGGCTGCATAGCATTCCCTTACAATATCCTCTATTGCCCATGTCTCCTGAAACATACACACATCATGGGTGCCTACACATTTTCCCCAGTCTGGGCAGTGCAGTTTGCTTTTTATTCCAGTGATGTTCCATGATAGAATCCTTAACTTATGGCCAGGAATATGGTTGCCACCATGTGCATTATGACTGTTATTTCTAGGGCTTCAGATGACATCTAGCTGGGCCATGGGGATTACTTCAACAACTTCCATTGGAGGGTCACTTCTAGATAGGCTAGGAGTTAAATGGTCCGAAGAAGTTGGAGGTGAGTTGTTGAGCATGCCTACACCTACCCCTTCATAATGTAACATTCCCCATTGAGATGAGAGCTGTTGGTTCCCTGGTTCATCTCTGTTGCTACTGAGGATATACTGTGTCTGCTGCCCACTAGTGTTCACTCCTGATTGCCTCTTGGCCCCCCAAATCCCGATACTAGGGTTATGGCCACATTGCAGCGCGAGTCATTCCACCTCCTCTAGAGCCCCATATCTGTTTGCCACTGGGATGTTAAAGAGGGGTCTAAGGGGTTGACCTGCTATTGGGTAGGGTTGGAACCTGTTTGTTGGGGCCCTGTATATTGGAGTCCAGGGTAGTTAGCGGTTAATAGATAGGCTGGAGAGACCCGTGACGATGGGGCTGCACAATTTCCCATCGAGGTACCAGAACATTGTACAAAAAAATGATTGTCCCATTGAAAATAACTGAAATAAAGAAAAATGCATAAGTTCCATTAATAGTACTTTCAATTTTTCTTCTTTATCACTATGCATCAAGGCTCTTTCAATGGCAATTAGCCCCAAGTTGTGGGGAATTGAGGTGTATAGTGCTTTCACATCGATGGTACTCATGATCATATTGGTAGTGAATGATGATTTATGTTCCTCCAAAAGGTTCAAGAAGTGTGTTGTGTCTTTGATGTGCGTGGGTATCTTCTGTACAAGTGGTTGCAAATATATTAGTCCCACTGTCTATTTATGTATCCACTGAACCTTGCAATTCACCACACTCCGTTCTGTCATCACACTCTCCCACGCACATTCACCACCGTTTCATGGGTCTATCTAATCTATTTTTACGTATTTTTAATCTCCATGCGCGTCCCGCACCTAATAAAGTTTTGTTTCCAAGCAACAGACGACACGGGTCTCTCCAGCCTATCTATTAACCACTAACATACCGCAGGGTCACATGACAGGCCATCAGCCTATCACAACTAAGAACACTGGTCTTATACAGCGTCTACCCAGGGCGCTTCACAATCCGCTACCGCGGCTGCTTTGTGGAGCCGTAAATACGAGAAGAAGAGTTCTCCGATTCACCTCGGGGGTAAGCATTTCGCCGATACGGCGAGCACATTTGCTTTCTAAACCGTTCCATTCCCTTTAGAGTGTTTTACACACTCTATGTATTTTCACAGGCACTTCGAGATTTATCGAAAAACTTTGAGTATATGATACAGGTTAGATCTTTTGAACCAGCTAGACACGTGTTTTTGAAATGCATGCATATTGTCCGGCACGTTTAGTTCACCCTGGACTAAATTCATGGGATTCCAGCCACACACATTTTCGTTTACACCGCGGTTCACTGTGCACCCATACTGTGTTTTCCACACAGACCAGTACGCACCCAAGTCAATAGTCACGCTTGGCACATGGCACTGTTTTCACCGGGCACCATTACTCTGTGTTTTTACACACGTACTAGCCGGTAACTGAAAGTAATGTCCAGTCCTTTTGACAAAAAATATACCCTCCCTTTTGGTCCTCCAATTGAATGTCAGGTCCCTTGTGAAACACCATTCTGAAGTTAACACTCTCTTAAAGGGATGAGAACCCAGATATCATGTTTCTATGCGAAACCTGGCTCCATGATGATCTGACTAGTATTCAGAACCTCACGCTGCCTGAGGGCTTCTCTATGAAATCTATAAATAGAGACACTAGGGGTGGCGGTATAGCTGTTATATATCGAACGGCATACACCTGCTCTTTCACGAAGGAAGATATCTGGGGATGCGAGAGTGCACGTTTTAAAATCACTACAAGCCCTCAGTTCGCCCTCTCTGGGCTCTATATTTATCGTCCCCCAGGTCCCACCTCTAAGTTCATTGAAGTACTTTTAGATGCGGCACACACCCTTGTAGTGTCTTCACCCAAGTTCACTATACTGGGAGATCTTAACCTCCACTTTGATTCCACCTCTGACCCCACCATCAAAAATCTTTTGGCAGATCTTACAGCCCTACAGTTAAATTCTCTCATTCATACCACCACTCACTCCGCCGGCCATCTATTAGATCCCGTCTTTACCAACATCCCAGAGGCCACGACCGATCTTCCCAAACCCATGGGCTGGACTGACCACTTTCTCGTCAGACTTACCATGAAGGCTAGAGAACCGCCCATTAAAAATACGCCTAGTTCCGGTTGCAAGAGGCCATGGCATAAACTTTTACCTGGTGATCTTATCAACAATCTAGGAGAATTCCGCCCCACTGCTATGAATAGTGACATTAACACGTCCTATGCTGCCTTCCAGGACTGGATTATCAAAGGGCTTGACACCCTAATTCCAGCTAAATGGACCAAAACCCGTAGTTCACCTTCTAACCCATAGTACAATGAAACTCTTAAAGCCATGCCGAAAGAGTGTAAAATAGCTAAACGCCGCTGGAGAAAGGAGTACAAAGACAGTGATAAAGCCCTCTACCTGTCAAAGTCAAGACTCTACCACAAAGCTATACGTACTACGCGTGCATCCTTCTATGCTAAGGAAATTAATTCTAGCACCAATCCCACTAAAACTATCTTTAAATTAATGCAAAAACTACAAAACAGTTCCAACCCAGTATCCTGTATCACCTCTTCACAACAGTGTGAGGACCTCGCCACTTTCTTCATAGAAAAAGTGAAGAAAATTTACAACGCCTTCCCACAGGACCTTCCTGAGCTCTTTAACCCCCCTAAACCTTTGGCCGAGAATTCTAGGCTGTCACTCATACCTGAAATATCCCATGACGACCTAGCCAGACTGTGCAGAAAGGTTAAGTCCGGCTCCCCTACAGATCCCATGAGACCGGCCAAATTTCTTGAATCTTTAGACTTTTTTCTCCCTCCCCTAGCCACTTTATTTAATCTATCCTTTTCCTCGGCTGTGGTCCCTACCTGCTGGAAGCAAGCATGAGTCTCCCCTATCATCAAAAAGCCTACGTTAGACTCCACAAAGCCAGAAAACTTTAGACCTATCTCGCTGCTTCCATGGGCGTCCAAACTGGCAGAAGCCCATGTGAATAAAGTCTTGTCCCACCACATGGTCCAAAATAACATCTTGGACCCATCCCAGAACGGCTTCAGGCCGGGACACAGTACAGAGTCCGCCCTGCTGACTACCACCGAACACCTCCGGAACATACTAGACGCCGGTCAGAGTGCTGCGCTGATTCTACTTGATCTCAGCGCAGCCTTTGATACGGTCTCCCATAATATCCTGCTAAAACGTCTCGAGGCTATAGGGATTTGTGATCTTGCCCTTGAGTGGTTTCGTTCTTTCCTGAAGGATAGGTCCTTCCGGGTTTCAGCCCCTCCATTTATCTCCCGGTCCCACTCCATCGGCCAAGGAGTTCCCCAGGGCTCGGCCCTTAGTCCATCCCTTTTTAATCTTTATGTTCAGCCTCTCTCGGCAGTGGCAAAAGAGTTGGACCTCACGCTGGTGTCGTACGCTGACGACACGCAGCTGGTCATCACTCTTAGTGAGGGCCCTTCAATCTCAGCTGCGAAATTTAGGGATGGCCTAGCCGCAGTTGCCCAATGGATGACGCGCAACTGCTTACAACTGAACGCCGGGAAAACGGAGGTGCTGCTCCTTGGAAAAAACTCCTGCTACTGGAGTGAACACTGGTGGCCTTCTCTGCTTGGCCCCATCCCCTCACCAAAAACTTTGGTGAAAAACTTGGGCGTCTGGCTGGACTCCTCGCTTAACTTTCAGACCCACACAAAGAAAGTGGCAGCTACTTATGTGGGCCTGCTAAGGAGTCTCAGCCCGATACTCGGCTTTTTCGACTCAAAAACGCGCCAGCTAATTGTTCAATCTATTATTCTTGCTCGGTTGGACTATGCCAGTGTCTTATTCCTAGGCGCCAATAAAGCAGAGATAGCACGGCTGCAATGGGTACAAAACTCAGCAGCAAGGGCCGTGGTGGGCCTTCCCCGTAGGTGCTCTGTTAGAGCTACCATCCGAAAATTACACTGGCTGCCGATTGAATCTCGAATTCAATTCAAGACAATCACCATTTCTTTTAAAATTCTTAGATCAGATTGTCCAGAACTCCTACGCCCGCTCCTGGTACCCTACACTCCCCAGCGCAACCTGCGCTCCTTAGGTCAGCACCTTGTGTCTGTCCCTCGAACCAGGCTTAGCCGAATGGGTGGCCGCTCCTTCAAAGTTTTGGGGGCCAAACTTTGGAACTCTCTGCCACTTCACATTCGCTCTCTGACCAACCTGTTTGCCTTCCGCAAGGCAATTAAAACTTATCTGTTCCCTCTGACCTAGACTTTCTGCTGTTTCCTTCCCTCCCCTCAGTTGTTTTTCATGGTTAGCGCCGGGACGCCCCGTTGCTGGGGCAGCTGTTTTGCGCTTTAACAAATTCCTAACATAACATAACATAACATAACAACATCCGCACATTCACTGCCCAAGATCACCCTTGCATGCAGCTAATTGATGTATTTAAAATGAGATTTCAATTTGGCTCATTACGCATTAGATATATTGAAATTTGGCTTTACTTGTTTTGTCTTCAAAAATCAAGCCTCCTGATGAAGGGCAGACGCCCGAAATGCATTGGGCATAAAGGATAAATACCACATGATGAACCCATAATATGATGACAATAATATGAAAAATGCTAAAATGATTTGAAATAAAAATCTACAATTCTACAGAACAAAGAAATGAACTTTGATTGAATATTTTTTTGAAATCCACTAGAGTGCATTGAGGAGACGTTACTCCCAAGGGAAATAGCGCATCCATTACTTATTCATACCCAGAGCTCAGGCGGGTTCACCTTGATAGCACCACAGAAAAAGAAAAACAATCCTTCAAACTAACACACTAGAGTGCGAATTCCACACGCCGTACATTGGATTCTTCATTATACTCAAACTGTCTTCTGTGGAGCATAACTGCCTAGCCCTACATTTGGCACAAACTGTGAATATACACTCTTCTGTCCAAGACCACCTGTTATGGGTCAAAATTGTACACAGACTCCAGGAGGCCTCGTTGGGACTACAGGCCCTCTATCTTCCTGGCCCCACCACCGCTGGGTCCTCCAACCTCAGGCAGAAAGTCATGTATGCCACCAGGTTGCAAGCCCAAAAGAACTTTTCAGTGAACACACATCTCCATGACAAAGCTTCCCTTTGGAACAATACTGCTATGCGCATAAGAGGCCCTGTGAAGTGATGGTAGCAGACCATAAATGATGTGGAAAATAGTATATTTATTTAAGATAAATAATAACAGGTGAGAGCCAGGGAAGCGACGTCCGAGAACTTAACAATATTTTCCACCAAGGTAGGCTTGGGTTGGACACCTTCCTCACTTATGACATGCCCCAAATATGAAACACTTCTTTGGCTGAATTTGCACTTGGACAACTCTACAGTCAGGCCAGCTGACTGCAAGGTTTCCAAAACTTGTTTCAATTTGGAATCATGACTTTCCTTGTCTTTAGCTGCAACAAGAATATCATCTTGAAAAAATGAGACATTCTCCATATCTCCAAACAGTCTATGCATCAGCCGCTGAAAAACAGCAGCGGCTGAGGCCAACCCAAAGGGCATACGCCTGAACTGATAACAACCAAACGGTGTTATAAACGCCGTGAGGTTCTTAGAGTTAGGATCCAACATCACCTGGTGGTAGGCGGCAGAAAGATCCACTGTGGAAAACCATGTAGCACCTTTAAGGGAAGAAACCATTTCATTTATTCTAGGAAGGGGAAACTTTTCCACCACGATGTTATTGTTCAAGTGGCGCAAATCGATGCATAGACGGATTTTTCCGTTGGGTTTCCGGGCAACCACAATCGGAGAAATCCACTCTGATGTTTCCACTTCTTCTATAATGCCTTTGGCAAGCAGACCCTGGATTTCCTTTTTCACTTCCTCCCTTATGAGAATAGGTATTGGTCTCACTTTATGAACCTTGGGTTGTGCATCATTATCTTATGTTCAAACCCCTTCAGAACACCCAACTCCTTATTGAATACTTTGGGAAAACTTTCAGATAACTTTTCCTCCATTCTACTGCAGTCATCTAAAATCAAAACTTTGTCCTTAGAATTAGGATCTAGAATAATGTGTAATTTCTTCTGATCGAACCATCCTAATACAGATGGCCCAACCTTTGCCACATACAACTTTGCTCTTGTGGACCTGCCTTTAAATACAAAGGTAAGCCACCAAAAACCAATCATACCTATCCTGTTACCTGTAAAACTGATTGGGCAGACGTCAGATGGGTATAATTGCTCACCAATCTTATTTACAAACTTCTTTTGCCAAACCTCCTCATTTATGATCGTGTATGGGGAACCAGAGTCCGCATACACACTTATGGTTACCCCACCCAGGGATATATCACAAATTGGTTTTCCCTTCAATGAGTCTTCTGAAATGTTGATCACGTAGTTCCCTCTAATACTTTTTATGCAACATTCTTCTTCAGTTTCTAACTCATCCACACTCTCACTTTCATCCTCATACACATATTTTACGTTTGTGCGTCTACGACACATCTTGCTAAAGTGACCTAACAGTCCACAAATACCACATTTCTTTTTTAACGCAGGACATAGTCTACTAAATGCCAGATGTTCTTTACTGTCACATCTATAGCATCTCCTATCCTCCATGTTTTTATTCTGGACTTTTGCAGGTTGACCAGCCCATCTCCCTTGCTGTTGTTGTTGACGAAAATTTCTATTTGAAGCTTGAATTTTACACACAGTTCCCGAGGTTTTGGAAACATCTTTCTCTGTCTCTTTCACCACCGTTGCACACCTCCCTGACATTTCTGACTTTCTCATAATGGCAACAACGTCATCAAGAGGTGCGTCACCGTTAACCCAAAGACGATCTTGTAAGGCAGAGTTGTTATTGTGCATTACCAACTGATCACGTATGAGATCGTCATGTAAATTGTCAAATTTACAATCTATGGCTAATTTCTTGAGATCATCCATCCATTCATCTACGGTTTCCTCTTTGGTTTGTTTTCTCTGGAAGAACTTGTGTCTTATGACCCCAATGCACACCTTAGGAGCAAAGTATTTGTCCATATTTTTTATCGCATTTTCGAATTCATCTAAATTGGAGTCATCGGACTTACTCATCCTTGAAAATGTCTTTAATCCTATGGGACCAAGAGAATGTAATAAAAGTCTCTTCTTTTGCTCAGCTTTCATTTTCTTGGTTTCATCAACAGCTTCCAAATAATTAATGAAGTATTCCTTCCATTCTATCCACTTTATAATGGGTTGGGTACCTTTAACCCAAAATGGTTCAGGAGGACTAATCGTAAAATTCTGTTGTGCCATGTCTCTGTCTCTAACTACAGTACTTACACTGGAATCTCCTTCTTCCATGCACTATGAAGTACAATTTAATTTAGTAACGACCTTCTCCCGACTTTCTCACCTGTTACCGAATGTTCCACACCACAAAAAAAAATAATTAACTCTTTTTCCTTTATTTTTATTTAATTTTCCATTTCACCTACTGTGCTGTTTGGAATGCGTACCTCGGAGATGTAGATATCGCCATGCGCCACACGACCTTTGATGCTTAAACTCGATCTTTGTAATTTATTCCCGATCGATGTTAACTCCTTCCGATCGGTGTAAACAAAAGATACAAAATGGCCGCCACGTTGGGGTCACGCTGCGTGACCTGCGTCTGACGTCAGTAGATGAGGGGATTGTGGAAGACGCGCTGACAGTGACGCGCGCAGTCCCCTTGACAGTCAGCGCATGCAGTGGAATGGCGAGCGGTCTTGAAAAAATGCAGGTAGGCGATAACGGTTGCTCCGTTAATGTCGCTGAGCATTGAGCATGTTGCCAATAGTTATTTAAATAAAGCGCAGTCGTAGGCGGCGATCTCCATGCAAAGGGAGAAGAGAAAAAAAAAAAATACAGTAACTCACAAAGTTTCCGTTTTTGGTACGCTTTCCTTCTTTTCTTCTTTCTTGTAAAAGCTGGAAGTTCTTCTCATAAACTTCTCAGCGATAGTCCGTAAAGATAAACGCCAGTTTCCCTCGTCGCCAATTGAAGTGATGGTAGCAGACCATAAATGATGTGGAAAATAGTATATTTATTTAAGATAAATAATAACAGGTGAGAGCCAGGGAAGCGACGTCCTTCTCCAACCAGCTCGGTAACATCAATGTTCCACATGGAACTTATCATTACAACACTCCATATTCTATGCACGAGCATTAAAGGAATAAGAACTGTTAGACCTGACATCTTTTGGCGTGATTACCCCTATCTTTTTGCCTCTGCCTCCTGTATTTTTCGATGCTGTGCTGGATTCGTTTTTACTGGTTTAGATGCTTTGGACACTCTGCCGCTGCTGATCAGTGCCAGAGTGTAAGTGCTCCCTATATAAAGTGTTATTCTGATTGGATATACCTGTTTGGCATATTTGTATCACCATGAAGTCCCTCGTAAAGTGCACTGGGTGTGCCAGGATTGGTGATGACAGATACTACTCGTGGGCCTGCAGCACTGATTGTGCCACCCACAGGAGTAGCCCTAAAATGGTGTCTCGGGCCTGCCACTGCAGCGCCTACGGGCAGTTTAGAACTGCCATGTCCTCCTGGTCCGCGTCCCCGCTGACCAGGCCGAACCCTTCCCTTTTCGTGCACATCAGTCACCCCTATGGAAGGCCCAAGGTACCCCCCTGGGCAGGGTGCCGTGTATGTGAAAGGTAGGGCATGTACTGGTGCAGGTGACATGCTCTGGTAGTGAACTACAGCCATTTTTGTTTTCACTATTGTAAGGCTATCTTGCTCCATAGGTTAACATGGGGGGATGCTGGCTACAGTGGTTAACGGCATTTCTTCCCATAGGAACAAGATAGGACATAAGTATCTAGTATCCCCGAACTCAGAATTTAATAATACATCTTTTAGGAAAGGTGGTTTTTAAATCCTGTGTTTGAGGACAGCACTTTTAGAAAGTTGCTGTTCTCTTGTCTGACCCTTCTGTGTGCCTGAGACTGTTTGTGTATTGACTGTCTGGTTTGTGAGTGACAGGAGCGGGGGAATCCCCCCAAAGGCTGGATGAGTCAGCACTAGGCTGAGTGGAGCGATTGCTACCTGAGTGGTGGGAGGAGTTAGCACCTGGGCTGAATAGGGCTGTGCCTGCCTGCCACAATGCTGGCTCCACCCCCTGCTGGGCGGCGGAGGACTCTGCCCCTCACTCTGAAAGGAAAGATGCAGCCAGCACGTCAAGGTGCTCAGGATCCACCCAGAACTGGTTCAGACCGGGCTCAGGGCCCACATGCACTGAGAGAACAAAGACTTTAGGGGTATAAGTACAGGACCCCTGACAATAGAAAATTAGATCATCCTGGAAATCAAGAAGGAACCTCTGCCAAGGAGAAAGCTGACTCTGAAGAAGGAAGACTGTCCTGCTGTTGCTCTGCTGGACTGACCTGCTGTTGCTTTGCTGCCAAGGAGAGGGGAAGGACTTTGCTGTGAGCTGTGTCCCCTGTCTTGAAGGAATCTCCAAGGGCCTGAGAAGAGCTGGCTCCCTGTTTCCGAAGTCCCAGGAACAAAAGGACTTCACCCCCAGTCTCCCTGAACTCTGCTGAGAGAGTTCTGTCCTTCGTAGAGTGCTTGATCCAGTTGTGGGGCCTCTAGAAGTCGAACCTGAGCTGGGAAGCTTGAGACGAAGCTGAGAAACTTGTGAAGCTGAAAAGTGTTGCATCGCTCGCTGGCGGAGCGCAACCCCGACAGTGCGAGAAGTCTCCCGCCGCTACGAGGGTCGAGATCGGCGCAGCACCTGACTTCGCTGCCGAGGCCGTCGCACCCTTCGTTTGCGTGACGCACCAGGCCGGTGCAGGGGAATCGAACATCGCTGCGAGTGTCGTCGCAGAGCCTGTCGCTGGGTGAGATCACCGCACCGCTTGCTTGCGGACCGCATCACGTCGCTGCGAACATCGTCGCAGAAAACATCACATCGAGGAGCTGCGAGAGAGAGGGTCACCGCTGGATTGCGCATCGTCGCCCCGGAGATCGTCGCAGCCCCTACAAGATCATCGCATCGTGCCTTTGCGAGAACAACCTTCCCACGGAACCTACGCACCGGAATCTACGCAAGCTGCCTTCCTCCCCTTACAGACCGGATTCGTCGCCGCACGCCCGCTGCTGCAGCGGGGCTGTCGCATCGCCTCCCCAGGGTCTCAGGAGTAACGAGTTGCTTGTTTCCACCGCACCAGCTTCCTGCTTGTGGAACTTTGTTGCATCTAAAAGGTACTGTGAGTCAACGTGACGCAACTGTGAACTTTTCACGCATCTGTGGATTATTTGATCGTAACTTAAAGAACTTTGATTACAACCTGAAGAACTCATTTGAAACCGTAACCTTGCATTGTGTATGTTGGATTTCTGCCGTTTTGGTCTTGTGTAGTTTAGAATAAATATTTTATTTTCCTAAACTGTCGTAGAATCAGTTTGTGGTGTTATCACTGTGTTACTGTGAGTGTTGGTACAAATACTTAACGCATTGCCTCTGGTTAGCCTAGACTGCTCCGGCCAAGCTACCTTGAGGGCGAGCAGGGGTTATCTGAGAGGGGTATCTCCTTGTCCTGACTAGAAGCAAGGGTCCCTATTTGGACATTGGTACCTACCTCTGCCAACTATAGACCCCCAGTTCTAACAAGAACACAACACCCTGCTTGATTGGGGCTGCTGACACAGAGCTGGGATCCTGACTCTGACAAACCTGATCTCTGGTGGTGAACTCAAGCCCTTTGTGATGTAATGAAACTAATGTGGCCTGTTGAATACTCAACAGGGGCACTGTACACAACTACTTCATTGCCTTCTGAGCAACCTGTGTCCCCAACCCTGGATCATCCTTGTTCCCCAGTTCTCTCTTACCTTAATACTTGGGGTCAGTTTAAAGGTGTGATGTCCGTATTCTATAATCTCTTGATTCACCACCTCTTCTCCCAGCCACAATTAGCTAGCCCCAAGATGACCTGGAAGGCTCCCCTGCAAGTAGAATATGGTGAGAAGGATTGTGCAGAACATTTGGAGGCCCTTGAACAGGGGTTCCGGGAGGCACGGTTGGAGCTTATTCTTTTTAGGGTCCTTCAGTGCTGCCACTGGACATCGGCACAGCTTCCGTTTACAGGCGTGCTCCATCACTCTGCCTGCTTGTGGTGTGATCACGCGCCCTGTGATATTTTTCATATATTACTGGACTGTTCTTCGATTTGCCCCTTCTGTACAGCAATGGGGTCTGCACTCCTGAAATCTATGGATTTATCCGCGCCACTTCCAGACCCCCGAATTCTCCTGCATGACTTTTCTGAATTTTCTGAGCTGACGTGCCATGCCAGTTGCTTGTTTGTCATTGCTCTGATAGCTGCCAAGATCTCTATTCTGAAACACTGGTGTTCTCCACAATTGCCGTTGCATGAGGAATGGCTTGCGGAGATGTACAAAACTGCATCCTACAAAACGGTAATTTATTTTTCTTCTCATGTGTTTGTATTTTATATAGCGCACTCCTACCCTGAGGTCTCGTAGAGCTGTATTCATACCGCTGTGAAACCATTCCTGGCTTTCCTGTGAGATGTCCACTCCTGGGTACCCCCAAGGTGAAGTCAGGCATCCAAGCGCTGCTGGGGCCATTGTGGAGATTAAGCAAGCTATTGCCCAGAGTTACAGAGTGGGACCCATGATTAGACTCGGCACCGAGGCGAGAATTCGCAGGTCCGGGGAGATTGAGTCCAAGAGCCGCCGAGGTGGAAATTGAACCCTGGTCCTGGGCCAGACCTCTGCATCAGGGTCTGCCACTCTAACCATTAAGCCACGCTTCTCCTCATATGGTCCCCCTTTCGGTAGGACACCCCCCTAATTTACGTTGAATTTTGATTCTTCCTCATCACTATCATTGCACTCCATTCACCCTGTTTTTCTTCCCTGTATTGCCATACTTGGGATTTGCGTGACTGGCCTACTCGTACTTGTAGTTTCATCTTCCCTTTCTTCTTTTCTTTTTGCCATTCTTCCCTTCTTTCCTCTTTCTCTAGCTTATTTTCTCATCCCTCTCTTTCTTTTCTCCTTTTGTTATCTATTAGGATTGTTTGTTATTGGTGCATGTATTGCAATCAACATTTGCAATACATGCTGGACTTATATGTCACTGTATTTGCTGTTATTATTCAGTACTTAAGTTGGCAATAGAAAAAAATAGGTACAAAATAAAGAGAGATAGTATCAGGAGGAAGATGTCAATGTTTCACAACTCTATAGAGATGAACGTGGGGAGGATGTTGGCTTCTTAATGTTCCCATGGAGGGGATCTCTGTCACACACCAACAATATGACAGAGAAATAGTTCACTGAAATTCGGCTCAATAGCCATGGCTTTCTCTTCTGTGACCACAGGATTCGAACACAATCTTAGGGAATGACAGGTCTATAGCTATTAGCCTCGATGTCTTCTGCATTCTCATATACACAATGTCCTGATCTCTCCATTTCATTATCAGACTTGACACATGAAGAAGAACAATGGTCATACTTTACACCACGGACAGCAAAATCATTCATGCAGGTGCATGGGAAGCACCCATCTTTCAGCTCAGGCACACTGGGAGAATAGACAATCCTAATGAGAGATGGAGTATCAAGGCTGTGGTTGCCAAATGGTAAGGCTGGTGACAGCTGAAGGACAGCATCATAATCTAAGGTACTTTGCACTGTCAGCCCCTCTGTCTATTTCTAGTAGTTGTGGCTAATGAACTTTGGAAGTGGTGGTGCATTAACATCAACATTGAATAGCAAAATGTTCTCATAAATTGGCTAAAGAGGTTCAGAATGAACTATTCCAATACCTTTGGTGGTGTGTTAGGTAAGCTTTCACCTCCCTAGACGAGCTGGGACTTACTCTCCCCAAGAATACTTAGAAAAGTGGGCCAACAATCTCTGATTCCTGGCTCTGACTAAACTGCAAATACTAACAAAAACATTTACACAGTGCTAGACAATATAATGTTATATACTGATATGTATGCATGCTAATTAGTGCCATTTGATATTGACATTTAAAATAAAATATCACTTAAAAATCTTAATGTGTCTTAAGACAAGAACATCTGTGGTATTTCTCATGATTGTTCCCCACTGAGGCTGCAACATTGGTTGAAATCTTTAAAATAAATTGAGAGACAGTACTTACCCGTCATCCATGAAAACGTTTGGGAAGAGGCAAGCCAGGATGCTACGAGGGCTGATGGAGAACATGTAGATATTAATTGTGTGACCCACCGTGTGCAACACTGTAAAGAAAAGAAAACAACCCTCGGTCATCATTCAGGTACTTCCCAATTGACAGCACAAAGATTTCGACCGTCATAAAAAAAACCGTGTTACCAACCACAGTAGCAATCAACTTTACTACGTAGCATTGAATCCTGAACCTTCTATGAATGTTCTTGGTCCAGATTTACGGAGGGCGCTGCGAGTATTCGGGGCGTTATAAAAGAAAGTTGTCTGCCAAACCAATGGGCAGATTTACAAGCCCCTTGCGCCACTTTTGCGTCACATTTAACATGGGAAAAGTGACGGAAAAGTGGCGCAAGGGGCTTGTAAATCTGCCCCCAAGTACTTAGAACTGGTCCTTTGCCAGCGTATTCTGTCACCTTGTCCATTGCCATCACTTGCATCTGGAAAACCCCATTTAATGTACAAGTGCACCTATAGATCCGCCCCCGCTGCCTGTGCTGTGGGGCGCGCCACTGAGAAACATTGATGAGTGAATTACTGTTTAAATATAAACTTCAGCTCTTCTAGAAGTAAGTTTTTTTCCTTTGCTTATCAACAAGTTTGAAATCACTACAGTTTTTGCAATCCCATCAAGCCTCTTTTGTTCGTAACGAAAAATTATTACATTTATTATGGACTTCAACAGTTCTTTGCATTCACATATTTATTTTAAAACTCTTTCGCAATGCTTGCTAAACACAACCTTCTACTACACAAAGTAGTATCTTAAATTCTCTTTCCATACCTATTGGCATCATGGCGAGCCATAATCTTTCTTCTTATTGATGAGAGGCATATCTTCATTATTGGTTTTTTTTTCCGGCATCACCCCTCAGACCGAGGACGCCAGTTTCACATAGATGCGTATCCGATTGCCCAAAATAAGAAATAGTAATGAAAATGTATTTCACTTACCTCCGTATCCCAAGGTGCATTGAATATAGATTGTATTTATGAAGCGCTATAAAAAAAGTTTCTGGGGGAGCATCACTCTCTTCAGAGTAAGTTAAGTCTTACTTTTTCAGATTCCTGTTTTTAGAAAACCATTGAACCCTTAACCAAGCTGTTTTACTTTACACGACAATCTTTGGAAACTGCCACCCATTTGATCTGTAGATCTGACCTTTGGACACTTTGAATGCTTTAATTACGTGACATTAATTCCACACTGAGGGAGGAGGGCAAATGAGTAGTCAATGTCTGCATGTACCACATGCCATTCGACAGCAACCCTCTTATATGCATCCAAGTGTCACTTATTGCAGTCTCTCCTTCATATACATCTTTATCTAACTCGTTCCATCATACTGTACTGCAATATCTGAATCTTGCACACTCTGCCAGCACTAGCTTTAGATGCTTTTTAGGTGTCACTTCTTTCAACAGTTCCGTCTTCTTATGCAATTAGTGCTGAAGACCACTCCACAGCTTCTAATACGTATCTGGATTCTAGGCAGTGCTTAATTTGAGCAGGTGCTTTCAGGTGCTCAGCACCTGCACTTCTTTCGCAGGGCTGGGGCTACAATTTCTGAACCTGCAGGTGGTGGTCTCAATATTAATTGTTCAAATTCAAAATAAAAAGAATAACATACATTGCATAGTGACTGGCTGGTAAATGTTCATAGGCAGGCCGGCATACCCCTGTCCAGGCAGGCATGATTGTGTATCACCACGTTAGTGATGTCATCACGCTGATCACAAATCCAAGAAGACATCGACAAACTATGGCTTTCATTCTATTCCCCTAGTCTGCTGCACCCTGCCATTGCCTGAACTTAAACCTCCCATTGAATAATTGTAGCTGGGGGCTTGCTCATGACGGAGTTGAGGCAAGGAAACTGCAAGAGCGTATTTGGAACTTGGGAGTGAGGGCTCTTGAGGAAGAATAAATGAAGGTGTGGACTTTCCACTTGCTGCGTAGCCTGAGTAGCATATCAGGCAGCCCTGCATTGCTGCTATCCTCAATGTGCTCGATGCGGCTGTGGCCCAACACAACTTTAGTGTGCCATGGCGTCACCTGTAGAATCTGTGCCCTGCACCCCAGCATGGTAATTGCTGAGCGTGAGTGAGTCCAGTAGCACCACAGCCAAACTTACCAGCATTGGCAGCATTACTGCTGGGGACAATGCCTGTGCTGTAGCAGGCAGGGTCACAGCAAACTGAGCATTGGATGTCGATGCAGTCACCATCCCTAGACCTACTAATTACAGACGGCACTAGCAGTGACATGACCTGCTGTGCTCTAGCAGTCGCCTGTTCCGCAATAAACCAGTCATACCACACTGATTAATATATGCAAAAAAGCATTTTCATTTGGTGTACATTTTGTTTTTGCACTTGGTGTAGGTAAGACAGTAAAACACGTCATCTTCCGCTTCTTTAGAAATGACAACAGGAAAACGCAGAGTTCAAAATAGCAGGGACATGTACAGGCTGACAGCAGGGGTCACAGGCAGCAGCAGTGTGAGATGAGAGACAGCAAGAGAAAAGAGGAGAAGAAATAACCAGAGAGTAGAGAGATAAAATGGAGCGAAGTAGAAGAAAAGGAGGAGAGCAAATAAGATGCAAAGTGGAAACAGCCATGATGTGACGAAGAGAGCATTAAGAAGAGAGAGGATAGAATGAAAGGATGTGGAGGACAGGACAGAGGAAAAAAAGCAGACAAATTATAAAATGGACACACAGCTAATCACTGCTAGAGAGTGATAGTAAAGAGTCAAGATCGAGGGGGGAGCGAGCAGAGCATGGATAAAAGTGAAGAGAAAAAAGGGCAGGGCTAAAATGAATAGAGGGAAAAGCAGAAATACAGGGTGTGACGAATATGATAGAAAACAATTAGAGAGGTGAGAGGATAAACGCTTAGAGCAAAGACTTAGGGGACAGACAACAGATCAAGGTTAGAAGATAGAGACTGAAGCAGTGAGAGTTTTGAAAGTGGGGCTCACCGGAGGAAGGCGTGAGCGGTGGCCTCCTTGGCAAAATTTTCAGCACCTGCACTTCTTTTTTTACAAATTAAGCACTGATTCTAGGGCATCATGTGTCAGCGCTGCACTTATTAGCTTTAAGCCTTGCTTGTTTCAGTGTGCTCCTATGAAAATGCAATGATCCCACATACTGGAACAACTAGAAGCATAGGGTCTAAAGTGCAAACCTATTCTGAGGTTGCAAATGCTGTGAAGTTGAAAATAAGTGTGTTTACGACTGATAAATAGGTCTCACTACCATGAATCACCTAGGAGCCGATTCAGAGTTTGGCAGTACGCTGGCGGGATCACCCACGCCTCCGCACCTCCAAACCAGCATGACAACCTCCATATAAAGACATTTTGGTCTTTGGGGGCGATTCCTTTGGTGTTCCCACAGCAGTGCTTATAAAATAGGTACAGCAATGGGATGTCAAAAACAGTTCTGGCACGAGCATGGACTGTAAAGTTCATGCCGTGTTGGAACTTCTGGGCATGCACACAGGGTGTGAGGCACAAGGGGGTCCCTCCTTTGCTTCCTCTCCCTGGCAACTCTTAATATGCTTGGCAGGACCGCGGTGGATCCCGTCAAGCATATGGATGCCGTTCGTCCGCAGCATCACCACTAGGGAACATCGGGTCATCCACTAGGGTCGTAATGTGGTGATCGTAAGACCACCTCCCCACCCCGAGTCTGGCGGTCCGCAGACTGCCATACTCGTAATTAGTCCCTAAATGACTCCAAAATGACTCCTAAAATGGGATTGCAAATGAATGTTTTTCACAATTTAGAAGGTGTATTTTGTAGGTGTCCCTTCCAAATTCCTAACTGGCATGAGATGTATCAATGTTTTGCATCTATAATCCAGTCAGAAAACATTGAAAGAGTACTGACTCCTAAGTTGGGGTGTTAATTTATTTGTAAATAGAAGTTGACCCTTTGAGACCCCTTCATCTTTTACAAAAGTCTATAAAAAGGTTTGTTGGGGCTAATGGGACTATCATCTCTTAAACTTTTCAAAATGTTAGTGTTTAAATTTAAATGCAAGTTTGTTACCTTTAAGGAAAATGTGCTCCATTTAAAAAAACATTTACTTTATTTAGAGGCAGTCGCAGACATGATGGTCTGCTGACTGGAGCAAACCACCCCTTTAATTATGACCAGTTATAGTGAGCTACAAATTGCAAACTGCCTAATGAATATTCATTAGGAAGGGCAGTCGGCGACTCACTACAATTCTTTAATTTGAGAACCAACCTATCAATGCAAAAGTCAGTTTGCAAATCAGATTTATTTCACAAAAATTTGGTGCGCAATTCGCAACCACTTTCTGCAAATGAAATCATCATGCATCAGGCATCTACCTTCATCATAAAATTCATAGAAGGCAGCTCGTTGTTTATCTTGCTATTATCTTTGCCAGAGGTGTGACGAATTGTGTGAAACGTTGTAGAAAACGCACCTGTGAGAACAATGGCTGTCATCGCAATGAGACGGTGAAAGTCCACAGCCGCATCAAAGGGGATGTAACAGTTGAGGAAGGTCTCGCGCAGAAAAGTGATGAGGTTTCGGCACATGGTGAGCAGGATGTAGGAGTACATGAAGGAGATGCTGGCAGCTGAGCCGCGCGAAATGATGATGCCCACAAGGGACACCTCTGAAATCCCGGAGTCCTGTGACTCAAAGGCATAGTCTGGAAGAAAAACAAAAATAAAGATTAGATAAATGATAGGACAAAAACTAACATATGAATGTATCCATTTCTAAGCAGATACATTTGGGTATCCACTTGGAAGTCGATATCGTAATAAAAACCCCTAATACAATGTGTTACAATGTATCTGCTCAGAACTGTGCTAAAAGTCAGGTAATATGTGATTCCTATTTACTTATATTCACATTTTTAATACAAAACTTGATGGACTAGAATTTATCAAAGAGCAAAGAAATTCATGAGGAAGGCCAGCAGAAGTCTGAGAAATTAGCATAATCACACTTTAATGCTTTCATGTCAGAGGCTGGGGAGTGATTTTTTTCTCCCTGCTGGAGCCGAAGACTGTTCCTCAGCTGAAAACCTGTGCCCCCCTGGAATCATGCTTTCAATTCAAGGAACCCATCAATAGCGATAGACCTAAAGAGAGTAGTGGGAAGGCAGGACCGTGACAGGATCCTAAAGGGCTAGTATTTGAGCACAAAATCTTGTAGACATTTTTGATCCATGGTGAGATTTTTAAAATCCCTCCTTGCCTTGACTGGTAGCAAATGTGCTGTTTAAAGTGACTCTCCGTGCTGTCTTTCATGAATTATAGACCCACAGGTGAGCAGATGCACAGCATGGGAAATTTAAAAAACAGGATGACAGTTCTTTAAATAGCAGCTTGTACCAATATACATTTGTGGTATATTGCTAGTTTTTACCAGTGTATGTATTGTTATGTAATATTTGGTAGCTTACATAGCTAAAACATGACAGACATCAAAGTATGAGTCCACGTCTATCAGTTAAATAAATATGGAAATATACAGTTTTGCAAACTTCATTTATACGCAAAACACAAAATAATCATGGATATATACAGAGTGAAATGTTAATAAAATAATTACCATAAAATTGGGAGCCCTATTTATAATGCATCA